>NC_080409.1:3944500-5256000 GCF_030265065.1 Corythoichthys intestinalis | reverse complement strand
GTGTTTATTTAAATGTGATTTTTATGATCTTCATGTGATGTAAAGCACTTTGAATTGCCTTGTGTTGAATTGTGCTATATAAATAAATTTGCCTTGCCTTGCCTTGCCTTGCCGTGACCTGACCTCAGATAAGCGGGAAAAAATGGATGGATGCATGGAAAATTAAGCAGTCGGTGCTGCCTGCGGTTCTGTTATACTTCCATATACCAAGAGCTAGTCAACCTTCCACTGAGCAAACCTCCCATTAGATAGAAGACTAGAGGTGAAAGAAATGGAATAAAGAATTTAAAATGGATGAAAAACAGTCCCAAACCTAGTCTAAAATGACTTTGACTTTGTTCGGTGTATGAAAAGACTTTGTTCAGTGTATGAAAATTGGGCCCTGTATGTCTTAACCTTTGCCAAACCCCTTAGACTTACTCACCGAACCCCTGGGGCTCGATCGAACCAAGGGTGTAGGTTTGGGCTCAACATTGGTAGGGACGATATAACAGCATAACATGCATGTACACTTTTTGCTGAGGACGGGACATAAATAAGACCAAACAGATTGGGTAAACGGAGCTCAGGGCTACATTTCTCACAAATATGAACCTAATCAATTGATAGGCTAACCGATCATTGCAAAATAAATCGGTACTGAGTTATAACAGTGCTTCTCAATTATTTTCTGTTACGTCCCTCATAGGAAGATACTTTGCGCTCATGCGCTGGTCCTCATGGGAAACGCAGTCTTCAAAAAACTACCGCTTTTGTCCACCAGCGTCGCTTAATCGACCAAAACGGAAAAGTTACCAAGTGTTGCTTAAGACCACATAAACAAAACAAAAATGAAAATTGGGTAGATGGGGGTAAACCTTGGTTCACAACATTTCTCACAGTTTAATTAAAGTTAACAGCAGAAAATACAAAGAAAAGTGGAGGACACTTCTCTCTAAGCAGCTTCCTACTCGAGTTTTGCAGGTTAGCAAATTCACACCGTTTAATGTTTATGCAAACTCTGTTGCAGGTTGTAGAAAAATTTCAGTAGCAAAATCAATGGTGTGTTCCCCACCTCCATAACATTGACGTCTTTTTACATTACTTACAGTGGCTGCGGCTGGCTTAAAAAAAACAAACTAATATCCCTCCTTGTTGAAGGGGGCTGTTGAGGCGACATGTCGTATTTTTGTCGGGTCAGTGCATGTGTGTGTGTGGGGGGGGGGGGGGGGGGGGTGAAGTCATCAGCCAATCAAACGTGATTTTGAGGGGGGAAAATGGACTAGCACATTCAGCAAGTAAAAAAGGGGTAAATATAAGTCTGAAAGTAATGAAAATAATTCACTTAGTAATGGTAGGGTCAATTGTATCTTTACAACATATGGGAAGACAATCTAAATTACCTATATTACTGAACTCATTATAAAATGCAAATAAGGTTGCTTAAAAGTTGGTGGGGACAATATGTGCATCCTGAAAAGTTGGTAGTGTTATGTCCCTACCGTCCCTATGCAAACCTACACCCGTGGATCGAACCCAGATTAAGAACCACTGGTGTAGATAAATACATAGATGAACATCAAGGGCAAATAAATACTGTATGTTTTTAGAACTCTTTTATTCCTATAACAAGTTACTTGCAACAAGATTAAAAAATCTGCGATGCACTGACTGTGCAAAATTTGAGTCACAAAATTGCAAGGGATTACTGTAATAAATACTGTGTTGTGTGTGCGTGTGAAAATAATTCCCAAAATGGTATTATCATAATATGACAGATTGTGCAATGGGTTTTTTTCTGAAGTTGACAGAAGCCAGTAAAAGTGCAACTTGAATATTGATGTACAGCATAGGGAGGGGGTGGGGGTCATTCATTTCCATTCAAAAACACAAGTTTTTCCACATAGGGGGAAGTCCTCTTTCTTGCTGGCTCCATCCTATCAACTACTGTACCACTCCTTAACCTTTAACTTTCCAAACTATCCAGACTCTCACCTGATCGCATCTCTCCTTCAAACACCCACATTGTGTTTATATATTGTAGCCAGGGGTTAATTTGTGCCGCATTCTGCCAGAATAAGATCCGGCACCTCTTGATTTTGGCCTTCCTGTGTTCCGGGACTTATTTGGGAAGATCCGGCTCCTCTCGTGTATAGAAAATAATAATAATATACAAACGTTTTTTTTAAATGTATAAAATAAAATAATAATATGCATAAAATCATTTACTGAACAAATCCCAAGAATTTCATGTCATTTATAAAAATTTAATGTCATTTGAAAGTCGGAGATGGAAACTCTGGAACTTTGGAAATTTGCGGCATCTGGGGAGCAAGCAGCCAGGATCAAACAGTATTTCAACATGCCAAAAAGACAGTTGCATTTACTGTCTTTTTTCAAAAAGAAGGAAGACTGTTCAAAACGAGTCAGAAAAGCAACAACCGACTATGAGGGCAGCTGCAGCGCTCATGCTAACGGGCAGGACCGGGTGCAGCAGGAGGCTAGCACCGCAGCAGCCAGCCAGGTTCACAGACAGCCAGCTAAACTGTCACGGTAGCAGGAGGCTGCTACCGTGACAGCAGCTGGTCAGGTTCAGCGCCAGCAGTGAGCAAGGTGGACCACCAACAGGAACAGGCCAGCACCCTTATGGGAAATTCGGGTTTGGGATGCAAAATTTGTAAGGCGGTTGGAACTTTGGGACCAGACAAGACAGGGGGGATTAAACTCGCAAAAGAATTGTCATCTCAGATTTTTTTTTTTTATGTTTTAAAAAATAGACCTTTTGAGAAACTAATTCCTGACGGTGTACTGTACATCCCATCTGTGGTTATGTGGGCAATTGCCCGTGCTGTGCAGAGTATAGTCTAAATAATTGTAAATTGTTGTCATAACATTTATACCATGGATATTATCTGAAATTGAGGCTTGTAAGTTCCACAGCATGGCAAGTAGGCATTTGCGTGTTGTTTTCAGCACTATTTTCTGCGTATGTTCCGGGACCTGTGCCCGTCTCGTCGTCCCTGCGCTGTCATACGTACTTTGTGTTCCGGCACCTAATGATTGACATATTTAGCATTGACTGTAGCGAGTTGTCAAACTAGTTGCCTAGAGTTCGTTTTGCCATGCTCGCTGAAACATGTCAGGTAAATAAAACCACCTACTATTGCCTGGGATAAAAGAAAAGGTTTGACGAGCTGTCAAAGTGTGCATCAAAATCTAAAGCACTCCCTGAAGCGTGGTACAGCTGGGCAGTGAAGCTTCGGACGTCATCGTTTTCAGAACCTCCCTTAAATGAAGCGAGCCTCAGTACGCGTGTCGCGGAAGTGTCCCTTCATTACTCGACACACGCTTTTAAGGCTCGGCCCACCTCGTTACATCACTCGCCGCCACCATTTCTTCTGCAGAAAGTGACGGCACAAGAAGGCACAAATACCCCATTTAAACAGAATTTTTGTTATGTCATGGAAGTCACTGATGGCGTAGCGGTAAAAAGGAAATGGAGAGTACTTATGTGGAGCATTTATCTACATATTTGCCCAAAGCGCTTTACATACGCTCAACTTTGCCCATGGTGCTGCTGCCATGCAAGGCGCTTATAACCCAATGGGGCAGTTCGACAGTGGGCACTCGTAGTCGGAAATCCAGCCAATCAAAATCAACCTGCTTGCATTTGGCGCAGGTTGCGGGTGATTAATTACCACTGAGAGAAAGTTTGAACGTGAGTGCGGATGGTTGTCCCTCTTCGACCGGTGACCATTTCAGGCAGGGTATAGTCCGTCTAAAGGCCAAATTATACCGGACGAGTCTGCGCTACGGATTGACTGCAGACCATTTCTGACGTGCCGGAGCCTGCCGGATGGTTTGAGCTATTTTTTTATTTCTGCCAGGGACTCAAAATGGGAGGAGCCAGGCCTGCAGTCAACAGGCCAAGGGCTTATTCACGGTTTAAACACCAGTGAACATAGACGATGAATGATTCATTATGGAGGTGTAAAATCACAAATTTTAACAAGGAATCTGCATGGAACGCCATAGCAGAAGCTATGAGGATGGACGATAAGATATGTCATTTAAAACAGTCATTAAATAGTGTAGTAGGGTTTGTTGATGTGGTCAGAGAGGCACAAACCCATGGTAAATGCAAAAAAAAAAAAAAAATGGGGAAACATGTTCTGTCAAATAAAGTCCAGCTCTCTCTCTGCTTCTCTACTGAGTACAGACTGTGTGTTTGTTGTCGTTTTTAATCCCACATTATCGCGCGCGATCACTCAAGAGCTCACGACGGGACGGAGCTGCCGGTGCGCGCTCCCGTCAGGGGATGCAGTTCAAGCAGGGGTTCCATTTTTCGGCACAACACCGGACTGCAGTTGTCCTATTTTTCACGTACTGCAGAGCACGCAGTGAACACGGAGCTTGGCGGAATCGTACCGTAGATGCGTCCGGTATAATTTGGCCCTTACGCCCAAAGTCAGCAGAGAAGAACTCAAGGACCCCACAACCCTAACGAGGGTAATTGGGGCTGAAAATGGATGGATATTGTGTCATGATCAGAGGTGGGTAGTAACGTGTTTTGAGAAAAATGTACTTCTAAGAGTAGTTTTACCACACCATACAGTGTATCAACAAAGTGACTACACCCCTCGCATTTCTGCAGATATTTAAGTATATCTTTTCATGGGACAACACTGACAAAATGACACTTTGACACAATGAAATGTAGTCTGTGTGCAATTTATATAATAGAGTAACCCCTCAAAATAACTCAAAATATAGTCATTAATATCCAAACCCCTGGCAACAAAAGTGAGTACACCCCTTACAAACTACGTACATCCCTAAATATCCAAATTGAGTACTGCTTGTCATTTTCCTTCCAAAATGTCATGTGACAGGAGTGCTGTCAACATTGCTGTAGAGATTGAAGAGAAAATGTATTTAAAAAAAAAAAAAAGTAAATGTTTACATTAACTTCAATTTTATTATACATCCTATGCTCTTAAGTAGTTCAAATTAAGATTTGTGAATTAGTATGTGAGGAAATGAGGGAAAATAAAAATAAGGAGATGGCGGTTGGGGTTATTGGTGTTTTTGTATGTGTTATAGAAGTAACTGTGCTAAAACAGTTTTCTCTGCATTTCAGTAGCTTAAGAGGTTTGTTCCCCCCACTGTATATGGCTAAGGTAGGTGCCTGTTTTGGTTTTAGGTCGTTAGCAGCTTTGGTTTTGAAAATATTTGAATTTGAAGTTTTTGAAAATAGGCCCCCTACGGATCGGCCCCGTTTCCCGTGTCATGTCAATAGGTTATGAAGTGTATGCCTTTGCTTTGTTTGGAAGTCATTTAATTCTGTGAGTCAACCGCTAAAGTTGTTAAAATTGCTACCGTTATTGCATTAGTTCCCTTCTCTCTACTTTCTACACGTGAAAGTTTTAAAACTGTTTCATCATTTAAAGATAGATTCAAGGCAGGATTTTGCCGATTTAGGAGTATTTTAGATTAAAAAATTACTGAGGTTCGCGAGGAAGGTTCTCCACAACAGACAACCTTTCTGAGAAGTCTACTGCTTTAAGATGGCGGCTGTTTATTAACATCAGCAAGTGTATCATTTCGCATCTACTTCTGTATTTTCTCTATTGTCTCTAAATTACTAGATTAAATTAGCCTAATTTGCCAAACAAAAGTCTGCTATCTTAAATGCTATGAATGCTAACGTATTTACAATTCTCATAGCAAATGGCTCACACATACCTCCACAAACTGTAGCTCTAAACCGATTTACAAATGCATACACAAACATTATTATCTAAAACAATTTACAGCCATATGTGGGCCAAACCAGAGCACAGCTTTCCTTATAGCCATGTCAGACGAGTCTGCTCCTCAGTCAATTCAAAGCGAGAGTCCAGCCAGACCCGAGGCTGCCACTATAGGGCAGTGTATCCTCCATCATTAAACAGAATACAGTAATTTCAAACGGTTATTTTGAGATTTAGGAGGTATTTAGGGGTACTTAAAGGGTTATTTCCATTTTACGAGGAAATTCGGGTTACGTTGCCAGTATAGGAACGGAACTTGTTCATAACCCGGGAACCCTGTATAATAATTGTTCATATAGATGACGCGCAGAGAAAGAAAATATAGTAGTGCTGCAATGATTAATCGCTTAACTCGAGTAATTCAATTAGAAAAAAGCTTTCAATTAAATTTTGCTGATTCGAAATTACAGTGACGTTGTAATGGTTTGTTTTATAAGTATTGCATTTCGTTTTTTTTATTTGGGTGGATACGCTGCCCTCCAGGGGTAACAGCGAATATGCCATAACTCATCTAACGTGGATGATTCCAACTGCTCTCTGTTAAGGCCAACATAAGTTATGTTTTTGTTTGCGCTAATATGTTACTTTACGTATTCGTTATTTTGGTTAGAAGTATATTTAGCAGTTCTTTGTGGGACTATGTGTTTGAATTATTTGTTAAGAGCACAAAAATTAAAACGTTAGCATTATATAGCATTTAAGAGGGGACTTTTGCTATGCAAGTTAGCCAGTTACATTTATTTATTATTATTTTTATATCGTTTTAGGCTAAGCACAGGTATATTACTATATTATTAAATGCATTTAGTTCTCTTGTGAAAAGAAAGTGCAATCCTGCATAGTTTGAAGAAACAATCAGAATTTTAATTTTGTCTTCGCATTTAATGCTCTTTTGAAAGTGTCATCTTAGCAAGCCAAAATAAACATTATTGCAAGCATAAACACTTATTTATTTGTTTAATCGTAGACTTCATAAGGTATTGACGGGACACGGGGCCGTTAAATAGGGGGCCTGCATTGTTGGCAAGCAAAAAAAACATGCATTCAGGGTTTATTTTACGTAAATATGCTAATAAGTTCAATGCTGCTCTAGCGACTGAGGCTAGCGGCCGCCTGACGTAAGCAGAGCTATTCTGGTGAAAATTCTTGTGAATCAATGCTTAAATCCCTGAATTCTTTATAGATATGGACGTAAAACAGTCTCGATTCTTGGTTAAAAGCAAAAAACAGGGCAGTTAGCATTTATTTTACGCCAACGTCCTAGCGGTTAGTTTTTCCCACTGAATTTTTTTCAACGTTTCAAAATGCATGCATGGTACGAAATATATAATAATTACCTTGAATCCTTGAGCAAATCATTCCTGAGACAATCTTTCCTGCGGAACAGCTTTTGTACTTTTATGATAAATCCTGCGTTGAATCGCTGCATGTGTCGCTGCGACCGACTGCGAATAACTGAAGCGGACTGTAGGGCGGCCCCCAACCTAAAGGCGTTGCGCAGTGAAGGTGGAAACTGACCTGTCAATCATTATGAAGTTTAACATATCCTAAAATTTATTCTGAAACACATTAAATATTCGTAATCCGATCACTCCATTATTCAAACTAATTGATTGCTCAATCAATTACCTAAATAATCAATACCTGCAGCCCTCAAATATACCATTGTTTGATAAAATATCACACTATAAGTACGTAGTTACTTACAATGTTACGCATTACTTGAGCCTTCCCATCATCAAATACTTTACTTGAGTAATATTATTTTGAAGTAACGCTACTCTTGAGTAATTTTTTTGGCTACTCTGTCATGATCATGTATCATTTTTGGGACCCTAGAGCAGTGTTTTTCAACCGGTGTGCCGTGAGAGATTGTCAGGTGTGCCGCAAGAAATGATCTATTATCGCATTTTTTTTTTCTTCACGTTGTCGGGCGGAGTTGCAGAAGGTTTCGGTTGTGTGCAAATGATGGAGGTATTGCCTGTGTCTCGTTCAAGAACTGCTCGGATTTCTAGCCACCTTGCTGTCCGCGACAATGTGGACCCCAGCACATCTACTCTATGTCATTGGGTTAGACTCGTCAAGTGTCGATACTATACACGGACGTGTTCTTTACATTTTATCAATATGTGACGACCGTCAATCCTTCCCGTGTTTGATTCCAACACATTGTCGAGGACAGCAAGGTGGCCGATGGCTAGAAGTCAGAGCAGTTCTCAAATGCGACACGAGCAGCTATCCAACAGCGCTGTGGTGCCAAACAAGCTTAAACGTCATCTCCAAACGAAACATCCGTCGCTTCAAAGTCGATGGACTATTTTGTTCGCCTTTGTGAAAACACAGATAAACAGACAACTTTTTGGAGAAAAACTACAAAGGTAAATGAAAAAGTCCTCAGAGCCAGTTACCTTGTTGCTGAACTTGTTGCTAAATTGAAAAAGTCCCACACTATGGCAGAGAAATTAATACTACCTGCCTGCAATGTACCATATTGGCTCGAATATAAGACGGCCCTGACTATAAGACAACCCCCTCTTTTTCAAGAGTCGAAGTTTGAAAAAAGACTTTTTGAACAAAAAATTAATTTTTATACAGAAAATTATTACAGTGCATCTGAAACAAATGATTATAACAATATATTTGAGAGAAAAAGCATGTTATTTTGCCTCATTCAAATCTTAATATCTGAACATTTAAATATGTAAACTAAAGTGCAATCACATTCTTAAATGAATGGCTTCTGGTTTTTGAAATGTAAATAAACCAATCTACTATGATAAAACAACAAAATTGCAGTAACAACCATCAAAGTGAAGTCTAACTGTAACTGTAGTCTTGAATACAGTGAGGCAAAAAAGTATTTAGTCAGCCACCATTTGTGCCAGTTCTCCCACTTCAAAAAAGATGACAGAGGCCTGTAATTCTCTTCATAGGTGTACCTCAATGATGAGAGACAGAATGAGATAAAAAATCCAGAAAATCACTTTGTCTGATTTTTAAAGAATTTATTTGCAAATTATGGTGGAAAAGAAGTATTTGGTCACTTACAAACAAGATTTATGGCTCTTACAGAGCTGTAACTTCTTTTAGAGGGTCCTCTGTCGTTCACTCGTTACCTCTATACAGGTGTTTGAACTCATTCTCAGTACAAAAGACAACTGTCCACAACCTCAAACAGTCACACTCCAAACTCCACTATGGCCAACACCAAAGAGCTGTCAAAGGACATACCACCAACAATATTCTAGACCTGAATCTTGCTGGGAAGACTTAATCTGCAATAGGTAAGCAATTTGGTGTGAAGAAATCAACTGTGGGCGCAATTATTAGAAAATAGGAAACATGCAAGACGACTGATCATCTGCCTTGATCTGGCGTTCCCCGCAAGATCTCACCCTGTGGGGTCAAAATTATCCCAAGAACTGTGAGCGAAAATCACAGAATCACACGGGGGGAGCTCGTGAATGACCTGGGGAGAGCTGGGACCAAAGTAATAAAGGCTACTATCAATACCACACTCCGCCACCAGGAACTCAAATCCTGCCTGGCCAGATGTGTCCCCCTGCTTAAGCCAGTACACGTCCAGGCCCATCTGAAGATTGCTAGAGAGCATTTGGATGATCCAGAAGAGGATGGGGAGAATGTCATATAATAAAACAAAAAATTGAACTTTTTGGTAGAAACATAACTTCTCGTGTTTGAAGGTGAAAGAATGCTGAAATGTATCCATACCTACTGTGAAGCATGGGGGTGGAAACATCATGCTTTACCACATTTTTTCTGCAAAGGGACCAGGACACCTGATTCGTGTAAAGGGAAAGGATGAATGGGGCCATGTATTGTAAGATTTTGAGTGAAAACCTCCTACCATCAGCAAGGGCATTGAAGATGAAACGTGGCTGAGTCTTTCAGCGTGACAGTGATCCCAAACATATTGCCCGGAAAACAAAGAGTGGCTCCGTAAGAAGCATTTCAAGGTCCTGGAGTGGCCTAGATGATCTCCAGATCTCAACAACCACATATGAAATCCTTGGGGGGAGTTGAAAGTCCTTGTTGCCCAACGACAGCCCCAAAACATCACTGCTCTCGAGGAAATCTGCATGGAGGAATGGACCAAAATAACTGCAACAGTGTGTGAAAACCTTTGAAGACCTACAGAAAATGTTTTGACCTCTGTCATTATCAATTAAGGAAATATAACAAAGTATTGAGATGAACTTTTGTTCTTGACCAAATAATTATTTTCCATCATAATTCTTTAAAAATCAAACAAAGTGATTTTCTGGATTTTTTGTTGTTGTTGTCATTCTGTCTCTCATCGTTGAGGTACACCTATGAAGAAAATTACAAGCCTCTGTCATCTTTTTAGGTGGGAGAACCGGCACAATTGGTGGCTGACTAAATACTTTTTTGCCCCACTGTAAATCTGAATAAGCATTGCAATAAAATAATGCGAACTGGTTAAACTTGAGAGGAGCAATAAAATAATGCAAACTGGTTAAACTTGAGAGTAGCTGAGATCTCTCATGTTGGAACATCGTTTCAATGATATCTGGCGCCATCTAGCGTCGTGAATGGGTATAATGTCTAGACCATGAATATAAGACGACCCCCTCTTTTTCAGCCTTATATTCGGGCCAATACGAATTGTCAGCAAGATGCATGGCCTTGATGTGGTTAAAGACATTGCTAAAGTCTCCCTGTCTGATAAGTCTGAGCTTTTCAAGCCTAACTGTGATAAAAATAAAAAAGAAATTAAAAAAAAAGAGACAAAGAGCTTTTGAAGAAGCGCTTCTTGTGCGTCTTTGTTCAATTCCAGCCAGGATATCGGCTTTGTGTTCATCTAAACAGGCTCAAGTCATACTGAGTTATAATAAATATTGAGAAATTATTGGATAATTAAATTTACTGTACAGGAAATCATTTTAGAACATTTTTGGTTTGTGGTGTGCCGCGACATTTTTTTCTATGTAAAAACGTGCCGTGACTCAGAAAAGGTTGAAAAACCCCGCACTAGAGGGTCACTGGTGCTAATGAAGGTGTGCTCGGTACTCACTCAACCACCTCCCTGTGAGCCATATCCAGGTAGCGGTTGCTGATCCACTGAATTCGGAACCAGTCTGTGTAAGCCTTGTTGCCGCAACACTGGAACTCTATCTGCAGTGTGTCCACGGCACGCTTGAGGAAGCATCTTCCTGGTGTGTCCGTGTCCTTGTAGTACTTCATGGCCTTAGTTAAGCCTTCTCTCAAGGATTCATCCAGCTCCCAGTGCATGGTGTAGCACATGAGGGCCCCAACCAGCACACAGAAAGTGAAGAAAAAGGTGCATACGATGTAGGGCAGCATAATTAGCTTCCAGCGGAGGAACTTGGCCGTGTCGGCGCAGTCGTAGCAGATCTTCCCGCCCAGGAAGTTAATGGCGCAGGCGATGAGGCCAACGGATATGAGCATGTTGGGAACGTACTGAATGTCAGTATCGGCCATCATCTCCCACCGCTTGTTGAGTTCCACTTTAAGGAAGAGGCCCAGGCTGAAGAGGATCACGCCCGTCACCACGGAGATCCAATTTAAGATCCAAAGCACCTGAGCTAGTTTGTCCCTCTTTGTCTTGGTAAAGGTCACTTTCAAAACGGCCATTGTTTATATCGCTGGGTTTTCCTGCGAATGGATTAAATCAAGTCATAAGTCAAGAAGAGGCGCTAAAGATTCGGTCTGAAGATGTAAAGAAGGAGTCCTTTCATAAGCAGCTTAACCTCTTTTTGTTGACGCCGTGTTTAGTGAATTCTACATTATTCGACATGCATCGATAACAGGCACAATTAAATAGCAAAGGAGTCTTAAAATTATTCCTGGATTGACAATGAATTTTGAAACGCCAACAGGCTCAGTTTTGTTCTCGAAATAATGTGAAAGAGTGATAAGCTGTCTGTTGTCATTTCCACTTACCTTAACCTGCTTAGTGAATAACAGAAAAGCTCAAATTATTTGCCCATCTTTTTCTTCTTGTTGACTTCAGGCTATGGTCAAGTAAAACAAAGAGTATAATAGTAGTTGTCGTAGTAGACAGCTAGGTAGTACAAAGGCAGCCACCGGCTATAGTAGCCAAGCAATGACCCTCCTCCTAATCCCCTTTAATCATTATTCAACCCTGCTCCTGACAGGGATTTGCACCTACCTTCTGCTACCAGTGCAAATTTAACTGTCCTAGCTGAGGCGAAAGTTACCGTCGTACTTTGAGTTGTCTGTGTGTGCAAATTCCATTGTAGTATTTTTGTTTAATGGTGCAAAACATGAAAGCCTACCTATAGAAGTGTTATATTGTAATACAGTAATTTTCGCACCATAAGGCGCACCTGACGATAAGCCGCCACCCACCAAATTTAACACCAAAACGGCATTTGTTCATAGATAAGCTGCACTGGACTAAAAGCCGCAGCTGTCCGCACTGTATTTTGGGATATTTACACCAAAAGATATCAACCGGTAATGCTTTATTTGACAGCAGCATCATAAGACCAAATGAACTACCATGAAGCTTTAAACCAACTGGCTGCAAGGCTTCATTGCTTCAAGAAGCTTCATTTGGCCATCACTGTTCTCTTTGGGAAGACAGTCAACTTCTGCTCCCACCTGCTGTCAACACTATTGCCGTCCAACATGCCTACTAGCATGCATTGCAGCGTTACAGATGTAAATAACAAATCAAATTTCATGTTTTGTGCTAATTATTTCTTCAGCTACTGTTATAGTTGTTTCAATAATTGCTAGTTATGGAATTCTGTAACACGTTATTCGACAGTGGCGTCATCTTTATTTGATGTTATAAGACTGTCATATGACACTGTCGTGGGCATTAATGAATGCTTATGACAGATGTCATTTTGTGTCATCCGGCAAATTATCTCACTTTCGAATGGATGTAAAAGATCCGAGCTGGACATAAATGAAGTGACATAATTACATAACACTTAATGATGTCTTTCATAAGCATTCATTAATGCCCACGGCAGTGTCATGTCATAATTAGGATGGTTTTATGGCAGTCTTATGACCCCACTGTCAAATAGTGTTACCTATTAATCCAAATAAATCAGCAAATATGCCTCACTGGACTATAAACTGCAGAATTCAAAATGAGGGGAAAAAAGTAGCGGCTTGTAGTCTGAAAATTACGATACCTCAAATATCAGGGTCTCCAACTATCATCCACCTGAATAAATAAAATCTTCCTTTTTAATCTAGGAAAAAAATATGATTACCTTCACTGTTACCAGATCACTTATTATCAGGGAAGAATAAAGGACACAAGATATTATCACCAGGAGCTGTCTATACCAGAACACACAGCACAATATGACATCTGTTAAGATGGTGTTTGTATTAAAATTAATAGATTCATTTATCCTTTGAACCAGAGCCTAATTTGTAAATCATAAGGTGCCGGAACGCAAAGTACATATGACAGCGCAAGGATGACGACACGGGCACAGGTTCCGGAACATACACAGAAAATGGTGCTGAAAAAAAACGCAAATGCCCACTTGCCATGCTGTCTGACTTTTCTTTTTTTCTTACTCGTTTTGAACCATCTTCCTTCTTCTTGAAAAAGACAGTAAATGCAACTGTCTTTTTGGCATGTTGAAATACCGTTTGATACTGGCTGCTTGCTCCCCGGATGCCACAAATTTGCAGTTTTTTTTTTTTCTATGTCAGGGTCAATAATTTGTTGGTCCAGCTTTTCAGTGCATCAACTAATCTCTGACTGTTTCAAATGACGTTAAATTTTTATTAACAACATTGTTACCAGCACTCCCAAGGGGCCGCTGTCCTGTTTCAGTGTGACCGGCATTGCCAATTTGGCGTAAAAGAAGTGGCTGAGCGTAAGGCGGAGAGAGAGGGAGCGAAAAGGAGAATTGTGCGGAAGCGCGGGCTAACTGCCCCCCGCTGGTTTTTGTTTAGTTAATAAAAGTCTCCATGCAACAGCCATCCGAGGCGTCTCTGTGTTTTTATACACTACACCACCTCCCTGAAGGAAGAACCGGCCATAGGAGCGACGACGATTGAGCCACGGAAATCGCCGGTCATCAATTATTATTTTTTTCCATTCACGAGAGGTGAGGATCCCGGATCACAGGGAGGCTAAAATCAACAGGTGCTGGATCTTGTTCCGGCAGAATCTGGCACAAATTAACCCCTGGTTACTACCCATCTCTGGCGGCAGGACTCACTTACAGTAAAGCTATTTTACCGCAAAACAAACTTACAGCATTGATACTGTAAGGTGGTAATTACAGTAACTTACTGGCAATCGTGTTGCCAATAAGTTACTGTAAAAATACAATAAAATGTTTCACAGTTTTGCATATGCTATTTTAACCCTGTCCCTCAATTTTCTACGTTTTAGGCTACAAATGAAAAAAGTATCCATTTAGTGAAAAAGGAGAATGTCTCACTTATTGAAGTAGGTTTTCATTAGAACCAAGCAGGCTACAATGTTATTAACATGGCTTTCTCTAGCCCAAATTTTGATTATCAATTCATATGTATTTTATCGACTTTGATTTCTGGATTTGATTCCATACATTTTGCCAATGATGGGTAGACCTCCAAATTTGCTCTGCTGACAATTCATTATTGACTCAGTAAAAAACAATTCTCCTGCACAGGGCTGTCAACAACTTGCAGGGGCCCGGGGACAAGAAACCATTATAGAGGCCCCCCAGCCCCACCCCACATCACCCCTGCCACCGGCTTGTCACGACAATATACACAGTATTTTTAACGCTTTGCAAGCGATGATAGTGTAAATTTTCAAATTATTTAATTTGAGATGGAGAGTTAAATTTAACAGACCGTGATGTGATTCGACACAATTTAAACAAACAATTTCCATCTATTGTCCCATGTAGGCTACAATGCAATACAACTGAGAGTGCTATGCCTGCCTGCTAAGCAACTGAGTGGGACCCGGGATGCGCACCCTCCTCAGCTCTGACTGTGGGCTGCCTTACAGCTCCTTGTCTTTCTGTTTCGGTGACGGATTCGTATTAATGTTTGCTATAATACACAGTGGGTTGTAAACCCAAGATAAATCCAGCCGCCGGACCTGAGTCTGTCACCTGCTCCCCACAGACTAACATATAGCCCTGATCTCCCATCACTTTCTCTCTCCTCTGTTCAACTCGATCAGCATGTTTTGTCATACCGCAGCTCAATAGGCTACAAGCCGGTGACAGACTCGAATCGGGCTTTGGTCACGTTGATCGCGAATGTAAACGTTCAGTATTAGCGGCTGTTGTTTACTTACCGACATCTCCGTCCACAGCCAACCCTAGCCTTAATTCTCTGATTTCTTTTAAAAACTCCGAATATACGTTACAGACAGCCATTTGTATGAATGCGATCCACCCTTGTCCAAGCCATGTTTGGAACTACCCGAGGCGCCATAACCCGGAAGTACCTGGAAGTAAAATTGTAAAATGGATCCCTATGGGAGTGTTGTAACCCCCTTAATATATGGCTCTGGTGTAGACCAGAGCAGGGTCAAACCATTCTCTGCAAAGACAGAGAAGGGGCGTTGTGCAAAAAAAGGAAAAAAATTATACTTGAAATATTTAGTATGTTAAAGTTTTTAAGTATATATCGAGTAGAACATGATATTTTATGAGACAATGATTTACATAAAAAAGAAATATGTGACTGTAAAGGCGCGGGACAACATACCCGGTTGCCCCCTCCCCACCCCTGTCGACGGGCTTGGTTACAGTAACTAACTGGCAATCGTGTTGCCAATGACTTACTGTAAAAATACAATGAAATGTCTAAGTTTTGCATATGCCATTTTAACCCTGTCCCTCCATGTTCTACATTTTAAGCTACAAATGAAAATAGTAGCCATTTGGTGAAAAGGGAAAATGTTTCATTTATTGAAGTAGGTTTTCATACGAACCAAGCAGGCTACAATGTTGTTAACATGCCTTTTTCTAGCCCAACTGTTGATTCCCTTTTCAATTCCTATGGCGGAAAACACAGACAAGACTGAAAAAGCAGTTTCTGCTCTTGCACACCTCTTTAAAAGAAACTGCTGTATTTTAAGCCAAAAAAACTCTTGTGCTTGATAAACAATATGTCAATATGTTGCCATAGCAGATTCATGGTGCACTAAGCCTAAGAACTATTTTTAATCTGTCCGTTTTACCCCGAAAACCCCCGTTTACAGACGTCGCACAACCACTTTTGTTTCAACACAGCCATAAAACGAAGGAAATTAATTATTTTTATTATTCCAAATGTCTGTCATTCTTAGCTTAGAATCATTAGGTACAGAGGGGGGCAGTGCACATTCTGCCCACCCAAAGAAAACTGGATTTAGTACTAACGGTAGTCTGGGCACCGCGTATGGTATCCCATTCATGTAGTACTGATGTGTTCTAAGTTTTAACCTTTGCATTGTTACTTCCTCTTTCACCTTAAAAAAAAAAAAAAAAAAAAATGAAATGAAATGTTGGTTTTGTTCCTAGGGGGCGCTACACATATTTACGCATACTTTGATTTTTTTTTTTTTTTTTTTCACATTTTATCAAATTTTCACCAGTGTTCACCTGGCTGTTGAGTTTGGTGAGTTTTGAAGCATTCGGAGAGGGTCAAAGTAGGGCTCAATGCGTCGGCGGGACAAAGAATGACTGCTAGGGGGAGCTGCATAGTGTATTTGGAATTTGTCTTTACACGGTATCATAGATTGCACCTGTCTTGATCTACCTGCCGATTTTAGTCCATTTTGAAGCATTCTTAGGGGGTCAAATTGAGCTCAAAGGGGCTGCGGAACAAAGAATAACTATAATAACAATAATAAATAAAACCAAGGAACCACAATAGGTTACCTAAAAAAAACATTGTCACCTGCATGTCCGTACTGTTCAGTTATGGATGTGTTCTAAGTCAAATAAAATAAAATCAACTTTTATTTGTAAAGACCAAATCACACCAACAGTTATCTCAAGGAGAAAACAAAACATGTTTTAAGGTGCAGTATCCCTATGCTGGATTTTGACCTACTTGAGCCTAGTACCCCCCCCCCCCCGTAGTGGTAAAGCTGTAATAAGTTTTAAAACAACCAACCTAATCAAGCATTTAGCGAAATACCACCACAAACAATATGTGGAGTATGTTAAGAAAACCGAAGATATAAAGAAAGGTCCTACGCAACTAACACTGGCAGAAACTTTTGCTATGCGTGACAAACTGGCACTCAACAGTCCCAAAGCCCAGGGAATACCAAGAGTCATTGCCGAAGAATTCATTCTGGATGACGAGCCATTATCTCACGTGAGTAAAGACGCACCATCCAACACGCGATTCGGCCGTGGAAGATTCGAGAATGATTCACAAACATCCAAATTCCGATTATTGAAATATGTCAAGTAAAGCGGAACTAATACACAGCGCGGTCTTCGGGAAGCAATGAGAAACTGACCGCATTGCTTCCCGAAAGTAAACATAACTTGTCTTAGACCCGGGTAATGCCAATGCTCAACTCGAGGCTTTAGCTCAACTCATGCCGCTGGGTAAAAATCAAAACGCGGCTCAGTTCACCGCAGTAAAAATAACCACAGTGATAAAAAACACAAGAATACCTGACTGCTGCTGAAAGCCGCTACAAACTACGTCAACGTCGTTTTACTGGAGATAATAGATATCATATGTATATCGAACCAGATGCTACAGGACAGACTCGACTGCGTTAGCAACATTGAAGTATTGAAAACCTGATGCGTTAGTAAACAGCCGCCATCTTAAAGCAGAAGACTTCCCTAGTAGGCTGTTGTGAACCTTCCAAGCGATCCTAATTAACTTTTTATCTAGAATACTCCTAAATCAGCAAAATTTTGACTTGACTCTATCTTCAAAACAGTTTTAAAACTTTCAAATGTCGAAAGTAGACAGAAGGGAAATTATGGAATAACGGGAGCAATTTTAACAACTTTAACAGTTGATTCGCAAAATTAAATGAATTGAATGTAGTTTAAAGCTGCTGATGCAGAATGGGGACTTGAGTATTTTATTTACTGTTTTAAAATGTTAACTTGATACTGAAATAGTCGTTTATTTAAACCTGAAGGCTTTTTATACAACTTTGTAACTATTGCACGAAACATCTAATAGCTTGGGGGATTTGTGGGATTTTCCACTGAGGTTGTTGGTGTGTTTTGCTTTTTTAAGACAGTTTACAATATTATTTTCACGTTTTACTGACTGACTATGCCATTTCTGTTTGTTGTTTATAATGTTTTGTCTTTGTCACTGAATAAACAGGTCAGTTTCTTGTTACCAACCGTTGTGTGTTATTCAAACTCGCCTAATTCAGCTGGCTAGTTGTTATCAAGAGTACGAAAACCTTTTTCAACATGAGTCTGACAACTAAGTAAGGAG
The DNA here is from genome assembly GCF_030265065.1 of Corythoichthys intestinalis. Taxonomy (NCBI): domain Eukaryota; kingdom Metazoa; phylum Chordata; class Actinopteri; order Syngnathiformes; family Syngnathidae; genus Corythoichthys; species Corythoichthys intestinalis. The sequence goes on along the minus strand of NC_080409.1, from coordinate 5,237,779 downwards.
GCTAAATAACTTTAAACTTTAAGACATGCTCAGATAGGTTGGTATCGGTCAGTATATGTATCGGATCGGAAGTGCAAAACAATATCGGTACCGGATTGGAAGTGCAAAAACCTGGATCGGGACATCCCTAATATCTTCTATATGGAACTTGTATGTAAAGTATATGACACTCGAACCACATTTATGATCCTTAGTAAATTTGCACAATGTGAAACTTGTATAATTTGGGAACTAAACCCAAAAGGAAAAGACAGATATAAAATTCATAACGTTCATATGTTTCATCTAGATCTTGTATGTAAAGCATGTGACAACTACAGATACAATCCTTAGTTAATATGTACAATATGAAACTTGTATGTTTTGGAAACTTAAAATATATGACAGGAATTGCCCATACAATATCCTTGGTAGATACTGTATGTGTAGAATAAAACTTATATGCGTTAGAAAACTCAGTTAAACTAAAATCATAGTATCATATAGTATATCATATAGCATATAGTATCATAGAAAACATAGGTGCAGTGGCACACATATCGAAATTAAAAAACATACCGTACTTTTCGCACTATAAGGCTCATCGTAGTATAAGGCCTACCTTCAATGAATGGCCCATTTAAAAACTTTTCATACATAGCACGCACCGCATTATAAGGCGCAGTAGTAGTAGTAGTAGTGGTTGCGTTATACATCACCTAGATGGTGCCGCGCTAAAGGGAATGTCATACCATGATTAACCAATATTGATCCATATATAAGGCGAACTGTCTGCTTTTGAGAAAACTGAAGGCCTTTACGTGCGCCTTTTAGTGCCGAAAATATGGTAGATCTTCTTCTAGACAAAATCACATTGAAATAAATTCACTGTTTACTAAAAATATTTTGCTGTCATGACACGTAGTCACACAAATGTTAAAAGTTTGCATTTTCTCCAATCCTGGAAGCTCATTCTCTCTAGACCGATTGATTTTCTTAAAAGTATTACAATGGTAATATACAGTATATTATTTTAGCAATTACAGTAGTCCCTCACTACTTCGCGGTTTGACTATCGTTGATTCTCAACTTCGCGGGCCGAAGTTATATATATCTGAAAAACAAACATTAAAGATTTCATTAAATCCATTAAAATATTAAAAACAAATCTTCTTTCACAGTGTATGAAAAATTATCATAACTATCGCTTAATTGTATTTTTCTTGTTACTGTCGCATTTTCTCCGATATGTTTGATGATAAATATCAGTCCAAAGAAAAGAAAAATTGAAAAAAAAATTTTTTTTTAAAGGGTTAATATATGAAAAAGAAAATCTCAACCAGTCCTTGATGTCTGTGATTTCTGCGTCGAAATCCTTGTTATATTACCATGTTTCATCCATAAAATCCCCAAAAAATCCAGCTGTGGCCATTCACAGCTGTGACTTTACACTCAGTGATACATGCTACATGGAGATTTTTTTGGATCCAAACAAGGTAAGTACGCGATAATATCTCGTTAAAGTCATGGCGTCTGTAATTCTGCTCTCGCGTGCTCTTGCCTCCAGATATGGTTTTGCTGAATATTATTATTATTATTATTTTTTTTTTTTAATGCCCTCCTGTTCAAAAGTTTTCTTCCCCAAGATAATTGAGATTTTAAGCTTTACAATGATGTATCACACATGGATATCGGACAGTTTTGAAAGTTGGCCAAATTGGGGGTTTCAGAGCGGAACTTCAAGTCACCTGAGTGTTTTCCGCCATATATATAGTATATATAAGTGGGCTACTGGAAGAAGACACAGATGGAGCAGGACAGAGAACAGAGTGTTAATCCACTACAGCAGCAACCCCTGCGAAAGGGGATGCATGCAGAGAATGTGGGAAGAATGGTTTACTTCGAAATCCCACATCCACACTGACCAAGAAACAACTACTAGCTCAGTGTTCTAATATCCGCAAGAAGAACTTGCTATCACAGTTAGAGATTGATGAGGCACAATGTGTCTCATCCAAGGCACAAAAATGCTACGGCAAGGGGGAGCCAGGACGCCAGGTCGAGTGGGGGGGTTTCATCATCACCCCCAACATCGAGATTGGGTACCAAGCTCCAAGAGCAGCGGAAGAGAATGAGAGAGCAGCGGACCTGAAAGAGAAGATCATGAAGTGCTGGGGGAACTCAACTACCTCCTGCCTGCCAAGGCTAACGAACAAAGTACCATCAGAATCTCTGCTGGAGGATGTAAATACAGCACTGCTGAACATCCCCACTGTAAATATCACTGAGACCAATCAGCTGGCATATGCAGCATCAGCGGTCGTCCTAGAGTCACTTGGTTACAAGATAAACAGCGCCGGAAGGAACCTCAAAGGAAACGGAGGCTAGGGACAAAAATCCTGGCAACACGGATAGAAGTTTGCCTCCTAACAGAGCTGAGCAAAGGCGTGAAACCTATGAAGGAACTGCCCAAGAAATATAGCAAGCTGTCCACAGCTGAGGCACTGGAGACTGCTAAGCAAAGGCTCACAGCCCTAGCTAGCTGCCTAAAGAGGTACACAGGAGAAGTAGAGGCCAGGAGAATAAACACTTTGTTCTCCAATAATCCAGCTAAGGTCTACTCTCAGTGGCAGGGTAGCAAGATCACAGCAGATCCACCCAGGGCTGAGAATGAACGATACTGGAAGAGTATCTGGGAAAAAGAGGCGTCTCGCAACAGTAACGCCGCCCAATGGCTGGCAGACCTGCAGTCAGTACATCGCAACATCCCAGAACAAGACTCAGTAGTCATCACAACAGCAGACATCTAGACAAGACTGTCCAAAATGAAGAACTGGACAGCTCCAGGGCCCAACAAGAATCATGCCTACTGATCGTGGCAGCACAAGAACAGGCCCTAAACACAAGATCAATAGAGGCCGGGATGTATCGCACCAGACAGGACCACAGGTGCAGGTTATGCAAAGAGGCCCCTGAGACAGTCCAACACATCGCAGCAGGGTGTTTGATGCTGGCAGGCGAGGCATACATGGAACGACATAACCAGGTACCACCTCCAAAGGTGGTCGAGAACAACCGAGCCAAGATCCTGTGGGACTTCCAGATTCAGACAGACAAACTGGTGATGGCCAACCAGCCTGACATAGTGGTGGTGGATAAACATCAGAAGACAGCAGTAGTGATAGATGTAGCAATTCCGAGTGAGAGCAACATCAGGTAAAAAGAACACGAAAAGCTGGAGAAATATCAAGGGTTGAAGGAAGAGTTGGAGAAAATGTGGGGAGTGAAGGCAAGAGTGGTGCCAGTAGTGATCGGGACACTAGGAGCAGTGGGGTTGAGATCTGGAGACTGGCTAGGCCACTCCAGGACCTTGAAATGCTTCTTACGAAGACACTCCTTTGTTGCCCTGGCTGTGTGTTTGGGATCATTGTCATGCTGAAAGACCCAGCCACGTTTCATCTTCAATGCCCTTGCTGATGGAAGGAGATTTTCACTCAAAATCTCTCGATACCTGGCCCCATTCATTCTTTCCTTTTCACAGATCAGTCATCCTGGTCCCTTTGCAGAAAAACAGCCCCAAACATTATGTTTCCACCCCATGCTTCACAGTGGGTATGGTGTTCTTTGGATGCAATTCAGTATTCTTTTCTTCTCCAAACACGAGACCATGTGTTTCTACCAAAAAGATCTATTTTGGTTTCATCTGACAATAACACATTCTCTCAGTCCTCTTCTAGATCATCCAAATGCTGTCTAGCGAACCGCAGACGGGCCTGGACGTGTACTGGCTTCAGCAGGGGGACACGTGAAAACCCTCAAACCCATGCATTCACAACAGAAGAAGTTGGACCTCTTGGTGTTCATATGGTTCCTGAGAACACTACCACTGCGGTGGTTAAACACTAATCTTAACTGAGGTAAGTGAGAATGTCCAAAGTGAAAAAATTGTGGATGTTAGTGTTTAATGTATTGGCATGTCGCAGGTGGTTAGGTAACGTTTGTGTTGCTGAAGTTAAGGAGCTAATGTTAGCAACACTAGCTCGACAGTATGTTATCAGTATTATTATTATTATTATTATTATCAGCATTTAGCTGTGCAGTTATGTAGCCTACTCGCGTATGGGTCGCAAAAAAGAAGGTTCAAGAAGGAAAATAGAAACACTAATAGCCTATCAAACATGTGTAACAAGGTGGAAAGTTGGGGTGCCCAATTTTCCCACCATCTCAAACGCATCAAATCTAGTTGACTGCCAGTTTAATCTTTTCATTTCTCAGGGGCAATAGCACTTTTTTGTAAAATTGTGCTTAAATGTGTCAAACAAAAATGTAATTATCTCACTAATTGCTGGTAATGAAGTGTACTGGTTATTATTGTCATCACCTAAATTCAGAGGCTGTCAATGGAAACTGCTATATACTATATTATTGGCTAGTTTGATCTTTTCATTGCTCTGGGGCAATAGCACTGTTTTTTTTGTAAAATTGTGCTTTAATGTGTCAAACAAAAATGAAATTTTCTCACTAATAAATCATCAATAAAGTCATTACTTGTAATGAAGTGTACTGGTTATTATTGTCATCACCTAAAATCAGAGGCTGCCATTGGAAACTTTAAAACATTTTATGTCAATACAATAGGGGTCTAAAGGTACATGTATACTTACAGAACCGCTCGCAATCGAATGTTAAGTTCAATACAGTGCTGTATTGAAAGCTGGCCTGCAGTCAGTTTACATAGGCCATGATTGCATGCTGCCATTAGATTTGCAGTAATATTCAAGAGGGTATTCTTTCATGATTGGGGTGATTAGGGAAGAATTTTAATGATTCATGAGGAAGCTTGTCCTTGATTTGTGCTACTGTGATCATGTGAGTTTTGTTTTTAATAAACAACGTGCTGAGCAACCAAATGGTTTAACATGTTATTCCTGTACTCTACTGAAACTAATTGTGACCCCAAAACCGAGGTAATCGTGACTTTTTTTGTATCGTTACACCCCTACAGTAAAATATGTCACCCCTCTACAGATTGTGACCCTATCTGGCCCCCCCAAGAAAAAAATCCTAGACACGCCCCTGACAATACTGGTAATGTTGCCAAAAACAAATCACCCAATTTTTTTTTTTTTAACAAATCACCAAAATTGGCTCTCTGAAATGTCGCTAGATTATGTCACAACGTTACTATGATGTCATAACGTCACGCACGACTCACTGATCTCAAGAAAATGTGTTGACAATTCTTAAGGGTACAGTTTCAAGATCGGGGCTAATGTGTGGTGCTGCTTAACCATGAAATAAGCTTCTGGTGGCAGTGCAGATCTGAAGTTACATTGAAAAACAATGATTTTGACACTCGAGAGAAAGAGTTTTTTTTTTTTTTTTAAGTCGCCAAATTTACTTTAAAAGTCGCTAAATTGCTAGATGAGGTTTTTTTCCCTTGAGATGGCCAGAAGTCACTAAATCTGGTGACAAAGTCGCTAAATTGGCAACGCTGGATACTGGCGGTATCATGTAGGGGGCAGTCATTCTTATATTAAAACCTTTCCTAGACTTATCAGATTAAACATCCGACACCCTATTAAAAAGCTCATTGACATTGACAGATCTAGGTTTACCCACCAGAGTGGGCACTAAGAAATCTTGAGGGTGCACCGCCAATGCAGGCTTTTTTTTACCTTCTGCTTGGGACCGGCGCAAGTAGGACACTGGCCTGTGTCCCGTTGAGGCTGCATTAATTTTTGGGGGGTCTATTTTATTTTATTTTTTTTCCATTCATTCATCTATCTGCTTATTCTCGTAGTCAGCGTGATGTCACGATGACGTCATCTCGCATAGCAACGTTTCGCCATTTTGAGATTGAGGCACGCATAGGTAAACATCCGTAGACAAACGTTTTCTGAAATTAATATATTTCAGCTGTGTTTTGCGTCTTTTTTTTTTTTTTTTCATAAAAACGTCTTAAACATGACTTATTATTATCACGAGTCACTGCCTAACCCTAACCGTCTTCTTTGACTGTTCCTCGAATGATTGCTCTCAGCCATTTGCTTGTCCTTTTCTTCTCACGAGGAAGAATGAAGAACTTCGAATGCGGCTCCGAACTCTTCCTTGTGTTACAACCCGCAACACGGCAACTTTTTGTCATTCCGACGGAAAAAAAAGACCGCAAATAAGACAAAAGTTAAAACGGGTATGTACTACAATGCACGACAGAGCAACTGCTTGTGATTCATGTTATGGCCCGATTTCAATATGGCAACGCTTTGTTGTGGCTGGTGATGTCATTAATGCCCGGATGTCCGACTGCGAGAATGTGTCTGGAGGAGAGAGAGGAAGCGCGCAGATAACAAACGAGGTTGGAAAAACAGCTTTTTTTTGGTGATTGCTTGTTCGGTGTGGTTGCGGCCAACAGTAACCGTTAATCCTGCAATAAAAAAGTAGGTGAGACCAACTCTCCGTGCGTTCTAAATATTCAGTGCAACGCTAAAATAGATATTCCCGACATTTTGTTTGGGTGGGCACGACTCACGTCTGGGTGGGCCGTGCCCACACCTGCCCCCCCATACATCCGGCCCCGTTTGTATTGTATTGTAGTAGTATTATATACTATTATATATAATAGTTTACCTTAAGATTTAAAGCCATTGTAAGGCTACTGTATTTTCAGTGAATAAATTTGGAAATCTAAGTAGAATTCCAATATCGATGTGGCAATGAACTCAATGAAGCCTCCAAGACCTCCAGCGTACAAAGAAACGCAAATGTATGGCTGATGAAAGTGCAGAGCCAGGTGTTGAACTTAGTGGAAAAGAAAAGTTGCAGATTGAAACATTCAATGTTCTAATTGACAAACTTGTGTCCTGTCTTAACCATCGGTTAACTGCATACACACACTTGACCAATCTTTTTCATGTTCTTTTCATGCCTAATAATATGTCCAACAGTGAGGTCACTTTAAGGGCCAAATCTCGTGCTGCAGCATATCCCACTGATCTGACCATGAGCTTGGCAGATGAACTTGTTCAGAACAAATCATTCATTTCAGAGGAACAAAAGTTTCCGAATACAATGCGAAAGACCGTGGTAAATTTGGATTTACAGTCCACGTTCCCAAATGTTTACATAGCACTCAGACTATTTTTGACCCTGCCAATAACAAATTGTGAAGGGGAACGGTCATTCTCCTGACTGGCACGAATTTAAAATGAGCTCAGGATGAAAATGTGCCAAAACGGTTGAATTCACTCTCCCTTCTTGCAATAGAATCAGAGTTTGTACGACAGCTCAACTTTGATGAGTTAGTCAACGCAGGGGTTTTCAACCCAGTCCTCAAGGCACACTGTGGGTCCTGGTTTTTGTTCCAGCCGATCCAGCAGAGACAGTTGAACCAATGAGGCTTCTGCTAAAACAAGCCACACCTGACTGCAATCAACTGATTGCACTTGTAAAACACCAGATTGGGGAAAAAGTGTTGTCATCTTGTTTGGTAAGAATGAAATCCTGCACCCACAGTGTGCCTTAGTGGAATAGGTTGGGAACCCCTGAGTTAGTGTATGACTTTGCAAGATGGAAGAGCAGAAAGAAACTTTTGTAGGATCTGTAGGTATGGTAGGTTGGCGGGGGGTGGGGAGGGGGGGCCTTGCAAACTCCTGGCCCTGGAGCCCAGACCCCCATAATCCGGACCTGATTTCAGGGTGTGTATGTAGGTGTGTGTGTTTCCAAGTCCGGGGGTCGGGGTGTGTCTGTGTGTGTGTGTGTGTGTGTGTGTGGGTTGGTGTAGTGATGTTGCAATTATTATGACTTGACTTTTTTAAGTATTTGATTTTGCTTGAATTGTTGGAGCTGTGTTGGTGAACAGCGAACACGCGCGTTTGTTTTTGGGAGAAACGTCACTCAAGTGTTTGACCAAGATTTTCTCACTCACTAGAAGCCGAGAATTTTCACATGTGGCAAAAAAAAAAAAAAAAGTACCTCCACCCGATAAGTAGCTGTATTGAGCGCTTCGACAATAAAAGAATGATTCCCAAATTTCAAGAACTACAAAGACACCTGTTTATCAGTTGCCTGGTGTAATGTCACGTTCACCCGCTAGGTGTCAGCATGTGATCGCTCGTGAACTTCTTATGTCATGGTCAATGATATATAAACACATTTTTTCACCACATAGATATTACATTTGGAACAATCAATATCGAAATAAATCTTTATATATTGTAAGATGGGTCAATAATAACATTTTCTTTGTCAAATATTGAATGATGAAGGTCAACTTTTTATATATAATGAATGTGGCTCTGCTTATTACACCTCGTGCATATTCTATTGATGCAATACCAGAGGGCCCTCGAAGATTATTACAATATTCTCCTAAAGGTAATTTGTAACATTCCAATCTTTGATCCAAGACCTTGTTCATTGGTTACAAATACGCACTATTAAGCTCTGAAGCCTCAAACCACTGTTTAAGAGGACTTCAAAGGGAGATAATTTCCAAACCTGCAGCATAGGCTTTCTAATACAGGGGTTCCCAACCTATTCCACTAAGGCACACTGTGGGTGCAGGATTTCATTCTTACCAAACAAGATGACAACACTTTTTCCCCAATCTGGTGTTTTACAAGTGCAATCAGTTGATTGCAGTCAGGTGTGGCTTGTTTTAGCAGAAGCCTCATTGGTTCAACTGTCTCTGCTGGATCGGCTGGAACAAAAACCAGGACCCACAGTGTGCCTTGAGGACTGGGTTGAAAACCCCTGTTATATTGAGATGACACGCAGGGCCGATCCGTAGGAGGCCTATTTTCAAAAACTTACTATTTTATATTTTAAATATAATAAATATTTTCAAAACCAAAGGTGCTGCCGACCTAAAACCAAATCAGGCACCTACCATAGTTATACATGTGTCTCCATTAGCAGTCGTATCAAAAAATTCAAAGTCGTTCCCTTATAAAATCCTGATTAATTATTTTTTTTATACAAGTATAACAAAACTTAAAATGGCTATAGAATTCTCACATTTTACACAACATACACAAAAATCACCAAATTCAGAGATAATCACCTATATTTTCAGGATCAATAGCAATATTTAAAATATCATCAGTTTATGCCCAAAATAGCAACTTTTTTTTCAACAGCTAATAAATCACTCAATTTTCACATCAGAAACTTAATACTTGAGGAAAACATGCAGAATCAATTATAAATAATTCATAAATAGATTATTACTCAATTCTATATGCAATCACACCTTATTATAGTATAGAATAGCCCTTTATTGTAATTACACAGTTGAACAGTATAGTTAGCTATATAATTGTAGTGAATGAGGCTATAGCGGCTGCCTGACATAAACAGAGCTTTTCAGGTGAAAATTCTTGTGAATAAATGTTTAAATCCCTGAATTCTTCATCGATACGGTCAAAAAACAGTCTCGATTCTTGGTTAAAAGCAAAAAAAAAAAAAAAAGGTGCAGTCGGCGTATATTTTACGTAAATATGGTAAACTATGATGCCAATGCAGTAGCTGCTGATTTCTTCCGTTGATTTTTTTCACAATGTTTAAAAATGCATTCATGGTGCGAAAAATATATTACCTTGAATCCTCGAACAAATCACCCCTGAGACATTCCTTCCTGTTTCTTAAATCCGGCTTGGACATGAGTGTGTGCTGTCTTCAAATGACTATTACGAAATGAAGCTCAGCCCCCTATGGTGAGGCGTGACGCAAAGAATGACGAAGTGTCAGGTCAATAGAGTTTTGAAGTCTATGCCTGCAGCAGTTTATTATTGGAAAAATTTATACAAAAATATTGAATGGAAACCCACTTGGCTTTTTCCTAGAAAATATAAAGAAATCACACTCAAAATACTTCACAGGTGTTATCCTGCAAAGGTAAAAATTTAAATGAATATTGATCCGTTATGGGGTATTTTTTGTGCAAATGCAGAGGAAATTGTTTCCCATTTATTTTGGGAATGTACTTACTGTAATTTTCACACTATAAGAAGCACCTGACACTAAGCCGCCACCCACCAAATTTGAGACGAAAACAACATTTGTTCATAGATAAGCCGAACTGGACTATAAGCCGCAGCTGTCCTCACTGTAAAATTGGATGTTTACACTGAAAGATATTCACCGGTAACACTTTATTTGACAGCGGCATCATATGACAATCATGAGACCAAATGAACCACCATTAAGCTTTGAACCAATTGGCTGCAAAGCTTCATTTGGCCATCGATGCTCCCTTGTTGGAGATGGTCAATCTCTGCTGCCACCTGCTGTCAACACTGTTGTTGTCCAACATGCCTCCTAGCAGGCATTGCAGCGTTACAGATTTCTTCAGTTACTGTTCAAGTTGTTTCATTAATTGTTAGTTATGGTATTTGGTAACTCTTTATGTGATAGTGGCGGCATAAGACTGTCATTATACAATCATAATTAAGACATGACATATAACAGATGTTATTTAGTGTTATTCGGCAAATTATCTCACTTTAAATGGATGTAAAAGAGCCGAGCTGGACATAAATGGAATTAGTGACATAATTTGTCGGATGACACTTTATTACATCTGTCATAAGCATTGAGTAATGCCCATGATAGTGTCATGTCATGATTCCATACTTTTTGCTAGGGGTTGTATATACAGTGGGCAATTAAGTATTTAGTCAACCACCAATTGTGCAAGTTTTGCTACTTGAAAAGATTAGAGAGGCCTGTAATTGTCAACATGGGTAAACCTCAACCATGAGAGACAGAATGTGGAAAAAAAAACCAGAACATTTTTAAAGACCTTATCTCCAAATTAGAGTGGAAAATAAGTATTTAATCACCGACAAACAAGCAAGATTTCTGGCTGTCAAAGAGGTCTAACTTCTACTAACGAGGTCTGACGAGGTCTAACCAGGCTCCACTCGTTACCTGTATTAATGGCACCTGTTTTAACTCATTATCGGTATAAAAGACACCTGTCCACAATCTCAGTCAGTCACACTCCAAACTCCACTATGGCCAAGACCAAAGAGCTGTCGAAGGACACCAGAGACAAAATTGTAGACCTGCACCAGGCTGGGAAGCCTGAATCTGCAATAGGTGAGATGCTTGGTGTAAAGAAATCAACTGGGGTAGCAATTATTAGAAAATGGAAGACATACAAGACCACAGATAATCTCCCTCGATCTGGGGCTCCATGCAAGATCTCATCTCTTGGCGTCAAAATGATAACAAGAACGATGAGCAAAAATCCCAGAACCAAACGTGGGGACCTAGTGAATGACCTACAGAGACCTGGGACCACAGTAACAAAGGCTACTATCAGTGACACAATGTGCCGCCAGGGACTCAAATCCTGCACTGCCATACGTGTCCCCCTGCTGAAGCCAGTACACGTCCAGGCCCGTCTGCGGTTCGCCAGAGAGCATTTGGATGATCTAGAAGAGGACTGGGAGAATGTGTTATGGTCAGATGAAACCAAAATAGAACTTTTTGGTAGAAACACAGGGTCTCGTGTTTGGAGGAGAAAGAATACTGAATTGCATCCGAAGAACACCATACCCACTGTGTGGCATGTGGGTGGAAACATCATGCTTTGGGGCTGTTTTTCTGCAAAGGGACCAGGACGACTGATCTGCGTAAAGGAAAGAATGAACCGGGCCATGTATGGAGAGATTTTGAGGGCATTGGAGATGAGACGTGGCTGGGTCTTTCAGCATGACAATGATCCCAAACACACAGCTAGGGCAACAAAGGAGTGGCTTCGTAAGAAGCATTTCAAGGTCCTGGAGTGGCCTAGCCAGTCTCCAGATCTCAACCCCATAGAAAATCTGTGGAGGGAGTTGAAAGTCCGCGTTGCCCAATGTCAGCCCCAAAACATAACTGCTCGAGAGGAGATCTGCATGGAGGAATGGGCCAAAATACCAGCAATAGTGTGAAAAAAAATCTTGTGAAGAGTTACAGAAAACGTTTGGCCTCCGTTATTGCCAACAAAGGGTACATAATAAGGTATTGAGATGAACTTTTGGTATTGACTAAATACTTATTTTCCACCATGATTTGAAAATAAAGTCTTTGAAAATCAAACTATGTGATTTTCTGTTTTTTTTTTTTGTTTTTTTTGACAATTACAGGCCTCTCTAACATTTTCAAGTGGAAGAACTTGCACAATTAGTGGTTGACTAAATACTTATTTGCCCCACTGTATTAAGGTTGTATATAAAAAGCAGTAAGATTACAAATATGAATTTCTTTCTTTCTTTTGTTCTTTCTGTCTGTCTTCTAAATGGAACCCATCCATGTGTCTAGGTAAGGATTTTGGTTTGCCTCTTACTATGGCGACCACATGGTACTGCAGAAGTCTCCGGAGAGATCGGTTCTGTGGGGTTACGGCAGCCCTAAGGGTGCGCAGGTTATTGTTATTGTTGTTGTCAGGACCAATGAAACACAAAAGCCTAAAAGCCACTGTGGAGAAAGGTAAGAGTTGTGTGTTTATTGTTGAGCAGGGACGGGGTAGGAACATTTATGCAAAATCAACAGCGCTGTAATTGGAAAAAAAAAAAAAGGTTAAACCTGGCTAAAATATAAATACACTGAGTGTAAATTGCTTGAATGCATGAATGGTGACCACAAAGGAGAGTAATTACACCACAACCATGTGAGCAGCGTAGGAATTATATCTGTTTAAGTTTGTGGTAAAGCACTGTCCAATGAGTTCCAAAGTATTTAGCTAAATAAATTTAATCTTATTGCTTGCAACGCAGAATTCATCTAGCTGCTTTTGATGTTTAGGTGTTTCAAACTTCAGGCTGCTATGTATCCCAGGCGATCAATATGGGTTATGTGCACAAGCGGATTTTTAGGGGGGGCCAGGCCCACCCTGGTGGCCGAAAAGTGTCATTGCATGAAATTGACTTTCCTATATCTAGTATATATAAAAGTTGTAAAGCAATAAAACTGCTACAAAAATGACTGAAATAAACAAAACAATATATATTTTGATAATGGGTCCAAATTATTTTTCAAACAGATCACGCAACTAGCACCTTAGACGGTCATTTGCTTTGCATAGAATCTCCCCCCTCCCCCCCCCCCAAAAAAATATATTAGGGGAGGGCAATTTTATTTTTCAAATGATTTTTTTCTTAGATTGAAAATATTTTTTCTGATTGAAGCAGCTTTTTTGGGGATTGAATGATTTAGACACAAATGTCCTACCCATAATGTGGCCCAAACAAAAAAAGGATTGCTTCAATCAAAGAAAACTTCTTTTTTTCTTCTTTTTTTTCTTTCTTTAATTCTTTTTTTTTTTTTTTTTTTTTGATTAAAGTGATTTTTCTTTTTCAAAATATATATTTTTTGAAGTAACTTATTTTTTGATTGAATAATAAAGACAAAAATGTCCTAGCCAAAATGTGGCCCAAACACAACAATTCAGCATTACTTCAATCAAAAAAGTTGCTTCATTCATTCATTCATTCATTCATTCATTCATTCAATCAATCAAAAAAAAAAAATCAAAGAAAAATAGCTTTCACATGCTTTTTTATGGGGGGGTGAGTTTCAAATTTATTTTTGCATTCAAACACTTTTTTTTTGATTGAAGTGAGTTTTTTTTGGTTGAAAATATATATTTTGAGTGAAGAACTTTTCTTTTTTTTTTTTTTTAATTGAAGCAACTTATTTTTTGATTGAATATTCAAAACACAAATCTACCTCCATATGGCTCTGCCCAGGGAATACAATTTTTGACTGGCGTAATTACATTGGCACGAAACCGGCGGGTGTACCATATTCAATAGATGACAATCTTGGCGAAACGTAATGCCTAAGCATCCTGATTTAGAATTCCCCTCAAGAATGATGGGAAACATAAAACACTCATTGTCAACTTATTATTATAAACATTCTTGTAAGTTAATTTTATTGCTGACACTCCATTTCCCGGTTATCAACATGTTGTGCCCCCACTGCCCCAAAAGTCAATCTCCGCCCGTGGTTATGTGTAAAGCATTACTATCCATTATGACACATGCAGGCATCTGGCAAGTCACCCTTGACCCCATAGAGGCCGGTGGTCCCTACAACGTGACAGCGGTTCTTCAGGAAACCTCAGCCACTCTCACCGGTGTGTTATTCGGGGACGTTTGGCTTTGTGGTGGCCAGAGCAACATGTGCTTTAAAACATCTCAGGTCAGGAAAATGTATAAATCATGGTTGGTTGGCTGACAGATTTAGAAAATGAGCACGAGGGTCCTTCATTTATATCAAAATGCACTATAATCTATTTCAAACCTGAACACAATTGCAAAGTCACAATTACAATACAGATTTGTATGGTAATAATTGCAGGTCATGGGTTAACCTTAGCAGTGTATTGTTTTTGGGTCAAAACCGACTCAATTTCAAGTTTTGGTACGTAAAAATCAATGGTACTTTTTCCATATGTACCGGTCTGCATGGAGCCGCGCTGCATGATGGCATCCATCCTCCTCCTTCGGGTCATAACTCGTACATGCGCCGCATGAAGCGTCCAGCGCGGCAGGATAGAGAGCGCGCTAACCGCCAAGCAGTGCTTAATTTGTAAATCATAAGGTGCCGGAACGCAAAGTACATACGACAGCGTAAGGATGACAAGACTGGCACAGGTCCTGGAACATACGCAGAAAATGGTGCTGAAAACAACACACAAATGCCCACTTGCCATGCTGTTGGACTTACAAGTCTCAGTTTCAGATAATATCCATGGTATAAATGTTAGGACAACAATTTACAGTTATTTAGGCTGTACTCTGCACAGCACGGGCAATTGCCCACATAACCACAGGTGGGACTTTCAGTGCACAGTCAGAAATTATTTTCTCAACAGGTCTAACTTGTAAAACATTTTTTAAAAAAATCAGAGATTGCAATAAATAACACAAAACTCCCATTATTATTATTTATTATTATGATAACGGGTGGGTTTGAGGAAGCGCTGATCCCTCGCTTGTCGCTGGATGCCTCACATTCTTTTATGCTCAGTGCGCTTTCCTCTCCTTCTGAATTTTCCGGGCTAGTTGATGCCAGGGTACTGGGCTGTTGCCCCGCCTGTTGGTGGTCCACCTGGCTGACTGCTGGCGCTGTAGATGGCCCCCACTCTGGGTGGCGCTGAACCTGACCAGCTGCTGCCACGGTAGCAGTCTCCTGCCCGGCATGGCTGGCTGTCCGTGAACCTGGCTAGCTGCTGCGGCGCTAGCCTCCTGCTGCACCCGTTGGCATGATCGCTGCAGTTGCCCTCATCGCCGGTTATTGCTTTTCTGATTCGTTTTGAACCATATTCTTTTTTTTGAAAAAAGACAGTAAATGCAACTGTCTTTTTGGCATGCTGAAATACCGTTTGATCCTGGCTGCTTGCTCCCCAGATGCCACAAATTATCTGGGTCTTTTTCAAAGACCCGCACAGCCCGAACCATCTGACCGAATATTTTGAATATCGAAACGACCGGAATTTTTACGCGACGCAGGGAATTTTTCGAACGACGCCAAAAAACTTTCCGTTCACCCGTAAACGCCGATTTTTCACAGATTTTTCGAAAAGAAAAAAAAAAGTATCTAGTCGTACAATTTTTGACCAAATCACATAATTTGGACATCAAAAATTCCGGGACGGTGAGGGGCATAAAAGTTACAGTATACAGACTTTGGAAAAAATGTACGGTTCCCCGGAAATTTGCCCAAAACGTTCATTCATTTTTAATAGGATGCAACGTTGGTTCAAATTTCCCATTCACTTCCAATGGAATTTCCAATTGAATTTACAGTGCATTGATGGCATTGACGGCCATGTATCTCGAATCTATTGATGCCAATGTACTTGGATTCCATTGACACATGTGTAAGTCGATGCCATTGACGACCATGGATGTCCAAATTTCCCATTCATTTTCAATGGGAAAACAATGAATTTCCCCAAATCAACTGGAAATAACCAGATATCAATAGGACGTGTCCCCCAAATGTCCCAAGATTCCATTGATGCACATGGAAGTCGATGCCATTGACGGCCATGGACGTCCAAATTTCTCATTCATTTCCAATGGCATTTACTTTGTTTAATGATATTGACAGTAGAGATGTCCCGATCGATCGGGATCAGGTCCGATCACATCATTTTCAAAGTATCGGAATCGGCAAAAAAATATCGGCCATGCCTTTTTTTAATATATATATATATATATATATATATATATATATATATATATATATATATGTATATATATATATATATATATATATATATATATATATATATTTTTTTTTGTTTTAAATTAAATCGTTTTCTAATTGTATTTAACGTTACAGACATTAATATATTACACTTATCCAGAGTCTTTAGTTTAGGCTTAAGGTAGGGTTATCAAATTTATCCCAATAACGGCGGTAATTAATTTTTAAAAAAATGTCTCACGTTAAAATATTTAACGCAATTAATGCATGCGCTGCACGACCCACTCACGCATTGTTACGCTCCATCTGTAATGGCGCCGTTTTGCCAATATAGAGCGCTAAAAGGCAGCGTAAAATGAGTAGAGTGAATTTTGGCAGCCTTTGGAACCTTATTTTAAATGGCTAAAGCAGTACTTCTCAAATAGTGGGGCGCGCCCCCCTGGGGGGGCGCAGAGCAATGCCAGGGGGGGCGCATGTGTCCTCGGGGATCATGCTTTTTTTTTTTTTTTTTTTTTTTTTTTTGCCGGACTGGAATAAAGTGTACTTGCACATCCACTCAGTGGGTGGCAGTGGCGCTCTCATTTTCAGAGTGCGTGCAGTATTTTTGAACTAAGGAAGAGCACTCAGCACACAGAAAACAGATATGAAGAGCAGTGCGCCGCCGCCGTTTTCGAAAGCCGTTTTCCGACCGGACTCACTCACGCAGCGACCCACTGTCTTGTCCGGTTCTCACGTCGCCGCCCGAGAAGTGCCATTTTCGGCTTGGGATCGTCACGACGACCACCCTCACCTACGGTTCTACCTCGGCCGCCGAGAATGCGCTTTTTTCGTGCCGTTTGCCTTTTAGCTTTGACTTTTAATACAGTCGGGTGATGAGGAAAGACTACTGTTTACTGTGTCTGAAAATAATTATAGCGGACTGCCAGAAGCCAAATCAATTAAGACGCCACTTAAAGACATTCGACCCCAATCTCATTGATAAGCCGCTTGATTGTTTTTCAGCGAAAACGTGCCGAATATTGCCAACAATAGTCCTGCTTTGTCAGTGTTATATCAGTAAACCAGTGAGCATTGTTAGCATGCTCTTTGCAAAATGACTCCACACCATTGCAAAGGAGGTAATACTGGGTGTGAGCAGCAAAAATAAAAACTGTCCTTCTGTCCAAGGACACTCTTTTTTTCCCTTTATTCATTTTTTTTTTTTCGGTCAAATTTTTTGGCATATTGTCCTCATGAGTAAATGTTTCTAATCAATTTGAATTTGTTATTATTTACGGATTTTATTACATTTTATTTTTCTGTATCAAATGGTCAAAAATACCTTGAGTGTATTTTTACAGTTTGAATGTGACTTTTTTTTTTTAAATTCAGGCAAATTGATGCACGTCAAGTCTTCTCTGTTACAAACAAAACAATGTTAATAAAGTTATACTTTATTAAAAGTTGATCTGTTACTTTTTTTCTTTATTAGAAAAAAAGGGCACAATGTTAGGCAGATGCGTATTTATAATAGTAATTTTATAGACGAATAATACTATTTACAGTGGCGGCGGAGAGTTTGGGGGGCGCGAAACATTTACGTCTTGCTTGGGGGGGCGTAACAGAAAATAATTGAGAAGCACTGGGCTAAAGCCTTACAATCCCTCACCCTACGGTTAGAAATATCATGGGAAGCAATGTGGGGAAGCAAGGTAGTAATTGATCTTTTTCTTATCACTTTGAATTATATCCCATCGCAGAGAAGATATATGAATTGGTAGCACTACGCACAGTCGCGGTTTCACTTGTCATGGTTCCACTTCCCATCATGCATTGAGCATGGCCTTCAGTATCATTTACTGAAAGCTCAACAAATACACTAGATGGCAATATTTAGTCACAATATACAAAGTCACAAGTCTTTCTATCCGTGGATACCTCTCACAGAAAGAATGTTAATAATCCATCTTGAGGATTTATTGTCATAATAAACAAATACAGTACTTAGGTACTGTATGTTGAATGTATATATTCGTCCGAGTTTTATTCATTTTTTTCTTAATGCATTGCCAAAATGTATCTGATCGGGAAAAATTATCGGGATGATTGGAATTGAATCGGGAGCAAAAAAAGCAATTGGATCGGGAAATATCGGGATCGGCAGATACTCAAACTAAAACGATCGGGATCAGATCGGGAGCAAAAAAACATGATCGCAACAACCCTAATTGACAGCCATGTTTGTCGATTCTTTTGATGCCAATGTACTTGCATTCCATTGAGGCATATGGATGTCGATGCCATTGATGGCCATGGACGTCAAAATTTCCTATTCATTTTTATTGGCATTTACCTCGTTTAATGATATTGACGGTCATGTTTGGCGATTCTATTGGTTTCCGAAATATCCTCAAACCAACCTGGGCGGGGCTAAGATCTGTATCTCCACATAGCAACAGTGACGTGCGGTCAGGGGAGGCAGGTGAGGCAGAGCCTCACCTGTCATCATGACAAAAAAATAATTATAGCATCAAATTTATGTTAATATTTGTCCATTGCTCTTTATGAATGACTCATTTCAAACATTTTCTATAGTCAAAATCGCTGAATTTGCCCATTTCCTGTTCAAATAAAGAAATGAAACGAGAGGTGCGGCAGCAACGAGTAAAGCCTCACCTCTGATTGCGCAATCCTTAACAAACTGGGTTGATACATGGAATTGGAGCGTGCTGGTTGCCGTACATCTGCATGTCGCCATTATAATGTTTCCAGATACGTTTATTTGACCTGATTTTCCTCAGTCTGGCTAATGTCTTTAACCCTTAAAGTTGAATGTTTGTTAGCGACATATTTAGTTTTGCTGATGGGAAATAAAACCGCAGTGAAAAGGCGCAGGTTGCGGCAGATAGTACTCTGCCGCACTGCAAGGGGGTGTACGTGAAACTGGACTTTCCGTTAAAAGTGGACGCGGTTAACACAACGCCGGGAGCTAAAAGGTTTGCTTCAAACTACGGGACAGAGGATAACTCGCGCTTTTCAAACGGACTGGTACACCCGAAAAGACTGGCAATGTGGCTGTCCTTCGAAAAATCGCCTTTGCTGCTTTCCCTGCCTTTTCTTCTCAACTTGTGCCAATGTCTGGACTAACACGAGATATTGTGACATTAAAAAACTAGCACGAAGCCTCAGCAAACATGAGAGCTCGACCACTCACATTCAAAGCCTGTTTGCTTTAAAAACTTTTGGAAGCTCAAGGATCGATTTGGCTTTGACGAACAGCGGAAGCTCAACGGTAGCATCCTCAAAGCTAAGGTAATAAAAGAGTTTGAAAGACCTCATTAATGCAACCTGCATCCTAGCTAAACAGGAGTTAACATTTCGTGGTAACGATGAGCGTGTAGCTCTTCTAAACGTGGCATATATGTAGAACGATTACATGGTTTTGCTGAGAAAGATGAAAGGTTAGCTACACATTTGGACACATCCACTGTGTTTTCTGGCTTGTCAAATAGAACACAGAACGATCTAATTGAAGCAATCCTCTCCATTGAGGCAGAGAGATTTTTTTTAAAGTAAAGGAAAATAAGGAGGACTTTTACTAAAAGGGCGTAGGTTTGCATAGGGACGGTAGGGTCATAACACTACCAACTTTTCAGCATGCTAAAATTGTCCCTACCAACTTTTAAGCAACCTTACCTTTTTTGCATGATATAATGTTCAGTTATATAGAGAATTTAGATCTTTCAATAGTTCCATATGTTGTAAGGATAGAATTGACCCTACCATTATTAAGTGAATTATTTTCACTATGTTTATGTTTGCTAATAAAAACCAGACATTTATTCAGGAAGTTTTCAAAATGTTTCTTTAGTATTTTTTGAAAACAAAGGTTTGAATCGAACAGTGTATCATCTGAACCAATGCACATAAAATTTATTATCAGTAGATAAGGATTTATTTTGCATTGATCATTTTGCCTATTAATTAATTAGGTTCATATACATGAAAAATGTGGCCCTTTGCCCCCTTCATCCAATCTGTTTGGTCTAATTAATGTCCCGTCCCCAGCAAAAAGTGTACCTACATGCAGGTTATGCTGTTATATCGTCCCTACGAATGTTGAGACCAAACCTATGCCCTTCCAAAGTAACGCCGGTTTTTGTGGTGAAGGACAGGCGCAAGACCACAAACAGTTTTCATTTCAATCTTATTAAAAAAAAAAAAAAAAAAAAAAAAAAAAAGAGCTTAGACCAAGAAAAATACAATAGAATATTTAAAAAGTAATTCTAATTCTTTGTTTTTCTTTTCACACTTTTTGTTTAGCAATATGTAATAAATTGATTAAAGTTTCAGAATTAAAAGTTTTAAAAACAACTGAATATTTCTCTAAAGGTCAGAATTGAATTCTGTGGTTTTGTACACCAGGGTGTAGAGCAAATGCATGTTATTTTCTTACTTTTACGTATCGATAATATGTACCGTGTGTGCGTGTTTTGTGAAGAATGTTGATGAGATATGAAATAACCAGTAGCCAATTGAATAAGCTACCCTTTTTGGTTTATATATTTGGAAATCTGACACTAAAGGAGTCAGTGCCTCACCAACCATGAACCTCACCGCACGTCACTGCATAGCAAAGACACAAACTAATTTCTCCAGAAATTGCAGTTTCTAGTTTCAAGTTTTTTGTTTTTTTTTATGTCACACGAGAGGTGCCGGATCTGCCCAAATATGTCCCTGAATACATGGAGGCCAAAATCAAGAGGTGCTAGATCCTGTTCCGGCAGGATCCAGCACAAATTAACCCGTGCCGCCGAGCCAAAAGCTCAGGCTAGCGGCTCTAACGCCAGCTCACTCTCTTGAAGGCATTTGGAGGGAGGTTTCCCATACAACTCACTCAACAAGCACCCGTTACACATACAGTACCTAAACTTGAAAGCTGGTCAATTTTGACCCAAACACAGCAACACAGTGCTGGGTACTGATGGATCCCTTGTAGTCTTGTAGTGTCAAATTAAGTTTAGGTGTAAATTTCTTCTTAGTTTTTTTGTTTGTTTTTTGTTTTAATCCCCCATTAGATTTTCAATGCATCTAAGGAACTCGCTATTGCATCCAAGTATCCTGACGTGAGGATTTTTAAGGTCGCCTTAAAGATGAGTGACAAAGAACGGACTGATCTGATTGGAGTGTCGCGTCCGTGGTCTGTACCTGAAACAAGTAAGCAAGTGGTCTATCGGTCCATTTTATGGTACATAAATGGTATCTAAAACAAGGCAGTGTTATTCCAGGGGGTCTGTCAGAGTTCTCTGCAGTGTGTTGGCTCTTTGGACCTTACTTATACCGGAGCCTGAAGTACCCAATAGGACTGGTGCAATCCTGTTGGGATGGGACGCCCGTTGAGGCCTGGTCATCTTCCAGAGCACTTCAGCAATGTGGTCTCGAAAAAGGGAAGCGTAAACGGTAATGGCTCCATTTCCAGGGAGTGCAAATGAATCCAGTTTTAGAATCATTCTACGAATCCTCTCCGTACAATTTGATTCCTTGTTCATTCAATGGACGGTTACAGATGGTGTCCAACAAAATATTACTTCGAAGTGTGTTGAAAATGGAAATAGTACCGTATTTTTCGGACTATAAGTCGCAGTTTTTTTTCATAGTTTGGCAGAGGGTGCGTCTAATACTCAGGAGCAACTTATGTGTTGAAGGGAATAGTTACCTTTCTGGCACACACCATATAACTGTTTGCATTACTCTAACACACTTAATATAATCAATCAGGGAATAGTACTGTTTCTCATATGTACCGTAGGATTGTTTGCTCTAACACACCTAAAATAAATAGCACACTGTAGTTTAATGAAAAGAAGCAGAATAGGTACACAACGCCATCTTATTACAGAAGCCCAAAGTGTGCGTCACGAGCAAGATTGACGCACCAACTCGTGCAATCAGTTCTCCCGGCCACTCCAAGGATATAAAGCAGGGCGCTCTGTCCTAAAACAAGTAGCGTCTCGCCCAGCCCGGATAACAAGTTGAAAGCGGGCGCTTGGGACGTCAAGACCGGCGTCGGTCGCTGTGACAACCACGTCCCAGCCACGAAGGAGGACGCACGAATCTAACCACCCAAAACCGGCCACAGAGGGATGACCCCAAAACAACACCCAGCCACACCTTCGGCCCGGCCCACTCCACCACAGCCTTCAAAAACACTGGATACTGAGATAACAAACGGTTCGCTGCTCGGAAACATTTTCTATTGTAGCCTTGTTTTGGATCCAGAATTGTCACTCAATGAATAAATTGTCAACCTGTTTTCGGTGAGGTTTCTTCTTTTGGAACTTTTGGAGTCAGTACAAAGGGTTAACACAGGAAGGGAACGCTCGGAATATCCGCCCTGCCGTTTGACGCATGGAAGCGGTAAGCAGCGGAGCACCATTTCCATTCGGCTGTCGCCGTTTCCATGCGGCTTTGCGGGGGGGGGGGGGGGGGGGGGGCGAATTCCTTCAGTGTGATTATTTACGGTCGGGTCGGGCCAGACTTCTCCCTCGCTAACGTTTTTTTTTTTTTCGAATATATATTCATATATTTATACTAAAACAATGTATAGATGTTGAATAAAATAATTGGATAAAACAGAGAAGGCGCTGTGCATGCCTGCGCACGTGAATGCCGTGGCCCCGCTCTCATTATAATCTTCCCCTCCCGCCCTGGCGTTCTCCGCGAGTCCACATCCTGGTATTTCCTTTTCGATATGGAGCAAATGTAGGCGTGAAAAACAAACTAAAGACGGGGGAATTGAAAAGCAACAACTGTGGTAGGAGTGGGGTATGGAAAGGATTCAAATAGTTGAAGATGCTATACAGACACCTGTGTTGGTTTCGCTGAATCTAAACGAATGTGGCGCTTTGGTCTCATACGAGAAATATATTTAACAATCTTTTCCAGCGTTATTTCGTCGTGTAAATGCATTTATAATGATCATAATAATATGTAGACTATTTAAACATTGAGAAAACTCATTTTTTTCTGCCAACTCGAAGAGATTAAAATAAATGTTAAATTCACTATCCCCCTGTTAGAACAGACACACAAATATAAAAGTTATGAATGTTTTTTTGAGAATCCAGCTTACAGTCTTGTTTAAGTGGGAGAATTTGTTACAAAAGACAGCCTTTAATTTGTTATCATTATGCATATATGCACAGGCATCGGCACAAATGTGATCACACAAAACGCAACCCCGCATTTCCTCCCTCTCCTGAGTCCTCACAAACAAAACATAAAATTTTTTGGGGGTCGGGCTCGTGCCTACAAAATAAACATAAAATTTCGGGTTTTTTCGGGCTCGGGCAAACAAATCAAGTTAATAGATCGGGCCGGGTCGGGCTTTAATCCCCACAGGCCGGTCGGGTCGGGCTGGATTTTTTAGGCCCGATCTAACTTCTAGCATCATCTAATGTAAGCATATCGTACACCTATTCAGTCTGTTGTTCTCTATTGTATTTTAAATTCCCTTTCAAGATGACATGTCTGTTCTTGGTGCTGTATTCTATCAAATAAATGTCCCCCCAAAAATGCGACGTATACTCCGGTGCGACTTATATATGTTTTTTTTTCCTTTTAATTGCACATTTTTTGGCAGGTGCGACTGACAGTCCAAAAAATATGGTAGCTCGTGACAATAGCCTTCCATTGTTTTTCTCTGTTAAAAGTGTTCGAAGCGAGTTGAATGATGTTGACATTAGTAGACTTAGCACAACGCATTGTAAATAGATAATAAGCCCAATTGAACTGCTTACAAGAAACTGTGCCCTCAGTTCAAAAAACGACAACTCTGTCTTGTGGAATGCAATGATTCACCCACTGCTCAACATGACACTCAAAGGAGCTCTCTGGTACCAAGGTACATTCCTAGAGAGGATTTATTCAAGTGATTTGAGTACACTTAGTTTATTTATAGAGATGTTTCACTTGATTTTTAGGTGAAGAAAATACTATTTATCACCAAAACAAGTACAACTGTTCTTTCCCTGCCATGGTTAAGACTGGAGGATGGCGTTTCACCTGGACTCAGGTGGGCAGACTGCTATGGATTTTCCCTTTGGATTTGTCCAGGTATGTATTTTTTTTTTTTTTTTTTTACATCAAGATAGAGTAGGAGTCTTTCCTCAGTCAGCCAGCATTGCCTGTGGCGTATTTATCCTTAATGTCGTCTCTTGTAGACAATAATTGACTTCTTCCCAATGCAGCTGTCCACCAATAAAAAAGGCTCCACAGATGATGGCTTTCCAAACATTCGCTGGCACCAGACAGCTGACAAAGGCTTTGTTCCCAACTCTCGTCTGCAAAAGACCTTCATGGCTGTGGCAATGGATTTGCCGGATGAGACCTCACCGTACGGCCCGTAAGATAACAGAATGGATTTATATGGTGTATATATGTGCATATTTATCCTCCCAACAACAAAGGAACCTTAGTACATATGAATGACTCTATCGGGTCATTCGTGATTATAATCAAGAACCAATCAGTTTTGAACAAATATCGCTTGGGTTCACAAACTGTGATTCTTTTTGTTAAAAGTCAGTGGGCTCCAGATTACCTCTAAGGTTTAAATCTGTCATCTGCTGTAGTCCTTTGCTGTATCAAGTATTAATTGGAAGTTGGCCCAAAGGCCGATGCTGTTCTTTTTAATTCATGAGTTTGCTGATGTTGACAGCCAATAACTGAGTCTTATTTGTTTTTCAAAGCATTTTGATGATGAAAGGTATTTGAAACACTCATTATATAAATATATAGCGGAAAACGCATACAAGGCTGAAAAAGCAGTTTCTGCTCTTGCACCCCTCTTTAAAATAACTTGCTGTATTTTAATGGTAAATGATGTTATACTTGTATAGCGCTTTTCCGCCTTTCAAGGAGCAAGCCAAAAGAACTGTTGTGTTTGATAGAACAATATGTCTATATGCTGCCATAGCAGTTTTGTGGCGCATTAAGCCCCCAAACTATTTTTGATTTGTCCATTTTATCCTGGAAACCCCCGTTTACAGACACCGCACAACCGTTTCTGTTTCAACCCAGCCATAAAAGAAGGTAATTATATTTATGATTCGAAATGTCTAGCATTTTTTCGCTTGGACTCATTAATTGATGTCTAATATTTAGTTAAAAAAAATATGTAATGAATGAAACTATGATTTCTGGAGAAATGGGTCTTTGCTGTGTGGAGATAGATCTTAGTCCTGCCCAGGTTGGTTTGGGAAATTTCGGGGACAATATCAGGTCAATTCCTGTTGATTTGGGGACATTTTGGTGGCGTGGCCTGGTCATATAAGGTCATTTGGTGGGCGTGACTTGGTCATATCAGGTCATTTGGGAACATTTGGGGGGCGTGGCCTGGTCATAACAGGTCATTTGGGGGCGTGTCCAAGTGATATCAGGTCATTTGGGTACATTTGGGGGGCGTGTCCTAGTCATACCAGGTTTTGGGGGGCATGTCTGATTAATATCTGGTCATTTCCTGTTGATTTGGGGACATTGTTTTTTTTTTGCCATTGAAAATCAATTGGGAAAAATTTGGAAGCCCATGGCCGTCGATGGCATCACATTCCATAAGCGTCAATGGAATTGGGGTCATTTGTGGGAACTGGCCTATAGATATCTGGTCATTTCCTTTCGATTTGGGGACGGTTTTTTTGCTCTTAAAAATTTAATGGGAAAACATTTGGACGTCCATGGCCGTCAATGGCATCAACATCCATGTGCATCCATAGAATCCAAGTACATTGGCATCAATAGAAATGACATACATGGCCGTCAATGGTATCCGTCTAAATTGGCCTCAATGGATAGTTAATGCCATTGGAAATGAATGGGAAATTTGGACGTCCATGGTCGTCAATGGCATTGACTTACATAGGCGTCAATGGAATCCAAGTACATTGGCATCAATAGATTCGACATGCATGGCCGTCAATGGCTTCAATGCAATGTAAATTCCAATTCAAAAACGGCAAGTGATTATTGGATTTTGGATTTGATTTCTCTCTCTCTCTCTCTCTCTCTCTCTCTCTCTCTCTCTCTCTCTCTCTCTCTCTCTCTATATATATATATATATATGTATATATATATATATATATATATATGTATATATATATATATATATATGTATATATGTATATATATATATATATGTATATATGTATATATATATATATATATGTATATATATATGTATATATATATATATATATATATAAAAAACGCAAACCCATGGAAATGTAGTCCAGTCAGTACGCACACACAGTAG
The DNA here is from genome assembly GCF_030265065.1 of Corythoichthys intestinalis. Classification (NCBI taxonomy): domain Eukaryota; kingdom Metazoa; phylum Chordata; class Actinopteri; order Syngnathiformes; family Syngnathidae; genus Corythoichthys; species Corythoichthys intestinalis. The sequence goes on along the minus strand of NC_080409.1, from coordinate 5,211,300 downwards.
GCTATGTGCCAACTCAACATTTTTTAAAATTGTTATTCCCACTCATTTTTTATTCTCATTCAATGTTCTAGATTGTACGCAAACAATAGCCGAAATTAACTGACAAGCTATTCAACCAGCATGTTTCCAAACGCAGCAGTTCAAAACTACATTGCCCATAATGCCTACCACGGCTGAGCGCACTGATAGCTACCCTATTAGCGAGTACAGGGCGAGGCAAAATCAAACTTTGCTATAAAAGTTTACAATCATCGGCAGCGCCACGATGCGACACCAAACGGGATTTTACAGATTAAGCCAGTACAAATCTCCGACAGAAGTCAACAGTTGCCATTATATACGTATTTATCGTAAAAAAAAACTCATAACAAACACAGCTACTTAGAATATAAGAATAACATTCAACCAAATAAACGAACGCAGAACAATTACAAGACTCGTACAATATACTGCATCTCTGTGTACACATATAACCCAATATACAACAGAAGAAACGTGATCGACATTAACAGGAGAGAAACTTACAGAAAGGTGTATGGAGCCACGTCTTAAAACTCCTTACCGTAGTCTGATCTCTCGCCAAACTGTCAACCGTCATTACATGGTGGTAATTACCCATGAAACAAAGTGTAAACTGCCAACAATAAACAAGATCTACTGCTTCTCCCGCCCCTACTAGTCGGAGCCACGTCAACGCAGGCAGGCGCTGCCTCCTAACGGCCGGAGGGATTCTCTCCAAATTGGTCCCGTGAAAAATCATAAAAACCTGACATTTTCATGAATTTATGAAACCCGTCCGGACGCTCCGGAGAGCACGTAATAAGAGGACTTGTCCGGGAAAAAGAGGACGTTTGGTCACTCTAGTTTAAAAGGATTTACTACAGCTACTGTACTGCTGTGGCTGCAACACATGCTAGCTGCTGCTAGCCTCGCATAAATGCAAGTGTTACAAGTTTTTTTGTTTTGTTTACAGGTGGAAAGCGCTGTTGGGCAAGGGAAGACAACTTGATGTGCCTCACAACAACACTTAATGTACGTCGATGGAGTTATATCAGGACAACGTGCAATCTACTTTGATGATGAAAGGCTCGACTTATGCTCCACCTTCGTTGGTATTTTTCTAATAACTTTATAAATTGTGATTTAATGACCTGTTTTGCACATGCACCAATCGTTTTAAATAAAACGACGACAAACGGAATCACGCTGTCCAAAAGTTTTGTTGCAATCAACATCTGCAATTTAAAAAAATGACATACTATTCGAATACATGTGTGATGAGTCTTAAGACCATAACTGTAACAAGATGAAAAATACCTTGTAGTATTTTCTTGTAACAACAAAATCTATGTCAGCCCCTCTGCATTCAGCAACTGTAATATTGTAATTTGACCTCATTTTGGTCACTGCAGTGGCCTGCGTATCAATTAGGGGTGTGACAAAGTATTGAAATTGTGATATATCCTGATACTTTGCATCCCAAAAGGTTATCGATATGCTCATGCCAAGTATCAAGATATCGTTTTCAAAAGGTGCCAATGTTTCAAATTAAAAAAAGGATCCAAAGAGTTGCTACCAAAATCTTCCACCATAATAGTGTCTCAGTTAACTCAATGAATGCCATTGACGGCGTTCGAAACCCAATCTATTAGGGCGAATTAACGTTCGTTCATAAAAAACCAGAGCCTTCACAGTCACTGTTTCCGATTTTCGCAGCATTTACAGGTCACTTCCTGTTTATTTTAGGGTGTTTACAGATCACTTCTTGTTGAGTTTGAGTCACCGCCTATTCATTCCCTGTTGATTTGGGGTTACAGAACAGGAAGTGACCCATAAAATGCCCCAAAATCAACAGAAAGTGAGCCTGAAATGCTCTAAAATGTGCAGGAGGTGACTAAAAATCACTGAAATGGCGCAGAATTAACTTGTTGCCTGGCATTGGCTGCCACTGATGGCCATATAAGTGAGAGGAGCCCGTTTGAAGTGGGAGGGGTTCATTCACTGTCACCCTCCCAGTTCAATGGATTGGACGACTACTTACAGCAGAATGACGAAGATGGCTTATTTTTCTGTTTATTAGTTGTTTTGTAGAATTACTTCCTGATCAATGTATTGATAATCGCTGTATCACAGTATCGTGAGATCATCGTTATCGTGAGCTTTGTATGGCAAATCGTATCGTATCATGAGGTACCAAGAGGTTCCCACCCCTAGTATCAATCTACATCTCATGCTAACACGGGCTGCTCAGATTGTTAGAATTTTGTCCGCGAACGATCAACGAAGTGATAAAAACAAACGCACAGCATAGAAAGTCCCAGTGCCTCATCTACGTCATGCTAAATCCATTTCTGGAGATTCCGTAGGTTCCTCTAGTTTGATTTTGCAGTTTTATCCTTGTCTACACACTGCTTACTTCAACCGCACTTTATGTTGTTCACTCTAAACCGAAAGTAGCAGAAAATGACGCCGCCCGTGTTTTGCTCAGGAAACTTGTCTATAGAAAACCGGTGTCCCAGTGATGTGCATTCAATACGAAAGTGGGTAGCAGAGTGATATAAGACTACCAACAATAGACCAATAGATTCTGGTTGGCTGCTATGCAAATATGGCAAAGCTTGATTGATAGTATGACTGCCTGCAGTCTAAATACCTGTGTACCAGTGACATACAGGACACTTTCCACTCGATGGCAGGATGTACCATTCAAAATAACTAAGTACAACCACTTTTCAAAGTGTGCAGTTTTATGCCTTAGCAGTATTATAAAATTAGTAATTGCTTGCCACTGCCACATGTCCTGCCGTTCTGGTGGTCAAAAGTGTTCCAGAAAGAACATCTTGGATGCTATATAGGTCATTCCAGATTTGGAGGCACTCCCCATCAAATTCTAAATTCACATGAGATACCGAAACTGAATAGAAATTCTTCATAATGATCAAATCATTCAAATCAATTCTAATGCCAGATCAGTCTGGATTGTGCACTTCCTACAATGAACCCCACCCTATGACCAAACTGATTTCAAAAAGTTGAAATGAAATGTAAATGTTATTTCTTGAGGTGGTATGATTTGTTTCTTGTAACCATGGGAACGTGTTTTAAACCATTTGATATTTCAAATAACTTATTTGTGAAACATGTAGCCCTCAACTCGCACATACACTGCTGGTCAAAAGTATTGGCACCTCTGCAGTTCTGTCAGATAATGGTCAATTTCTCCCAGAAAATGATTGCAATCACAAATGCTTTGGCATTAATATCTTCATTTATTTTGCTTGCAATGAAAAAACACAAAAGACAATAAAAAAAATTCAATAATGAGCATTTTACACAAAACTCCAAAAATGGGCCGGACAAAAATATTAGCACCCTCAGCCTAATACTTGGTAGCACAACCTTTCGACAAAATAACTGCGAACAACCGTTTCCGGTGTCCATCATTAAGTTTCTTACAATGCTAGACCATTCGTCTTTGGCCAACTGCTTCATGTCTCTTGAGATTTAAAGGGTGCCTTCTCCAAACTGCCATTTCCAGATCTCTCCACAGGTGTTCTATAGGATTCAGATCTGGGCTCATTGCTGGCCACTTGACAAGTCTCCAGTGCTTTCTCTCAAACCATATTCTAGGTGCTTTTTGAAGTGTGTTTTGGGTCATTGTCCTGCTGGAAGACCCATGACCTCTGAGGGAGACCCAGCTGGGCCCTACATTATGCTGCAAAATTTGCTGGTAGTCTTCAGACTTCATAATGCCATGCACACGGTCAAGCAGTCCAGTGCCAGAGGTAGCCAAGCAACCCCAAAACATCAGTGAACCTCCGCCATGTTTGACTGTGTGGACCGTGTTCATTTCTTTGAAGGTGTTATTGTTTTCCCTGTATGTTGTTGACTTTTCTCAAAAAGCTCTACTTTTGCCTCATCTGACCAGAGAAGATTCTTCCAAAACGTTTTTGGCTTTCTCTGGTAAGTTTTGGCAAACTCCAGCCTGGCTTTTTTATATCTCTAGGTCAGAAATGGGGTCTTCCTGGGTATCGTACCATAGTGCCTTTTCATTCAGACGCTGACGGATAGTACGGGTTGACACTGTTGTACCCTCGGACTGCAGGACAGCTTGAACTTGTTTGGATGTTAGTCGAGGTTCTTTATCCACCATCCACACAATCTTTCGTTGAAATCTCTCGGCAATTTTTTTTCTAGGGAGGTTAGCCACAGTGCCACAGGTTTTACACTTATTGATGACACTGTGCACGTTAGACACAGGAACATTCGGGTCTTTGGAGATGGACTTGTAGCCTTGAGATTGCCCATGCTTCCTCACAATTTTGCTTCTCATGTCCCCAGAAAGTTCTTTGGTCTTCTGACTTTTCTCCATGCGGAATGTGGTAGACACGACGACACAGGACAGCGGTTGAGTCAACTTTAATCCATTTTAACTGGCTGCAAGTGTGATTTAGTTATTGCCACCACCTGTTATGTGCCACAGGTAAGTAACAGGTGCTGTTAATGACACAAATTAGAGAAGCATCACATTATTTTTCAAAGGGTGCCAATACTTTTGTCCGGCCCATTTTTGGAGTTTTGTGTAAAATGACAATTCCCCCCCCCCCATTCTCTTTCGTGTTTTTTCATTTCAAGCAAAATAAATGAAGATATTACTACCAAATTGTTTGTAATTGCAGTTGTATTGTAATTGCAAAAGTATTGGCAGGGGTGCCAATACTTTTGGCCAGCAGTGTAACCCTGGTATTATAATCTTGTTAGCATGTGATTCAATTGCGAGATGCCAGACATAATCAGTTTTCCAAAATAATTGGGAGGTAAGCAAATATATGTCCCATTTTCTATTTTTTATAAAACAGTTAGCCTTCATTGAATGTCTTACTCTACTTCATACAACACTGTTGTGAACGTAATGTAAATAACAATTTTGTTCTTTATTTGCACAAGTTCTGTGGGTCAGCACTCAACAGTAACAGTTAGCTTCTACTCCTGAGAGAAAGCTAACGTTATTATGGATAGGCAACCCTGTCGCCCTGATTAGAAAACATTTTTGTGTCAACACCAAATCATGTCATAAAAAATTCACCATTGATCTTTCACCTGATCTAATCAAACCTTTGATAGTGTATTACCTATTGATGATTAATATGTAGAGGAAAATCAGAAAAGTGAAATTTTATTTTTCAAGAATTTTTAAACCCAGATTTTCTCAGATTTTGGAATGACCCATACCTTTTTTATCATTCTATTATTTGAAAAAAAAAGTTTTGGAAACACTTGTCTCCCCAATGCATGACTTGAATGTTCAAACGTGTCATTTAGTAACACGTAATCATTTTGTTGTTTAAGATCTGCTGTTCACAGTCACAAGCCCCCTGTGGGTTTCAATCCCTGTGGATTCCTGTGCCCATCGTCCAGTGGACTACCACCAGCATTCTGATATCAGCTGATGTCTGCAAACCCACCACTGAGGTAGCAGCTCTACGATACGCGTGGAAAGACTGGCCGTGTGATTTCAAGGCATGCCCTGTCTACGGCGCAAACACAGCCTTACCTGCACCCCCTTTTTTTACCGATCTGCTTGCAGGTTAACGGCAACAGCTATTCATCCTGGAATGATACTTCATGAATGTTTATAAATGACTTGAAGTGTGACATCCTTTCTATAAAACACTTACTTACTCATAGAAAACCACTGGCAAATATTGCTACGACCAAAGACTTGGTTACACAGTGTTGTTGTTGGTGTTTTTTTTTTTTTTTTTTTTTTTTTTTTTTTTTTTTACATTATAGCCTATTACTCACAAATGCGTGTTTTTCATTTACAAAATTAAAAAAAAAAATCCCACTAGAACACATGTTAAACAACCTGTTTGGTGGCACAAAAGCTTACACACGCACCCCCCCCACACACACACCCACAGACACACATGCACAAAGATTGTTTCCATGCATACCAACACCATCATTAAAGATGGTGATGCACAATAAATAAAAACAATCACAGTTTTAAGATATTTTTTGTGATAGTTTTTCCATTGCCCTCTTGTGCACTGTTATGACCTTAGGGGCATTTTAGGGACTGAAATTTGTATTTCTTGGTATGTTTATACACAAATTTGTGTTCAAATATTGTCATTTAAATTTGCTAATAAAAATTCAAATAATAAAAAAATGTTTCTTTAGTAGTTTTTGAAAAGAAAGGTTTGAATCGAACGGTGTATCACCTGAACCTATACATATGTCTCCTTAAAACTGAAAAAAAGTTAAAAGCTGTTTTCATTAAATCTACTAGAATGAAGTGAAATTATCTGCCAGTGTTTCAAGTGAATTTACTCAGATTTTTTTAAATGAGAAAAATAGCTAGCTGAAAATAAGTTTAACACACTTATTTTAAGCAAAAAGCTTCTATATTTAATCTAAAAAAACAACAACTTGTGTGTCAGAAATGTTCTTAACTCAAGAATAGATATTGTTGAAAACATTCTTTGAAGGCATTTTTTTCTTGAGTTAGGTGAAAAATGACCAACTTTTAGATTTTTGGGCTTAATAAGAACAAATGGTATTATTTACTAAAAGTAGGTGGAAGAATCTGACACATTAATCTGTTAACTAGCCTTTAAAACTCAAAACAAGATGAAGAAAATTATTCGACTAGAGTTAAGAAAAATGATCAGATTAAGATGTTATATTGGAAATTTGCAATGTGAAATTTAATATAAGTCAATACAGATTTATTTTGCATTAATCATTTAGCCTATCAATTAATTAGGATCTTATTGGTAAGAAATGTAGCCCTGACCACCGTTCACCCAGTCTGTTTGGTCTTATTAATGTCTCACCCCCAGCAAAAAGTGTACATGCAGGTTGTGCTGTTATATGAACTTATATCGTCCCTACCAACACTGAGACCAAACCTACGCCCTCGCATGGCAGTCGATGCAAATGTAACCTGGAACATGGAACCTCAGGAAACTTGTCTATAGACAAGGAAACTCAGGACATAGACATGTTTCCTGAGCGGAATATGTGCGCCGCCATCTTGGACAATGTCTGCCTCGAACTTCCGGTCCAGAAAAAAAAAACGTACAAAAACATTTGGACAACATGATTCCATTTCTTGTTTTAATTAAAACACTTGGTGCATCTGCAAAACAGGTCAATAAGTCACAATTTATAAAATGATAAGAAAAATTTTAATGAAGGTTGAGCATGCGAGTAATGTGTTATCAGACAGCAGCGCTTAAGGGAGCTTTTCCAAACTTACACCCGACATGATGGAGACCCTTGGCGGCATCCAGACGGACTTTATCGCGCTGTCCTCCGTAGTCCCAGCTCCAATAGCATATCTTAAAGTTGCTGCAGTTAAAAAGCTCGAAGTTGGATCTCAGGATGGAGCTGACCAACGGCTTCAAGGCGAGCCACCGCTGCCAGCCCCAGCCTCTCTTCGCCCCCACAACCCGAGTAGAACGATGTAGTCTCGATATACAGTGTATCACAAAAATGAGTACACCCCTCGCATTTCTGCAGATATTTAAGTATATCTTCATGGGATAACACTGACAAAATGACACTTTGACACAACGAAAAGTAGTGAGTGTGCAGGTTATTTAATAGCGTTATTTATTTTCCCCTTGTAAATGACAATGATTGTCAATGATATTGATGATGATGACAATAAAATTCCATAAAAATAAAAAATAAAAAAATAACTCAAAATGTAGCCATTAATATCTAAACCCCTGGCAGCAAAGTGAATACACCCCTTAGTGAAAGATGTCAATGTTAACATACAACATGTCAACTGTCAATATTTTGTGTGGTCACCACTATTATCCAGAACTGCCTTTACTCTCCTGGGCATGGAGTTGACCAGAGCTTCACAGGTTGCCACTGGAATTCTTTTCCACTCCTCCATGCTGGATAATTGAGACTGCGCACCTCACCTGCCGCTTGAGGATCCCCCAAAGATGTTCTATTGGGTTCAAGTCCGGAGACATGCTTGGCCAGTCCATCACCTTTACCCTCAGCTTCCTCAGTCAAGCAGTGGTAATCTTGGAGGTGTGTTTGGGGTCATTATCATGCTGGAACACTGTCCTGCGACCCAGTTTCTGGAGGGGGGGGATCATGCTCTGCTACAGTATTTCACAGTACATGTTGGAGTTCATGTTTCCCTCACTGGAATGTAACTCTCCAACACCTGCAGCACTCATGCATTCCCAGACCATAACATTCCCACCACCATGCTTGACTGTATGCATGACACACATATCTTTGTACTCCTCACCTGGTCGCCGCCACACATGCTTGAGACCATCGGAACCAAACAAATTAATCTTCGTCTCATCAGACCATAGGACATGGTTCCAGTAATCCATGTGCTTTGTTGACATGTCTTCAGCAAACTGTTTGCGGGCTTTCTTGTGTACCGTCCTCCGAAGAGGCTTCCTCCTGGGGTGACAGCCATGGACACCAATTTGATGTAGAGTGCGGCTGACCCCCCACCTCTTCAATCTCCGCAGCAAAGCTGACAGCACTCCGGCAACCAGTGTTGTTAACAGTGTTGGGAATAACGGCGTTATAAACAACGCCGTTACATAACGGCGTTATTTTTTCAGTAACGGGGTAATCTAATATTTTTTTTCCGCTGTTACAGCCGTTACCGTTACTGACGGTCAAAAGCGGTGCGTTACCTACTCTGAATAAAATGAAGAAATTACCAGCTGAGCGAGTCTGCTCTGTTTATTTGTCATCCAAGACTTGGGATGCGTTCAGGTTCATGGCAATGAAAATAGTAAACACACATAGCCTACCTTTGCAAGAACGATGCCGTTTGATACCGTCATTATGTGCAGGTCCTGCACCCATCCGCAGCAAAACTGTTCGTAGCTTTGTAGCGATTTGTAATTTCGGAATCACTGATGAGTTTAGTAACACACACCAAACAATAAATACAGCAAAATGTCCATTTCGTGTAATTGTGGAAGCCAGTTGACATCTTTACTCCATTTGTCTTCGGCTTGCTCGTAAGGGTCAACATTGTTCTGATCCTTAAGTTTGATCACATATCTGTTCTTCGCCTTAGTAACGAGTTTGTCTCTTTATCGAACTGGCAAGTTAAAGTTTAATGTCCTGCGAGCCAGACCTGCTTCCAATATGGCTGCGTTGTTGTCAAATCTCACGTGATCCCCCATTCTGTGACGTATACGCTCGAGCCTAATAACGCACGTACTTCTTATGACTCCAGGCTGTTTGTCCCTGCTCATTCATTGAAAGCTTTTGTCGACATCTGTGGTAAGCAATTCAAATCTGTTTAATTTTGTTGTACTTTGAGTGAATATATCTGTTATCTGAATTATATATGTATATAAATAATAATATAATAATAATAATAATAATAATAATAATAATAAAATAATAAAATAGATTTAAAAAACAATTAATATAAAAATATGAATAATATATCTGAATAATAAATCTGTTGCTGGTGAGGTGCAATAAATATTACAAGGTTCTATAACACAACTACCTGTCTGTTGTTCTCTATTCAACTGACTCGAATACTGCTCAGAAAGTTTCAAATTCTTTGACATACAACAACTTCTTTTTAAAGTAAAGGAAATAGTTACTTTCCCTGGTAACTAGTTACTTTTACTATAGAGTAATTCAGTTACTAACTCAGTTACTTTTTGGAGGAAGTAGTGAGTAACTATAACTAATTACTTTTTTACAGTAATGTGCCCAACACTGGTTGTTAATAAAGGTGTTAGAATATAACGGTGTTACTAACGGCGTTATTTTTTTCAGTAGTGAGTAATCTAATTCATTACTTTTCTCATCTTGGCAACGCTGTTACCGTTATTGAGGCGGGAAAGGCGTGCGTTACTATGCGTTACTAAGTTGGTTGAATAAAAAAAGTCTAAGAGAGACAGACTCACGGAGACGAGAGAGCAGAGCAGGAGTGGGGAAGACGCCGTTGCAAACGCAATGCTAGGTGGCTCCAATAATACCTGACTGTAGCCGATAGCCTACAAACTACGCCCACATGATATCACATATTATAGAACTAGATGCAGATGACAGACACAGCTGCATTGGCAACATGTTTTAAGGACTACATGTGTTAGTAAACAGCAGCAATCTTAAAGCAGTAGACCTCTCAGGAAGGCTCTGTTGTAGAGAACTTTCCTAGCAAACCTAAGTAACTTTTTTTTAAATCTAAAATGCTTCTAAATCGGCAAAATCTTGACTTAAATCTATCTTTAAATGATGAAACAGTTTTAAAACTTACACATGCTGAACGTAGACAGAAGGGAACTAATGCAATAACGGGAGCAATTACATCTTTAACGGTTGATTCACAACATTAAATGACTTCCACACATAGCAAAGGTACTACCATCTAGTTATCGCAATACCCCTGTGTCTAGTTAAGTGGCGGGTGAAGAATTGGGCTAGGGCCATTTGTCCCAAAAACCCTTTAAACTTCACATTGTGTGACCTTTTTTTTTTTTTTACTCTTACATTCAGGTAACTGAGTTACTAACGCAATTTCTTTTTGGGAGAAGCAATTTGTAACTGTAATTAATTACTTTTTTAAAGTAAGATTAACAACAATGCCGGCAACGATCTTTCAAAGAAAGCATTTTGATGTGACGCCCAGCACGTGCGCTCAGCTTCTTTGGACGACCAACCCGAGGCCTGTTCTGAGTGGACTCTGCTCTTTTAAAACGCTGGATGATCTTAGCCACTGTGCTGCAGCTTCAGTTTCAGGGTTTTGGTAATCTTCTTGTAGCCTTGGCCATCTTCATTTAGTGCAAAAATACATCTTTTAAGATCCTCAGAGAGTTCTTTGCCATGTGGTGCCATGTTGGAACTTTCAGTTAACAGTATGAGAGAGTGTGAGAGCTGCACTACAAATTGGAACACACATGCTCCCTATGCACACTTGGACCTAGTAACACTAACGAGTCACATGACATTTTGGAGGGAAATTGACAAGCAGTACTCAATTTGGACATTTAGGGATGTAGATATTTTGAGTTATTTTGAGGGGAAAATAAATGAACTCTATTATATAAGCTGCAAACAGACTACTTTTCATTGTGTCAAAGTGTCATTTTGTGAGTGTTGTCTCATGAAAAGATATACTTACATATCTGCAGAAATGCGAGGGGTGTACTCACTTTTGTGATCCACTGTATGTCCAGCAACGCACTGTAAGTGTTGCTGTGAGGCAGATCAACTTATATTCCCTTGCCTACTAGTGTTTTCCACTTGTAAACAAAAGATACAAAACACTTGTAACACTTTCTTTTATGCGTACCATCCAACACGTGCTGATTAGCAACAGGCTGGCAGCAGTAGCTGTAGTCAATAATATGAAAGATCATAATTATAATCATCATTGTAGTATCAATAGCAAAGCGAGCAAGTCGTTTCATGTGCCAGATTTTAGGTTTCGTATTATTGGAGCACATTCCCTTCATAAGACAGTGGTAGCATGATTACACTAACGGTTTACTGGAATGCCTCGGAGCTTCCTGATAGCGTTTTCATCCACTGCCGTAGAGTCAATAAAATGTGATATTTTACTTGTGGTCAGCCTAGGCCCATTCATAATGTTGTCTTCCCATGTCGAAATGGCAGAAGGATGCGGCATTTCCAAATGATGTTTTTTCATGTTTTTTAGTGAGCGATGCCACTCCAGCCCCATTGATGTCAAGGGTAAAAAAATTGAAAACGGAACTTGTAGGCCGACATAGGCAAGTAGAGCGGAAGTACCTCGGAAACTTGTCTATAGCTTTGTAAAACTACTCTCAGAAGTACATTTTTCTCAAAAAGTTACTCAAGTAAATGTAACAGAGTACATGTAACGCGTTACTACCCACCTCTGATTACCCGTGTCAGGGCGACGAGAGATGAGGATTTTGCCAGCCTCAGAGCCACGAGAGTGCTAAGTGTTCAAATCTAAGCCGTGGAGTCCATCAGACATGATGCGGACGTAAGTTGAGTGAGTGATTTTCTACGCTAAAATGCTTGTAACTCACGGAGTTCTTCATTAATAAACTATTTGGTTTGATAACCATTTCAAACCACGTTAACGTGGCTATAATCCAGGGTGGATGAATTTAAAATAAATTGAAACAATTTTGAAAGTATGCAGTAGATTTACTGCATCTCCGACATTTATGACAAACCAAGCTGTTCGATAACTGGTTGACAGTTGAGCAATCTGTAGCCATTTCAAAGTACACTGTCAATAGCGTACCACACAAATGCTATTTTTAGACTGCGACGTCGCCATCGTAATGTGGAAGTGGGACATTATAGACACGCCCTCGCATACAACCAATGCTATTTCTGCTTGTTTTCTATGGTAATCTTTCAAAAAGAACATGCCGACCAAACACTGCTGCTATGGAACTTGTAGAAACAACTCTAGGCATCACAACATATGAAGGATGTTTTCTTCATACGTTTCCCAAAACCAAAGACTCAGAGGAAAAAATGTGAAGACTGGATCAACGTCCAAAAGACCAGTTTAACGCTAGCAAGGTCAAGCCATTCACATTTCATATGCAGTAAACATTTTGTTGGGCGCCATAGTCCTACAGAGGATGAAAAGGTAAGCCATTTTGATATTTTTACTTATTTTCTAGCGTGGCGTTTTGCCGTGCTGCTTTTGTCTGACAATGAATTACCTGAAAAAAATTACAATGGTATCTGACTGCCATTGTTACCTTTTCTGTTGTAAAAAACAACTTTAGTAAGGGGGAAGTGAAAACAAATTATAGAATTAAGATTTGTTATTCATGAAAAAATTGTGAAAAAAGTGTTCTTTGGCTGTCACCGAGTAGCATTTGCGATCGCTAGACAAAAATAGCAATGTAAATCGCCCCCAAGAACGGTCAGAGATGTAAGACAACCAAAGGATATAATACATAAGAAAGACAGGGCATATGGTGGTAAAGGATAGATTGTTGAAACAGGAGAATCTCATTGACAGTGGTGTAAGGCAATGCACACAAGAAAAAGCTAACCGTGGATCAGATCGGCTCTTTTCCCGTCTTTTTCAGCCCTCCACGCTCAAGCCATCTCTTTAACTGAACATTTGTATGTTCTTCCACCTCTTTACCGGTGAATTTGGCACGAGGGACATCACTTTCAGACAGAATTGGTAGGTTTAGCTCGGTAAAGATCTCGCTCGTACAATATTTCCATTCATTTACTATTGGGGACAAACGGGAGGTTGACCCGCCTAGCCACAATTGCTAACATCATGAATATTAATGATTGCTAACGTCATCAATATTAATGAGCAAAAGTGACATGTTGCTTGCAGTACGCCATTAACTATCATGTTATGCTAACAAAATTTATCCTAGAGGAAAATCATTTTGGAATTCACTTTTTGATGTGGTTAACTGGCGAAAAGGTTGTTTCCCCTCTCAATTCTGCATTTCAAATAAAATAAGAGAACTCCAATTCAAAATGCTTCACAATATCTTTGCAATAGCATGATTGCCAAATTCATTACCCTTGATGATAAGTGGTCTTTCTGTAAATCTGAACCAGAGACACTTATACGTTTTTTTCCTTCTGTCCCGTGACAACTGCATTTTGGAGAGATTTTGTGCATTTTTTTGGGGGGGGGGGGGTGAAAAAACTGAGCAAGCTATTGTCATTGAACAAAGTGTGATAATTGTTGGATTTAGATCTGATGTCAAAACTTTATCCTTTGTAGTAAATCTGATGTTGCTTCTTGTTAAATTTTACTTGCACAAGGTGAGAGTTTCAAAGTCTATGCCATATTTTTGACTATTTCTTTTGGAATGTAATTCTAATATAGATACGCTTAAGTATATGAAGAACAATAAGAGTATTTGTACACTACAATATCTCAAGGATCTGTCTGTGATTGACTCCTTAGTGTTGTGTGCATTGTTTGTGTTCCTCTTTTTGTACATTGGACAATTGAGGTGCCTTATTATTATTATTATTGTTTTTTTTAAAAAGAATTCTTACATGATTCACAAGTAGTACAGTATGTACAAACTTCCTCATTTATTTATTTATTTTTTCTTTCATGCGTGTTTTTGTGTTTCTTTGTATTGCAGTTTTGTATCCGTTGTGTTGTAGCATTTGTGTAATTGTTTAAATAAAAAAAAAACACATAGATATGCAAAACAAAAAAACCCAAAACTAACTAACTAACTAAATAAATAAATAAATAAATAAATAAATAAAGTTATGTTTAGCGAATGGCCCCGACGCAAAATGGCCGATAAGAGACGACGCCTGTTCTTATTGGCTCATGGTGCCTATCAGACATCCAGCCTGTGACACGATTTCTTTTCAGTGTCTGCTCCATATTTCCCCCCAATAGCTCGTTGCTGCCCCCTTAGGCTCGTATTAGCACTGACACGGAACGTGGTGACGTCAACACCTGCGACGGGTCGTGCGACAGACACGCGACAAAACACTTGGCGACCGCCGAAGAAGTAAAGTTCGGGGTTAAAAAAGTAAAACGCTTAAATCTCAGCGATTGGAGAGTCGACTTGTAAATTGACTGAAATGTCGTTTTCCGCCTTCTCGGCTGAGTAGTGACGGGGCTTAGGAGGGTCGCCATGTAGACGCGGCGGAAGAAGAATGAGCAGTCAATTTACTTCCACAGAGGCCACTGACGACTACGCTGTCCAACAGGAAAATGAGTTGGAGGCACTCGCATCTATTTTCGAGAAAGACTTTAAGGATCTGCGCCAAAATGATCCATGGAAGGTAACTGCGACGTAACACTGGCGAAGGCGCCCTACAAATTATTTTCTTGTGCATTGTAAATGTTCTCTTTTCCCACTCCTTCCTCATTTCAGGTGAAAAGACCTCCTGAGGTGCACCTCTGCTTGCGCCCTAAAGGACTGAACCATGGCCAGGAATGTTACGTGACGGTGGACCTTCAAGTCAAATGCCTACCAAACTATCCAGACGTGTGAGTGCAGATTTGGTCTGTTCAATTTTCCTCGGTTGTCTTTAGAGATGTGACAATATGTGCCAATGAATGAACATGTGAAGTTTCTTTGGGCTGCTTTAAGACCACATAAATAAAATAAGAATGCAATATTCTCCATGATTCTCAACTCTAAAGTGCATCCGTGAATTGAGCAATTTGGGGGGGGGGGGGGGGGGGGGGGGTCTAAATCGGGATTAATTCACATTTTAACCTCGATTATAATTAATGGATTATTATCTGGGAAAAAAGTCTGCATAGGCTGCAAAAAAAAAAAAAAAAAAAAAAAAAAAAAAAATACATTTTAATTAGTAGATCAATGCACATATAGGTATTTGGTTTCAAAAGTGTAAAGTCACAACATGTTTTAGCCTTCTTTCCTTCTAAACCAGGCAAGAAGAATAGCACTGTCAACACTTTCATGTGAAACATAGACTGGGAGTTTTCCTGGTTCTATCGTTTCCAGCAGTGTTGTCTACATTTTTCACAGTTTAATTAACATTAACAGTAGAAAACACATATAGGAGGACACTTCTCTCTAAGCAGCTCCCTACTCGAGTTTTGCAGGTTAGCGAGTTGATGCCGTTTAATGTTATGCTAACTAAAATTAGTGGTATGTTCCCTCAGGGTTTCCCCTAGAAATAAGATTTAAAAAAAAAACAACATTAATTGTTTTTCAATAACCATAACTAAAACTATTTGCGAAGTTTGCATCCTGCCTGGGAACACTTGATTTTCCTGGACTTAAAAAGGGGGGGTGGGGGGAAATTTATAGTCAATTTGAAGCATGCTGCAAGATGGTCCCCCTGTTCCTCAAGTCTGTCTTTACCTACACAGGAATAAGAAAAAATGAGATCTCGGAAATGAAGACACTCACATACCTGTCAACCTGAGGCCGTTCGCAATCTTACAAATAGTGACGTACGCCCTTAGACACTCACATACCTGTCAACCTGAGGCCGTTCACAATCTTACAAATAGTGACGTATGCCCTTAAAAATTGGTGACTAATCTTAGAACGTTGTATAAAGCGTGCAATATGAAACAAAAATAAAACTCAATTTTTAAAATAATATGAATTTATTGGTAATATTGTAACATATAACCTGGTGCAATCAAAGAACAATATCTTCAGCTACATCATGATTACTAAAATTTAACAGTGACTTTTGTTATAATTGTATGTTGCACTTTTGGCAGTTTCTATCATGTCTTTTGATGGCTGCATTTCAGCTCGCAATTCAGTTTGACTTGAAGGTAGTTCGTTAGTGTGTCCAATTATAAATTAAAAAGGTCAATTGATAAAATGAATTCACCGATGCAATCTTTGAGTCACGGAACATTTCTTTTGCTAATTCCGAGAGGTGATCAACAATAGTTGCGGGCAAATTGTGTTCGGCAACAAATTGGCAGAATAAAATCTCCGCTTTCATCACTTTTCATTCTGCAGACTTCACCTTTATGACCAGTGTTGTTTATCTTACTTTAAAAAAGTACCGTAATTTCCTGAATGTAACGCGCACTTTTTTCCCCCAAAATCAACTTGTAAAATCATGGTGCGCATTATACACGGGTACAGGGATGGAGGCAGAAATATATATGATATGCAGTAGATATGAAAAACGATTTTTTTTATTGACACGGCCATGTTGTATTGAAGAAACGAATGCGGCGCACCGTTGCCGACCATTACGGTACGTGACATCCCAATTTTGTTTCGGTAATACTTAACTCTGATCGGTCGAATGATTTCGTCTGTGTTAAATTCTGCTTTTTTCACTCTTCATAAAGCACAGAATTTAGTTTCTTGAACTCATTTGAGTCAACATTTATTGCAGCTCCGCAACTCGGACCAACGTAACACAAAACGGACTTCCTGTGTCCGTCAACTATATCTGTCCCTCGGGAAACTCAAACCTAAATAACAAAAGTTCCTATTGTTACATTCTAGTCCACAGCGATGCGCTCTTTCCGATTTCCGGCTTAAATTCTCACTTTTATTTTACCGTATCAATCCATGGAAGAAACATTTATTCATCATGATGAAACGAGCAACTTATACAGCAGCCTTTAAAAGAAAAGTCACATCTGTTTTTTTTTCTCCTGGATTCTGGTAAATTGAAGAAGTTGTCAGATCATATTATTCCCGTACATATTGTCAGTTTACAGTAATGTTTTGAACTACCAATGTGCTATGCTTGTGCTGTGTTTGACATTTCTGTATCTGTACATGAGCTGTTTTCTTGTATTCTTCTATTTATTGGTGCTAAAATTAGGGTGCGCGTTATACACGGGTACAATAATTTCCCCTAGATTTTACAAGTAAATCTGAGGTGCGCGTTATACACGGGTGGGCCTTATATTCAGGAAATTACGGTAATTAATCAGAGTTACAAATTACTTCCCCCAAAAAGTAATTGAGTTAGTAACTCAGTTACCTGAATGTAAGAGTGATTAGTTACTTGGCAAAGTAACTGGTATTACCTTTCAGGTTTTTATTTTGTTTTTTTCAAAAAAATAAATAAAAAGGAAAAACAGTAACCTTTGCCATGTTTGGAAGTCATTTAAAATTGATAAACCGTTAACGTTGTTAAAATTGCTGCCGTTTTTGCATTAGTTTCCTTCTGTCTACTTTCGACATGTGAACGCTTTAAAACGGTTTCATCATTTAAAGATAGATTCAAGTCAAGATTTTGCTGATTTAGGAGTATTTTAGATAAAAAGTTATTTAGGTTCGCTAGGAAGGTTCACTGCAACAGAGTCTTTCTAAGAAGTCTACTGCTTTAAGATGGCGGCTGTTTACTAACACCGCCTAGTCTGTCATTTCGCATGTAGTTCTATATGCATATGATATCTAGGCGTAGATTGTAGGCTGTTGGCTACAGTCAGGAAATACTGGAGCCATCTAGCCTAGCATCGCGTTTGCTACAGCGTCACAACACTCTTCTCTCTCCGTGTCTCTGACTTTTCTCGCGTCATTCAACCAACGTAGTAACGCATAGTAACGCACATTGTCTCGTTGCGGGAACGGTGTCAAAATCCGAACGGAGAAAAAAAAAACGTAATGCACGAAAAACGTACAGATTTTTAGCGTACGGCGTACACATTTAAAAATCAGTGCTCACTTGTACAGATTACGCCGAAACTGTACAACTTGACAGGTATGGGAACTGAGTTGAGCGTAGCGCGGCGGACTCTGTTTGTTTCGGGGGTTAAGCTTTTGTCTTTTCTCGCTAACAATGATCCTCGTGTGCCATAAACAAATGCAGCTCCCGCCCAGTTTGGGGGAGGATGGGAGGGGGCCTGCTAGCAGGTAGGAGCTCTTTCTTTTTTTCAAGGCAAGGTGGACAGCTTGACCTGCGTGCCGGACAAAAAAAAGTTCGGAAAATACATTTTGGGAGCTTTTCATTTCGATCGAATGTTTTTGCGTATTGAATCGAAGAGGGCGTATCGAACGATAAATTCTGGGAGCTCCGAGTAGCAGTCCATACTGTATTTTTGCCTTCGTATCCTGAAATTTCTTTGGTAACAACAGGCAATATTTTCATGTTGAGGCATATCGCAACCTGAAAATTCTGTATGTAGAGACGTTCGTAAGTGGAGATACCACTGTATATATATATATATATATATATATATATATATTTTTTTTTTTCATTGTCGTTCAAAAGAGGGGATTCCGCTGCATCAAAAAAAAAATCTTTTCATTAATCTCTTAAATACTTGTTTTTTTTGCTCAGCAGCATTAATATGGTGGCCAGTCAAGTGCAGTTATACTAGACTAACGAAGTCCTTTTCCAGTCTTGCCAAGCACATGCCTATGTAAAAAGCCGACCCCAAACTGCAATTTAAGGAACTACATCGGCTCATCATTTTAGGTAGTGATAAAATCATGACGATATAGAATATTTTAATATTAATAATATACAGGTATATTGTTATATATTGTGACATCCTTAATTATTTCTAATGACAAAAATGTATTTAAAAGTAAATCCTGTAATGGATTATTTATTTGGTTTTTTCAACGGGTCAATGATTAAGTGCAAGCATTAAGACCCAAAGGACTGATCGTTATCTTTCACGGTCGTTCTACAGGCCTCCAGAGCTGGAGTTGACAAATGTCAAAGGTCTGTCGAATGATAACCTGCAGACACTCCAAAGTGAACTCACCAAACTGGCAGCGGCACAGTGTGGAGAAGTGAGAGTCAACACACGCAGTTGTGAACGTACACCTTCTTGTCTGACATGTGTACACCTACCGTTCGTCAACCAGGTGATGATTTACGAGCTGGCGGACCACATCCAGGGATTCCTAAGCGAGCACAACAAACCTCCCCCATCCTCCTTTCACGACGAAATGCTGAAGAATCTTCGCAGAAAACAGGAGAAGCGAGATCTGGAGGAGCAGCAGAGGAGAGATCAGAGGCGCAAGCAAGAAGAAGAGATGGTTCGTAAGAGATCATTATCAGTCACTCCCTACAGTGAGGAAAATAAGTATTTGAACACCCTGCGATTTTGTAAGTTCTCCCACCTAGAAATGATGGCCAGGTTTGAAATTTTCATGGTCTGTGCTTGTCCACTGAGAGAGACTATCTAAAAAAAATCCAGAAATCACAATGTATGATTTTTTTAAACAATTTATTTGTATTTTACTTAGGCCTGAACGATATTGGAAAAAACTATTGTTGCGATTTTTTTTAGGTTTGCAATATATTGCGATATTATATTGCGATATTAAAAAAAAAAAGATCTATCTTTTTTAAAGAAATTTTCACTAAATGACTTGAATAGCTGTTTGGAAATACTTTACATAACACACCGTGACCACAGTGTATTCATATAATACCGTTTAATTTGTGAATGATGAAGATTTCTGTATGAAGGTATCCAGGAAGTCATGTCTGCACAAAATAGATCATTTATTGAATACAATATTTTACACTTCAACAGCAGCAAATACATTAAATGATAAATAAAAGAGCAGGTGCATTAGTCCCCTAAGTTTTTGACAAAATATAACAATAAATAAAAACTTCTGTAAAATAACAACAAAGTTGTCAACATATTTGAACAAAAATATTAAATATGACAAATAAGAGTTGTTCACAAACTATAACAATAAATAAAAACTTCTGTAAAATAACAACAAAGTTGTCAACATATTTGAACAAAAATATTAAATATGACAAAAGAGTTCACAAACTATAACAATACATAAAAACCTCAGTTAAACAACAAAGTTGTCAACATATTTGAACTTAAATATTAAATCTGACTAATAAAAGTGCAAGTGCATTAGTCCCCTGAGTTGTTTACACAAAATATAACAATATAAAACTGCAAAACGGCAACAAAGTTGTAAAAATATTTCAACAAAAATATTAAGTATCAAAACTTTATGTGCAGCTGTACTATATATAGTTATTTGAAAAATACGGTTTACAATAAATTTAAATATAAAAGAAACAAACTCAATTGAACTTGTAAATAATTGAACTGAATAACTGCAAATAACTGTGATGAATAACAGAACCATTTTAACTCCCAAATTTCCTGCCTTCCTGATAGCTGTCACATGAATAAAAAGAAGAAAAGACATTCCTTCAGCTGTGTTATGTATTTGTCTGCATATCGTCCACCTTCCTTGCTCAGCAATTCTCAACTGGGTCTCATAGGTTTTTGGCCAAGACTATTAGTTTATCCACTATAGCAGGCTTGAGACAAGAACGTTGGCACGTAACAATGTTCCCACCTGTGCTAAAAAGCCTCTGATGGGGAGCTCGTAGCAGGAATGCATAGATACCTGCGTTTTAAATGGTCCCACATGTTTGACAGATTACTTCTTGTTGAGGCAACCATGGCGAGGCACTGTCGACAGGGCTGTTTTTTGTCCCTTATAGTCTTGTTCTTGCCAAAATACTTCCAAAACTCCTTTTGGATACAGTCTTCCATGCTCCTCCAACGTGTTGATTGCTTGCTTTCACTTTGAGAACGGGCCCTCCTCCCTCCGCTCTGCTGTTCGGCCCCTCCTCCCTCCACTCCGCTGTTGCAGGGGGAGGGGGAGGAGCCGATGACTTGCTGGAGAGAAAGAGAAGCTGTGCGCTTTTTTTCCCTCTCCTTCCTCAAAACAAACGTTTGTGGATTAAAAAAAATGAAATTAAAAAACTATCGCACGTCCTTGCGATTGGACTATTGCACATGCGCACATCGCGATGGCGATGTTTAAACGATATATCGTTCAGGCCTAATTTTACTGCTGCAAATAAGCATTTCATCATCTGAGAAAATCAATGCCAATATTTGGTACAGTAGCCTTTGTTTACAATTATAGAGGTCAAATGTTTCCTGTAACTTTTCACCAGGTTTGCACAGATTGCAGCAGGGATTTTGCACCACTGCTCCTCACAGATCTTTTCTAGATCAATCAGGATTCTGGACTGTCACTGAGAAACACGGAGTTTGAGCTTCCTCCAAAGATTTTCTCTTTGGTTAAAATTCTGGAGACTGGCTAGGTCCCTCCACAACCTTGACATGCTTTTTATGAAGCCACACCTGGTTATTCTGGCTGTCTGCTTCGGGCCATTGTCATGTTGGAAGACACAATCACGATCCATTTTCAATGCTCTAACTGAGGCAAAGAGGTTATTCCCCGAAATCTCACAATACATGGCCCTGGTCATCATCTCCTTAATACAGTGCAGTCGTCTAGTCCCATACGCAGAAAAACACCCCCAAAGCATGATGCTAGCAACCCCATGCTTCACAGTAGGGATGGTATTCATGGGATGGTACTCATCATTTTTTCTTCCAATGACTATGAGTGGAATTCAGACGAAAAAGTTCCATTTTGTTGTCATATGACCACATGACTTTCTCCCATGACTCCTCTGGATCATCCAAATGGTCATTGGCAAACTTAAAACAGGCCTGGACATGTGCTGGTTTAAGCAGGGGAACCTTCCGTGCCATGCATTCTTTTCAATAATGACGTCTTAGTGTATTACCAACAGTAATGTTGGAAATGATGGTCCCAGCTCCTTTCAGGTCATTGACCAGCTTTTGCTGTGTAGTTCTTGGCTCATTCCTCACCATTCCTCGCAAATTAATCATATTAAAACTCATTCCAGTGAATGATTTTGGTAGAAAGCTGTTTGTTCCTTTTTTTTCCATTTTATTTTTAATATATCCTTGGCAGGCGCAAATCGATAACATTTTGGAATACAAAGTATTGCAATACAGGTAGTTACGAAATACCCGACTTACGTGATTTCGACTTTATTGACGCTGGAGTCTCGTTCGCCATTTTGTGATACGTGCTTTTATTTTGAGGCAGGAAGCACAGAGCAGGTAGTTCTTCCACACGTGAATAAGAGCGCTTGTACACATGAAGAAGATCGTATTTACACACACGGAAGAAGAACGCACGTGCACACACGATCAAGAAACTCTCGCGTCGATATTATTGATTCAGCAAGTAAACCTGAGTGTAGCAGTGAACTCTCTCTCACTCTCTTGTTCCAAACACTGGTGCGCGCATAGCTTCACATTACACACAAACAAAGCGGGACTGTTCATAGCTGCTGGCAAAAATCGATTATTATATTTGTTGGCAACTAATTTACTAATCGATTAGTAATTTTTAGTTGACGCCTTGGCTACTAGCTTTTTTGGTCTACAATTTTGACAAAATTGCGTTTCAAAGGGAAGTGACAGATGCTCTCTTTCCTTACTAGCTTTCTTTTTTTCCCCACAGTATTGCAAGAGTTTTGTGGTAATGGTAAGTGACAAATAGTTTCCTTCTCGTAGGAAAAAGAAATAATGGCTGTCATCCAGAGACGAGAGGAGGAAAAACGAGAAGAAAAGAGGAGAAAGGAGATTGCCAAACAGGTGCCGGAGCTCCATAATTCAAAATGGCAACAAATAGTTTAACTCCTAGTTAGATAAACTTATTGCGGAGATCATTTTACCAGGAACGTCTTGAGAGTCAAGAGCTAGCAATCCCGCCCAGCGTGTTGGGAAAAAGCCCACCCGTTTCGCGCGGAACTCCTCCTGACTGCACGGACACAAAGAAAGGAATCTTAAATCGCCGACGAAATACCTCAAATACACGTCATAGGTACGTAAATGTTTAAATTCAGTGTTATTTTGAAGAAAAACAAACATTACAGCTATGCTCTTGATTCATCTGGTAGACGTGAGACAATCAGTGAAGACAACTTGCACACGCAAGAGCGTCTTCACTTCAACAGCAGCACGTTTGGAGAACTTGTTGTCCACAAAGGAAAACATTTAGGTGAGCACAGCGTCCGTCAGATTGTGGATTTTGATGTTGACTGTTGTTTATTACTTGTGTGTGTATGCGTTACAGGAGTGAGTGAGAGGTTTGGTCGGAATGTTTATTATGGCTTTGAGGCCAACTCTGGCGACTTTACAGTCATTTATGAGTGGTCACTGCGCTGGAACAAGAAAATGGGCAAGTTCTTCACGAGCCAGGAAAAAGTAAAGATTGACAACTGCAAAAAGCAGGCAAGTACACTAGACAATACTACTGTAGTGTATCATTAATTTGGCATTTGTTCAGTGTTTCCTTCAACTCAATCAGCACTCCACTGGGTCACAACCTCATTGTCATAGTCTTATCTTAGTATGTCAAAGAGGGTTGCCAGATGGGAACGACAGACACCAGCGTAAAACCTGCCCAGTTCAATAAAAACCAGCCCAAATGATAACCTCCCGTTCAATTTTACGACTCAATCTATATTTTGATTTCATAACCAGCAAACTAATCAGCACTGGCCGACACATTTAAGAAGAATCATTGCTGTTTTGCTAATAAGCATCGCAGTTTTTCTGAGAAAAGGTTCAGACTATTGCATCTTCATTTCAATAAATAATAAACCTTTCATACACAAATTAGTTTTTTTCCACTTAATTGGTATTACATTCTAGGCATGTGCCGGTATGAGATTCTGACGGTATGATAACTTTAAGCAAAAATATCACGGTTTCACAGTATCACGGTATTGCAATTACAGTTCTAAAATGTGTTACTTTGAGATATCTGGGTTAAAAATAAATTAAAAGAAAACTTTTTTTACATTGAACAGGATTTTTATTTTTGAAAACATTAGCAAATTGGAACAATAATGTTAAGTTAAATTAAGAAAAAAAAAAAAAAAGCTGAAATATCCTAAATAAAATTGAAATAAATGCAGTCCTTTAGGGTGAGACAGCAGGAACCAAAAGTGGTATTTGTCATGTGGCAAAATGGAGTTTGGCATGTGGCCCTTTTTTGCCATGTGAAAAAAATGGAGTTTGCCATGTGGTATTTTTTCTTTGCCACTTGGCAAAATGGATTTGCCATGTGGTATTTTTTTGCCATGTGGCAAAATGGATTTTGCCATTTGGCATTTTTTTGGTATGTGGCTAAATTGATTTTGCCATGAGACTTTTTTTTTTCTGCCATTTGGCATTTTTTTGGTATGTGGCAGAATTGATTTTGGTGGTGGTTTTTTTTTTTTTGTATATGGCATTTTAGCAGGCCATTCACGTCCAAATTTTCCATTCATTTTAAAGCGTGTGGCATTACAGCCATTACAACATAGCAAAAAAATGCCAAATGGCAAAAAAGTTTTTTTTTTTAGTATGTGTTAACATGGATTTTGGCAGGTGGCATTTTTGGTGATGTGGCATTTTTTTGTGTATGTGGCAAAATGTATTTTGACATGTAGCATTTTTTGGGTATGTGGATTTAGCCATGTGGCATTTTTTTCATGTGGCATTTTTTTTGGTATGTGGCAAAATGTATTTTGGCATGTGGCATTTTTTTTTGCCATGTGGCATTTTTCTGATATGTGGCAAAATGGATTTTGACATGTGGCAAAATGGATTTTGACATGTGGCATTTTTTTGGGGATGTGACATTTTTTTGGGGTATGTGGCAAAATTGATTTTGCCATGCGGCAAAATGGATTTTGGCATATGGCATTCTTCTTATGTGGCATTTTAATAGTATGTGGCAAAATAGATTTTGGCACGTGGCATTTTTTTTGCCATGTTGCATTTTTTTGGTATGTGGCAAAATGGATTTTGGCATGTGGCATTTTTTGGGGATGTGACTTTTTTGGGGGGGTATGTGGCAAAATGGATTTTGGCATGTGGCATTTTTTGGGGATGTGACTTTTTTGGGGGGTATGTGGCAAAATGGATTTTGGCATGTGGCCTTTTTTGCCATTTGGCATTTATTTTTGGTATGTGCTGCAAAATGGGTTTTGGTATGTGGCTTTATTTTTATTTTTTTTTTGATATGTGGCATTTTTTTAGTACATCGCATTTTAGCAGGCCATCCACGTCCAACATCCATTCTTTTTAAAGCGTGTGACTGTGATTTTTGACTATATACACTTACCATTACAGCCATTACCACATGGCAAAAAAAATGTCACAAGGCAAAATCAATTTTGCTACATGGCAAAAAAATGTCACACGGCAAAAAAAAAAAAAAAAATGCAACATACCAAAATCCATTTTGCCACATACCAAAAATGTGGCAAAATGGATTTTGTCTGGTAGGATTTTTTGGTGTTGTGACATTTTTTTGGGGTATGTGGCAAAATGTATTTTGGCATGTAGCATTTTTTTGGGTATGTGGATTTTGCCATTGTGGCCTTTTTTACCATGTGGCATTTTTTTTATGTGGCATTTTTTTGCCATTTGTGGCAAAATCGATTTTGGTATGTGGCATTTTCGGGGGGTATGTGGCAATTTTTTTTTTTTTTTTGTATGTGGCAAAATTGCTTTTGCCATGTGGCAAAATTGATTTTGGCATGTGGCAGTTTTTGCCATTTGGCATTTTTTTGGTATGTGGCAAAATGGATTTTGGTATGTGGCTCTATTTTTATTTATTTTTTTGGTATATGGCATTTTAGCAGGCCATCCACGTCCTAATTTTCCATTCATTTTAAAACATGTGGCTGTGATTTTTGACTATACACTTACCATTACAGCCATTACCACATGGCAAAAATGCCACATGGCAAAATCAATTTGCCACATACCAAATAGCACTTTTCGTTCTCAGCCCTGCTGCCACAGCCACAGCTCAACATTATTACCATCAGAACAAAAATAATTGAATTATTCTCCATAAAAAGCACGTGTGTATGACTCGTATCATTTTTCAGATTCAGAGATTTATTTGTTATTGACACCACATTATACACATACTCATACATACATACATACATACATACATACATACTCATACATCTCAACACAGACAGTTGCCAGAGAGAAAAATAAATAGACACACTATACATGCTGGAGTTAACTCTCGTAGCTGGTGGGAAATGTTCATGACAATGTTTAATTTTGCATAAATGCGAAACAAGGTTGGAGGTATTGCCTCCTCGGCAGCCACACTCTGCAAACATGTTTTGTTCTCTAAGCCTCGGCTGTCTGTAACTTTTCTGTAGCCGAAGTACGTATTCCCATGCCAGCGATTACGTTTTCTTCGATAGGGGAAAAAGTTCAGGAGTTTCATCTCCTCCAGCCATCAAGTAGTACAGCTGACTGACACTGAGCAGCAACCGGTGGGGGAGGGTTGAGACTTGCAGCTGCAAGCGAGAGATTTCTCCCTGCATTTTTGGGACATGAAAAATAGCTAATACCGTAGGGACGGTATGAGGGGAAATTTTTGCGGTTTTAAAACCTTGACGTTTTCATTCCACGATATACCTTGAAACCTGTAATCAGCACATGTCTAATACATTCATATCGTACAGGGGTCTCAAATGTGCAGTACAGGGGCCAATTGCAGCCTGTGCGACAGTATTTTGCCTCCCTCATTTGACATCCAATTGTAGTATCAGTGTTGCCCACACGTGTTTTGCAGTGGTCAAAAACAAAAATACATAAATAATTTAAAATAAAATCAATGAATTATTTGAAGGATCTGTTTTTGGGGGAAAATATTTCTTTAAATAGTAATAAATAACAAAGAATTAAAAAAACAAATTTAAAAACTAGTCATGAGTAACGAAAATAGAAATTTTTCTAAATAAAGTATGAATTAAAAAATTACACTGCAACGAACGCAGCACTTCTTTTTATGATCAATCTCATTTGGCAAGAACAGTACATTATTTTCAAATAATGCAACCCACCAGGATAGCATGAGGAAATGTAAACAAGTAAAAGTGAGAGTTTAAGAGGATGCTTGTCATGCTAATGCGAATGCAATGCTAACGCTAAAGTTACATTTAGAGTGTAAGGATCACTCAGTCAACACTTTTTAAACGATATAACAACATTGCATATTATGTCATGCAAGATTATAAATAAGGCCGATCATGGAGTGTGGCTAGCTGCACTTGTGTTTGGTGGCATCGCTGAACTGGTAGGTAAACTTCCAGAAAGCATCCAATCAAAAGCACACTGCTGGTGAAATCCTCGCTCAAGCTGTGGTAAAAGCTGTTCCTTACTATCCAACCGGTTCGCAACTTCTCTGAAAGTGACGCTACAAAATGCTAGCGCAGCTAGTCAGCCTCTGGGATCCATCCAGCCAATCACTTAACTGACTCTGCCTTATGTACAGTATTTGATTGACAGCACACACTTAATAGTGCTGAAAAATGACATTATGAAATAATAAGGCCATGGTGGAAAAATACATTATGAAAAAAATGACTTTGAGAAAAATGATTTTTATGTTGTGAAATCTCATTGTGCTCAGAAACAACATGATGAAATACAAAGGCTATGGAGGAAAAAGGCATTGTCAAATTAAAAAAAACCTCTTTGTGAAAAACGCTTTTCATCTTGTAAATTCCTTTTCAAAGTAATATTACCTTATTTTACGATTTAAGGGTTACAGATAGTCCCCAGTTTACGAAAGAGTTCCGTTCCTGCGCTGGCAATGTAATCCGGATTTCCGTGTAAGTCGGAATTACCGTTTAAGTACCCCTAAACACCCTCTTAATAAAAAACTATCAACAACGTGTATTTAGGCTATATAATAGCGGACGTGGTACTGTCAGTCAACTTAAAAAAAGGGGGTGGGGGGGCTCGATAAATAATGGAAGCTGAAACACCAGCATTGTAAAGTCGCTCTGCACTTCATAATATTTTAAATTCATCAACCCAACAGGAGTGTAGCAGAGAACTCTCCCTCTCTCGCTCTTACTCTCATCACTGGTGAGCATAGCCTCACATTACGCACACACAAGGACCCAAACGGGACTGCTCATACAGTGGGGCAAATAAGTATGTAGTCAACCACTAATTGTGCATGTTCTCCCACTTGAAAATATTAGAGAGGCCTGTAATTGTCAACATGGATAAACCTCAACCATGAGAGACAGAATGTGGGAAAAAAACCCAGAAAATCACATTGTTTGATTTTTAAATAATTTATTTGCAAATCATGGTGGAAAATAAGTATTTGGTCAGTAACAAATGTTCATCTCAATCCTTTGTTATTTACCCTTTGTTGGCAATAACGGAGGCCAAACGTTTTCTGTAACCCTTCACAAGCTTTTCACACACTGTTGCTGGTATTTTAGCCCATTCCTCCATGCAGATCTCCTCTAGAGCAGTGATGTTTTGGGGCTGTCGTTGGGCAACACGGACTTTCAACTCCCTCGTCTTTTCTATGGGGTTGAGATCTGGAGACCGGCTAGGCCACTCCACAACCTTGAAATGCTTCTTATGAAGCCACTCCTTTGTTGCCCTGGCTGTGTGTTTGGGATCATTGTCAGGCTGAAAGACCCAGCCACGTCTCATCTTCAATGCCCTTGCTGATGGAAGGAGATTTTCACTCAAAATCTCTCGATACATGGCCCCATTCATTCTTTCCTTTACACAGATGAGTCGTCCTGGTCCAGAAAAACAGCCCCAAAGTATGATGTTTCCACCACTATTCTTCACAGTGGGTATGGTGCAATTCGGTATTCTTTTTCCTCCAAACACGAGAACCTGTATTTCAACCAAAATGCTCTATTTTGGTTTCATCTGACCATAATACAGTCTCCCAGTCCTCTTCTGGATCATCCAAATGCTCTTTAGCAAACCGCAGACGGGCCTAAAAATGTACTTTCTTCAACAGGGAGACACGTCTGGCAGTGCAGGATTTGAGTTCCTGGCGGCGCATTGTGTTACTGATAGTAGTAGCCTTTGTTACTGTGGTCCCAGCTCTCTGTAGGTCATTCACTAGGTTCCCTGGTGTGGTTCTGGGAGTTTTGCTCACCGTTCTTGTTATCATTTTGACGCCACGGGGTGAGGAGGGAGTTGAAAGTCCGTGCTGCCCAACGACAGCCCCAAAATATCACTGCTCTAGAGGAAATCTACATGGAGGAATGGGCCAAAATACCAGCAACAGTGTGTGAAAAGCTTGTGAAGAGTTACAAAAAACGTTTGCCCTCTCTTATTGCCAACAAAGGGTACATAACAAAGTATTGAGGTGAACTTTTGGTATTGACCAAATACTTATTTTCCACCATGATTTGCAAATAAATTCTTTAAAAATCAAACAATGTGTTTTTCTTTTTTTTTTCCCACATTCTCTCTCTCATGGTTGAGGTTTACCTATGTTGCCAATTACAGGCCTATCTAATATTTTCAAGAAGGAGAACTTGCACAATTAGTGGTTGACTAAATACTTATTTGCCCCACTGTAGCTGCAGGCAAAAATTGATTCTTTGGCAAGTAATTATTTTGGTAAGTAATTTTTCATTCATTCATTCATTTTCTCAACCGCTTATCTTCACTAATGTCACGGGGGTACCTGATTTATTAATCAATTTAATAGGGCGGCACGGTGGTAGAGTGGTTACCACGTCTGCCTCACAGTTCTAAGATCAAGGGTTCAATCCCGTGCTCTGCCCTTCCTGTGTGGAGATTGCATGTTCTCCCCGTGCATGCGTGGGTTTTCCCCACGTACTTCGGTAGGTTGATCGAACACTCTAAATTGTCATTAGGTATGAGTGTGCGACGGAATGGTTGTTCGTCTCCTTGTGGCCTGCTATTGGCTGGCAACCGATTCAGGGTGTAGCCTGTCTACTGTCTGTAGTTAGCTTGGGTTGGCTCCAGCACCTCCGTGACCCTCATGAAGATAAGCGGATTGGAAAATGAATGAATCAATAATCGATTAGTTGTTGCAGCCTTATAAGACAGGCTATCTTTTGATTTCTCACCTAAAGTTTACGGTCGCGACAAAACATTGTTTTTTTGTTTTGTTTTTTGTTGTTGTTTTTTTTACAAAAAAAGCCCCATTAATTTCCAATGGCAAAAAAATTTAAAAATTCAAACTGTATCTTGTGCGACATTTTTTTATTCGATTCATACTTGAAGGAATCTGACCTTTTAGCCAGATTGCCGGAATCACGCTAGCCAAACCGCTGGACCTGCGCTGGCGCAGCTCCAATGACCCGGGCCGGCGGGACGAAAAGGCCAAACCCCGCGCGTTCACCTTAGTCTTAACCCCTTGAACTGACTCCATTTTGAAAGCTGGAAAAAGGCTTTGAAACACAAGTTGACAATTTATTCAGAGTCGACAGCAGTCATACAGCACAGAGCTCACCATATCACAAGTCAACAAAAGGTTCCCGAGAAAAAAAATGACAATGCTTAGTTAAACATTCAGTATTTTGAAAGCTCACGCAGGGCGGGCCGTGAGCAGGAAGAGAGGTGTGTTTGGGCGTTGTTTAGGATTATTGTCAGTTTGTGTATTGGACTGGAGGATTCGGGAGTTACTCTTGTCAGGGGATTTGGGGTTGTGGATTTTGCCACCTCAGCGTCAAAGGGGCTCTTGGAGTCTTATCAGCCGTGTTATCAGTTGGATATTCGGGCGTTCTCCGGTGTTCCTTGTGTTGGGACAGGGTGTCCCGCCATTTGTTCTGAACTGTCCGGGAGAACTGATTGCGAAAGTTGGTGGTGCAGACGTGGGCTTGTCAGCCACCATTTTAAAATTCATGAAATCAAGGCACACAAAAATTGTAGACAATTTTTGCCAAAAATGTACGGTTCTACCAAAACCTGACAAAAACATCCTTACTCATTTCCAACGGGGGGAAAAAAAAAATAACCCGATATAAGTCATCTCAAAAAGCTCCAAAATCAACAGGGAGTGATCCAAAACGTACCCAAAATTTGCAGGAAGTGATCCAAAATCAACTGGAAGTAACCACTAAGTACCCTATATTTTACAAGGAAGTGACCCAAAATGAACTTATTGCCTGCCATTGACGAGGCTAGAAATCCAATTCATTTAATCTAGGAGGACTGGCTGTAAATGCTCATCTTTCAATGCCTTTGATGGCACTAGACGTCCAATCTCTTTTGACTGGGTTTCCAGTCAAAAGAAATTGACCTGAAAATGCTACAAAATTGAAAGGAAGTGACACATGGAGAGCAAAACATCCCCATGCAGTTTTTTCATAAATGGCATTTTCTTTATTAAATTTTTTTTCAGTTTTTTGAATCACCATAGTCGTCAAATAATGAATTGAGATCTTTTACAAAAAGTTGTTGTCTAACCTTAAACATTGAACCTTCTTAAGATCCACGCGACAGAAACTGAATTCAACTCCCTCCTGCGACTTGAGCACCCGAACCTAGTGCACTACAGGGCACTGAACTCCAGCGAGAAAGAAGACTGCCTTGTAGTGGACCTGCTGGTTGAGCATGTGGCCGGCATCGGCTTGAACCAAAGCCTCCTCACCTGCACCCCCGTCCCTCTGGAAAAGCTCTGCCACTATACAGCCCAGCTGTTGGCTGCACTTGACTACCTGCACTCTAATTCTGTGGTCCATAGACATTTGGGAGCCTCAAGTGTACTGCTGGACTACGAGGGGAATATTCGACTGACTGACTACAGCTTATCCAAAAGATTCTCGGACATTTGCAAAGAGGATATTTTTGAGCAGGCTCATGTACGTTTTTCTGAGGATACGGCAATGCCCACCAAGATGGGCAAAAAGGGCGATGTGTGGAACTTGGGACTGATGCTGCTTGCTCTTAGTCAAGGCAAAGAAGTGAAAGAGTATCCTGTGACGGTGCCGTCAAATCTGCCAGCTGACTTCAAGGACTTCCTCCATAAGTACGTACGGATTCATATTATGAAATTTATTGTAGAAACATAGACTTGTATTGTGGGGCCGATACATAGGGGGCCTGCATTGTTGGTGAGGCAGTCAAAGCTGACCGAGTGGAATCACAGACAGCTTTTTTCGTTGAAAATGCTTAAATTCCCAAATTCTTTATAGATATGGTCGTAAAACAGTCTCGATTCTTGGTTAAAAGCAAAAAAAAAAGAAAAAAAAAGTGCAGTTCGCATTTATTTTGCGTAAATATGTAGAAGTGCAATGCTAGTCTGTTAGTGAATGTAGCTTGCGGCTGCCTTCTGTAAACAGAGCTTTGCCGGTAAAAATTCTTGTGAATAAATGCTTAAATCCCTGAATTCTTTATAGATATGGACGTAAAACAGTCTCGATTCTTGGTTAAATGCAAAAAAACGTGCAGTTGGCATTTATTTTACATAAATATGTCAAAGTGCAATGCTAGTCTGTTAGTGAATGTAGCTAGCGGCTGCCTTCTGGAAACAGAGCTTTTCCCATGAAAATTCTTGTGAATAAATGCCTAAATCCCCTAATTCTTTATAAATATGGACGTAAAACAGTCTCGATTGTTGGTTAAAAGCAAAAAAAAAAAAAACATGCAGTAGGCATTTATTTTAGGTAAATATTAGTCTGTTAGTAAATGTAGCTAGCGGCCACCTTATGTAAAAAGAACTTTTCCGGTAAAAATTCTTGTGAATAAATGCTTAAATCCCCGAATTCTTTATAGATATGGACGTCAAACAGTCTCGATTCTTGGTTAAAAGCAAAAAAAGGGAATAAGCGAATTCGTAAAACGAGTAAATGTTTTAATGGCCAACAAATTATAACAACGCATTATTTTGCACATTAAGATCCAAGAGGCAGAGAAAGACAAGTGGACAAAGGTGTTTATTGGACCGCGCCGTTTATTGACATAAGCTTCGGCAAATCCTTCACAACAAACATAAGTATATCATCGTGAAAATACAACTAAAATGATACTCATATCTCTCAACAGAAGTTCACAAAAAGTAAAGCGCTTCAATCTGTATTAATGAGGCCCTATTCTCACAAGGTTAAGAAACAATGCAAAGAGAACTGGCATTCACAATCGAGACATGCAAAATACGCATTAAACTTAGACTTTGGTAAAACTCTTAACATTTTGGCAACTCGTTTAGCTCAACAAATACACTGGAAGAAATTATATAGTCACAATATACAAACTATGGTTCTGGGAGCCTTCTCAGGAGTCTTGTACGTTGTGAAGACCATACTCAAATGAACATAAGGTACGATGAACCCGGAAACCAAGGCGCCAGTCGAGGTACAAAATGCACTCGTTGGCCTGATCTCTATTTAATTTAAAACTCGCCATTGGCACCTTGTGGTGTATTTGAATCACCTTACATTAGATAGCTAGAGTGACACTGTGTAAGTACGGCATGGAGCCCATGTGACGTTACCTTCTGAGACATAAACAACAATGGCAAGCTATTAGTTTTTTTTTTTTTTTAATTTTAAAAATTTCATTAAAACAAAAACAAGAGGGTTTTAATATCAAATTATTATACAGTAACTCGTACTAACATTTATCTTTTAAGAACACGTCCTTATATCCGTAATACCCTTTAAGGAGACTCTAAGTCAGACATGTCCAAAGTCCGGCCCGGGGGCCGAATGCGGCCTGTGGTCAAATTTCATCTGGCCCCCAGCCTCTGTCATAAAATCAATAACGTCTGGCCTGCACACAGACTTAATAAATTGGTCAGCATTACTGCTACCAGCATATGAAGTACCTTACACACTAAATGCTGCTCCTCATTTACCCACTAAAAGACAGCAGCACTCTAAACAACATTACCCCATGTGACCATTTACTTGCAATTTTCTAAAATGGCGACGATCAACAAAAAAAAAAGAAAATTGCCTGCGATGGCAGACACTTTAAGGAAAGGTGGAAATTGGACTATTTCTTCACTAAAATACGCAACAACTGTTTGCCTCATTTGCAAAGAGGCAGTCGCTGTTTTTAAAAGTTCTATGTGAGGCGATATTACCAAACAAGACATGCTCACATGTACGACAAGATTACAGGGAAGCTATGCAGCGAGAAATTGAAGCAACTTGAAGCTAGTTTAATTTCACAGCAGCAGTATTTCGCTAGAGCCCGAGAGTCGAAAGAAAATACCACAAAGGCTAGTTGCGAGAATGTTAAAATTATCAATTAAAAAAAATAATAAAGCAAATGTGACACACAGAATGGCTTGCTAAAATTTGCTTAAATATATTGTTCTACGTAAAGGACGTCAGCCACGGTCGGCCCCCCCACATTTTTACCACACCAAATCTGGTCCCCTTTGCCAAAAGTTTGGACACCCCTGCTCTAAGCTTTTATACAAATGGGTTTATATCTGTGTTTTTTTTCATAAAACGAAATGAGACAACTTTACTCTTACAATAACTCAAGTGCTGATATGCTTCTCTAAAACATAACAAAAAGAAAAACTTAAGACACTGATTGGCATAATCGCTAAGTAGTAGCGTCTCATTAACAAAGAATACAGACAATACAATTGGCTTCACTTACTCACCTCTGACGGAGGCACACTGGCAGTCAATCTAACTCTCGACACTTTGCAATATTCTTGATTCAGCAACCCGACCTGAGTGTAGCAATGAACGCTCTCTCTCTTGCTCTAATCACTGAGGTTCAGATTCAGAGATTTATTGGTCATTGACGCCAGCTTTCACAAGATGACAGCAGATGCAACGAAATTCCGTTTGATGAGTGAGCGTCAGGCCGCTGCAGACTTTGTTTTGCGCCGCCACTTCTCTCTCTCCTTCAGAAATTGCAGAGCAAGTTACGAGTAGACACACATATATCATACAACATAGCATGGTTATGACACGACGCACAGATCACGTGCAGGGATTTTTTTGTACGAAAAAAAGGAGAAGTAACAGTCATGGCTGGAAGGGGGGGCAATCAGTGATAGGTAGAAAAAGGCGGTGGCTGACTGAAGGGTTGTGTGTGTGTGTGTGAGTGTGTGTATGCGCAAGTGTATCAGTATTTGTACGTATCTGTAGACAAAATAAGAGTCGCAGGGCCCTGCGACCGGCCTTGGGAAGAGATCAAGGGCAAGAGTTAGGGCCATCTGCGCGGCTCTCTCCAGGAGAAGGGAGGGGTGGAGGAAGGGTGTTCGAG
This sequence comes from Corythoichthys intestinalis, assembly GCF_030265065.1. Classification (NCBI taxonomy): domain Eukaryota; kingdom Metazoa; phylum Chordata; class Actinopteri; order Syngnathiformes; family Syngnathidae; genus Corythoichthys; species Corythoichthys intestinalis. The sequence continues at coordinate 5,175,989 of NC_080409.1, read as the reverse complement.
AAAGGAAAGGAGAATTATATTCAAATAAAGCCGAATAAGTAATTGAATATGTCCAAATACGTTTGGTCTTCAGTCAAATTCACGCTCCTCTTGGCGTAGGCAAGATCTCGGGCCCCTTAAGTCATTGCCAGTAGTCGCGGTCTGCCTCGACAGTTCAGTCACCTGCTCCGACAGTTCAGTCACCTGGCGCAAGGTAGCATCCACTTTTCTTCATCCTTCCTCAGACCGAACCGTGAGTCCACGGAGCCAGTTCTCGATCCCAGCCTCATCGCGATCTTCCAATGCCTTGAATTGCACCGTTTGATCCGTGGTCAATTTGTTGATTTCTTTGAAAGCTGCCGTCTTGGAAACTTTCCTGTAGAGCAAGGCACCTCCTAAGCCAAGCAGAAGGAACCCCACAACCGTCACGCCAAACAGCCAAATATCCTTGATACAGTATCTTCCACGGACTGGACAGTAAGGCTTCCAGTGATCCCATGAGTCTGTCACACAACCAGTGGCAAAGGTCCCGTCCGGGCAGGACGGCTCTCCTAGTGCACAATGTCTTGTTGAAAAAAATTGTGTCATTTGCACTGAGAGACAAACTAATCAGATGCATTTTCTTATGAGAGACCTGCACAGATGTTCCACAGAGGAAATACAAAAAAAGCAGACACAATAGACTAGACAGAGATAGCAGCAAGCAGCAGCAGGGAGGAAACACGTCCGCCCCCGTCGAAGACAGGAAGAAGAAGCACTGGTGTGCGTGCGCTGCCTCACGTTACACACAAACAAGAAACCAAACGGGACTGCTCATTGCTGCCGTCAAAAATCGACTATCAAATTCCGTGGCAATTGGCAACTACTGTATCAACAACTTTAATTGATTTAATCGATTAGTTTTTGCAGCCTTACCAATCATCCTTTTTCTGTGAATTCGAGTGCATCACTAATAGATGTCCAATCCATTTGAAGTGGGAGGGGTTACAGCGAATGAGCATTTCTTCCCACTTCAAATGGATTGGACGTCTAACGTCCTCAATGGTAGATAATGAGTTAAGCAGTCTCTGACTAATCCTTGATAGCAGTTACTTTACATTCAAATGAGTATGCAGTAATTTAGTCATGAAAATGAAAAATAGTATACATTTTTTTAAAAACATGACATCGATTGAGTTGGCATCGGCTTCTACAAAACTGTATTGGGAACCAAAAAATGGTATCTCTGCAACACTTACCAATACTATCAAGACGCAGTTCAATGATAATAACCGATGCACAACACGGCTTCTCAGGTGTGTCTGCCTAAATGATGTTGATCGATGGACGACCCAGCAACTCTTGGACCACAACTTCCTGAAGCCTCCATCACCTCGAAACCAGCTTCATTTCCACGAGAGCAGCCCAGAAGGTAAATATAAGGATTTTTAGTTGCCTCCTAGGTAAACTTTCATCATATTTGTGGATGAATTTTCTAGTAAAAAGCGTAAACACTTTTGGTAGTACAGTAATCCCTCGTTTTTTTGCGGTTAATGGGGACCAGAACCCGCCGCCATAAGTGAAAAACCGCAAAGTAGCATACCCCCTTCCACCCCCAAAAAAAACAAAATCCCAAAGTATGATTTAAAAAAAATGTATATATATTATTTGGTATATGTTTTTTAAGCACTTCCAATGTTAATAATTAGGATAGGTTTTAAACATGTTACTGTCCCACCAAATTATTTTTAAACAAGATTAAAGTAGTAGAAAAATGTTTGGCTTTATTAAATGCTTCATTGAGTCAGTCTACTCTGCTCACTTACACACAATGACATGCAACAGCGACTGTTTAACAAGTTAAACGATGATTGACGCCTGCGGTGCTTTTGAAGTCCGTGGCTCTGGCAAGATCAAACACAAACATCTGTCAATCCTTGTTAACTTTAATAAAAAACTCCAGTGCATGTGCACTGCCTGACGAACAAAGAGCAGGCAGAGGGAGGGAGCGAGAGTGAGACCACGCGATCGGCTCGGGACAGCTCATCTGTATATGGCAGAAAACACTCGGGTGACTTGAAGTTCCGCTCTGAGAGGCCAAATTTTGAAATTGTCTTGTATGCATGTGTGATACATCATTGGAAAGCTTAAAATCTCAATTTTCTGGGGGAAGAAAATTTTGAGCAGTATGGCATTTAAAAAAAAAAAAAACCCGAAACCTAACTCGAGGTGAGAGCATGAGAGAGATGTAGACTTCATAATGATATTGACAGGACACGGGGCGCGGGCAGATTTATAATGGGCCTGCATTGTTGGCATGGCCATCAAAGCTGGCTGAGTGGAATCGCAGACTAAGAGCTTTTTTCATTGAAAATTTTTGTGAACAAATGCTTAAATCTCTGAATTCCTTATAGATATGGACGTAAAACAGTCCCGATTTTAGGTTAAAAGCAAAAAAAAACGTGCAGTTAGCATTTATTTTACGTAAATATGTCAAAGTACAATGCTAGTCTGTTCGTAAATGTAGCTAGCGGCTGCCTTATGTGAAAAGAGCTTTTCCGGTGAAAAATCTTGTGAATAAATGCTTAAATCCTTGAATTCTTTGTAAATTTAGATTAGGCCTGTTACGATAACAAATTTTAGTGTGTGATAATTTATTTAATAAATTATTGCGATATGCGATATTATTGCACCCCCCCCAATTAGAAAAAAAAATTACAATAACACTGTGAGAATACAGTATATATTAATAGATCATGTACACCCATTTAAATGCAATAAATGTTTACTCTTAAATTCAAAAATACTTTTTAGGAAAAGACAACAATATTACTACTGCACAGAAACAAAGAAGAAATAAAATGTGTTTTTTAAGAAAAATAAAATTCCTCTTAATAATTTAAGCATCTAGGCAAATGAAAACGTTTCCCCTCATAGCTTCTGCTATGGCGTTTAATGTGTAATACAGTGGTACCTCTACATACGGAGTTAATTCGTTCAGGGAGCTTGTTTGTAAGTCGAAATGGTCTTATGTCAAGCAGTATTTTCCCATAAGAATACATTATAATTCCAATAATTCGCTCCACAGCCCAAAAACCCACACTACATCCTAAATAAATACTGCTGTTACAATTGCAAATAGCAATTACAAAAAGCAAAACAAATAAAATATGAATAAAAATCAGAATAACAATAATATAATAATAGCAATAATAACAATAATACAGTACAGTACCTGTAATTATGTGACGAATCGGCTTCTAATGTGGCAGACTTTTTTTTTAGTGTACCTGAACGCACCGCGTAATGTGGCGGACTTTTTTTAGTGTACCTGAACGCACCGCGGGGCTGACGGTGAGCAGGAGAGCGCTATTTTACTTTCTGTTTTGATCCTGGCGTCAACAGCAGTGGACACTCGGCGAGTTGATGGAATAAATGATTTGAAACCTGACGAAGCTGGCGATTTCTTAGGCGATGTTACCACAATAAGAACTGTCACCTTAACTTATAAAGACTGGCGAACGGAGGGGGACCGCCGGCCGATATCGGCATTCTACGACCCAGTTCATGGATGCACACTTATAGTTTGCTATCATTAACGTCTTCATTTCAATGGTAAGCGTCACCTTTTCTTTTTTTTTTTTCTCCACCTCCACCTGCACTAAACTTAAACTGCACTAAACTAAAAACAGAACTAAAATGCATTTTGCGTAGTTGGTAACAAGGAAGCCGAACTTTTAAAAGCACGTCAGCAGCACGCGCGCACGCAGGTGCACGCGAGGCGATAAATCGCAGCGGAAAAATTATCGCCTTCATTTTTATTTACCGTGCGATAAATGGAATTATTGCATATTGCGACAGGCTTAATTTAGATGTAAATATGTCAAAGTACAATGCTAGTCTGTTAGTGAATGTAGCTAGCGGCCGCTTTATGTAAACAGAGCTTTACCAGTGAAAATTCTTGTGAATAAATGCTTAAATCCTCAAATTCTTTATAGATATGGACGTAAAACATTCTCGATTCTTGGTTAAAAGCAAAAAAAAAAGACGTGCAGTTAGCATTTATTTTACGTAAATTAGGGCTGTCAAAATTATCGGGTTAACGCGCGTTAACTAATTTTTTTAGTTAATCACGTTAAAATATTTGACGCAATTAACGCACATGTCCCGCTCAGAAAGTATTCTGCCTTTTGTTAAGTTTTACAGCAAGGCTTTTTTTGCTGTCCAACAGCGAACTCTTGTGGTCGCTTTGCGACATGGTTTATTATTTTCTTGCCAGTTCATTATGGCTGCACGACGTCTCGGGCTGATAATGTTGTGCTTATATGATCCTTGGACAAGATTTGTCGGTAAGTATGGTTGTTGTAAAGAATGTACATATTATGTTAGTAAGCGAAATGTTATATTTTTTGTAGAGCTGTCCCGACTAGTCGACATAGTCGATGTCATCGATGACGTAAATCCGTCGACGAGGACAACATCCCGTCGACGGTTAATGAAGGGTTAAAAAATATATGCGTGGAAAGTTAGAATGTCGGATGCTCTGTTTGCAAGCGGGGAAAGCGGCACAAAGCCAAAAAAGCGCACCAGAGTGTCCAAAACATTGACTTATTTCAAAGAAACAAAGGAGAGTTACACTCTTCTGTCCTGTCTCTTCAATGCCAAGCTCGGCTGCACGTCGGCCGTGAATAAACACTTCAAGCGCCTTCACGCAGTTGGTAATTTTTTTTTTTTGTACACCAGAGGGTGCTGTCGCCTTACTAAATAATAATGTTTCATTGACAATGGGCCTATAAGTGCTATTAGTATTGTTCTTAATGCTAATTGAAAGGTTTATTTTATGGTATAGAAAATTATATAAGATTAAAAGGTCATAAATATATACAGTATATACAGTGATTGCACTCAAGGGAGAGATTGTCAATGATAAGGTAATAAATTAAGGTAAAGGCAATTCATATAGGCAATTCATTGATATATAAATAAGGTTTAAAAGGAAAAAGGTGAAAAGTTTTTGTTAATTTCTAATTGTGTTGCTTTATTTGTGTGCACCGTAGCTCTTACAGTGTGTTTACATCAAGGATGGAATAAAAGTTGTAAACCATCAGTTTAAGAGACCATCTTTTCAATCGGGATGTTACACTAGTTAATTCTATCAGCATTTGAACTCATAGTTTATTTGTGATTTATTATTGTTATTTACGTGTTTATTTGTACTTTAATAAATAATTTGAGTGTTCCAATATGTTTTTTGTGAATTGATAAGCGTCAACAAAAATTTCATTGCTAAATTAGTAAAAAAAAAAAAAAAAAAAAAAAAATTATTAGATTAGTCGACTAATCGTAAAAATAGTCGGCTGACTAATCGGGAGAAAATTAGTCGTTTGGGACAGCCCTAATTTTTTGTATGAGACGCTTTTTGTTTATGTTTAGTGAACCTGTATAGCGTGCTAAGCTAACGTTGTTGCTAATGCAATGCTTGTGTACTTTTATTTTGTAGTTTTACGACTGTCTAAAGAGGACAATGGTTTGAGGCCATTTTATTAATAAATCAGATGAAAAAGGAAGAAGTCAAATTATTAAAGCGCCGTTCACTAGCTGTCTAGCTTTGGAAAAAGTAGACGCTTCGGAGTGAGGACAGCATAGACAGATTTAAATGACAGTAGAGTGAAATGCCCACTACAGTCCTTATGTATCGTATGTTGAATGTATATATCCATCTTGTGTTTTATCTTTCCATTCCAACCATTTATTTTACAGAATATATATATAATTTACAGAAAAATATGGCATATTTTATAGATGGTTTGAATTGCGATTAATTGCGAGTAATTACGATTAATTAATTTTTAAGCTGTAATTAACTCGATTAAAAATTTTAATCGTTTGACAGCCCTAACGTAAATATGTCGAAGTACGATGCTATTCTGTCAGTCAGTGTGGTGGCTGCCCAATGTAAACGGAGCTTTTCCAGTGAAAATTCTCGTGAGTAAATGCTTTCGTACTTTTTCAACATAAATCTGGCATTAGATCGTTGCATGTTTCGCCGCGACTGACTACGAATAACTGAAGCAGATTGTAGGATGCCCCCTACTTGAAGACGTGGCGCAGTGAAGGTGGAATCTGACCTGTCATTATCATTATGAAGTCTAGAAGAGAGCATAATTAAACACACCATGATTTTAACTAGTGTTGCACCTATACCATTTTTTGGCCCCGATACCTATATCTGGCTGTGCAGTATCGGCCGATACCGGTACCATAACGATACCACCCCGTTTATATATATATATATATATATATATACATATATATATATATATATATATATTTTTTTTTTTTTCCCCAAAGAGCTACATAATTGGATGTGAAATCATTCTATCAAGGCTTTGTCAGGCTGTTGCTTACCTTTGCAAAATAGGAAAAAGACTAGTACAAAGTGAAGTCTACTAAACCCTAGTAGACAATAGTTGAATAAACCTTTGGCTCTCAAAGCCAAAATAGTGCTACATTTGTGAAATTAATAAAACATGTATAATGCTAGCCCAACAGTAAGAAAGTAAAAATACATTCATAATAATAAACTCTGAATGAACTGAATAAACTTTTTTAAACCTCTCAAAGGCCAAACAGTGCAACTTTCATGAAATTATTGTCACATTCTGCTGCAGGTTAGACTGTGTTTTGTTGCTGGGCTGGTCGTGGGGGCGTTCCTGACGTCGCACCTGAATCCAATGCAGGCTCATCAGTGCAGCATTTAAAGGGGGAGTTCAGAATTTTTGACATCAGGCTTAATCTTTGAGTTGGGGGGGGGGCTTTAATTGGTCAGGGGAGTTGATTTCAAAATATTCCGTATCGTTTATTAGTCTTCTATTATTTTTCAGGGCTCCGGAGTGGCTATGCTAATGCAAGTCAATATGGCCAATTAGCATACTAATAAAAAAAAAAAAACATGCACGCAGGAGAATCATCGATGACGCATGCAATCAATAGTGTTGGCTATGTTTTCAGGATAAAGTTATTAAAACTTACCATTGCACGTCAATAACTGCAGTAAGAACAGCAACATTAGTAACTCAGTTGCTTTGCAGAGAAGAGAGCAAGCTGGGCGGAGGGATATCACATTGGTCTTTTCACCGCTTTTTTTTTTGTTTGTTTTTGTGGCAACGAAGCGACTTCCCGCCCCCAAAATGCAGGGAAGAATTGGAGCTGAACAGTTCTCAGGAACTCAATAAATCGTTGCAAGTGAACACCAAGACTTTTTACCACTTCTCAACAAAGGTGTTCTTGAAACTTTTTTCTTCGTAGACAAGACCAACTGGAAAAAAAGCGGGCAGCTATCAATGAGGTAAGTGGATTCCTGCATGCTTTATTTTGCCTCTGGGCGAATATTCGTATACTCTTAAGCAAAGTTCTATTCTACTTCAGGAAAGCAGCTATATCATTTCAACAGTAATGCATTGTGAGCGTAAAAGCATGTCAAAATAAAAAGCTTTAGCAGTATGGCAATTATTTACAAGAATGTGCCTAAATCATCACGCAATATGTCAGAAATGAAAAACATTGTAAAACTCTAACATAGGCAAATGTGTTGATAATAACTTATTTATTTATTTCATGTATTTCAATTGCCGGTGATGGTCACCTTAGAGCACTTCATTTAAAAACTTGAAGTTACGTAATTTGAGGACTATAAGCTGCTACTTTTCCGCCCTCATTTTGAATCCTGCTGCATATAGTAGAGTGCTGCTTATTTGTTGGAAATATTGAACATGTGTCCAAGCTGGAGTTCTGTAACTCTTTTTAAATAATAATTATACTTTTGATCTATTACATGATGATTTTGGCACTTTGTTTTTTAATCACCCTGTATTGTGGTTTTCTTGTTTTAGGCAACTCCGATTGGTGGCATATAGGGTTGTTCTTGAGTGGGCGTTGAAAGGCAAACATCTGGGAAGAGGCCAGCGACGTGTTCTTCCATTGTGTGTCGTCTCCTGTATCTGTGACTAGTGCACTTCTGTCAGTGGGAACTACAATGGTTTTAGGGAAACTGAAGATGCTCTGCAGTTGTTCTAAGTACAACTCCTACATACCCAGAAACTTTTGATCTTTTAAACCTTCACATTTCACAAATAAGACAATGTGTTTTTTTTAATTATAGTACATTCAAAAATATCTATTAAAAAAAAGGAAAATGTCAGCCTACTTATTTTTTAAATCTACTGACATGTAAAAGAACTTTTTCTTTATCAGGCCTTTTGATGCATGCGATGCTTTGGGGAATTGTAGTTGGAGGCTTGAAATAAAAATCTGGATCAGCAAACTTCACTGATGAATCCTGCAGTCTTTCCAGGACATGCGATTCTGTCAGAATGTCTGCGTTGTTGGCTCGTAACTCCTCCAGGCAACCCATCTTTTTGTTTGCTTTGGAAACTCCAAGCTGTAATCTCAAAGTCCCTAATAGAGTAAATTTGATTGAAATATGTTCACATAAGAAGGGTAGAGTGCAATTGTTAATGGGACAAATGTTGATAGAGCCTACCATCAGCATTCCTCGCTTGCTGGCGCCCTTGCCTTCATGGAGTTGAAAACAAAGTGGAGCCTCTTCTGGGTGTACCTTCAGCATCTCCAGGTCGCCTAGAGATCACAGTAAAAAGTAGCTTGTTGGATTTGTCATGATAATATGCCTGTGTTGTAGACACAATCGCACCACGGAATAAGGTAAACCCTAATATCTAAAAAATTTATCCAGGATTGTCATGCTTAGCAAAAAAGTTTTAGAATTTATTGATTTTTTAAAATCGTATTTAGGAGCGTTGTTCAACTCTTTCCCGAAAACCAACTCGGAGATTACTTCTTAGTTTATTCCTTTATTTATTAAAAGCTAGGTAGGCGTCACTTATCTAAGGACATAGAAACGTAACATCACTCAGCGTACGCTCAAAAGTTTTCTTCTCAATTTTTCATGAAAGTGATAAAGTATTCCAGTATCCCCCAATTCACTCACAATCCGTACTACAAATAACCCTTCAATAACAGATTGCGTGAGATGTCTGGGGCGAATAGTGAAGGATAAAAAGATATTGTATGATTGACATATTACTTATTTACATACTACCGACTACTAGTCCCAATGAGGAAGAGTCAGAGTACGTGTCTGTGTGTGGGATTGTGCAAAAAACGGTGGTTGCTCACGCACTTAACCTACGAACCATTCGTAAACCGAATCCCAACTCAAAGTGGAATGATTTACTGCATTCGGGATGGTGATCTGGAAGTACTATTCCCCTTGTGTGTGCTAGTGAACACAACTCCATTCAAAATAAATACGGGAGTCGGGAGGTAGCGTCCGAGCTCCAGGTGCTTTATTGTGCTGCACTCTCGCATCCAAAAACGAATCAGTGTGAAAAGACTATGCCTTCGAAGGTGCAAAAAACACAACCAGCGCTCACCAAACGACAGACTGACGAAAATACTACAAAAATGGCCGCCGCAGTACTTCCTTCCTGTCAAACGGCTGTTAAAATAATAGCACGAAGGAAAAATGCACTTTGTGAGATATTGGACAGTACATTGACCATTGTTTCCAATTTAAAAACGCGAACCATAAATGTGCATGGTGTTAGTTACAAGCCCCACTAACGCGAACTGCGATATTGAGGTGTGCATGCGATATACTTTCATATATGAAAATATTGTTATTACCTGTTAATCAGAAGCTCTTGAAGACATTTGGACAGTCGAAGGCACAGCGTTTGGTTTCAGGAGATGATACCGATGAAAATGCGCGCTGCAAATACTCCAAAGCAGTACTTTTTCCACCGGTGTGTGTATATGTCATATCCAGCTGAGTAACCCCTTTTTATATAGTTCCTCGTTCTTCACAGGCAAGCGGTGGAAACTTTCCTTTGTCCATTTCTTCTGTATGTTTCCACAGCTTCTAAAAGCACATTTCACCTTGTTGACGTCCTTCCGTGAACACTCTGCATAGCAGACCGAGGTGAAGACGAGTGGCCATAGCACTCCTCTATTGTGGTGCCATTACGCATATGGAAAAAATAGTCTCGCAGAATTAAATGAATTACGGCAATTTGGTGAGACATTGTTTTGGCTGCAGGGGGTTTTTGAACATCGAGCTGCGTTTTGAATTTATTTGACTATGTTAGATCTGTGAATATTGGTTTTTATTAGCATGCTAATTGGCCATGTTGATTTGCATTAGCATAATCACTGAGGAGCCCTGAAAATAATAAAAGACTAACAAATGATACGGAATTTTTTTTTCAATCAACTCCATTGACGAATTAACCCCCCCCAACTCGAACATTAAGCCTGATGTCAAAAATTCTGAACTTACACTTTAAGCATGGGTGGTCTCAAAGATATTTACCTTGCTGATCGCCATTTGACATCTCGCACTAGAGTCTCGCTACATTAGCTTGTTACACCCCTGCATTGGGTTTTTTTCTGTTAGTGTGCTGCTCTCTTTTGTACCTCTACCATGTGCAGGTATTTGAGTGTTTTTATTTTGGCTTTTTGGCTCGCTGTTTATCGTCTTAGTTAACCTTCGAGTTTGTAGTATTGAGCTCCGTCGACCTGCTGTCACGGGGTCCTTTTGTTATTCCCTCTATCCCGCGATCGCGTGTTATTTTTTTGTTTGCAATCATTAAACCCTTGTACGTATCCCCTGCTTGTTATCTGCTTTGAGTTCCAACTTTGTTTCCGCATTTGCGGACGCTAACAATTATAAGTAATAATAATTGACCACAGCATCCCGTCTCTCTATTAGCCTCCTTTTTTTCGGGAGGGGGGAGTCCCTTATTTCTATTTCTGAAAGGTGGCAACCCTACTTTGGAAACACTTCCCAAATTACTGCGGCATTTCTTTCAGTAAAACACAATAAAAGTAAAATAGACGTAGTGAACTGACCAGAGATTGTTGCTCCGATCCAGCGCCCTTCCTCTGGATAGCAGTCCTGCTCTTGCAGGCTCAAGCTCGTTGTGTTTGTTCACATTTCGTCTTCAAATGTTTTATCAGGTTCGAAGTATTGAAATTGGCCGATTTAACTCCACATCTGGAAACTTTCAGGCCGCAAATCTTGCATGCAGCCATTGATTTTAATCGACGGGATTTCTATTTTGAAATACTTCCCGACCGCCGCCATTTCTCCTGGTTTGGTTTTCCTCCATATGAAAAAGCGGCCTTGTCATTGGTTAGGAGTGGCTATTGGCCCGCTCTCATTGGTCTGGAGCAAGCCAATAGCAATAGCTGCTTGGTGTTCCCGTGTCATCACACAACACAGAGACGGAGTGTAGTGAGCGCCAGGAGGAAAAAAAGGCTGCGGTCAAATGTTATAATAATGGACAGGTAAATGGTATTGGCGTCGTCTTTGTTGGTACTCGCAGATACCAATACCATCATTTCGGGCTGGATCGGCGCCCCCTGCCGATACTAGTATCGGTATCGGTGCATCTTTAATTTTAACGAGATATTATCGCGTACCTACTTTGTTTCGATCAAAAAACTCCGTGTACTAGTCTCACTTAGTGTCAAGAAACAGCTGTGAATGCCCACAGCCGGACTTTTTGGGGATTTTATGGGTGAAACACGGTAATATAACAAGGGTCGCAATGCAGAAATTGCAGACATCGAGGAGTGATCGAGATTTTCTTTTCAAATATTTACCCTTTTAAACGTTTTTTTTTTTTTTCTTTGTTTGGATCGATTATTTATCATCTAAAATATCGGGGGAAATGCCACAGTAACAAAAAAAAATACAATTAAGCGATAGGTATCAGTTAGATAGCCATGATATATTTACATACACAATTTCTTTCATTGTGATGTAATTTGTTTAAAAAGAATATCCGAGTTAATAATTTTATAAATGAATGATTCTAAGCTAAAAATGATAAACATTTCGAATAATAAATATAATTACTTACCTTCGTTTTATGGCTGGGATGAAACAAAAGTGGTTGTGCGGTGTCTGTAAACATGGCTCTCCAGGGTTAAAACGGACAAATTAAAAATAGTTTGGGGGCTTAATGCGCCATGAAACTGCTATGGCAGCATATAGTCATATTGTTCTATCAAACACAACAGTTCTTTTGGTTTAAAATACAGCAGTTTATTTTAAAGAGGTGTGCTAGAGCAGAAATTGCTTTTTCAGCCTTGTCTGTGTTTTCCACAATATATAGATTTTTAATTGAAAAAAAAAAATCAGTGATAGACCGAGGGTGCAAAGTTTGAAGCGCGAAGTAGCGAGGAATAATTTTTTATAGAAAATTTGAGATTTGATTGATTCTGAATGAATTTAATGTGTTTTTACTCTTCTTCTCAGATCTTGCTGTGGATTTCGCATCATCTGTAATCCCACGTAGCCACATTCTGAATGCTCCATTTAGTCCTGGAGTGCAGAGGCAGTTTTCTCGCTACTTCAATGAATTTGAAGAACTCCAACTGTTGGGGAAAGGGGCCTTTGGTGCTGTAATTAAGGTACAGTGTTCTCTTTCCGTTGTTGTAAAGTAGACCTGAACGAGATATTAGGGGTGTGCCATCTTAGGCACTTCACGATTTGATTCAATTACGATTCAGGGTGCTACGATTCGATTACTGAACGATGATCACGGTTATCGATGCATCGTACATTACTAATTAATAAAGTAGCCAAACAAATTTATGTCCATTATGTATTTAAGATATCCTAATGATTCAACAGGAACGATGGAAACATGCCCATACAACAAAAACCTGCTATTAAACAGCTTTTTTTTTTCTTTTCTTTTTTAAACAAGAATTTGCAAAAACATTAACCATTTTGAAGGCAGTACTTATTTCTCTACATGCCTATACAACACACAGCTGACCTTGAGATAATCTTTTTCACAAGAAGGTGCAAAAACATTAGCTGTTTCAAAGTACCGTATTTTTCGGACTATAAGTCGCGGTTTTTTTCATATTTTGGCTGGGGGTGCGACTTATACTCAGGAGCGACTTATGTGTGGAATTATTAACACATTATGATATAATTTCACATGTTATTTTGGTGTTTTGCAGTGACACTGATGGTTTTGTAAAGTTGTTAGCATGTTCTTATGCTATAGTTATCTGAATAACTCTTTATAGCTATGGCCACGTTCGCGTTCTGCCTTTGGCAGTGTATGTTCAATTGTATTATTGACTTTTTTATCTTGAAATGGATGCATTTAGTTTGTGGCGCTTTCACGCCCACGTGAGGGCGCACTCGCACTTGTTTACGTGACACGCCAGAAGAAGACGGACAGCTACGTAGCTCTGAGTGAGTGAGCGCCACTGTGGGCGAGTTAGCTAGAGAGAATAGACGGATGCGAACCTACTTTCATTGTTTATGCTTTTAAATCATCTCTACAGAGGCAACGCCTGCGTGTATCATCTTTTCTGTTGTTGTTGTGTGTTTTCCACCCGCGATCGGACACTTAGAGCCAGTTGTGTGGTTGTTTGAACGATGTGCTAATGATAGCGAACGCATGCTAACCTGTTACTTATTACTAATAGTACCTAATTATCATTTATTTGCGTTGATGCGAACCTGTTTTCTATCGAGGACCGAATTGATTCAGCAAATTATACGGACGTCCAGCATTGTCTTTTGGGAGTTCGCTGTATAGCCAGGACAGGCCGTAGCGTAGGACAGTATATTCACATTTCGTTGTTCATGCACTGTACACTGTACATTTATTTAGCATGTTGTTCTCTATTGTATTTTTATATTAAATTGCCTTTCAAGATGACATGTCTGTTCTATGTGTTGGATTTTATCAAGTAAATTTCCCCCATAAATTCGACTTATACTCCGGTGCGACTTGTATATGTTTTTTTTCTCTTCGTTGGGCATTTTATGGCTGGATCGCAGTGTTTCCCACCAATGAACGAGACTGTGGCGGCCCGCCACAGTCTCGTTTGGGCCCGCCACAGTCTCGTTTGACCCCCCCCCCCCCCCCCCCCCCCAACGCCGGGGGAAAAAAAAACAAAAACTAATCAGATGCGTCAGTCAGCCGATTACACAGCTGTAGCCCACTCCACTCTACCACCCGCGCGAGCGAAAGCAGCATTTTAGAGTAGTATTTTATTTATTTATTTATTTAAGAGACGCAAGGGGAACGAGTAGGAAGAATGGGAGAACGAGCGAGATAGCGAGAGATAGCGGTCGCATGTCTTAGCAGCCCGCTGTTATTTTGTTATTGTTTTTCTTTATTATTGTTACCACAATCAAGTGGGTAAGCAAATACAGACTTCTCTCCTTCTTCCCCATATCCGGGGCATTACAATAGTTTGGATCGGACTTTTCGGCGAAAGTGAGCGGTGGACGGCCGTCTTGGACGGACAGCAAACTTTGATTGAACTTGCGCGGAGAGGCGGGGCCCAAAATAAAGCCTTGCTCTATTTTCAGAGCGTTGGTCACAGTAAAGTATTTATTAGTTCAAGCAGAGTAAAATGATACATATTCACGGTACAAGAACGTCGTTTCCGTGTCCATCGATTGGTAAGAAAAGGCTGTTTGTACGAGTGACGTGTGGGCGCTCCCGTCGGGGGGACATTTCGCGTGGAGTGGCTATTTTTCGGCACAACACCGACGCGCCAACTTCAGACAGGAGTTGGATAAATGCGCCCCCCCCCCCCCCCCCCCCCCAATTTCGCGAGCTCTGGGACACTCGAAAAATGACTCTCATACCTCTCCTTGCTAAGTTAATGGTACCTCGATGTGCGTTTGTGTGGAAATTTAGTTCACGAACAACGGGGAAAAAACTATTCACCTTCTCACCGAATCAAGAAAAACTCTTTACACGGCCATTAGAATTCCCCCAGTCCTGTAAATGGGTCAGTTGACAGAAGGACTGTTATTGTTGTGGTAATGTAGTACTTATGAGGGTCAAATAAAAAGGAAAAAGGAGGGCTACGACGGCGGTCTGAAACCCGCGGCTCTTGGGCCGCATGCGGCTCTTTAGTGCTGCTTCGGAGCATTTTTTTTTTTTTTTTTTTAATGGAAAAAGATGGGGGAGGGAAATATATTTTTTGTTTTAATAGGATTTCTAGGAGGACAAACATGATACAAACATTCTTTCAATTCATTAATATTGTAATGAAGTTAAACTTGTGGTGTCATCGTACAACAGAGTAGTCACGTGGTGCGCTATAGGATCCACTGCAGGGAAAATAAACATTTAATCATGAAGGCTAATTATGTATTTCTAGCCAACTTAGTCATTTTTATAGTAGGCTAATATAGCTAGTATTGATAATTATAAGGCTTGTACAAGGCTTTTAATTTTTTGCTGCTCCAGACATACTGTATCAGTTTTTTTTTTTTTTGGGGGGGGGGGGGTCAAATATGGCTCTTTCAACAGTTTGGGTTGCCAACCCTGAGTCACTACGAGATGTAAGTTGTACTATTGCTACGAGAAAAAAAGTCGCATTATTACATAGGGTACGGTAGCTGTAATCAGCAACGCATTTTACATACATGTACCGTAGCTGAGAGCTATAACATTAGCCTAGCTAATGAAATATTTCAAATATATCTTTGTTATGGTTCTTCTTGGGGGGAAAAAAATAATGGAGAAAAAAAAAAAAAATCGCCGTGGCACGACATGGTGTGGCTGTCCGACTCCGATGCAGCCCACCACCACAGTTTCAAAAAATCCTATGGTCAGAGACCCTCCCACCACAGTCTCCTAAAATCCTGTGGGAAACACTGGGATCGACTTATACTCAGGAGCGACTTGTAGTCCGAAAAATACGGTACTTATTTCTCTCAACAATACAATACATTTTACACTGGTGGAATGAATTCCTCATTTTCCGGAAACAAACAAACTGTCTTTAGAAATAAGACTTCTTTTAACCAATATACTTTGTTTTCACAAATTTCTGTACTATTTCACTTGTTTGTAGCGTTACCGCTGTACTTTATCCTGGTTTTAAACGTGCTGTACTTTATCCTGGTTTTAAACGTGCATCTGGAGTAACTTATGTACACCACCAAACAACGCACAGCTTGACATGGAAATACATGTTAGCAAAGTCGCTAATTAGCATAGCGCTCGGCGCTAACTAGTAACATCTCAAAACAACAACAATAAAGACTAAACAATACAAGAGGGTTCGTATACTCACCTCTGATAAACTTAGCAAAACACTGGGGATTTTTTTCCAATTAACACGACTGGAACTTACTGCTGCACAACTCAAAGACGAGGAGCAACGAACTATTTCTCTTCCCCTCTCGCTCTAAAAAATAACTTGCGCACAGAAGCGCGACCGGAAGGTCTGTGCCTGTCTCATACACAAATTTATTTTCCACTCTTGAAAAGGTGTAAATCTTTCGCTCAGTAACCGGCAGCATCCATCATAACATTGTGCGTGTGTCCGTTAAAGGCGTGTCTTGAATTTCGTGTCATAAAGTTATTGGGGAAAATCATCGTTTTTGAACATTTATGAATCGTAATCGAATCGTCACATGTCGAATCGCGATGCATCTAATAATCAATTTTTTGGCACTCCCTTACGAGATAACGTTTGAACGTCGCCATCGTGGATGTGTGATGTTTATATATTTTTTTTGAACACGCAAAGTTTTTTCTGCCTGATGTTTGTACAGCGCCACAGCCACTCACTCTCCGTCCTGCTAAGCAGTGCGACCAAACTGTTTTCCTTGGTCACCAGTGCAGCTGGCGTTTGGTACTTAAAGTTAACAATGATTGACAGTAGGGTCGCAGTTATTGATTATTTTAGTAGTCGATTAATCGATGAACAAGTTAGTTCGAATAATCGAGTAATCGGATAAGGAAGATAAAAAAAATTAAAGTACCTGAGCTGAGCCTCAAACGGTAGAAATAAATGAATAAATGAGGGTATGTGTACAACAAAGGAACAAATGGCTAACTAACTTAGCAAAAGTATGCTAGCTTAAATGCTATAAAATGCTAACTTTTTTTTTTTGGCTAAATATAACTATAAACTAAATTACGAATGCATTAAAAAACATTACCTCAAACAACTTAGCTTATGTTGTTCTTCACAGGGAGCAGCTGGATTCAGACATGTGAAAGGAGGCAGACTAGAGGGCGGTGTATCCACCCAAATCATTAAAACAAAATGCAAACACTTTCAAAACTACCATTTCAACGCCACTTTAATTAAACGAATACTCGAAGCAGCAAAATTAAATTCAAAACTTTTTTTCAAATCGACTGCTCGAGTTAATCGATTAATCTTTGCAGCACTAATTGACAGGTTTGTATCGTTGATCTGGCAGAGACAGCTTGGTAGCTATACGATTAAGCCTGTCGCAATATGCAATAATTCCATTTATCGCGCGATAAATAAAAATGAAGGCGGCAATTTTTCCGCTGCGATTTATCGCCTCGCGTGCACGTGTGTGCGTGCATGCGCGGCAGACGTGCTGTTAAAAGTTCGGATTCCTCGTTATCAAATGCGCAAAATGCATCTTCGTTTCAGGTCCGGCAAAAACTAGCGCCGGAGCCAATAGTTCCCATTATATCCTATTGTTCAACGTATACCGGCCGTGTCAGTGCTCAGGAGTGACTGTGGACCATCTATGGCGCGCCGGTGTTGTTGATGTGTGGGCGCTCCCGTCAGGAGTGACATTTCACGCGGGGCGGCTATTTTTCGGCACAACGCCGGATATTTACAACGAAGTCCACCAAAACATTGTTACTTGGCTGCTACGAACAACCTCGCTTTGACAACGAACAGCTGAATGAAATTAAGAGCGCTGTGCTACAAACTAGTCCTGTTTATGAAAGTCGATTGTCATATGCTGGTGTTGTGTAGTAATGAGCAGACGTGACTTCAGCGGCGCTTGCTAACTTTTTTAATGCGCGCACACACTAGATATCATGAAATGGCAAACTAGATGTGCTACGTCCCATGCCATTGGCTACGTGAGCCCAGAGTGATTATGGGACACGTAGTCCATATACTACATCGATGAATTCTAAACGGTCATGACTGAATGGAAGTTAAGAAGGCCAAGTCAATCCATACCAGTGACTATAGATAATGTTGCAAATATTGTTAATTCAGTATGTGACACAGATGGATTGGGACCACAAATAGGATGTCTTGCTCATGTAGTAAACCTAGCTGCTAAGAGAGCTGTAGCAATCAACAGTGTGCCCTGCCTCACTTTACAAACAGTAAAGATTGTTCTCAGCACTTGTATGCAAAATTTTTTCAGATCAATAAGAAGTAAGCACATAAATATTATGCACCGAAATGCATGTTTATATGATGGCAATTTTAATTTTTGCTCGTTAGCAAAAACAAAAAAAACCAAAACAAACGAAACAAAAATATATATATATATTTTTACAGCGCATTAAATGTATTGAATCAGATCGAAAATCGTATCACCCGTATCAAAAATCTTACCGAACCATGACTTAACTGTATCGTTGCATCCCTATGGAACACCATTGCAGAAGCTATGACGGGAAAAGTTGAAAAGTTTTCCATCAATCCATCCATCCATTATCTTCCGCTTAGTCCGGGGTCGGGTCGCGGGGGCAGCAGCTTTAACAGGGAAGCCCAGACTTCCCTCTCCCCAGCCACTTCAGCCAGCTCCTCCGGCGGGATTCCAAAGTCTCTCCAGCGTGTCCTGGGTCGACCCCGGGGCCTCCCGCCGGTGGGACATGCCCGGAACACCTCTCCAGGGAGGCGTCCAGGAGGCATCCGAACCAGATGCCCGAGCCACCTCAACTGGCTCCTCTCAACGCGGAGGAGTAGCGGGTCGACACCAAGCCCCTCCCGGATAACCGGGCTTCTCACCCTATCTGTAAGGGAGAGCCCTGACACCCTGCGGAGGAAACTCATTTCGGCCGCTTGTATCCGGGATCTTGTTCTTTCGGTCACGACCCACAGCTCGTGACCATAGGTGAGGGTAGGAACGTAGATCGACCGGTAAATCGAGAGCTTCGCCTTTTGGCTCAGCTCCTTCTTCACCACAACGGACCGGTGCAGAGTCCGCATCACTGCAGACGCTGCACCGATCCGCCTGTCAATCTCCCACTCCCTCCTACCCTCACTCGTGAACAAGACCCCAAGATACTTGAACTCCTCCACTTGGGGCAGGATCTCATCCCCGACCCGGAGAGGGCATGCCACCCTTTTCCGGCTGAGAACCATGGTCTCGGATTTGGAGGTGCTGATCTTCATCCCAACCGCTTCACACTCGGCTGCGAACCGCCCCACTGAGAGTTGGAGGTCGCGGCTTGATGAAGCCAACAGCACCACATCATCTGCAAAAAGCAGAGACGCAATGCTGAGGCCACCAAACCGGACACCCTCAACGCTTCGGCTGCGCCTAGAAATTCTGTCCATAAAAATTATGAACAGAATCGGTGACAAAGGGCAGCCTTGGCGGAGTCCAATCCTCAGTGGGAACGAATTCGACTTACTGCCGGCAATGCGGACCAGACTCTGGCACCGGTCGTACAGGGACCGAACAGCCCTTACCAAGGGGCTCGGTACCCCGTACTCCCGGAGCACCCTCCACAGGACTCCCCTAGGCACACGGTCGAACGCCTTCTCCAAATCCACAAAACACATGTAGACTGGTTGGGTGAACTCCCATGCACCCTCGAGGACCCTGATGAGGGTGTACAGCTGTTCCACGGCCGGGACGAAAACCACACTGCTCCTCCTGAATCCGAGATTCGACTTCCCGACGGACCCACCTCTCCAGCACACTTGAATAGACTTTACCGGGGAGGCTGAGGAGTGTGATCCCTCTATAATTGGAACACACCCTCCGGTCCCCCTTTTTAAAAAGGGGGCCCGGGGAAGTTGAAAAGTTTTCATTTGCCTAAATCCTTAAGTTATTAAGAGCATTTTTTTTTTTTTTTTTTAAACACATTTTATTTACTCTGTGTTTCTGTGCTGTATCAATATTGTTTTTTACTTAAGAGGCATGGTCTATTGTTTTTAGTTGTGATTTCTTAAAAAGTATTTTTGAATTTAAGAGTAAATATTTATCGCGTTTAAATGGGTGTACTTGATCTATAAATATATTCTGTATTCGCACTGTGTTATTGTAAATTGGTTAAAAAAAAATGGGGGGGCGCAGTAATATCGCATATCGCAATAATTTATCAGAATAATTATCGCACACTAAAATTTGTTATCGCGACAGGCCTATGTACGATCAAATGCACAAATGTGTTAATCGTTTAGCTTGTTACACATTAGAGGTAGCCCAGTCTGTGGCTGCTCCTTAATTGTGTGAGAGGCTGTTCTCAGCAGCATGAGTGAATTTGAGTGTACTCACTCAGTGAAGCATTTAATAAAGTCAAGCATTTTTCTACATTATTCTTGTTTAAAAATAATTCACATTGCGAACTCTGCACGGTGGCACAGTGGTTAGCATGTCCACCTCTGTCATTGTGGGTTCAATCCTGGTCCGGCCTTCTGTGGAGTTTGCATTTTCTTCCCGTGCCTGTGTGGCTTTTCTACAGGTTGCTGCCACATCTCAAAAAACTGTGCATGGCATGGCATGCTTATCGGACACTACAAATTGTCCGTAGATGTGTGTGCGTGAAGGGTTGTGTGTGACTCTATGTGCCCTGCGACTGGTGAAAATTATTCTAGTTTTAATATTTTTATACATACACTGGTAAAAAAAAAAAAAAAAAAAAGGGAACGCTAACGTAACACATTGTAGATATAACTGAATTAAATGTTTTTATTAAATACTTTGTTCGTTCCATAGATGAATGTGCTGACAACAAAATCACAAAAAAAAAATATCAATGAAAATTAAATATATCAACCCATGGAGGTCTGGATTTGGAGCTATACTCCAAATGAAAGTGGAAAACACACTACAGGCTGATTCAACTTTCATGTAAACAAGTCAAAACGAGGCACAGTAGTGCGTGTGGCCTCCAAGTGCCTGGATGACCTCCCTACAACGCCTGGGCATGCTGCTAATGAGAGGTGTCCGAGGGAATCTCCTCCTAGATCTGCACCAGGGCATCACTGAGCTCCTGGACAGTCTGAGGAACAACCTTGCTCTGCCAGATGGACATAAACACAATGTCCCAGAAGTGTTCTATTGGATTTAGGTCAGGCGAATGTGCAGGCCAGTGAATGTTATCAATTCCTTCTCCCTTCAGCAACTGTTGCATACTACAACCACATGAAGTTGGGCATTGTCGTGGACCAGGACAGGAACCCAGGTCCCACTGCACAATCATAGCTTATGACAATGAGTCCAATGATTTCATCCCGATACCTAATAGCAGTCAGGGTGCCATCATCTAACCTGTAGAGGTCTGTGTGTCCTTCCAGGGATATGCCTCCCCTGACCATCACTGACCCACCACCACACAGATCATGCTGAATGATGTTGCAGGCAGCATAACGTTCTCCATGGGATCACCGGACCTTTGCACGTCTGTTGCATGTGCTCAGGTTGAACCTGCTTTCATCGGTGAAGAACACAGAGCCAGTGGCATAGTTGCAAATTCTGGGGGTCTATGGCAAATGCCTCTTAAGCTCTACGGTGATTGGCAGTGAGCACAGTGCTCTCTCCAGGATTTCGGGCCCCCCGACCATCCTCATGGAGCCCACTTCTGATTGTTTGGTCAAACATTCACACCAGTGGTCTGCTGGAGGTCATTTTGTAGAGTTCTGGCAGTGTTTATCCTATTCCTCCTTGAACAAAGGAGTGGATACCAATCCTTCTGCGGGTTTAAGGATCTTCTACGGCCCTGTCCAGCTCTCCTGGAGTAACTACGTGTCTCCTGGAATCTCCTACAGGACGAGAGGTTGGTCCTCAGACTGTCCAGGAACTCAGTGATGTGCTGCTCCAGATCTGGGTGGAAATCCCTCAGGAGAACATCCGCCACCTCATCAGGAGCATGCCGAGGCTTTGCAGGGAGGTCATACAAGCATGTAGAGGCCAAACACACTACTAAGCTTCATCCTGACTTGTTTAAAGGACATTACATCAAGTTGGAATTTGAGTATGAATCCAAATCCGGACCTCTATGGGTTGATACATTTCATTTTCATGGATAATTTTTGTCTGGCGTTGTTGTCATTACGTTCAACTAAGGAACGAACAAAGTATTTAATAAAAAAAATTCTTTCATTCAGCTCTACAACGTGTTATGTTGGTGTTCCCTTTATTTTTTCGAGCAGTATATTTCCAATCGTTTAGTGACGTTTACTTCGGTTTTACAGGATTTTTTCATATCTATAATGCCACCGGCTTATTTATGATTCATCTAACCTCTTACATTTAGGTTCAGAACAATCTTGATGGTTGTTATTATGCTGTGAAGCGCATCCAGGTCAACCCTGCCAGCAAGCAATTTCGGCGTATAAAAGGCGAAGTGACGTTGTTGTCGCGTCTCAACCATGAGAACATTGTGCGCTACTACAACGCGTGGATCGAGAGGAGCGAAGTCCCGCCCAAAGGGGCGCTCAGCAGTAGCGATAGCTCAGAACCTACGAGCACTGCTGACAAGTTGGCTCCTGTCCGGAAACCCCCACCCAGGCTCAACGAGCTGGGCCTTCTTGACAATGCGGAGGACATTGCGCCACCTCCAGCCTTGTCGAGCTCAGTGGAATGGTCCACGTCCATCGAGAGGTCTTCTAGTGCTAAATGTGGTCGGCATCAGTCAAGTGATGATGAGGATGACGATGATGAGGATGACGACGTCTTCGGTGCCTCTTTTCTGTGAGTTCATTTTGAAGTCTGACGGCACACTCCTCATACATTCCTGATATTGTGTTTTGCCATTTAGGCCATCAGACGACTCCATCAGTGACGTCATCTTTGACAATGGCAATGAAAGCACAGACGAAATGTCGCAGGTTTGCTTGTTTTTTGCCATCGCTAGTTTTGTTTGTTGTCGTCAAGTCTAGACAACAAATGGGTGGTGTGTCCTTGCAGGGTGAACTAAGCAAAAGGCCGTTGAGCGAAACGACTGAAAGTGCAGACTCTGATCGACCCTTTGTCATTGTGCATTACTTGTATATACAAGTAAGCATCCATGCAATACACCACGAATACCACTAGATATCCCTCCACCTCTTGTAGACAATGTAATTCTAAACTTGTGCAGATGGAATACTGTGAAAAAAGCACTTTGCGAGACACAATCGACCAAGGTTTGCATCAGGACCAGAATCGGCTCTGGAGGCTCTTCAGGGAAATCCTAGATGGTCTTTCCTATATACATGAACAGGTTTAAATTTTAAATTGTCAACAGCATACAGTATACATTTGAACTATCTGTCATTTTTTTTGTTGATCACATTTATCCTCATTTCTAAGGGAATGATTCACAGAGACCTGAAGCCTGTCAACATCTTTCTTGACTCCCAAGATCATGTGAAAATTGGTGACTTCGGCCTAGCAACGGACCATCCGGCCACTGTGGTAATTGTTCATCTGTACACATCTTTTTAAATGTTTTTTTCTTTAAATGTATTTACTTTTGCAGCTACAGTATATTTGTTTGGTATACAGCAGTACTTCTCAAATAGTGGGGCGCGCCCTCCCAGAGGGATGCTGGGGAGGGGTCGCATGTGACATCGCAGAACATACTTTTTTGCCGTTCTAAATTAACGTGCACTTGCCCATCCACTCGGTGGGTGGCAGTGGCGCTCCTATTTAAAGAAGGTGTGCAGTATTTTTGCTTTAAACAAGAGCACACAGCAAAGAGCAGGATATATGAAGTAGAGCTGAAACGAATACTCGAGCAACTCGAGTAACTCGAGTTTAAAAACTGATCCGAGTAATTTTATTCACCTCGAGTAATCGTTTATTTTGACAGCTCTAAGCATCACGTTTTGCTCGGACTACTTTTAATGCGGGACAACGCGCTGATGTCACGTGCGTAGAGGAAGAAGCAAAAAAAAAAAACTTACTGCAGCCGACAACCGCTACAAACGACGCCGACGTTGCTAAATACTAGCCCGCTCATGCTACGTTAGTTGCAGGTGGCGTCCAGTGAGTCTCATAGAGATCACATGTATGTTGAACTAGATGCGCAATGACAGACTAGGCCGCGTCTGGGCAGCGTTAGCAAACAGCCGCCATCTTAAAGCAGTAGAGCGCTAAGCGCTAATAAAGAGCGCTAAACGCTAATATACTGTATAAGATTAACGTTACTGTCACTACTAGCTCACCTTACGTTAGCACTGCGGAGGGCTAGGTTTCAATTAATTAAGACCGCTTTCGATGCGTGGCTAACGTGTCTTACATACAGGCTATAACATAACATAGCGTTGTGGAGTGATGAGGGTGTCAAATAAAAACTCAATAATGCTAACTATCAATTTTAGCTCAGTAATCATTGCTGGATAAAACACCAAGTAGCACTAGTCCCTGATGTGCTCCAATACAGCCTGTATCATACATTTATTTTGAACAGTGCAAAAACTCAAAATCCTATCAGGACTTACAGTTTAGACTAACTTAAAACTTAACTAGAACTTAAAAATGGCTTGACACAAATAGAAATTTAATTGAAAAACGTGGGAAAAAATCCTAACTTTTAAGTGATGTGTGTTATCAAGCGTAAAGGCATTTTTAGGTGTGTTTATATATATATATATATATATATATATATATATATATATATATATATATATATATATATATATATATATATATATATATATATAAATTTTTAAAAATAAGATCTAAAGGTTTTTTTGAGTGAAAACAGTGAATTAGTCATTTTTTAAAATTCTAGTTACATCTGAGATGCAATTGTTGGCTGTTTTCAACAATATACATAAAAAATAAAGACATTGATTGACTGAAAATGATCAAATGTCTTGTTTTCTCATGTATATCTATAATTGCTCTTCACCTAAAAATATATTTGTTTTATCCGATTACTCGATTAATCGATAGAATTTTCAGTCGATTACTCGATTACTAAAATATTCGATAGCTGCAGCCCTAATATGAAGTCTCCCGAAAGCTAAGACGAAGAAATATGACAAAGAGTACCTTAGGCCTGAACGATATTGGAACAAACTATCATTGGGATTTTTGGAGGGGTTTTTGGTTGACTGACCATGTTTTTGTATTTCTGAGTTTGCACCTTGTCTGTCTCATTTATCCTTGTATTCTTAATTTTAGTCTTTATTTTATATTCTTGAAAAATTGATTATATTCTTCATTATAAAGTATTATCTTAGTTTCTGTATTTTTTATTGTTGCATTTTAGATTTAAGGTGCTTCAATTTACTTTAACTGTATTTATTTATCATTCATTTATTCAAGAACTGAAAGTGTAAAAAATTGCAAAACCTCGAGGTATGATTGTATTCCTTTAATACTGTTTAATCCAGGCTAAGGGGGTTTATCTGTCAATGATGAAGATTGCTCTATATAAAAGGGATACAGGAAGCCATGACTCTGCACATTTCCTGCTTTTATGAAGCAAACCAAAAGGTTACATGTTCAAAAAAAAATAATAATAATCGTACATCCTACGATAGAACTAATACGGACATCGCGATGGCGATATTTAGAAATATATTGTGCAGGCTTAACTGTGAGACAGTTTTTTCCCCCTTTAACAAAAAAACACAACACGGCAAGTTGGGCGATGGCTAAAAATCCGAGCAGTTCATGAACACGACAAAAACAATACCTTGCTCATCTGCACTCGAGTGCGACCTTCTTCCTACTTCTTCCTACGGCAACGCCGCCCGACAAAAAAAAAAAAAAAAAAAAAAATGCAACATTGGATAACTTCTTGCAGCACACCTGACGATCTCTCACGGCACACGGGTTGAAAAACAATGGATTATGCTATGTAGACTTAAACTCCAAAATATTTTTTACCGGTGAAATTTAACTGGGGCACGTGCCCCAGTGAAATATGTCTGCCGACGCCCATAGTTTCACCATTGAGATCCAGCACAAAAGTTGAAGCAAATTAATGAAATTGTTTTTTGTTGTGGCAATTTGACATGACACAGGGCGCAGGGCCGATCCATAGGGGGCCTATTGTCAAAAATTTCAAGTTCAAATATTTTCAAAACCAAAGCTGCTACTGACCTAAAACCAAAACAGGCACCTACCTTAGCCATATATGGGTCTCCATGAGCAGCGGCATTAAAAAATTCCAAGTCGTTCCCTTATAAAATCCAGATAAATAATTTTTTTAATATGTGTATAGCAAAACTTAAAATGGCTATAAAATTCTCAGATTTTACACTAGATACACAAAAATCACCAAATGCAGAGATAATTACCTATATTTTCAGGATCAATAGCAATATTTCACATATCATTAACGTTTTTGCCCAAAATAGCAACTTAAATTTTTTTCAACAGCTAATAAATCACTCAATTTTCACATCAGAAACCTAATACTTGAGGAAAACATGCAGAATCAATTATAAATAATTTATAAATTATTAATGAATTCTATATGCAATCACAACTTATTACAGAAAAAAATAGCCCTTTATTGTCATTATACAGTGTATAGTTACTTATATAGTTGTAGTGAATGAGGCTAGCGGCCGCCTGAAGTAAACAGAGCTTTTCTGGTGAAGATTCTTGTGAATAAATGTTTAAATCCCCGAATTCCTCATAGATATGGACGTAAAACAGTCTTGATTCTTGTTTAAACGCAAAGAAACCGTGCAGTCAGCGTTTATTTTACGTAAATATGTCAAAGTACAATGCTACTCTGTTAGCGAATGAGTCTAGTGGCCGCCTGACGTAAACAGAGCTTTTCTGGCGAAAATTCTTGTGAATAAATGCTTAAATCCCCAAATTCTTCATAGATATGGATGTAAAACAGTCTCGATTCTTGGCTAAAAGCACATAAACCGTGCAGTTAGCATTATTTTACGTACAGTAGGGCAATACGTATTTAGTCAACCACTAATTGTGCAAGTTCTCGCTTGAAAATATTAGAGAGGCCTGTAATTGTCAGCATGGGTAAACCTCAACCATTAGAGACAGAATCTGGGAAAAAAAAAACAGAAAATCACATTGTTTGATTTTTAAAGAATTTATTTGCTAATCATGGTGGAAAATAAGTATTTGGTCAATACCAAAAGTTCATCTCGATACTTTGTTATGTACCCTTTGTTGTCAATAACGGAGGCCAAACGTTTTCTGTAACTCTTCACAAGCTTTTCACACACTGTTGCTGGTATTTTGGCCCATTCCTCCTTGCAGATCTCCTCTAGAGCAGTGATGTTTTGGGGCTATCGTTGGGCAACACGGACTTCCAACTCCCTCCACAGATTTTCTATGGGGTTGTGATCTGGAGACTCGCTAGGCCACTCCAGGACCTTGAAATGCTTCTTACGAAGCCACTCCTTTGTTGCCCTGGCTGTGTGTTTGGATCATTGTAATGCTGAAAGAGCCAGCCGCGTCTCATCTTCAATGTCCTTGCTGATGGAAGGAGATTTTCCCTCAAAATCTCTCGATACATGGCCCCATTCATTCTTTCCTTTAAACAGATCAGTCGTCCTGGTCCCTTTGCAGAAAAACAGCCCCAAAGCATGATGTTTCCACCTCCATGCTTCACAGTGGGTATGGTGTTTTTCGGATGCAATTCAGTATTCTTTCTCCTCAAAACACGAGAACCTGTGTTTCTACCAAAAAGTTCTATTTTTGTTTCATCTGACCATAATACATTCTCCCAGTCCTCTTCTGGATTATCCAAATGCTCTCTAGCGAATCGCAGACAGGCCTGGACGTGTACTTTCTTCAGCAGGGGGACACATCTGGCAGTGCAGGATTTGAGTACCTGGCGGCGCATTGTGTTACTGATAGTAGCCTTTGTTACTCTGGTCCCAGCTCTCTGTAGGTCATTCACTAGGTCCCCCCGTGTGGTTCTGGGATTTTTGCTCACCGTTTTTGTTATCATTTTGACGCCACGGGGTGAGATCTTGCATGAAGCCCCAGATCGAGGGAGATTATCAGTGGTCTTGTATAGGGATGGGAATCGAAATCAGATTCCAATTTCGAACCGGTTCCTAGTGTTTCGAGGCCTCGACATCACAATGAAAAAGCCTTAACGATCCGTTTAACGTTTCCTAAAGCTGCATATTGCGTTGTGACGTGTCTTGTTGTCCAGACGCGTAAAACTAGCATGGCGCCAAGAACCACTCGTTCCAAAGTTTGGCTACACTTCACTAGGAAAGGGGGGAAAATGAAAGGTTACAATGGTTTAGCACGAGCATTGCAGCCGTAAACATAACAATGACAGCACGTTGGTTCAAACGCTCCAAAGTGTGTCTTCACTTCACGAGAAAAAATTACAACAAAGTGACTTGCAGTCATTGCAAGGTGGAGATAACTGCATCGGGAGGGAATACGACTGCAATGTCCTCACCGAGACGCTAAGGCTCAGTCCTGGCTATACAGCTAGCTAAACTCCCAAATGACGATACAGAAGACGTTGGTATAATTTGCTGACTTTATTCAACCATCACTTGAAGAGTGAAACTAAAAATAGAAATGAAACAACTCAATTTCGTCCCCGATAACAAACAGGTTGGCATCAACGTAAATCAGTGATGATTAGCTGCTAATACATTATTAACACAAACTGTTAGCATGCGTTCGCTAGCATTGGCACATCGTTCAAACCACTACACAACTGGATTTAAGTGTCCGATCGCGAGTGGAAACACACAACAACAACACAAAAGCTGATACATAGAGGCATTGCAAACATTAACAAAGAACGTAGGCTCGTAGCAGTGTTTCCCCTCTCTCATTAACTCGTTCACTCGCTTGGATGCGGCACTTCTTATTCACGTGTAAGCGCGCTCTACTTCACGTGAGGAAGCGCAAGGGCGCCCCCACTTGAGCGTAAAAGCACCATAAAAACTAAAAGGCATGCATTTCAATATAATGGTAAATAATACACTTTAACACAGGGTTCTCCAAACTACGGCCCGCGGGTTGGAAACAGCCCCCTGAACGATACCAGAGAGCATTTTGAATTAAAAAAATAAAATAAAATTTCTCAATAGTGTTATTTATTTACTGGCCTTTTTCTGTGACGAACTCAGAGAGGGTTATTTGGTTATTATCTATTTAATTAATAGTGTTATTTATTATTATTATATGATATTATACTATATTATCATTTTTATTTACTTTTGTTCCGTGAAGAATCCAGAAAGGGTTATTTGTTTGTGGCTTTCTGAAAAACAATATTTTTTTACATTTAGGCACTCCCGCAATCGTCACACTTTTCCTGTTACAACAAAGAAGGGAAAAGTTATGTGGCCCTCACAGGAAAAAGTTTGGGGACCCCTGCTTTAACACTTATTGCCAATGGCAGAACAGCGACCTATATGCCAATATATACCAATATTTTTTATTTCTTTTAGAAAAATGTTTCAGTAAAATGTTTCACATTCTTGTGCATTTGCCACTCATTGCCACAGTAAACATTGAGGCTTTGGGCCTCTTTTGACCTCGTTGTGAGTTTGTAAGGTTGTGACTTCTGATTAAACAAACTCGATGCCAATCAAAACGTTTGTTCTTCTTTTTCCCCAAATTAGAATCGATAAGAGAATCAATAAAGAATCGAATCGTTAAGCAATATCGATAATGGAATTGGAATCGTAAAAATCGTATCAATTCCCATCCCTAGTCTTGTGTGTCTTCCATTTTCTTATAATTGCTCCCACAATTGATTTCTTTACACCATGCGTTGTACCTATTGCAGATCCAGTCTTCCCAGCCTGGTGCAGGTCTACAATTTTTTCTCTGATGTCCTTCGACAGGTCTTTGGTCTTGGCCATAGTGGAGTTGGGAGTGTGACTGACTGAGGTTGTGGACAGGTGTCTTTTATAACGATAATGAGTTAAAACAGGTGCCATTAATACAGATAACGAGTGGAGCCTCGTTAGACCTCGTTAGAAAAAGTTAGACCTCTTTGACAGCCAGAAATCTTGCTTGTTTGTAGGTGACCAAATACTTACTTTCCACTCTAATTTGGAAATAAATTATTTAAAAATCAAACAATGTGATTTTCTGTTTTTTTTTTCTCCACATTCTGTAACTCATGGTTGAGGTTTACCCATGTTGACAATTACAGGCCTCTCTAATATTATCAAGTAGGAGAACTTGCACAATTGGTGGTTGACTAAATACTTATTTGCCCCACTGTAAATATGTCGAAGTACAATGCTACTCAGTTAGCGAATTAGGCTAGCGACCGCCTGCTGTAAACAGAGCTTTTCTGAAGTTTTCGTGAATAAATGCTTAAATCCCCGAATTCTTCATAGATGGATATGGATGTAAAACAGTGTCGATTCTAGGTTAAAAGCAAAAAAACAGTGCAGTTAGCGTTTATTTTACGTAAATATGGCGAACTATGATGTCACTGCTTAACAGCTGATTTCTCCCATTGATTTTTTTTCACAACATTTAAATTGCATGCATGGTACGAAAAATATAATTACCTTGAATCCTTGAACAAATCACTCCTGAAACAATCCTTCCTGTTTGTATGCGGGACAGCTTTTGTTCTTCTTCAAAAATCAAAGCTTAAATCCAGCTTGGATATGAGCGTGTGTCTTCAAATGACTATTACTAAATGAAGCTCTGCCGCCTATGGTAAATGATGACGAAGTGTCACGTCAATAGTTTTGAAGTCTATGGTATGTAACATATCAACAAAATGCAGAACATTTTTTTTCAATATAGTATACTACTGTGTAACACAATTTGTCACATCAGTTAATGCGGGTGAGACAGTTGAAATCGCTAATACATGAATGTGTAAGATCTTTTTCTCTCCCAGGCTGCAGGTAAATTTGAAGTGGAAGAGAGCAGCTCTGCAGCACTGCAAAAACTTGACCCCACAGGTGCAAAGATCCTGAATTTATTTATTTATTAAAAATATTTTATGGCTTTGTACATATTTTTTATTTTATTTTTTTTTACTACCGATAGGAAACCTGACTGGCATGGTAGGGACAGCCCTCTATGTAAGTCCAGAAGTTGAAGGAAATACCAAAGCTACCTACAATCAAGTAAGGTTTTGTATTTTTTTTTACTTTTATTTTCATGTCAAAGTGTTTACTTTTTGGATCTGTCCACTCTCTTTAAAATAGTGGTTGGTTTTTTGGTTGGTTTGGTTTTGGTTGGTTCAATCAGTAGTTGATCACAGAATGTACACACATCTCCTTTTGTTTGTTCCAAGAAAGTGGATTTGTTTAGCCTTGGGATCATCCTCTTTGAGATGTCTTACCGGCCGATGATCACTGGAGCTGAGCGCATTTCTGTCCTAAGCCAGCTACGTGTGGTATGTCCACAACTGAAATTCCTCAAGGGGAGAGGTTTAGGCCATGATGCTTAACTTCTTTCTTCCTGCAGGAGGCCATTCAGTTCCCGGATGACTACAGTAAATATGAGCAAGGAACACTGGTGAGGAATATTTATTCACAACGCTAGAATATGAATGCAGTGGTACCGCGACATTTCGCTTCATATTAAAGGGAACCACGGATTAAAAGACATGTAGTTCTTAAAAGATAAATGTTAGTACGAGTAATAATAGTAAGATATTAAAACCTGCTTAATGTTTTCATTTTAATTTTTGTAAAATTTAAAAAACAAAACAAAAAAAAACTAGTAGCTCGCCATTGTTGTTGACGTCGCAGCGCAATGCTGCCGTACTTCACAGTCACTCGATTGATTGATTGATTGAATTTATTTCGAAAACATGCATCACATTATGGATATACAAGAATACAAACAACACAAAAATACAAACAAAACATAAGATTCGAAAAGGAGTAGGAAGAAGTAAAAAAATTATATGAATCCTACCCCTTTGTCAGCTACACAATCATCAGCATGAATCAGACAAAACAAATACGATTCACAACAGTCCAATAATGCCTAAAGAACAATGGTTGGCATCACTCAACATTTTCTCAACATATATACTATCATTCATTTCTATAATTACAGAAAATAAGATCTTTGTATTTTCTCTTAAACACGCTCAAATTAGCGCTTTTCTTTAAGTCCTCAGTAAGTTTGTTCCACAAGTCCACACCACAAATTGAAGGACAAAAGCTCTTTTTTTGTTGTATGGTGATATTGCCTTTTGAAGTTTAACTCCCCTCTCATATTATACCCGCCTTGTCTATTTGAAAACAAAACGTGTATATTTCCAGATAATGCGTTTTTCCGTGCCTTAAACATGATTATGGCCATTTTGAATTTGACTAGATCCAGGAATTTTAACTGCTTGGATTCCAAGAACAGTCTATTTGTATGTTCAATGTATTTAGCCTTGTGGACTATTCTTAATGCCTTTTTTTGAAGTACCACAAGTGACTGTAAATTGCTGGGATATGTATTGCCCCAAACCTCCACACAGTAGCTGAGGTATGGCATTACTCATGGAGAGAACAAGATATGGCGTGCTTTATAATTTAAAAAGGGTTTCGTTTTGTTCAGTAGTCCAACACTCTTTGCCAGTTTTGTTTATATATTTTTTTTATTTGTGACTTCCAATTCAACTTTTCATCCAGTATTACACCTAAAAATTTAGTCCGTTACTCGCTCAATTTCGCTATTGTCTGTAATTGTTTTTTTCATTTTTTGTCTTTTTATTTCCAAATAAAATACATTTAGTTTTTTCCATATGTATTGATAATTTGTTTAGCCTGAACCAGTGATTCAGATATGTTAATTCAGTCATTACCTCATGCATCTGATTCTTTAAAAAAATTCCTGAGCGTAGGATATTGGTGTCATCTGCAAAGAGTAAAAATTTTCATTTTTTTTTTTAGATGTCATACATAGGTCATTGATAAATAGTGTAAAGAGTTTTGGACCCAATACAAAGCCCCGTGCTACCCCAACTGAAATGTTCAATAATGATGATCTGTAATCACCAATCTGTACGAACTGTTTGCGATTTCCCATGTAACTTTTTAACCATTCCAGAACAATGCCTCTAAACCCGGATCTTTCCATTTTCATAAGTAATATATCATGGTTAATTGTATCGAAGGCCTTCTTTAGATCCACAAAATCACCAACTAAGTGATTACTTTTATCAATACAGCTAGATATTTCTTCAGTAAGGGCAAGCAATGCAAGTACAGTTGATCTTTGTTCTCTGAACCCATACTGGCTGTTTGACTGAATACAGAATTTTTCCAAGAAAATTTTAAGTCCCTTTCCAAACAGTTTCTCTATTACCTTTGAGAATTGGCACAATAAAGACACCGGGCGATAATTGGAATATAATTTGCTATCTCCTGATTTATTAAGTGGAATGACTCTGGCCAATTTCCTTTTCTGTGGAAAAACTCCAGTACCAAAAGAGAGGTTGCAGATAAAGGTTAGTGGATTTACTATTCTGTGTATTACATTTTTTACAATCATCATGTCAATCCCAATGCAATCATTTGAAGTCTTGTTTTTGAATGTATTTACTGTATCAATAACCTCCTTGTTTTCCACCTTGCTTATAAATACTGAATTTGGATTTCTTGATATATTTTTTAAAACCTGTTTTATCAACGATCTGATTTCCCTCAATATTCGCAGCCAGCTTCTTCCCAACACTACTTACAAAATAGTCATTGAATCCCTCAACTATGTCTTCCGTTTTGCTAATGTGTTTGTCCTTACTAAGGAAAATGTTTGGATAGTCTTGATTAGTTGTAGTGTTACTGATTAAATTATTAATTAATTTCCACATACCCTTTATGTTATCTTATTGTTTTTCTAACTCTTTAGTGTCTTTTTTAGATAATTGCAATATACTATTTAATTTTTTTTTAGGGCTGTCAAACGATTAACATTTTTAATCGAGTTAATTACAGCTTAAAAATTAATTAATCGTAATTAATCGCAATTCAAACCATCTATAAAATATGCCATATTTTTCTATAAATTATATATATATTCTGTAAAATACATTTTTGGAATGGAAAGATAAGACACAAGATGGATATATACATTCAACATACGGTACATAAGGACTGTAGTGGGCATTTAACTCTACTGTCATTTAAATCTGTCTATGCTGTCCTCACTCCGAAGCGTCTACTTTTTCCAAAGCTAGACAGCTAGTGAACGACGCCTTAATAATCAGACTTCTTCCTTTTTCATCTGATTTATTATTAAAATGGCCTCAAACCATTGTCCTCTTTAGACCGTCGTAAAACAACAACAAAAAAGTACACAAGCCTTGCATTAGCAAGGACGTTAGCTTAGCACGTTATACAGGTTCACTAAACATAAACAAAAAGCGTGTCATGCAAAAAATATAACATTTCGCTTACTAACATAATATGTACATTCCTTACAACAACCATACTTACGGACAAATCTTGTCCAAGGATCATATAAGCACAACATTACAACGTAGGCGTCAGCTGGAGACGTCGTGCAGCCATATTGAACTGGCAAGAAAACAATAAACCATGTCGCAAAGCGACCACAAGAGTTCGCTGTTAGACAGCACAAAAAGCCTTGCTGTAAAACTTACCAAAAGGCAGAATACTGTCTGAGCGGGACATGTGCGTTAATTGCGTCAAATATTTTAACGTGATTAATTAAAAAAATTAAGTAGCGCGCGTTAACGCGATAATTTTGACAGCCCTATTTTTTTAATATTTGAGCTCTGACTCTTTTGTTTGGTGCTTTATAAATTGTTTATATAGCAAATTATTTTTCTTACAAGCAATTTTTAGACCCTTTGTGAACCATAGTTTATCATCTCCAATGAACTCTCACTATGTGAGGTAGTGATTTAAATACAAGACAAGGTGTCATTGGCGAGTTTTACATTATTACGACATCAAGCCAATAAGTGCGTTTTGTCCCTCGACTGATGCCATAGCTCCCTGTTTTTTTCAAGACTGGGTCTATTGTGATTCAAGTTCATTTGTGTGTTGTCTTTACAAGTCTCCTGAAAATGGCTCCCAGCATTATAGTTTGTGTATTGTGACTAAATATTGCCATCCAGTGTATTTGTTGAGCTAAAGGAGTTGCTAAAATGTTTAAATGGAGTTTGACAAAAGTCTGAGTAAGTTTTATGTGTATTTTGCTCATCTATTTTGATTATGAATGCCAGTTCTCTTTGCATTGTTAACTGTGTGAGAATACAGATTGAAGCACTTTTCTTCTTGGTGACATTGAGAGATATGAGTATTAGTTTTGTAGTATTTTCACTACTGTATATGATACTTATGTGTGTTGTGAAAGAGTTGCCGGAGCTTATGCCAATAAACGGCGTGGTCCCAGCTATGAACTTGAATGCCTGTGTCCACTCTCCTTTCTGTCTCCCACTGTGGATTAAAGAAACTACAGCGTCAGTCAAGGGGAAAAACTCATTGGCTTGATCCCTAATTAATGGAAAACTCGCCATTGACACCTTGTGGCGTATTTAAATCACTACACTACATAATTAAAGAGTGACAGTTTTGTGTTTTTTGTTTTTGTTTTTTAAAGAGTGACAGGTGGGATTCTGGCTGCTTGGCCCTGTGACGTCACCGTCTGCGACGTCAACAACAATGGCGACATACTAGTTAATTGTATAAAAACATCAAGAGGGGTCTCAATATCAAATTATAGTAACTTGTACTAACACTTATCTTTTAAGACCTGCAAATCTTTCTATCTGTGGATCCCTTTTAGAAAAAATATTCAAAACGAAATACGTATTTCGTGTTTTGAATATTTTTTCTTTCTTATCTACCTATTGTAATAGATACATAATTCCCACTTGTGGAAAATTTTAAAAGTCACGCTATTTACGGCCTGTACTTTCCTCGCTAAGAATTCGGTGCTTAGTCAAAGCTGGACAGCGAGCTAAAAGGATAGATTTTGCTGCCTTTATTGAGCTGTTCCTGACAGCAATGCTTTGCAGAGTTAAACTCAACATAAAATAAATTAGATTCGTCCTCAATGACAGACATATTCACTGCAACGTAACTCTGCGACTATAATTAGCCGCTATTACAGCAATAACACCTGTCCGAATGGTTAGCATGCATTAGCTAGCGTCCGCACATTGTCCAAAACAAATACATAACATGCTTTGTGCCGTGCATAAATGCATTGTTCTTGGCATGCGAAAGGGTAAAGCGCTACCTATTCTCAGCTGCTTGCACCAAAAAAAAAGCATGGCTGACGATTTCTTCATCAAAATGTCTCCTCATTATTGCCTCACGAAGAATTTTTTTTGCCCACACACAGTCCCCTTAAAGAAAATAAATGAGTCATTGACACAATTTATATCAGGACTTTGCCGACAAGAAAATGTCAATCAGCAGCACATTTTTTATTGAGTGAACAGGACTTTTGTTTGCTTTGTATACTGACAAATTCTTTTCATGTTTTAGAATTATTTTTCTATAATTGTTAGTTGCAGCCCGTTACGAAGGCCACTACGGAACGAATGAATTTTGTATCTTGAGGTAGCACTGTACCGTATGCCCTCTGTAATCTCTCCTTTGCCGTTTTAACCGTATGAGCCATACACTTCGTAATATATTGACTGGACACGGGGCCGGGAAATAGGGGGCTTGCATTGTTGCCGAGACCGTCAAAGCTGACCAAGTGGAATCACAGACAAAGAGCTTTTTTCGTTGAAAAGTCTTGTAAATAAATGCTTAAATCCCTGAATTCTTTATATATATGGACGTAAAACCTTCTCGATTCTTGGTTAAAAGCAAAAAAAACGTGCAGTTAGCATTTATTTCACACAAATATGACGAAGTACATTGGCAGTCTGTTAGTGAATATAGCTAGCGGCCACCTTATGTAACAGAGCTTTCCTGGTGAAAATTCTTGTGATAAAATGGTTAAATCCCCGAATTCTTTATAGATATGGACATAAAACAGTCTCGATTTATGGTTAAAAGTGGAAAAGCAAAAAAAGCGTCCAGTTCGCATTTGTTTTACATAAATATATCTAAGTACAATGCTAGTCTGTTAGTGAATATAGCTAGCGGCCGCCGTAGGTAAGCAGAGCTTTTCCGGTGAAAATTCTTGTGAATAAATGCTTAAATCCCCAAATTCTTAATAGATATGGACGTAAAACAGTCTCGATTCTTGGTTAAAAGCAAAACAAAAAAAGGTGCAGTTGGCATTTATTATACGTAAATATTGCAAGATATAATGTCAATGCAGTAGTGGCTAATTTCTCCCATTGATTTTTTTCACAACGATTCAAAATGCATGCATGGTACGAAAAATATATTAATTACCTTGAAACCTCGAACAAATCACTCCTGAGACAATCCTTCCTGTTTGTAAGCGGAACAGCTTTCGTACTTTTAAAACAGAAATCTGGCGTTAGATCGCTGTGTGAGTGTTTATGAATAGCTCTTGATGTGGCCTGCTTGAAAGCGAGCCGCAGTGTGTGACCAATCTGACTCGTCAGCACCATTATGAAGTCTATGTATGAACACAGATGAATGTTTTTATATGTGGTCTATCATTTCAGAGAAAAGTGATTGAGTGGCTTTTAAAGCATGACCCTGCGCTGCGGCCCACTGCTCAGGAGCTGCTCAAGAGTGATCTGCTGCCTCCTCCCCAGATGGAGGAGTCTGAGCTGCATGAAGTGTTACAGCACACGATGGCCAATATAAATTGCAAAGCTTATCGCAGCATGGTGGGCCAGTTGTTTGCTCAGATTAATTCCCCGGTCATGGATTTCACCTACGATATAGACCTTCACAAGGTATGAATGACATTGATTTTAGTCTTCGGTAGAGCAGCGTTGCCCTTCTCTGCCAGTAGATGTCAGTGTGTCTTATCGTTTGACAGCATCTGACCCCCTCTCGCCCCGCAAAGGCATGTTAATGCGTGTTCCATGTCTTCTGATCCTTAACAGAGGTTGTTTGTTTTGTCCCCCTCCAGGGCAGCTTCAGCTTCAGGACTGCCAAATTGCAGCAGTATGTGTATGAGACAATCACCAGGATTTTCAAGAAGCACAGTGAGTGTGGCAGGCTTCCTTTCAGCATTTGTGCATGTGGGAAGCTGACGTTCCTCTGCAAACCTCTGAGACTGACGTCTGCTCAGCTGAATGGCGCATGAACAATAAATACATTGTTTAAGACCAAGAGTCGACACAGGTGCCTGTGTTGTACTGGACTGTATTTGTGCTAACTATTGATCATCTCTAGCTGGACTTGTACATATGGACTTGTTTTGTATGTACTCACATCAAAGATGAAAGTTATACACTGCAGGCCAAATTTGTTGGCGCCCCTGCAATTCTGTCAGATAATGCTCAATTTCTCCCAGAAAATGATTGCAATTACAAATGCTTTGCTACTAATATCATCATTTGCAATGAAAAAACACATAGAATGAAAAAAAACTCATTATCATTTTACACAAGAGTCCAAAAATGGGCCAGACAAACGTATTGGCTCCCTCAGCCTAATACTTGGTAGCTCAACGTTTTGACAAAATAACTGCCAACAACCGGTTCTGGTATCCATCAATGAGTTTCTGACAATGCTCTGCTGGAATTTTACACCATTCTTCTTTGGCCAACTGCTCTAAGTCTCATAGATTTGAAGGGTGCCTTCTCCACACTGCCATTTTCAGATCTCTCCACAGGTTTTCTATGGGATTTAGGTCTGGACTAATGGCTGGCCACTTTAGGAGTTCGCCAGTGCTCTCTCTCAAACCATTTTTTTAGTGCTTTTTGAAGTGTGTTTTGGGTCATTGTCCTGCTGAAGGACCCATGACCTCAGGTGGATACCCACCTTTCCCCCACTGGGCCCCGCATTATGCTGCAAAATTTGTTGGTAGTCTTCAGACTTGATGATGCCATGCAGACGGTCAAGCAGTCCAGTGCCAGAGTTAGCAAAGCGACCCCAAAACATCAGGGAACCTCCGACATGTTTGACTGTGGGAAACGGGTTCTTTTCTTTTAAGGACTCTTTTTATTTCCTGTAAACTCTATGTTGATGTCTTTTCCCAAAAAGCTCTACTTTTGTCTTATCTGACCAGAGAGCATTCTTCCAAAACGTTTTTGGCTTTATCAGGTAAGTTTTGGCATACACCATCCTGGCGTTTTATGTCCCCCTGGTCAGAAGTAGGGTCCTCCTGGGTGTCCTACCATAAAGTCCCTTTTCATTCAGACGCCGATGGATAGTTCGGGTTCACACTGTTGTACCCTTGGACTGCGCGACAGCTTGAACTTGTTTGGATGTTAGTCGAGGTTCTTTATCCACCATCCGCACAATCCTTCATTGAAATCTCCCGTCAATTTGTTTTTTCCGTCCACATCTAGGGAGGTTAGCCACAGTGCCATTGGCTTTACACTTATTGATGACACTGAGCATGGTAGACACAGGAACATTCAGGTCTTTGAAGATGGACTTGTTACCTTGAGATTGTCCATGCTCCATCACAATTTTGCTTTTGAAGTCCTGAGACAGTTCTTTGGTCTTCTCTCAGTCAACTTGAATCCATTTTAAATGGCTGCAAGTGTGATTTAGTTATTGCTACCACCTGTTATGTGCCACAGGTAAGTCACAGGTGCTGTTAATTACACAAATTAGAGAAGCATCACGTGATTTTTCAGAGGTTTGGTGTAAAATGTTAATGATTTAATTTTTTCCCATTCTCTTTTGTGTTTCTTCGTTGCAAGCAATATTGCTACCAAAGCATTTGTAATTGCAATCCTTTTCTGGGAGAAATCACGCATTATCTGACAGAATTGCAGGGGTGCCAATACTTTTGGCCAGCAGTGTGTTATTTTATACATATGCTTGCAATCATGCATGTTGTTTTTCATCAGGTGCAGTACGCTTGCAGACGCCCCTGCTGCTTCCCAGACACAGGAAGCTTTGTGAAGGCAGCGAGCCGGCCTGTTTCATGGACCATAGTGGTATGCTGGTGACGCTGCCCTACAATCTTCGTGTGAGCGCATTACACTTTGTACAACACGTGGCTCTGGATGTGCATGTTGTCATTAAAAAGGGAACTCTACTAGGGATGTCTGGATCGCATATCTTTGCGTCAGTCACATTTTTTTTTTTTTAAACAAAAGTTCCAAACATGCTACAGAACTGTACTGTTTACAGTAGGCCTGCAGCTATCGATTATTTTAGTAATGGAATAATTTATCAAATAGTTAGCTCGATGAATGGGATAACGAACATTTAATGCGTTGCAGAATCAACTTTAGGAAATGTGAACCAGTGTTTATGCTTGCAATAATAATTATTTTGGCTTGCTAAGATGACACTTTCAAGAGCGCATTGAATGCTAACACAAAAAAATGTAAAATTAAAATACCTGAGCTTAGCCTCAAACGATATAAAAAATGAGGATCTAAGTACAACAAAAGAACAAATGGCTAACATGAATACCAAAATTTCGCTAGCTTAAATGCTGTATAATGCTAACGTTTTTTTTTTTTTTTTTTTTTTTTTTTTTTTTACAATACTCTTAACAAATCCTACAAACACATATACATACATACACTATTAAACAAAATAACGAATACATAAACAATCATATTAGCTCAAACAAAAGGATATAGTGGTACCTCTACTTACAAACGTCTCTACAGGTTAAGACACGCCTCAACGGGAAAATATTGCCTCTTGTTATGAAAGAAATTTATGGATACGAAAGGCAAAAATACAGTATGGCTGGTACTCGCAGCTCCCAGTTAACTGAATGTAACATATTTATAACTGCTCTGCCATTGGCTATTGCCTGGCATTCCTGACATCCAGTTGGCTAAGAGGGACCTCTACTGTATGTATATTTGTGTATCCTAGTGTCGTCTTCATTCACCCCTCGTGTTCCGACGTGTTCCGACCGCTTTGCGTAAGTGTATTAACTTTTATTCTTTATTCGTGGTTTTTTACATTATGCGCAACTCTGGTTTTATGTTTATTGTGCAATAATCTGTATCATGTACTTGTTAAAGGTGTTGATGCATTTTTATGCTCATAAAAGATGTCTGAATTTGGTGGGGCTAGTTAGAACGGATTAGGGTATTTACATGGAAAACACACCTCTAGTTTAGTCTAGGATTTTCAGGTTACGAAACTACTTCCAGAACCGATTAATTTCGTAAGTAAAGGTACCACTGTTGTAGTTATGGCATATTCACTGTTGCCACTAGAGGGCAGTACCCACCCAAATCAATAAAACTAAATGCTTTCGAAACAAACCATTACAACATCACTCTACTATGTGAATCCTCGAAGCAGCAACATTTCTTTTGAAGATTTTCTCTGATCGAATTACTTGAGTTAATCGATTATATCGTTGTAGCATTAGTTTACAGTACTTCCTCTTCCGCGTTTTCCGGGAGTGTTGCGGAGTATAAAACGTATAATTTTTTTTGTTTCTTTCGGCAATGCCATTGTATTTCTGGATTATGTCGTGAACTTTTCACCTTTTATGAATATATATTTTTTTTACATTAAAAACCCTAAGCCTTTTCACCCGATTCCGATCCTCTAATAAATTGCCTGATTTACGATCACGTGATTAAATTGGGGACATCTCTAAACTCTTCATTTTCCATCATGCTGACTCACACAGGCAATGAAAAAGCTACCTTTAGGGAACACTTTGGACTTTGTAGTTTATTGATTTACCGCATTTGATGCACCAAACGTCACTTTTTTTTTTTTTTTGAATGCATTAACCAACTCACTTTTCTTTTTATTGTAGATGGCGTTTGCGAGATATGTCGCCCGAAACAACATAACATTTCTAAAGAGGTAAAGACATGGAATGGGCCAAATGTTGAAATGTTTTGTACATCACAAGGGATTTGTTAAAGTAAAAGTGTTTTAGCAAGACGTGGCACCGACCACTAGTGCATCCCTTTGCATTAAGTAAGACATTTCAACGTTAGAAATGCAAGGTTTTCTACCAGTTTTCACAGCACCATAAGAGTACCTTGTTGTGTGGTACAGGAAGGCAAAGGCCGTTACTCAACGTTACTCAACTAGTGAATTACTTTACAGAACAACAACATCTGACACATGGTATCAAAACCAAAACAATACATTACCATACATTGCTATTTAATAAAGTAGCCAAACAAATTTATGTCCATTTTTTAATTTAAAATATCCTAATGATTCATCAGGAATGTTGGAAACATGTCCATATAACTAAAAGAAAGTGCAAAAACATTAACCATTTTAAAGGCAGTACTTATATCTCAACATGCCTATACAACACACAGCTGACCCTGAGATGCTCTTTTTTTCACAAGAAGGTGCAAAAACATTAGTTGTTTCAAAGGCAGTACTTATTTCTATCAACAATACAATAAAATCTACACTGGTGAAATGAATTCCACATTTTCTGGAAACAAAGTGCCTTTAGAAATAAGACTTCTTTTAACCAATATAATTTATTTTCACAGATTTCTGTACTATTTCGCATGTTTGTAGTGTTACCGCTGTACTATATCATGGTTTCAAACGTTCTGCATCTGGGATAACTTTTGTACACCACCAAACCACACAAAACTTGACATGGAAATACATGTTAGCGAAGTCGCTAATATAAAGGCTAAACAGTACAAGAGGGTTCTTGTACTCACCTCTTATTGACGCAC
This sequence comes from Corythoichthys intestinalis, assembly GCF_030265065.1. NCBI lineage: Eukaryota > Metazoa > Chordata > Actinopteri > Syngnathiformes > Syngnathidae > Corythoichthys > Corythoichthys intestinalis. The sequence continues at coordinate 5,133,411 of NC_080409.1, read as the reverse complement.
ACGGGACTTAGCAACACACTTAGGGCACCCCCCAGGTGGATGTGCAATTACACTTTATTCTAGTACCTCAGTCGTGAGAAGTACTGGACTATGGTGTGTTTCTTTGTGCAAATCATTCACCAAGGCTATTGTTAAAAACAATTATAACAATTATAAACATAGTATAACAATTATAAAGATAGTTAAAAAAAAGTGTAATTATATATGATTTCCATTCATTTAGTATAATAGGCATTCATGTCTAATTTAAAACACACATTCCACCATTTAACTCTTTCCCAAGGTACAGCATAGATCGTGTTTTTCGGCCCAGAAAGCTGGATCGAGCTCATCCAAAGGAGCTTTTGGAGTGCGCCTTTGACATCATCACACCCATCACCAACAGCCTGCTCCCAGATGCTGAGACCATTTACACCATCTCTGAAATAGTCCAGGAATTTTCTGCACTTCAGGTTACTTCCCTTATTCAATATTTGAAATAACTAAAGTGTCAGTGTATGCCGTGCTGCCCCCGCTTCAGCTTCGCATCTAAATGGAACATTTTGTTGACCGCTTCCTTACGTCCTTGTCCTCTCCAACAGATGCCATCATCCCAACCTGCGTTGTTTGTTTTCTCCCCCCCCCTTTAACGTCCCACTCGCATGCCTAACATACCAAGCTGTGAGGAAGTCTGACAGATTTACAGCATGTTTATTATATACACCCTAAATCAGTTTGGTACAGCTTACTCCACTTCCTCTCCTCCCTCCCTGCAAAATCCATTTCCTGTCCACACTTCCCAATGCTGCCAGTTCTGACGTTGCTTGAACCCAGTCAACCTCTGCACGAGTCCTCTGAACCACGAAACCCAGTGTGAAATCTTTTAACTCATTGGCTGCAATTGACGTCCAGTTTATTTGAGCTGTTTATTTGCTGCAAGCCCTCCCAGTTGAAATGGATTGGACGTCTACTAGTGATAAACTAATAATTTCACAACAGAACAGTGTTGTTTTTGGCGGCCCTTTTAATTTCTCTCTTTGTCTTAGTTTTCTGGACGAAAATACTTATAAGTCTTAGTCATATTTTAGTAACTTCAAAATGTTTTCGTCTTCATCTAGTTTTACGTGACGAAATCTCATACAAATTTTGTCTCATTTTAGTCAACAGTTACTCAAAATGCTTTCCTCTGGAAAAATGAAATCGAAAGTTTTCGTCCAAAAATAAGGTGTCCAACAATTTCAATTGAACGTAGACAGACATGCACATATTAAAGTGTCTACAAGGACAGAACCAGCTTTATGATGCAAATACACACTCAGCAGGAAAAACAGTATATTATTTTCAATTAAACCCAACTAAAAGCCAGAAACTGTATTGGAGGGGGGAAAAAAATGTTGTCTGAGCGCGTTTAACATCCTCTAGATTCACTGACCAGAAAAGCCAAGTGGCTCTGCTTTAGATTGGCCAATGTTTAAGGGGACGCTCGCCATTCTGAAGCTAATGCTAACGCGAATGCTACACTGACGCTAGTATTTACATTTATCGTCTAATGATGACTCAGCACAGATCTTTTAAAGGCTAAAGCAACATTGCATATTCTCTCTTGCCAAGATAAGAAAATAAATCTTACCGTGTTTTCAAACACGCAAGATGGAGTACAGCCCATCTTGAGACATCCTAAACTTCCGTGAGGAAGAAGAGGCGCAGCACATCTCACATGAGTGACACAAGGGCTGTCTCAAACGACTAATTTCCTCCTGAGTAGTCAGCCGACTATTTTTACGATTTATCGACTAATCTAATAATTTTTTTTTACGATTTTAAAAATGAAATTTTTGTTGAAGCTTATTAATTCACAAAAAACATTTTGGAACACCTAAATTCCTTATTAACGTATAAATAAATAACATAAATATAATAAATCACAAACAATTAGGTCAAATGCTGCTGAAAGTAACTAGTGCAAAAAAAAAGTGAAACGGAAACACTGTGACTTCACCTCTTTAACAAGAGTCAAAACAATTCTGACTCTTTTTGTGGTATGTCATTGTCTATATTGTTCTAAATGTTAAAATGAATTGCAATGTCCCGGACACACATTTTCAGAATACTTTATGTGAGTTCAGATACTTTTTCTGGTGTGCATTCTGCATTTTTGGGGGAGGGGAAAAACTGTTCAACTTTTTTTGTTTTAAACTGAAAATAGATAAAGTGGAGGGCACACTGAAACACAATTATTTTGAATAAAAAGCGCACATAGTCACAGTAAAAAAAATTAAATATATAGTATTGATTTTATAGTATAGTACTATATGTATACAGTATACACAATAATACTTTATAATATAAAGTAACTAACATTAGGGCAGTCATGGATTACAGCACAGGTGTCAAACCGATTCCAGAAAGGGCCAAGTGGGTGCAGGTTTGCTTTCCAACCAATGAAGAGGACACCTTTTCACCAATTAGATCTTTTACATGTGTAATCAGTTAAACTTTGTCAGGTGCTGCTTGTTTCAGCAGGAAGTTCATTGGTTAAACTCTCTGCGCGTTATCGGTTGGAACAAAATTCAGCACCCACTTGGCCCTTTCTGGAATCTCTTTGACACCTGTGGATTACAGTAAGCAGGCCAGTGCTGTTTCCATATATATTTTTATAATGTATATACAGGATATATGTATATATTTTCCCCAAGTGGGAGCTTCCATGATCCTAATAAATGTAATAATAATTAAAAGATGTATATATGATGTAATTATATTAGTGCTTTCAAACGATTAAAACATTTAATCTATTTAATCATATGTCAATTGTGTGATTAATCATGATTAATCACATTTCCCTCGGGATGAATAAAGTTGCTCTTCAGGAAAAAAAATCTAGGAAAATACTATAATTGACTTAAAATTTGTTTTAAGATGAAATGTATGATGTGTGAATGAATTAATAATTAACCAAATAGTTTTAAAATGTTATTTAACAACTCAGCTCGTATAAAATAAAAAATAAAATAAATTGTCTGTATTAAACAGCAAAGAGTTTTAACAGATTAAAGTACCTCAGACTAACAATGTGGCTCAAGTACCGTTTGGCATATTACCCAAAATTGACTCCCAATTTAAAAAGTAGACAAGCACAATACAGTAACAATAGCTAGTATTTCAAAAAATGTGTAAACAACTTGTCTGTTAAATTCAACATTTGAAAACAAATAAATGCAGCACTTGCAGTTTTACACTATATGGCCTGAAAGCTGTGTGAGATAAAAAAAAATAAAAAAAATAAAAAAAAACAATTTTCACACACTTAACTGAAAAACATTACACTAAACTGTGTGTAAAGGTGTTTAGAAACACTGCTTAAGTTAGCCATACTTTTATTATTATTTTTTTAACCAGCTTGTCAGGCAAACTAGCTTGTTGACATTTTCAGGTAACAGAGCAGATCTTTTCTTTTGAACAATGTACCCTGTCAAAGGAAATAGTCTCTTGCAAGGAGGCAGGTGTGACCAGATACTTTTTTGCAAGGTGGGCCAGCTTACTGTGGGCACTATTGTGCACAGACCACCACTGTAGTGGACATGAGTCCATGCTGGCACTGCCTTGTACCTGTCTAGTGGTTTGTCATTGGTTGTTGTTGTTTGTTGTCATTGGATTTTCAAGGCCCTCGTCTTCGACTATGTTATTGGGTCTACACTCTACAGTCTCTGGCTACCCGTGTAGCGATAGCAGTAGTCAACCTACTTGGTTTCTTTTTGTTGGCAAGTCCGAGTCCGCACTCTGCCAGTGAAGCTTGATGACTGCGGCTTGTTCCTGCGGTGTTAGCGTCATTGCTAACACTAGCGAAGATGTGCCTTTCCCGAAGGTGGTACTTTAGGCTGGTTGAGCTTCGATTGAAGGACAGTTCATCACAGCAGTATGTGCACACAACTTTGGTTTTATCCAGGTTTCCATTAGGCAGCTTTTTAAAACGGAATTTGGTCATCATCCTCACTCATCGTGGCTGGCTGCATTATGTCCTGCATTGCTGCGCGGAGAATGTAAACATCAGCATGTGGGACTACGGGAGGCAGTTGTGGCCAAACTTAGTGTGAGCGGTAAATTGCGTTTTTTTTTTTTTTAATGCGTTAATATTTCCAGATTAATCATGGTCGTTAACGCGTTATTGTTGACAGGCCTAAATTATATATATATATATATATATATATATATATATATATATATATATATAAAAATAATTTTATTAAATAAAAATGCACGTTGATACGATGCACATAAAGGCAACTTCCATTAAAAAAAATCGTTAGAAAGTTGCATGGACTTACAATCCGCTAGCTTGTTGTTTCTTGTTGTCTTCGAAAATTACACTTGGGTGACAGCGCTTCAAGTGTTCGTTCATAGCCGGTGTGCTACCGTGGTATGCGAGCTTAGCTTAGCAAAGAGTACACACAGTGGCACCCTCCATATTTGCCTTGAAATCATTCCAGGCTCTGGCTATTATGGTCTGCTTTTTTGGCTTTATGCCGCTTTCACGTGTTACCAATTCTGCTCTTTTTCGTAATTGGCGGTGTTTTCAACTCCTCGCGGTAGTAAAGAGTGATTTATTTGGCTCGTTGTGGTCGGTTCGTCCGATTTCCTCCTCAGGAAGGCGGCGGCGTGCATAAAAACACCGAGAGGCGTCTGATGGCTCTTTATGGATACTTTTATTGACCAAAACAAAAACGTGGGGGATGCCAACTCCACGCTACCCGCGCACTTTCCCAACTCACCGATCTCGCTCCCTCTCTCTCGCTCGCCCACTTTCTTCCTCTTTGCTCAATCTGACAATGCCGGTCACATTGAAATAACAGCGGCCCCGTTGGGGGTGCCAGTAACAACCGCTTGCATCGCGAGCGCCCGCCATTCTAAACTTTATCCGCATGTAATTTTTTTTAACCCGTCATTACCCGTTGACGGTATGTTTTGCCCGTCGACGCATTTACGTCATCGATGACATCGACAACGTTGACTAGTCGGGACAGCTCTAGACACGACATAAACGCTGCCACGATGCAAGGTGACGTACTCCATGTACAATACGAAAATGTAACGTGACAGAAACGATATCGCATTTTGATCTAATGTTCGTCTCCCAAGTCATGTCTTTAGCACGTTGGCAAAAAGTATGGACTCACCAGTCTCGGACGAGCATTCACTCAGACATTTTATCATGTGGAACAAACTCCGATAAAATGCTTGAAAGAATAATGAATTTGTTCCAAAATGCAACTCTTTAGCATTCAGAAACACTAAAAGAAATGAATAAAAAAACATTGTGGTGCTCAGTAAATGTTACTTTTATAGAGCAAGTGCAGGGAAATAAATATAGAATCACTCCACTCTGAGGAAAAATATATGGAATCATGAGAAACAAACAAAGAAATAACAAAGCGCATCTCTAGTATTTAGTAGCACCACATCTGGCTTTTATGACAGCTTGCAGTCTCCGAGGCATGGACTTGATGAGTATTCTTCATCAATTTGGTGCCACCTCTCTTTGATTGCAGTTGCCATATCATCCTTCCAGGCCGGAGCCTTGATGTGGACATTTTTTCCCCCCATTTCCACCACAGGTTTTCAATAGGGTTGAGATCTGGGCTTTTTGCAGCCCATGACATTAACTGGATGAGTCTTTCTCCAAGGAATGCTTTAACAGTTTTAGTTCTGTGGCATGATGCGTTGTCATCTTGGAAAATGATTTCATTATCCCCAAACATATTTTCAAGTGAAGGGATAAGAAAGCTGTCTAAAATTTCAATGTAAACTTGTGCATTTATTGAAGATTTAACCACAGCCATCTCCCCAGTGCCTTTGCCTGACATGCAGCCCTATATCATCAGAGACTGAGGGATTTTTTATGTTTTCTTCAGGCAGTCATCTTTGTAAATCTCACTGGAATGGCACCAAACAAAAGTTACAGCATCATCGCCTTGTCCAATGCAGATTCTTGACTCATCATTGAATATAACCTTCATCCAGTCATTCACAGTCCATGATTGCCTCTCCTTAGCCCATTGCAGTCCCGTTCTTTTCTGTTTAAGTGTCAATGATGGTTTCCTTTTAGCTTTCATGTATGAAAATCCCATTTCCTTTAGGCAATTTTGCACAGTTCTGTCACATACCTTGACTCCAGCTTCCTCCCATTTCTTTTCATTTGTCTTGTTGTACATCTTCTGTTTTCAAGAAATATGGCCTTTAGTTGTTTGTCATGATGTTTGGATGTCTTCCTCGGTCTACCAGTATGCTTAACTTTAACAGCTTTGCCATGCAGTTTGTACTTGGTCCAGATTTTTGATACAGCTCACTGTGAACAGCCCACATCTTTGGCAACCATACGTGTAGCGTTACCTCAAGAAGTTTGATAATCCTCTCCTAGGTCTCAAGACACATCTCTCTTGTTGGAGCCATGATTCTTGTGAATCCACTTGGTCCAGCAGCCCTCCAAGGTGTGATAACTGCACCGTTTTTAATTGCTGACTAACGAGCAGATCTAATCTGAGGCAGGGGCCCAATTATGGAAAGGAAATTGACTGGGTGTGTCTGTATTTTCTACTCATAATGGAGTGATTCCATATTTTTGTCTTCAGAATGGAGTGATTCTATATTTATTTCCCTGCACTTGCTCTATAAAAGTAACATTTACTGACCACCACAGTGTTTTTTATTCATTTTTGTTGTGTTTCTGAATGGCAAAGAGTTGCACTATTATTTTTACAAGCTTTATATCTGTGTTTGTTCTACCTAATGAAATGTCTGAGTGAGTGCTCGTCCGAGACTGGTGATTCCATACTTTTTGCCTGGGGTTGTACATGCTGTGCAGCATCGGCACGCTATTTCATAGAAGTTGTTGATGCAGACGATGTCATTTTTGTGCCACATTATCACTGTGATACTAATGCTAATGAGTAATGACTGGGGCTGCAACTAACGATTATAATCAATTAATTGTACGATCAATTGAACGATTAATGAACTAATCGGACAAATGTAACTTTTTTCCAGCTACCTTCACAATTTAACTTTTTTTTATAGTTGTTTTAGGCATGTTGTAGCCAACAATGAAAACAAAATTGATGACTCTTTCCTTCAAAAATAAACAGTACAGTTGTAGACTGACAGAAGTCCTTAAAACTTGTTAAAGTTTTTAATAAAGGTTCTGAGTATAAAACAGAGGAAAAAATTTTCAGCGCACAGATCAGACATTCAAATAAAAAATTAAGTGCTGCTTTTCTTGTGGGCAAAGCGCTGATAGAAATTGTGTCAATGGCTCAATTATTTACTTTAAACAAATTAAACCAAAAAAATCAAATAAGGAGGATGCAGACTCATGAATCATAAATACAATCAAAATCCAATTTTATAGCACACTCTAGTATGACAATTTAAAGTTTGAATGGGAGTTTGTGTTGAAAGGAGAGTCTTCGCTGTTATACGAATGGGTTTTTGGCTGTGGTTTCTTTATTTAAAAAAAAAAAAAAAAAAAAAAAACATGAGACAACTTTACTTTACTATCTAACAATAACTCAAGTGCTAATATGCTTCTCCAAAACCAAATATAAACGGACACTGATGAGCATCATCGCTAACTATCTTAGCGCTCAGTGCTAAGGAATAAAGTCTCATCAACAAAGAATACAAACAATACACTTGGCTTCATTTACTCACCCCACTGGATCTGACATCACAAAAGACAATCTAACTCGCGACACTTCTTAGTGTAGCAGTGAACTGTCGTTCTCTCTTCCTCTAATCCAGTGCTTCTCAATTATTTTCTGTCACGCCCCCCCAAGGAAGACGTAAATGTTTCGCGCCCCCCCAAACTCTCTGCCGCCACTGTAAATAGTATCATTTGTCTATAAAATTACTATTATAAATACGCATCTGCCTAACATTGTGTCCTTTTTTTCTAATAAAGAAAAAAAGTAACATACAGGACTGTCTCAAAAAATTAGAATATTGTGTATTCTAATTTCCTGAGACAGTCCAGTAGATCAACTTATAATAAAGTATAACTTTATTATAAACATTGTTTTGTTTGTAACAGAGAATACTTGATGTGCATCAATTTGCCTGAATTAAAAATTCACATCCAAACTAAAAAATACACTCAAGGTACATTTTTGACCATTTGATACAGAAAAATAAAATGTAATAAAATCAGTAAATAATACCAAATTAAAATTGATTACAAACATTCACTCATGAGGGCAATGTGCCAAAAAATTTGACCGAAAAAACAAATCTGAATAAAAGGGGGGGAAAAAAGTGTCCTTGGACAGGACAGTTTTTATTTTTGCTGCTCACAGTATTTACCTCCTTTGCAATGATGTGGAGTTATTTTTCAATTAACATGCTAACAATGCTCACTGGCTTACTGATATAACACTGACAAAGCAGGACGATTGTTGGCAATATTCGGCACGTTTTCACTGAAAAAATCAAGCGGCTTAACAATGAGATTGGGGTCTAATGTCTTTAAGTGGCATCTTAATTGATTTGGCTTCTTGCTGTCTGCTATAATTATTTTTAGACACAGTAAACAGTGGTCTTTCATCATCACCCACTGTATTAAAAGTCAAAGCTAAAAGGCAAACGGCACGAAAAAAGCGCATTCACGGCGGCCGAGGTAGAACCGTAGGTGAGGGCAGTCGTCGTGACGATCCCAAGCCGAAAATGGCACTTCTCGGGCGGCGACGTGAGAACCGGACAAGACAGTGGGTCGCTGCGTGAGTGAGTCCGGTTGGAAAACGGCTTTCGAAAACGGCGGTGGCACACTGCTCTTCATATCTGTTGTCTGTGTGTGCTGAGTGAGTGCTCTTCCTTAGTTCAAAAATACTGCGCACACTCTGAAAATGAGAGCGCCACTGCCACCTACTGAGTGGATGTGCAAGTACACTTTATTCCAGTACGGCAAAAAAAAAAACAAAAAAACACATAAAACATGTTCCCCGAGGTCACATGCGCCCCCCCTGGCATTGCTCTGCGCCCTCCCAGGGGGGCGCGCCCCACTATTTGAGAAGTACTGCTCTAATCACTGGCACACGTGCGCAGCCTCGCATTTCAAACACACAAGGATCCAAACGGGACTGCTCTTAATGTAGCTGCCGGCAAAAATCGATAAGCAAATTAGTTGGTAGCTAATTTATTAATCGATTTTAATTAATTTATTGATTGTATTTCCAGGAAAGGAATTACAACATTTACCTGAACCATACTAGTTTGCTGAAGGCTATCCTGCTCCACAGCGGAATCCCTGAGGACAAACTTAACCAGGCCTCCAACATACTGTGTGATGCAATGGTCAGTAACTGTCTCACATGTATCACAACTGTTTTCCACATTGTGTTTCTGTAGCAGGTGACACGCAAGTATCTGTTGAATGTTGTGTCCTGTCTGGATTTTACCTAGAGTGAAAAGCTGACCAAACGTGAGGTAGAGGCAAAGTTCTGCAACTTTTCGCTGTCGGCAAAAAGTGTAAGTGTCCGCTCGGTGTTTGAATTATCCAGATAAATAATCCCATAACAGGATCTTGCAGCCTTGTACAGTGCTGGCCAAAATTATTGGGACCCCTACAATTCTGTCAGATAATGCTCAATGCAGGATGCAGAATGCTTTGGTAGGAATAACCTCATTTGATTTGCTTGCGATTAAAAAAACACAAAAGAGACTGAAAAAATATTAAATCACTATCATTTTACACAAAACTCCAAAAATGGGCCGGACAAATATATTGGCACCCTCAGCCTAATACGTGGTAGCACAGCCTTTAGACAAAATAACTGCGAACAACTGCTTCCGGTATCCATGAATGAGATTCTTACAATGCTCTGCTCAACTGCCAACTGCTCCAGGTCTCTGAGATTTGAAGGGTGCCTTCTCCAAACTGCCATTTTAGATCTCTCCACAGGTGTTCTATGGGTCTGGAGTCATGGCTGGCCACTTTAGAAGTCTCCAGTGCTTTCTCTCAAACCATTTTCTAGTGCTTTTTGAAGTGTGTTTTGGGTCATTGTCCTGCTGGAAGACCCATGACCTCTGAGGGAGACCCAGCTTTCTCACACTGGGCCCTACATTATGCTGCAAAATTTGTTTGTAATCTTCAGACTTCATAATGCCATGCACACGGTCAAGCAGTCCAGTGCCAGATGTAGCAAAGCAACCCCAAAACTTCAGGGAACCACCGCCATTATTGACTGCAAGGACCGTATTCTTTGTTTTGAAGGCCTTGTTTTTTTCCCCCCTGTAAACTCTGTTGTTGCCTTTTCCCAAAAAGCTCTACTTTTGTCTCATCTGACCAGAGAACATTCTTCCAAAACGTTTGCCAGCCTGGCTTTTTTATGTCTCTGGCTCAGAAGTTGGGTTTTCCTGGGTATTCTACCCTTTTCATGCAGAAGCCGACAGATGGTACAGGTTGACACTGTTGTACCCTGGGACTGCAGGACAGCTTGAACTTGTGTGGATGTCAGTCGAGGTTCTGTATCCACCATCCGCACACTGTTTTGTTGAAATCTCTGGTCAATTTTTTTCTAGGGAGGTTAGCCACAGTGCCATTGGCTTTGCACTTATTGATGACACTGTGCACGGTAGACACAGGAACATTCAGGTCTTTGGAGATAGACTTGTAGCCTTAGGATTGCCCATGCTTTCTTACAATTTTGCAATTTTCCGTGCTCAATGTGAAACACATAAGGACACAGGACAGAGGTTGAGTCGACTTTAATCCATTTTAACTGGCTGCAAGTGTGATTTAGTTATTGCCACCACCTGTTATGTGCCACAGGTAAGTAACAGGTGCTGTTAATTACACAAATTATAAAAGCATCACATGATGTTTCAAAGGGTACCAATACTTTTGTCCGGCCCATTTTTGGAGTTTTGTGTAAAATGATCATGATTTAATTTTTTCCCCCCATTCTCTTTTGTGTTTTTTCATTGCAAGCAAAATGAATGAAGATATTACTACCAAAGCATTTGTAATTGAAATCATTATCTGGGAGAAATTGAGCATTATCTGACAGAATTGCAGGGGTGCCAATACTTTTGTCCAGCACTGTAACTTCTAAGCTTTGCCTCTTTTCTTGGGTCCAGTTGCAGGTGTTGTACAAGTACATAGAACATAAGGGGACACTGAAAGAAGTTGCACCATTGTTGACTTCACTCGCCAAGCAGAAGACAGCTGTCACGCAGTTGGCAAAACAGGGCCTCAAGGACCTGGAGGAGGTTACAGTGCTACTTCAAAGACTTGGAGTCAAACTGCCAGTAAGGACTCTTGCAAATCAACCGGTGTTTTTGTGATCAAAGTTTTTTCCAGAACGAATGTTTCCCAACCTATTTAATAGAGATTTGGCCTCTCCCTAGGTGGTGGTTAATTTAGGTTTAGTGTACAAGGTGCAGCACCACTCTGGGATCATCTTCCAGTTCGTGGCCTTCATCAGGAAGCGCAAACGAACTGTTCCAGATATACTGGCGGCTGGAGGACGCTACGACCATCTGGTACTTTATTATTTTTTTTACCCCAATTAAATGTTTTTTTCATTTGGTACTCTTGAATCATACACTCATGTGATTTCAAATACATTGACTGGTAGGGCTGCAACTAAAGATTATTTTTATAATCGATTAATTGGACGATGAATAAACGATTGTATCAGATGAATGTCACTTTTTAAAAATTACCTTCACAATTTAACTTGAAATGATTTTAGGCATGCTGTATGTAACAATGATTCCTTCAAAAATATTTTATTACAGCTTCTTGACTTACAGTAACTGTAGTCTACAACTGTACTGTTTTAAGTACATAAAAATGGTTAAAGTTTTTAATAAAGGTTGTGAGTATAAAACAAAAGAATATCTCAGTACATAAATCAGACAAGATTCCTGTTGTCAATGACTGGTGTATTTCCTTAGACAACATAGACAAAAACAGTTCAAATAAGAAGTCGAGGCAGACTGTCATGAATGAGTTTTCTTTCTTTCTTCTTTCTTTCTCTTTGTTTTCAAAAAGTTCTTCATAAATACAGTATAATCCAAATCCAGTTTCAAAGCACACCCTCTTGTATCACATTTTAGAGTTTGAATAGGAGCTTGTGTTGAAAGGAGACTCTAAGCCAGGGGTGTCCAAATGTTTTGCAAAGGGGGCCAGATTTGGTGTGATAAAAATGTGGGGGGCCGAGCTTGGCTGACGTCCTTTACGTAGAACAATATATTTAAGCAAATTTTAGCAAGCTATTCTGTGCATCACATTTGCTTTTTTGTTATTTTTTTTTTTATTATTAATAATTTCAACAATCTCGCAACTAGCCTTTGTGGCGTTCTCTTTCGACTCTCGGACTCTTGCGAAATACTGCTGCTGTGAAATTAAACTGGCTTCAAGTTGCTTAAATTTCTTGCTGCGTATCTTCCATGTAATCTTGTCGTACATGTCAGCGTGCGTTGTTTAGTAATGTTGCCTCACATTGAACTCTTTAAAAACAGCGACTGTCTCTTTGCAAATGAGGCAGACACAGTTGTTGTGCATTTTCGTGAAGAAATAGTCCAATTTTCACCTACCCTTGATGCGTCAGCCGTCACAGTCAACTTTCTTTTTTTTTTTTTTTTTTTGATTGGCGCCATTTTAGAAAATTGGGAGTAAAGGGTCACACGGAGTAATGTTGCTTTGAGTGCTGCTGCCTTTTAGTGGGTGAATGAGGAGCAGCATTTAGTGTGTAAGCTACTTCATATGTTGGTAGCAGTACTGCTGGCCAATTTATTAAGGCTGTGTGCGGGCCAGACGTGATTGATTTTATGACTGAGGCTGGGGGCCGGATGAAATTTGACCACGGGCCGCATTTGGCCCCCGGGCCGGACTTTGTACATATCTGCTCTAAGCTGTTATGGGAATGTGTTTATTTGTGTGGTTTCTTTATAAAAAGAAATGAGATCACTTTACTAGATAACAATAAATCAAGTACAAATATACTTTTCCAAACACAAGACAAACGGACGCTTAAGACACTGATTAGCATAATCGCATTAGCTTAGCGCTCCATGCTAAGTGGTAACGTCTCATCAACAAAGTAACGAACAATACAATTGGCATTGACATTTACTGACCTCTGACAGAAGCACACTGGATCTAACAACACAAAAGACAATCTAACTCTCGGCACATCGTAAAGTTATTGATTCAGCAACCCAACAGCAGCAGTGAACTCTCTCTCGCCCTAGTAACTAGAACGCACGCGCATCCCCACATCACTCGCAAACAAGGACCTAAACGGGACAGCTCATAGCTGCCGGCAAAAATCGAGTTAGTTGGCAACTAATTTATTAATCAATTTAATCCAATTTAATCAATTAGTTGTTGCAGCCTTACAGACATTGACAAATACCTAGTTAAATGATGATATGGTCGTTCCAGTATAGTTATTTCTAGAACTACTACATACCCCCCAATTTGAAAATTTTAAACTAAAAAAAGGCTGTCATTGTCAGTTGTCAGTAGATTTGCTGTATGTTTTGACATAAAGCTTGTCATCTATTGCTAGATCCTGGAATTTCGTGGGCCTGCCTCAACGGTGCCTGTGCCTTCTGCAGTAGGTGCCAGCGTGGCGTTGGACAAAGTCTGTGCTGTGGTAGCCAGCATGGAGGAGCCAGTGAGGCACACGCACCAACATCTAATTACGTATAATGGAATGAAAGACAGATTCATGTTTAATGTTTCATAATTACAGTATTCGTCAGAGACTCTCATGGGGAAGTGAATAGCTCTGATTCTATTATTAGTAACTTTCATAATATAAATTAGGATTCGTGTCTGATATAATTTTAGCTAGAATAAATAGAAGAGTAAATGATACTAAATTATGGAACAATTCATCGGTTATTCTGCAGCTCTAACACCTCTGACAAAAATCCATCTATAATGCATATTTTAATATAATAGATCCGTGCAAACTTGTAGTTAATGTGGCAAGGAAGGCATATTCTATTTTTCTCAAAATTTTTACTTAGGTTTCAATGAGACTTCTTTCAAAAAGACTTGTCCTGCAACTGTCATTGCAACTCATGGCGAGTGCTGAAAGGCTGTACAGTGGTACCTTTACTTACAAAATTAATTGGTTCTGCAAGTAGTTTCTGAATGTGAAAATTCCATAAGTAGAGATGCCTTTTCCATGTAAATGCCCTAATCCGTTCCAAGCCCCACAAATTTCAGAAAATAATTCTTACATGATTTGATGCATTTTTATGCTTAGTGTAACAAATACATGTTGCAATTACAGTGCTGGCCAAAAGTATTGACACCCCTGCAATTCTGTCAGATAATGCTCAATTTTTCCCAGAAAATGATTGCAATTACAAATGCTTTGGTAGTAATATCTTCATGTATTTTGCTTGTAGTGAAAAAACAAAAAAGAGAATGGAGAAAAAAAACCCAATCATTATTATTTTATACAAAGCTAAAAATGTGCCGGACAAAAGTATTAGTACCTTCAGCCTAATACTTGGTTGCACAACCTTTAGACAAAATAACTGCAAACAACCACTTCCGGTATCCATCATTGAGTTTCTTACAATGCTCTGCTGGAATTTTACACCATTCTTCTTTGGCCAACTGCTCCAGGTCCCTGAGATTTGAAGGGTGCCTTCTCCAAACTGCCATTTTCAGATCTCTCCACAGGTGTTCTATAGGATTCAGGTCTGGACTCATTGCTGGCCACTTTAGAAGTCTCCAGTGCTGTCTCTCAAACCATTTTCTAGTGCTTTTTGAAGTGTGTTTTGGGTCATTGTCCTGCTGGAAGACCCATGACCTCTAAAGGGAGACCCAGCTTTCTCACACTGGGCCCTACATTATGCTGCAAAATGTGTTGGTAACGTGGTCAAGCAGTCGAGTGCCAGAGGTAGCAAAGCAACCCCAAAACATCAGGCAACGTCCGTCTCATGACACTTTGTGTAATGACAATAAAGGCATTCTATTCTATTCTTTTCTATTCTATTCTATTCTATTCTATTCTATTCTATTCTATTCTATTCTATTCTATGTTTGACTGTGGGAACAGTGTTCTTTTCTTTGAAGGCCTCATTTTCCCCCCCTCCTGTTAATACCTTTTCCCAAAAAGCTCAACTTTTGTCTCATCTGACCAGAGAACATTGTTCAAAAACGTTTTCGGCTTTCGCAGGTAAGTTTTTGCAAACTCCAGCCTGGCTTTTTTTATGTCTCTGGGTCAGAAGTGGGGTCTTCCTGGATATCCTACCATAGAGTCCCTTTTTATGCAGACGCTGACGGACAGTACAGGTTGACAATGTTGTACCCTCAGACTGCGGAAAGCTTGAACTTGTTTGGATGTTAGTCGAGGTTCTTTATCTACCATCCGCACAATCTTTCGTTGAAATCTCTTGTCAATTTTTCTTTTTTATCCACATCTAGGGAGGTTAGCCACAGTGCCACGGGCTTTACACTAATTGATGACACTGCGCATGGTAGATAAAGGAACATTCAGGTCTTTGGAGATGGACTTTTAGTCTTGAGATTGCCTGTGCTTCCCCACAATTATTCTCCTCAAGTCCTCAGACAGTTCTTTTGTCTCCTTTCTTTTCTCCACGCTCAATGTGGTACAAAAAAGGACACAGGACAGAGGTTGAGTCAACTTTAATCCATTTTAACTGGCTGCAAGTGTGAATTAGTTATTGACACCACCCGTTATGTGCCACAGGTAAGTAACAGGTGCTGTTAATGACACAAATTAGAGAAGCATCACATGATTTTTCAAAGTGTGCCAATACTTTTGTCCGGCCCATTTTTTGAGTTTTGTGTAAAATGGTAATGATTTCATTTTTTCCCCATTCACTTTTGTGTTTTTTCATTGAAATAAAAATAAATGAAGATATTGCTACCAAAGCATTTGTAATTGCAATCTTTTTTTGGGAGAAATTGAGTATTATCTGACAGAACTGCCAGGGTGCCAATACATTTAGCCAGCACTGTATTGCACGATAACAATAAAATGAGAGTTGAGCATCATGTAAAAAAAAAAAAAAAAAAACAAGAACAAAGAATAGAAGTTAAGAAATTCACATAAAGCTGTCAGAACACGAGGGGCGAATGAAGAAAACTCTTTTATACACACATACACATACAGTAGAGGCCCCTCTTAGCCAATTGAATGCCAGGAAGATGCTAGTCAATAGACAATCACAGAGCAGCTAGAAATATGTTACGTTCAGTAAACTCTGGGAGCTGCGAGTAGCAGCCAATGCTGTATTTTTGCCTTTCGTATCCTGAAATTTCTTCCGTAACGAGCAATATTTTCCCATTTAGATGTGTCCTAGACTCCTAACCAGAAAATTCCGTTTGTAGAGACCTTCATAAGTAGAGGTACCCCTGTACTCCGTTTCAGTGTCAGTGATGGTGTGTTTTTGTTTATGCTGTCATCACTGACATGAATAGGGATCAGTGTTGTTTCCAATACATTGTCCTATTTGTGTTCTATTTCCTCAGCCTTCAGTAAGCGCTTGTGATGTCCTTGTTGTCCCAGTGGGACATTCATCCATGTCTAGAGCCATCGGTGTTGTCCAGAAGCTCTGGAGCAACAATGTGACTGCAGATATTGCTTATGACGTCTCACAGGTTTGTGTAAACTAATTTACTCTTAAATGTTACTATTTTTTTATGAGAGAGGGACATATTTTAAAAGGTATTTTCCTCTTAATTTATACGGTGCAATGACTTTTTCTGATGACAATGCATAGTGTACATGATTGGTCTTGCAAATACAGTGGTACCTCGAGAAAGCTTCGGTCGATGAAAAGTAAGCTTTTCCCACTTCATATTACGAAAAAATGATTCATCATACGAAAGATAATACATACTGTAATAGATCATTCCCTCTCGCAGCAATGCAATGATGTAACTACTGTATTGTCTATATAATTATCCTAATAGGCAGGTGCGTAAAAATCATGCTTAAATGTTTAATGAGTTTCGTTTTTGATCCAGCACAGTGTAGAATACACTACTTTGTTTATAATATTCCGTGTCTCCATGGATATTCCCATTGCATGCTGGGTCAATCGAGAGAACATCAGAACTACTTTTGGGTGTAAATGTAAAAAAAAAGAAAGAAAAAAAAGCTTCACACTAGTAGAGCTCATGTATATGAAACAAAAGACTATTACTTTATTAAGGCACAAACAGCGAGATGAACTAGCAAGCAATGGCTGCCGAATTTAGCTCGTCTTTTCGCACTCCGTGTTTGCTATGAGCTCAGTAGTCATGTAATGACGTCTGTAGTAGAAGTTGGAACCTAACAAACTAGTAACACTTAAACGCCACTTGGGTGCAACAAAGCATTACAAATAAAGACGGGCAATCCGACACTATAATTTGTTTTTATGTTTTTAGAAGAGCTTTGAACAAATTAAGTAAAACGTGATTCATTATATGAAAAAATCGTGTTACAAATACCCTCCGGAACGAATTAATAATAAAATAATATGTAATAGTAAAAATTTTGTTCCTTAAACTTTGCTTTCATAAAAGAATGCTCACTTTGCAGCGGTGTGCAGAGTAGCCAAAATTTTTACTCAAGTAAGAGTGTTACTTCAAAATAATACTCGAGTAAAAGTAGTCATCCAATAAATATACTCAAGTACAATTAAAAGTATTTGTTGAAAATAATACTCAAGTATTGAGTAATGTAACTGCTTAGGATTTTTTTTTTTTTTTTTAAACAATGGTATTTTTTTTTTACTCTGCACAAAGTCATCTATATTAACTGTTATTATTATACTGTACATAACCACATTAAGCCAAAGAAATACAAAAAAAAAAAAAAATCTGAATTCCGTCAAGACAAAAAATCATTACAGAAATGACGCATCATTCATCCAAAAAGCACTAGTGCCCGCTAGTGGAGAAAATAGTTCCTTGTTTGAATAGTTCAATAGTGAATACCTGTCGTTACTTCGTAGTTACTATTATGAAATTAAAAGGATCATATTTCTGGTTTTCCGTGGTCAGTCGGTGTCAAATAAAAACTTGGGAGAGAGTTTAAAATCCACGCTTTCGAGTCATGTTGAGGGCAGCGCTCTATGTCAAATATTTCATTTTTTACGGTGCTTTAAAGACGCCACGTTATTGAACAGCCCAGCGTGAGCATAGAAGGGCAAGCTTGAGTCTGATTGGTATAATGGAGTCTCGCGATTATTGTTGCGAAGTTTCATTGGTGAAACTGGTAGAGCTACTGTTGGCATTGCTGGCAAAAAAAAGTGAAAACTAATATGTAGAACTAGAAACTGCAATTCCTAGAGAAATTACCCCGGTTGTTTTGCTGTCTGGGGTTATAGATCTTAGCCCTGCACAGGTTGGTTTGGGGACAATTTGAGGACAATATTAGGTCACTTCCTGTTGATTTGGGGAAATGTGGGGGACACATCCTGGTCATAACAGGTCACTTAATGTTGATTAGGGGACATTTCGGGGACATGTCCAGGTCATATCAGGTCATTTGGGGACATTTGCGGGATATGTTCTGTTCATATCTGGTCATTTGGGGGGGTTGTCCTGGTCATATCAGGTCATTTGGGGAGATTTGCGGGACATGTCCTGGTCATATCTGGTCATGGGGGGGGGGGGGTCATTTCTGATAATTTTAGGGGCATGTCCTGGTCATATCAGGTCATTTGGGGACATTTGGGGGGCGTGTCCTGGTCATATCAGGTCATTTGGGGACATTTGGGGGGCATGTCCTGGTCATATCAGGTCATTTGGAGACATTTGGGCGGCGTGCCCTATTGATGCTCAATTCCTGTTCATTTGTGGACACTTTTTTTTTGCCATTGAAAATGAAAGGGAAAAAATTTGGACATTCATGGTCGTCAATGGCATCGACTCACATGTGTAATTGGAAACCAAGTACATTGGCATCAATAGAATCCGAGTACATTGGCATCAATTGAATCAATTTACAGTATATGGCCCTCAACGGCATTATCAAAGTAAAAGCCATTGGAAATAAATGGGAAATGTGGACATCCATGGCCATCAATGTAACGCATTACTACCCCCTTCTGTCGCTTTGCTGACCTTTGGCATCCTAGCTCTTAATTTGTTGCTGTAATCTGGAGAAATTACACTACGCTTCCAGAAGCACAAGTTGAATTGGCTTGATGGGCACTTCTTGTGTACCATACAGTCAAGCTGCTCCTACAACAGCTCAATGGGATGGGGATCTGGTAACTGTGCTGGCCATGCCATTACAGATAGAATACCAGCTACCTGCCTCTTCCTGAAATAGTTCTTGCATAATTTGGAGGTGTGCTTTGGGTTGTTTTCCTGTTGTAGGATGATGTTGCAAAATGGAGTGGACTTTGTTATTTAAAATCCTGTTTACCCACTTTACCAGCACCAAAGCAACCCCAGACCATCACATTACATTCACCATGTTGACAGATGACGTCAGGCCTTCTCCCAGCGTCTTTTCATTAGCTCTGTGTCTCACAAATATTCTTCTCTGTGGTAAATGGTGTTATACTTGTATAGCGCTTTTCTACCTTTCAAGGTACTCAAAGTGCTTTACTTTGCCATTTACCTACTGGTGACACAACACCAGGAGCAATGCGGGGTTCAGTATCTTGCTCAAGGATACTTAGGCGAGTTCATCAGGGTGGAGAATTGAACCCACAACCTCTGGCTTGGGGGACAACTACTCCACCACTGAGCCACGCCATCCCCCTCCGTGATCAAAACACCTCAAACTTCGATTCGTCTGTCCTTTATTTTTTTTTCCCAATCTTCCTGTATCCAATGTCTGTGTTCTTTTGCCCATATTGATAGTTTCCTTTTATTGTCCAGTCTCAGATATGGCTTTTTCTTTCCCACTCTGCCCCGAAGACCAACATCCCGGAGTCGTCTTTTCACTGTAGACGTTGACGCTTGCGTTTTGCGGGTACTATTTAATGAAGCTGCCAGATGAGGACCTTAGTGGCGCCTATTTCTCAAACTAGAGACTCTAATGTACTTGTCTTCTTACTCAGTTGTGCATGGGGGGCTCCCACTTAGCTTTCTACTCTGGTTAGAGCCTGTTTGTGCTGCTTTCTAAAGGGAATAGTGCACACCGTTGTAGGAAACCTTTTGTTTCTTCCATTTCTCTTATGGAATGACCTTCATTTCTAAGAACACGAATAGACCGTCAAGTTTCACATGAAAGTTCTTTTTTGCTGGCCATTATGAGAATTTAATCGAGCCCACAAATAGGGCTGCATTAGTGTCACTTTTTTCCAGGCAATGGTAGATGGTTTATTTACGTGACATGTTTCGGCGAACACTTCCGCCTTCGTCGTAGGGTCACTGATGTTGGTGTGACGCGTCTTTATCAGCTGATGGATGAAGGCATGACTCACCTGAAAAAAAACATCAGCGCTGGATCAGGGAGGCCATTGAGATCCGCAAGCGGGTCCCGAGGACCATCAACAGGGACAAGGGGGCGTACATGCTCTCTACGACCTGGAACAGCATCCTGGAAAAATGAATGGGCAGCAGGGGGCATCCATCAGCTGATTAAAAACGCATCACACCAACATCAGTGACCCTATGACGAAGGCGGAAGTGTTCGCTGAAACATGTCGGGTCAATAAACCACCATTGCCTGGGATAAAAGAAAAGTTTTCACGAATACATTTTCTTTATCAAAGAGTTGTTCATAAATGCAATCCAAGTCCAATTTGAAAGCACACTCTCTTGTATGACTATGACCTTTTCCAGTTTGAATGGGAGTTTGTTTTGAAAGGAGACTCTAAGCTTTTACATAAATAGGTTTATTTTGTGGTTTCTTTATAAAAAGAAATGAGACAAGGTTAGTATCTAACAATAACTCAAGTGCTCATTTGCTTCTCCAAAACACAATACAAATGAACACTTGAGATACTGATTAGCATAATCGCTAACTAGCAAAGTGCTCTGTGCGAAGTATTATTGTTTGATCAACAAACTATGCAAACAATACAAAAGTCTTCATTTATTCATCTCTGACAGGGGCACGCTGGATCTAACAACACAAAAGACAATCTAACTCTCGACACGTTGTAATACTGGTTCAGCAACCCAAAAGCAGCAGCAGCAGCAGTTGCAGCAGTGAACTCTCCCTCTCTCCCTCTCTCTCTCTCTCTTGCTCTGATCGTTGGCGCGCGCGTGCAGCCTCACATTATACACACACACACACACACACAAAGACCCAAACAGGATTGCTCGTAGCTGTCAGCAAACATTGACTATCAAATTATTGGCAACTAATTTATTGATTTATTTAATTGATTAGCTGGTGCAGTCTTACACACAAATGTGATGCTCCAGATACTCAACTAGCTCAAAGGAAGATCAGTTTTATAGCTTACTTAACCAACTAAACATTTTTTCAACTGTGCTAACATACTTGCACAAGGGTTTTCTACAGTAGCTAAGAGGTGTCAGGCGAAATGCAAAGTCCAAGCACTTTGCAAATAGAAAAAGCACGAACCCCAATTGCAAACGCTTTGCAAAAGAAAAAAAGCACGAATGCAAACTGCCACAACACTACGTTCGTGCTAGTTGTTAGAACACCCCTCTGTTATGTTATGTGAATGGAGCGTACCAACTCTCTCCCTCTGTTATGTTATTTTAATGAAGCGTACAAACTCAATAACAGACAGGTGTCTTAACAACTACCACAAACGTAGCACAAACGAATGACACCAAATCGGAACCAGTTTGTGGTAAATGAGGGGCTTGGAGTGACGTCATCACTCGAAATTAATATCTCAAGCCCCCCAATTTACTGCAAAATAGATCTGAATTTTTTTGTGCTCTGTTCGTGCTAGTTGTTAGGACACCCCTCTGTTATTGAGAGAGTTGGTACGCTCCATTAGCTGCGGGAGCTAAGCTAATAAAAAGCTACGAGTGACGTCCCCACTCGAAATTAATATCTCAATAAAAGCATAATACTGTATCTACAAAATCGTTGCAGCACAAATGATTAACATCATTTTTATATAAATTTGCGTTTGATGGGGGGGGGGGAACTTTACGGGGGCCCGTAGAGATGGTCACAAAGCACATAAAGCAATATACAAAGTGTCGCCTTTTTTATTATTATTTATTTTTAACTTCTGGGTCATCGTCTTTGCAATTGTCTTGCGAGCCTTTTGCGGTCGTGCTGCGAGCCATTTGCTGTCGTGTTGTGGCAATTGGCGTTCGTGAATTTGCCAATTTGCAATTGCGCTTTAGGAATTGAGGATTGTGTTGTGGCAATTTGCATTCGTGCTGCAAGCCATTTGCTGCAGTGTTGTGGCAATTGGGGTTCGTGCTTTTGCCAATTTGTGATCGTGCTTTAGGAATTGGGGATCATGTTGTGGCAGTTTGCATTCGTGCTTTTTCTATTTGCAAAGTGTTTGGACTTTGGATTTCGCCTGACACCTCTCTGCCACCGTAGTTTTCGAATCATTTAATATCCTTCTAACACAATTAGCAAACGCAACATATCATTAGAACACAGTAGTGATTGTTGCTGTAAATGGGCCTCTATACAAATATGTAGATATTCCATTAAAACAGATATTTGCAGCTAGAATAGTCATTTACCACATTAATTATGTACAGAGTCTATTTCTGATTAGCGTAATGTTATTTCCATTTAAAAAAAAACTGCTTTTCTTTCAAAAATGAAGTTTCTCAGTGACCCCAAACAATAGTGTAGTTCCTTTAACGCGTGGAACTTAAATAGCTGTGATAAGTTAAAATGAAGTTAATTTTTTGATAAGCTTTCAAGTCATGCTCTTCACTTGAAACTGAATGATAAGGCATCAGTGCTATTTGAAAGGAATTCTTCCCCATTTTCTTGCTGATAGGAATGAGCAGCAAAAATGTCATACAACTGTCAGCACTTATGGGAGCCTTATCGCCTCTGAGACCACAGTATCAGCAAACAAACTACACACACTATGAGCCCATGCGCACTCATATGAAAGTTCTGAATGACCCAATAATTGTGTCTAAAGAATCCAAGAAGACAACAGCCAGTCTGATAAATTGGAGTCAAATTCACACTTCAGACCAGTGTTGTTTTTGGCAGCCCTTTTAATTGTTGTTTGTCTTTTAGACGAAAATACTTCTTAGTGATATTTTAGTCATTTTTAAGATGTGTTTGTCTTGGTCTTTCGTGTTTTTCAAACTTGGAAAAGCTGGAAAAAAAATCTTACAGCACACCGCAAACCAAAATGTTCCAAAATTACTTTTTGTACAGTATAGTTAGTTATCTCAATATTTATATTTTCTCAGTGTGATACTTGAGCCTGTTTGGATGAACACAAAGCCAATATCTTGGCAGGAATTGAAGAAAGACACACATGAAGCTCTTCTTCAACAGCTCTGAGTCTGTTTTTATTTTTGTAGCAGTAAAGCTTGAAAAGCTCAGAATTACCAGACGGGGACTTAAGTAATGTCTTGAACCGCATCAGGGCCGAATATAGTCCATCAACTTGTTTTGGAGCGATGGGTGTTTTGTTTGGAGATGACTTTTAAGCTTGCTTGCACCATGGCGCTGTTGGATAGCTGCTCGTGTCGCATTCAAAAACTGCTCGGATTTCTAGTTTGGTGTATATCGACACTTGAGTCTAGTCAAATGATGTGAAGAGGGCAATAATCCGAGTATAGTGCTCTCACGGCGGGGGGATGTGCAACAAGCCGTCGGCCGAGGAGACAAGGAGCATGTCAGCCACAAAATGCAAGCCACCTAGTACATATTAAAATGATCCCAGTATTTGACATAATACAAAACACGATGTTTACTCACTTCCTCGGTCCCACAGTAGTAGGGCTTGTTTTGGCCAATATCCACCGGTGAATGGGAACCTTTTGAAACCCCAAAAAGACGCACATGCCTCTCCCTCGTACAGCAAGATTTTACTGCAGCCGTTTGGCTGCCGTGATGCGAAAAATAATTATTTATTAATCCGCAAAATCAGCTGAATCCTTAGGCCGCCCTCTCCCGTACACGTCACAGCACCTTCTTCCTCAATGCAAGACCGAAGCTGGACGTCTGTCATTTTCGTAGCGCGGGAATAAAAAAAAAAGAATAAATATATCGATCGCCAGTGTTGTCACAGATTACTTAAAAAAGTAATTTAATTACTGATTACGGATAAGCGGCATGGAAAATGAATGAATGAATGAATGATTACACCTCAAAAAAGTAATCTAGTTACTTTACCGATTACTTTATTATCAAAGTAACTAAGTTACTTTAAAAGTAACTTATCAGTTACTTTTTACCAATTTTTCTCCTTTTACTGCCTCAACATAAAAATGACAACAAAAAAATGTCATCGCATGTAATTGAATTTTTCACATAAGGCTTAATCTTTGAGTAATTAGTCGATGGGGTTGATTTCAACCACCATTGACTCGCGCTAGCTTAGCCACCCTGGAGCCCTGAAACTAACAAATAACTGACAAACTGCACGGAATTTGTTCAAATCAACTCCAACGACTAAATAAACCCCCTCTAACATAAAGACCTAGCTGTTAAAATATTGTATATAAAAGTTGTAAAGCAATAAAACAAACAACAAAAATTAATGAAATGAACAAGAATCCTACAACGTATTTCATAATGGGTCAAAATCATTTTCCGAGCAGATCATGTGATTAGCACCTTAGACACTAGCTTTTGCTGTGCTAAGCCAAAACTATCTGTGCAGGCAAGATGGGTATTTAGAATTTCTGTAAACCTAAGCTCCGCGACCCTCGTGAGGAATAAGCGGCATGGAAAATGAATGAATGAATGTAAACCTAAGCTTTCAAACACAACCAACAACAACTGAGCTTGAACAGTTATATATATATATATATATATATATATATATATATATATATATATATATATATATATATATATATATATATATTTTTTTTTTTTTTCAGTTATTTCACTTTTTTTGCCATTCCACATGTTCGTTCGTAGTTTTGATGTATTCAGAGAGGATTTACAATAGTAGTGAAAATATATAAAACGTAAAAATGTTTAGGTGTGTCCAAACTTTTGATTTTTGTTTCAGTCATCAACATGCTTTGCCCCCAGCCCCACAAAAGTAAAACTCAGCCTATGGTTACAAACACTGACAAAAAAACGTGCTCAAAGGCTGGTTACAAACTGCAGAGGGGCTGGCTGTCTTGTTACCCGTTGTAGGCTTTGTTTCGAGTTTTGTCGCGTTGTCCTGTAATTCCAAGTGCTTCCTTGTTGAATTGGATGTAGAGTTTTTAGCGGCCGACAGTCTTTTTCAGCCAGCGTAAAGTTTGCAACGCACGGAGATATTTTTGTCATCTTTGCTGTACAGAAATGTGAAGTAATGGCTGTATTTCTAGTGAGCAAAGGCATCCATTTGCGGTATATATCCTTGCCTGTTAGCCTCGCTGCCTCCTCAGAATGCTATGTTGTTGACCGCCGTGGCAGACAGCCTCAAACAGCATCGTAATACACGTGACCCGCCCCCCGATGAGAAATGCTCTTCATACATGACTACAGTATTCTTCATTCTACATACATTATGAGGCAAAAACAAAATAGTAATGCACAGGCACTAGAGAAACTTACTTTAATCGGATTACTGGCTTGGAAAAATTAGCGCGTTAGATTACTTGTTACTGAAGAAAGTAATCAGATTACAGTAACGCGTTACTGACTACACTGTCGATCGCTTCTTCACACATCCAAGTGGTCCATTTCATTCACGAGCTTAAAATACCGCATGTATTATAAAATAAACATGCTTTTTTTGTGTCACAGGCATTTCAAGTGAGATATAGACTTCATAAAATATTGACGGGACACTGGTTCATGGGCTCACACGATTCATAGGGGCCTATCTTCTTCAACGCTGACAGAGTGGAAACACAAAGACTTTTTTACGTTGAACATTTTTGTGAATAAATGCTGGACTCCATGAATTTTTTTTTATAGATACGAATGTAACACAGTCTTGATTCTTGGTTAAAAGCAAAAAAACGGGCAGTTAGCATTTATTTTACGTAAATATGTCGAAGTACAATGCTAGTCTGTTCCTCAGTGAGGCGGCCGCCATATGTAAACAGCTTTTCCAAGGAAAATTCTTCCAAACAATGCTTAAATGCCTGAATTCTTTATAGATATGGACGTAAAACAGTCTCGATTCTTGGTTAAATAAAAAAATAAAAAATAAATAAAAAAAACGCGCAGTTCGGGATTTATTTTACGTAACTATGATGAACAATGATGCTCGTCTCTTAGCCCTTTGCTGTGATAAAGCCATTGTAGCAGACCCCTTTTCCGTTGAAAGTTCTTGTGAATAAATGCTTAAATCAATGAATTCTTTATAGATATGGACGTAAAACAGTCTTGATTATTGGTTAAAAGCAAAAAAAAAAAAACGTGCAGGTAGCATTTATTTTACGTAAATATTGCGAACTATGAGGCTAGTCTGTAAGGAAATTAGCACCCGCCACATGTAAACAAAGAGCTTTTTCCCTTGAAAATTCTTGTGAATAAATGCTTAAATCCCTGAATTCTTTATAGATATGGACGTAAAACAGTCTCGATTATTGGTTAAAAGCAAAAAAAACGTGCAGGTAGCATTTATTTTATGTAAATATTGCAAACTATGATGCTAGTCTGTAAGGAAATTAGCACATGCCACATGTAAACAAAGAGCTTTTTCCATTGAAAATTCTTGTGAATAAATGCTTAAATCCCTGAAGTCTTTATAGATGTGGACGAAAAAGAGTCTCGATTCTTGGTTAAAAGCAAAACAAGAAAAAAAACAAAAAAACAGCCGTTTGTATTTATTTCACGTAAATATGTCGAAGAATGATGCTAGTCTGTAGCAATAAATTTCTCTCATTGATTTTTTTCACAAAGTTAAAAAATGCATGCATGGTACAAAAAATACTGTATAATAATTACCTTGAATCCTTGAACAAATCACTCCTGAGACAGTCCTTCCTGTTTGTATGAGGTACAGTTTTCGTACTTTTTCAATCTTAAATCAGGCGTTGGATCACTGCATGTGTTGACTCTGCGACCGACTGCGAATAACTGAGGCGGACTGTAGGGCGGCCCCCAATTTAAAGGTGTTGCGCAGTAAAAGTGGAATCCGACCCATCGATCATTATGAAGTCTATGGTTTTATTTAAGAAAAACAGTTTATTGCAGTAAGTGATTTATTAGGTTATTAGGTTGTTTTGTCACTATATTCGTGGTTCAATAGGTTAAAAAAAAACAGGCAATAATATCGCATATCGCAATAATTAATGTGACAATATATTGCCTACTTAAGTTTGTTATGGTGACAGGCCTATATCAGACCTTGTAAGCAGTTACTCACAATGTTACTCATTACTTGAGCATTCGTTTCACCGAACACTTATTTACTTTTTGATGACTACTCTTGAGTAATATTATTTTTGAACTAACGCTATAACACACCTGGTTTGCTCAAGCCAAAAATTGGCTTCAATAAAGCAGAGGAGACATCACATTATCTGTGACCTTTGGTTCACATCAGATGTTTACTTATTGGCTGCCCTTGACGGTGATAGACATCCAGTCCATTTGAGGTAGGAGGGTTGGCTGCTAATGAACTTCGTTTCAAATGGATTGACCGTCCATTAGTCAGAAACTAGTAATATGAATTCACAGCAGAAGGTTGTATACGAGTCTACAAGTGAAGGAGCCAGCCACACAAATGGACGTCTATCACCGTCAGTTGCAGCTAATGACATTGCAAGGTTGTTCTGACCTAACAGATGGTCTAACAATACATGATGAGAATTAGTTAAAACACACATCTTTGCAATGATGTGATTCTTTTAAATGTACGCACAATTTACTTTGCTTGTTTCATTCTGAATGATGCTAAAAAGAGCAACTATTTTGTGTTAGTCTCAGGAGACATTGATGGACCACTGCCGGGTGGCTGGCATCACGTGCATAGCCACGGTGTCGGACAAAGACGGGAACTACGTAAAGGTAACTGTGTTATGGCTTTCAGTAATTCTGATTATACATTCTCACTGTCAGGCTGAGCTGAAATTTCCAAATTTGGTCAAGTTAATGTTTTCCCATAATCATCCTATTAGTCTGCCCCCACATGGTTGTGTTATTTATACAAATTGCTGCCTTTGATGATGCAGTGTCAACAACTTCTTAAAGGCTTTGTTGACCTAAAAATTCTCCAAATCCTTTTTTCAGCCATTATTTTATTTATTTATTCGAATAAAAACTAGAAAGCGTAAAAGTGCAGATAACAGGGTACCCGCGGGTTATTAAAAGTATTAAAAAAAAGCATTGAATTTAGTTTTCCATTATTAAAGGTATTAAAAGTATTAAATTAGCTTTTGTAAGTCTGGAATTTTTTCACCATGGTATGAATTTTCAAGAACATCTCAGTGCAACCTAAATTATATCCGTGACAAAGTTTTTTTTTTGTTTTTTTTAAATCCTTAACGAAAACGACGCATAAAATTTTTACGATGCACTGCACTACAAATCGAAATGCAACTCGTGTGTGCCAAACCACCACAACCGGCAAAACGGAGAATCCATCCACCTCTGCATCGGGAATGCGTCCGTTTGTCGGTGGAACAAAAACCGTGCAGGCAGAAGTATTGTGGATTCTGAACACCAAAACAGACCACCATTCATATACTTCAAATGAGTCCATTGGTGATCTTTCGGATATTACGTCATTTTTGGTCGGCATCAGCTGTCACAATGTTGGTCATATTGCGTTTTGTTCCAGAGGGAGCGTTCCCGATGTCTTAACTGTCTTTTGTAACGAATTTTCAGTTGGCAGAAAAAAACGCACATTTTGTTAATGTTTAAATAGTCTACATATTTTTATGAATATTATAAATGCATTTACACAATGAAATAACGCTGGAAAAGTTTGTTAAATATAAATAAACAGATGCGGTTTTGCGGACTCGCAGAGGGGACGATTAAAAATGGCGTATAGGCCCGCTCTGGCTCTGCAATGACCATATTTTTATCCAAATTATTTATTTTATAACAAGTATTCCTTAGTTCATCATTCATACATCGTTAATATATAGCTATTTCAAAAAGTGGCCCTGGCCCGGCCCGACATAATGATTGACATTTTAATTTTGGTCATGTTTTCAGTTTAATTGAGCTGTTTCCTGCTTGCTATGTTTATAATTGCGATGTTTGTTTACCCCTTTTCCAATTACTGCGAAGAGGGAGGAAGTTACATCGGCCGCCGCTATGATATTTAAGTCATCAGCCATCTGCTGTGACCCGGGAATTTAACGCCTGCTTTCACAGACACTGCTTCCCATGTCAGTCGACACGGGAAATTGTTTTCACACACAACTGCTGCACGGTTAAGTCCCGCGATATTCCCGTTGTTTTGGAGTATGTGATAGGGGCTCAAGTTACATCCAGATACTTTAGGTTGCAGTTTATGGGTCATGCGAAGGCAGTGGACCTGCCATTTCGGTTTGCCTTTCGAATGAATGTGAATTTCGCCGTTTTAACTCAAGAGTTAGCCATGTTCACTGGGGTCTTGGCAGGTGCACTAGCGGCTAGCCTGTTACAGAAGATGGCTGGTCTGAGTCCTGTCCTCCTCCTCTTTTTGTCCATAATTATTGTGTGCGTGTGTGTGTTTTAAAAATTCTGACAGACTTTATAATGTTACTTTGAATGTGTTTTAATTGTATCTTCAATATATGTGCATTCTTTTGTCAAACACATAGTAATTGAGGTTAAATTTGATGTTCAGTGCTTTATTTATTTAATATGATTCAATATGATCTAAATAATGGGTGCGAGAAAAGTATTAATTTTCAGTTGAAATGGCATTAAAAAAGGTCTTAAAAGGCTTGAATTTAGATTTATCAATCCTGGGGGGACCCTGGATAAAGTGGTACCTCTACTTACAACATTAATTGGTTCTGGTAGTCTCGCAACCTGAAATTTTCTCAAATAAAGATGCGTTTTACATGTAAATGCCCTGATATGTTCCAAGCACTACTGCCACTCCACATTAAAATTTCATAGTTGGGGTAAAACCGGGAAAAAAACAGCCAAACACATTTGAATCATTCCATATACCAAACCTAACCTTTGATATCTGTAACTTTGTTCTTTTTGTTTTTTCATTAAATTTTTTTTCATTTGATATTTTCACTTAAAAACAAAAAAATGGGAAAACGGGAAATAATCAGTTTTGAATTGTTTTGTATTTAAAAAACCAAAAAGTAAAAAAATAAATAATATGAATAATAATAGCTAATAGCTAATAATAGCTGTATTTCTGCACTACAAGGCGCACCTAAAAGCCTTCAATTTACTCAAAAGCCGATACAGACTTCATAATGTATTGACAGGTCAGATCGGTCATGCACTGCGCCTCGCATTCAAGTAGGTGGCCGCCCACATCAAGAGGAGCTATTCACAAACGCGCACGCAGCGAACTAATGCCGGATTTCTGTTGAAAAAATACGAAAGCTGTACTGCATACGAACAGGAAGGATTGTCTCAGGAGTGATTTGTTTGAGGATTCCAGATAATCATAATATTTTTCATACCATGCATGCTTTTTGAAACGTGAAAAAAAATCAATGGGAGAAATTAGCCGCTGCTGCATTGGCATCATAGTTCGCGTTATTTACGTATAATAAATGCTAACTGCACATTTTTTGCTTTTAACCAAGAATTGAGACCCCGTTTCACGTCCATATCTATAAAGATTTAAGCATTTATTCATAAGAATTTTCACCGTAAAAGCCGCTTAGATTCACTAACAGACTAGTATTTTACTTTGACATATTTACATAAAATAAATGCTAACTGCAATTTTTTTTTGCTTTTAACCAAGAATCAAGACTGTTTCACGTCCATATCTATTAAGAATTCAGGGATTTAAGCATTTTTTCACAAGAATTTTCACTGAAAAAGCTGTTTACATCGGACGGCCGCTAGCGACATTCACTAACATACTAGCCATGTTCATTGACATATTTAAGTAAAATAAATGCTAACTGCACGTTTTTTTTAATTTTTTTTATGCTTTTAACCAAGAATCGAGTCTGTTTTACGTCCATATCTATCAAGAATTCTGGGATTTAAGCATTTATTCAAAAGAAGTTTCAACGAAAAAAGCTGTTTGTGATTCCACTCGGTCAGCTTTGACGGCCTCGCCAACAATGCAGGCCCCCTATTTATCGGCCCCGTGTCCCGTCATTACATTATGAAGTCTATGAGCCGATATATATCTAGAGGATGCATAATGCAACCCCAACAACTTATAAGAAAACAGTTTTAGAATAAGCCATTCATTGAAGGTGTGCCTATAGTGCGGAAAATACAGAAAATATATCTTAGCGAGAAATTACCTGATTTCCCTTGGCGGGCAACACAAAATGACGTGGCGGGCCCGATTTGGCCCCCGGGCCACTAGTTTGACCACTTGTGCTTTAGTCATTTGAGCATCTGTCCTTTAGTTTACTGACAGCTGGACTTCATTCCACTGAAGCAGATATTTTTATTAAACATCAGGTCAAATCCTTGGAGAAGGACAAACAGTCCGAGAAAAGGGTTCTTGAGTTGGAAGTGGTGGAGCACATCATTCAAAAATTCCGGACAAAGTTCTTAGAGGAAAGATCCATGAGGTAAAGTCATTCTCTTCTGGCATAAAGTTCTGCTTTGCTTTCTGGGAAGCCTGATACAAGTTGCTCCTTCTTCTGCAGGGAAATATCAGAAAGTATGGGCCAGAACACTAAAGGCTCCCAGCTCAACAACACAGGTACTGCGTACATCACCCTCATTCCTAGTTTACACTCAACACTTATGTGAAGCATTAGCCGTGTGCTGCACTCAACACATATAACAGTTGGTCCTTTGTTTCCGTGGGTTGGTTTAATGTCTCCGAAGTAAATGTTTAACATTATGAAACGGAGATTAACGTGTCAGCCTGAGTGATAAAAGATTAGAGCCTCAAAAAATCAAGCCAAAGTGTTTCATTTTTCACCCACATACTGTGTAATGATCACACAAGTCCTGTTTCCATGGCTAAGTCAATGACAGATTGTTACAAGGGCGTAGGTTGTGCATAGGGACGGTAGGGACATAACACTACCAACTTTTCAGGATGCTCAAATTGTCCCGACCAACTTTTAAGCAACCTTATTTGCATTATATAATGACTTTAGTTATGTAGGTAATTATCTGGGTCAGATAGTGTTGTTCTGCAACTTTACCGTACTTATTCTTTATTTTTCTTCTTATTCATTCATTCAGGCCGAACCGTTCAAGTATCTAAACGACCGGAATTTTCGCGCGACGATGGGAATTTTTCAAACGGCCCCGAAAATTTTCCGTTCACCCGTAAACGGTGATTTTCCGGAAAAAAAAAAAAAGCTTCAAAATGTATCCAGTCCTACAATTTTGACCAAATCACATAATTTGGGCATCAAAAATTCCAGGATGGCGAAGGCCATAAAAGTTGTATACACAATTGGGAAAAAAATTACGGTTCCCCGGAAATTTGCCAAAAACTTGCCCATTCATTTTTAATGGGAAATTTCCAATTCAATTCCAATGGAATTACCAATGGAATTTAAATTCCATTGATGCCATTGACGGCCATGTATGTTGAATCTATTGATGCTAATGTACTTGGATTCCATTGACGTTTATGTAAGTCGATGCCATTGACGGCCATGGACGTCCAAAATTTTTCCCATTCATTTCAATGGGAAAAAAACAATGTCCCCAAATCATCAGGAAATGACCAGATATCAACAGGACGTGTCCCCCAAACTTCCCTGATTCCACTGACGCTTATGGAGGGTGCTGCCATTTATGGCCATGGACGTCCAAATTTCCCATTCATTTCTAATTGCATTTACTTTGTGTAATGCCATTGACGGGCATGTTTGTCCATTCTATTGATGCTGATGTACTTGTATTCCATTGATGCCTATGTAAGTCGATGCCATTGACGGCCATGGACGTCCAAATTGTTTCCCATTCATTTTCAATAGCCAAAAAAAAAAAACAATGTCCCCAAAACAACAGGAAATGACCAGATATCAAAAGGACGTGTCCCCCAAACTTCCCCGATTCTATTGATGCTTATGCTTAGTCTATTGACGCTTGTGCTGCCATTGACGGCCATGGACGTCCAAATTTCCCATTCATTTCTAATGGCATTTGCTTTGTTTAATGCCACTGACTGGCATGGTTGTCCATTCTATTGATAGCCCTGGGTGGGGCTAAGATCTGTATCTCCTCATAGCAAAGACCCAGAGTAATCAATCCCGAAATTGCAGTTTCTAGTTTAGATTGTCTTTCCATATTTTGTAAGGATAGAATTGACCCTACTATTATTAAGTGAATTACCTTCATTATGTTCAGACTGACATTTACCCTTTTTCACTTGTATGAATGTGTGAGTCCATTTTTTCCCCTCAAACACATGTTTGATTTGCATGACACCCCCACCCACACACACACACACACTCAAAACCCAGACAGAAATACAACATGTCGACAACATGCCGCCCCACCCCCCTTCGAAGACGAGGGATATTAGATTTTTTTTTTCTTTTGGCCAGCAGCAGCAACCACTGTAAGTAATGGTAATGTAAAAAAGACATCAATGTTGTGGAGGTGGGGAACACACCACTAAATTTGCTACTGAAAGTCCGACCTGCAGCAAAGTTGCATGACATTAAACTGTGTGAATTTGCTAACCTGCAAAACTCCAGTAGGAAGCTGCTTAGAGAGAAGTGTCTTCTATATGTGTTTTCTACTTTTATCGTTAATTAAACTGTGAGAAATATAGTAAACCAAGGTTTACCCTTTTCTCCCTAATTTTCTTTTTTTTTAATTCATGTGGTCTTGAAGCAGCCTAAAGGAGCTTTCACTTTTTGTTGAGTTTGGCTGTGCTTGTGGACAAAAGCAGTAGTGTTTTACCTCAAGGAAGGCTCATTTTTGATTTATTTTTGTTATTCCCTGACTAAGAAGGTTTTTCAGTTATATTGAATTTCTTTATTTAGGCAGACAATGTTGACTGGTATTAAGACACTTGCTTATTTTTTTGCATTTCTGGATAGTTAAGCGATTATTGAGGGGTGATAATATAATTTAAATTATGTTCAAATATTGCAATTTAAAATGTTCTAAATAAACAAACAAAAAGATAATTAAATCCAGATATTTATTTTGGAAGTTTAAAAAAAGAAAAAAAAAATTGTAGTTTTTGAAAAAAAAAAAAATGTTTGAATCGAACGATGTATCACTTGAACTAATTCATATGAAAGTTTATATAAGTCAATTCAAATTCAAATGAATCCCTGACCCCTGTTCACCCAATCTGTTTGGTCTTATTAGCAATAAGTGTACATGCAGGTTATGCTGTTATATCGTCCCTACTAATGTTGAGAGCAAACCTACGCCCTTGGATTGTTACCCAGCACTTTTCTAGCACTGCATTGAAAAATGAAGACCCAGTCTGTTTTTTTGGGCTACAGGATCTTCAGAGCAATATGGGAGCAGTTGCAGCATGAACATGAATGTAAATGTCATCAGTTCAGAGAAAGTGTCTGCCAGTGCAAGACGCCGCTTTGAAACTCAGGTAACGGAGCCAAAAGCATCCATTGGCATGTTTACCTTGACTAATTCTTTGTAATACTCCATGGTTTTTTACACACGACAGTGAACGCCTACATACTGTAGCTGCAGTTTGGTATTCGTATACTTTTTAGGGGGAAAAACTACCAGATTTTTCAAACTAAAAGACTCAGTAAAAGTCCTTTGTTTTTCACCAAAATTGACAGTGCGCCATATAATCCAATGAGCCTTATGTATGAATTCTAGTTGTGGTTAATCACCACAAACTTGTTGGAGGACAACTGTACTATACTGCTGTTTACTGCCATTTTAGCTGTTTTGTTTGGTAAATGAGAAGTTACTGGAAAATACTGATTGCTGCAACCCAGAGGTTGCGCTAGACTTTTTCGTTGTCTGTCATTTTGACTGACAGTGTCATAAAAATCCGGTCATAATCTATTTTTACCCGTCACTTACATTTTTAAAATGATAATAATGACATATTGAATAGTATTTAGTTTTCATTCATTTTTAATTAATATTCTGTCCGAACAAGCTTAACAAGAGGCAAACAGACAGCGGAGTGCACCAATCAGCGACGGGCAGACGTGCCGTTACCAAAGCGACGAGGGCAGGACGAGGGACTTGCGCGTGGAAGTAAACATACAAGGAGAACGGAGTTTATTCAACATGGCTAGTGCGAGACAGGCTGTTGTCAATGTCTCGTGTCAATGTGTTTTAGCTCATTTAAAACTGAATTTACCGCGGATTGGAACATATTCTCGGCTCTCCCGCCATCCGTGTTGTTGTAGAGACAACTTTCGGCGCGCAAGAGTGACGTTGCTCGTGAAGAACACGTCACGCAAATAAACAAATCTAATTCGTCGACTGATTTTGTACCTACTCGAGAGGCTGTGTCCCAGACTTTTCTCTCAGTGTTTGAAAAATACAGGGAGAACAATCTGGCCGTGCCAGGCAAACACTCAGTTGCCTTGACATTTTTCCGACTAAGGCCACCGATGTCATGCATCAAGAGAGACAATAGCTAATTAATATGCTCACTCGCCACCCTGTGGTCTGGGGTGTGAATTGCAGCCTGTCAAAATGACTGATGGACTTCAGTTTTTTCCGTCACCGTTTAAAAAATCCGGTCAACGACGGAAAATATTCGGTTAACGCGACCCCTGCTGCAACCTCTGGGTAGACTCTATGAATAGCCCTAAAAAAAATCCCAGACTTCTCAAGTTTCCAGTGTTAAACACTTTTAACATGCAGTTTGTGGCTTCCAGGTGGGTTTAATTGAAAATGATGTACTGCTTTTCCTGCTGGGTGTGTATTATCATCAACAAGTTGGCGTTATCCTTGTAGACGCTCCAATGTGTGCTCGTCTGTCTATGTTCATTCAAAATTGTTGGAAACCTTTATTTATTTTTTTGGGCCAAAGAAGATGAGCACATGTAGAAATGACTAAAATATGACAAAAAAGAAAAAACAAAATAATGCTATCCTCATTAAAATATGAAAACCTACGAGACCTAAAAAAAAAAAGATTGAAATGATTTTATGCAGGAATGGGAGAAAATCCAAAAGGTTCAGATACTAATCATATATATATGTATATGTATATTTATATGTATGTGTGTGTATATGTATGTGTGTGTATATGTATGTGTGTGTATATATATATATATGTGTATATATATATCAGAGGTTGCGCTAGACATTTTCATTGTCTGTCATTTTGACTGACAGGGTCATAAAAATCCGGTCATAATCTATTTTTACCAGTCACTTAAATTTTTAAAATGATAATGATGACATATTCAATAGTATTTAGTTTTCATTCATTTTTAATTTATATTGTAACGCTTGCTTGGCGGCGAAAAATTAGACACGGAAGTTGTATTTTTCTCCCTCTTTTTACTCTGCTTACCGCCAACAACACCAACAAAACAACTCCACTCCCAAAGAAAAAGAGGCAACTATATAGACCCCAATCACCAACGTCACACAATGATCTTAATTGTGGTTGTCAGCCCAAAATCTTCTAAATATATATTAAATGCATCTTACCAGATATAAAATGACTACTACATGTGGTGATCGTTTGGTGCCCAGATTTCTTGTCGAATTACAGCAGTCCATCTCGCTCTCCTCTTCGGGTCTCTCAGAATACGGTAGAACTTCAAGTCTCTCCGTCTATCTTCTCTGTTACTGCAACCAACCGCCACACACGCCTTCGCCATTTTGATTATTAATGTTAACGAGCAGAAAAACACGCCGTAATAGGAGGCATGTACATAGCGGTAATGTGTAAACACGACGAGCTGACGGACAATATAGCTGCTCCAGTCAGGGGGCGGAGTTGTGACGTCATGTCATTGGGGTCTACAGACAAGTTTCCTGAGGGAAATATGGGCTTCGCACTTCCGGTGCGGTTGAGTATCAGTGTATTAGCAGTGTATTGATGACGATAAAACTACGAAATCAAGCCAGAGCAACCCATGGAATCTTCAAAAATTGATTCAGCACGACCTAGATGACACGTAGATGAGATTGGATGGCAGTATGTGTCACTTCGTTGATCATTCGTGGACAAAATTATTAACAACGGTCAGCCTGTGTTAACGTGAGGAATGGATTGATACTACGGCCATTAGTGACCAAAATGTAGTGAAATTACAAGTTATATTACATTTGCCGACTGCAGAAGGGCTGACATGGATTGTTTTGTTACAAGAAAATGCTACAAGGTTATGTACATATGATGTAAACACAAATAGTATGTCATTTTTTTTATTGCAGGCATTGATCGCAATAAAACATTTAGACATAATTCCATTTCTTGTTTTATTTAAAACGATTGGTGCACTCCAAAACAGGTCAATAAATCACATTTATAAAAGTATTGCAAAAATAGCATACGAGAATGTGATATCAGACCGCAGAGCTCCGGAGCCTCGTGAACAAATAGCGACATCACGGAGGCCCACGGCGGCATTTAGATGTGCTTTTCTCCCGTCCTTGGTAATTCCAGCTCCAATAGCATACATTTAAAGATGCTACCGTTCACAAGTTCGTAGTTGGATCACGGCGATCTCGGCGAACCACCGTCTGTCACAATTCCTGCCCCTCTCTCGGCCTCTCCCGGGAGTCGAGCTGTCATCATCATTGTGGAACGCAAACGATATATGTTCGATATATGTCCATCAACGTACAAGCCAAGTTGTCTTCCCTTTTATAACAGCGTTTCCCAGCTGAAAACAAACGAATAAAAACTTGCAACACTTGGATTTATGCGGTGCATTCAAACACGATTAGCAACAGGCGGCTAGCAGCACTAGCAGAAGCTAGTTGTTGTATAAATGATTAAACTTCGTAATTACAATCATCATCGTAATATCAATAGCAAAGGCAACAAGTCGTTTCATGCGCCAGATTTTAGGTTTCGTATTTTTAGAGCACATTACCTTCCATAACAGCAGGGGCATGATTGCAGGAGCTGTCAGTTTTATACATCTCCTTCCCTCCCTCCTGTATGACGAGTACGAGCACCCATGGTTTGGAAATTGACATGGTACGAAGCATGGAGGCTTTGGCTTGGTTCTCCACCCGCCTACATCAAAATAACATTCCCGGGATCTTGTATAAAGACCTTCCAACTTCGATTCCACCGCCATTGACTTCAATGGTAAACAGGCGGAAACGGAAGGGGAAGGAAGACATAAGGAAGTAAACCGGAAGTACCTCGGAAACTTGTCTATACACAGGCGGCAATCTAGTCCACCAATTGGATGACGCGCTGGCACACCGGGTGCACCTATAAGAACCTCGCGTTGATGTGTCAATCACGGTGCTGCCGCCAGACCCCGGTGACGCTACAATATTCTGACAGAATAGCCAACGACATCATGCATTAAGAGAGACAATAGCTAATTAATACGCTCGCTCGCCAGCCTGTGGTCTGGGGTGTGAATTGCAACCTGTCAAAATGACGGACGGACTTCAGTTTTTTCCGTCACCGTTTTAAAAAACCGGTCAACGACGGAAAATATTCGGTTAACGCGACCCCTGCTATATATATATATATATATATATATATATATATATATATATATATATATATATATATATATATATATATATATATATATATATTAGGGCTGTCAAAATTATCGCGTTAATTAATTTTTTAAATTAATCACGTTAAAATATTTGACGCAATTAACGCACATGTCCCGCTCAGACAGTATTCTGCCTTTTGGTAAGTTTTACAGCAAGGTTTTTTGTGCTGTCTAACAGCGAACTCTTGTGGTCGCTTTGCGACATGGTTTATTGCTTTCTTGCCAGTTCAATATGGCTGCACGACATCTCGGGCTGACGCCTACGTTGTAATGTTGTGCTTATATGATCCTTGGACAAGATTTGTCCGTAAGTATGGTTGTTGTAAAGAATGTACATATTATGTTAGTAAGCGAAATGTTATATTTTTTATATGAGACGCTTTTTGTTTATGTTTAGTGAACCTGTATAGTGTGCTAAGCTAACGTTGTTGCTAATGCAATGCTTGTGTACTTTTTTTTTTTGTAGTTTCACTACGGTCTAAAGAGGACAGTGGTTTGAGGCCATTTTATTAATAAATCAGATGAAAAAGGAAGAAGTCTGATTATTAAGGCGTCGTTCACTAGCTGTCTAGCTTTGGAAAAAGTAGACGCTTCGGAGTGAGGACAGCATAGACAGATTTAAATGACAGTAGAGTGAAATGCCCACTACAGTCCTTATGTACCGTATGTTGAATGTATATATCCATCTTGTGTCTTATCTTTCCATTCCAACAAATTATTTTACAGAATATATATATAATTCACAGAAAAATATGGCATATTTTATAGATGGTTTGAATTGCGATTAATTGCGATTAATTACGATTAATTAATTTTAAAGCTGTAATTAACTCGATTAAAAAAATTAATCGTTTGACACCCCTAATATATATATGTATATATATATGTATATATATATATATATGTAGACAGATATATACAGTATATATACAGTGCACATATTCTTTTTGCCCAGGTTCTCAGAGGAGGACCTGGAGATGTGACTTGGTACTCATTGAGCTTGAGAGGCGACCCGCCTGATGCGATAAAATTATGACAAGCTTTACTTAGAGCCAATTAACTTTAATTATATTAACAATTAATGCTTGATTAACATCAACTGGCACAACAAAATGGGGCGAGTGGGGTCCTGTCTGACATCGATACTTTGCTTAATTGCCACATGCTGTTTTTTTCGTGCTTTTCAAAGTTTGGATGGCTGAAATTCTTTGACCCTACATAAAATGCGCTTCTCTTATCAGCGACATTGGGATTCTCACTGCACATTTTGTACCGCATTTCCGTACGAGCATCATTTGCTTCTAGCCATGGTACCTCCTGCAGCCACTTTTCAGCAAAAGTCCTTTTTTTCGGTAGCTCCGGTGTCGTCTCTGTCGTCTGTCTGTCTTTTGATGGGGGTGGGGGAACACAGAATTACTTACTCAGTGGGGCCTGCCTCTTCGACATTTTGAGAAGGTATTTTCTCGTGTCCGCCGCAGATACAGTGGTCAGCCATCGGTACGCAAAAGCGTATGGAAGCCGTTGAGGGCCAACGCGTTTGTCTACGTCCAGTACGCATGCGGGCATGCGGACCACTTATGTGCACCCTGTGTGTATATATATATATGTGTGTGTGTGTGTGTGTGTGTGTGTGTGTGTATATGTATGGCGGAAAACGCTTAGGTGACTTGAAGTTCCGCTCTGAGACCCCCAATTTGGCCAACTTTCAAAATTGGCCGATATGCATGTGTGATACATCATTGGAAAGCTTAAAATCTCAATTTTCTAGGGGAAGAAAAATTTTAAACAGGAGGGCATTTCTAAAAAAAAAAAAAAATTTTTTTTTTTAAACAGCAAAACCCTATCTGGAGGTGAGAGCACGCAAGAGCAGAATTAAAGACGCCATGACTTTAACGAGATATAATCGCGTACTTACCTTGTTTCGATCCAAAAACTCCACGTAGCATATATCACTGAATGTCAAGACACAGCTGTGAATGGCCACAGCTGGATTTTTGGGGGATTTTATGGGTGAAACACGGTAATATAACAAGGGTCGCGATGCAGAAATCGCAGACATCGAGTAGTGGTCGAGATGTTCTTTTTCATATATTTAACCCTTCAAATGTTGTTTTTCAATTTTTCTTTGTTTGGATCGATTATTTATCATCTAACATCAGAGAAAATGTGATAGTAACAAAAAAAAAAAAAAAAAGCGATACTTATGAGGTAGATATACTTTTTTTACAGACACCATTTTTTTCATTGTGACGTAATTTGTATAAAAGTTTAAAATATGCGAGTGAATAATTTTTTTAAGTCATTTTTTTTTAAACAAAATATTACACATCAATTAATGATTCTAAGCAAAAAATGACATTTTAAATAATGAATATAATTAATTACGTATATTTTATGGATGGGTTGAAGCAAAAGCGTTTGCGCGACATCTGTAAACGGGGGTTTTGAGGGTGAAACGGACAAATTAAAAATAGTTCGGGGGCTTAATGCGTCATGAATCTGCTATGGCAGCATATAGACATATTGTTCTGTCAAACACAACAGTTCTTTTGGCTTAAAATACAGCAGTTTCTTTTAAAGAAGGGTGCAAGAGCAAAAATTGCTTTTTCAGTCTTGTCTGTGTTTTCCGCCATATATGTGTGTGTGTGCGTGCGTGTGTGTGTGTGTGTGTGTGTGTGTGTATATACTGTATATGATAGAGAGACAACGGGTTTCCTAAAGAGACAAGAGTCCCGTTTCTAGCCGTTTGAGAGAGCCATGATGCAAAGACAAGTTAAATATATATGTGTGACAAAATATCGAAATAGTGATATTTCGCGATACTTTGTATCCCAAAAGGTTTTCAATATGCTCAAGCCAAGAATCGATATATTGTTTCTAAAAGATGCAAATGTTTAAAAAAAAAGAAAAAAAGAAAAAAGAACCTACAAGTTGCCACCAAAATAGTCTCTGTTAACTCTGGCTGCCATTGACAGCGCTAGACGCCCAATCCATGTAGACTGGAAGAGGTGAATGATCGTTTGTTAATTTGAAACCAGAGCATTCACGGTTAGTCTTTCTGATTTTTTTAGGCGTTTCTAGCTCACTTTTTGTTCATTTTAGGGCATTTACAGGTCACTTCCTGTTGAGTTTGAGTATCTGCCTATTCATATAGGGAGATTCCCTGGGCACTCCCTGTTCTGTCACACAAAAGAGATTCCCACCCCTAATATATGTTTATGAACTATACTGTGTTTTTGCGTAACCTTCAAATGCAAGAGGTAGAACTACTTACACTTTGTCATTACAATGCCATTTTTTTATGTGTAAATAACAAACAAAATATTAAATGGCTTACCATTTTTTACATAGATTGCAACTGCACATATTTGTCTGTTTTTTTTTTCTTTCAAGTTATATGTTTGTATTTGTACTCTTTTATTCTGACCGTGGAAACTATTCTTTTCTTCCACCCTTTCATTATTTCTGACTTTGTTTATCTTGCTCTCCCCCTCTCAGATCCATACCCGATTACAGACCCTTGTAAGCAGTTTACAAAACAAGAGCAGTGACATTGAGGTTCTGGCAGTAAGTCATTTTGTTTGTTTACCCATACATACACTTCCTCTTTGAGTACTCTTTATCTTTCCAATTCAACTGTGACATGTCTGAGCGCGAAAAAGGGATTTGATAGCCAGAGCATGAAACATCAGAAGAAGCGGAGTTGTTTACCTTATGCTGTGCTCTGCAAAGATAGCTCAGAATCACCTCCGTGAAGTTTGACCCCCATTAGACGCAAATTTATAGAAACAATTTTGTTATTAGTTTGTGCTGATTTTTTTTATTTTTTATTACGTTTGTGCTGCTATCATTTTTGAGATATTAAGCCCCCCTCATTTTGATTAAAAATGGTGTCAATGGTTTTAGATATTGACATTTTAATTTTGACAGGCTCTTTGGTTTGACACCCCAAAAACGACCGTTTGTAAAGAAATGAAATTTCAAAGTGCTACTTGTCCTACAGATTTTGTCCAAATCACATAAGTTACACCTCTGTGAAGTTGGCCCCACATCAGACTAGGGATAGGAATCGAAATCCGATTCCAACTCCGAACCGGATCCTAGTGTTTCGAGGTCTCGACATCACAATGAAAAAGCCGCAACGATCCCTTTAACTATTCCAAAAGACTCGTATTGCGTCGTCACGTAACGTGACATGTCT
Source organism: Corythoichthys intestinalis (assembly GCF_030265065.1). NCBI lineage: Eukaryota > Metazoa > Chordata > Actinopteri > Syngnathiformes > Syngnathidae > Corythoichthys > Corythoichthys intestinalis. The sequence continues at coordinate 5,090,449 of NC_080409.1, read as the reverse complement.
TGTTGTCTAGACGCATCAAACTAGCATGGCGCCAAGAACCACTCGCTCCAAAGTTTGGCTACACTTCACCAGGAAAGAGGGTAAAAATGGAACGTTACAATGGTTTAGCACGAGCATTGCAGACGTAAACATAACAATGACAGCACGTAGGTTGAAACACTCAAAAGTGTGTCTTCACTTCAGGAGGAAAAATTATAACAAAGCGACTTGCAGTCATTGCAAGGTGCAATGACAAGGATAACTGCATCGGGAGGGAATATGACTGTAATGTCCTCACCGAGACGTTAAGGCTCAGTCCTGGCTATACAGCTAGCTAAACTCCCAAATGACGATGCAGAAGACGTTGGTATAATATGCTGACTTTATTCAGCAGTCGTTTTGACACCCATCACTTGAAGAGTGAAACTAAAAATGGAATTGAAAGAAATCCATTTCGTCCCCAATATCAAACAGGTTTGCATCAACGTAAATCAGCGGTGATTAGCTGCTCATACAGTAATAACACAAACGGTTAGCATGCGTTCACTAGCATTAGCACATTGTTCAAACCACTACACAACTGGATTTAAGTGCCCGATCGCGAGTGGAAACACACAACAACAACAACACAAAAGATGATACATACAGGCGTTGCCTCTGTAGACATTTTACAAACATTAACAAAGAACGTAGGCTCATAGCAGTGTTTCCCTCTCTCACTAACTCGCTCACTCGCTTGGATGCCTTGTAGCTGCACTTTTTCGTGTGTAAGCGTGCTCTTCTTTGCGTGAGGAAGCGCAAGGGCGCCTCCACTTGAGCGTGAAAGCACACTAAAAACTAAAAGGCATGCATTTCAATATAATGGTAACTAATCCACTTTAACACAATGTTACAATGTTTCAGTAAAATGTTACACATACTTGTGTATTTGCCACTTATTTCCACAGTTAACATTGAGACTTTGGGCCTCTTTTGACCTTGTTGTGAGTTTGTAAGGTTGTGACTTCTGATTAAACAAACTCGATGCCAATCAAAACGTTTTTTTCCCCATATTAGAATCGATAAGAGAATCTATAAAGAATCGAGTCGTTAAGCAATATCGATAATGGAATCGGAATCATAAAAATCGTATCAATTCCCATCCTTTCATCAGATATAAATTTATAGAAAAATTATGTCATTCGTTTGTGCTGGTATCGTTTTTAAGATCTTAACAATTCTTTAATAGGTCAATCTGAGGTCAACCAGCCCAGCATTTTGATTAAAAATGGTGTCAATCGTTTGTGCTACGTTTGTGCCATAAACATTTTCGTTTGTACTGCTTTCACACATTGTGAACATATGACCGAACTATGATGCATTTTCGTCTCGTCAGATGAAAACTGTCATTAGTCCCGTTATGTTTTAGTCTCCCAAAACACGTTTTTAGCTCGTTATTGTCTCGTCATCGTCATGAAAAAATTGTTTGTTGACGACACATTTTCGTTAGTCATCATTGACGAAACAACTCTGATATTATTGGCTCGGATCTTTTAACATCCATTCAAAAGTGAGATAATTTGCTTGATAACACTAAATGACATGTTATAAGCATTCATTAATACTCATTAGTCGTGACAGTATTATGTCATAATTATGATTGTCTCATGCCAGTCTTGTGGCACCACTGTCAAATAGTATTACCAAATACCATAACTAGCAAATAATGAAACAACTGGAACAGTAACTGTATAAATAATTGTCGCATAACATGAATTTTGATTGATATTTATATCTGGAGTGCTGCAATGCATTTTCAAGGATGACTGCCTGAAAAAAACATCAAAATTCCCTCAGTCCTTGATGATATGGGGCTGCATGTCAGGCAAAAGCACTGGGGTGGTTAAATCTTAAATCTGGGGTGGTTTACATTGAAATTTTAGACAGCTTTCTTTTCCCTTCAATTGAAAATATGTCATTGTCATTTTCCAAGATGACAATGCATCATGCCACAGAGCTAAAACTGTTAAAGCATTCATTGGAAAAAGATACATCCAGTCAATGTCATGGCATGCAAATAGCCCAGATCTCAACCCTATTGAAAACCTGTGGTGAAAATTAAAAAAAATAAAAATAAAAAAAAAAAGGCCCACAATAAGGCTCCCACCTGCAAGGATGTTCTGGTAACTGCAATCAAAGAGAGTTGGCACCAAATCGATGAAGAATATTCATCCAGTCCATGCCTCAGAGACTGCAAGCTGTCATAAAAGCCAGAGATGGTACTATTAAATACTGTAGATGTGTTTTGATTGTTATTTGTTTGTTTGTTTCTCATGATTCCATATATTTTTCCTCAGAATGGAGCGATTCCATATATATTTCCCTGCACTTGCCTTGCTCTATAAAAGTAACATTTACTGACCACCACAATGTTTTTTATTCATTTCTTTTAGTGTTTATGAATGCGAAAGAGTTGCACTTTTGACCTAATTCATTATTTTTTCAAGCTTTTTATCTGCGTTTGTTCTACATGATAAAATGGCTGAGTGAGTGCTCGTCCGAGACTGGTGATTCCATACTTTTTGCTTGGGATGGTGGTAGTAGTGGTTGGCGTTGTGTTGCATTATGCATCCAAATGATGAAGCTGAGCTAAATGGAATGTCATGCCATTATTAACCAATATTGATCCATATATATAAAGTAGGGCTGTCAAAATTATCGCGTTAACGGGCGATAATTATTTTGTTAAATTGATCACGTTAAAATATTTGACGCATTTAACGCACAAGCCCCGCTCAAACAGATTAAAATAACAGCACAGTGTAATGTCCACTTGTTACTTGTGTTTTTTGGTGTTTTGTCCCCCTCTGCTGGCGCTTGGGTGTGATTGATTTTATGGGTTTCAGCACCATGAGCATTGTGTAATTATTGACATCAACAATGGCGAGCTACTAGTTTATTTTTTTGATTGAAATTTTTACAAATTTTATAAAACAAAAACATTTAATAACATTTAACATTTAATATAAAATTTCTATAACTTGTACTAACATTTATCTTTTAAGAACTACAAGTCTTTCTATCCATGGATCGCTTTAACAGAATGTTAATAATGTTAATACCATCTTGCTGATTTGTTATTATAATAAACAAATACAGTACGTATGTACCGTATGTTGAATGTATATATCCGTCTTGTCTTATCTTTCCATTCCAACAATAATTTACTGAAAAGTATGGCATATTTTATAGATGTTTTGAATTGCAATTAATTATCATTAATTAATTTTTAAGCCTGTAATTAACTCGATTAAAAATTTTAATCGTTTGACAGCCCTAATCTAAAACACATCGGATATTATTAAGGCGCACTGCCAACTTTTGAGAAAATGAAAGGCTTTCAGGTGCGTTTTATAGTGCAGAAAATACGATAATCATGGAGGCCCATTATGTATTTGTAGCCAACTTAGTCATTTTGATAGTTGGCTAATATAGTGAAGATCGATATATACAACATGTGTTGCCTTCGTTACAAGACAATTTTTGTGGCTCCAGACATTTTTGTCTTTTGCTCCAACATGGCTCTTTCAATATTTTGGGTTGCCGATCCCTGGTATAATGCAACCCAACCACTACTACTGCTACTATTGTGCCTTATAATGCGATGCGCCTACATATGAGAACAGAAAATTAGACTTTCAAAGAGGAAGAACGCATAATCATTACACAATCTGAAATGTCAAAATTGTTATTCGACAATGTCTGCGTTCTATAGGATACTGGGGGCGGGATTCAATAAGCTTCGGCTTCTCCCGTCTGCGCTTTTCTTTTCGGGTTGAACTGAATGTAAACACAAATGAATGCTGTATGTTTGTTTGGATTTGTCATGCCTGAAAGGAAAATAAAGAAACAAACTGTTTTCAAATAGACCATTCATTGAAGGTGTGCCTTATATGGTACTATCTCAAAATATATAAAACGATAGCTGCACAAACGAAAATTTTTACTGCTCAAACGTAGCATAAACGAATGGCACCATTTCAGGTCTATTTTGCAATAAATCGGGGGCTGGATGACGTTATTACTCGAAATAAATATCTAAAAAGGTAAGAGCACAAATGTAGCACAAACGATTGGAAAAAAATGTTTTAATCAAAAAGGGGGGCTGGTTGACCTCAGATTGACCTATAAAAATTATTAATATCTCAAAATCAATGGCAGCACAAATGATTTTATTTTATTTATTTATTTTCCAGAACAAACAAATGACATATTTTTTTCCATAAATTTGCATCTGATTGGGGGGCCTATGGAGGTAGATTTGTGTCTTTATTATGCAATCAAAAAAAAAGTTTCTTCAATCAAATAAAAAGTTGCTTCAATCAAAATATATATTTTCAATCGAAGAAAAAGTCACTTCAATAAAAAAAAAATGTGTATGAATGCAAAAATAAATAAAAAATGTATTTGAAAACTATTTTTCTTTGAATGAATTATTTTTTTAAATTTAAGTCAAGTTTTTTTTTTGATTGAAACAACTTTTGATTGAAGTAATGTAATTTTGCGTTTGGACCACATTTTGGCTAGGACATTTGTGTCTTTATTATTCAATCAAAAAATAAGTTGTTTCCATCAAAAAAATATATATTTTCAAAAGAAAAATCACTTAAATCAAAAATTTAAAAAAAAAAATTAAATCGTAGAAAAAAAGGTTTGAATGTGAACAAATATTTGAGACTCAGAAATTCGAATATAATCACTTCATTTTTCATTGAAACTGTTCTCTTTGATTGAAGCAATCCTTTTTGTGTTTGAGCCATATTATGGGTAGGACATTTGTGTCTAAATCATTCAATCCCAATAAAAGTTGCTTCAATCAAAAATAAACTATTTTTAATCAAAGAAAAAATCATTTGCAAAAAGGTTTTTTTTTTTTTTTGAAAATATTTTTTTTATTTGAAATATATATATTTTTTGAAGTGTCACTTTTTTGGAAAAGCAAAAAGTTTTAGACTTTTTTTTTTTTTTTTAAAAGGAAAAAGTTTTGAACACTTTTTTTTGAAGTGGCAAAAGTTTTGAAGGCACTTTTTTGCGATTGAATCATTCTGACACAAAGATTCAACTTCAACGCTACTTCCGACATGTTTGAGTGGCAGGTGACTACGCCAAAGGCATAAAAGTATGAAGCAAGAATAACGGCCACCAGGGCTCCATCCAGCCATCGGACTCTGCTCGAGTCCAAGCTGAAAATAGGGCACCGGTACGGGGGTGTGACATTGGCATCTCACCGGAGTACCCGGGAAGGTACGTTCGCTTACTGAGCAGGCTAGTGTCGGGCCACTCGCCGGCCACTCCTGTACCGGCTCGTCGCTGACACTCCGGTTGGACCCAATTGCCAATCGTCATGTCAGCGCAGCGGCCCGCTGCCCGCGGGTGAAGTTCCCCGTGCTCAATCACATTAAGCAGCAGGGCACCGTACCATCGCGGGTACTCCGGTGAGATGCCGATGTCACACCCCCGTACCTGAGTCTCAAATATTTTTTCTCATTCAAACCTTTTTTTCTACGATTGAATTTTTCAAATTTTTGATTGAAGTGATTTTTCTTTTGAAAATATATATTTTTTTGTTTGACAACATTTATTTTTTGATTGAATAATAAAGACACAAATGTCCAAGCCAAAATGTGGTCCAAATGCAAAATTACATTACTTCAATCAAAAAAGTTGTTTCAATCCAAAAAAAACTTGACTTAAATAAAAAAAAAAAAAAAAATTAAAAGAAAAAGTTTTCAATTACATTTTTTTGAGTTTCAAATTTATTTTGCATTTAAACACTTTTTTTTTTTTGATTGAAGTGACTTTTTCTCCGATTAAAAATATATCTTGATTAATGCAACTTTTTATTTGATTGAAGCAACTTTTTTTTGGATTGAATAATAAAGACACAAATCTACCTCCATAGGGGGCCAACTTTACAGAGATCTCAGAATCCAAACGTACCGCTATATGACACGATGAACATATCCTTCCCTATGCAACTGCCACTTTGAGGTTTTTTTTTTTTTTTTTCTTTTGGAGTCGTTGCTTTTGATGTATTTCCAAGATATTTGCCCCAAAAATCACTTTATTTACTTTGTCACGGCATTCTCCCCAAAAAATGTTTGTCGTTCCTGCGGGGATTATATCGGGCTGTCATTCGTAAATATGAGTTATTGTAACATCCCACGCCTAATCACCTTCATTCCACTAAACGCTTGCACATGCCTACAAGTCTTTGTTGTTGCATGTCAGCAGCCTGTTTGTGTATCAGTCCGACTGGAACACAACAGCACTCATTTTCCAATGATAGGCCCATGAGGCAATTAGCCCCTTCCTGGGAACGGCACACAGGGGTACGCCAGGGGAAAGTAGAATTTTGAGTAATCTTTTTCTGAGAGAATTACGTAACCTGTTGAGTGAGATTGTACAGAAAGCGAAGACATCATAGCATTATTTTGAAACACAATAGCTTCTAGATGTCCTATTTGAGCTTGTTATTCTTTCGTGCAGGTGGACCTTCAGAAGGAAACGCTGATCAACTTCCTGTCTCTGGAGGTCGGTTCCTTTTATGACTTTGTCAAACACATTTCAATAAAAGGCTGCATCCTGGTGATGGGAGGCATGCAGTGGGTGGAAAGAGTGGGCATTAAAGCTCAAGAACCCAGACAGGAAGCGGGGATCCCGTCTCCTTCCTTTAGTGTGGCCTCTGTTGAGGAGGTGGTACGAGGGAACACCCCTAACTTTTTCCACCATCAGGGAGACCTATTGCCGTTATTTGAACCGGCACCCCTTTATTAACAAGGCCGCCATACAGTCTACATGCTTGCTTAAGGGGTGTTAATATTCACATTCCAAACTTCTGACCCAAAGTCTCCTTGCAATAACTACACTTCCAAAAGCGCTCGAGGTGAAAATACTTCATTACTGTACTACATTGTAACCAAGAACAAGAAAGAATATGGTGGAGGTGATGCACTGTTATATAAGCGCCACCTCGTAAATAAATGGGCCACCTCTGCAAAAAGCTCTTTACAGCAAATGGTAAAATAAAGTATTACATTGGAAAAGGGCATGTTAAGAATACAGTGGTAAGAAAAAGTATCTGAACCTCTTGGAATTTCTCACATTTCTGCGAAAATCACCATCAAATGTGATCTGATCTTTGTCAAAATCACACAGATGAAAAAACATTGCATTAACTAAAACTACCTAAACATTTCATAGGTTTACATATTTTAATGAGCATAGCATGAAAACAATGACAGAAGGGGGAAAAATAAGTAAGTGAACATGGCTCGGTCAAAAGAGATGTCTGAAGACCTGCGATCAATGATTGTTGCTTTGTATAAAGCTGGGAAAGCATACAAAACTGTCTCTAAAAGTTTGAATGTTCATCAATCAACAGTCAGAGAAGTTGTCTATAAATGGAGAGAGTTTGGCACTGTTGCTTCTCTCCCAAGGAGTGGCCATCCACCAAAGATGACACCAAAAATTCAGCGCAGAATACTCAGAGAGGTAAAGAAGAAGCCTAGAGTGTCTGCTAAAGACTTACAGAAATCACTGGCACAGTCCAATATCTCGCACATCAACTCAATGTAAAACTATGGCCAAGAATGGTGTTCATGAGAGGTTTCTACGGGGAAGCCACTGCTGTCAAAAAAAAAACCCATTGTTGCTCGTTTAATGTTCGCAAAAAGGCACATGGACACTCCACAAAAGTTTTGGCAAAATATTTTGTGGACTGATGAAAGCAAAGTTGAATTGTTTGGGAGTAACTCACAACGTCATGTGTGGAGAAAAAATAGAACGGCTCACCAACATCAACAACTCATCCCCACCGTGAAGTATGGTGGAGGAAACATCATGATTTGGGGCTGTTTTGCTGCCTCAGGGCCTGGACAACTTGCAGTCATTATTGGAAGAATGAATTCAAAAGTTTATCAGCGTGTTTTGCAGGAAAACGTGAGGCCGTCTGTCAGACAGTTGAATCCAAAAAGAGAATGGATGCTGCAACAAGACAATGATCCAAGACACATAATTAAATCAACTTCAAAATCTTTTCAGAAAAACAAAATACACATTGTGGAGTGGCCAAGTCAATGTCCAGAGTTGAACCCCATTGAGATGCTGTGGCATGAACAAAAGACAGCAATTAATGCTAGACATCCCAGGAATCTGACTGAACTACAGCAGTTTTTGTAGAGAAGAATGGGCCGAGATTAGTCCTGAGCGATGTGCCAGACTGATCTACAGCTACAGGAAGTGTCTGGTTGAAGTTATTGCTGCCAAAAGGGGGGCCACAAAATATTATATGTGATGGTCCACTTATTTTTTTGCCCTTCTGTCATTGTTTGCATACTATCCTCATTAAAATCTGAGAACCTATAAATGTTTTGGTGGTTTTAGTTAAAACAGACACTGCTTTTTCATCAGTGTGATTTTGACAAAGATCAGATCACATTTGATGGTGATTTTATGCAGAAATGTGAGAAATTCCAAACGGTTCAGATACTTTTTCATACCACTGTATACCAATCAGACGTAACAATACAGTCACAGGAACACACAGAAGCTTGCCATCGGAAGTACTACGATTACGCTGGCCTGTTTATTCACGTGGCGCCTTTAAAGCGCCGTGAAAATTAAAGTGTTAGTCACCCTTACTCGAAAACCGTGGATTTCAACCTCTCTGCCAGGCTTTATTGACAACGGAGAACCAGAGATATGGCTGTTTTAATTTCATGGTGGGAAATGTTTTTTTCTCCACTCGAGGACACTCATACTCTTTGTACGGTTGATGTTTCATTTTGTCAGAATACGATAATTAATTTTGGGGGCCTAATACGTTATAGTACAGAATTATAATAACAGGGCATTCATGCTCTTTGGGCAGTTTTGTGTATTTTTTTGGCCAATTACAGATAATTGGTTATAATCCAGTATAATAACAACAGTTCATACAGATGTCGTGCTGAGAAAAAAATACCATTGTTTAAAAATGATCTCACTATAAACAGTTTCTCACAGTGTTACTTGAGTACTCTGTTAATCAAATACTTTTTTGACTAGTACTTGAGTAAAGTTTTGGGTGACAAATGCCCTCTCCAACTTGCTGTGTGTCTCTACCACAGTTTGAAAGCGAAGAGCAGTACAACAACAGTGTGAAGACTCTTCTGTCACGTCTACCCAAGCAGCGCTACTTGAAGTCCATCTGCGATGAGATCCACACTTTAAAAATGACCAAAAGGTACCATTCAGAAAGAGTGACATATTATTAAAGTAATATTGGGAGAAAAAAAGTCGTATACTTACGAAACTATAGTCGTTATATTACTTATTTTGACGTTGCGTGACCAGAAGTTTTTCGCGAACTTTTCTCACCAACTTCACTCACCAATTTTTGATGACGTAAGATCGATGTGAACGTAAAACTGCTTTTCTACTGCTGTTAGTAAAAACAAAGATTTACATATTGAAGTACTTTTTTGTGTTTATTTTATTCTTTTTGATACACTGCTGGCCAAAAATATTGGCACCCCTGCAATTCTGTCACATAATGCTCAGTTTCTCCCAGAAAACGATTGCAATTACAAATGCTTTGCTAGTAATAGCTTCATTTATTTTGTTTGCAATGAAAAAACAACATAGAATGAAAAAAAATACAATCATTATCATTTTATACAAAACTCCAAAAATGGGCTGGACAAAAGTATTGGCACCCTCAGCCTAATACTTGGTAGCACAACCTTTACATGAAATGACAGCGAACAGCCGCTTCCGGTATCCATCACTGAGTTTCTTACAATGCTCTGCTTGGATTTTAGACCATTCTGCTTTGGCCTCAGACTTCATAATGCCATGCACACAGTCAAGCAGTGTAGTGCCAGAGGCAGCAAAGCAATCCCAAAACATCAGGGAACGTCTGACATGTTTGACTGTGGGGACCGTGTTCTTTTCTTTGAAGGCCTTGTTTTTTTTCCATGTAAGCTCTATGTTGATGGCTTTTCCCAAAAAGCTCTAATTTTGTCTCATCTGACCAGAGAACATTCTTCAAAACGTTTTTGGCTTTCTTGGGTAAGTTTTGGCAAACTCCAGCCTGGCTTTTTTTATGTCTCTGGTTCAGAAGTGGGGTGTTCCTGGGTATCTTACCCTAGAGTCCTTTTTCATTCAGACGGCGACGGATAGTAAGGGTTGACACTGTTGTACCCTCAGACTGCAGGACAGCTTGAACTTCCATGTCCACATCTAGGGATGGTGCCATGGGCTTTACACCTATTTATGACACTGCGCACAGTAGACACAGGAACATTCAGGTCTTTGGAGATGGACTTGTAGCCTTGAGATTGCCCATGCTTCCACACAATTTTGCTTCTCAAGTCCTCAAACAGTTCTTTGGTTCTTGATTCTCTCTTTTCTCCATGCTCAATGTGGTACACACAAGGACACAGGTTGAGTCAACTTTAATCCATTTTAACTGGCTGCAAGTATGATTTAGTTATTGCCACCACCTGTTATGTGCCACAGGTAAGTAACAAGTGCTGTTAATTACACAAATTAGCGAAGCATCACATTATTTTTCAAAGGGTGCCAACACTTTTATACGGCCCATTTTTGGAGTTTTGTATAAAATGATAATGATTATTTTTGTCATTCTCTTTTTTGTTTTTTCATTGCAAGCAAAATAAATGAGATATTACTACCAAAACATTTGTAATTGTTATCATTTTCTGAGAAAAATTGAGCATTATCTGACAGAATTGCAGGGGTGCCAATATTTTTGGCCAGCAGTGTATAACTTTTATGAGAATAACTTTTAATTGTTAATATATGCTGCAGTTTTAAATTTTAAGACAGTTCAAAAACCTCCGTGAAGTTGGTCAAATGATGTCAATCGTTTGTGCTGTATTCAGTTTCCTTTGTGCGACTATCGATTTGTAAATGTGTACAATTCTTTTATATGTCAATCTGAGGTCAACCAGCCCCTAAGTTACAAGGTCTTATTCAACAAAGAATACAAACAAAGAATACAGACTTCATTTACTCACCTCTGACAGAGGCACACTGACCTAACAACACAAATGACAATCTAACTCTCGACACTGTGTAAAGTTATTGATTCAGCAACCCGAGTGTAGCAGACTAGCTGTGAACTCTCTCTCTCTTGCTCTGATAACTGGCACGCCTCACATTGCACGCAAACAAAGACCCAAAAAGGACTTCTCATAGCTGCGGGCAAAAATTGATGATCACATTTGTTGGCAACTAATTTATTAATTGATTTTAATAGATTAGTTGTCGAGCCCTTAATGGTTTATTTTTCCATTTATAAATAGTTTGTTTTCGTACTTAATAGTTTTACCGTAGAAATTCGTAAATTGATTTTGTTATGTTTTGTTATGCTGTTCTACTGCGAACCAAATGAGTCTTGTACTGTATCGGGTACATTTTGAGCAAAAGTCAGTTGATTGACACAAAGAGCACAGAAAGGCAGTTCTTGGGTGTGCATTATTGCTTCATATTCTCAATCTCCCTAGCAATGTTAAATCCTCTGTGTTTGAGCCTCTAGTGTTGTGACACCCATGAATGCCCTTAGAGATCAGCCTCAGGAGGGATTGTGGGGGATTTTCTTTCAAGACTTAAGATGCTAGAAGAAAAGGAACAGTTGGTTTAAATTTCCCGTTTCTGTGTTTGATTGTTTGACTCTGAATTGATAAACATAAAGTACTCATGTCCTGTCGGGACTTAAAACAAGTTTTTGTAACTAAAAAATGACACTGTGGAAATCCAGCAGCGTGTCCATGTAACGTCACCACCCTGCGACGTCAACAACCCTGGCGACGTACTACTTAAAATAATTTTACAAATTTTATTAAAACAAAAATTTAAGATGGGTTTTATTATCAAATTATTATAACTCATACTCAGGCTAAGTTCATACTACAGGTCTTAATGCATGAATCTGATTTTTTCGTGTTTTTCCGACTCGAGTCAGGCATTAACTTGACTGTCTGAACGGGACAAGTCGCATAGAAGTGGACCATATCAAATCCGATCTGAGTCACTTTCGTATGGAGTTCAAATCCGATCTGGGCCACATATTTTCAGAATGTGACTGGCGGTCTGAACTGTCAAGACTTCCAAATCGGAATTCATGCAGCAATGACGTCAGCAAAGAGCAAGAGGCATGGAGGACGGCAGCCATGTAGGCATTAGCGCCTAGCTTAGAGTCTGCTTTTAAGCACAAAGCGGGCTTGAGCACAGTCATAAAAAAATAAAATGAAGAAAAGAATAAGCCTTACAATTTTCGATTTTCATTCTGTGTGCCGAACGAGCAATATTTCATTATTGCACACATGGCCGAGTCGGGGCAAACTGACGCACCCACGTCATTTCACGCACACACGTCAAGGCTCGCGTGTGCGTGTATGCGTTCTGTCAGTCCATATAAACTTTGAATATAAGACTAAATGGGGATTGTTAATGTCTGTTATTTGTGTCCTCTTTTTGGAAATCAAAATATAATCACTCTGGAATGACATACGGCTAGCATGTGTAATTTGTTTTGATGCTTCTGCGCATGCGGGTCTCTTTGTTTAGTGCATCTCGGACTGCGAATTAGTGCGCATGTGTGACACTTGAACGGTCTCGATGGACTTAGGCAGTCTGAACGGGCACGCCTAAAAGACAGATATGGCAAAACGGATTTGTGCATTAGGACCTGTAGTATGAACCTAGCCTAAGATTTTTTTTTTTTAATAAGTACATATCATATAATAATTACATGTTTTAATAATTACAAATACACGATATTTGAATTGTTGGTGAGAGCATATTGATAACTTTATAGGCTACAAAGTGTCACAATATCACAGTGGACTTATTGGGACCGTTACCAAATTTTAAACCTGACACTTTTTATTCTGCTCTAGGGTGGCTGTGGTGGTCTTGTACAGCTTGAAGGATGACTACTTCAAAACCCTGCTGTGAAAACGCATTGTGTTCCCTTCCCGGACCCCTCTTGTTCTGACTGTGCAAATATTTGCCTTTAAACTTTAAGAATGAGTGCTTGCAAAAAAATGACCTTTGTTATTGTCATCATACCTCAGGTTTGTCAATGAAACTGTAGTCCCCTAAACAAGGTTTGTGGAATTAAACATAGCCTTAATACTTGTTTTTTTTTTAATTTTTTTATTTTTTTTTATTTTTTTTTTTTTTAATGAAACCAGTATTTTTTTGTAAGAAGGAGTAGGACTGAAAGCATGAATAAATCTTTTCCTCAAATGTGGTGATCAGGCCTATTTTTAACATTCTCACTTGTCATCCTTGCGTGGGCTGCATTTCTTAACAATGTCACTAAAATTTGAGCCAGAGTATTTTTTTTTCATCTATTCGCACATTCGCGACCAATAACATTGCAGGGTTTTTTTTGTTGTTGCTGACAAACATCTTAAGGGTTAAATCCACTAGTTGGCGCTTATGTAACGAGCTGGTTTGCCAAGGGAAAATACAGCAAGAAAAATCAGACCACGAAAGGGAACCGCGTGTTACCCCAAGTTACACAGCTGGGATCGCTTTCACTTTCGTGACTTTTTGGACTGTCAAATTGTCACCACTTGGAGCAGAGCTAGACTCACGAAACAAGCGCCCGTAGAGGCTCTGCCAGTCTTGGCCACTGTTTCGCACACGTCTCCTTTGTCGTCTCCGGTTGTGCTTTCCGCTTCCGGGAAATATATACGGCGCCACACCATGCTTCCATTTGTTATTTTCCGAGTGGTGAGTGCGCAACTGCGCAACGATTGTAACATCCCAAGTAATGATGTTAGAATTTCTTTGTCGTTTTTTCAAGTTTTATTTTAATCGCAATGAGGCGACTGCTTGTAAAAGCGGAGCGTGACCACGCTCTCCCTCCTGTGTGATGCATTCAAATGCTTTTAGGAAAGAAACAGTGCTCACAAAACAGACTTGGACAAACTGTCGACCGAACGTAGAATATACAGACACGCACCCCCCACACACTTTATGGCTCTTGTGGAATTGCATTTTAACAGGGTTGTCACACAGTTTAAAAGTCAAAATTTATGCTTTTAAAGACATTTTAAGACCTTAAAAATATAATTTAAGACCAAAAGATGTCACAATTTCTGATGAAGAAAAAAAAATCGAATTTTATTTCACTGTGACTGGTGTCATTTTCCTCTCATGTATCGATACATGGGGCAGGAAATCATTCTACAAAACAACTAATAAACAAAAACAAGATCTATTCATCTTTCTGTTGTGAAATGGAATGAGTTTATAGCTAATAGATGTCCAATGCATTTGATGTAGGAGGGTGGCAGAGAAAACAGTACTCCCACTTCAAATGGATTGGACATCTACAGTGGTGGCCAAAAGTATTGGCACCCCTGCAATTCTGTCAGATAATGCTCCATTTCTCCCAGAAAATGATTGCAATTACGAATGCTTTGGTAGTAATATATTCATTTATTTTGCTTGCTATGAAAAAACACAAAAGAGAAGTAAAAAAAAAAAAAATCATTATTGGGCTTGACAAAAGTATTGGCACCCTTTGAAAACTCGTGATGCTTCTCTAATTTGTGTAATTAACAGCACTTTTACTTACCTGTGGCACATAACAGGTGGTGGCAATAACTAAATCACACTTGCAGCTTGTTAAACTGGATTAAAGTTGACTCAACCTCTGCCCTGTGTCCTTGTGTGTACCATATTGAGCATGGAGAAAAGAAAGAAGACCAAAGAACTCTGAGGACTTGAGAAGCAAAATTGTGAGAAAGCATGGGCAATCTCAAAGCTACAAGTCCATCTCCAAAGATCTGAATGTTCCTGTGTCTACCGTGCACAGTGTCAGTAATAAGTGTAAAGCCAATTGGCACTGTGGCTAACCTACGCTGATGTGGACGGTAAAGGAAAATTGACGGGATATTTCAACGAAAGATCGTGCGGATGGTGGATAAAGAACCTCGACTAACATCCAAACAAGTGACAACGAGTCCAGACTCGAATCCCATAGAACACCTGTGGAGAGATCTGAAAATGGCAGTTGGGAGAAAGCACCCTTCGAATCTCAGACACCTGGAGCTGTTGGCTTAAGAAGAATGGTCTAAAATTCCAGCAAAGGATTGTAAGAAATTCATTGATGGATACCAGAAGCGGTTGTTCGCAGTTATTTTGCCTAAAGTATTAGGCTGAGGGTGCCAATACTTTTGTACGGCCAATTTTTGACTTCTGTGTAAAATGATGATGATTTTTTTTCATTATGTGTTTTTTCATTGCAAGTAAATGCATTTGTAATTGCAATCATTTCTGGGAGAAATTTTGACCAGCACTGTATTTGATTTGATGTGGGAGTGTGGTCGTGAATACAGTACGGATTTGACATCTATGGCCATCAGTGGTAGCCAATGCTAGGCAATGAGTTCATTTTGGGGCATTTGACATCATTTCCTCTTAATTTTTGGTCTGTTCCTTTTCCTGATGAAGGGTTACTTCCTGTTGATTTTGGGTTACTGAACAGGAAGTGACTCGAGAATGTCCCCAGTTGAAAAGGAAGCAGTGTTGTCACAGATTCCTTGAAAAAAAATTCCAAAATTCATTTTACCACATACCCAAAAAAAAAATGCCACATGGCAAAAAAATGCCACCTGCCAAAATCCATTTTGCCAGATGGTAAAAAATGCCACACGCGAAAATCCACATACCCAAAAAAATGCCACATGCCAAAATACATTTTGCCACATACACAAAATAAAAAAAAAAGTCACATCCCCAAAAAAATGCCACCTACCAAAATCCACTTTGCCACATACCCCCCCCCCCCCCAAAAAAAAGCCACATGCCAAAATCCATTTTGCCACATACCAAAAAAAATGCCACGTGGCAAAATAAATTTTGCCATATACCAAATACCACTTTTCGTTCTCGGCCATGCTGGAATGATTCCCAAATTTTTACACAAAGTCATTATGTTAAAAATAATAATAATAATCTTCTCACAAATCAAATATACAGTCTGAATTCACAACAAATAATGTTTCCTTTTGATTAGCTTTCCACATTGGAAAAAGAAATTAAACTCTATTCATTTCGCAGTTTCTATTTTTTTGTTTTGTTTTCATGTTTACATTCTCATTCTATATCATATATCAAATCCTTGCTTCACATACTATTTTCATGGCATAAAATGTCATGCAAATGTTGTTGTTTTTTTAAGTCAATGCAGTGCGCGCCACCCGTAGGTCCGTTGTACTTCCTCATATCAGTTGGGAGTCCACCTTCTACGGAGCAAACCAGTTTCTACTCCCATCAGATATATTAGAAAAATTGGAATAACGCCTGTAAATTGCGGACTAAGCAGGCCAAAACCTGGTCTAAAACGTCACTTTGCCTAGATTTAGTCAGCGTTCCAAAACTAGGGCCGTGAGTGGCATAGCCTTCACCGAACCCCTGAGACTGACTCACCGAACCCCTGGGGTTCGATGGAACCCAGGTTAAGAACCACTGCTTTAGATTCTGCGTTTTAAACTTCTTTATCATCTCTCTATTTCTCATTTCTAAGCAGTATACTGGTTGATGTCAAAACCGATAGGGAGTAAAATATAGATTCATAAGTTTGCAATTTTATGCATTTATTATGTGAGCATTTATCAGTTAAACAGTGAAAATTAGAGGAAAACTTTGCAAGTCGATTAACAGTGTGCGCCCCTGAATATTCTGCTACTGCCCTTAAAATTTTAAGTTAGGGTCCACTGTGCTCCTAGTAAAAAATGTTAGTCTGGAGCCCTAAAATGTGTTTCATCCAAGACGTGGGAAAGTGAAAAGTGTTTGCTTTATTGATCCTTCCAGTGAAGATTCCTCACCTTGAAGTTTATGAGTAAGCTTTGACGGACAGGCCAGACTTGTGTGCTCTCCTGGTTTTCATTAGGCTATTAAATAGATTAGAGGCTTCTTCCCCTCACATTTTCAAGGAAAAGACCACTTCTGCTGCAATTACCGTGCTTTGAATTCTTCATTTAGAACGGCAACTTCTATTCTTCAGATGAATTAACTTATTGGATGCCCATGTCAGAGATAAACATCCAATCCATTTGAAGTGGGAGTGTTGGGTATCCCACTTACATGTAGAGGTCGAACCATATGGGGTTTTCAAATGTCGATACCGACATCTATACAAATTTTCAGCCGATTGCCAATATCCAAAGCCAAGAGAGTTTAAGAGGATGTTCGCCATGCTAAATCTAATGCTAACGTGAATGCTACGCGAACACGGCAAGATAAATTTAGAGTAAAAGGATCACTCAGTAAACACCTTAAAAAGCTTACACCTTAAAGCAATATTACATATTCTCCCATGCAAGATTAAAAAAAATATTTACAAAATAGACAAGCCTGAAGTTTCCTGTAACAGCCTGCCTTCAAGTTGCTGTTAGTCAACGGCGGCGACCACAGTTGCCTACTGTACACAGATGCCTTATCAAAAGAATTTTTAAAAAACGACTCATTTGTTTGTTAATCCGCTGATTTTTTGGGGGTTTATCGTCCGATGTTGAAAAAAAGGCCATATATCGCTGACTTCTACTACTACTCCTACTTCTACTTGATTGAGGAACCCACGAACATGCAGCCCCCAATGTGGAGGTGCACCATCTTGCTAAAAAATGAAGGTTGGTTGAAGGTCATTCAGTTGTGGTGCCACATATTCAGTTAAAAGGTCAAGGTGAACATTTGCAGAAATTGATGTCTCGATGAAGAAAAATGGACCAATTATTCAATAAAAAACTTCAAATAAACACTGAATACAATAGAACAAATCTGAATAAAATATCTAAACAATTGCATTTTTAATAAATTTTTTAAAATGGTAAAATGACTTTATGGACACCCTGTATTCTTCCCCAATTGCTAAATAAATGGTATGGTCATGACAAATGACAGTCTTGTGCTAAATGGAAGATGAAATCATAAAAATGCATGTGTTCAGTACGACATGGCAAAATTACTCCATAATGGTCAAAAGTGTCGACTTCTCCTTTACTGTCGCACCTCCCGAACAATATTTTTTGTCACCGTCGTTAGTCCGGCTTTTGTCATTTCCCTGCCCTGGCTTCGGAGAATGTAAACAAACTAAGGGGCGTGACAGCTCGCCGACATGCTACCCTGAACAGAGTCACGTCTCAAAGTCTTATTTTCACTTTTCGAAGCGAAAAATCACACAAAGCTAGCCCGGATCATCTCACATGGCGGCGGGGTTGTCGATTGTCTTTCTCGATTGGCAACCCGCCCGGCGGCGAGCAAGTTACAGCTCCTTCCCGTTTTGCAGCCATTTTTAACACAAAGTTGCCATTTCTGCTGGGGTTGAAAATTTGACAGAACACCTCGCACACAAAGAGGGCAATAAACCGAGTACGGAGGGGTGTGTGCAAACAACCTGCCGGTCGTCGGCCAAGTGGCATTCGCGGTGAACAATCTGCCACAAAATGCAAGCCACCTCCGTACTAAAATGTGTGCCATGATCTCAGTATTTGACATAATACAAAATACGTTGTTTACTCACTTCCTCGTAAGTCCAATGGTCCCACACTAGTAGGGCTTGTTTTGGCCAATATCCGGGTGAACGGGAACCTTTTGAAACCCAAAAAGGCTCACATGCCTCTTCCTGGTGCAGCAACAATTTTCTGCAGCCGTTTGGCTAGCGTGATGCAAAAAACGAATAAATTTGCAAAATCAGCTGAATCCGCTGTCTATCTGCATGCTATAAAGCAATGCTGTATTGTGAGATCGTGACCCGGATGACGTCACATTCACATTCGTCCTAAACCTGAGACCGAAGCCGGAAGTCACTCATTTTCATTGTGCGGGATTCAAAAATTGAATATACATTACCGTTAGTTTGGGGTCACCCAGACAATTTTGTGTTTTCCTTCAAAGGTCACACTTTTATTTTTCAAATGAGTTGCAAAATGAATAGAAAATATAGTATATCAAGACATTGACAAGGTTAGAAATAAGGATTTTTATTTGAAATAATAATTTTCTCCTTCAGACTTTGCTTTCATCAAAGAATGCTCGTTTAGCAGCAATTACAGCTTTGCAGACCAATGCCATACTAGCTGTTAATTTGTTGAGAAGTAGAGAAAGAAGATTAGAGAAACACTCCATGCTTCCAGAAGCACCCTCCACAAGTTGGATTGGCTTGATGGGCACTTCTGGCGTACCATACGGCCAAGCTGCTCCCACAACAGCTCAATGGGTTTGAGATCTGTTGACTGTGTTGGCCACTCCAAATACAGATAGAATACCAGCTGCCTGCTTTTTTCCTAAATAGTTTTTGCAAAATTTGGAGGTGTGCTTTGGGTCATTGTCATGTGGTAGGATGAAATTGACTCCAATCGAGCATTGTCTTTTTTATTTAAAATCCTGTTGACTATGTACAAATCTCCCACTTTACCAGCACCAAATCAACCCCAGACTATCACATTACCTTCACCATAGTTAACAGATGACACCAGGCACTCTTCCAGCATCTTTTCCGTTGTTCTGCATCTCACAAATGTTCTCCTCTTTGATCCAAAGTCCAAACACCTCAAACTATGATTTGTCTATCCATAACACTTTTTTCCAATCTTCGACATTGACACTGGCGTTTTACGGGTATTATTTAATGAAGCTGCTAGATGAGGACCTGCGAGGCATCTATTTCTCAAACTAGTGACTCTTATGTACTTGTCTTCTTGCTCGGTTGTGCAGCGGGGCCTCCCGTTTTTCTTTCGACTTAGGTTAGATCTTGTTTGTGCTGCTCTCTGAAGGGAGTGGTACACAGCGTTATAGGAAGTCTTCAAATTATTGGCAATTTCTCTTATGGAATAGCCTTCATTTCTAAGAACAGATTGTCAAGTTTCACATGAAAGTTGTCTTTTTCTGGCCATTTTGAGAGTGGTCCAGATACCCAACTAGCTAAAAAAAAGATCAGTTATATAGCTTCTCTAACCACCTAAACCGTTTTGAGGTGTGCCAACATAATTGCACAAGGTTTTCTAATCATCTAATATCCTTCTAAGGCAACTAGCAAGCACAATGTACCATTAGAACACTGTAGTGACGTTTGCTGTAAATTGACCTCTTTACAAAACTACGTGGATATTGCATTAAAACCGGACGTTTCCAGCTAGAATAGTCATTTACCATATTAATAATGTATAGAGTGTTTTTCTAATTAGTTTAATGTTATTTCGATTGAAAAAAAAAAACTGTGCTTTTGTTTCAAAAAGGAGGGAATTTCTAAGTGACCCTAAACTTTTATACCGTAGTGCATAAAACGATCGCTTCCACACACATCCAAGCGGTCCATTTGATTCAGGAGCATAAAACACTGCGTGAAAAATGAAATTAACATGTTTTTTGGTGTCATACGCACTTTAAATGGATAGGATGTCTACAAGTGAGTCTACAAACACATTTCATTTCACAACAGAAGGATGATTGGATGTCCATCACAGTCAATGGCAGTGTCCGCATTACACCAGATTCTCATGTTCTGTTTGTTTCACACGTTTATTTCTCAAAATGAGTAAATGTTACAGTTTCACTTATTTACAGGCTTGGAACAAAAATAAATAAGGCAGTACTAAATATAGCAGATCGGTGTAAATGTCCTAAAATGTACAGAAACTTTGGCTACCAAAGTTCATACTCCAAAAAAAGAAAAGGGGGGAAACTCGAACTACAGTATTAATAAATAAAGCTATGTGAAAAAATAAATAGGGTACTCTTCTGCTGAACTAATTTAGACTAGCTTTTTACACTAAGTAGAACAAAAAGAACAGGGAATCATTCACACTCTTCATTTTAAAGCACGTGATCTGCTGTCAAACAAACAAAAAATCAATAGCAACCAGTTGATCAGATTTGGCATCACAATCATCTTTGTTATGGAGCAATACTGTACATTGGCAACGCTTTGAGTGGTGATTTAAAATAATTAAAGAAAAAAAAAATGGAATTCCGCTTTGATCCGATTGGTACAGCACATGGCCTCCAGCTTGAACATTGTGTGTTAACTGGAGTGATTTAATTCAGCCATCAAATCCTTGATTAGCATGTTTAGCCCCCCAAAGAAGAAAAAGAAAAAAACAGCCGAAAAGTGCTACTTTAAAAACAAAACGCTCATGTAATATATTTTGTCCAAATACTGTTTTAGTTGTATTAAGGCCATATTAGCTAAGAACATTTGGCGATTGTTACACATTTTGAAAATTATTATAATTAAGGATGTCCCGATCACATATTTTTGCATCCGAGTCTGAGTCACCTGATTTTGAGAATCTGCCAATACTTTGTCATCTGGGCGGGTGTTGCGAAGTAAAAAAACGTATATGTTGTTGTATCTTTTGGTAATGACATGGTATTTCTGGATTATTTTGTTACTTTTTAGCCGTTAATAAGTAAAAAAAAAAAAAAAAAAAAAAAAAAAGTAAAGATAGTTAGGCCTTAACGGTATTAGAAAAAATTGCCATATCATAGACTTCATAATGGTATTGACAGGTCAGATCGGTCATGTACTGCGCCTCGCATTCAAGTAGGGGGCCGCCCACATCAAGCGGAGCTATTCAAAAACACGCACGCAGCGATCTATCGCCGGATTTCTGTTGAAAAAGTACGAAAGCTGTATCTTATACAAACAGGAAGTATTGTCTCAGGAGTGATTTGTCCGAGGATTCAAGGTAATTATTATATTTTTCGTACCGTGCATGCCTTTTAAAAAACTTGTGAAAAAAATCAATGGGAGAAATTAGCCGCTACTGCATTGGCATCATAGGCCGCAATTTCTACGCAAAAAAATGCTAACTACACAGTTTTTTTGCTTTTAACCAAGAATCGAGACTGTTTTACGTCCATACCTATAAAGAGGATCCTGCCAAGGGTGTAGAGCTGGTCCACTGTTCCACGGCCGGGGCGACAGCCACACTGCTCCTCCTGAATCCGAGATTCGACTTCCCGCCGGACCCTCCTCTCCAGTACCCCTGAGTAGACTTTACCGGGGAGGCTGAGGAGTGAGATTCCTCTATAATTGGAACACACCCTCCGGTCCCCCTTCTTAAAAAGGGGGACCACCACCCCGGTCTGCCAATCCAGAGGCACTGTCCCCGATGTCCACACGATGTTGTAGAGGCGTGTAAGCCACAACAGCCCCACAACATCCAGAGCCTTTAGGTACTCCGGGCGGATCTCATCTACCCTCGGGGCCTTGCCACCGAGGAGCTTTCCAACCACCTCAGTGACTTCGACCCCAGAGATAGGAGAGCCCAGCCCGGAGTCCCCAGACTCTGCTTCCTCAAAGGAAGGAATGTCGGTGGAATTTAGGAGGTCTTCGAAGTATTCTCCCCACCGACTAACGACGTCCCTAGTCGAGGTCAGCGGTACCCCATCTCCACTATATACAGTATATACGATGCACTGCTTTCCTCTCCGCAGACGCCGGATAGTGGACCAAAATTTCCTCGAAGCCGTCCGGAAGTCGTTTTCCATTGCCTCGCAAAACTACTCCCATGCCCAAGTTTTTGCCTCGGTGACCGC
Organism: Corythoichthys intestinalis; assembly: GCF_030265065.1. Lineage (NCBI taxonomy): Eukaryota > Metazoa > Chordata > Actinopteri > Syngnathiformes > Syngnathidae > Corythoichthys > Corythoichthys intestinalis. The sequence goes on along the minus strand of NC_080409.1, from coordinate 5,067,862 downwards.
CGTAGCGGCAGTCCGCTTGGCCAGCCGGTACCTGTCAGCTGCCTCCGGAGTCCCACAGGCCAGAAAGGCCCAGTAGGCCTCCTTCTTCAGTTTGACGGAATCCTTTACCGCTGGTGTCCACCAGCGGGTTCGGGGATTGCCGCCACGACAGGCACCAACCACCTTACGGCCACAGCTCCAATCGGCCGTCTCAACATCGGACGGAGGTGGGTGTTTAAGCTCTTTCTGACGGGGTTTCTGCCAGACGTTCCCAGCAGACCTTCACAATACGTTTGGGCCTGCCAGGTCTGATCAGCATCTTCCCCCGCCATCGGAGCCAACACACCACCAGGTGGTGATCAGTTGACAGCTCCGCCCCTCTCTTCACCCGAGTGTCCAAAACATACGGCCGCAGGTCCGATGACACGATTACAAAGTCAATCATCGAACTGCTGCCTAGGGTGTCCTGGTGCCAAGTGCACATATGGACACCCCTATGTTTGAACATGGTGTTCGTTATGGACAATCAGTAACTAGCACAGAAGTCCAATAGCAGAACACCACTCGGGTTCTGATCGTGGGGGCCGTTCTTCCCAATCACGCCCCTCCAGGTCTCACTGTCATTACACACATGAGCGTCCCCCAGGAGAACGACGGAGTCCCCAGAGGGGGCGCTCTCCAGCACACTCTCCAAAGACTCCAAAAAGGGTGGATAGTCTGAATTGTTGTTTGGTGCGTAAGCACAAACAACAGTCAGGACCCGCCACCCACCCGAAGGCGGAGGGAGGCTACCCTCTCGTCTACTGGGGTAAACCCCAGCGTACAGGCGCCAAGCCGGGGGGCAATAAGTATTCCCACACCTGCTCGGAGCCTCTCAGCATGGGCAACTCCAGAGTGGAAGAGATTCCAACCCCTCTCGAGAGGACTGGTACCAGAACCAAAACTGTGTGTGGAGTCGAGTACAACTATATCTAGTCGAAACTTCTCTGCCTCACACACCAGCTCGGGCTCCTTCCCCCGCCAGAGAGGTGGCATTCCATGTCCCAAGAGTTAGCTTCTGTAGCTGGGGGTCGGTCCGCCAGGGCCCCTGCCTTTGGCTGCCGCCCAAATCACTATGCACCCGACCCCTTTGGCCCTTCCCGCATGTGGTGAACCCATGGGAAGGCGGACCCATGTTGCCTTTTCGGGCTGTACCCGGCCGGGCCCTATGGGAACAGGCCCGGCTACCAGACGATCGCCTTCGAGCCCCACCCCCAGGCCTGGCTCCAGAGGGGGGCCCCGGTAACCCGCGTCTGGGCAAGGGAAACCTGAATCCGTTAATGGTCTTCATCACAAGGGGTCTTTTGAGCCATGCTTTCTCTGGCCCCTCACCTAGGACCTGTTAGCCATGGGTGACCCTGCCAGGGGCTTAAAGCCCCAGACAACATAGCTCCTAGGATCATAGTTCGATCATACTTCGACATATTTACGTAAAATAAACGCTAACTGCACTTTTTTTTTTCTGCTTTTAACCAAGAATCGTGACTGTTTTACATCCATATCTATAAAGAATTCAGGGCGTTTAAGCATTTATTCACAAGAATTTTTAACGAAAAAAGCTCTTTGTCTCCGATTCCACTCGGTCAGCTTTGACGGCCTGGCCAACAATGCAGGCCCCCTATTTATCGGCCCCACGCCCCGTCAATACATTATGAAGTCTATGGCTCGCCACTACTTTGCAGATATTCACGGGGGAGGGTAGCGGTTTCCATTAACCGGCAAAAACGAGGAATCGCGATCTAAAAAACGATAGCAGCACAAACAATTTTTTTTCCATCATAAAGGGAATGACATCATTTTTCTATAAATTTGCATCTGATGGGGGGCCACCTTCACATAGGTCGTTAGGGTCACTCTTGTAAGGTTGTAGTATTTTAAAGGAATTGATTGGCAACATTCAAAACAATGTACCATTCTAAAGCGGCATAAAATAATTTCATCTGGACTTTTAGGGATTATTTCAAAGCATATTTGTCTCCTCTTCTGCTTTCGAGATTGACATCACCGACTCATCTTCCAGATATAAATCGCAAAAGCAGACGGTTGGAAACTGTTAGCTTCTGTTTGCGCGGCAGACTCCTGAGGGAATTCTTGCAGATCATTTCAAAAAGATTTGTTCATCAGGTGGCGGGAATGTTTCAACCATCAAAAATTTGGCCCGAAGAGGACATCAACAAAACAAGAATGAATACGAGTACAGTACTGCTGTAATATACAACATACTAAACAGAAACCACACATTCTAACGCTATAAAGCCCGCTGGACTGTTACAATTTGGTGGCTACAAAGCAGTTCTTTTGGCCTCCCTGCTAATTGTACTGGCATCTGCTCCACTAAGAAGGGGCAGCATGCTGTAACCCCCAAATCCAAACACGGTCTCCCCTCTTTCTACTCAGAAAGCAGGCAAGAAAGGTGATTAAGTTACACTTGTTCTTAGTTTAAGTCTGACTGAGGAGGCTCAGCGATTGTGCCGTAAAGCCGTGTGTGTGTGTGTGTGTGTGTCTTGCCAGCACCTCTGGACAATGTCCCTGCTGGAAAAGGTCCAAACACACAAGAAGGGTCACATTGTGTTGTTTCTGTTGCGAACTTGGGGTGTTTTCTAGCCACAAATGTTAGATGTGGTGAGCAGGCGGCCTCCATGGGGTATGTGTCTGTGTCTGTCTGCGCATGTGCGGATGCATAAATGACCATGAACGACAGCAGTACAAAAGAGAGCATGAGGCGGCGCCCGGCTCCTGTCCGCCGATGTTAGCGCGCCGTCCAGTTGTTTGCCAGCTTGGCTCTAGGGATGGTCATCTTGTCCGCGCAGGGAGAGCTGGTCTCGGGGGAGAAATGGATCCCACAGTCGTTCTTCACGTTCTGAAACTTGTTCTCCTTGGAGGGCTCCATATAGACCACTTGGTTCTTGTTCACATGCTTCAAGATCACCGTCTGAAAGGACAGAGGGGAATGTAAATATGAATATGGCCAATGACCTGAACAAAACATCCAAATAATCCCACCTTTTTTGGAGCACTGTAGCAGGACATCTGCACCCACTTCTTTTTCTTGTTGATAAGCAAAGCAACAATGAGGAAGATGATGATAGCCAAGAGGAGACCTGCCAGGATCCAGGCGGCTGACTGGTAGATGACGGCCATCTCTGTTTGGTTTGGGTAATTTTCACCCAAAGCTGTCTCATCTGCGAGAGGTGTGCAAATACCATCAATCCAATGTCAGACATTAGTACTGAAGTAGATGTCTTTTCTCGTAGGCACCGTCTGTTTGCATTACTCTCTGCACAACACACTTAATATAATCAATGGGGAATAGTATCATTTCTCCTATTTACTGTTTTACGGTTTGTATTACTCTAATACACCCAGTAAATAGCACTTATACCATAGTTTAAGGAGAGCAAGCAGAATATAGGGCATAAGAGATACATGACGCCTTCTTATCAGGGAACCACTGATTGACGCTGACAAGCCCACTTCTGCACCACCAACTCTCGCAATCAGTTCTCCCGGACAGTCCAGAACAAATGGTGGGACGCCCTGTCCCAACACAAAGAACACCGGAGAATGCCCGATATCCAACTTATAAGACTCCAAAAGCCCTTTTGACGTTGAGGTGGAAAAATCCACAACACTCGATGCCCTGACAACAGTAACTCCCGAATCCTCCTGTCCAATCCACAAACAAACAATAATCCTAAACAACGCCCAAACACACCCTTCTTCTGCCCACAACCCGCCCTGCAAGAGCCTTCAAAAAGTGTTTAACTAATCCTTGTTATGTTTTCTCGGGAACCTTTTGTTGACTTGGTGTCCCTTAATCCTCGCCTGGGTCCCTGTCTGCTGTATGTTCGCTGTCGACCTGAATAAATTGTCAACTTGTGCTTCGAGGCCTTGTTCCAGAATTCAAAATGGAGCCAGTACAAGGGGTTCAGACTAAGGTGAACGCGCAGAGTTTGGCCTTATTGCCAGGTTGTCGGGGTCTCGTTTGCCCGGGTTGTTGGAGCTGCGCCAGCGCGGGTCCGGCGGTTCAGCTGGTGTGTTCCGGCAATTTGGCTAAAAGGTCAGATGCCTTCCGTACTTGACAATACACTAGGGGCGTGCCAATCTAAGCCACCCCACGATTCGATTATGATTCAGGGTGCTGCGATTTGATTATTAAACGATGATCATGGTATTGACGATGATCACGATTATCGATGCATCAAGCATTATCAATTAGTAAAGTAGCAAAACAAATTCATGTCCATTATTTATTTAAAATATTCTAATGATTCAACAGGAACGATGGAAACATGCCCATACAACAAGAAACCCTTTTTACAAAAAAGTGCAAAAACGTTAACCATTCCAAAGGCAGTACGTATTTCTCAACATGCCTACAGTGGTATGAAAAAGTATCTGAACCTTTTGGATTTTCTTACATTTCTGCATAAAATCACAATCAAATGTGATCTGATCTTTGTCAAAACCACACATATGAAAAAGCAGTGTCTGCCTTAACTATAACCACTGAAACATTTTCATATTTTAATGGGGATTGTATGCAAACAATGACAGAAAGGGGAAAAATAAGTAAGTGAATCATCACATTTAATATTTTGTGGCCCCTCTTTTGGCAGCAATAACTTCAACCAGACACTTTCTGTAGCTGTAGATCAGTCTGGCACAACGATCAGGACTAATCTGGGCCCATTCATCTCTATCAAACTGCTGTAGTTGAGTCAGATTCCTGGGATGTCTGGCATGAATCGCTGTCTTTAGGTCATGCAACAGCATCTTAATGGGGTTCAAGTCTGGACTTTGACCAGGCCACTCCAGAACATGTATTTTGTTCTCCTGACACCATTCTGAAGTAGCAGCAGTTGCAGCATCCATCCTCTTTTTAGCTTCAACTGTCAACAGACGGCCGCAGGTTTTCCTGCAAAACATCCTGATAAACTTTTGAATTCATTCTTCCATTAATGATTGCAAGCTGTCCAGGCCCCGAGGTAGCAAAAAAGCCCAAAAACATTATGCTCCCCTTTATACAAATCAATAATCCTTGATCGCAGGTGTTTAGACAGTTCTTTTGACCGAGCCATGATGCACATCAGACAATGCTTCTCATCAAGACAATTCTTACCAGGTGTGTGTTTTATAGTGGGCAGGGCAGCTTTAAACCACTCATCAGTGACCCGGCACACACCTCACTTAAATTGTTTAGTAAAAATGGTTTCAATTGTTCTTTAAGTCTCCTTAGGCAGAGGGTTCACTTATTTCCCCCCTTCTGTCACTGTTTGCATGCTATCCTCATTAAAATATGAAAATCTATGAATGTTTGGGTGGTTTTAGTTAAAGCAGACACTGTTTTTCCATCTGTGTTATTTTGACAAAGATCAGAACAAATGTGATGGTGATTTTATGCAGAAATTAAGGTTCTGATACTTTTTCATACCACTGTATACAACACAAAACTAACCTCAAGCTGCTCTTTTTCACCAAAAGGTGCACATACATTAGCTGTTTCAAAGGCAGTACTTATTTTCTCTCAACAATACAGTAGAATTTACACTGGTGGAATGAATTCCACATTTTCTGGAAACAAAGTGCCTTTAGAAATAAGACTACATTTCATCAATAGATTTTGTTTCCAATTAACACAACTTGAACCTACTGCTGGACAACTGAAAGGCAAGGGGCAACGAATGATCTCTCTTCCTTTCTTTTTCTAAAAAATAACTTGCTAACAGAAGAGGATTGAAAGTTCAACCGCCCGGTTCTTGCCTGTCTCATACACAAACTTACAGTGGTATGAAAAAGTATCTGGAACTGTTGGAATTTCTCACATTTTTGCATAAAATCACCATCAAATGTGATCTGATCTTTGTCAAAATCACACAGATGTAAAAACAGTGTCTGCTTTAACTAAAATCACCCAAACAGTTATAGGTTTTCATATTTTAATGAGGATAGCATGCAAACAATGACAGAAGGGGGAAAAATAAGTATTATAAAATATTTCTATTTAAAATATTTTGTGGGCTGATGATACCAAAGTTGAATTGTTTGGGAGGAACACACAACGTCATGTGTGGAGGAAAATGGAACAGCTCACCAACATCAACACCTTATCCCAACTGTGAAGCATTGTGGAACGAGCATCATTATTTGGGGCTGTTTTGCTGCCTCAGGGCCTGGACCACTTGCAATCATTAATGGAAGAATGAATTCAAAAGTTCATCAGGATGTTTTGCAGGAAAACCTGAGGCCGTCTGTCAGACAGTTGAAGCTAAAAAGAGGATGGATGGTGCAACAAGACAATGATCCAAAACACAGAAGTAAATCAACTTCAGAATGGTTTCAGAAGAACAAAATACACGTTCTGGAGTGCCCAAGTCAAAGTCCAGAAATTAGGGCTGTCAAAATTATCGCGTTAACGGGCGGTAATTAATTTTTTAAATTAATCACGTTAAAATATTTAACGCACGCACGGAATGACCCACTCACGCATTGCTGCGAACAGACTACAATAACGCGCCGTTTTAAGTACATTGAGAGCTAAAGGCAGAGACAAGCGAGTGGAGTGGACACAGGCATTCATAGGGGCATTTGGCCTCTCTTCCACAATAATTATAATTATTGTGGCGAGCAACGTGGGGAAGAATGACAGGAGATGATTTTTTTTCTTAAAACCCTGTATTGTACACAATGCAGAAAAAATATACCATTTGCAGCCACCGCTGACAGTCATGGTTGCCCAACTTCCCATTATGCATTTGGGCATTTAAGAACAGTTAAGTCGTTACAGTATCATTTAGTGAAAGCACAACAAAAATAAGATTCCTATCTCTCAAAAAAAATAAAGTTCACAAAAATCTGTGATTTTGACAGATCACATTTGATGGTATTTTTATACAGAACTGTGAGAAGTTCCAAAAGGTTCCGATACATTTTCATACCACTGTATTTTCGAGTGTTTTGAACAGGAGTAAATTTTTCGCTCAATAACCGCTGTAGCCATCCTAACCTTGTGCATCCCTTAAGATATCTGGGCGGCAGACATGTCTTGAATTTTGTTCTGCTAGCAGCGGGTGTCATTCAGTTATTAGGGAAAATCATCGTTTTTGAACATTTATTAATTGTAATCGAATCGCCACGTGTCGAATCTCCATGAATCTAATAATCTATGTATTGGCACACCGCTACGATACACGTCCAATCATGTGGCTCTTTTCATCTTTTGCTGTGACTTTTCAAATAAGTTTATCACTCGTTGATACCCAATGTATCTGAACTGATAGACCCCCGATACTGAAAAGGGTATTGCGATGGCTGCATGTAAACATGGTTCAAATTGATTTCTGTCTCCGTCAATGGCAGTGAATGCATTTCTAAGGAAATAAAAGCAGATACGGGAAAGATGTTTTAAGATGTTACCTGTGTCCGCAACAACAGGCGTTTCTGTGATAGCGACGTTCCCATCGGCCCGTCGCACACTTGTGGTGACCCTTGTTTTTGAGGTGACGGTCGACAACAAGACTGGCGCAGATGTGGTCATTTCTTCCCAAACAGAAATAAAAAGTTTGATTTAGAAATCGCCTTTTGTAACACGAACCCTAACAGACGTACAATCATGTTATTGTTTCAACTCCCCCGTGTTCTCAGCGTGGCTTTTAAGGCCTTATGTGAAAGCCAAATAATAAAAACAAAGGGCGCTCAAACAGCATATCGGGTGGAGGTTTTCCCCTGTTAGGAAAAGCTGACACGGAGCTTCCTGCGCTGCCACAGAGTGAGCGTTGCGGTCCGATTTTACCGGGGACAGGAAACACGTGTGAATGTGCGGATGCTTAAGGAATGTTTTTGTTGTGAGTGCATTGCGCGCACATCACATGGAACGTTGCGAACGATAGTGTTTGCCTATGTAGCGCCGGAATGGCGGGCCCTAATAAACTTGCATGCATATTTTCTGTCTTTCCTGTTTTTGGCAGGTACCGCTATGAATTATGATTCCCCCTATTGTTGTTCTAGTGTGAAAATCTTGTACGAGCTACTTTTAGCACTGGCGGACGGCCAAGTCAGAATTCATTCCTTCAAATAGGGCTGCAGCTATCGATTTCACTAATCGATTAACCTACCGATCCGAATAATCGAGTGATTAAACATTAATTAAGACATTTAATGCAGAATACATTTTAGGCGATGTAAAACAATGAAAAAAACGGTTTATGCTATTGCAAGCATTTATTTTGACTTGCCAAGATTTTACTTTCAAAATCGTATTAAATGTGAATACAAAAAAAAAAAAACCTGTTTCTTCAGACTATCCAGAATTGACTTTCATTTCACATGAGCAATAAATGCATTTAAAAATTAATTATACTCTTATCTTCAAACGGTATAAAAATATAAATGAAGATCTAAGTAACGTAAATGAATAATTGGCGAACTTGCATTGCAAAAGTCTGCTAACTTAAATGCTATAAAATGCAAACTTTTTATTTTATTTTATAATGCTCTTAACAAATTGTTCAAACACATATTCCCACAAAAAAACTACTAAATATACCTCAAAACTAAATTGCGAATGCATTAAAAAAAATCATATTTGGTCAAACAAAAACTTGTGTTGGTCTTAACAGGGAGCAGTTGGATTCAGCCATGTTAGATGAGTTATGTCATACTCACTGCTGCCACTAGGGTGTCACCCAAATCAATAAAACTAAATGCAATGCTTTTAAAACAAATCATTACAACGCCACAAATTAAATAAAGCCTCAAAACTGAATTAGAAGCTTTTTTCTAATCGAATTACGCTATTTAATCCGTTAATTGCTGTAGCACTACCTTGAAATTGTTTGAATTAATTCCCACCTGTCTATTTTTTACATCTTTACAGGGACAATACTCGATCCGAATATAAATGGGGAAAAAAAAAAATAATAATAATAATAGGCATGTCCCCGATCTGATAACGTGATTGGAAATCGGGCCGGATCATGTCATTTTTAGAAGATCAGAATTGGATGAAAAAGATGTTTTTAAAATGTACAGTGGTATGGAAAAGTGTCTGAACCTTTTGGAATTTCTCACAATTCTGTATAAAATTGCCATCAAATGGATCACATTTGATCTTTTTCAAAATCACACAGATGAAAAAACCTCCCAAACATTCATAAGTTTTCATATTTTAATTTGACCTATTTTCCCCCTTTCTGTCATTGTTTATTCCTACCAGGTGTGTGTGTTTTATAGTGGGCAGGGCAGCTTTGAACCACTCATCAGTGACTGGGCAGTGCACACGCCTGACTTAAATTGTTTGGTAAAAAAATAGTTTCAATTGCTCTATAAATCTCCTTAGGCAGAGGGTTAACTTACTTATTTTTCCCCCTTCTGTCATTGTTTGCATGCTATCCTCATTAAAATATGAAAATCTATGAATGTTTGGGTGGTTTTAGTTAAAGCATTCACTCTATTTTCATCTGTGTGATTCTGACAAAGAGCATGGTGATTTTATGCAGAGATGTGAGAAATTCCAAATGGTTCAGATAATTTTTCATACCACTGTATTTTTATTTTTATTTTTAATTATTAACTTAATTGGCAATCATCGATGGTGATCACTGTGGCCGTCAGTCAAATTGGATTGGACATCTATTGCCGTCAGTGGCAGTGAAACATGATCACTCTTCCCAGTTCAAATTAATTGGAGGTCAGTCGCTGTCAGTGTCAGCGAATGAGTTGCAAGCAACAAAATAATCCAGCAGTATAATGATTAGGTATGTCTCCCGATCAGATTCACGTGATCGGAAACTGGGCCTGAGCAAGTCATTTTTAGACGATCGCAGTTGGGTGAAAAAGATTGGCTTTTTGATTTTATTTTATTTTTTAAATAGTTTAGAAGACTGGATTGGAATAGGGTGGAAAAAGAATGCTTTTACGATTATTTTTAATTGGTATAAAGAAACAAAATTAGGATGGACAAGTATATTGTCAAAAGAAACAAAAAAAGTATGTTTTGTAATACCTAATTTAATTACCAAGGTATCGGATCGGTACTCGAAATGGGCAGATCTTCAAAAAGCAGGTGACTTGTACTCGAACTCTGGTGTAAAAATATGTGCTTGGGACAACTGTATTAAAAACTAGAAAATGTCATTTCTGGAGGAATTGCGATAGTTGCTTTGCTGTGATGATTGGTCTTCCTGTCGATCGAATTTACGTTCATGGGTGTCAATGGCATTGACATACATCCGCGTCAATAGAATAGACATACATGAGTGTCGTGGGCATAAACTGCTGGCCAAAAGTATTAGCACCCCTGCAATACTGTCAGATAGCGGTCAATTTCTCCCAGAAAATGATTGCAATTACAAATGCTTTGGTAGTAATACTGTCCTTTATTTTGCTTGCAATGAAAAAACACAAAAGAGAATGAAAAAAAAAATCATTGTCATTTTACACAAAACCCCAAAAAGGGACCGGACAAAAGTATTGGTACCCTCAGCCTAAAACTTGGTAGCACAACCTTTAGATGAAATAACTGCAATCAGCCGCATACGGTATCCATCATTGAAATTCTTACAATACTCTGCTGGAAATTCAGACCTTTCTTCAGCCAACTGCTTCAGGTCTCTGAGATTTGAGGGGGGCCTTCTCCGAATTGCCATTTTCAGATCTTTCCAGATGTGTTCTATGGGATTCAGGTCTGGACTCATTGCTGGCCACTTTAGAAGTCTCCAGTGCTTTTTTTCAGTGCTCTCAAACCATTTTCTAGTGCTTTTTGAAGTGTGTTTTGAGTCATTGTCCTGCTGGAAGACCCGTGACCTTTGAGGGAGACCCAGCTTTCTCACACTGAGCCCTACATTATGCTGCAAAATTTGTTGGTAGTCTTCAGATTTCCTAATGCCATGCACACGGTTAAGCAGTCCAGTGCCAGAGGCAGCAAAGCAACCCCAAAACATCAGGAAACCTCCGCCATGTTTGACTGTGGGGACTGTGTTCTTTTCTTTGAAGGCCTCGTTTTTTTTCCAGTACACTCTTTTCCCAAAAAGCTCTACTTTTGTCTCATCTGACCAGAGAACATTCTTCCAAAACGTACCATAGAGTCCCTTTTCATTCAGACACCAACGGGTAGACACTGTTGTACCCTTGGACTGCAGGACAGCTTGAACTTGTTTGGATGTTAGTCGATGTTCTTTATCCACCATCCACTCAATCTTTCATTGAAATCTCCCGTCAATTCTTCTTTTCCATCCACATCTAGGGAGGTTAGCCGCAGTACCGTGGGCTTTACACTCATTGATGACACTGTGCACTGTAGACACAGGAACATTCAGGTCTTTGGAGATGGACTTGTAGGCTTGAGATTGCCCATGCTTCCTCAAAATTTTGCTTCTTAAGTCCTCAGACAGTTCTTTGGTCTTCCTTCTTTTCTCCATGCTCAATGTGGTACACACGACGAATCAGGACAGCGGTTGAGTCAACTTTAATCCATTTTAACTGGCTGCAGGTGTGATTTAGTTATTGCCACCACCTGTTATGTGCCACTGGTAAGTAACAGGTGCTGGTAATGACACAAATTAGAGAAGCATCACATGATTTTTCAAAGGGTGCCAATACTTTTGTCCGGCCCATTTTTGGAGTTTTGTGTAAAATGACAATACCCCCCCCCCCCCCCCCCCCCCATTCTCATTCGTATTTTTACATTTTAAGCAAAATAAATACAGATATTACTACCAAATTATTTGTAATTGCAATCATTTTCTGGGGGAAATTGAGCATTATCTGACAGAATTGCAGGGGTACCAATACTTTTGGCCAGCAGTGTAGATGTTTATGGCCATCATTGGAATGGCTATACATGATCGTCAATGGCATGGCCAGTTGAATGTCAAGGGGCTTTAATGGGATATTTTTGGTCAAAAACCACTACCTCTAATAGAGATATGTTTTTAGGTTGGAAATCAGTGGGAGTTAATAGAAATGTTTTTGTGCCATTGAAATGAATGGCGAGTAGGGCCATTGGAAATGAATAGGAAAATTTGTTCATTAGTGTTTGGCGAATTTGGGCGGAGCCATACTTTTTTTGATGCATGATCGCCTGGTGTGCCTTCAATATCCTGAAATTTTTTATTTGTAAGTAATACCTCTGTGAAGTTGGCCCCCTATCAGACGCAGATTTATAGAAAATCTATGCTATTTGTTTGTGCTGCTATCATTTTCGAAATATTAACTGGACCCGAAATGGTGCCATTCGTTTGTGTGTCCTCTGTTATTGAGAGAGCTGGTATCCTTCGTCAGCTGCGACGGAGGTGCTGCGATTGACGTCATCACTTGAAATTAATATCTCAATATCCTTAAAACGATAGCAGCACAAACGAAAAATTTTTACACCACAAATTTAGCATAAACGCAGGGCTCCATTTTGGGTCCATTTTACAATAAATGGGGGCTGCCTGACGCGTGATCACTCGAAATTACCGTATTTTCCGCACTATAATGCACACCTAAAAGCCTTAAATTTTCTCAAAAGCCGACAGTGCACCTTATAATCCGGTGCGCCTTATATATTGATCAATATTGAGCCGAAACAGGTTTTTTTTATGTGTGTGACAGATTTTTACAAATTTGCAAACAAAAACGGGCATACAAAATTGCACTATTATAATAAGAAAACCACAAATAACACTGCATCATAATATACAAAGTCTTACTTGCTTGCTATGTTTGTATTCATACACGCACACACAAACACAGCCTTTATATTTCAAAGAAAGAATTGTTCACAATGGCCTGGTTTGGTTCCTTTTTTCAGGACACCTTGAACTTCATGTCCAAACTGTTGTTTTCTTCACTGACCAATTATAACTCAACATTTTGGGACCAAAAAGACAAAAAAAAATCCCCCATAAATTTGAATAAATCGTATTATATTTGATAATTCAACATAAGCAGCAGGTATAGTCACAGGCGTTTTTGGCCTTTATACATGCTCTGGTCATATACAGTGTATACATTGCAAAACAGTGGAAAAATGATAACCCATCTAATGCAAAAAGGGTGACTGTGGTAAAGAAAAAAGTTCCCCTCCACTATGTGATATAAATGTTGCACTACATTTTTTACCTTGCTGTTGTGTTGCTGTTTTGTTGACATTCCCTTTAGTGCAGCACCATCTAATGGATGCATAAAATAACCCCAGCCCCAGCTGTAGCGTTTATTCTATGCGCCTTATAATGCGGTGCGCCTTATATATGGAATTTTTAAAAAAATATGTCATTCATTGAAGGTGCCCCTTATAATCCGGTGCGCCTTATAGTGCAGAAAATACGGTACTCTCTCAAAAACGACAGCAGGACAAAAAGATTTTTACATCACAAACAATTGACACAGGTTTTAGCCATTTTTAATCAAAATGGGGGGCTGGTTGACCTCAGACTGACTTATAAAATAATTGTTAATATCTCAAAAACGATCGCACAAACGAGCACAAACCTGGCACAAACGAATGACATAATTGTTCAATTAATTTGCCCCTGATGGGGGGGGCAACTTCACGGCGGTTTGGACAAAAATGATAGTACAAGTAGCGTTTTGAAATTTCACTGTTTTACAAATGGTAATTTTTGGGATGTCAAACGAAAGAGCCTGCCTTCCGGCCGTTTTGATGTTTGAACGGTGTCGGTGGATCAAATGGTTTTGGCTGGGAAGTGCGCCGAAGAAACACCATTGGAAAATAAGATTATTATAGATAGTAGCTTTTGCCTACAGTGGTGTGAAAAAGTATCTGAACCTTTTGGAATTTCTCACATTTCTGCATAAAATCACCATCAAATGTGATCTGATCTCTGTCAAAATCACACAGATGAAAATACAGTGTCTGCTTTAATTAAAACCACCCAGAAATGTATAGGTTTTCGTACTTTAATGAGAATAGCATGCAAACAATGACAGAAGAGGGGAAAAATAAGTAAGTGAACCCACTGCCTAAGGAGACTAAAAGAGCCATTGAAACCAATTTTTACCAAACATTTTAAGTCAGGTGTGTGCCCAATCACTGATGAGGGGTCTAAAGCTGCCCTGCCCACTATAAAACACACACCCGGTAAGAAATGTTTTGATGGAAGAAGGAGGATTGTCTGATGTGCATCATGGCTCGGTCAAAAGAGCTGTCTAAAGACCTGCGATCAAGGATTGTTCATTTGTATAAATCTGGGAAAGGATTTAAAAAAAAAAAAAAAAAACGTCTCTAAGTCTGGATTTTCATCAATCGACAATCAGAAAAGTTGTCTACAAATGGAGAGTTTGGCACCGTTGCTTCTCTCCCAAGGAGTGGCCGTCCACCAAAGATGAGGCCAAGAGTTCATTGCAGAATACTCAGAGAGGTAAAAAAGAACCCTAGAGTGTCTGCTAAAGACTTACAGAAATCACTGGCACAGTCCAATATATCTGTGAACACATCAACTATATGTAAAACTATGGCCAAGAATGGTGTTCTTAGGAGGACTCCACAGAGGAAGCCACTGCTGCCTAAAAAAACAAACGTTTAATGTTCACAAAAAGGCACTTGCACATGCCACAGAAGTTTTGGCAAAATATTTTGTGGACTGATGAAACCAAAGTTGAATTGTTTGGGAGTAACATAGAATGTTATGCGTGGAGGAAAAATCGAACAGTTCACCAACATCAACAACTCATTCCCACCGTGAAGCATGTTGGAGGGAGCATCATGACTTGGGGCTGTTTTGCTTTCTCAGGGCCTGGACAACTTGCAATCATGAATGGAAGAATGAATTCAAAAGTTTATCAGTATGTTTTGCAGGAAAACCTGAGGCCGTCTGTCAGACAGTTGAAGCTAAAAAGAAGATCGATGCTGCAACATGACAATGATCCAAAACACAGAAGTAAATCAACTTCATAATGGTTTCAGAAGAACAAAATACATTTTCTGGAGTGCCAAGTCCAGATTTGAACCCCATTGAGATGCTTTGGGGTGACCTAAAGACAGCAATTCATGCCAGACATCCCAGGAATCTGACTGACTTACAGCAGTTTTATCTAGAAGAATGGGCCAATATTGGTTCTGATCGATGTGCTTGACTGATCTGCAGCTGCAGGAAGCGTCTGGTTGAAGTTATTGCAGCCAAAAGGGAGGGGCAACAAAATATTAAATGTGATGGTTCACCAAATTATTTTTCCCAAGTCTGTCATTGTTTGCATACTATCCTCATTAAAATATGAAAATCTATTATTGTTTGGGTGGTTTTAGCTAAAGCAGACACTGTTTTTTCATCTGTGTGATTTTGACAAAGATCAGATAACATTTGATGGTGATTTTATGCAGAAATGTGAGAAATTCCAAAAGGTTCAGATATTTTTTCATACCACTGTATTTTCCTCAGTTAATGGCTTTACCAAATGGAATCAATTCAGCACTTAGCCAGTTCAAATTTCGAAAGAAAAAAAAATCACCATATATGGGCTGAACACCCTAATGCAAAACTACCATCAATAATAATAATGATGTCATTTTGAGCTTGTAAAGTAAAACTCACCGAGACAATACGGGCAGCACTGGCCCTTGCGTAGGACGGGGACCCTGCAGTTGGCAGGGGGACAGCGCTGAGAGAAACACTGAATGGTGCCGTTGTTGCAGATGCAACTGGTACAAGCGTTGGTCTTCCAGGAGTCTCCCGCCAGCAGAACGTCTCCCTCGTTGGTGATACAATACTCCTGCTGGCTGGTGTTCACTGGCAGCAGTGGACTCTGGGTCTCCTCTTTGGATGCACACAAACACCATTCAAGTAAGGGAAAGTTCCTTTCAGTTAATCATTAGTTCAGTGTCAAGTCGTAGTGGCCCATCGCCAATTCAAGTGGCGCAAAGAAACACATTTGCACTAATTATTGAGTAAACACTAATATCTCATTAGTTGAGTTTTTTCCTTTCATCCAATTGTTTTAGGTTGTTTTAATTACCTGACATGTTTCGGCGAACACTTCCGCCTTCATCAGAGAGTCACTGGTGTTGGTATGACGTGTCTTTCTCAGCTGATGGATGAAGGTGTGACTCACCTGTCAGATTGACAGAGCATGTAAGCCCCTCGTCCCTGTTGATTGACCTCGAGCCCTGCTTGCGGATCTCAATGGCCTCCCTGATCCAGCGATGATGTATGCTTTTTTCGGTGCGGATGACTTTGGCCTTTTCTCAGTCCATATTGTGGTTTTCCCTTTTGCGGTTATCAGTGATGGCTGACTTGTGATGTTCCTGTTGTGCTTGTTCTTTTATTGCCCTTGTTTGTCTCATTGTTGTCTCGTTTTTACACTCCTTCTTGTGTTCTGTTTTTCTTGTAATAAAGCCTCCCTGTCTCCCCGATGTATAATTTATTGCATGACTTGCATGGAATTTCATATATGGAATTACATTTGTTTTCCGGGTGGATTTTGTCCTTTGGATGGACTAATATCTGGTGATGTTGTGTAAGGTTTGTGTTTATGTTGTATTTTCTTAATGACACTTTGGATACAGTCCGATCAGGGACGCCATTGAGATCAGCAAGCAGGGCCTAAGAACCATCAACAGGGACGAGGGGGCTTACATGCTCTCTACTACATGGACCAGCATCCTGGAAGAGTGAACGGTCAGCTGAGGGCATGACTCGCCTGTCAATCTGACAAGTGAGTGAGTGAGCCGAAACATGTCAGGTAATTAAAACGACCTCAAACAATTGTCTGGGATAAAAGAAAAAAAAAAAAATCAACTAATCTATAAGTCTAGACAAAACGAACTCAGTACAACTACTAATATCTCATTTGTGATTTATTTTACAACTCAGCTTTGTCAGCCATAAAAATATTCATATAGCATATAATACCAGTACAGCATATTAAAATATGCAGTATATAAATGTATGTGTCAAATTTTAGAGGCAAAATGGCCCCATGTAGAGGAAGTCTAGAGTCCTGTATTGGTAAAAAGTAATAGTTCGTTTTAAAAATAAAATAATTTTTCAGCTGTATTTGTCGAAATTAATGTAATGAATACCACATGCTATCAAAAAATGCAAATGTAAAGCTGTGAATAATCTTTTTAATATCATAATTTTTAATTAAATTTATCAGATCAATTATTGAGATACAAAATATTTGCTGCCAACCCTACCACTTTAAATGGATTGCCTGTCTAACGCCTTCAGTGGCAGCCAATGTGTTAAATGGAGGCGGACGTATGTGCTCGTAATTTTGCCCTCCAATGTATTTTCTTGTCCAAATTCTAAAATCATCAGGGAAGTCCAACAAGACAAGTGTTAATGTTGGATGAATTAAACAAACAAACAAACAAACAAAAACAAACAAAAAAAACAACTGAGGGGTCATCTAACCGATGGGTGAATTAAATAATTAGGGAGCGTGAGAAGGCAAGACTAGAAGAATATGTCTATTCAAGATGCTTCCCAAATGGCAAGTATGAACAAAGGATTCCAGCAAGCAGATGTTCATTCAGTCTCAAGACTCATCTGCATGTCTTTTCCAATTCTCCAAGGGACCAAAGCCTTGGCTCGAGCCTACCCACATCCATCACAGGGCCTAGTCAGTGGGATGAGTATTATTCCCGCATTCCTGTTGACCGAGCCCAAATATATCAAAGGCCGGGCCTCCCGCAATCTGTTTTTGTGAAGGCAGATGCAGGGATAAGGTGGGAGCAACATTCTCGACGAGAAGCTCACAGGGGGAGTCGTGCACTGTGTCACGACGTGGAGGCATGGAGGACCCAAACGCAGGGAAACGGGGAGTAAGGTAGGGCGTTCGGTGAACTAAAACTGGAAGTCCCGGGGTTTTTTTTGGCTATAGAGACCAGACGGGCGTCAGATGACACCGTTACCAAACTGAGTACCTGGCTTTGTCAAAGAAGCAATCAAGCATACAACCCCCCTACACCCTCCTGTGGAGTCGCTGCCTAGGTGTGAAGGGGGGGGGGGGGAGTTTCACTCTGGATAGCTGCAATTAGCATCTTGAACATTTGCAAATCTAGGGCTCCCTTGGCTTTGTCAAACACGGAGGAACACGGAGATGGCCAGTCGCCGTGTTCTACAATAGGATTGACATGGCAGCACTGAATGAAATGTGTGTTGTATCAGGCATGCACCGGAAGGCAAGAGAGACGGGTGGATTTCTTTGTGGGTCTTGTCAAGGAATGGGATCACTCCCATGTAGGCGCAAAGAAGGCGCAGAAGGAAAAATTGGTTCGGCAACAACCTCCAAAGGACGAAGTGTCATATGTCACCACATAAAAAATGTTTTATTTTTTATTACACCATGTCTTGTATATACTTTCTTTTGTCGTCTCTTTCCACGTTTTTTTTTATTGATTAAAAAGCTTTTTTTGTGCAAAAAATGAGTTTGTGTTGTGCATCATCAGCCTTCCATCATCAGCAATATGAAGTGCTCTGATATCTTAACAATTTTGTCAAATAGTGCACAATTTGATCACTTTAGACAACCATAATGAGCAGTTACTAAACACTAAAACATACGTAAATAGGTTGTCCGCCCGATTGCCTGCCTGAGCGGTCCACTTAGCCCTGCCCTGCAAACACTCAAGATGCTAATTGGAGCAATCTAACCCTGCGGTTTTGTGAGTGTGAATGGGAATGACTAATGAGGACCTCAATGCTCACAAAAGATATGCTGATTAGAGTCAGATGACCCTTCTCTGGATACAAAAGGGATTTGTATCAACTGATCTACCCTTGGTAGATCTAATGGTGACAGAAAATAAAGTACAAACAAAAGTCAAGGATATCAAACAAAAGATATCGAAACTCACCTGTAAACACAGGATCATAAACACAAGGACTTTGACGCAGGAATAAACAACGACGCAACAAGAACGGGAACCGGGCGCTTAAATACACAGACAAGGGGTAACGAGACAACGAGGCACAGATTGGTGACACAAGAGGCAGCGGATTGGTCAACACACAAGGAGCAGGCCACAACAGGTGAAATCAATGGGTAATCACAGGTACCAGACACACTAGCAGGGGTCCCCAACCTTTTTTGCTCCATGGACCGCCGGCATGGATTAAAATCCTACAGCGCACGCAAGGTCCCGCTGCTGAAGCCAGTGCATGTCCAGACACATATGAAGTTTGCCACTGACCATCTGGATGATCCAGAGAAGCAATGGGAGAAGGTCATGTGGTCGGATGAGACCATAATTGAAGTTTTTGGTCTAAATTCGGCTCGTCGTGTTTGGAGGAAAAAGAAGGATGAGTACAACCCCAACAACACCCTCCCAACCGTGAAACATGGAGGAGGAAACATCATTTTTTGGGGCTGCTTCTCTGCCAAGGGTACAGGACGAGTGCACTGTATTGAGGGGAGGATGGATGGGGCTATGTATCGCCAGATCTTGGCTGACAACCTCCTTCCTTCAGTGAAAGCCCTGAAGATGGGTCGTGGCTGGGTCTTCCAGCATGACAACGACCCAAAGCACACAGCCAAGGCAACTAAAGAGTGGCTCCGTAAGAAGCATTTTAAGGTCCTGGAGTGGCCTAGCCAGTTACCAGATCTGAACCCGATAGAAAATCTATGGAGGGAGCTCAAAGTCTGTGTTGCCCGGCAGCAGCCCCGAAACATGAAGGCTCTGGAGAAGATCTGCATGGAGGAGCGGGCCAAAATCCCTGCTGCAGTGTGTGCAAACCTTGTCAAGAACTACCGGAAACATTTGGTATCTGTAATAGCAAACAAAGGTTTCTTTACAAAATATTAAGTTCGATTTTTGTGATGTATCAAATACTTATTTCATGCAATTAAATGCAAATTTGTTATTTAAGAATCATACAATGTGATTGTCATTTTTTTTGTATTAGATTCCGTCCCTCACAGTTGAAGAGAACTTATGATACAAATTACAGACCTCTACATGCTTTGCAAGTGGGAAAACCAGCCAAACCGGCAGTGTATCAAATACTTGTTCTACCCACTGTAGGTGCTAACGCACAGCTGCGCCGCTACCGTAGCGTGCCATCTCTCTCGCTCTTTGATGACGTAATTGCTGCAAGAATTCCGATTTGTGAGACTTGACAGTTCAGACCGCCGCAACAATCTGGAAAAATGTGGCCCAGATCAGATTTGAACCACATACGAAAGTGACCCAGATCGGATTTGAAATGGTCCACTTCTATGCGACTTGTCCCGTTCAGACAGTTAAGTTAATGCCTCACTCGAGTCGGAAAAACATGAAAAAATCGGATTCATGCATTAAGATCTGTAGTATGAACTTAGCCTTAAGTAACATGCTGTGAAGAAAAGATTATTTAATGGTTCCATGCTGTGTTTTTGTTTGTTTGTTTGGTATCAGGCTTATCCTTTTCTTAATTTTATTATTATTTTTTTTAATGACTGTGGTCAAGCCCGCCTACTGCGTAGTTCAAGCTAGGTGCTAATGCTAATTTACAGCCGTCCTGCTTGTCGCTTGAGAAACAGCACTACTGCTTGGGAATGCACGAGAACGTGCGCAGGCCAGTGTTTTCTATTGAATTGAAGAAAAAAGGGTTTTTTGAGGCCAGTCTCAGTTCTAACGTCAGGGCTATTTGTACTCATCAGGGCATTGGTGAAGCAAGCATGGAGTACAAAAGTATTTTAAATGAACACAAAAATACCTCAAAGTACCTTGAAATAACTTACCCAAGCACGCATCACAACAGGTGTCCTTATTTTTGGTAGGTGTCTGGCACAGAGCCGGAGGACAAACTTCAGTGTCGCACAGGACGCGTCCCTGCCTACAAGTGCATCGTGTACACTCGTCCAGGTCCCAGGTCTCCCCCTCCACATAAAACTCCCCCCCGGGGGCTCTGCACACCACCATGTCCATCCCCTCCGGCAGACCACTACCGGACTCATCTAAAATGTTGCAAGAGGAGAGAAATTGTGTCACGTTTAGGCAATTTGAGAAGAATGCATTCCTAACCAGTAGCACTGGAAAGTTTGCCCAGGTTGCGTTTTGACACGAGCTGACATCTGCAAAGTGTTAGCATGTTGTCCTCTCGGTACAAAGTTGGCTTTAAATTGGGTGATAGAAAAATTTAAGCAATTAACTTCTCCAGGATCATGAAACTGGGTTTAGGGGAGAGAGAGAGCAAAAAACAAACATCTAGGCCCGGGGGCCAGATCTGGCCTGCCACATTATTTTGTGTGTAAATCATGTTGCATCAAGCTCCAGTTTGTCTGATAAAATTATTATTATTATTTTTTTTAAGTACTCAACGAATGTGCGATTAAGAGAATCAAAAAGAAGATTTGGACAATTTTTAGGTCAACAATTTTAAAAAAGCAATCGGCTATCAAAATAGTTGTTTCAAAGGCTGCAACAACTAATCAAATAAATCAATTAATAAATTAATTGCTAACGAATTTGATTATCTATTTTTTTCTGGCAGTTATGAGCAGTCCCGTTTAGGTCCTTGTTTGTGTGTAATCTGAGGCTGCGCGCTAGTGATTAAAGCAAAAAAGAGGGAGTTCACTGCTACACTCAGGTTAGGTTGCTAAATAAATAAAAGTGTCAAGAGTTACATTGTCTTTTGTGCTGTGCTGAATGAAGCAAATTGTATTGTTTGTATTCTTTGTTGGTGAGACGTTACCACTTTGCATGGAGCGCTAAGCTAGTTAGTGATGATGCTAATCAGTGTCTTAAGTGTCCGCTTGTATTGTGTTTTGTAAAAGCATATTATCACTTGACTTATTGTTAGACTGTAAAGTTGTCCTGATTCTTTTTATAAAGAAACCACACACAGAAAACCATTCATATAACAGTTTAGAGTCTCCTTTCAATACAAACTCCCATTCAAACTGTAAATTGTCATCCAAGAGTGCGTGCTTTGAAATTGGATTTGGATTGTATTTATGGACAACTGTTTGATAAAGAAAACGTATTCATCGCCGTCTGCCTCCTCCTTATTAGATTTTGTTGTTTAGTTTGTTTAAATGAAAATATAGCAGTCATTGACACAATTTATATCATTTATATAAAGTGAATAAACAGGGCTTTTGTCTGGTTTGTGTACTAAGAAATGTTTTTATGTTTTATACAAGGAACTTTTAATAAAAACCTTAACAAAACATTTTAAAACAGTACTGTTGAAGACTACAGTTCAGTCAGGAAGCTTTAATAAAATATTATTTTAAGGAAATAGTCATCCATTTTGTTCATTTTACTTGGTATATTCATTTCCATCTTGTTTGTCTTATTCACGTGTGAAGTCCCACAAGGGTCAATTCTTGGACCACTCTTATTTAACATCTATATGCTTCCCCAAGATCAGATTATGGAACAGTATGACATCTCCTATCGCACCCATGCAGATGGCACACAACTCTACATTTCTGTGTCCCCACATGATTATAGTCCCTTAGTCTCCCTGAGTAAATGCATTCATCAAATCAATGAATTGATGTGCCAGAATTTTCTCCAGCTAAATGTGGAGAGGACAGAAGTGATCATTTTTGGGCCAAAAAAGGAAAAGTCAAAGATAAGCATGCACCTTAGCACAATGTCACTTACAGCTACAAATCAAGTCAGAAATCTTGGCGCAATTATTGACTCAGGCCTAAAATTTGATAGCCATCAAGTCATCATTGATAGTCCGTCACTAAATTTGCTTATTACCACCTAAAAAATATAGCCAGAATTAAGGGACTTCTGACTCAACAAGACATGGAAAAACTTATGCATGCATTCATTTTCACTAGATTGAACTATGGCAACGGTATATTTACCAATCTTGATGAAAAAATCAGTCAGGAAGCTGCAGCTAGTACAGAATGCTGCAGCCAAAGTCCTCACAAATGCAAGGAAACTGGACCACATTACACCGGTTTTCAAATCTTTACGCTCGCTTCCAGTGAGTCAAAGGATAGACTTTAAAATACTACTGCTCATCTACAAAACACTTAACGGCTTTGGACCGAAATACATGCTTGATTTGTTAGATTCCTATGCATTTAGTTATTATGCTCCTAACCTCTGGAACAAGTTACCTGAAGGTCTGAAGTATGCTCAAACTGTTAGCTCCTTTAAATCAGGGCTAAAAACGCTTTTGTTTAGCACAGCATATCCATAACTGTCTATATATTTCAAGCTATTTGCTTTCTATTCCTCTTGTGCTTTATCTCCATTGCTGATTTCAATTATTATTAGTAGTAGTAGTTTTTTTTTTTTTTTAAATTCTATTCGTGATTAAATGCGATTTTTTATGTATAATTGTATTTCCTGTTTCGTTTGTCGTTTTAATGTTCTATTGATTTAATGTGATTTTTATGATCTTCATGTGATGTAAAGCACTTTGAATTGCCTTGTGTTGAATTGTGCTATATAAATAAAATTTGCCTTGCCTTGCCTATTCACTACGTGTCTGTAAACAGTGACTCCATTTGGATAAGATATGAATGGGAGAGCTCAGCGTCTTTTCTATAGCAAGGCCATTGTAGCCAGATGACCTTATTGTCACCCGTGTGCAGCTGCATAGTTAATTTCTACTGTGGTGTGAGCCACACAGGGTTAACTTGTGGGCTGACATCAGCCTGCCTATTCGCATATCTATTAATAAAATCTGTGAAGTTGGCCCCCTTTCAGACGCAAATTTATAGAAAAATGTCAATCGTTTGTGCTACGTTAGTGCCCATTTGTGCAGTAAAAAGATATTTGTAATTCTTTTATAGGTCAATCTGACGTCAACCAGCCCCACATTTTGATTAAAAATAGCTAAAAATGGCGTCAATCGTTTATGCTTTGTTTGTGCAGTAATTTCTTTTTTTTTTTTTTTTTTTTTTAAGACGTTGAGATTTTAATTTCGAGTCATGTCATCATTTGAAATGAATATCTAAGGCCCCCCATTTACTGAATGATGGGGTGCCATTTATTTGTGCTACGTTTGCACTAGTTGGCCGGACATTGTCATTGAGAGCGTTGGTACGCTCCGTCAGCCGCGGGAGTTGGATACGGAAAAGCTGCGAGTCATGTAATCACTCGAAATGAATATCTAAATATCTATAAAACGATAACAGCACAAACTAATTTTTTTTACAGCACAAATGTAGCATAAACGAATGGCACCATTTCAGGTCCATTTTGCAATGAATGGGGGGGGGGGGGGGCTGCATGACCTCTTTCTTGAAATTAACATCTCAATATCTCAAAAACAATAGCAGCACAAACGGGACTTTTTACAGCACAAACATAGCACAAACAATTGAGACCATATTTAGCCATTGTAATTTAACATGAGGGGCTAGTAGACCTCAGTTTGACCTATAAAAGAATTGTTAATATTGTACTTTATATAAAAAACGATAGCAGCAAAAATGATTTTTTTCATTCAGAACAAACGAGCACAAACGAATTACATAATTTTTGTATAAATTTGCATCTGATGGGGGAACAATTTTACGGACATATTAATAAAAAGTGTCCGATTCAGGAGGTCGAGACCAAATCCTCTCAAGGGCATCATGACACACTTTGAGAAAGGAGGTCCTGCTTTTAAGACTACATATATATAGCCTATGTAATTATTTTACTTTGTTTTTTTCTCCTGAATGGTGTGTTGTCATCTTCTGTTCATTTAAGAGAATAAAATAACCTGTGAAAAGAGAAAATCAACTTTATTCTTATTCATTGTTTATTAGTTACGTATTTCATCGTAGAAACCCTAGCGGGCAAACATAATGTCCCTCTAAAGGAAACTGTAACTGAGTTTGACACACCAACATAATATATATTTTTTTGGAAGGCAATAAAGAATAGAAAGATTGTCATACCCTCACACATAGGACAACATTGGTCAGGCTTCATGACCGGATGAGGGCAGCTGGGCACAGGACAGGATATGAGGACACACATCTCCCTCCCGGAATGACAGTAGCAGTCGCGGCAGCCGTCGTGCCAGCTATCGCCTTCCTCGTATCGGTTGCCATTCGAAGTATAACAAAAGCTAGGAACTGGGTAGGAGGCGGTGACGCTGGGGAATTGGGCGTTGTCTAGAAAAGAAAACATTCAAAACAGAAATATATGTTTAAAACAGTAGCGATTCATTCAAGAGGATCTTTTTTGGTTGTCGTTGGCCATCTTGAGATGTAAAACTAAGCATTCTCTTGTTACTTCGCGGTTTAAGTCTCGTGGATTCAGAGCCATTTTAAAAAGCATTCATGAAAAAATAAAAATGAAAAACGATGTGTTGTTTCATTCGCCGCAAGACATACTGTACATGATTCGGGCTTTGTCACGAGAGTGACACATGACAGAACCAATGAGCACCGTTGCAGCCGCCCCTATTCTGATAGACATGACACGACCGCCAATAAAAGTGGCTTTATCCCTTGAGATGATTGACTGCGCACCATCGGCGCTTCCCCCAAACGAGACCGCCAATTAGAGCGGCTTTATCCAGTGAGCTGATTGGTTAAGCTCCATCGGGGGATCCCGAAAACAGTGGTGAGGTTCAGACGAAGCCCCATTCTTTGAAGGCCTCGTTTTTTTGAAGGGCTTTTTTCCCCCCCTGTAAACTCTTTGTTGATGCCTTTTCCCCAAAAGCTCGACTTTTGTCTCGTCTGCCCAGAGAACATTCTTCCAAAACGTTTTTGGCTTTCTCAGGCAAGTTTTGGCAAACTTCAGCCTGGCTTTTTTATGTCTCTTGGTCAGAAGTGGGGTTTTGCTGGGTATCCTACCATAGAGTCCCTTTTCAATCAGACGCTGACGGATAGTACGGCTTGACACTGTCGTACTCTTGGACTGCAGGACAGCTTGAACTTGTTTGGATGTTAGTCTAGGCTCTTTATCCACCATCCGCACAATCTTTCATTGAAATCTCTCGTCAATTTTTCTTTTCCGTCTGGATTTACACTTATTGCTGACACCACGCACGGTAGACAGAGGAACTTGTAGCTTTGAGATTGCCCATTCTTCCTCACAGTTTTGCTTCTCAAGTCCTCAGACAGTTCTTTGGTCTTCTTTCCTTTCTCCATGCTCAATGTGGTACACATGAGGACACAGGACAGAGGTTGAGTCAACTTTAATCCATTTTAACTGGCTGCAAGTGTGATTTAGTTATTGCCACTAGCTGTTATGTGCCACAGGTAAGTAACAGGTGCTATTAATTACACAAATTAGAGAAGCATCACATGATTTTTCAAAGGGTGCCAATACTTTTGTCTGGCCCATCTTTGGAGTTTTGTGTAAAATGATGATGATTTCAAATTTCATTGTTGACAACGTTCTTGCTGACAATGACAATAAAGTTATATTCTATTCTATTCTATTCTATTCTATTCTATTCTATTCTATTCTATTCTATTCTCTTTTGTGTTTTTTCATTGCAAGCAAAATAAATGAAGATATTACTACCAACGCATTTGTAATTGCAATCCTTTTCTGGGAGAAATAGAGCATTATATGACAGAATTGCATGGGTGCCAATACTTTTGGCCCGCAGTGTACTGTATATATTTTTGAGGGGGTGGGGCTGAATCGTGGTTTTTCATTATTCGTGGGGGGTTCTGGCCCCCCCTTGTACTGTGACAAAACATTTGCTGGTGTATGATAATCCTGACACATTTTTCCTTCCAAAGCCACTAGAACAGGAGTCCCCAACCTTTTTTGCACCACGGACCGGTGTGATTTGGGTCTTTTTTTCACGGACCGGTGTACTGTCAAATTTTGCACCCTATAAAGTTTTGCTCCCAAAGCTTTTGTGGCGGTGAAATAAGCCCTCTATTATATTCAGTTGGACTCTCAACGTTATCCAACAGTGCTAAAAAACTATTTACATCATAAACATACATGTGCACAACAACACGAAAATAGCGTAAATTAATGCTTAACGACATGGAGAACTCGTTAAATTAGGGACCTGCATGCAGTTGTTGTGTGCAGCTAACATGGCAAACGTAAGTTTAATTCCTTTCTTTAAGGAAAGTTTGTAGTGTGTACTTTAGAATCACTGCATTAGCTGTCATTTTTAACGTTACGCGCATACCAAATTTGTCAGAACACCAGCAATGTGCGGCAGAAAAATACAGCAAATAAAAAATAACATTTGTTTTTAGCCCTGTCGTGTTAAGTGCAGGGAAAATACAACTCACACGCTGAATCAATGGGAGGCCTGAGCTTGTTTCGTTGAGAGGAGATGGTCCCGAGATGGGAGAGTGAGAGAAGCCCGCTTCACAAAGATACGATGTTGGAAATTGTAGCACAGTTTTCAGTGCTCTCCTAGCGATGTCAGGATATTCCGAAATGGCTTTAATCCAGAACCTCGGTAGAGTTGTTGTCTCAAATGTACGTTTAAGTTCACTGTGATTTGCTACCTCTACAAGCTGATATTCCTGTTGCACAGACATGCTCGAATCACTCGGTTTATTCACATATGGGTAACGAATCCACTCCTTTGCAGTTCGCGGGTCTTTAGTGATTGGGAAGTAGCATATATTTTGTTTTCTTCGAGGTTGTAGGCTCATCTTCTGGCTCATCAGGTTCCCTTTTCCCCGTAAAAAATCTGTCCAAAGACATTTTTTTTTTCAGTCATTCTAGTGTGCGGGCTAATTATTTCCGGGAACAAATGTGATGCGCCCGCCCTACGTCATACATCATTATCGAGGACAAGCGCACATAGATATACAAAACAAGATGTACTGCTAGCAGTCCAATCAATGGATTTCTATGACGACATTCTATCCTGTAGTATTATATCCAGAGTAAACCGGTACCGGTCCGCGGCCCGGCAGTTGGGGACCCCTGCACTAGAAGAAAGATTTAACCCAGAGTAGCTTTTTGGTTGGAATCCACTCGATACAGAAAGAAAGCCAAACTGAAATATAAAAAAAACATATCCTAGTCCTAATTTTTCCATAAATATTTAACTAACACTAACCCACATAAATAAGTCGCCACCTCTTCTTTCAGTCAGGTTAGCGTCAGTTTGTTTACAGTAAAAAGTGTTGTTTTTTGTTTGTTTGTAAAGCGAGCGAGCAGTTTCGTTGACCCGAGTATATCTTGAGGTCAAAATATTTATAACGCCAAAAAAAGCCCAACTGTAAAATGGAGTATAAATCATGCATGTGGATTTTAACTTTGAGGTTGGAGGAATCTAATTAGACTTGCACTCTTCGCTACTGGATAAAACCAAATACCAACTAAAACCCCCAAAAGGAAAACATTGAAGTCTCTGCAGAGGAGCAGCCAGAGGTCAGAGGAAATCAAAAGTGGAGCTTTGTAGAACAAACTCACACATAGACTTTCACCATTTACCTTCACGCTGACTTACAGAGGTAGAAGTGTGTGAGTGCTAACAATACGACTCTGTATCTAATACCTGGGAACATAAATGGAAACCAAAGAGTGCCTGGCCATTTGCGTCACTGAAGCTGTGCTTTGAAACTCATTTTGCTGAATGCAACTTTCTTAAACCAACCGCAGGAATTTACAGTAGTTCAGATAATTGCAGGCAGTTAAAGTGTTAATATAAACAAGGACATGACTGTGCAATACTTCACAAGACTTAATATACAGTGGTACCGCTACATACATATTTCATTCCTTCCAGGACCTGGTTTGTAAGTCGAAATGGTCGTATTTCAAGCGGGATTTTCCCATAAGAATCATGTCATGTGAAAAAATTATGACACCCTACGAAATAGTGAAAGAAAAAGAAATGTTCAAGAAATATTGAAAGATAAAGAAATGTTCACACATCAATGTCTGATCTTGTTTTTCTTTATCTCTGAAAAAGAAAATGATTTCATTGCAGGTAAACAACGCAACATTAACATTGTTTTACTCATTAAACCATATATATCAACAAAAATGCATATTCTAATTGAGGAAAAAGTTAGGACACCCTACCACCTAATAGCTAGTGTTACCCCCTTTGGCTGAAATAACTTCAGTGAGACGTTTTTTGTAGCCATCTACCAGTCGTTGACATCGGTCTGAAAAAAGTTTGCACCACTCCTCAATGCAGAATACTTTCAGCTGTGAGATGTTTGAGGGGTTTCTTGCATGTACAGCCCATTTCAAGTCACCCCACAGCATCTCATTGGGATTAAGATCTGGGCTTTGACTCAGCCATTCCAAGAGTCTCCATTTCTTCCTTTTCAGCCAGTCTTTGGTAGATTTATTGTTATGTTTTAGGTAATTGTCATGTTGCAGGATCCAGTTTCGCTTCAGCTTTAATTTTTTCACAGATGATCTCACATGTTCCTCAAGCACCCTCTGATACATGATAGAATTCATGGTGGATTCTATGATGGTGAGCTGGCCAAGTCCTGCTGCAGCAAAATCATCCCCAAACCATGACACTTCCACCTCCATGCTTCATAGTTGGTATGAGATTCTTTTCCTGGAAAGCTGTATTGGGTTTCCAAATATTTCAGTTTTAGATTCACCTGTCCAAAGAACATTATTCCAGAATTCCTGGTCTTTGTCTACATTCACTCCGGCAAAATTCAGTCTGGCCTTCACGTTCTTCTTG
This sequence comes from Corythoichthys intestinalis, assembly GCF_030265065.1. Lineage (NCBI taxonomy): Eukaryota > Metazoa > Chordata > Actinopteri > Syngnathiformes > Syngnathidae > Corythoichthys > Corythoichthys intestinalis. The sequence continues at coordinate 5,038,346 of NC_080409.1, read as the reverse complement.
GAGAGCAAAGATTCCTCCTTGCACACCTCCCATGAAGGTCAAACTTGTGAAGTCTCTTTCTGATTATAGAGGCATGCACTTTCACATTAACAGTAGCAACAGCGTGCTGTAGGTCCTGTGATGACATTTTAGGATTTTTGGAGACTTCTTTTAGCATCTTGCGGTCTGCTCTCGGGGTGAACTTGCTTGGACGGCCAGACCTGGGTATGTTGGCAGTTGTTTTGAATGTCCTCATCTGACCAAAGCACACGGTCCCAGGCTTCAACTGGGACCGTGTGTATTTTTGTGTGAGACCAAGATTGAGCTTTTTGGCAACAAACACTCTAAGTGGGTCTGGCGTGCCACGAAAGATGCTCATGCTGAAAAGCACCTCATACCCACTGAAGTATGGGGGTGGGTCAGTGATGCTGTGGGGCTGTTTCGCTTCCAACGGCCCTGGGAACCTTGTTAGGGTGCATGGCATCATGAATGCTTTGAAATACCAGGACATCTTAAATCAACATCTGTTGCCCTCTGCCAGAAAGCTGAAGATGGGTCGTCACTGGGTCTTTCAGCAAGACAATGACCCTAAACATATGGCCAAATCTACACAGAAATGGTTCACCTGACACGAAATCAAGCTCCTCCCATGGCCATCTCAGTCCCCAGACCTTGTTTTGTTGGCAAAAGAGGGTTGTACAAAGCATTAACACCAGGGGTGCTAATAATTGTGACACACATTATTTGATGTAAAATAATTATTTCTTTATGTGGGATTTTTTCCCCACTGAATGAATGCACTTGTATTGAAGGTTGGCTTTTTCTCTTTTTTTCCATTAAGGTCCCATATTATTTGAATTTAAAAAATATATATTAGAAGCTAAAAAACACATCTTTTTCAGGGGTGCCAAAAATTATGGAGGGCATTGTATTTGGTTTAAGGAGTAAAACAATGGTAATTTTTGTTGTTTACCTGCAATTAAATCAAATTCTTTTCCAGAGATAAAGAAAAACAAGATCACACATTGATATGTGAACATTTCTTAATAAACAACTGAACATTTCTGGGTGTTTCCTAATTTTTTCACATGATTGTAATTCGATGAATTTGTTCCACAGTTCAAAAACCTATGCTAAATCCTATGTAAATTCTGTAGGCACAATTAAAAATAGCACATAACAAAACAAATACACTATAAATACAAATCGGAACAATAACGCACCGTGTGACTGACGCTAGAGTGGGAGAGGTGCGTTAAGGCTGATTTATGTTTTTGTGGTCCGGTGACGGCGGAGCGTCAGCGTAGATCATACGCCGTCATTGCGCATTCGAAGTTCTGCGTCAAGGGAACGTGTTGCTCTGTAATTCAATGTCATGCCACTAGAAGGGTGTGGCTTTGTTTCGGGGGACTCTTGTCGAATTCCTTTAGTTTTCCTCCGATCATTGACAGCAATGGCAACGGAGATGGAACGCGTGTATTTGCAGCTACAGCTAATCACTATAGAACAGCCAATGTTGTTAATACAAATGTTGAAGTGTAGGCAGCACAGAATGCGATTGGGAGTGTTTGAAAACGGCAGTGTTTTTTGCTGAACTGGAAACAACATTCTGAGCGGACCAATTACAGTCCTTGGACGTTCGTCACGCGCAATGAGGTGACGCTTAGTTTTTGGAGGTGCAAGTCAGGCTAAGGCGTAGGGTCGCACACCGGGTCTGCGTTAAGGGCGAAGGTCTGCCGTCACCGCTACGCAGAAGCATAAATCAGCATTTAGAGCGGGAAGCTCTCTTTTCATGTTCTGTTGTTGTTGGCGTCAGATATGGCGGACAGTAGCTGTGCTGTGTTGCACAAGTTCCGAACTAAATGATTAACCTTACAACGATGGCGACATCCTTGCCGATGTTACAATAATAATAATGACAGTCAAAAGTGAGTTTGTGTTAAAGCCCCACAGCAGGCCTGTATGCCTTTTCCTTTTTTTTCCCCTCTCCCAGTCATCAGCACTCATTCCACACACCTGTCCTGCACACCTGGTCATTACCACAGCCTCCCTACATAAGCACACACAGCCCTCTGCTCCATTGCGAGTTTGTTAGCCTTCACTGCAACTTACGAGCGTTTCTAGTTACCTTGTCTTGCCGGATTTTTGATACACCTTTTTGACCTTGTGGATTTTTGCCTCTAGCCTGCTCCTCGTCTGTGCCTCTGCCTTTGATACACCTTTTTGACCTTGTGGATTTTTGCCTCTAGCCTGCTCCTCGACTGTTCCTCTGCCTTTTCTCTGTGACCTGAACCCTGCTACAGGACCGGATCTAGACGCATCCTGCCTGGGCCTTCGCCTTGCTCGTCCCCCTCCTGCTCGAACAGCCTTCCGTGCTTCTCCAAGGGCCAAGACTTCTTCCTCTCAGAACCATTGTTAATAAATCTGCTCTGAGCACTGCATTATTGGGTCCGTTTGTTCTCTGAGCCGTGTCAGAACAAACTCGCCATAACATGGACCCAGCAGACTCTTCCCGGTATGAGCAGGCCATCAAGTACCAGGGCCAACGATTAGGTGAGCATGAGCAGCTCCTGTCTTTTCTGACCCAAAGTGTGTCTCAGCTTTCCCACATGGCTGCCTCATACCACAATCAACCCGCTGCTGAAAGGGAATCACAAATGTGGTCAGAGCCCAACATCCCACCACCCTCAAGATACTCAGGTGACCCAACAACGTGTAGAAGCTTTTTTAACCAGTTGAAACTAATTTTTGCTTCTCAGCCCTGTCGTTTTTCCCAGGAGACAGCCAAGATCGCCTTTCTAGCAAATCTCCTGGAGGGTGCGCCGTTGGGCTACTTCAATGCCCTAATGGAGCAGAATTCTCCATTTCTGGCCACATATGAACTCGTTGCAGCGGAGCTGAAGAAAATTTATGACCACCCACTACGCAAACAGGAAGCCGGCACACTCCTCCTTCAGATGAGGCAAGACCGAAAACCCATCAGGGAGTATGTCAGTCAGTTTTATTCTCTGGCGGTCGAATCCTGCTGGGGTAGCAAGGCCCTGTTATCGTCGTTCAAGGCTGGACTTGACCCAGAAATTGGAATGGAGATAGCACTCAGGTGCCGTTTTTCAACACTAGATGAGGTCATCAATACCGCCATAGAGGTGTCTGATCAAATCGCCCAGTGGAGGCCTCGTTCCGCCAGCTCCCCTGTTTTGACCCCAGTTATCCGTGGGGGCGCTGAGGCCACATCCCCCATCCAGAGAGAACCGACGCAGATTGGCAGAACTAGGTTGTCCGCAGAGGAGCACAATCACCGATTATCGACAAGGCTCTGTCTGTACTGTGGGAGACCCGGGCATTTCGCTCTTAATTGCCCCAACAAGAGGCATAGTCCCATACACAAACACAAAGTGTCCATCAGTCGCGCCATCTCCTTGGGGATAACTTCACGGGTTCAACCCACAGTGGTTTTAAGTTCACATGCCTTCTCTCTCCAACAGGAAGCCCTGATTGACTCGGGATCAGACACCAACCTGATAAACATGGATCTGGCTAAACGACTTCGATTGCAGCTCATCGAAATACCTTCTCCTCTGGAAGCCGTGGCCCTGGACGGAAGCCCTCTATGGCGGGTAACGCACCGCACACCCGTTATCCAAATGGAATTTCCGGGTCGTCATACCGAAAATATCAGTTTTCATGTGTACCATTCCCCTAACGAACCACTCGTCCTCGGATTGCCTTGGCTGAAAAGACACAACCCCCACATTGACTGGGACACCGGGGGGGGTGGTCTCCTGGAGCCTGTCGTGTGACAGAACGTGCATCACAGACGGTACGGCGAAGACGGACAAGACTCACTCAGCCCAGATAGCCTCCACCACATTTATCACGAAGAAAGAAAAACAAGCTGAGTTCCCTGACCTCAATAAGGTCCCGGCCTGTTACCATGACCTCAAGCAGGTGTTTAATAAGCTCAAGGCCTCTAGCCTCCCCCCACACCGTCCTCACGACTGCGCCATAAACCTACAACCGGGCTCAATCCCCCCCAGGGGTCGCTTGTACTCGTTGTCCGGCCCAGAAACCCAGGCCATGACAAAGTATATAAATGAGTCGTTAGCATCAGGGCTCATCAGGAGATCCTCCTCTCCTGCCGGTGCTGGGTTTTTCTTCGTCGAAAAGAAGGACAAGTCACTCCGTCCCTGCATTGATTATAGGGGGCTCAATGAAATAACTGTCCGTGATCGGTACCCACTACCGTTAATGTCATCTGCTTTTGAGATGCTCCAAGATGCCCAAATCTTCACAAAGCTTGACTTGCGCAATGCATATCACCTTGTCCGCATAAAGGAGGGGGATGAGTGGAAGACCGCTTTTAACACACCCATTGGCCACTTCGAATATTTGGTCATGCCGTTTGGCCTGACAAATGCCCCGGCTGTCTTCCAAGCCTTGGTCAATGATGTTCTGAGGGAATTTTTGAATGTCTTTGTTTTCGTCTATTTGGATGACATTTTGATTTATTCCCCTAACCTGGAGACCCACGTCAAACATGTTCGCTCAGTCCTTGAAAAATTATTACAAAACGGCCTTTTTGTCAAGGCAGAGAAATGTGTATTTCACAAACCATCTGTTCAGTTCCTAGGTTTTGTCATTGCAGAAGGAGAAATACGCATGGACCCAGAAAAGGTTCGAGCTGTCCAGGATTGGCCGAGGCCCAGTTCACGTAAGGAGGTACAACGCTTTTTGGGATTTGCAAATTTCTACAGAAAATTCATAAGGGGATTCAGCTCGGTGGCTTCACCGCTACACTGTTTGACGTCTCTCAAGTGTCGTTTTCAGTGGGACCCCAAGGCCGAGGCGGCCTTCTGTAGACTGAAACGGCTTTTTACCTCCGCTCCGATCCTCAGATTTCCTGATCCAGCTCTTCAATTTATAGTCGAGGTCGACGCCTCAGACACCGGAGTTGGTGCTGTGCTATCCCAGCGATCTCCCCTTACAGGAAAAATCCACCCATGTGCGTTCCTATCCAAGAAACTAACCAACGCAGAAAGAAATTATGACGTGGGAAACCGGGAGTTATTGGCCATCAAAGTGGCCTTAGAAGAATGGAGACACTGGCTAGAGGGGGCTGAGCAGCCATTTGTTGTGTGGACCGACCACAGAAATTTGGAGCACCTCAAAACAGCCAAAAGACTCAACGCCCGTCAAGCCAGGTGGTCCTTGTTTTTCACACGCTTTAATTTCATCTTGTCATACAGACCCGGTGCCAAGAACACCAAACCAGACGCCCTTTCCCGGGTGTTTCCCTCGGAGGGACACATGGAGGAACCCGAACCCATCCTTCCCAAATCATGCTTGGTGGGGGGTTTCCAGTGGCAGATCATCAAGAAGGTCCAGGAGGCCACCAAGGGATTGACCAACCCACCTGGTACCCCCCCAGGGTCGCTGTTTGTGCCGCAGGGCCTCCGAGGGGAGGTCATTCATTGGAGCCACACATCCCGATTTGCAGGCCATCCAGGGAGCAGACGCACGCTGGCTATCCTGGCCCGAAAATTTTGGTGGCCGCACATGAAGAATGACGTCAGGGATTATGTGGCGGCGTGTGTGGTCTGCTCCACCAACAAGACGCCTAGGAGGTCACCTGCGGGCGAACTGCTCCCTTTGACGGTTCCGACGCGACCCTGGTCACACATCTCGGTGGACTTTGTTACCGGACTGCCTCCCTCACAGGGGAAGACCACCGTATTAACGGTGGTGGACAGATTATCAAAGATGGTCCGATTCATCACCTTCCCTACACTACCCACCGCTAAAGAAACTGCCAGCGCTCTGCTTGACGAGGTATTTAAGGTCCATGGCTTTCCGTCTGACGTAGTGTCTGATAGAGGACCACAATTTGTGGCTCGTTTCTGGAAGGCATTCTGTGGGCTCATCGGTGCCACAGTCAGCCTATCGTCAGGGTATCATCCTCAAAGCAATGGGCAAGCGGAGAGGATGAACCAAGAGCTGGAAACAACCCTGCGCTGCTTGAGTTCCAAACAGCCCACCACATGGGCCAGAAACATCATGTGGGTCGAGGTCGCACACAACTGTCTGCCTTGCTCTTCCTCGGGATTTTCCCCGTTTCACGTTGTCTTTGGGTATCCAGCCCCTCTGTTCCCACAGACAGAGACACCCACCCGAGTGCCTTCTGCGTTGTTGTGGATCCGCTGCAAGAAGAGGGTGTGGAGCCAAGCCAGAGCCAGTCTCATCAGAAGCACGGCCCGTATGAAGAAGTCTGCAGATCGCCATCGGTCGAGCAACCCCAATTACAAGGTGGGTCTGAAAGTGTGGCTGTCTACCAAACATCTGCCTCTCAGGGCTGGGAGTCGCAAACTGGCTCCCCGGTTTGTTGGCCCCTTCTCGGTCTCCAAGGTCATCAATCCAGTGGCTGTACGGTTGCGACTCCCCAGGACCATGAGGGTCCATCCGACCTTCCATGTCGGACAGCTCAAGCCAGTCTGTGAGAGCCCTCTTGTTCCCCCCACGCCGCCTCCTCCACCTCCTCGATTGATTGACGGTGGTCCGGCCTATACGGTGAGGAGACTCCTAAAGTCCAGACCGCGGGGTCGTGGTTTCCAGTATCTCGTGGACTGGGAGGGCTATGGCCCCGAGGAACGTTCGTGGGTCCCTTCCTCCCACATCCTGGACCCTGACCTCATTCGGGACTTCCATCGACTCCACCCCGACGCGCCTGGTCCGTCCGGAGTCCGTCCCTAGGGGGGGGTTAAAGCCCCACAGCAGGCCTGTATGCCTTTTCCTTTTTTTTCCCCTCTCCCAGTCATCAGCACTCATTCCACACACCTGTCCTGCACACCTGGTCATTACCACAGCCTCCCTACATAAGCACACACAGCCCTCTGCTCCATTGCGAGTTTGTTAGCCTTCACTGCAACTTACGAGCGTTTCTAGTTACCTTGTCTTGCCGGATTTTTGATACACCTTTTTGACCTTGTGGATTTTTGCCTCTAGCCTGCTCCTTGTCTGTGCCTCTGCCTTTGATACACCTTTTTGACCTTGTGGATTTTTGCCTCTAGCCTGCTCCTCGTCTGTGCCTCTGCCTTTTCTCTGTGACCTGAACCCTGCTACAGGACCGGATCTAGACGCATCCTGCCTGGGCCTTCGCCTTGCTCGTCCCCCTCCTGCTCGAACAGCCTTCCGTGCTTCTCCAAGGGCCAAGACTTCTTCCTCTCAGAACCATTGTTAATAAATCTGCTCTGAGCACTGCATTATTGGGTCCGTTTGTTCTCTGAGCCGTGTCAGTTTGTAGACATATTCCGGCCGTATTGTCGAGCCAGTTCATTGAAGCGCACACCACATGCAGATGTTTCTATGATTTCCTTCTTAATTTCAATGCTAAGTGTCACCTTTGTCCTTTTTTCATCACCTGCACTATCCTTCTTAGGACCCATGTTGATTTCTCACAAGAAAATCTGCCGACTTGTAAGAAAACAAATTGTGACGCGGTCATAAATAGTCGTATTTCGAGCATGTCTTCATATGTCAAGACAAATGACGAGTCAATTTTTACGTTGGATGTCAAAAGGATCGTATGTCGAAGCGATTGTATGTCGAGGTACCACTGCATGTCATTATCAAGCTCTTTTCTAAAACATTATCCATTTAAGTAGTTTATCACTTGTAGACGTTCGATCCATTTGAAATGGGAGGCTGGCAGCGAATGAACGACCGTCTATGGTTGATAACCATGTAGCTCTGCAAAGTTGTGTAACAACTAATGTAAAAGTGCTTTAAATACCTTTTGTTTGTGCATATGTAATCGAATGCAATTTGTATTGTGCTTAAAATATATTCATCTTGCTGTATCTCCTCTACTTTGAAATGTAATTTTTAGTGCGAGCAACAATAGATTTTGAACTTAAAACAGTCAGATTTTAAGTTTTAAACCTTTTATTGTAAAGATTTATTAAAATTTATTTATTTAATCTTTGTTACTAGCAACAGTCTTGATAAGATTAAAAATCTTTTTTTACAAGAGAGTTCTGGCCAAGACAGGCAGCAACACAAACACAGGGTTGCACAAACAAACACAGCTAAAAACAAAGCATAAAAACAGTTCACAACATAATAATAATAATAATAATGATAAAATAAACAAAACCAGCAGTCTAGCATCTACAGCCAAATGTAATTGCTACCAAATCTTTCAGAAGAGCCTTCCAGGCACCAAGTGACACCAGAGCCTGTAATTTTAGGCTTTTTTGCAGCTCATACCATGCAGAAGACGCAGCATAGCTGAAAACCCTACTATCTAGCGCGGTGCGGACCGGGATGTTGTGCACTTCAAAATGTGATCCTGGTTGTAGTACCATTTTTGGCCACCAGTCTTCCTGCTCCTTGAATGAATTCAGGTAGTCCCCAGGTTACGAATGAGTTCTGTTCCTACGCTGGCTACGTAGCCCGAATTTCAGCGCAAGTCAGAATTAACCCTTGAAGTTCCCCTAAATCTCAAAATAACTATCCAAAAATAATCTATTATGCGTCATTGTACCGCCTCGCCAAGACGGTGGAGTCGAAGCCAGGCAGTGAGCTAAGTTTCCGAAATGATGTCAGACGTCTGTGTAGTTTGCTGACTTTATTCAGCTGCTCAGGACATCAACACTTGAAGAATTAAACTGAAATAAAATGAAATTAAATCCGTTTCATCCTCAGTAACAATTAAAATTTGCTTTCAAACTAGCATCTGATACAGCAATACCAATCCACACAAACGATTAGCATCCGATTTTAGTGTCCGAACATCATCAAAAAACAATCACATAAACTCGCCCCACCTATTCAATAAAAATTGAAAACGAACAAAAAACAGTACAAAAGGTGTTATATACAGGTGTTGTCTCTGTGAATGCTTCACAAGAAACAAATGTGTGTGCAGGCTTGCAGCTGTAAGCCTTAGCCTCTCTCTCTAACTTGGCTGCGAGACTTCTTCGTGGCAGCTAATGCGCTCTTTCTCGTGTGTGCGCGTGCGCTCTTCTTTGTGTGCACAAATATGTTCTTTTTCTTGTGTACATGCGCTCTTACACGTGTGCGGAAGTACTACCTGCTCTATGCTTCCTCCACCAAAACAAAAGCACGGATCACAAAACAAAAGTCAACAATATGAAGAAAAAAAAAATGGAGATAAAATTTCGGATGAGACTCCGGCATCGTAAAGTCGAAATCACGAAAGTCGGGCACGTCGTAACCGGGGACTACCGTTAATTTAACTTTTTTGACGACACTAATCTTTGTTTTTTTTATTTTTTACTGAACTCCGCCCTCTATATCTTGGCAAGAGAATTATATTCCACTATTCATTCTATCGTGCCCTGCTATTGGTTCTTGCCCCCAGTCAGCTTGGTTTGAGAACCCGCGACCTTAATATGCCTAAGAAACGGATCCATTCTGTCCTTAACTTTTAAGTGTGAGGTACCTTTACACATGCAGATGGAACATCCCTTCTTGTTCTGCCTGTAGCCATCAGTGCAGTGCTTGTCACAGGTGAAGGGGGGGCACTTGACACAGCGACACATCTCACAACCGTGCTTGTTCCGACTGTAGGGCGACACACAGGCGCACGTATCGACCATTAAACTTAAATACGAGAGTACAAGTTGGAATGGCAGTTGGAATGTGTGTTATGGCATGGGTGAAGACCAGACGCCGACGTCTGGTATAATCGACATCTGGACCTTTTTTGCCTCATCTCTGTATTGGCTTCCTTTGAAGGAGGACAAATAAAAAAAAAAAAAAGACCAGCATAAGTGATCCATGCGGTCTGCACATCATACAAACGCAAGACACCTTCTAAATCCACTTCAGATGTTTTCAATTGAACCTGTCGCATCATTATTGCTCCTTAGGCTCATAGCACTCTGACTTAAAAGGGAAGTTTAAGAAGCAGTGAAGGCAATCGGATTGGGATTGTTTAGAAAAATAGTAAAAAATGGGCTTTCTTGCCAAATTGAAGTGGCTTATTTGATCAATGGTTAACTAAAACTACCAAGAGTGGGTCGGTTGATACAAATCACTTTTGTATCCAGAGAAGGATTATCTGACTCTAATCAGCATATCTTTTGTGGGCATTGAGGTCCTCATTAGTCATTCCCGTTCACATTCGCAAAACCACAGGGTTGGATTGCTCCAATTAGCATCTTGAGTGTTTGCAGGGTAGGGCTGCCTTGGCTTTGTTGGACAGTGGACCGCTCAAGCAGGCAATCGGGCGGACAACCTTTTTACAGTATGTTTTAGCGTTTGGTAATTGCTTAGTATGTTGTCTAATTTGACCGAATTCTGCACAATTTGACAAAATTGGGAGGATATAAGAGCACTTTTTTGCTGGGGATTTGTTGCAAAGGACTGTCGGACATTACAACATTGAGAAAGAACAGCTGTCTCAATCTGTCTGAATATTTAGTTGCACTGGTTCTTGTATGTATGTAGCTTTATTTGTCATATTGCTGATGATGGATGGCTGATGATGCACAACACAAGTGATTTTTTTCCCCAAAAGCTTTTTGTTCAATAAAGAAACGTATGTGAAAAGAACAAAAGAAACTATATACAAGAGATGGTGTAATAAAAAACACAACATTTTATGTGGTGACATATGACACTTCGCCCTTTTCCTGGGGCGAGGTGTTGGAGGTTGTTGCCAAAGTAATTTTTCCTTCAGCGCCATCTTTGCGCCCACATGAGAGTGAGCCAATTCCTTTGCAAGACCCACCAAGACGTTCACCCGTCTTTCTTGCCTTCCGATGCATGCCTGATACATACAACACATATGCATTCAGTGCTGCCATGTCAGTCATATTGTAGAACACTGCAACTGGCCATCTCCATGTTCCTCCGTGTTTGACAAAGCCAAGCGAGCCCTGGATTTGTAAATATTCAAGATGCTAATTGCAGCTATCCAGAGTGAAACCACCCCCTTCACACCTAGGCAGCGACTCCACAGGAGAGGTTTGGGGCAGTGGTCTGCTTGATTGCTTGTTTGAGTGGTCTATTGTTTGACAAAGCCAAGTAGTCAATTTGGTATCGCGGTCATCTGATGCCCGTCTGGTCTCTCTTTATAGCCAAAAAAGCCCCAGGACGTCCAGTGTAAGAGATGAAGGTATGGATGCAATTCTTAGAGTATGTTTGAAATGGGCCTCCAACAAAAGTAAATTACTGTTGTATTATGTATAGTCATGCTTTTAATGAAACACAAAGAATGTAACTAGTGCATACTGGTAAGGAAGAATGTGGATTTAGGTATTAGGAAATGCTACTTAACAGATTAGCTGCCATTGACAGAGAGAGACATCCAAGGACGTAGGGTTGGTCTCAACATTGATAGGGACGATATCACAGCGTAACCTGCATGTACACTTTTTGCGAGGAATGTGACGTTAATAAAACCAAACACATTATTGAATGGGGATCAGGGCTACATTTCTCACGAATATGAACCTATCAATTGATAGGCTAAATGATCTATCTGTATTGACTTATACTAACTTTCATATGTATTGGTTCAGGTGATACAATGTTCGATTCAAACCTTTGTTTTCTTTAACCTGGCCCCTTCAGCTTCTTGACTCAGAGATTGGGAGTCTGAGTGTCCTATTGGTCCGGACAGTTTTAATGTATCACATCATTGTGATCATTCATCGTGGTTTTTTTTTTTTTTTTTTTTTTTTTTTAGGAGGAGGCAGCGAGCAAGAAGGGATTATGGGGGGAACAGAAAGGAAAATAGAACAAACAGTAACAAGAGACACATTAAACACCTACACTAACTGTGAATACAGTGCTGCTATCAAACAAACATTTGTTTTCAAAACTGCTAAAGAAACATTTTGAAGTGCAAGTCCCTTTATTAAAAAAAAAAAAAAAAAAACGGGAAGCTATCCAAGAACAGGTCCACTTCAGGGGTCAAATGCAATCCACTGCACTCATGTGTCTAGTTGACTTCATTTAATTCATCCTTCTCCTTTTTTATTCTGTAATTCCTCGAGCAGGTCATTTTTACCTTCTTCGGTATATTTTAGCTTTTTTTTTTCTTTGTTGAGTCTTCTTTCCAGACAACAGATGATAGTATAACACAATCCACTGTAATCCTCTATGTAATTGATTTTTATACCAATTAATCTTCATTTATAATCTTTTTCAATTAGTTTGGCAAGGTTATGTCACCTTATTTTGTATTTTTAATATTGTTTTTAATGAATTTTACACGTTTATTTACGTTTATGCGAATAGACCACATTCAAACACAATTCACTGTAATCCTCTATCTAATTAATTTTTTTCCCCAAGTAATCTTTATTTCTTATCTTTTTCAATTAGTTCGGCCAGGTTATTTTAACCTTATTTTGTAGTTTTAATATTTTTAATGAATTGTACACGTTTATTTACGTGTATGCGAATGGACCACAATCAAACACAATCCATTCACTTTATTTTTAACCTATGGGGTTTGTGTTAGTTTGAGGGGGAAAAAATGGACCTGCACATTCAGCAAGTAAACATGGATACATGTAAGTCTGAATGTAATGGAAATAATGCACTTAATAATGGTAGGGGGTATTCTATCCTTACAACATATGGTAAGACAATCTAAATGACCTTTATAACTGAACTCGTTATGTAATGCAAATAAAGTTGCTTACAAGTTGGTGGGGACAATTTGAGCATCCTGAGAAGTTGCTAGTGTTATGTCCTTACCGTTCCTATGCAAACTTACGCCCTTGGAGACATCCAATCCATATGGACTGAAAGAGGCGAATGATTCGCCCCTCCCAGTCCTAGTCGATTGGATATCAAGCGCCGTCAATATAGGTGGGAACCTCTGGGTAACCCACGATACGATACGATACGATTTGTGATACAAAGGCCATGGTAGCAATTACTGTATATCACAATATTTTGATACAGCAATCATCAAAACATGGGTCAGGAAATCAATCTACGAAAGTCTACGACAGGGGTGTCCCAGTCCTCCTTATGAGCCCCTATCCAGCTTGTTTTCCATGTCACCCTCTTCCAACAGACCTGTATCAAATATTCAGGATCATTATCAGGCTCCTGCAGAGCTTGCTTATGAGCGAATCATTTGATTCAGGTGTGTTAAAAGAGGGAGATAAGGCTCTAACAACTAAATGATTAAATCGATTGAAGTTGATTAATGAATAAACTGCCAAGGACCAGTCCCGTTTGGGTCCTTGTTTGTGTATAATGTGCGCCAGTAATTAAAGCAAGAGAGTGCGAATTCACTGCTACACTCAGGTTTGGTTCCTGAATCAACACTACGGAGTATCGAGAGTTGGATTGTCTTTTGTGCTGTTAGATCCAGTGTGCCTCCGTCAGAGGTGAGTAATTGAAGTCAGTTGTATTGTTGTATTCTTTGTTAATGTGACGTTACTACTTAGCATGAAGTGCTAAGCTAGTTAGTTGACAAGCAGTACTCAATTTGGATATTTAGGGATGTACGGAGTTCCCATGCAGTGTACTCACTTTTGTTGCCAGGGGTTTAGATATTAATGGCTGTATTTTGAGTACTTTTGAGGGGAAAATAAATTAACTCTATTATATAAGCTGCACACAGACTATTTTTCATTGTGTCAAAGTGCCATTTTGTCAGTGTTGCCCCAAGAAAAGATATACTTAAATATCTGCAGAAATGTGTACTCACTTTTGTGATGCACTGTATCTACTTATCAATCAAACGCATATGCAACGTAAATGAGGCAGAGAGTAGAGGTACTGTTCATGTGGGGTAGCTGTATTTTGCTGTCGAAAATACTTACTTATTTCAGTGTGCACTGATGGTGCTCCGTGCATGGTGGGGAAAAACAGAGGATTCTTGGCGCTTCGTAGTGAACGTAAAAAGAAGCGCATCTTGAGTTTTTCAACGCCTGCATGAAGCTTATCCTCACCTAGTATCAACCCGACTACAAAGCCATCAGCAAAACCATGCAGCACCAGAAGTCGCATTAATGGTAATAAATGCTCCTCATTGATTAGCAACAGCATAAAAATGTTATTAAAAAGAATTTAGAGACTTATTGTTGTTTAAAAGTGTTGAAATTACATAAAATGCACACAATACTTGTATTTTTAGTTTTAAACATATTGTATGGCTCTCACAGAATTACATTTAAAAATGTGTGGTGTTCATGGCTCTCTCAGCCAAAAAGGTTCCCGACCCCCTGGCTTAGAGTCTCCTATCAACACAAACTCCAACTGTAAATTATCATAAAGAGAGTGTGCTTTGAAATTGGATTTGGATTGTATCTATGAATTACTGTTTTATAAAGAAAACCGATTCATAACAGTCTGCCTCTTCCTTATTCGATTTTGCTGTTTAGTTTAAAGAAAATAAATGAGTCATTAACGCAATTTATATTATCGCTTTGCCCAATTTCCGATCCATCGTTGCAGCACTACGATGGACTGAGAACTAACAACTGCAATGATTTCAACTCATCCATCAAGTGCAGATACGAATCAGGCTCTTTGACCGCTGGCTTGCATCAATGTGCTAGGGATACTGAAGAAGCCCAGTGGCTTTAGAGGCTAAGAAAGATCCCCACATTTAGACATATTTAGAAACCTGCAGTAACCACCAAAGTCGACAAGTTTAATCGGAGTCCAAACCCATGTAGAAATAGACGGCTTTACTGGCATTCTTACTAAGATAAGAATTCTTCTTTTCACTTTGTGTGTTTACACACAAGCTGTGGTTTGTGGGTGGGTTTGGGCAGGGAAATACCTAAATGTTGATGCAATCATGAGACCTTAACCCCTTGTAAGACTGGTCTAACCTCAAGTTTCTCTGCCTGAATGAAGACCTTTGTTCTCTAAGAAGCTTCACATTAAAAACTGCTGGAAAGGCCTGATTTCGCTGGAATAGAATAAAAGAATTTATGAGCTCATATAAAGTATGAATTGTTTCATAATAAAATAACACCCCTACACAATTGTGCGCACGTATACTAATCTTTGTTACCTCCGTGAAGTTGCCCCCCCATCGGAGGCAAATTTATAGAAAAATCATGTGATTCGTTTGTGCTGAATTTTTGTTAGTTTGTGTTGCTATTGTCTTTGAGATATTAACAACTCTTTTATTGGCCAATCTGAGGTAAACCAACTCACCATTTTAATTAAAAATGGCGTCAATCAGTTGTCCTACGTTTGTGCTGTAAAAAATTTTCACTTGTGCTACAATCGTTTTTGAGGTATTAAGATATTATTATTTCAAGTGATGACATCAATCACAGCACCTCCATCGTGGTTGACGAAGCTTACCAACTCTCTCAACAACAGAGGGGTGTCCCAAAAACTAGCGCAAACGTAGCACAAACAAATGGCAACCCTTCGGGTTCATTTTGCAGTAAATGGGGGGCTTGAGATATTAATTTCGAGTGATGACGTGACTCGCACCCCAGTCATTTCAAAATGTTTTTGTCTTCGACTATTTTTAGTCGACAGTTACTCAAAATATTTTCGTCTGTAATATTCAAATTCAAAGTTTTAGTCCAAAAATAATTAAATATAGACTATAGAAACATAGAATTCATAAGGATTTTGATGGGTCAGATTCGACCTTCAGTGCATCATGCCTTCAAGTAGGCGGCCATCCCACAATCCGTTTCAGTTATTTGCAGTCGGTCGCAGCGACACATGCGGCGATCCAAATTTATGTTGAAAGAGTATGAAAGCTGTACCGCATACAAACAGGAAGGATTCTCTTTGGAGTGAGTTGTTCGAGGATTCAAAGTAATTATTACATTTTTTTTTACCATGCATGCATTTTGAAACGTTGTGGGAAAAAATCAATGGGAAAATTAGTTACAGCACTGGCATTAAACTTCGCAATTTACGTAAAATAAATGCTACCTGCATGGTTGTTTTGCTTTTAATCAAGAATTGAGACTGTTTTATGTCCGTATCGATAAAGAATTCAGGGATTTAAGCATTTATTCACAAGAGTTTTCAACGGAAAAAGGTTTTTGTTTACATATGGCGGCCGCTAATTTTCTTACTGACTAGCCACATAGTTCACAATATTTAAGTAAAATAAATGCTACTTGCACCTTTTTTTTTTTTTTTGCTTTTAACCCTTGAGAGTCGAAGGACGCGCCGGCGCGTCCTCAGCGCACGTCGTCTTTGAAGCGCCCTCACGTTTTAAATACGTCACCCACATGCCGTTGGCTGGTCTCGTTTTAAAGTGCGGAAGTTGCGGTTTACTCTCATTATTTGAAGTCAATCGACCAATTAAAACGTGAGATATTGTCATTTAAGTTTTATAGTTTTATTTTCCTCTCAAAAAAACATTAAAACGCTGCATGGATCATTTGTTTGTGTCTATATTTCCATCATTTCTTGTCCTTTTTCAAAACGGAAGCTCCATGAAAAAAACCACAAATTAAACGAACCCTTTCGAAGTCACAGTGGAAGCACAAAATGCGTTTTTTAAATAAATATAACTGCCATGCGAGGTTCCACCGAACGATAGGGAGGAGTGTTCTGAAGCAGCGAGGTGGCGAGCCGACGGCCGTTTGGATCGAGCAGCGACTTTGTGTGACTTTGAGAATGAACGGAAAACTAAATTTAGCGCAAGCAATTGTGCTATTTGATCAACTTGAGGAAGAGGATGGTCCAAATTCGTCATCATCGTCTTCTTCGGAAGAGTCCTCGAGTGAAGATAGTGACGTATTTGAACACGTGGGTGATGCCATCGACGAGCAGAGGTAAGCAAACTCACTTTTTTTTTTTTTAGGCTGGAAAAAGTTTCTTTTGAAAGTTTCTTTTGATATTGCATGACAAAGTTAATTTTGATGCAATATAAGTGTGTGTTTGTGTATATAATAATAAAATGTGCATATCAGATCAAAGTCGTACGTGAACTGTGTGTATCCAAGGCAGGAATTTATAATTGTGGTGATCTTCTTTCTATATGAAGATTAGGGATGTAGCACATATTCAGCTATGGTATTCTTTCTATTGTCATACATATAGATTTCCATTATTATTTATTGCTGTACATATTTTTATTTTATACTTTATTATTTTCATAAATACTGACTTTTTTTCATGTACATTTATAGTGACAATGAAAGTAAAGTGAAATGAAAATGGAAGGGTGGAAAGAGGACCAACACCCCATGGAAGTGTGGGCTGTGTGATGTCGCCCTGTTTCGAATTCCAGGACGAAACTGCTTTTCGGAGTGGCATGCCTGAAAAAAATTTAACTTGTTTATTGTAAATATTTTTGAAAATACTTTTTTCCCCCCAATGTTATATATATATACATTTTTTCCCACAATCAGTCTTCTCAATTTGTGTATATAAATGTGTGTTCAAGAAGCTTGATTGTGTGTACATAGTTTTCATCAGGTGATGGGCCGCAATACCTAAACTCATAAAGAGATGGCCTCTAAAAACTTTTTGTGTTAGATGGTATATATTTTTTCACTGTTCGGTCTGCTGTATATAACCTGTTTTGACTAGAGCATGTATAAAGGCAAAAAACGCCTATGCTATACCTGTTCTTTATGTTGAATTGTCAAATATAAGACTATTTATTCTAAATTTTTTTGGTTGAATGTTCATCCTAACATGTTGAATAAATATTACAAAGTTTCAAAACGGTTCGTTACGCATGTTTGGTTGTCAATTGGACATCAAAATTAAAAATTTTGACAAAAGGATTGTGGAATTTTTGGTCTTTTTGGGCCCAAAATGATGATTTATAATTGGTCGGTGACGGAAACAACAGTTTGGACATGAAGTTCAAGGTGTCACAAAAAAAGGGACCAAACCAGGCCATCGTAAACAATTCTTTCTTTGAAATATAAAGGCAACTTCAAAGGCATGCAAAATCAGACAAAATAGGCCCAGACCTTAAAGGGTTAACCAAGAATTGAGACTGTTTTACGTTCATATCTATAAAGAATTCAGGGATTTAGGCATTTATTCAAAAGAGTTTCACCAGAAAAGCTCTGTTTACATAAGGCGGCCGCCACATTGACTGACAGACTAGCATCTTACTTCGACATATTCACGTAAAATAAATGCTAACAGCACTTTTTTTTGTGTGTGCATTAAACAAGGGGTGTCAAACGATTACAATTTTTAATCGAGTTAATCACAGCTTAAAAATGAATTAATCGTAATTAATCTCAATTCAAAACATCTCTAAAATATGCCATATTTTTCTGTAAATTATTGTTGGAATGAAAAGATAAGACAAGACAGACATATACAGTGGGGAGAACAAGTATTTGATACACTGCCAATGGGAAAACCCATTGGCACTGTATCAAATACTTGTTCTCCCCACTGTACATTCAACATACTGTACATAAGTTCTGTGCTTGTTTATTATAACAATAAATCCACAAGACGGCATTAACATTATTAACATTCTTTCTATTAAAAGGATCCACGGATAGAATGACTTGTAGTTCTTAAAAGATAAATGTGAGTATAAGTTATAGTAATTTTATATTAAAACCCCTCTTACTGTTTTCGTTTTAATAAAATTTGTAAAATTTTCAATCAAAAAATGAACTAATAGCTCGCCATTGTTCACGTCGCCGAGCGGGACCTCACATGGGCTCCCTGTGTCTTTAACTACGTAAGGTAGTGATTCAAATACACCACAAGGTGTCAATGGCGAGTTTTATATTAATTAGAGATCAAGCCATGGCAAAGTCTGAGTGGGTTTTATGTGTTTTTTTGCATAGCTATTTTGATTGGGAAAGCCACTTCTCTTTGCACTGAGCGCTTTTCTTTTTGTGAACATTATTTTTTTAAGAGATTGGATTTTTTTTTTTTTTTGTGCTTTCACTAAATGATACTGTAGCGACTTAACTGTTCCGCCCCAATGCATGATGGAAAGTTGGGCAACCATGACTGTCAGTGGTGGCTGCAAATGGTATATGTTCTGCGTTGTCTTCAATAAAGCATGTTAAGAAAAAGATTATCTCCTGTCATTCTTCCCCATGTCGCTCGCCACAATAGTTATGTTTATTGTGAAAATGTTGCCAAAACTTGCCAATAAAAGGCGCGGTTCAATCAACGCCTATGTCCACTTGCATTTCATTGCCTTTTAGCTCTCAGTGTGCTAAAATGGCTTCAATGTAATCTGTTTGAGGCAATGCATGAGCGGGTCATTCCATGCATGCGTTAAATGAGTCAAATATTTTAACGTGGTTAATTTAAAAAATTAATTACTGCCCGTTAACACGATAAATTTGACAGCACTACTTTTAACCAAGAATTGAGACTGCTTTACGTCCATATCTATAAATAATTCAGGGATTTAAGCACTTATCCAAAATAATTTTAAACGGAAAAGCTCTGTTTACATATGGCGGCCGCTACATTGACTGACAGACTAGCATCGTACGTCAACATATATATCTAAATAAATGCTACTTGCATGGTTTTTTTTGCTTTTAACCAAGAAACAAGACTGTTTTACGTCCATATCTGAAAGATTTAAGCATTTATTCACAAGAATTTTCAACGAAAAAAGCTCTTTGTCTGTGATTCCACTCGGTCAGCTCTGATGGCCACGCCAACAATGCAGGCCCCGTAATAATCGGCTCCGTGTCTCGGCAATATCATTATGAAGTCTAAGTTAAAGGTTTCCAACAATTTCAAATGAACATAGACGAGCACATATTGTAGCGTCTACAAGGAAAATGCCAAATTTGTGAAGATAATACAGACTCAGCAGGAAAAGCAGTACATTTATTTTCAATGAAACTCAAAGCCACAAACTGTTGTCCGAGTGCTTCACATCCTCTAGATAGACTTACTGACCAGAAAAGCCAAGTGGCTCAGCTTTAGACTGGCCAGTGTTTTAATAGGACGGCATTCTGAAGCTGATGCTAATGCTAACAAGAACGCTACGTTAACGCTAGGATTACATTTAGCATCTGATGATCACTCAGCACACACGCATTTTCGTCTCGTCGTCGTCTTGTAGGAAGAAAACTGGCATTCGTCACGTCATGTTTTAGTCTCCCAAACCACGTTTTTAGCTCGCCATCGTCATGAAAAAAATTGATCATCTGCGAAATATTTTCGTTATCATCACTGTTGATGAAAATACCACTGTTTGGATGTTTTAAAGATAGAAAGGTGAACATCGGTCAGTGGTAGAGGTGCTTGCTGTGCGGCATGCCCAAAAATTGGAAAGGAAAAAAGTTATGAATATGATATGTGGAGGAGCTTTGCATCCCCCTAACGATGTTATTTGTGGGTGGTATACAAATGTAATTTGCTCATTCATTTGTGTATGAAACGTACCTGACTTCATGCTTTGTCACAGGAAAGATGTGACAAGCATTCTTAGAGCAATGAAAAATAAACATGACAAACGAGTCGACCTATGCATGAATGTGCACTGTATCGCGTGTGCACTTACACAAATCCATAGGGGCAGGTTTTGGCGCAGGTCAAAGGTCGGCACCTGGGCACAGGGATGCTGCACTCACACACCTCGCAGCCAAAGTCGTCCCTCTCGTATCCCGTGGAGCATTTCAGGGGACAATGTTTTCTCAGGTCAGGGCAGGAGTCATCTGAAAGAGTTGAGGGGGAGGTCAGCCGGTCACAGGCAAAAGACATCTGTCAGAAGGTTGCGTGGGGCAGCTTGAAAGCTAATGCCCATTACAGAGTTCGTCACCATGACTGCAGTCAAGCTGTGACAGATATGAAACTGTGTTTACAGCTGCCTATGACAAATGTTTTGTTTTTCCTTTTGACATCGTTAGCGGAAAAACATTTGCAAATACAGAATGTATACCCTCCGACTGTATTGCATGATATGAGCGACAAGTCATTCACACTATTGACGATGATACACGTCCAATACATTTGAACATTCGTTCATTCGCTGCCAACCCTCCCAGTTCAAATGAATTAAACGTCTTCAATAGATAAACTCGTTTAAATTCACAGCAGAAGGATGAATAGATCCGTTGTCTATCATCATTTTTTCAACTGCTGTATTTGTGTGGCTACTTAAAGGGAACCACCGACTTAAAGACTTTTGGCTCCAATAAGCCACAATTGTTCTCTTCTACTGAAATATGTTATTAGAAACACTTTTTATTGCCATTGATTTAAAAATCTATATTATTTACTACATGTTTTGACCTACAGAGGGCGCCATGTTTTACGCGGTTGGGCTGGACTAGGATAATATCTCTGCTCTATACAAGCGAAGCTAGTATGACGACTAGCATGATTGTGTCACATTCTTCTGCTGGTAAGATTTTTTTTATTACAGAGCTATGGGATGAGTTCCCGACGTCGTACCTGCATCCAATTCCAGCTCATCAGCAATGTCTTTAAACCGATCCTAGGCGGCTTCCCAAGATATTGACTTGCTGCCATTTGAGAGTTTGTATTCTTGAACCCTTGGTTGCAAGCATCCTTCCCTTGGTTTTTTTCCATGCATGGGTATAGAGGAAGAGAATATTGTGGGGCTTTTCATGAAAATTTAGGGGCCTTGATGAAGTCTTACCTTCATGAGTCAAAAATACAGATATGATAAGATATACTTTATTTTCCCAGCTGCAGTTTTCAGAAAAGGGAGAAACTGTTAAAAGTTAACAAAAGTGCAGTGAAAGTACCTTTCACAGAAGTAGTAATACATAAACATTTCTAGTTGTCACGTCTGGGGGAAGGTTCTGTTCTGTCTAGGTATATTGTCGTCTCTCTTCCTGTTTTATTTGTTTCCACCACTTACCCTTCCTGATGTCTCACCTGTCTCTGATTGTGATTACATATTTTTCCCACCTGTGCTCCGGTCCTCATGTGCTTAAATTGTTTGTCACTCCCTACTCTCAAACCAAAGTGTCGTCGCCTTTTGTTGTCATTACAGCCCAATGCCATTGTCACAGTAATTCTATATCGTAAGTTTTTTATAGGGTTCTGCCTGAGTTTGTTGTTATTTAGCAAATCATGCCTAGTCGTTTCTTTTAGTCTACGACTCCATTGCATTTTGCCTGGCTCCTTTGTTTCATGTTTGTATTATTTTGTTTCTTAGCCTGTTATTTCCTCCTAGAGCGCCCTCAGTTTCTTCATTTGCGTTATTAGAAGAACTGAATTCTGCATCTGAGTCCGCTCCATTTTGTCTAAGTGTGACAATAGTAAGATGCTTAATACGAAATATGCATATATTTGTAGACATGTGCAGTATTCCAAGTTCAATCTAATCACTCGATTTCTACCAAACATGTATGAATATTGCACCATGTCGCTTATTAAACTGATAATTATTTTTGTTGAACAGTTTGATAACCGGCAACAATTCAGTCTGGTTTTAGGAACCTTAAATTTCCAGCCAGCAGGCATTGTGGCATACTCATAGTGGGATATGTGATTCAGGTCGGACACAAATTTTCTGCGCCAGTCTGGTAACAGACTACTCATAAAGCATTTAGACGAAATGAGGATTCCTGGCTTCCATAGCAGTCCACACCAGACCAGCAATTTGCAACTGCACCGTCAGGCCACAATACTGTATCTGATTATACTGTCCAATGCAGCCCGACAGAACAGCAGCATGATTCTCAGCTCCACTCCATCGACCCTAAAGCTGCGTTCAGACCGGGAGCGTTTTTTTCCCCTTGTCGCACGATTGGTTCTAATATAAGGCTGCAACAACTGTGCCAGTGATTACAGCAAGAGAGAGTCCACTGCTGCAACTGCTGCTGCTGTTGGGTTGCTGAATCAATGATATTACGAAGTGTCGAAGAGATTCTTTTGTTTTGTTAAATCCAGTGTGCCTCCATCAGAGGTGAGTAATTGAAGCCAATTGTATTGTTTGTTGATGAGATGTTACTAGCTTAGCAAAGAGTTAGCGATTATGCTAATCAGTGTCTTCAGTGTGGTTTGTATTGTGTTTTTGAAGAAGCATAATAGCATTTGAGTTATTGTTAGATAATAAAGTCTCATTTCTTTTTATATATATATATATATAAAAAAAAAAACGCATAAACCTAGTCATATACCAGCTTAGTCTCCTTTCAACACAAACTCCAACTTTGAATTTTCATACAAGAGGACAACTGTTCGACAGAGAAAACTGGTTTATTACAGTCTGCCTCATTTGAATTTGTTGTTTAGTTTGTTTAAAGAAAATGATTCATTGACACAATTTATATCAGCACTGTGCCCACAAGAAGTCTATCAGCAGCACTCTATTTGAATGAACAGCACTTTTGTCTGATTTGTGTCCTGAAAAATGATTTTCATGTTTCACACTCAGAACCATTATTAAAAACTTTAACAAGTTTTATGTACTTAACTAGAGATACAGATATGCCGGCCGGAATATCTGTACATCTATCGGTATGAGCCTTTTTTTTTTCAAATCCGACCGATGGAAAAAAATCAATTTAAAACTTGGGATCGTGCCATTTTTCAGAGGATCGGAATCAGGAGAAACTGATCAGGATTTATAATTAAAATAGATTTATTTGTTTTTCTGCTTCATGCTCGTACAGCCTCCATCTCCCTCAAGCTGTTTTTCTTGGTCAGTAGTGCACTGAGAGTTTTGCTTGTTAAAGTTAACGATGATTGACAGGCGCCGAAGCTTTGATATTGCCAGAGAAGCATGGCAGCACTACCTTCAAAGATGCCGAATGTGTCAATCATCGTTTAGCTTGTTAAACACTAGTGTACTGAGGCAATTTATTGAGTGTGCGTGTGTGCATGGCTGTTCTCAACAGTGAGCGGATTTGACTGGACCCTCTCAATGAAGCATTTAATGGAGAGTAACATTTTTCTACGTCACTCTTGTATAAAAATAATTTGCATTAAGAAAGCGGCACGGTAGGAAAGGAACAACTTCATAAGAGATGTTTCCGAGTCTAGGAAATTAAGGCACTTCTGGAGTTTTTTAAAAAAAAATTTATTTGTGTGATTCAATAAACATTCTTTATGCATTTCAATGAAGTTCAGTGTTTGCATCATTCTTTTATTTATAAGCCAATTCTTACTTTTACTGCCCAAAAAAATCTGTTATCAGTCCTGAAAATATTGGTCGATCTCTACTTAAAACAGTACAGTTGTTGACTACAGTACAGTTAAGTCAGAAAGCTGAAATAAAATATTTTTGAAGGAAATAGTCATTCATTTTGTCATCATTGTTACTTACAACATGCCTAAAACAGCTTTAAGTTAAATTGAAAAAAGTGACATTTATCAAATCATTTAATCGTCTGATTGAGCGATTATAAAAAGTAATA
This sequence comes from Corythoichthys intestinalis, assembly GCF_030265065.1. Lineage (NCBI taxonomy): Eukaryota > Metazoa > Chordata > Actinopteri > Syngnathiformes > Syngnathidae > Corythoichthys > Corythoichthys intestinalis. The sequence goes on along the minus strand of NC_080409.1, from coordinate 5,014,086 downwards.
ATAATAATAAACATGAATGTTACATGTGCAAGTACTTTGTGCATACTTCGATTAAAGCATGTCACAAAGATGTTCTTATGACATATGGAAAGTGTTTAATTTTTTTTTGTTAAAAGGAATAAAAAATTAAAAGCACACTGTCTCTTTTGGGGCTTGCTTTCAAATGTGAGCAATTTCAGGCCCAAGAAGCCATTTCATCTTATTGTCAAACCATTTAATCGACTTCTTTCAGAAATTCCACCATACTTGAAGCAATTTCTTCCAACACAAACGGGTAAAGTGGACTTACTATTGAGACACTGGCACAGCAGACATCCATTGATGTTTTGATAGAAGCCATAAGGGCAGTCGTTCTCGGAAAGGCTGCAGTTTTCTAGAGGAGGACACACCATGGGGCTGACTGTTTCATAAGAAGGTTCTGGAGAAAGAAAACAGAAACCACATCAAAACAGTTATTATGTTCATTTTCATTTGTTTGTTGCATTAGTTCAGCCATCGCCTGTTGTGTTTTTTTTTTTTTTTTTTTTTTTTTTTAGCGCCAACTGCAAATCACTATCTATTCAGACCGCTTTCAATTTCGAGAAAAAGAGTAATTGCAGATAAATACAGAGCAATTACAGTGGAGGGGCACGATTAGCCCGGTCAAACATCTTCTGCCACGTCCAAGTAAGAGGAACAGCGCAACGACCTGGAACTAATTATCATCACACACCAAAAAGGGGGATCCACTGCAATTCAAATGTGAAAGTGCACTTCAGTTTACTTAACCCATAGGTGGGTCTCCTTTTTGACATGGCAAAAAAATGACACATGGCAAATCTATGGAAGCCCATTCCCACCACAAACAAACAAACAAACAAAAAAACAAAAACAAAAAAAAAGATGAAAACTTTTTTTCCAACAAAACAAGCCCATTTCCGCCTCTAGAAAAAAAAGTTTTTTTGTTTTTTTTTTTACTTGCTGTTGTAAGTGATATGTATGATATTGTAGTTTTATTCACCCAACCATTGTGTACAGGTGCTGTGTCGCACTATGGTTGGAAGGGGGCAATGGACATCATAGAAGTGAGTCAGTACAGAGTTCAGTTTGTCTGTTTGCAGATAAAAAACGCTGTTAGACAAGCACTTACTGTACGTTGATTGACATACTGTACATCGAGACTACGTGCATTTTACTTTTTACACATGCTGCCTGAAGTTGTGGATGACTGATGGAAGGCTCCAGTTACGCTCCACCTTCGTTAAGGTTGCATGGGTGGGCAGGGTGGCGTGGCTCAGTGGTAGAGTAATTGTCTCCCAACCCAGAGGTTGTGGGTTCAATTCTCCGCCCTGATGAACACGTCTAAGTGTCCTTGAGCAAGACACTGAACCCCACATTGCTCCTGGTGCTGCGTCACCAGTAGGTGGATGGTGAGATAGTGTAAAGCGCTTTGAGCGCCTTGAAAGGTGGAAAAGCGTAAGTGTAACACCATTTACCAAGGTTTTTCTAATAACTTCATAAATTGTAATTTATAGATCTGTTGCACATGCACCAGTTCTTATAAATGAAACAATGGACTCATGCTGTCAAAAAGTTTGTGATCGATATCTGCAATAAAAAAAAAAAATTAAAAAAAAGAACATACGACTTGTGTTTACATTGGACATAGATGACGAGCTCATAATATTCTGACTATAACCAGGTGAAAAATACCTTGTAGTATTTGCTTGTTATAACAAAATCCGTTTCAGCATTTCTGCATTCGGCAACTGCCATATTATTTGTAATTTCGCCTCATTTTTGTCACTGATGTGGCCGGCTGGCGTATCAATCTACACCTTACAGGCTGCACACATTGTTAGAGTTTTGTCCACAAACCATCAACAAAGTGATAAGAACATATATACAATCTTTTAGTTGGAAACTAAAGCAGCGAGCCACATAAATTAACGTATTTTCTCCTGCTTGTTTCGATTTAAGGTGCATGGCGGGGTACATCCACATTGGCGCTTCGTAGCTGGTCGGTGATCAAAACAATCCATTTACGACCATATATAGCCGCTTTCAGTTGACACAACGACGCACAGCACAGAAAGTCCCACAGCTTTATCTACATCATCCTGAATCCATTTGGAGATTTCGTGGGTTCCTCTGGTTTGACTTTGCGACAAGAAGTGCGACACGGCACCTGTACACAATGGTTGGGTGAATAAAACTACAATGTCATACACATCACTTACTTCATTTTGTCGAGAAAAAGTATACCATACCTTCACAAAATCACGAATAAGGTTGCCGTTGAGTGCAACATCTACATCAGACATGTCCAAAGTGCGGCCTGGGGGCCAAATGCGGCCCGTGGTCAAATTTCGGCCCCCAGCCTCTGTCATAAGATCAATAACGTCTGGCCCGCACACAGACTTAATAAATTGGTCAGCAGTATTGCTACCATTACCCCGTGTGACCCTTGACTTCCAATTTTCTAAAATGGCAACAATCAACCACAACAACAACAAAGTTGACTACGACGGCCAACGCTTCAAGGATAGGTGGAAATTGGACTATTTATTCACTAAAATACGCAACAACTGTGCTTGCCTCGTTTGCAAAGAAACAGCCGCTGTTTTTAAAGAGTTTAATGTGAGGCGATATTACCAAACAAGACACGCTGACATGTACGACAAGACTACAGGGAAGATACACAGCGAGAAATTAAGAAACTTGAAGCTAGTTTAATTTCACAGCAGCAGTATTTCGCAAGACCCCGAGAATCGAAAGAGAACGCCACAAAGGCTAGTTGTGAGATTGTTGAAATCATTAATAAAAAAAAAAAAAATAAAGCAAATGTGACACACAGAATGGCTTGCTAAAATTTGCTTAAATATATTGTTCTATGTAAAGTACGTCGGCCAAGGTCGGCCCCCCACATTTTTACCACACCAAATCTGGCCCCCTTTGCAAAAAGTTTGGACACCCCTGATCTACATCATCGGCTGAAGCCTACAAGTAGCTTAGCTTAGCTTGTGCGTAAGGACTTCAAGAAGTAAAAAAAAAAGAAATACATTTTCCAGTGGCAGAAACGGGCACCAGCAAGTAAAAAAAACAAAACAAAACTTTTTTTATACTGGCGCAAATGGGCTTCTTGTTTTGTTGAACAAAAAAGTTTTAACACTTTTTTCCCCCTTTTTTTTAGTGGCGGGAATGGGCTTCCATACATATCCATTTTGCCACATGGCAAAGAAAAAATGCCACATGGCAAAATCAATTTTGCCACGTGGCAAAAAAATGCCGCATGGCAAAAAAAAATGCCACATGGCAAAATCAATTTTGCCACATGGTCAAGAAAAAATGCCACATGGCAAAATCCATTTTGCCACATGCCACAAATACCACTTTTGGCTCTCGCTGTCTCTCCAGAATAGATTGAACATGTAGCGCCGTCAGTGGCAGCCAATGAGCTCAATGATAAGGATTATTTCTGCATGAAAGGGTTAATGAGCCGATGTCGAGCCTATAGCTTCTGGAGTAAAACCGCAGGATCACAGGAGCTTCCAACGCATGCTCATGAAGACATAAAACACATCGGTGGATGTTCAATGATGCAGAAAACACATGGCCTTACTGTATATACCTTCGCAAAAAGGGCAACACTCTCCTGGTATCTTGACGGGATTCTGGCAGCTTTGCTTGCAGGCCATGGCCGTGCAGTGCGGCTCTCCGTCCACGCACTGACAGAAAGTGCAGTCATCCTCTTTCCACTGCTCCTCGTGGGCTCGCAGCTTGTTGTTTACCCAGCAACTGGCTTTCGTGCTGTCGACCGACAGTAACTCCACATCTGGGGAAAAAGAAAGGAACAAAGAAAATAAAAAAACTCATTCAGATTTATGCGGTCGTTTGGTTTGGCGACCTTGGAATGAATTTAAAACCAATGTATGTTGTGTGCCCTTACTGTAAGCGGGAGTTGGGAATACGATACTCTGAAGGGGAGCTAATAAGAAGAGGAAACTGGCCAGACACCAAGATCTATGAAGAAGACGCTGTTGGATTTGGAGGACTTAAGTTCCTGACTTATGAATGGATTTCACTTAAACGAGGGCTCGGAATGCAGCTTTTTCATCATGCGTCCCCGACAACGTTTCAACTTGCTGGGGGTCACGGTCATAAAATGCTTGGCTGCCCCGAAAGCAAGGACAGTGATAATTTGACTACAAAGCAAAGAGAAGTTCAGATGCGTAGTTCAAATGCTCTTAATCAGGAAGTTTGGTGACAGTTTGAAGAGCCTGCATGGCAAACCATTCCGCTTTCGGCCTGATATGATGAACTACTTACTTGGGGTATATATTTAATTGGATCAATTTAAGTATTTAGTTTTGTTACACAACTTATTAGCAGCACAAAGAGGTCATCATGGTAGTTGTGGACAGTAAAGAAGTAAAAGTACTTCGCTTCTGTACTTACTTGGTAGCTTTTCAGTTTTGGTCGATTTTAACGTCAGAAGCGGTAGTGTTTTGCCTTAAGGAAGACTGCGTTTCCCATGAGGAACAGCGCACACCCGCAGTGTCGTAAAATCATCAATGAATCAAAAATCAATCACTCGGTCGCCTGCAAATGGATTAGACACATTTCTGTTTCCAGCGGCTGTGTGAAGGATGAATAGTAATAAGGTAATGAATTCAGTTGTGGCTAAACAATAGCATATGACAGTTAGCAACCGTGTGGCTTAGTGTGGCTATCGTCAGCGCTGTCGAGTTTGGATGGGGTGGGGGTGTCACGCCAGCTAGTGAAATGTTTATTCTGAATATCCTGGTAGCCTGCCTTTTTTTTCCCCTCCTCAGACAAATTTTTTACCCTGCCATCTTTGCAGAATTAGGACGAAAGCGTTCGCATAGACGTATGCCGTAAAGCAGTTCCCGCCACCCTCCTCAAAATTAATTAGTGTCGGTGAAAGCGATACAGACCCCCTCAAGACATGAAAGAGGTGTCATTCAATAGTTTTCAGTCGACATATCACAAATGCTATGAAAATATTTTATTAAGGTTGAAAGGTTACCGGGTGTTGCTTTAAGCACATTTTTGTCTATCTGTACTTTACTTGAGTACAGAAATGAAGTGGTACTTTTTACTTTTACTTCACTACCTTTTACAGCAGGTATCTGTACTTTTTACTCCACTACTTTTCCAATAGCGTACCGCACGAATGCTATTTTTAGACCGTGATGTCGCCATCGTAGCACGGAAGTGGGTCATTATAGACACGCCCTCGCATATACTCCATGTTATTTCTGCTTGTTTTCTCTGGTTATCTTTTAAAAAAGAACATGCCGATCAAACACATGGAACTCTCGACATTACGACTTAGGATGGATGTTTTCTTCATACGTTTCCCAAAACCAAAAACACGGGAAAAAAAATGCGAAGAATGGATCAACTTGCGAGAACGTCCAAAAGACCAGCTTAACGCCAGCAAGGTGAAGCCAGTCACATTTCATATGCAGTAAACATTTTGTTGGGGGCCATGATCCTACAGTAACAAAGAGGTAAGCCATTTTTATATTTTTACTTATTTTTTAGCGTGGCATTTTGCCGTGCTGCTTCTGTCTGACAATGAATGACCAGAAAAAAATTAAAATGGTATCTGACTGCCACTGTCATCTTTTCTGTTGTACAAAAACAACTCTAGTAAGGGGGGAGTGTAAATAAATTATAGAAATAAGATTTGTTTTTAATGGAAAAAATTAAATGTTCGTTGGCTGTCACTGAGTAGCATTTGCGATCGCTCGATCGGACAGAATTGGTAGGTTTAGCTCAGTTAACATCTCGTTCGTACACTATTTCCTTGGATTTACTATTCGGGACAAACGGGAGGTTGACCTGCCTAGCAACAATTGCTAAAGTCATGAATATTAATTCATCCATTGTTGCCAGCGTTACAGCGTAGTTTCGTTTTCATGCCTACTGCGCAATCGATAATACCGTAACTGAGAACTAGAGGCAGCAACATGAGTACAAGCATGATGCGGCAGGTGAAAAAGATATTCACCAATAAAAACCACCGCACTCTTGTACAGTAGGTGGCGGTATGCACCTGATAGTTGCTTGCAATCCAGCATTAAGATAAAAAATTTTTTGAGCTTGTTAAGCTTCTGTTTACAGGGTAGTAAATTTTTTCGATTGTTTTTTCCATACTGCACAGAAAACAGAACTCAATTAATTTTCTGAAATTTCGTTCTTTAAATATTGACTCAGATCTCTGTTTGTATGTATATATACATATACAGTATGTATATATATTAGATTTTGGCATCTGGAGAAAATGTTTTAAAATTTAATTTAAAGTAAAAAATAAATGTACTTATTTTTACTTGAGTATTTTTTTTCCCTAGGTACTTGTGCTTTTTTTTGCACCTGTATCTGTACTGTTACTTAAGTAAGAATAAGTGAGTACTTCATCCACCACTGCATCATGGTGAAGCTCTTCCACGACATTCCCATTGCCACTGTGGTCTTCATCAATTTTTTCCCAAACAGTATTTCCTTCAGATTTTGACCCTCTGAAATTACTACTAACATACTACTCCCAATCACACCTAATTACCACCACCATTTAAAGCAAAGCCTCCAAACAGTCACAATCAGATCGTCAGCGCTACAGCACACTCCTGCTTGTCAACAGTCTTTGAACAATTGTCCTGCTCAGCTTTCTTCTGCTTGACCCAACTACGGCAGCTCTTCAGCCATCTCTGCCTGTCCTGCTCGTCCCGATGATGCCAGTTCTCCAACCCGATCACACTGCTCAGGCCTGACCTGCTCGACCCAACCACACCATTCCTTCAATTCCTGTTTGTGTTCATTGCCTGCCAACCTCAATAAAACCTAGTGTTCATGTTGTGCAACTGGTTCCCCGGTCTTGTGCCTGAAAACGTGCCCCAGTATTGATGTAACTGATCTGACTGACTATCAACAAGGGATGTCCCAGTTTTGATTTTGAATACTGATGGCTAAAAACAAGAAAAAGTCACTTTTTTTAACTGAAACTTGTATTTTAGTTTGATTACGTATCGTTTAAAGCACCATTTCAGATTTTTTTTAATGATAGATAAGCGCTCAAATATTTTTTGCTCACTTGCCAGTGCCCGGCTGTGCCCCTGTATTGTATTAGGTCTAGTGACACCCCTGAGCATGAAGTTTGTTTTAGTGGACCTCATAAAATGATGTGGCTTGTCAGATGGCCACAAGCCATGTGTTTAACGCTTGTGTTATAAATGGTCCTTTCACATTTAGCTCTTTTGAATAGGTTATCACTACAGTAGGCGACGTCCAATCCATATGAACTGTGAACTTCCACTTCAAATGGATTGGACATGTTGCACCAGCAATGGCAGTCGATGAAATAACCACCAGAATTAGGCGTTAAGGAAACCTAATAGTAAGGTAATTAAGGTCAGTAAACCCAAAAACAGTGAGTAGGATGTTTTGCATCATGCACTCACTCACTGAAGGATTTTCTGCCAGTTCCCTATCAACATCTGCTGGCATGTAGTAATGTAGATACTATACAAGCAGTAATCACAAAATGGACGAGTTTACATTCTGACTTCATTGTATGTTACATTGTGTATACATACAAGTACAAGAGGTATGATATGTAGCTGTATCAGTTTCACTTTTGTCCATGTGACCCAGGTCTTTGCTGTGGAAAGGTCATGGTGGAGTAACAGTTTGTACTGTCACTATGTTTCAATGTACTGGGAAGCCATTTGACAAGTACTTGGCTATATGTGTAATTTCATGTCACAATAATGATATGGCAAATTACAGTGGTACCTCTACATACGAATTTAATTCGTTCCAGGACCTTGTTTGTAAGTCGAAATGGTCGTATGTCGAGCAGGATTTTCCCATAGGAATACATTATAATTCCATTAATTCGTTCCAAAGCCTAAAAACATACACTAAATTCTTAATAAATACTGCTGGCACTGTTACAAATGGCAATTAAACATAGAAAAACAAATAAGTTATAAATAAATAATTCAGAATAATATAATAATAAGAAGAATAATTAATAATTATTCCTGTAAATAATGTAACGAATCGGATTCTAATATGGCGGACACTTTTTACTGTCCCTGAACGCACCGCGAAGGTGACGTCTCAGTGAGATAGGTCGGTGCGGTAGAGATAATACTTTTGTTTTCTTGAGAGCGGTCAAATGCTTAAGACAATGGGCGTTTTGTGTTGGATAAGTTCTTAAATAAATGATAAAAATGTGACGAAGCTGGCGATTTCCTTGGCAATGTTACCACAATAATAATTGTCACCTTAACTTATAAATAGTGGCGAACGGTGGTCGGAAGAGGACCATGGAGCTGTATTGTTGAGCCAGTTCAGGGACGCGCACCCCAAGCTCATATTTTTCTATAACTTGCATCTTCATTTCAAAGGTAAGCATCACTTTTTTCCTTGTTTCTCCAACTGTATCAACTTTTTTTGAAAACTGTGTTGATTTCTCACACAAGACAATCCACCGTGCGTTCGTTTGCAGTGCTGTCATGTCGTCGTATTTCGAGCAACTCGTCGGATGTAGAAACAAATGGCGGCTCAAATTTTACGTCGGATGTCGAAAAGATCGTGTGTCGAAGTGATCGTATGTAGAGGTACCACTGTATTTGGAATTATGTGTTTGCATTTTTTAATGGCCAATTTAGTAGTAGTAGTCGGTATGTGTGTCCACTTTCATGAACTCCTTCCCTGCCATTGGATCCTTCGACAGCTTTCAACCCTCCTAGTACAAATAGATTGGACAGATGTTCCCTCTAAGCGGCGCACTGCTTGCACATACTCAGCACACAAAAAAATCTATGCAGCGCAAAAAATAAAATTCAACAGAAGCATAATGGCTACGTTCATACTGCAGGTCTGAAAGCACGAATCCGATTTTTTCGTGTTTTTCCGACTCGAGTAAGGAATTAACTTGACGGTCTGAATTGGACAAGTCGCATATAAGTGGACCATTTCAAATCTGATCTGGGTCACTTTGGTATGTGGTTTAAATCTGATCACTGTCACATTTTTCCAGAACGTCGCGGCGGACTGAACTGGCAAGTCTCCCAAATCGGAATTCATGCAGCAATTACGTCATCAAAGAGCGAGAGAGACGGCGCGCTACGGTAGCAGTGCAGCTGTCCGTTAGCTCCTAGCTTGCATTGAACACGGCTTTTGGGAAAGGTTCGGGCTTGGCAACAGTCATAAAAAACTATAAATGGATTGAGGGTAAGTCTGATAATGATCGTTTTTCTCTCTGCTCTATATGAGCAATATTTCAACATTGCTTACATGGCTGAGAGTTGGGGCAAACTGTCCGTAAGTGTGTGTGACATGCACGGACAGTGTGCGCATGCTATCGATTCACAGAAACTTTGAATATAACCATATACGGGGATTATTTATGTATGTTATTTGTGCCCTCTTTTTGGAAATCAAAATATGATCACCCTGGAATGACGGATGACAGCCAGCATGTGTAGTCATTTGTTATGCTGCTTCTGCGCATTCGGGTCTTCTTGCTCAGCACGCGTCGGACTGCGAATTAGTACGCATGCGTAATACTTGAACGGTCTCAATGGACAAAGGCAGTCTGAATGGACACGCCCATAAAACAGATATGACAAAAAATCGGATTTCTGCATTAAGACCTGCAGTATGAATGTAGCCAATTGCAACATCAATAGGACTACTGTTTGTCAGCGCAGCAGTGATGTGTCAGCACGACACTCCGATTGATGCATTCGATACGGCAACGCTACTCGGCCGATTGTCGGCACTGCTGTGATATGTCCGCGCGACACTCCTATTGGTGCGTTCGATTCGGCAATATAACTCAATGAGCGACAGGTGTCCAGCCAATAATATGATACAGTTGACTTCACTTGCGCTACGCAGCCAATCGTAGCATTGACAGTGTTGTGCATCAACGTTTTCGTGTGCTGTGAAAATAATCAAACTGCTGTGGTTCACTGCATACCCTAATCATATGTAAGGCACACACCAGCTCTGGATGCTAACTTTCTCCTTAATAATATTGGAATAAGTTGCGCACATTGAGTGTCACTAGAGCAGGAGAGTGCCGTTACTAGCGAAGTTGACACATGAACACTACCGGCTTTGTCCTACTCTCGTCTCATCCCGTCTTTTCTGCATATTCTTGACCCTTGACACCTTGTCCAATGCAGATTCTTGACTCTTGACAAGGTGATGATGCTGTAACTTTTGTTTGGTGCTGTTCCAGTGAGATTTACAAAGATGACTGCCTGAAGAAGACATCAAAATTCCCTCTGTCCTTGATGATATGGGGCTGCATGTCATGCAAAGGCACTGGGGAGATGGCTGTGGTTGAATCTTCAATAAATGCACAAGTTTACATTGAAATTTTAGACACCTTTCTTATCCTTTCAATTGAAAATATGTTTGTCATTTTACAAGATGACAATGCATCATGCCACAGAGCTAAAACTGTTAAAGCATTCCTTGGAGAAAGATTAATCCAGTCAATGTCATGGCCTGCAAATAGCCCAGATCTCAACCCTATTCATAACTTGTGGTGGAAATGGGGAAAAAATGGTCCACAGCAAGACTCCGACCTGATCTGGCAACTGCAATCAAAGAGAGTTGGCACCAAATTGATGAAGAATACTCAAGTCCATGCCTCAGAGACTGCAAGCCGTCATAAAAAGCTAGAGGTGGTGCTACTAAATACTAGAGATGTGTTGTGATTGTATTTTTTGTGTTTTTTTCCTCATGATTCCATATTTTTTCCCTCAGAATGGAGTGATTCCAAATATATTTCCCTGCACTTGCTCTATAAAATTAACATTCACTGACCAGCAGTGTTTTTTTTTTTATTCATTTCTTTTATTGTTTCTGAATGCTAAAGAGTTGCACTTTTGAACTAATTCATTATTTTTCAAGCTTTTTATCTGAGTTTGTTCTACATGCTAAAATGTCTGAGTGAGTGCTCGTCTGAGACAGGTGATTCCATACTTTTTGCTAGGGTTGTACTGTATGTGTGAAAACCTGGTGTTGTGTATAATATTTAGTCTGGTGTTTGTTCTTTTCAAAGGTCTAATTTGCATTAAAAGTTTTGACTTTTTGAAGAGAAAATGGTTTCTTCTGCAAACAATGAGGTTTTCGAGCTGGCTGTTTGGTAATACAACTCTGCTTTAAGTTTTAGCATAATGTATTTCCCAGTGACACACAACTACAAGGCTGCTACCTACTGAGCTGACAGGCTGGTTTAGCCTTTGTGGAAACTGGTGCTCTGCTGATTGCGATTCTAGATGACCTACAACTTTTTTCCGTCAGAAAAGATATTTCTCTTGAGCCAGCAAAGCACACCTCTTTCAAGATTAAACCACATCTATTCTGAGAGTTTACGCGTTTTATTTTTGTGCCTTCTGTATAAAAACCTACCTATGCAAACAGGGCAGCACTCGCCCTCAGGAATGTAGAAGTTCTCACAGTCCAGCTCAGCGCACTCTGCTTTGGAGCAGAAGGATATTCCTCCCCGGCACTGGCAAAGCCAGCAAGGGTCCATGCGGTACACTTCCCCATCTGAGAACTCCTTTTCGTTATGGACACACTTCGGGGAGACTAAAGAGAGAGAGAAAAAAGAAAAAATGTAATTAACCTTAAAAATATGGCAAGCCAAAAGTGCTGGGCTTTTCCTGTTGTATTAAATGCCTTTTTTCCTTGCCAGTACACAATCAGTGATTGTCCTCTGTTGGCATTTCCCCCCCAAATCGACTGGTTCTGAGAGACACATTAATGGGTGAGGTTAATCATGTGGGTCGGTTGGTGTTGTGTATGTTGGACAATGAATCCCAGGTTATGAGGAGGACTTAATACTGATCTGTCAAGCAGTTAAAATTGTCAGCTGCTAGCTGTGCACAGCAAAAGGAAACAAAAGTGGTCATGAGGTTTTGGCATTAGGTGAATTTGTGTGCTTCTGGCAGGTGGAGTCACTCAATCCTCTCTGCTAAAATATAAAAGTCTTATTTGTTACACCACACTTGTGGAACTAAGTAATGGGAATCATATGAATTTCATGCTCCCAAAAGTGTTAGTTAAGAATTCCACAATGACGTCGGTAGTGTACGATCTGGACTGACCGCATAGCAATTACCATACATGATACAAGACCGTAAAAAAACCATCGGCAGTCACAGAGGCCAGTCGGAACTTAACTGGTTGCTCGGGCCTAAATACCTGACCCACTACATTTTGGCACGTTATATTTAGGTCCCAACCCCTAAAAGTTGGAGCTGAATACACGGCTAACAGTTGATAGGCTGAGAGAAGGGCTACGACCATCTTTTGAAATCATTGGTGAGTAGGGTTGTCAATAGAGGTGTGAGAGGAATTTTAACAATTTTAATTTTTGAATCACAACATTAAATTCATTGAATGTAGTTTAAAGCTGCTGATACAGAATGTGGACTTGCTTTGAACTGTTAACTTGATACTGAAATAGTAGTTTATTTAGGCCTGAGAGGATTTTTGTACAATTTTTGTAACTAATGTACGAAACATTAAAAGCAGCTAATAGGTTGGAGGTGCATCAAAAATCAATTTATAATCCAATCGTAGCCTCTGAATCGTAATCAAACTGTTACAGTGCTGCTCAAAAGTTTGTGAACCCCCTCAACATTTTGGAATTTTCTATTATTTCAACCTGATTTCCTAATCAATCAATTCAGTAGTTTTTTTTTGTTTTTTTAACAGTTGTGTTGTCGAGACTAAATTAAAAAGAGTTTTCATCAACTGATGTAGGTGCAAAATTGAACTGTTTGGTCACAACCAAAACCGCCATGTCTGGCGAAAAGTCAACACTGCATACCACCAAAAGAACCTTCTCCCAACAGTGAAGCATGGAGGTGGGAATGTCAAGATCTGGGCTTGCTTTTCATCCTCAGGACCTGGACAACTCCACATAGTCCAGGGAATCATGAATTCTGAGGAATATTGTCAAATCCTAGAACATAACCTGACGCCATCTGTTTTGAAGTTAAAGCTTGGCAGAAGGTGGATCATGCAACATGATAATGATCCAAAGCATTCCAGCAATACAACCAAGGAATGGCTGAAAAAGAAGAAGATTCGTGTTCTGGACTGGCCCAGTCAAAGTTCTGACCTAAATCCCATTGAAATGCTGTGGCGGGACCTGAAGCGAGCAGTTCATGCCAGACGCCCATCAAACCTCTCTCAACTGACTGCGTTCTGCAAGGAAGAATGGGCAAAAATCCCCCAAAGTAGATGTGAGAGGCTGATTAGTCACTACAGAAACCGTTTGGTTGAGGTAATCTCTGCAAAAGGAGGCGCAATATCCTATTAACTGAAGGGGTTCACATACTTTTGCACACATGATATCTGAGTTTTTCTTAAATCAACCACTTTTGTTAAATAAAGAATGACAATATAACTATTTCTTTTGTTTCAGTCCATTATTTGGAATGTCAGTATTGTGGATTTGGGTATAACTTAACATTTAATAAGGTTATTTTAGTTTGTTTTACAAAAAATCTGACCATCGCTGTGGGGTTCACAAACTTTCGAGCAGCACTGTAGGTACACCAAGATTCCTATCTCTAGCTGTCAACCACCTAAAAAAAAAAGAAAAAATAAGGGTCACATCATTGGTACGCTGGCTCAGTTTCCGTCACCCTTTAGTTCTTGTTTCGTATGCGAAAAGTATTTTTTTTCTTTAAATTATTTGACTCAAACCTAAATTATTAGGTATAATTACATTTATAATAGTGATATACGCACATGGAAAACAATAATTATCAAAAATTTATTTTTGATGCAAATAAATAAATAAATAAATAAATAAATAAAAACGAGAATAAAATATCTGCCCCTCTCAATTTAAATCTGTATAGTTTAACCCTTAAAGGTCTTGAGCCTTTTTTGTGTGTGTTTCTGGTCGTTTTGCTTGTTTTTTTGTTTTTAATACTTTCTATTCTTGTCTCTTTATAGCAGTGTTTTTCAACCGGTGTGCCGTGGCACACTAGTGTGGCGTGAGAGATCATCAGGTGTGCTGCGAGAAATTATCCAATATCGTTTTTTTTTTTTTTTTTTAACGTCGTCGTGAGGAGTTGTAATAGGAAGGAAGGAGTAGGTAAAAGGTTGCAGTAATGTGCAGATGAGCAAGGTATTGCTCGTGTCGCATTCAAAAACTGCTCGGATTTCTAGCCATAAGCCAACTGTTTGTCTGCGACAATATGGACCCCAGCTCGTCTACTGTACATCATTTGATTCAAATCTTCAAGTGTCGATATACAGAAAAGTGTACTTTTCATTTTATCCATATGTGATGACCGTCAATCCTCCCCCTGTGTTTTATTCCAACACATTGTCTAGGACCGCAAGGTGGCTGATGGCTAGAAATCTGAGCAGTTCTTGAACACGACACGAGCAGTTATCCAACCGTCGCTTCAAAACAAGTCGATGGACGATTTTGTTGGCCTTTGTGAAAACACAGAGAAACACGCAACTTTTTTGATAAAAACTACAAAGGTAAATAAATGACAAAGCCCTCAAAGCTGAACTTGATGCTAGATCCAAAAAGTCCCACACTGTGGCAGAGACGTTTATACTACCTGCCTGCAAAGCTATTGTCAGCTAGATACTCTGCCTAGATGCGGTTAATGACATTGCTAAAGTCCTCCTGTCTGATAATTCTGAGCTTTTTCAAGTCTAATTGCTATAAACAAAATAAAAATAAAAACAGAAAGACTGATAGCTGTTGAAGAATAAGGATATCGACTTTGTGTTCATCCAAACAGGCTCAAGTTTCACACTAAGTATAAATATGGACAAATTATTTTTTAATTAAATATACTGTACAGAAAGTAAATTTGGAAAATTTTTGATATGTGGTGTGCCGTGAGATTTTTTCCAATGTAAAAACGTGCCGTGACTCAAAAAAGGTTGAAAAACACTGCTTTATAGCATGTAAAAATGTTGAATATGCCCTGGGTATCTTGCTTGGTATAATTTTTCTCAGCACAACGTCATGTAAATGAACTGCTATTATTAAACTATAAACCTATTAAATATCTGTATGAGGCCAATAAATACACTAAAATAATGCAATTCCGACTTGAAAAATAGGTATACAGATGTTCGCGTCAAGACGTCCCAAGAGAATGCGTGCCCTTTAGTGTCTAAAGTGCACACATACATGGATAAAGATATTTTCTATAATCAAATTAAAACAAAGCATATCTGAAGTTTTCTGTGGTCTATCGAAAACTTGGAGAGGGTTTGAAGTCCTCACGTTCGACTGTTTTTTTTTTTTAGGGCACAAAGTGTCTGGGGAGGAAGATGCAGGCCTATGAGTAACTTCAGACACCCTATCCATGGGATTCTGGCTGCCTAGAAGAGCAAAAGGTGGGACCCAATGTTCCCTCTAATTTTTTATGTGTTAGAGCAGACACACTAGCTCCCTGAGCACATTGCGGACCACAGTAAGCAACATCAGATGTGTACACGGTGGCCACACAACAGTATCAGAACCTGTTCAAAACCTCAGATCATAGTAAGTTACATGGCTTATTGAAAGAATGAAATTACAGCAGCAATTTTCATTATTTTACTTCTATCTAATTGATTTGGCCCACTTAAAATGAAAAAGACCAAAATCTTGTTGTTCATGAGACGCGTACTATGTTATATGTGAGAGTCCTGCTTTAACCATAGTAAGAGTCCTGATTATAAATTTGCAGTGTATACAGGACAGGGTAAAAAAAAACAGAAAAAAATCTCACTCAGTTTCACCGCTTCTTCTTCTGTTTGCACATACTCCAACAGCCATTCCATTTTAAATGAACCACATTTCTTTTTTATATTGGCTTGATGAGTGTAGTATTGCTGCCTGTTCCTTTCGCCATGATAAGGGGTTAGGATTTGCGTCTCTTAACTCCGCTGCACTGTTGTTAGCTAGCTATGGGTGGTGGGTATGGGCAGGGCACATATACTGTACACAACACTATCAATGCTACGATTGGCTGCATAGCGCAAGTGAAGTGAACTGTATCATATTATTGGCTAGACACCTTTCGCTCATTGAGTTACGTTGCAAAATGGTACAGAAAACAATTTTGTTGGTCTAATTAACTAGATTATATCAGTTCTAAAATGAGATACTAATTAATACTGAAGCGCTTGCAAAGATTGGCAGCGGAATGATGCTTCAGTAAATCAGCACAGGAGTCAGGCTCAAATTTCTCCACCAATGGGAGCGTCGCGTTGCGGAATCGAACGCACCAATAGGAGCGTCACATTGCCGTATCGAACGCACCAATCGTTGTGTTGCGTCGACACATCACAGCGGCGCCGACAAATGTCCTAGTTGCATTGCCGAATTGAACCCACCAATAGGAGTGTCGCGCTGACACATCACTGCTGCGCTGACAAACACTAGTTTTATTGACGCTACAATATGTTTCTGTTTAATTTTATTTTTTGCGCATAGATTTTCTTGTGCGCTGAGTATGAGCAAGCAGTGCGTGATAGCGCACACGCGCATCTTAGAAGGAACATTGGTTGGGCCATCTGCTTGCCTTGATCTCTAAGACAACGCGTTTCAAGAGATTGTTTTTTCCTGAAGCAGCCAAATTTTAAATAATGACCACAGCCAAATTTTATATAATGGTAAATATTTTATGTTTTTTTTTTTTTTGTATTTTTTTTTTGTTTACTGTCCATCTACGATATCTGTACCCATGTGCTGCTAAAGGACACCAGAATTTCCCCTGTGGAGATCAATAAAGTATCATCGATCCGTCCATCCGTCCGTCTGTCTATAAGATGCCACGTGATTGATCACGCAAAAAGGTCAAAAGTAAATAAATAAAAACAACATTTTGATATGGCCCTTAAATTGTAAAATAAGGTAATATTATTGTGAAAAAGATTTTACAAGATAAAAGGCGTTTTTCACGGTTATTTTTTCATGTCTTTTTCTACAATGGCCTTTTCATTTCATAATGTTTTCCAGCTCAATGAAGCTTGTGCTGTCAATCAAATACATAAGGCTGAGTCGGTTAAGGGACTGGCTGAATCGTGGAGTCTGGCTAGCTGCGCTAGCATTTGGTAGCATTACTTTCAGAGTCCGAGAAGTTGTGAACCGGTTTGATAGTGACGAAAGGCCTTTACCTAGCCTGAGCAAGGATTATTGATTAAATGCTTTCTGGAAGTTTATGTAATAGTTATTGACGCTACCAAATGCTAGCGCAGCTAGCCGGACTCCACGATTCAGTCAATCACTTAACTGACTCCGCCTTATGTATTTGATTGCCAGAAAGCAATTCATCTTGCTGAAAAACGACATTATGAAATAAAAAAGCCATTGTGGAAAAAGACATTATGAAAGAGATTTCTTTGTGAAAAAATTGTTTAATTTTGTAAAATCTCATTGTGCTGAAAAACGCCATTATGAAATAAAAATGCTATTGTGGAAAAAGGCACTATGAAATTTAAAAAATACTTTCTGAAAATCACCTGTTACGTTGTAAAATCTTTTTCATACTAATATTACCTAATTTTGCAATTTAAGGGCCATATTACACAATTTGTCGGTTAAACATCATAGTGGTATTTATTTTAAAATGTTGTTTTTTTTAAAATTTAATTTGGACTCTTTTGGGCTTCCATAGGCCTAATCATAGGACTTGTGAGGGTTAAGACACAAAGCAGAACATTTTGTGCAGTAAGAAAAGTGCAAACATAAGAAAAAAACGATACTTCTGTGCTATGTTCTAGGGGTGCAGGTATCGATTGTTTTAAATTAAAGTGCCTATGACACCAAAATGCATTTTTATTTCATATTTCACGTGGTATTTTATGCTCCGTAATGAAATGGACCGCTTGGATGTGTATAGACCCTACCCACGTGACGTCACAACTCCTTCCTCCTGACTGGTGCTGCCCAATTGTCCGTCAACACATCATGTTTCCTTTTTACGGCTACGTATATTCCTCCTATTTACGACGTGTTTTTCTGCTCGTTAACATTAATAATCAAAATGGTGAAGGCGTGTGTGGCGGTCGGTTACAATAACAGAGAAGATAGACGGAGAAGACGGAGAGACTTGAAGTTCTACCGGATTCCGAGAGACCCGGAGAGAAGAGAGCGAGATGGCTGCTGCAATTCGACGAGAAAACTGGGCTCCAAACGATTACCACAGATTATGTAGTAGTCATTTTATATCTGGTAAGATGCATTTAATATATATTTAGAGGGTTTTGGGCTGACAACCACAATTAAGATCATTGCTAGGCTAATCGCCGACAACATACACGTATGTATGTAGTGAGAGTGCTATCGCTAAACCATATAAACATTAAAAGCCCTAACTCCATTGACAAACGACATGAAATACATTAGACTTGACAGTGGATGTTAGCAATAACAAAAGATTTTGAATTGAAAATTTCGTAACTCACCTTTCCAAGCACAAGATAGATTCCTGCCGAATTTTCGTGGACGAGGACCTATTTCACCCAACCAGCAACGAAGTATTTATAAGCCTCCAAGCTCTTAAAGTTTTTCAAACTTTCGTGAGAATAGGCTGATTTTGTGTGGACAAGATAGTTGTACAGTTCAGGGTAGCTAGCAGATGTCAGGCAAATACGGCGGAGACAGCGGGTCGAAAAACATCGATTTAGGCATCAAATATGGATCTGGCGAATGGATAAACTGAAGCTTTTCCACATAACGCCTTTTATGCAACGCATCAAGTGAGTTTACGGCATCCGAAAGCACCGGGTCTTCCATGAAATACATTATAAATTGCTCGATCAATTGAGACCATTGATAATACAGACACAAAATGACGGACAAGTGGGCGGAACCATACAGCGCGCACGTGATTTTGTGACGTCGGTGGGTAGGGTCTATAGAAGCGATCATTTTATTTATTCAATTTTTGAATCCCGCGCCACGAAAATGGGTAACTTCCTGTTTTGAGGAGAAATGCGAATGTGACATCTCCCGGATCAGCATCTCACAATACAACATTGCTTTATAGCATGCAGATGGACTGTGGATTGAGCTGATTTTGCGGACTAATTCATTTTTTGCATCACGCCAGCCATATGTGCTGCAGGTTTTTGTTGCTGCACCAGGGAGAGGCGTCTGAGCTGTTTTGTGTGTCAAAAAGTTCCCGTTCACCCTCAGAGAAGGGCCAAAACAAGTCCGACAACTGTGGGACCATTGGACTTACAAGAAAGTGAGTAAACATTGTATTATGTCAAATACTGGGATCATGGCACACGTTTTAATACGGAGGTGGCTTGCATATTGTGGGTGACAATGCTCCTTGTGCACAGAGAATGCCACTTGGCCGACGACCAGCGGCTTGTTGCACACTCCTTGGTCCTTCGCATGCCCACCGGGAGAGCGCTATACTCAGCTTATTGCCCTCTTCATGTGTTCTGTCAAAATTTCCACCCTGTTAGAAATTGCAACTTTGTGTTGAAAATGGCTGCAAATACAGTGATTACAAACTAAACACTACAAACCTTTTTAAAATAGAGGACGTTTAATCATGGACGGACATGTAGAAAAATTCTCCTCAGCCACATGCTGCCATGTTAGCTGCACAACAACTGCACGCTGCTCTCACTGTTTACGTCTTCGCCGTATAGTTAAGCATTAATTTACGCCATAGTCTTGTTGACCATGTGGCAGCTATGCACTTCTCCGACCTCCCCGGCAAACGAGCTCCCTCGCCTGCAACAGCGGAGCGACGAGCTGTAACTTGCTTGCCGTCGGAGGGTTGCTGATCGGAGTAGACAATCGACAACCCTGCATGATCCGGGGTAGTTTTGTGTGATTATTTTGCTTCGAAAGGTGAGAATAAGACTTTGAAACATCACTCGGTTTGGGTTACCATGTTGGCTAACTGTCACGCTACCTGGTTTATTTACGCCCTCTGAAACCGGGGCAGGGAAATGACAAAAGCCGAACTAACTATGGTGGCATAAAATATCGTTCAGGAGGTGCAAGAAGTCGACAGTTTTGACCATTATGGAGTAATTTTGCCACATCGTACTGAAGAAGTGCATTTTTAATATTTCATATTGTATTTAGCACAATACTGTTATTTGTCATGACCATACTATTTATTTACCAATTGGGGAAAAATACTTGGATAAAAAGAATATCCTGTAAAACTATTGTAATAGAGAGATTGAAACAATGGCATTTTGTGGTTCTCTTCGTCACATTTATTCTGGAAAATTCCCCCTCAATAGGCTGAATTCTCAATCAGATGAAACCGTGACCCTGCCGACATCATCCTCCTGTTGGGGACGCTAGAGTGCTATAATAACAGGCAGGGGCTAAACGGCAGATTAACTCATTCACTCCCAGCCATTTTCACCGGTGCAACCCCCTTCGCTCCCAGCCGTTTTACTGGATTTTGACTGATTTTGCAAGGCCCACAGAAAATTCTGTTCTATTGCTATATAAATACAGAACCCACCAAAAGAAAGATTAGACTCTCTTCTTTCAGCAGGAAAAAAAGTGAGTTCATTTCTTTTACCATTCTTTAGAAATCTTCATTAGAAAATAGCTTAGTTTGAGCAATTTTTTCATTTTCTGATGAAAAAAGAGAAATTAAGCTTTTTGTGAAAGCATATATTTCAACCATAACTTTGAATTTAACACAGCTATTTTTTGCTTTAGTTACATCCCAAACATCTGAATAATGTTTTTCTTTTACAAAATAACAGAAACAACAAGACAAATAGAGCTTTTGATAGTAAAGCAACAATTTATTTACACATAACTAACTGTGAGATGACGCTGTTGTGGCCGCGACAGCCGGGGTAAACATTTCCCTCATCGCCGCCTGTCTCTGCTCGGTGAGCAGCACGGACTCAACGGTATCGTCCGCTGCACTGGCGGTTCCGGTCGTTCTGCTCGGTCGTCCGCCGCCTGGCATCCTGGACGTCCATTCGGTCGTCTTCCGCCGGCACCCCGGCTGTGCGGCCCGACCGTTCGTTCCGTTGAATCGGGGATGCGGGTCTTACCAAATGCGCTACTGCTATCCAGTGGCCAGTTTTATTGCTTTAAAATGGATTTTCAGCATTGTGCTTTGGAGCTAAGTTGAATCAGAACCCAGAGATGTCTCTAATGAAAAAAAAACGTAAAAGACGTATATATACGTCTTTGGGACACTAAAACAATTAAAAATAGAACGTATTTATACGTTTCTGGGAGCAAATGAGTTAAAAGACTTAATTTGTCATCATCTGCGCTTTGCCAAATTGTTGTATATAGTCGAATCGTCTCAAAATATGATTCTAATTCACATAATAACGCTATTTAAGACTTTTTTTTTTATCCTGCCATAGGCACTTTAAGGAATCGATTAATCTAACAATTACTTCGTCTGAATAATCGAGTAATCGGATTAGGAACATTTAATGCGTTGCAGAATAAATTTTAGGAGATGTAAATCAAAGGCTTGATAAGGTTGCACTTTGTAACGGTAACTTATTACTTTTTAAAAGTAGATTAACAGAACTGGTCCCAATCAGGTCAATGTTTGTCCAGGCTCCTAAAAACAAGTTCTGCAAGTTTTCTAACACTCAAGCTGAGCTCCATGAGAGCAATTAGTGTGGTGAGCTCACCCTTCTCGCTCAACACCAACGTAAAGTTCCAGAAAATATGAGTTGTCTTGAACATCTTCTACACCCATAGCTGAATACATGGGATGCAGAAGTTGCCAACTTAATTTTCAAGCCCCAGCGGATCTAGCAGAAACAAACACAATCATAATTATTTTCATACATCGCCTGTTTTCCGTTTTCCATCTAATCACACAGAATCGTCTTTCCAGCCAACAATGGCACAAGTCTGAAAACAGGTGGAACATGGTGTCACTGCAGACCCGGATAAACCGCAGCCAAGTGGGACAAACACAGCGCCAAGCGGGCAATGGAAACACGTGAGTCATTCCAAGAGTGGACACAATGTGACAATTAGAGCATGTTGTGTTTCATTCTAGTCTCTGGCATATCCTTGGTCCTCAAACGTTCCTTGTCGGTACGCGGGTATGATTTGAAGATTTGTGAGTTCACCGAGGCTATTGCTAAAAAATAGGGCTATTATTTTAGAGACCTTTACAGGGATAAGCGGTGACAACAAGTCTTGGTGCCGGTCCTCGGTCAATGTCCCCGTCCATTGAACTTTGCATCACGACGCTCAGGCATGCATGGCTAACAGACAGTAGAGGTTGCACAAAAGGCATCAAGCCTTACACCCAAAGAGCAGCAGACACTTGTTATCAAAACACTGATCCCACGGCCCCCACGGCTGCCATTCAGCCCCCGCCGGCCTGCCGGACTCGATTACCCTCCCGGCTGGCAGAATGGTGCACATAAAAAGCATTCCCATCAATGAACTGTTGAACCTTTTCCCTCTGGACGTGTGACCAGACAGAAACCCTTTGACACTGCACTTCTGTTGAACAAATTCATAGTCTAAGCAATTTTCTGGTCACTGGGCTTGTTAAGTCCATTAATTCCACGACATGGCACTCATTTATACATGTGGAAGGACCAGAATGGGAATTTGTTCTGTTGGTAAAACAGCGAATATTTGTTGAGAGTGCAGAGTAAACAAAGCACTTGCACAGGTCCCCTCCCAGCCTCATTGGCTCTCTTGGGGCCTGAAACATGAAGAGAGATTTGGAACTTCCATTCTGGTTTCCAGTGTTGTGATGCTGGGCTTCCATAGCGCTTTCAAAAAAAAGGAAAAGGCTGCACTAACAGCAGTTAAAGTCTCTGAGGAAGTTACAAAATACACTTATTGTGTTCTTGGATGACCGTAATAAGAAAAATGTTACTGGTCTATAGCTTGACTCATTCATCTTTGTCAGTTCTCTTTAGGTGGCTAAAAGACTGATTACAGCACTTTCAGGACAGACTGACATCATCAAGTTTGGTGTTGCATGATTTTTATTTACCCTCCACTTGCTCCAAGATAATATCTCTTGGGTTTACCTCGCTGAATACTTTCATAATTTCATTGACTTGCATAGGGCAGAAAACACAGACAAGACTCAAAAAGCAGTTTCTACTCTTGCATCCCTCTTAAAAAACTGCTCTATTTTAAGTCAAAAGACCTGTTGTGTTTTATAGAACAATATGTCTATAGCTGCCATAGCAGATTTATGGCGCATTAAGCCTCCAAACTATTTTTAATTTGTCCGTTTTACACTGTAAACCCCCATTTACAGACGTCGTGCAACCGCTTTTGTTTCAACCCAGCCATAAAAAGAAGGTAAGTAATTATAGTTTTCAAAATGTCTGTCATTTTTAGCTTAAAATCATTAATCGATGTCTAATATTTCGTTAAAAAAAAAAAAAAAAAAAACGCCTTTAAAAAATTATTCATTCCCATATTTTAATTAAGTCACAATGAAAACATGGTGTCTGTAAAAAAGTCACGGAAATCTACCACATAACTATCACTTACCGGTAACTGTTTCTTTTTTTTGTCACTGTCGCATTTTGTCCGATATGTTAGATGATAAATAATCGATCCAAACAAAGAAAAATTGAACAAAAAAAAAGTTTGAAAGGGTAAATATATGAAAAAGAAAATCTCAACCACTCCTTGATGTCTGCGATTTCTGCATTGCACCCCTTGTTATATGACCATGTTTTACCCATAAAAATCCCCCAAGAATTCCGGCTGTGGCCATTCACATCTGTGTCTTGACACTAGATGATACATGCTACATTGAGTTTTTGGTTCCAAACAAGGTAAGTACGCGATAATATCTTGTTAAAATCGTGGCGTCTTTAATTATGCTCTCGCGTGCTCTCACCTCCAGCGAGGGTTTTGCTGTTTAAAAACTTTTTTTTTTTTTTTTTTTTTTAAATGCCCTCCAGTTAAAAATGTTTCTTCCCCCAGAAAATTGAGATTTTAAGCTTTCCAATGATGTATCATACATGCATATGGGACAATTTTGAAATTTGGCCAAATTGGGGGTCTCAGAGCGGAACTTTGCTTTGTGTTTTTCGCCATATATATTTTTTAATGTCACAAAGCTTCGCCTCTGTTTTGCGGATTTTTGATTTTCGCTAAGGGGGGAAGGTGTCTCCCAACCATTACCCGTGAAAAACGAGTGATCAATGTATAATATTTTAGAAGATTTAATAACACACCAATTAACATACACCTGTGAGTCAGGCTTTTAGATTATGTGTGCAAACAAATGTGAAAAAAAACTAAATCTATCTAATCAGCAACTGTGTGTCATTTTGGTCAGAAGGGAGTGGGGCATGAGAGAATAATTGCCTCCAAGAAGGAGATGAATCTCTCACCGCCTGTGCTGTAACCATAACCCCCAGCGGGATAGCAGTCAGAACGGTTTGTGTAAAGTGCAGTTGGGTGGAATCACCTTTCTGGCACTCAAAGACATCGCAGCAGTCTCCAGGCTGTCCGCTGGCCTTGCTGAGTGGAACAGCACGCTGTCCACTCGGGCATTTTGGCTGGTGGCAGGCCCCAAAGTCACAGGTGCAATGGGGTGGGATTGAGGGGCAGCAACCAGCAGGAGGCGTGTAACTTTTGGTCAAGACTGAGCCTTTTGGGCACGTGGACACCGGGAGAGCAGGACAAGCAACGCTGGCACACCTTAGCTCTTCTGAAACAAACACACATGAAGACAATGGAGGGTGAAAAAAAAAATAATACACACAGTTTAAATCGTTACAAAGTAAAATACGTGATTGGCGACGGTTCAAAATCTTGAGGTCGGTATATTCCATCAAGAGTGATGGTTTAGTGATACATTTGCTTGACTTTGGTGAGAATCAAAGGTGTATGTCTGTTCATGGGACTTTTGACTGACATACAATCAGTCCAGGCTGTAACCCACCCTCGGTCTGACAGACCAAGGGTGGACTACACACTCTTTAGTCATCTGGGCTCGATCTCTCAGCGATCATCATCAGACTCCTAAAGAATACACAGGCGAATATAAAAAATGTGAAAGGTGGCCGGATATTCATCCAGATCCAGAATTTCCTCCAAACAAAGATCATGTAAATAGATCCTGTTGAAGACGAAAGATACTTTAGGACGGTGATCTCCAAATCGGTCCTCAAAGCCCCACTGTGGGTCGTAGTTTTTGTTCCTGCCGATCCGGCAAAGATACTTGAACCAATTAACAAGCAGAACCTGACTCCAATC
Organism: Corythoichthys intestinalis; assembly: GCF_030265065.1. Classification (NCBI taxonomy): domain Eukaryota; kingdom Metazoa; phylum Chordata; class Actinopteri; order Syngnathiformes; family Syngnathidae; genus Corythoichthys; species Corythoichthys intestinalis. The sequence continues at coordinate 4,988,834 of NC_080409.1, read as the reverse complement.
AACTGATTGCACTTGTAAAACACCAGGTTGGTGAAAAAGTGTTGTCATTTGTCTGGTTGGAATGAAATCCTGCACTCACAGCGGGCCTTTGAGGACCAGGTTGGAGACCACTGCTTGAGGAGCACAAGAGCTTATTGTATCCTTGTAACCTATATATTAGTCACAAATGTGCAGCACGTTAGTTACCCCACACGTTATATCCAGTCGAGCGATACTATTTGAATTATGTCTTAAAACCCAAGTTTACGCTGCCATCCAACACAAACCCTGCATACAGTCATGAGATCCCTACTTCATTTTGTGACAGATTTACGGCATCCTGTCAGGAAAACATAGGCTCAGCTTTCCACGCGACGAGGCCGTCGCATATCCTGTCAACGGGGTCTTAGATCCCACCCAACGTGAATGGACTGATCACAATCCTAACAGCCCCTGAAAAGAGCTTTTCTATTTCTCTCTACTCAACTTCACTTGGCATGTGTTGGTCTGCCTATACATTCATACATACTGTAGGCCAATCTTGAAATTTCACGGGAGTGGGGGGAGGTCAGGGTTCCGAACTCGCGTTGCCTCGCAGCGGCTCCTTGGCGTTCTCCTGCTTCTGCCTTCCCCTCTCTTCTCTGCCTGGGTATCCGCCCTGCGCTCCGTCGCGGGTCACTGACTGGACGCCAGTGTATCGGCTAGGTGTTGCCTGCTCCGGCAGGGGGCTCTGCCCTGCCCTGGGCTTGGTGGCCCGTTGGGGGTCCCGTGGCGCGCTGTGCCGGTTGGAGGGCAGCGGTTGTAGCTCGTGGGCTGGGTGGGCATGGGGTTGGTGGTGCATCCCCTCTTCCCATCCCTGACGGCCGGTTGATGGGGGCGCGGGTGGCCCAGGGGACCACCCTGGATCTCAGTGGGGTGACGATGGCTCCTTTGCTGGACTACGGGAGGAGGGATGGGCTACGCTACCCCCCGCCCCCCGTGCGCCCTCCCTCCCCAGGCTGGCTAGGTGGGGGCTGTGGCCCTGGGTTGGCGCACGCGCGGCGTCATCGCTCGTCTGCGTGGCTGTCGCGTGTTTGGCTCGTGCACAGCTGGATGTGATCGGGCGCGCTCAGGTGGGGGCCTCGGTGCCGGGATTGGTGATGGGGCAGCGTCGGGTCAGGTACCAACGGGCTTACACTCACAAGGGATTCACACGATAACTACTTACTATCAGCATACTTTTTTTTTTTGTTAATTGTCCGATGGTGGAAAAAAGTAAATAAATCGGCCAATATGTCGGTCGACCTCTACTCGTCGACGTCCGATCTGTTAGAATTGGAAGGCTGTCTGCGAATAAACATTTGTTCACTGGCTGCCAACCCTCCCAGCTCAAATGGTTGGAATGTCTATAGTTGTCTATGGCAACCAATGAGTTCATACACATTTTCAATACCTCGTTACGGGTGTTTGTGTCACCTTTTAATAAGATTCAATTGTTTGATTAGTGAGAAAAAAATGATTAGAGTGGGACATGTCTGGTGTGTTGAGACTGGCGAAGAATGTAATACAATTTTTGTATATTTTGACTAATTTTATGGCTTTCATAAATAGAACAGAAAGGCTGTGTATCTTTATTGTACAGTTTACTCAGGCAGAATTGGAACAGTGAGGACTGCCACAGAGCTTTCATTGAAAGGAGTTCACTGGAAAGGCCTATATTTAATGATGTTTGGCCTTATTCCTATGGCGGAGTTAAATAAACGTTTTGAACACTATGATTGGATTACCTACAATGAGGTCCAACTCTGTCTGCTACATACCGTTTTAAAACCGGTTTTGCATAAGAAAACCTCATGTGGCGCCATTTCATAGAAAAGGTCCCTGGAATGATCTCGTTCTGCACCAAGAAACTCTTTCCGTGTATTGTATGTCTTAGAGAATGTTGATTACTCTTTCACGCTGATAATGGCTGGGGTGAGAGTGCACTGGGAAAAGCAGCTGTCAGACAGTCCATTGTCATTCAAATGAACAGAATAAATAGAATCCATTTGCAAAATTGCAGGTCTAATTAATATAATTTTCTTGCTGGCACGTTTTCAAACACAATAGAGGATGGGAAAAGTCAACAGCAAATGGATTTTGTGCTGTTTGTGTTTTCTCACTGAGCATGGATGGCTCTAATTAGAACCATTTTTTGTATTATAATGGCGTGCATACTCCAGTTTGCACAGACACAAAAGGCCTGATTTGGTATGCTTGATTAAGTGTCACAGGCGAAATCACACCGTGTGCTTTTGTTCGACGGCATGGTATGGTTGCAAAGAAGAATGAAAAGAAAAAAAATCTTAGGCCAGAATGTAACGACAGAAATGAAAATAAATCTGGCCCCTACTCACAGGTATCTGAAAATGGTCTTGAAGAGGGTGAGAGAAGATAATTGCTCCATCACCACACTATGAGTTCTTTTGTCAACAATGTGTATTTCTGGCATCTCAGCAGCTCATTGAAGAAAAAAAAATCTCTTTGCGAAATGTTTTCTGCTTCACTCCCAACCAGGGCACAAGGCGACCAGTCTTTCCCCAAACTGAAGCGCTTCAGCCAGGCAGAGGAGACTTGTGTTGACAGCCACCGTTTACTCATGGAAAAAGCGCACAATGCGAGTCCTGTTCACCAACTGACTTTGGAAGCGAGTCAGCGGAGAACAAAGCTGTCTCAGTCAAGCTGCCCTCCGTGGGTTTTGGTCTATCCTAAGGTTTTATAAAGTTTGCTCAACAATGGGGACACATCAGGCCGGTTGTAGTATAAACCTGTGGAGGTTTGGCTTCATGCCCACCAACAAGTTACAGCTGGGATGGACAATTACCATTGTTTTCTGTGCGTTTGAGTAAGCATGAGGCCAATGGAAAATATTTGTGTAAACACGTCATTGGTTGCATAGAGTACCGTGATCAATGGCTCTCCATTGACGGCGATAAACGTCCAGTCCTTTTTTGATCCTTTGATCATTACCATCCCACCAGTCCAATTGGAATGGACGTCTGTCACAGTCACTGACAGTATAAAGGGCTATATGTATAAATAAAATGTATTTGATTTGAAACATGATCCAGCCATCCCAGTAAAAAATGGATTTGATGTCTATGGCTTGAGGTAAATAAATACAAAAGCTAACCATAGACTTCATAATGGTATTGATAGGTCAGATCGGTCATGCACTGCGCCTCGCATTCAAGTAGGGGGCCGCCCACATCAAGAGGAGCTATTCAAAAACACACGCATGCAGCGAGCTAACGTACTTTTCTGTTGAAAAAGTACGAAAGCTGTACCGCATACAAACAGGAAGGATTGTCTCAGGAGTGATTCGTTCGAGGATTCAAGGTAACTATTATATTTTTCGTACCATGCATACATTTAAAACGTCGTGAAAAAAATCAATGGGAGAAATTAGCCGCTGCTGCATTGGCATCATAGTTCGCAATATTTACATAAAACAAACGTAACTGCCCGTTTTTTTTTTTTTGCTTTTAACCAAGAACCGAGGCTGTTTTACGTCCATATCTATAAAGAGTTTGGGGATTTAAGCAGTTATTCACAAGAATTTTAACCGGAAAAGCTCTGTTCACATAAGGCAGCCGCTAGCTACATTCACTAACAGACTTGCATTGTACTTCAACATATTTGAATTGAAACCAATTTTTACCAAACATTTTAAGTCAGGTGTGTGCCCAATTACTGATGAGTGAGTTAAAGCTGCTCTGCCCACTATAAAACACACACCGGGTAAGAATAGTATTCATGGGAAGCATTGTCTGATGTGCATCATGGCTCGGTCAAAAGAGCTGTCTGAAGACCTGCGATCAAGGTTTGTTGATTTGTATAAAGCTGGGAAAGGATACCATCTCTCAAAGTCTGGATGTTCATCAATCGACAGAGAAGTTGTCTAGAAATGGAATTTGGCATTGTTGCTTCTCTCCCAAGGAGTGTCCGTTCACCAAAGATGACGCCAAGAGTTCAACGCAGAATACTCAGCGAGGTAAAAAAAAGAACCTTGGAGTGTCTGCTAAAGACTTACAGAAATCACTGGCACAGTCCAATATCTCTGCGCACACATCAACTACTATGGCCAAGAATAGTGTTCATGGGAGGACTCCAGTGAAGAAGCCACTGCTGTCTAAAAAAACATTGTTGTTCGTTTAATGTTCGCAAAATGGCACTTGGACACTCCACAGAAGTTTTGGCAAAATATTTTGTGGACCGATGAAACCGAAGTTGAATTGTTTGGGAGTAACATACGTCATGTGTGGAGGAAAAATGTAAAACCTCACCAACATCAACACCTCAGCCCCACTGTGAAGCAAGGTGGAGGGAGCATCATGATTGATCATGATTTGGGGTTGCTTCGCTACCTTATGGCTTGGACAACTTGTAATCATTAATGGACGAATGAATTGAAAAGTGCATCAGGATGTTTTGCAGGAAATCCTGAGGCCATCTTGATGCTACAACAAGACAATGATCCAAAACACAGAAGTAAATCAACTTCAGACTGGTTTCAGAAGAACAAAATACACATTCTGGAGTGGCCACAGTCCAGACTTGAACCCCATTGAGATGCCGTGGCATGACCTATAGACAGCGATGAATGCCAGACGTCCCAGGAATCTAACTAAACTACAGCAGTTTTGTAGAGACGAATGGGCCAAGTCCTAATCGATGTGCCAGACTGATCTGCAGCTACAGGAAGGGTCTGATTGAAGTTATTGTTGCCAAAGGGGAGGGCACAAAATAATAAATGTGATGTTTCACTGACTTATTTTCCCCCCTTCTATCATTGTTTGAATACTATCATGATTAAAATATGAAAACCTATAAATGTTTGGATGGTTTTTGCTAAAGCAGACACTGTTTTTTCATCTGTGTGATTTTGACAAAGATCAGCTCACATTTAAGTGTGAAATTCCAAAAGGTTCAGATACTTTTTCATACCACTGTAAAGTGTTGTCGCGACAACCGAGCTGGAGGAGACTTCCATAGGGCGGTAAAGCTTTGCACAGGCACAGGGCTCTCTCGCATGCCCGCCTCCCCCTGGAGCTTCCAATAAATATTTTTTTTTGTGTGTGTGTTTTTTTCCGGAAAACATTAACGTATGTGTAAGTGGTCAGTGGAGTCGATTTGGGTTTATTTATGTATACTGAAGTGAATATGGAATTTGTATTGGATTATTTGCACTGTTTTGCTGCACTTTTCATTAAGTTTACCTAAAAACGAAATGTGTAAAAGGCCAATAGGTCATTTGTTGTGTATTTTAAATTTAACTGTATAAGTGAATTACCTTTCCATATTGACAAATTGTTTTTTTATGGATTGTTTTTAACCTGTGCTGCGTGTATTTAAACCCTAAAACAACCATGTAACATCTGATCGTTTAATGCATGAGCTGGTAAGACCGCTTTTCTGTTGAGTATGAACTGTATCAATCCTTCGCTTCTTTATCAAAGAACAAACGCGAACTATTGTAATGTGATTTGTCCAGCTGGTGTTGGCTCATTTTACCACGGGAAAGCTGTTCCTGATTCAAGTTTAGTTTGCACACGTTGGAGAGCGCAGCGAGGTTTGTCTTTTTAGATGCTTATTGACTCACTGTGAAATATTAATTGTTTGTATAAATTTCAGTTTCACGGTGACGTAAGGATTGTGACAAAAAAAGATACCTTACGCATCAGTCGATCTCATGTCTCAGCACTCCGACAGGCTGCTACAAAATGTTACTCATGTTATTCAAGCAAATTGTTCTCTTTCATGATTATTGGGATCAATAACTGACACAGGCCTGGGGCCAGCAAACTTCAATACTGCTAATTTCCCATTTTGTCTACTCCTGCTATGCATGCTTGTACGAGCGCAAATATAAGCAACGGGCGTTTGGCCCATCAAATCAGCACCATTAACGTAAAAACGTCAAACTGTTCGTAGCAAGTCTTAAGAGGGTTAGAAAAGTCTTTTGGAGCATAGGCAGAGGCTCGGTGAAACAGCACTGTTGCCACGTTAGAGTTTTCAACTCTAACACCCTATATCTAAGGGAAGAATAAGGCAATTTAGGGCAGTCTCAATTAAAATGTCAGGCTCTGTACTCATCAGGGCATTCATTGGTGGAGCATGCATGGACTAGAAAAGTATTTTAAATCAACAATTAAAATTCCGCATAGTACCTTTAAAGTGCCTATCACATCAAAAAGCATGTTTCTTTCATATTTCATGCTGTATTTAATGCTCCTGAATGAAAAAGTCCGCTCGGACGTGTGTGGAAGCAATTGTTTTATTTATTCAATTTTTGAATCCCGCGCCATGAAAATGAATAACTTCCTGTTTTGAGAAGGAATGCGAATGTGACGTCACCCGGGTCAGCATCTTACAATTTAGCATTGCTTTGTAGTATGCAGATGGACTGCGGATTCAGCTGATTTTGCGGAGTAATTCCTTTATTTTTCGCATCACGCCAGCCAAATGTGCTGCAGAGTTTTGTTGCTGCACCAGGGAGAGGCGTGTGAGCCTTTTTGGGTTTCAAAAGTTCACCCGAGATTGGCCAAAACAAGTCAGACAACTGTGTAACCATTGGACTTACGAGGAAGTGAGTAAACATGGTGTTTTGTATTATGTCAAATACTGGGATCATGGCACACAATACATAGGTGGCTTGCATTTTGTGGCTGACAATGCTCCTTGTCCACCAAGAATGCCACTTGGCCCACGACCGGCGGTTTGTCGCATACCCCCCTCGGTCCTCTTCTTTTGCTCACCGGGAGAGCACTATACTTGCTTATTGCCCTCTTAGTGTGCCCAGTGTTCTGTCAAATTTTGCACCCCATCACAAATTTGGAATGAATGAATGAATTTTATTGTCATTGTCATCATCATCAAAATCATTGACACTTTCAGAATGTGGAATTTTACCCAAAGGAAAGACGAAGACAGACAAGGAAGATGGGAAAAGCAGATGCTTATCGAAACCCGTCCCCCAAAAGCCCGGGACGCACATACAGCATATTGTGTATCAGTCCAGTCATAGTCTTACACATTTCGTTCAAAAGTCATTGATTGCCATGGATTTTCACATATTGTCGATTTGAATGAGTTCATTGTATCAGTTGATGTCCAATTAGTTGAAAGAAGGGAAGGCCTGGGGTGCTATGGAGGCTTGCGTGTGCTGTATCCGCTTCAGGAGATTTTGTGTTAAAAATGGCCAAGAATACAACGATTACAAAGTAAACACTACAAACTTAGAAAAAACTTAAATAAAAGAATATTTACTTTCGTAGAAGTAGAAACGTTCTCCTCAGACACATCCTGCCATGTCAGCTGCACACAACAACTGCACGCCGCTCTTTCACTGTTTACGTCTTTGCTGTGTAGTTAAGCATTAATTTACGCCAAATTCGTGTTGAAAATGTATGCTTACGATGTTACTTGATTATTTAGCACCTCTGGATAACATTGATAGTCCAACTGAATGTAACAGAGGGCATATTCATAGCCACAACAGCTTTGGGAGCAAAATATTATGAAGGTGAAAAATTTGGCGGAACATCGGCAATAAACCACTATACTCGGGTTGGGCTCGGGCAGCTACGTGTTCCTCCGTCGTCGGCCGGTTTGTCCAGGTGCTTCCCCGGCAAACGAGCTCTCCTGCCCGCAGCAAGGGAACGACGAGCGGTCACTTGCTCGCCGCTGGAGGGGTTGCCGATCGGCAAATATAATCGACAACCCCGCCGCCGTGTGACATGATTAGGGGTAGTTATGTGTGATTTTTCGCTTCGTAAGGCGAGAATAAGAATTCGTACGCCACTCGGTTCGGGTTAGCATGTTGGCTAGCTGTCACGCCTCCTGGTTTCTTTACGCTCTACAAAGCCGGGGCAGGGAAATGACAAAAGCCGGACTAACTCCAGTGGCATATAATGTCATTCGGGAGGTGCAAGAAGTCAACAGTTTTGACCATTATGGAGTAATTTTGCCATGTCGTACTGAATAAATGCATTTTGAATATTTCATATTCCATTTTGCACAAGACTGTTATTTGCCATGACCATACCATTTTCAAAATCAGATGAAATCGTGACCCTGCCGACGTCATCTGCCGACGTCATCCTCCAGCCGGGGACGGTAGAGCGCTATAATGACAGGCAAGGGCTAAAGCATTGTTTGTGTGAGTGTTGTGCCCAGTAGGTGTTATGCTCCACTGGGAAAACCACACTGGAACAGTGTGTGTGTGTGTTTTTTTTTTTTTAGATAGTATATTTTCTCTGTATATTTTCTTTGTATATCTGCTATCTGTAACTTATGAAGCTCTTGTATTATTCATTTTCATTTTCCATGCCGCTTCTTCCTCACGAGGGTCGCGGAGGTGCTGGAGCCTATCCCAGCGAACTATGGGCAGTAGGCAGGGGACACCCTGAACTGGTTGCCAGCCAATCACAGGGCACAAGGAGACATACAACCATTCACGCACACACTCATACCTACGGACAATTTAGAGTGTTCAATCAGCCTACCATGCATGTTTTTGGGATGTGGGAGGAAACCGGAGTCGCTCTTGTATTATGTGCTACCAATTGTATAAGCCATCCAAACATTGTTTGTTCTTATTCATATCAACAAGAAAAAGGAGGGGAATTCCTTCCAAATTGCAGTCAGAAGCCTTATCAGAAATTACACATAAACTCTCGTTGAGTGTAAAATGAGCCAACACCACCCTTTCTAAGCAAAGAGCTCGACAGAAAAACCTCATCAAAATGTTTGGCTTCACATGTGATTTCCTATCTTCCAGTGTCTGCCTGCACCCTCTCCCCTTCTTACACTTATCACATCCTCTTTAGTCCCGGACATGAGGGAGTGTCTGCTCACCATGTTGCCTTGGATCAAATGTTTGCAGCCACATTACATAAGAGTGTTAAAATACAATATGTGAGGCAACAAGGTCACCGGTTCTCTCCAGCAACAATGTTGTAATTAGGGATGCAACAGTAAATTGTTGGCTGAAACTTTACATCCAAAATGTGACAAAATGTGGTTCTGGTCCGACTGGACTATATAAACTTAAAGTGCTTTGGCGCAAACAAAAAGCTCAGTAGCTTGCAAGTCTAATGTGCAGCTATCAGATAGCACTTACAGTGAAAGAGTACCCGCGCCATTCATTTCCCAACTTTAGATCTTACATACCTGTCAAGTTGTACGGTTTCTGCGTAATTTGTACAAGTGAGCACTGATTTTAAAATGTGTACGCCGTACGTTCAAAATATGTACGTTTTTCGTGCATTACGTGCATTTTTTCCCCCCTCCTTTCGGATTTTGTCACCGTTTCGGCAACGAGACAATGCGCGTTACTACGTTGGTTGAATATTGCGAGAAAATTCAGGGACACGGAGAGAGAAGAGCGGGAGTGGAAAGGAGGGAAGAGTGTTGTGACGCTGTTGCAAACGCGATGCTAAGCTAGGTTGCTCCAATATTTCCTGACTGTAGCCGACAGCCTACTATTTACGCCCTCTTGATGCTACACTACATATCACATACATATTGAACTACATACGAAATGACAGACTCGGCGGCGTTAGTAAACAGCCGCCATTTTAAAGCAGTAGACTTCTGAGAAAGGCTCTGTTGTAGTGAACCTTCCACACGAACCTAAGTACTTTTTTATCTAAAATACTCCTAAATCGGCAAAATCTTGACTTGAATATCTTTAAATGATGAAACAGTTTTAAAACTTTCACATGTCGAAAGTAGAAAGAAGGGTACTAATGCAAAAACAGGAGCAATTTTAACAATTTTAACAGTTCATTCACAACATTAAATGACTTCCAAACATAGCAAAGGTTACTATTAGGGTTGTTCCGATCATGTTTTTTTGCTCCCGATCCGATCGTTTTAGTTTGAGTATCTGCCGATCACAATATTTCCCGATCCGATTGCTTTTTTTTTTTGCTCCCGATTCAATTCCAATCATTCCCGATAATTTTTCCCGATCATATACATTTTGGCAATGCATTAAGAAAAAAATGAATAAAACTTGGACGAATATATACATTCAACATACAGTACATAAGTACTGTATTTGTTTATTATGACAATAAATCCTCAAGATGGCATTTACATTATTAACATTCTTTCTGTGAGAGGGATCCACGGATAGAAAGACTTGTAATTCTTAAAGGATAAATGTGACTTTGTATATTGTGACTAAATATTGCCATCTAGTGTATTTATTGAGCTTTCAGTAAATGATACTGTAGCCATTTAACTTCTGCCCAAATGCATGGTGGGAAGTGCAACCATGACTGTGCGTCGTGGTACCAATTGATATATCTTCTCTGCGTTGGGAAATAACATATGGTATTAAGAAAAAGATAAACTACAACCTTTCTTCCCCACATTGCTTCCCATGCTTACTCTAATCGTTGGGAGAGGGATTGTAAGACTTTAGCCATTTAAAAAAAGGCTCCAAAGGCTGCCAAAATTCACTCTACTCATTTTACGCTGCCTTTTAGCTCTATATACTGTATGGGTAAAACGGCGCCATTATAGATTAAACGCGACAAAGAAAAGAAAAAAAAAGAAAGGTAACACGAGGTACTTCACCAAGTAACTAATTACTCTTACATTCAGGTAACGGAGTTACTAAGTCAATTACTTTTTGGGAGAAGTATTTTGTAACTGTAAATAATTGCTTTTTTTTTTTTTTTTTTTTTTTTTTAAATAAGATTAACAACACTGGTCATAAAGATGAAGTCGTTATAATTGGACACTCTAACGAACTACTTTCAAGTCAAACTGATTGAAGTGCCATGAAGTGCTGCCATCAAAACACGTGATAGAAATTGCCAAAAGTGCTACATACAATTATAACAAAAGTCACTGTTAAATTTTAGTAATCATGATGTAGCTGAAGATATTGATTGTTCTTGCGCCAGGTTATATGTGACAATATTACCAATAAATTCATATTATTTAAAAAATTGAGTTTTATTCTTTTTTCATATTGCATGCTATTTAAAACGTAAGATAAGTCACCAATTTGTAAGGGCATACGTCACTATTAGTAAGATTGCCAACTGCCTCGGGTTGACAGGTATGGATCTTCTCTCTTCTTGCCCTCTTTGAACAGCTGTAAAAATCAGGCATGCAAACTTGCCACCTTTCGGTGAAATTTCGCCGTTTTGAAATCAAAATGGGTCAGTCTTCTGAATCACGTGGATCCGAGGAGAAAAAATTGGGGTGGGTGGGGGGTGTTGTCAACGAGCGAGTGAAACCGTTAACTTCAAAACCGTAGTTCATGCTCAAAACTACACTCTAGTCCTATAACCTAGACCTTACCGTCACTCTCTTCTCATAAAAACAAATAACTGACAAGAGTGAGGGATGGGAGCACAGTTATCACCAATCAGCAATGAGGAGGCTGAACCCCTTTCCATCCCAGCTTCTCGCCCGGACCCGTTGGAAATTGCGGCAAGGTAAGGGATTAATGTCAAAAATTGTTAACTTCTTAAAGCTAAAAGTTTGAGTGATGGCCTATCATAGTCTGCATAAATCATTCAATCGTGTCGTTCGATCAATTCCTGCCCTTGTAATGGTGTCTATAACACAAGTATTCGCTTAATTTCTTGATAACTGACTTCAGATAGTCCTCGATATTTCACCGCCTTGTAGAACTCAATTACTCGAGGTAGTTCTAACTGCGGAGGGGCTAACTAGCGCCTTTCACACAGGGCTTTGCTAGTAAAGTTAGCGAACGTCAGTTGGGACCTGAATTGTCGGCAGTTGGCGTTGTGACGAGTTATTTAAGGCCCCTTTGTAAAGCGCTTGTTAACGATAAAAAAAACAAACAAAAAAAAAAAACAATTTTTTAAATCATGAGCAATGAGGTAACTAGAGTGATGAACTAGTGCCTTCCATACAAGTCATGTTCAGGGCTTTGTTGGTAAAGTTCTGAATGGTCACCAGTTATTTTTGACAACGACTTATTTAAGGCCCCTCTATACTCTCCGATAATTACAGAAAGGGAAGAGTTTTGCCTTGTTGTGGAGGTCGTTTCATTTGTTTAGCCATCGAGAGTTTATCAAACCGGAGAGCTCCGCTACAGGTCACATTTGAAAGTACCCCCATTCCCGCACTGTTCGTACACACCCCCATTCATAAAACAGCTTACAGGTGTACAGATGCCCTATCTATCTATCTATCTATCTATCTATCTATCTATCTATCTATCTATCTATCTATCTATCTATCTATCTATCTATCTATCTATCTATCTATCTATCTATCTATCTATCTATCTATCTATCTATCTATCTATCTATCTATCTATCTATCTATCTATCTATCTATCTATCTATCACATAATAGTTAAGTGAATGGAATTTATACTGTACCTGTAAAATCATATTTTATGCTGTACAGCTGTTCTCTGCTTAATGCAAATGGGACATACTGTACATTTTATAATTTAGATTTTGTATAATTTGCTACTTAATGTGTCTTATATGTTCTGATTTCAGGATGAGAGATTTAGACTGGTATATGTTAAATTATTATGTACTGTGTTTAATTCGAGATGTCTCTGATTGCACTATGAAATGCACTTTTCCGCGCATGCTGTGTGTCCATGTTATTTTGTCACCTTTTTCACCCCTAACCAGTTTGCATGCCTGAAAAATACAAAAATATACTGACCAGGTCATCCATCTTTGGTAACTTTTATTTTGCTCTCGTACAATAATTACTAGATCTCGACCTGTTGAGCTGTCGTGGGAGCAGCTTGACTATATGGTAAGTAAGACGTGCCCATCTAATTGATGGGAGTGTGGGGACAAACTTATGCAGCATACAGTGATCCCTTGTTTTTCACGGTTAATGGGATAACCCGCTGCAATAAGTGAAAAACCACGAAGTAGCGTAGTAGTTTTTTTTTTTGGTGTTCAATGTATTTATTTAGATTCAGCATCGGAAAGAAATAACATATAAGACATGTTTTTTTTCTCACTTTTTTTCCCAAAGTATAATTTGAAAAAAAATCGTACCATGTACATTTGTGTGGAAGTGTAGCTATTAACTGTAACAACAACAAAAAACTATTACGTACTTGCCGAAACTAGTAAAGCTCTTTGCAAGGCTATTACGATCCCTACTACTCCTTAAAGTGCGTTAGACACCAAAAAACATATTTGGTTCATATTTCACGCGGTGTTTTATGCTCCTGAATGAAATGGACCGCTTGGATGTGAGTGGAAGCGATCGTTTTATATATTCAATTTTCTTTAATCCCGCGCCATGAAAATGATTGACTTCCAGCTCCAGTCTCGAGTTGAGAAAGAGGGCGCTGTGACGTGTATGGTAGAAGGAGTCCTCTTCACTATCCAGCCATACTGTTGTATGAGAAGGACTAAGGATTCAGCCAATTTTGCGGATTAGTTCGTTTATTTTTCACATCACGCCAGGCAAACGGCTGCAGAAAAATTTTGCTGCACCAGCGAGAGGTGTGTGAGTTTTTTGGAGGTTTCAAAAGGTTCCCATTCACCAGTGAATATTGGCCAAAACAAGCCCTACTACTCTGGGACCATTGGACTCACGAGGAAGTGAGTAAACATTGTGTTTTGTATTATGTCAAATACTGGGATCATTTTAATACGTAGGTGGCTTGCATTTTGTGGTTGACATGCTCTTTGTCCACTCGGCCGACGACGCAGGCGGCTTGTCGGACATCCTGCTGCTGGGAGAGCACTATACTCGGTTTATTGCCCTCAACATGTGGCCCGGTGTTCTGTCAAATTTTCAACCCCATCAGAAATTGCAATATTGTGTTAAAATGGCCGTGAATACAGCGATTACAGAGTAAACACTACAAACTTTCTTTAAATAAAGAACTATTTACTTACGTTTCATCATGGATGGGCAGGTAGAAAAGATCTCCTAAGACACATTCTGTTTGTCATGTTAGCTGCACAACAACTGCACGCCACTCTTTGTTTACGTCGTCGCCGTGTAGTAAACCATTATTTTTCATTATATTCGTGTTGACCATGTGGCAGCTTCGCGTTCCTCTGACGTCAGCCGGTTTGCCCGGCGGCAGTGGCGCCACCAAGGGGTGGCCTGGGGTGGCCACGGCCACCCCTATAAACTGGTTGGCCCCCCCACTGGCCACCCCGCTTGCCAGTATATCGTTAGATTGTTGTAGCATCAGTTATGCATTTCATCCCAAATGAATGCATTTATTCTGTTTTGTTAAATGTAGGGCTGTCAAATTTATCGCGTTAACGGGCGGTAATTTTTTTTAATTAATCACGTGAAAATATTTACCGCAATTAACGCATTCGCGGTATGACTCATTCACGCATTGCCGCAAACAGCCTACAATGGCACCATTTTACTTATATACAGAGATAAGAGGCAGTGTCAAGTGGGTGGAGTAGATACATTCATTGGGGCCGTGCTTTGAATTGATAATATTAATAATAATAATAATACCTAAAACTTGTATAGCGCTTTTTTGGACACTCAAAGACGCTTCACATAACATAACACATAGACAGAATTAAGAGGTGGGAAAAGCTAGTTTGAACAGGTGGGTTTTTAGGAGTGATTTGAAGTTTTGTAATGAGTTCGAGTTCCTGATGGGTTTTGGGAGTGAGTTCCAGAGTGAGGGAGCAGCAGCGGCGAAGGCTCGGTCCCCCAAGGTTCGGAGCTTAGTGCGAGTGACTGGTGTGAGGAGATTGGAGTCGGATTGGCAAAAGCTTTCTCATCTCTCACACAGCAACTATAAATATTGTGGGAAGCGACGTGGGGAAGAATGACAGGAGTTGATCTTTTTCTTAACACCCTGTACTGTACCCAACGCAGAGAAGATATAGCATTTGCAGCCACCACACACAGTCATGGTTGCACCACTTCCTATCGTGCATTTGGGCAGAACAGTTAAGTCGCTACAGTATCATTTACTGAAAGCTCAACAAATACACTAGATGGCAATATTTAGTCACAATATACAAACTCACCTTTATCCTTTAAGAATAACAAGTCTTTCTACCCGTGTATCCCTTTCACAGAAAGAATGTTAATAATGTTAATGCCATCTTGTGGATTTATTGTTATAATAAACAAATACAGTGCTTATGTGCAGTATGTTTAACGTATATATCCGTCTTGTCTTATCTTTCCATTCCAACAATAATTTACAGAAAAATATGGCATATTTTAGAGATGGTTTGAATTGCGATTAATCACGATTAATTTATTTTTAAGCTGTGATTAACTCGATTGAAAATGTTAATCGTTTGACAGCCCTAGTTAAATGTACACCTTATACCTAATATATACATAACACAATAAAACAGAATTGTTGTGAAACTCAAAATGTTGACTGGACAGTTACGGAGTATGCACATTAAATCATTAGTAACATCAAATATTACACAATACACCAAAGTATATCAGTAGCCGTGTCCTTAAGTCTTTCTGATAGTTTTCCCCTGACCTTTTTACTGCAATAATATAATGAAAACCTGAAATTATGGCTTTTAGTTTTGGCCACCCCAAGATTTTAAGTGGCCCCATCTGGCCACCCCTATGAAAAATTTCTGGAGGCGCCACTGCCCGGCGGTACTCTATAGCTGCCTCCCCGGCCAGCTCTCCTGTCCGTAGTAGCAGGGGAACCAGCTGTAACTTGCTCTCTGCCGGGCCGGTTGCCGATCGGCGAAGACAATCGACAACCCCGCAGCAGTGTGAAAAGTTGAAAAGCGAAAATAAGACTTTGAGACGTCACTCGGTTCGGGCTAGCTGTCACGCCTCTTGGTTTGTTTACATTCTCCGAAGGCGGGTGGCAGGGAAATGTCAAAAGCCTGGCTAACTACAGCGGCATAATATAGCATTCGGGAGGTGCGAGAGTAAAGGTGAAGTCGACAGTTTTGACCATTATGGAGTAATTTTGCCATGTCGTACTGAATAAATGGATTTTTATTATTTCATATTCCAATTAGCGCACAAGATTGTTATTTGTCATGACCATACCATTTATTCAGCAACTGGAAAAAATACTTGGATAAAAAGAATATCCCTTAAAAATATTGGAGTAGAGACTGAAACAATGACATTTTGCGGCTTTCTTCGTCGCATTGTCCTCATTCTGAATAATTCCCCCTCAATGGGCTGAATTCTAAATCCGATGGAACCATGACCCTGCCGACATCATCCTCCTGTTGGGACGCTAGGCTAGAGCCCTATAATGGTGGGCGTGGCTAGACGGCAGACGTTTTGCCAAATTGTTGTATGTCGTCGAATCGTCTCAAAATATGATTCTAATTCACATAATAATGCTATTTAAGACTTTTTTTATCCTGTCGTAGACACTTCAAAATAGCACTCTGCGTTTTCTTATGCAACAAGTGGAATCAATCGAGAGCCAGGCGAGTGGGCCAAGTTCTACCGGTGAACAGGCCAAGTGATGTCGCACCCAGATTAAAACAGCGGCTGGAAGAAGGGTTGTGGAAGTCACAAAAAAAAAAAAAAAATCTAAAAAAAAGATTTTATTGTGTTATAGACAAGTTTTCGAGGTACTTGCGCTTTACTTCCTTATGTCTGTTCGCGACTTCCGTTTTAGAATTTCTCCAGTCAAAAAAACAGTGGAGCTGGAGTAACATTAGTCATCAAAATCCCTTGAAAAAAACAATTTGGAAATACCACATCCATCTGCCATCATCACGACAGGGGAAGACAATATGTTCATGAAGGCAGATGTTTTAGTCATAGACTTCAAAACTCAATTGACCTGACACATAGGGGGCTGAGTTTTAATGTCCAAGCCGGATTTAAGCTTGGATTTTTGAAGAAGTACGAAAGCTATACCGCATACAAACAGGAAGGATTGTCTCAGGAGTGAATGGTTCGAGGATTCAAGGTAATTATTATGTTTCGTACCGTGCATGCATTTTTAAACATTAAAGAAAAAAAAAAATCAATGGGAGAAATCAGCCGCTACTGCAATGGCATCATAGCTCGCCATATTTACGCAAAATAAATGCTTACTGCATGGTTTTTTGCTTTTGACCAAGAATCAACAATGTTTTACGTCCATATCCATGAATCATTTGGGGATTTAAGCATTTGTTCACAAGAATTTTCACAAGAAAAGCTCTGTTTATTTCAGGCGGCCGCTAGCCTCAGTCGCTAACAGAGTAGCATTGTACTTCGACATATTTACGTAAAATAAAACGCTAAATGCATGGTTTTTTTGCTTTTAACCAAGAATCGTGACTGTTTTACATCCATATCTAGGAAAAATTTGGGGATTTAAGCATTTATTCACAACAATTTTCGCCAGAAAAGCTTTGTTGACGTCAGGCGGCCGCTAGCCTGATTCACTACAACTATATAACTAACTATACAACTGTATAATGACAATAAAGGGCGATTCTAATATATAATAGGTTGTGATTGCATATAGAGTTTATTAATAATTTATTTATAAATTATTTATTCTTTATTTATTATTTGATTCTGCAAGTTTTTCCTCAAGTATTAAGTTTCTGATGTGAAAAGTGAGTGATTTATTAGCTGTTGAAAAAAATTTAAGTTGCTATTTTGGGCAAAAACTTATATGATATGTTAGATATTGCTATTGATCCTGAAAATATAAGTGATTATCTCTGCATTTGTTGTTTGTGTATCTAGTGTGGCTATGATAGGTGCCTGTTTTGGTTTTAGATTGGTAGCACCTTTGGTTTGGAAAATATTTGAACTTGAAGTTTTTGAAAATAGGCCCCCTACAGATCGACCCTGTGTCATGTCAATATATTATAAAGTCTATGCTTGTACGTTGATGGACATATATTGAGACTACGTGCGTTCTACTTTGATGATGGAAGGCTCGACTCCCGGGGGCTGCCGAGAGGCAGGGGCTGGGACAGACGGTGGCACGCCTCGCAGCGGACCGTCTGCTCGATCCTGAGATCCAACAATGAGCTTTTTAACTGCAGCAACTTAAAGATACGTTATTGGAGCTGGAATTACCGAGGACAGCAGGAGAAAGCTCGTCTGAATGCAGCCGAAGTCAAAATTTGGCAAGGCTCCCTTAAGCTTTGCTGTCTGATAACACATTCCTCCTATGCTCAGCCTTCGTTAATATTTTTCTAATAATTTTATAAATTGTGATTTATTGACCTGTTTGGCACATGCACCAATCGTTTTAAATAAAACAAAAAATGGAATCATGTCCAAATGTTTAATTGCAATCAAGAAAGTCATACTATTTTTGTTTGTATGTACATACCTTGTAGTATTTCCTTGTAACAACAAATCTGCGTCAGCCCTTCTGCATTCGGCAAGTGTAATATAATCTGTAATTTCACCTCATTTTGGTCACTTAAGTGGCCAGCGTATCAATTTATGGCGGAAAACACAGACAAGACTGAAAAAGCACTTCCTGCTCTTGCACTCCTTTTTAAAAGAAACTGGTGTATTTTAAGCCATAAGAACTGTTGTGTTTGACAGAACAATAGGTCTATATGCTGCCATCGCAGATTCATGGCGCATTAAGCCCCTGTAATATTTTAAATTTGTCCGTTTTACCCTGGAAAACCCCGTTTACAGACGTCGCGCAACCTCTTTTGTTTCAAACCAGCCATAAAACGAAGGTAATTAATAATATTTATTATTCAAAATGTTAGTAATTTTTAGCTTAGAATCAATAATGTCTAATATTTCATTTTGAAAAAAAAAAAAAAAAAAACGTCTTTAAAAAATTATTTACTCAAATATTTTACACTGTTAAACAAATTACGGCACAATGAAAAAAATGGTGTCTGTAAAAAAGTCACAGATATCTACCTCATAACAATCGCTTAATTGTATTTTTTTGTTACTGTCGCATTTTCTCCGATATGTTAGATGATAAATAATCGGTCCAAACAAAGAAAAATAAATAAATAAATAAATAAATAAACTTTAAAAGGGTAAATATATGAAAAAGAAAATCTCGACCACTCCTTGATGTCTGCGATTTCTGCATCGCGACCCTTGTTATATGACCATGTTTCACCCATAAAATCCCCCCAAAATCCAGCTGTGGCCATTGACAGCGTGTGATACATGCTACATGGAGTCTTTGGATCGAAACAAGGTAAGTACGCGATAATATCTCGTTAAAATCATGGCGTCTTTAATTCTGCTCTTTCATGATCTCCAGATAGGGTTTTGCTGTTTAATTTTTTTTTTTAAATACCCTCCTGTTCAAAAATTTTCTTCCCCCAGAAAATTGAGGTTTTAAGCTTTCCAATGATATATTACACATGCATATTGGACAATTCTGAAAGTTGGCCAAATTGGGGTTCTCAGAGCGGAACTTTACGGAAAGTCACCTGAGTGTTTTCTGCCATATACCTCACGTCAACACAGGCTGACAGGTTGTTATAATTTTGTTCACGAATGATCAACGAAGTGATAAGAACAATCATACAATTTCATCTACGTCTCATATATGTAATGCTGAATCCATTTTTGGAGATTCCGTGAATTCCTCTGCTTTAATTTTGCCGTTTTAACTTTGTCAACACACTACTTACTTCAACCGTAATTCATGTGTTTTTCTCTACACCGGAGGTTCGGAGCAGACATTGTCCAAGATGGCGCCGCCCATGTTTCGCTCAGGACACTATAACTATAAACGTGATGTACTAAACCAAAGCAAATACACATGTATGCATTTAAATACTACTTTATTTGGATACTGTTCACTTTTTTAAACCCAAAATGCAATTTTAGCTATCTCGGTTGAAAGTTTTCAGCGCCGAATTTTCGGTCACATCTATAGTAAAGCTTAAACGAGAAAATTATTTCAGATAAAAGTATCGTATTTTTCGGACTATAAGTCACAGTTTTTTTCATTGTTTGGCTGGGGGTGCGACTTATACTCTGGAGTGACTTATGTGTGAAATTATTAACACATTATTACATCATTTCACATGTTATTTTGGTGTTTTGGAGTGACACTGATGGTTTGGTAAACTTGTTAGCATGTTCTTTATGCTATAGTTATCTGAATAACTCTTAATAGCTATGTGTTAGGTTAACATACCGGGCACATTCGCATTTCATTGTTCATGCATCATGAAACATTTTCATACTGTACACTTATTCAGCATGTTGTCCTCTATTGTATTTTTATTTTAAATTGCCTTTCAAGATGACATATCTGTTCTATGTGTTGGATTTTATCAAGCAAATTTCCCCCCAAAATGCGACTTATACTCCGGTGCGACTTATATATGTTTTTTTCTTCTTCGTTGGGCATTTTATGGCTTGTGCAACTTAATGTCAATGTTTTGAATACATTTTCTATTCATTTTGCAACTGATTCGTGTGTGACTTTTAATGGAAAGGACAGCAATGTCTGGGTCACCGACCTTTAAGTTTTAAACAGTTATATAGCTAAGAGGAAGCGTCTTTGCCTCTTAATGAGAGGCCATGAAAGTGTGTGTCATAAGCTGTCGAAAAATCTTATTTACGCTTTTCTCTGGTGTGAGTTGAAACTGTCATCAGTTGGGCTTTGGGATAAAAGTGCTTTCATTGTAACTACAGGTTTTACTGATGGTGCGTTTGATGAACATGTCTTTCTGGGGGAACAAGCAACCACTTGACAACTATGAACTATGTGACCCAAAGAAATAAAAGTTTTATTTTTACCAATGTTGTTTTGGTCAACAATGACGATAACAAAAATATTATCTCAATGAATACTTTTTTTTCGTGACGATGACAAGTTAAATTCATGTTTTGGAGAAGTAATTCCTGCACCCACTCACACCACAAACAATTTGCAGCGTTCAATCAGCATACCATGGACAGTGTTTTTGGTATATGGCACGATCCCTGAGAAAACCACACGCAGGCACACAATAGAAGCAGGAGCAGCAGGACTGATCCCCCACAATGTCAGCACTGCAAGGTGGAAGTGCTAACCACTGTGCCACCAATTATTAAAAAAAAACCAATAACAGAGAAACATGCTTGTTTTTGATAAATGCTTCACTGAGTGAGTCCAGTCAAATCCACTCAAGCTGCCAGGAACAGCCTCTCACTTACACAATGAGTTGCCACAGCACACTTATGACTGGGCTGCAAGTTTAACGATAATTAACACATTTGTGCCTTTGATCGTAGAGCTACCAAAGCTTTTCTGACAAAATCAAAGCTAAAAACCTGCCAATCATCGTTAACTTTAAGTACCAAACATCAGCTGCACTGGACAGTTTGGTCGCAACGCTTCACAGGAGGGAGAGTGTGGCGCTGTATTAGGATGAAGCAGAAAAACACAAATATATTTTTTTAAATTAAAGCTCAATCCTTTTCACCTGATTCCAATCCTCTAAAAAATGGCCCAACGGCCTATTTCCGATAATGTGATTGGATCGGAATATCCCTATTTGTAACCGAACATTTCAGCATACACCTGGTTACACCTGGTTAAAAGTTTTTTTACAATTGTGTACACGACGTTATTACGATGGGGTCAAAATAACGTGCCAATTGATGAAAAATCTTCTGCAGCCCCGGCAAGAAGTCCCTGATGGATGCTCCGGCCATGTGAGGGGCGGCCGGGCTGCAGGACCAGAGGGGGTGATGGCGGGCGCTGGGAGGGTGACTGGTGAACCGCTCCCACTCACACACACAAGGCTCACACCACTCTCCCTGGTGTAGCAACAAAAGCCTGCAGCACATTGGGCTGGTGTGACTCAAAAGATAAATGTATTCATCCGCAAAATCAGATGAATCCGCAGTTCTTCCGCCTACAATAGTATGGCTGTATAGTGAAGATGATCTCATTCTCTGAGGTCAAATCCACCTTCTTACTCAATCCTAGACTGGTTGGAAGTCAGTGATTTTCATGGCACGGGATTCAAAAAGTTGAATAAACATATCGATCGCTTCCACACACATCAAAGCGGTCCATGTGAGCATAAATTACTGGTTATAATATGAAATAGCTTAGCCCAGGCACAGGGCTTTCACGTGGGCCCGCCTCCACCTGGGGCTCCCAGGAAAAATGTTTTTATTTTTGTGCGTGTTTGTTTCCCAAAAACATTAAAATATGTGTAAGTGGTCAGTGAAGTCAATTTGAGTTTTTTCATGTTTCTGTTTTGGTTATTCGTGTTGCAGGTTGGTGCACCCCGAAAAGTTGAAAACAGGTAACTGGCTATACCTCAGTGATTATAGAATGATTATGAATGTGATTATGGAATTGGGTTATTCGCACTAGATTCATGGTTTTGCATCATTTTGCTACACTCATTAAATCTACCTTTAAAAAAATAAATGTTATTCATGTTATTCAAGCAAATTTTTCTTTTTGGTTTATTGGGATCAATAACTGACGCATTGACCTGGACCAGTGAACTTCAAAAGCTAATTTTTCTTATTGTCCATCTTTGTATTCGTATAACAGCTTCGAGTCTCCTTTCAACACAAACTCCCATTTAAACTGTAAATTGTCATACAAGAGAGTGTGCTTTGAAATTGGATTTGGATTGTATTTTTGAACAACTGTTTGATAAAGAAAACTAATTCATGACAGTCCTCTGCCTCCTTATTTGCAATTACAGTATGGTCGAAGATTTTGGTAGCAACTTGTTGGTTCATAATTTATTTTTTTCAAACATTGACACCTTTTTAAAACGACATCTTGATGCATGAGCGTATCGACAGCCTTTTAGGATGCAAAGTATCACGGTATATCACCATTTCAATTTTTTTGTCACACCCCTGGCCTAATAAAATGTATGTGCTCGTAGGCGGTGTCATTTTTTGTGTTGAAACATTATTATGTACATGATCACAGGTATAATATTTACAGTGGGGCAAATAAGTATTTAGTCAACCACTAATTGTGCAAGTTCTCCCACTTGAAAATATTAGGCCTGTAATTGTCAACATGGGTAAACCTCAACCATGAGAGACAGAATGTGTGAAAAAAAAAACAGAAAATCATATTGTTTGATTTTTAAAGAATGTATTTGCAAATCATGGTGGAAAATAAGTATTTGGTCAATACCAAACGTTAATCTCAATACTTTGTTATGTACCCTTTGTTGGCGATAACGGAGGCCAAACGTTTTCTGTAACTCTTCACAAGCTTTTCACACACTGTTGCTGGTGTTTTGGCCCATTCCTACATGCAGATCTCCTCTAGGGCAGTGTTGTTTTGGGGCTGTCGTTGGGCAACACAGACTTTCAACTCCCTCCACAGATTTTCTATGGGGTTGAGATCTGGAGACTGGCTAGGCCACTCCAGGACCTTGAAATGCTTCTTCCGAAGCCACTCCTTTGTTGTGCTGGCTGTGTGTTTAGGATCACTGTCATGCTGAAAGACCCAGCCACGTCTCATCTCCAATGCCCTTGCTGATGGAAGGAGATTTTCACTCAAAATCTCTCGATACATGGCCCCATTCATTCATATGCTTCACAGTGGGTATGGTGTTCTTCGGATGCAATTCAGTATTCTTTCTCCTTCAAACACGAGAACCTGTGTTTCTACCATAAAGTTCAATTTTGGTTTCATCTGAACATAACACATTTTCCCAGTCCTCTTCTGGATCATCCAAATGCTCTCTAGCGAACCACAGACGGGCCTGGACGTGTACTGGCTTCAGCAGGGGGAGACCTCTGGCAGTGCAGGATTTGAGCCCCTGGCGGCGCATTGTGTTACTAATAGTAGCCTTTGTGACTGTGGTCCCAGCTCTCTGTTGGTCATTCACTAAGTCCCCCCGTGTGGTTCTGGGATTTTTGCTCACCGTTCTTGTTATCATTTTGACGCCACGGGGTGAGATTTTGCATGGAGCCCCAGATCGAGGGAGATTATCAGTGGTCTTGTATGTCTCCCATTTTCTAATAATTGCTCCCATAGTTGATTTCTTTACACCAAGCATTTTACCTATTGCAGATTCAGTCTTCCCAGCCTGGTGCAGGTCTACAATTTTGTCTCTGGTGTCCTTCGTCAGCTCTTTGGTCTTGGCCATAGTGGAGTTTGGAGTGTAACTAACTGAGGTTTTGGACAGGTGTCTTTTATACCGATAATAAGTTAAAAACAGGTGCAATTAATACAGGTAACAAGTGGAGCCTCGTTACACCCCGTTAGAAGAAGTTAAACCTCTTTGACAGCCAGAAATCTTGCTTGTTTGTAGGTGACCAAATACTTATTTTCCACTCTAATTTGGAAATAAATTCTTTAAAAATCAAACAATGTGATTTTCAGTTTTTTTTTTCCACATTCTGTCTCTCATGGTTGAGGTTTACCCATGTTGACAAATACAGGCCTCTCTAATCTTTTCAAGTAGGAGAACTTGCACAATTGATGGTTGACTAAATACTTATTTGCCCCACTGTATGGGCAATTTGCATACTTAAAAGACTTTGAAAAACTGTTGCGCTTATTGCCAGCTTAAGCTGAAGGTTACCTGCAGCTTCCTGGCATTGGCTCCGGTTAATGAAAGCAAAGTGATGGCTGCAGCTCTGAGACTCGCACACACAGCCGTCAGCGGTCAGGTTACAGCCAGAGAACATGCAGGCGGGGTTGGATGGTCCCACATACTTCTGCTTGTGTCTTTCTCTCGGCTCTTGGTTCAGACCCTCTGGATGGACCCCAGCCATGAAGGAGCACAACAGTCATCGGTGAGTCACGAAAAACCAGAAGTCTTAACGTGTGTGTCATCACTACAATATCTAACTAGCATTCGTCACATCCGAGCGACATCTGTTGAGGATTAGGACCTCTTAAACTTTTACGCTCGCAAGCATCTGTTTTGAAAAAAGAAAGAGGGTGGCTCACCTGAATGGGCCTTCATGCAGGCCTCCTGATCCGGGTAAGTGAAAGATCCCAGGCAGGTGTGTCTGGCATCACAGACGCACTGACCTTCTGCTCTGTCGCAGCCTGTCATCAGAGGGCATCGTTCGTCTTCAAGGCCAGCCTCTGGATGGTGTGGAAGTACTGGAAGATCACATATATGATGAGCCTTTCAGTTCAACTGATTGCATGTTCTATGTTCTATAACTTTTTATGTAATGCAAAAACTGCCATCTATAATATTACTTTTGGTTTTTTTTCAATGGCGCTTCTTCAGCGCGCCGCCTAGCCTACACAGTGTATTTAATTGGAGCCGATTTTCCATTATTTCCAATAGGACAAAAATACATTTCAAAACGCTACTTTACCTGCGGTTTTTGTCCAAATCATATAATTAAGACATACAGTTCGCTAATATTTGCCAAAAACCTTCCCATTGATTTTTAATAGGAAAAATTTCCCCATTTATTTTCAGTGGCACAAAATCTTCCATTCACTCCGACAGATTTCCAACCCAGGCTTTTTTAACTCTACATCGACACAAGGAATGTCCCGATACGATCACATGATCAGAATCGTGTGATAAGGATCGGGTTTTTAATTTATGCTATAAAAAAAAAAAAAAAAAAAGAAAAAACTTATTGTGGTGGCTAGAGTCACCAGTGTTTAGAGCCAGTTAACATTTTATAGCACTTTACTGCCACCTTATGGTCAGAATAATAAGTCACTGCATCCATCGTGTGACGCAGTTTAGAACACATGCTCATTCAATTTCACAGTACACAGCCTGTCGGTTGCATTGAGTGTGTCGAGTGCTTTCTTTTACGTTTCTGCCGTGAAATTTATAGGTCTGTAAGTATTTAAAATCTACTGTATTTCAACCTGTCAATATGCAGAGTATGTGTGTTATGGGGAAAAGCTGTATGAACGAAATTTGTTCGTCCTGCTGTACGGAAGCTAACCTATACGTGTAGCTCAAGTGAAGTGTGGTGTCTAAATGGTATTTGTACGCCAGCGTGTATTGTGCAGTTGTGTTGAATGCATGCATGTTTTTTGTTACAGTTTCACAAACTTAAAGGAATTACTATAAAGCCATAGACTTCATTACCTATTGACGTGACACTTCTTCATTCTTTGCGTAACGCCTTATCAGAGGGGGCCGAGCTTCATTTACTAATAGCCGAAGACAGCACACGCTCATGTCGGATTCAAGCTTGGATTTTTGAAGAACTACGAAAGCTGTACCGCATACAAACAGGAAGGATTGCCTCAGGAATGATTTGTTCGAGGATTTAAGGTAAATATTATATTTTTCGTACCATGCATGCGTGATTGAAGCATTTATTCGCAGGAATTTTCTTCTTTATTTACACATAGAGGCGGCTAATTTTCGTAACTAACTAGCCTCATTGTTGGCAATATTTACGCGAAATAAATGATATCTGCACGTTTTTTTGCTTTTAACCAAAATCGAGACTGTTTTACGTCCACATCTTTAAGAAATTCAGAGATTTAAGCATTTATTCACAAGAATTTTTGACAGAAAAGCTCTGTTTACGCCAGGTGGCCGCTAGCCTCATTCGCTAACAGAGTAGCATTGTACTTGGATAATATACGTAAAATAAACGCTAACTGCACGGTTTATTTGCTTTTAACCAAGAATCGAGACTGTTTTACATCCATATCTAGGAAGAATTCGGGGATTTAAGCATTTATTCACAAAAATTTTCACCAGAAAAGCATTGTTTACGCCAGTATTTCTCAAATAGTGGGGCGCGCCCCCCTGGGGGGGCGCAGAGCAATGCCAGGGGGGGCGCATGTGACCTCGGGGAACATGCTTTTTTTTTTTTTTTTTTTTTTTTTTGCCGCACTGAAATAAAGTGTACTTGCACATCCACTCAGTGGGTGGCAGTGACGCTCTAATTTTCAGAGTGCGCGCAGTATTTTTGAACTAAGGAAGAGCACTCAGCACAAAACCAATATGAGGAGCAGTGGGCCGCAGCCGTTTAGGAAAGCCGTTTTCCAACCGGTGTTCGGCCATTCTTTACTACGCGGCGAAACGTCCTACACAATGCTCAGGGCGCTTGCGCATGCATTCACAGGCATAATATAATAGAGAAATAATAAAAATATTGTTAACGATTGCATTTTGGTCTGTGCCTCTTGATCAATCTGAGTAGAGATTTGCGTACATCACCCTCTAGTGGTTGGCCACCATTACTGGGGTGTTTATTTATATAGCAGCCCAGCGTCAGTTAATGTAAACACTTTTGGCTGTGTGCTACGGGCGGCAACGTCTTCGGATAGCTTTTTTACAGGGAAAAGGCCACCTGCTGAGTCAGAAGAGGAGCCTTCAGCCAAGTCCGTTCTGCATAATATAAGGCTAGAAGCTAGCAAACGAGGCAACCAGGCATGCAAACTGGTTAGGTGTGAAAAAGGTGACAAAGTAACATGGACACACGGCATGCGCGGAAAAGTGCATTTTATAGTGCAACCAGAGACATCTCGAATTAAACACAGTACATAATAATTTAACATATACTGTACAAGTCTAAATCTCTCATCAGAACATATAAGACGCATTAAGTAGCAAATTATACAAAACCTAATGATAAAATATACAGTATGTCCCATTTGCATTAAGCAGATAACAGCTATACAGCATAAAATATGAATTTACAGGTACAGTATAAATTCCATTCACTTAACTATTATGTGTTAGATGGATAGAATAGAAAAAAAATACAAGTCTTCAAAAGCATTAACTGTAGTGATCATAACTTTATTTACATTCAACCAAAGCAATTAGTCCCATGGTCCTTAACTTCGATTGATAGGGCATCATACTGGATAAACAGAAGTACACCTGTAGGCTGTTTTATGAACGGAGGTGTGTACGAACAGCGGGCGAATGAGGGTACTTTCAAATGCGACATGTAGCGGAGCTCTCCAGTTTGATAAACTCTCGATGGCTAAACAAATGAAACGACCTCCACAACAAGGCAAAACTCTTCCCTTTCTCTAATTATCGGAGAGTATAGAGGGGCCTTAAATAACTCGCTGTCAAAAATAACTGGTGACCATTCAGAACTTTACTAACCATTCAGAACTTTACTAACAAAGCCCTGAACACGACTTGTATGGAAGGCACGAGTTCATCACTCTAGTTACCTCATTGCCCATGATTTTTAAAAAAATGTTTATCGTTAACAAGCGCTTTACAAAGGGGACTTAAATAACTCGTCACAACGCCAACTGGCGACAATTCAGATCCCAACTGACGTTCGCTAACTTTACTAGCAAAGCCCTGTGTGAAAGGCGCTAGTTATCCCCTCCGCAGTTAGAGGTACCTCGAGTAACTGCGTTCTACGAGGCGGTAAAATATCGAGGACTATCTGAAGTCAGTTATCAAGAAATTAAGCGAATACTTGTGTTATAGACACCATTACAAGCGCAGGAATTGATCGAACGACACGATTGAATGATTTATGAAGACTATTATAGACCCTACCCACCGACGTCACAAAACCACGTGCTCGCTGTATGGTTCCGCCCACTTGTCCGTCATTTTGTCTCTGTATTAGCATTGGTTTCAATTGATCGAGGAATTTAAAATGCATTTCATGGAAGACCCGGTGCTTTCTGATGCCGTAAACTCACTGGATGTGTTGCATAAAAGGCGTTATGTGGAAAAGCTTCGTTCTATACAGTCGCCAGATCCATATTTGATGCCCAAATCGATGTTTTTCGACCCACTGTCTTCGCCCTGTCTGCCTGACATCTGCTACGCTGATATTTACAATTATCTTGTCCACACAAAATCAGCCTATTCTCACGAAAATTTGAAAAACTTCAAGAGCTTGGAGGCTTATAAATACTTCGTTGCTGGTTGGGTGAAACAGGTCCTCGTCCACGAAAATTCGGCAGGAATCTATCTTGTGCTTGGAAAGGTGAGTTACGAAATTTTCAATTCAAAATCTTTTGTTATTGCTAACATCCACTGTCAAGTCTAATGTATTTCATGTCATTTGTCAATGGAGTTAAGGCTTTTAATGTTTATATGGTTTAGCGATAGCACTCTCACTACATACATACGCGTATGTTGTCGGCGATTAGCCTAGCAATGATCTTAATTGTGGTTATTTGTCAGCCCAAAACCCTCTAAGTATATCTTAAATGCATCTTACCGGATATAAAATGACTACTACATAGTCTGTGGTGATTTTTTGGTGCCCAGTTTTCACGTCGAATTGCAGCCGTCCATTTCGCTCTCCTCTTTGGATCCCTCGGAATACGGTAAAACTTCAAGTCTCTCCTTCCATCTTCTCTGTTAGTGCAACCAACAGCCACACACGCCTTCACCATTTTGATTATTAATGTTAAGGAGCAGAAAAACACGCCGTAAATAGGAGGAATGTACGTAGCCGTAACAGGTTAACACTATGTTTTGACGGACAATTGGGCGGTACCATTCAGGAGAGCGGAGTTGTGACGTCACGTGGGTAGGGTCTACAGGTATAGGCCATCACTCAAACTCATTGCTGATTGGTGATAACTGTGCTCGTCACTCTTGTCAGTTATTTGTTGTCAAGAGAGTGGCGGTGATAGGTCTAGGTCATAGGACTAGAGTATAGTTTTGAGCATGGACTACGGTTTTGAAGTTAACGGTTTCACTCGCACGTTGACATGCCCCCCCCCCCATTTTTTTCTCCTCGGATGTACGTGATTCAGAAGAA
The DNA here is from genome assembly GCF_030265065.1 of Corythoichthys intestinalis. Taxonomy (NCBI): domain Eukaryota; kingdom Metazoa; phylum Chordata; class Actinopteri; order Syngnathiformes; family Syngnathidae; genus Corythoichthys; species Corythoichthys intestinalis. Next base: position 4,959,269 of record NC_080409.1, on the reverse strand, counting down.
TGACCCATTTTGATTTCAAAACAGCAAAATGCACCCAGAGCAGCATCATACTTCTTTGCTAACTGTATTGCTAAAGCCAAGAAACCTTTCACGATTGGGGAGGAACTCATGATGCCTACGATCAAGGATATTTGACGTCAGGTTTTAGGAGAGGCCGCTGTTAAAAAAGGTTGATTCAGCGTTCAGTCAATTACGTTTTCCCTGCACTTAATGTTCATTTTTAGCCCGATTGTGTTATTTTATATTTACTGTTACTTTCTGCCACACAATGCTGGTCCGTGAAAAAAAGGTCCATATCACATCGGTCCGTGGTGCAAAAAAGGTTGGAGACCACTGGGCTATAGTACAGTATAACAATAACAGTTCATTTAGATGAACATGTGCTGAGAAAAAAAAAAATTCAGACATTGTAAGCAGTTACTCATTACTTCTTTTGAACTAATACTTTTTTACTTGAACTGGTAGTACCCGGGTTACGATGTAACATTGCTCATTAAGTCTCCTTAGACGTAGGGTTGACTTACTTATTTTTCCCCCCTTCTGTCATTGTTGTCATGCTATCCTCATTAAAATATGAAAACTTACAAATGTTTGAGTGGTATTAGACTATTATTAAAGCAGACACTCTATTTTCATCTGTGTGATTTTGTCAAAGATCAGATCACATTTGATGGTGATTTTATGCTGAAATGTGAGAAATTCCAAAAGGTTCAGACACTCTTTCATAACACTGTAGTTAGAAACGCAAATTTGAATTGCTGTTTTTTAAGATGAAACTGAATTAATTCTATTTTTATTCATTTTTCATTATATTAATTTTGATTATTTCCTTTTGCAAGTGTTGATATCATTGGCAGCTGAATAAAATCAGCAAACCGCACGGATGTCTGACATCGTAATTTCGGAGCTTAGTTCGCTGTCTAGCTAGGACAGTACGTGATACATAATGCATGTTTTTCGTTAGTTATTTTGAGATTTAGGGGGTACTTAGGGGTACTTAAAGGGTTTATTCTGACTCACGCGGAAATTTGGGTTACGTCGCCAGCGTAGGAACAGAACTCATTCGTAACCTGGGGGCTACCTGTACTTGAGTAAATATTTAGAAGACTACTTGAGTAACTTGAGTAATATTATTTACATGTTACGCTACTCTTACTTGAGTTTTTGGCTACTCTACCCACCTCTGACAGGAAGTGACTCCAAAATGCCTCAAAACCAACAAGAAGGGACTCCGAAATGCCTCAAAATCTGCAGGAAGTGACCCAATATACCAACCATCAAAGCAAAGCTACCATCGCAATTTCTCAAAAAAAATGGCATTTTTTAGTTTATATGTGACCTCCCTTGCAACACTGTACTGTATAACTTACCAAAGTGACAAGTGTAATACTGTGTTGCCCTTCCTCCTCCCTCTGTGTTGTGCCATGCTATTCCAGCCATTGAACCCATTCGCCAGCTTTTGTTCCACAGCATGGGGCACCCACAGCCATTGAATCCCTGCCTCCTTTGAACGAAAGCCACTACGGCACCAAACTCATTACACCAGATGCCGTTCTTTGCCAGGCTGAGATACTCAGGCTAAGTCACACTTGGAGCCGTCGAGTATGGCGGGAATGACGAAGAGATGGGCTGCATTGCTGAAAAAAATCTGCAAACTGCAGGATTACCGAGGACTCTCACTTACACATTAGCCATAGTGTTCCTTTGCTATGAATGCATGACTAAACCATAGTGTATACAGCAAATTACCCTTCTTCATAGTTGTCAAACATCAGCAAGAATGGCAAGAGAGTAAACAGGATGAGACAAAGTGTGACACTTTCCCAAGCATGTGGCTCCAATGGCTCATTAGAAGCACGATGAAGCATAATTGGAGCTTATTTTAACTCTCTGGCTCTCTTCCAAACAGTTAGAATGATACACATTGGTCTGTAATCCTAATTTAAAATGTAACCTTGAAGACATTAAATCAAACGGATTGATGTTTGTTTTCAAGAGACAAATGTTTCAAATTACTGTGAAATTATGTATTATGCATAGGAATTTTGACCAATTTCCCTGCCGACTAGCCTCTGATTTTATTCGACTAGTTTATAAGCAAAAAAACTTTAACACACATATTAAATGAAAAGTTCAAAAGGCAAATGTTTTGTGTATTTACGAGCAATTTTAGCCCAAACCAGAGACTTCATAATGTATTGACGGGTCAGATCAGTCATGCACTGCGCCTCGCATTCAAGTAGGGGGCCGCCCACATCAAGAGGAGCTTTTCACAAACACACGCACTAAGCGATCTAACGCCGGATTTCTGTTAAAAAAGTATGAAAGCTGTACCGCATACAAACAGGAAGGATTGTCTCAGGAGTGATTTCTTCGCGGATTCAAGGTAATTATTATATTTTTCACACCACGCATGCATTTTGAAACGGTGTGAAAAAAGTCAGTAGGAGAAATTAGCCGCTACTGCATTGGCATCATTGTTCGCAATATTTACATTAAATAAATGCTAACTGCACATTTTTTTCTTTTAACCAATAATCGACACTGTTTTACGTCCATATCTATAAAGACTTTGGGGATTTAAACATTTATTCACAAGAATTTTGACCGGAAAAGCTCTGTTTACATAACGTGGCCTCCAGCTACATTTACTAACAGACTAGCACTGTACTTTGAAATATTTACGTAAAATAAATGCTAACCGCACGTTTTTTTTTTTTGCTTTTAACCAACAATCAAGACTGTTTTACGCCCATAACTATTAATAATTCAGAGATTTAAACATTCATTCACAAGAATTTTCAACGAAAAAAGCTCTTTATCTGTGATTCCACTCTGTCAGTTTTGACGGCCTCGCCAACACTGCAGGCCCCCTATTTATTGGCCCTGTGTCCCGTCAAAGAATTATGAAGTCTTTGTGATAACCTTAAGCCAAATTATCACGGTTTCACGGTATCGCGGTGTTGCCATTAAAGCCCAAAATATGTTACTTTGAGATATTGGGGTTAAAATATAGACTTTTTTTCCATTGAACAGCATTTTTAGCTTTCAAAACATTGAAACATAAGTAAAAAAAAAAAAAAAAAAAAAATATCCGAAATAAAATTAAAATAAATGCAGTCCTTTAGGTGAGCCTAAACCCACAGCCACAGCTCAACATTATTACCATACAAACAAAAATAATTGAATTATTTCCCATAAAAAGCACGTGTGTATGACTCGTATCATGTTTACATTATACACACACACTCTCTCTCAACACAGACAGTTGCCAGAGAGAAAATAGTGCCCCATGTTTTACCGCTGCTAGACACACTAAACACGCTGGAGTTAACTCTCATAACTTGTGGGGAACGCTCATGACAGTGTTTACTAAACTTTAATTTTGTATAAATGCGAACTCATATTGGGGGTCTTGCCTCCTAGACAGCCACCCTCTGCAAACATGTTTTACATATCGGTTGGCCCTCCTCCTGTAATCCGCAGCCGTCTGTAACTTTCCTGTAGCTGAAGTATTCCCATACCAGCGAAGTTCAGGAGTTTTACCTCCTCCTGCCATCGTGTAGCCCAGCTGACTCACTAACAGTGAGCAACAACCGGTGGGGGAGGGTTGAGCCTGACAGCTGCAAGCAAGGTATTCTCTATGAATTTTAGGGACATAAAAATAGCTAATACCATAGGGACGGTATGACAGAATTTTTTTTTGCTGTTTTGAAACCTTGACGTCATACCACGGTATACCTTGAAACCGGTAATTGGCACATGTCTACTCGGCACTCTCTGTGTGTGGAAGGCGATGGACGGGATTTTATAACCCGAACATTACGTCATTTTTTTTTTTTGTCGGCATCAACAACAAAATAAACCACGCATTTCCAAAGATGGACGAAAGATTCAGTAGTAAATTAATTTAGTTGTGTTTCCATTTCCAGTTTAATTTTGCTGTTTCCAGTTTGCCATGTTCATACCTGTCAACCCAAGGCTGTTGACAATCTTACAAATAGTGACGTATGTCTTACAAATTGGTGACTAATCTTACAACGTTGTATATGGCGTGCAATATGAAACAAAAATAAAACTCAATTTTTAAAATAATAGGAATTTATTGGTAATATTGTAACATATAACCTGGTGCAATCAAAGACCAATCAATATCTTTAGCTACATCATGATTAGTAAAATTTAACAGTGACTTTTGTTATAATCTTATGTAGCATTTTGGCAATTTGTATCATGTCTTGATGGCTGCACTTCATGACACTTCAGCTCGCAATTCAGTTTGACTTGAAGGTAGTTAGTGTGTCCAATTATAAATTGAAAAGGTCAATTGATAAATGAATTTACCAATGCAATCTTTGAGTCAGGGAACATTTCTTTTGCTAATTCTGAGAAGTGATAAGCAATAATTGCGGGAAAATTGTTTCGGCAACAAATTGGCAGAATAAAATCTCCGCTTTCTTCACTTTTCATTCTGCAGACTTCATATTTATGACCAGTGTTGTTAATCTTACTTTTAAAAAGTAATTAATTACAATTACAAATTACTTCTCCCAAAAAGTAATTGAGTTAGTAACTCAGTTACCTGAATGTAAGAGTAATTAGTTACTTGGCTAAGTAACTGATGTGAACTTTCATGCTTTTTTTTTTTTTTTGGAAAAAAAAAAAAAAAAAAAAAAGAAAGAAAGAAAAACATTGTAACCTTTGCTATGTTTGGAATTCATTTAATGTTGTAATCATCTGTTAAAATTGTTAAAATTGCTCCCGTTTTTGCATTCGTTCCCTTCTGTCTGCTTTCGACATGTGAAAGTATTAAAACTGTTTCATCATTTAAAGATAGATTCAAGTCAAGATTTTGCCCATTTGGGAGTATTTTAGATAAAAAGTTAGGTTCGCTAGGAAGGTTCACTACAACAGAGCCTTTCTGAGAAGTCTACTGCTTTAAGATAGCGGCTGTTTACGAATGTCGCCGAGTCTGTCGTCTCGCATGTAGTTCTATATGCATGTGATATCTAGGCGTAGATTGTAGGCTGTTGGCTACAGTCAGGGAATATTGGAGCCATCTAGCCTAGCATCACGTTTGACACAGTGTCACAACAAACACTCTTCTCTTTCTGTGTTTCTGACTTTTCTCGCGTCATTCAGCCAACATAGCAACGCATAGTAACGCAATGCACGAAAAACGTACATTTTTTGATAAACGTACAGATTTTGAACGTACGGCTCACACATTTAAAAATCAGTGCTCACTTGTACAAAGTACGCCGAAACAGTACAACTTGACAGGCATGCATGTTGATAACTGCAATGTTTGTTTACCGCTTTTCGTCTTGCAAAGAAAGAGGAAATGACGATAGGCTCGCCATGATATTTACGACATCAGCCTTTGCGCTGTGACCGGGGAATTAACAGGTGCTTTCATGCATGCTGCGTCCCGGTGATTATACTTGGACACGACCTGGTGAATGTCCGTGTCATCTCTGTGTCAGTCAACCAGGGAAATTGCTTTCAGACATAAGGGCTACCCGTTTAAATACCGTGACTTAACCGGAGTTTAGCGTATGTCTTGACAATTCCTTAGGGCACTTTCAAATTTGACCAAGAGGACCAGGGTCCGGTTGGAGAGCTATCTTGCGACAACACTTGCGAATGACTTGTTGAGGACCCGTATTCACATTGTGCCAACCAAACTTTCCGAGTAGCATCACAAGGACAAAAGGCGCACTCATTGAGTGGACAAGTTTCGAAGAGGAAATACAACCCCTGTCAAGAGTCAAGAATCTGCATTGGACAAGGTGATGATGCTGGATGCTGAACTTTTGTTGGGTGCTGTTCCAGTGAGATTTACAAAGACGACTGCCTGAAGGAAACATCAAAATTCCCTCAGTCCTTGATGATATGGGGCTGCATGTCAGGCAAAGGCACTGGGGAGATGGCTGTGGTTATATTCAATACATGCACAAGTTTACATTGAAATTTTAGACAACTTTCTCTTCCCTTCAATTAAAAATATGTTTGTCATTTTCCAAGATGACAATGCATCATACCAGACAGCTAAAACTGTTAAAACATTCCTTGGAGAAAGACTCATCCAGTAAATGTCAAGGCCTCCAAATAGCCCAGATCTCAACCCTATTGAAAACCTGTGGTGGAAATTGAAAAAAATGGTCCACAGCAAGGCTCCGACCTGCTAGGATGATCTGGCAACTGCAATCAAGTAGAGCTGGCACCAAATTGATGAAGAATACTCATCAAGTCCATGCCTCAGAGACTGCAAGTGGCTATAAAAGCCAGAGGTGGTGCTACTAAATACTAGAGATGTGTTTTGATTATTTCTTTGTTTGTTTCTCATAATTCCATTTTTTTTTTACTCAGAATGGAGTGATTTCATATATATTTCCCTGCACTTGCTCTATAAAGGTAACATTTACTGAGCACCACGATGTTTTTATTCATTTCTTTTAGTGTTTCTGAATGCTAAAGAATTGCAGTTTTGAACTCATTAATTTTTTTTTTTTTTAAAGCTTTTTATCAGAGTTTGTTCTACATGACAAAATGTCTGAGTGAGTGCTTCTCCGAGACTAGTAATTCCATACTTTTTGCTAGGGGTTGCACCTCCCTCGGAGCGGAGGCGATGGAGCGTGGTGTGACGCTGCACATTAATTGAGCATAAGCACACCTTGGTCCGCTTCCATTCACAAGAAAAGCAGGGTGAGTTTGAAGCGGTCCGAGACCCACGATTTTTAAGCGGACCAGAGTTCGTTTGCTTGGTCTGAACTAGAGTTCAGATGCGTGTTCACATTTACAAAACGAAGAGGACTATCTGAGAAAAAGAACTCCAAACAGTACTAGCGTCCCTTAGTGACGACTGATGCTAACAAGCCTTGAACTGTATATGACTGAATGAAGGGGCGACGTTACCTTTACTTAACCTGAGTTGGTCTGTGCTACTAATAGCTCTCTCAGGCAGCCAGCAAAAGAAGTCTTTTCAATAAACCAAACCTAAAACGTTCCCTGTGATTTCCTTTCAGCTTGAAATTATCCTCATCTGAACAATTTTTCCATCCTAAGGTTTTCCTGCCCCTGCCAGGATGTTTTCTTATGAAATGGTAGGTACAAAGGTGCTGTATGGAAACGTGCTGTTTTTATGGCACTTAGAGAAGGGTAAAGGGAGTCCAAGCAATCAATGAAAGACTGGACATTGTTTATGCAAATCCCACCTAACCACAGTCTAGTCTGACCTGGTTATCTGTGATCTGGCCTGGCACAACTCAGGTCTGGCCAAGGCCCGTGGCTTCATCCCAGGGGGATCCCTCACTCAGACTGCTTGTCTTGGCATCCACAATTGGGATGAGAAAGCTGACCTCTAGAGGCCCTCTGGCTGATAGGGAGCTAAAAAGGAAGTCTTTGAAACATTAGATAATACTAAAGGAAGGGAGAAGGCAAGGCATGCGAAAGAGTGCACAAGTAAAACCGGCATTTTGGAGCGTTTTGCTCGGATTTGCGCCTAAAAAATAATTTGTTGCAAGTAGAGAAAAAAGAATGGGAGCATGACTGCGAGCACAGATTTTACCCTTTTAATTCCTATAAAATATAATAGATTTTGAATGCATCTTAATTCCCATCTTGTTATTTTACAATAAATCGTTAATTTAGAGATGACAGTTCTTACAAGCTCTTTATGGCTACAATAGGGCTGATGATTGGCGCCGGCGCCAATAAAACACTAAACATAACCGAGGTAAAATTCAACTGCACCTCGTCATTTGGAGCATATGAAACAGCGGGATCTCAATCACAGTAGAGTGGCAATTAGGAAAATTGAGTGATATTTTCAAAAGATTTGAACCAAGAAGGAATAGGAAATTGGTGTGTGGCATAAGGAAGGAGATGCTTTCTGCGGCTGACATTTTCGAGTCCGAAGATACGCCGCCTGACAGTGTTAGCAGTAGTATTGCACTGATGCCATTTTTTGGCCCCAATACCGATACGCCGCTGTATAATACTAGCCAAACAGTAAGAAAGTACAAATACAATGAATGAATAATGAATTAACTTTTTTGAAACCTGAGTTCTGGCTCTCAAAGGCCAAACGGTGCAACTTTAATGAAATTATGAGTAATAATAATTGACCACAGCATCCTGTCTCTCTATTAGCCTCCCTTTCTGTGCACCAGCAGCAACAGACACTTAGCCACTTAGCTTAGCTTATTTTGCTTACTTCTACAGCACTTCTGAATAGGCTTGCCACCCGTCCTTCGAAATAAGGAATTGTTCCGAATTGGGAATTAAAAGTTGCGTTCTGTATTGAACCAAAATGGAATAGATACATTTCTATGCATTTAAGGAGTTTTGGGGTTGTCCCTTTTTTTCGTCGCCTGTACAGCTTGAGGACGCACGAGGGGGGCGTCTCTTATTTCTATTTCTGAAAGGTGGCAACCCTACTTTTGAACAGGTCTCAAATTACTGCTGATTTTTTTTCAGTAAAAAACATTAAAAGTTAAGTAGACGAAGTGAGCTGACCTTTCTCTTGGTCGCAGTTGCTGCTGTTGTAGCCTCAAACTCTTTGTGTTCGTTCACGTTTTGTCTTCAAATGCTTTATCAGGTTCGAGGTATTGAAACCGGCCGATTTAACTCCTCCTCTAGAAATTTTCAGGCCTCAAATCTTGCATGCAGTTATTTGTACTCGATGGAGATTATAAGATGAAATATGTCCAGACCGCCGACATTTTCCTCTCGTAGTTTGTTTTTCCTACACGTGAAAAAGCTGCCCCGGCATTGGTTAAGAGCGGCTATTGGCCCGCTCTCATTGGTCTGGAGCAGGCCAATAGCAATAGATGCTTGGTATGCAAAGTGATCACATGTCATCACACAACTCAAAGTGTAGTGAGCATCAGGAGAAAAAAAGGCTGCGGTCAAGTGTTATAATACTGGACCGGTAAATGATATTGACGCCCTCTTTTTTGTTACTCACCGATACGGATACCGCCATTTCGGGCCAGATCGCCCCTCCCAACCCGTTCTGATACTGGTTCCGGTATCGATGCATCTTTAGTTAGCAGCAACACTGCTAGCATGATTTACAAATCCTGATCAGATTGGCTAAAACTAGCTCAAACGAGCTAGCGGACATTTAGTCAAATGAGTGGAGCTTGAAATTAGCGCACCCGTGTACGGAAAATGCATCCCAACAGAGCAGCAAAAAAGTTGACCTCAGTTTGCTCCATAAGCGGATTTTAAGGGGGCCAGGCCCCCCCAGGTGGCCAAAAAGTGTCATTGCTTGTAATTGACTTTCCTATATATGATTTCAAAATTCAGAATTTTCCGGTAAAATACTGTTTATAAAAGTTGTGAAGCAATAAAACAACAAAAATGAATGAAATTTAAAAAAATATATATATATAATAGGTCAAGATTATTTTTCGAACAGATCACGTGACTATTGTAATGATACGAGCAAATCGTATTTGCATGTTCGATTAGTGATGTCTGCTCGTCACAGCACACGGAAGTCAGGGAAACACAGCGAGCTCGAGACAGTTGATAAAAAGCCCGCCAGTGGACAGTTAATGATGATGCCTCGCTTCTGTTCTGTAACTAAAGATCTGTCAGTAAAAATTGTCAACTCTTTCAGTAAATTGTCTTATTCAAGAAACCCACAAATACAAAGTAACACAACTAGCACCTTCACTTCATTTGCTTTGCATAGCCAAAACCACCGGAGGAACGAAGAGGCAAGATGGATATACGTAATTTTTTCAAACCTAAGGTTTCAAAAGCGACAACAACTACTGAGCAAGGACCAAGGATTGAAAATGTGGACCATGAAGAGCCACAGAGCACCACCAAAATGGTGAGTGGAGTTTCAATTTACCCCACTAAAGACGCTAATTGTACAACAGAGCCACAACCGGTGTTCTGCCAAATTTTGCACCCTTATAATATTTTGCTCCCAAAGCTGTTGTGGCGGTGATTAAGCCCTCTTTTACATTCAATTGGACTCTCAATGTTATCCACAGGTGCTAAATAAACAAGTAACATCGTAAACATACATGTTCAACAATATGGCATAAATTAATGCTTAACGACACGGCGAAGACGTAAACAGTGAAAGAGCGGCGTGCAGTTTTTGTGTGCAACTAACATGGCAGGATGTGTCTGAGGAGAACTTTTCTACATGTCCGTTCATGATCAAACGTAAGTAAATATTCCGTTATTTAAAGAAAGTTTGTAGTGTTTACTTTGTAACGACCGTATTTGCGGCCATTTTTAACACAAAGTTGCAATTTCAGGTGGGGTGCAAAATTTGACAGAACACTGGCAGGTGTACAATATTCAATGAATGACGATCTTGGCGAAAAGTACAGCTTTCTTAAGCAGCCTCATTTAGAATTCCCCTCAAAAATGATGGGAAACAAAAAACGCTTATTATCAAGTTATTATCATGAATATTTTTGTAAGTTAATTTTATTGCTGACACTGCGTTTCGGGGTCATCAACATGTTGTGCCCACCCGCCCCAAAAGCCTATGGTTTGCGCGTGTTGTTTCCAACTATTAAAATAAACTCTCAACACTGTAAAATATATAACCACACCACTGCCATTATTTAAAAATGAAAGAAAGTCACTTGACCTTAAAACTGCTCCATCTACATGTTCATCACGTGCGATGTCACGTCGGTACAATATAACGATTCCTTTGAGCAATGGATCGTTTTAGTAGATGGTAGGTTATAGTTCTCATTTTTGTTGGACTGTAAATCCACAAATGAATAAGTACTGACCAAAGTTGGTGAATATTAGTAGTGGACCTCTCGGACTACTCGCATACTCAAGACTATTCATTTTTACTGTACCAATATTTGGAAAAATGAATTAAAAGTCTTGCATGTGAACTTTAATCAGTTCACAGTTCTCATTTTTGTGGTCCTGTAAATCCACAATTTTGAATACGTTCTGGCCAAGGTTGGTGAATATTAGTAGTAGAGCTAATGATTTTGCCTATTTCAGTTGCCCATAGTGAAAGGGGCTTCTCTGCTGAGAATAGGATTAACTAATTAGCTCCAAAAGAAGCAGCCTGGCAGTATCTACGACAGAGGACCTAATGAGGATCACTCTGGAGGGGCCAGGTCTATAGAAGTTTGAACCCAACTCATGCCGTAGATCGCTGGATGAATTCAGCCAAGCCTGCTAGGCAACTTGACCAGAGGAAATGTGACCTCAATGTATTTTTGTGACTTTACATACCAATATAGTGTACAGTGGTATGAAAAAGTATCTGAACCTTTTAGAATATCTTACATTTCTGCATATAATCACCATCAAATGTGATGTTATCTTTGTCAAAATAACACAGATATAAAAAAACTTTCTGCTATAACTAAAACCACGCAAACAATTATAGCTTTTCATATTTTAATGAGGATAGCATGGAAAGAATTACGGAAGGGGGGAAAATAAGTAAGTGAACCCTCTACATAAGGAGACTTAAAGAGCAATTGAAGGCAATTTTTACCAAACAATATGAGTCAGGTGTGCGCCCAATCACTGATGAGTGGTTTAAGGCTGCCCTGCCCATTATCAAAAACACGCCTGGTAAGAATTGTCTTGATGATAAGCATTCTCTGATGTGCATCATGGCTCTGTCAAAAGAGCTGTCTGAAGACCTGCCATCAAGGATTGTTGATTTGTATAATGCTTGAAAAGTCTGGATGTTGATCAATCAACAGTCAGAGAAATTGTCTAGAAATGGTAAGAGTTTGGCACTATTGCTTCTCTTCCAAGGAGTGGCCGTCCACCAAAGATGACGCCAAGAGTTCAGTGCAGAATACTCTGAGAGGTTAAAAAAAAAACAAAAAAAATAGAGTGTCTGCTAAAGACTTACAGAAATCACTGGCACACTCCAATATCTCTGTGCACACATCAAATATATGTAAAACTACGGCTAAGAATGGTGTTCACGGGAGGACTCCACAGAGAAAGACACTGCTGGTTTAAAAAAAAAAACATTGTTGCTCGTTTAATGTTCGCAAAAAGGCACTTGGACACTTCACAGAAGTTTTGGGAAAATATTTTGTGGACTGATGTAACCAAAGTTGAATTGTTTGGGAGTAAGACACAACGTCATGTGTAGAGGAAAAATTGAACAGTTCACCAACATCAACATCTCATCCCCACCATGAAGCATGGTGGAGGGAGCATCATGAATTGGGGCTGTTTTGCTACCTCAGGGCCTGGGCAACTCATAATCATTAATGGAAGAATTAATTGAAAATTTTGTCAGGCTGTTTTACAGGAAAACCTGAGGCTGTCTGTCTGACAGTTGAAGCTAAAAACAGGACGGATGCTGCAACAAGACAATAATCCAAAACACAGAAGTAAATCAACTTCAGAATGGTTTCAGAAGAACAAAATACACGTTCTGGAGTGACCAAGTCAAAGTCCAGACTTGAACCCCACTGAGATGCTGTGGGATGACCTAAAGACAGTGATTCATGCCAGACATCCTAGGAATCTGACTGAACTACAGCAGTTTTGTAGAGAAGAATGGGTCTGGAGAAGAAAGGTGGGTGTGGAGAAGAAAGCGTCTGGTTGAAGTTATTGCTGCCGAAGGTTGGGGGGGGGCACAAAATATTAAATGTGATGGTTCACTTACTGATTTTTCCCCCTTCTGTCATTGTTTGCATACTATCCTCATTCAAATATGAAAACCTATAAATGTTTGGGATGTTTTAGTTAAAGCAGACAGTTTTTTCATCTGTGTGATTTTGACAAAGATCGGATGACATTTGATGCTGATTTTATGCAGGGATGTGAGAAATTCCAAAAGGTTCAGATACTTTTTCATACCACTGTATGTGTAGATTGTTTCATGTTTATAATAAAAGTGCACAATAAACAATAAATTGTGCTCCTAAATATTTTTCCCGTCCAGCAAAATTTTTTATAATTTGCGAGCACATGTGCTTCTGATAAATAGCTTAGCGCACAGGCCTGTAACCTAGGCAAAGTCGCGGAAAGGATATTTGGGAGGGCAAATGCTTTGACTCGCGATCTCCGAACAAATCATTTAGCAGTGAAGACTGGATGATTTTCACCTGTCTGACAGGCAGATCACAGATAAGTCCAGAGGCGCGCCTTTGAAGCATGTCGTCGTATACTCATGATATGGCATGTAAACGGAAGGGGCGACATTTCTTTCGCATATTTTGCATATTTTGTCTGCACTCTGTGTAGACAATTTATCTCAAGTAGTACTTTCTTTTACGAGCAACATTTTTTCTCAGACTTAAAGCATCATTTCTGTTTATTAGCCCTTCAGAAAACATGTAATTAGGCACTTATCTGGTCATATTTCACATACTTCATTGGCAGCATTCTCTTGGACAGCAAGACTTTGTATTCTAACATGTCAAAATGATAGAAGATTATAGCATAATGAAGGCGTCACACCTGCATTGTTACGTTTTTGCTGTTCCAGCCACATAAAAACATTGTGACCACCCAGAACACCAAAAGCAGCGGATCAGAAAGTGGAAACATTTACCCCCTACCCCTGATTGCTGGTCTAATCACTTTAAGACCTTTGGAGCTTGAGGAGGGAAATCTGGGATCAGTCTTTAGCAGCTTTCCTACTGTGGCCCCTGAAAACACACCGGGAGGTGTTGATTTACCCCCACCTAGATGCTGTAGCTGAATGCGTGTGTGTGTGTGTGACATGAGGGTCAGCGGCATGCTCCTAGAAGCGTGGAGCCACGGGACCGGAGCCGCAACTCAATCAGGGGAGCCAATGGCTTGCCAGAGCTACTCATTTGAAGATGAGATATTCTCCAAAACATCAGCCTTTGCATGAGGTATGATCACGTGTGTCCCTTGGGTTGACCTGGGGGTTGAGACCCCGGCTAATTCTTCAGCCACCCTTACAGAGGGACAAATGAAGGATAGAGTCAAGAGAAGCAGACATCCATTGAGAACTGTCAGTCGTCCTCTATCTCCCCCGCAGAGCTGGTCAGAGTGCAGCTGGAGGGTCTAGTTGTTTGTTCCTCAGAGAAAAGCTTTTGCTACTTTCGATTAGTGCTGCAACGATTAACTGGGGTGCATATTTGTGTTTCTTTAGACAAGGTGATTACCACCTTTCATATTGTTGTTACTGAGTAACAGTTTATATCTAATCCAGTGGTTCTTAACTGGGGTTCAATCGAACCCCAGGGGTTCGGTGAGTAAGCCTCAGAGGTTCGGTGAAGGTTAAGAAACAGAGAGCCCTATTTTGTACTTTGACTAAATCTAGGCAAAGTGGCATTTTAGGCCAGGTTTTGAACTGCTTTACCCTCAATTTACAGGCTTTATTCCATTTCTTTCAAATGCTAGCATTCGATGTAATGGGAGAAGCCATTTATACAGCCTTTCTTCTTTCATTATCGCTTTGATTAAGAACAGAACTGGAGTCTGTTGTATGAATAAAATGCTCTTAATTCTAAGGGATTCTTCTGTGTGTATTAATAAAGTTAAATCAACTGGCACTTTCAGTTGTAATTAAAAAAAAAAATAAAAAAAAAAGGTAAATCTAAATACATGACATTCCGAATACTTTATTTGTCATTATTTTTTATTTTGCCAAAAAATCATAACAAATTTCGGAAAATCGAGTTTGAGAGCAAAATAATCTGGATTTTTTTGTTTGTTTGTTAGGCAAAAATCGAACAGCCCTTACTGTAAAATAACTTTTGATTCGAAAGGGGTCCAGGACAAAAATGCTGTCTATCAAAATGTAAAACCAAATCAAAATGGCAAATGATAAAGCAGGACTTCCACTCACCTTTACAGACTCCAATTTCAGGGATGACGGCGCCTCCAGTCGAGTTGACTGAAGCGCATGTCAGCCCCAGAGAACAGTAGCCGAGGCTCCAGTCCGGCCCCCCGCACGGCTCCCATTCCAGGCGGGCACAGTGCTCGCAGCACCCGCACGGATCGTTGGCCACGGTCCGACCGCCTCCGCAGCCTTGTGTCGCCTTGGCGGGACAAGTGCGGAGATGGCACGGCGTGCACTCGTGAGCCTCCAGCACCCGAACGAAACAGAACAAAACCAGAAGCAAAACTGACTTCTTGGTGAACATCTTTTTATAAAAGTTCACCTAAATGATTTTCAAGATTTCCAAGTGATGAAGCAGTCAAGTCGCACACCATAAGGAAAAAGTTTGCTTAAAGTCCTCCGTCTCCCTTGCGGCGACAATTAAAGTGGAACTTCGATCCAAATAAAAAGGTCTTGCAATTGCAATGTAAACGCACGTCCTTAGAGGCTCATGTGATGAAACACGTGAATCCTAAAGCTCGGCTCGGACCTGCCTGCCTGCTGACAGCCTCACACGAGGACGCAAACTGAGACCCACTTTGACACAGCAGGCATTTAGAAATTAGCGGTGCACCGGGCACCCCTCCCTCTGACTGACACCGGTACCGACCAGTCACATGGAGCCAAACTTAAGGGAGGACCGTGGACCAAGAACCGCGTGTTTGTTGCGCAATATTACACTGAAGAGGAACTTTCACTGAACCCATGAGGTAAGGAAACGAAC
This sequence comes from Corythoichthys intestinalis, assembly GCF_030265065.1. Classification (NCBI taxonomy): domain Eukaryota; kingdom Metazoa; phylum Chordata; class Actinopteri; order Syngnathiformes; family Syngnathidae; genus Corythoichthys; species Corythoichthys intestinalis. The sequence continues at coordinate 4,943,700 of NC_080409.1, read as the reverse complement.
AGAAGTAGCAAAAGCATTCAAACTGTACTTAAGCATTATGATATTAACCCTCTCAAGAACGTTTAATTTTCCTTCTTTAAAAAAAAAAAAAAAATTCTTACAACAAAATATAAAAAAAGGGGTGTCAAACGATTAAAACTTTTAATCGAGTTAATTACAGCTTAAAAATTATTTAATCGCAATTAGTCGCAATTCAAACCATCTATAAAATATGCCATATTTTTCTGTAAATTATAGTTGGAATGGAAAGATAAGACACAAGATGGATACACACATTCAACATACGGTACATAAGTACTGTATTTCTTTATTATAACAATAAATCAACAAGATGGCATTTCCATCATTAACATTCTGTTAAAGCGATCCATGGATAGAAAGACTTGTAGTTCTTAAAAGACAAGTTATAGAAATTTTATATCAAAACTCCTCTTCACGTTTTCGTTTTAATAAAATTTGTAAAATTTTCAATCAAAAAATAAACTAGTAGCCCGCCATTGTTGAAGTCAATAGTTACTTACACAACGCTCATGGGTGCTGAAGCCCATAAAATCAGTCGCACCCAAGCGCCAGCAGAGGGTGGCAAAACTCCGAAAAACACAACAAGTACACTTTTCACTGTGCTCTCATTTTAATCTGTTTGAGCGGGGCATTTGTGCGTTAATTGCGTCAAATATTTTAACGGGATTAATAAAAAAATTTAATTACCGCTCGTTAACGCGATAATTTTGACAGCCCTAAAAAAAAATACTACAACTGTTGTAGTATTTGTCAGGGGCCTCACTAGGTTTTAAGAACGGGGTGGGGGGGCTTAGCCCCCAGGCAAGGGTGTAGGTTTGCATAGGGACGGTGGGGACATAACACTACCAATTTTTCAGGATGCTTAAATTGTCCCATAGCAGCTTTTAAGCAACCTTATTTGTATTATATAATGACTTCAGTTATATTGTACAGCAATTAGGGCCCGAGCACTACAGTAAGTGTGCGAGAGCCCTATTGTAATGCGAAGGATTCTTAATATTATTTCTTGTCCTCGGCAAATAATAATGGCCGACTTGGAGGCCTGAACATGCTCAAAAACTCACCAAAATTTGCACATTCATGCGGCTTCGCATAAATTTCGATTATTTTGCAACATTGTGAACGAATGTAACAAAATGGCTCAGTGGCGCCCCCTTGAATTTTTTTAAAAAGGCCTCTCCATTTAGGTTTTTTCAACGTAGAGCGATGAAATCTGGGGAGTTGATACATTGTGCAAAACTGCTCTAAAAAGTCCTTGCACCCATATTCCAAACCTTAAAAGGAAATCGGGTATTTTTGATTGAATGTGAAATTTTTATCGATTGACAGGGTGCACATTTGAGACTTTGGTGCCTACAGTGTACGGTGGATCCGCCACAAAATTGGTGAGAATGTTAATGAGACATATGAGAACTCAAAACTGTGAGTTTTCATTCCGGGGCCTGACCTGGGCGGGGTGCCAAAGTCAGCCTTTTTTTTTTTTGGCAAAACACCAAATTCAGAAAATGACTAATAACTCCCTCATACAATATTCAATCTTTTTCATATCTGGCAAGTGTGTGAGGTATCCCAGCTTGAACACGACTGCATTGAAATAATACCCATTAGGCCTGGCGCCCCCTAGTTGGAAGAGGAAATGGCCTTTTTTACAAGACCCTCCTCGAAGGGAAAAAAATCTATTGATGTCAAACCTGTTTCAGGGAAGACTTAGGACATGTGTTCAGCTGCCTGATGAAAAATATTGAGGTTTCGTTGAAGCAGAGAGGTCCAAACAGGAACGTGAAAATGACCGTCGCTATTTCGTCTCGCCACAAATTCTGAACAGTCATAACTTGGCAGACATACAACATATCTGCGCCAAACTTCCCGTGCTTGGTGAGAGTTGTACCCTGAAGGGTCCTGTAGGCATCAACTCTGTAGCGCCAACTAGTGCCAACAGAAAGTCACTCATTTTACTTATACATGTCCAGTTCTTTTCAGGTTGGTCTCTGTGGTTTCAAGACCTTTTGTAAGACTATAATTTAAGGCCAATGTCCACACGTCTCTGTCTGTTGCCGTGACGACCCTTTGCTCGACATTAAAAGGAAGTAGATTTTTTCAGGGACTTAGGCAGCTCATAGACCCACAAAATTTGGCCCTCTTGGTCGAATTGGCCCAATTAGAAGATTCATTTTGGCTTTGAATATGGGCGTGGCTGCACAGCTTAGTAGCGCCTCCTTTTTTGTAGGACTGTCTTCAATAGGGGCTTTTTCACCTAGGTGTGTGAATGTATTTGTAATCCCCCAAAAAAGAGGCGAGTTCCGAGAAAGTTAGGTTCTCAGGAGATGATGGGAGACGATCTGCCACCACCTTGACCTGCGTGCCGTCCGAGCTGCGTGACGTCCGAGTTGCGCCAAAGTGCGAGGGCCTGTTCAGTCCTGCTTGCAGGCCTAGTTTAGATTATCTTCCCATATGCTGTAAGGATATAAGTGACCCTACCATCATTAAATGAATTATTTTCATGATGTTCAGACTTAAATTTTCTCTTTTCACTTGCTGAATGTGCCAGTCCATTTTTTTCCTCAAACGCACGTTTGATTGGCTGATGACTTGACACACACACACACACACACACACACACACACACACACACACACACACACACACACACACACACACACACACGCACTCACAGCCCCAACAGAAACACAACATGCCGCTTCCACAGCCCCCTTCGAAGAGGAGGGATATTAGAATTTTTTTTTCTTTTTGGCCAGCAGCAGCCACTGTAGGCAATGTAAAAGACATCAATGTTGTGGAGGGGGAGGACACACCACTAATTTTGCTACTGAAAGTCTGAACTTAATCAGAGTTAGCATAAAATATATTTGCTAACCTGCAGAACTCAAGAAGGAAGCTGCTTTAAGAGAAGTGCCCTGTATGTGTTTTCTACTGTTAATGTTAAACTGAGAAATGTAGTGAACCCGGGTTTACTTTCTCCTCCGCAATTTTCTTTTTTATTTTATTTATGTGGTCTTAAAGCAGCCCAAAGGAGCTTTCTTTCTTTTTTTTTTTGTTGGGTTTGGCTGTCTTGTAGACAAAAGCAAAACAAAAGCAGTAGTGTTTTACCTCCAACAATTATTTATTTATTTGTTATTCAGCACCTAAGAAGTTTCTTCAGTTATATTGAATTTCTTTATTCAGACAGATAATGTTGAGTGGTCGTAAGACTAATATTTGTTTTTAGCATTCCTGGATTGTTAAAAGATTATTATTAGTTAAAACGGGTGCCATTAATACAGGTAACGAGTGGAGCCTTGCTAGACCTCGTTTGAAGAAGTTAGACGTCTTTGACATCCAAAAATCATGCTTGTTTGTAGGTGACCAAATGCTTATTTTCCACTCTAATTTGGAAATAAATTCTTTAAAAATCAAACAATGTGATTTTCTGTTTTCTTTTCCACATTCTGTCTCTCATGGTTGAGGTTTACCCATGTTGACAATTACAGGCCTCTCTAATATTTTCAAGAGGGAGAACTTGCACAATTAGTGGTTGACTAAATACTTATTTGCCCCACTGTAACTGATACCTCCTAATCGTTAGTGTGGATTGTTATAACTGTATCTGTAGCTAGTTATAAACGGAAATTTGAATTGCTGTTATTGAAGATGAAACATTTAATTTCATTTTCATTTTAGTTTCAGTCGGCAAGTGCAAATGTCATGAGCAGCTGCATAAAGTCAGCAAACCACACGGACATCTGACATCGTAATTTCAGAGCTTAGCTCGCTGTCTAGCTAGGATTTAGCTCCAACGTCTCTGCAAGGACAGTACATTGACATTTAATACATGTTTTTGGATAGTTATTTTGAGGTTTGGGGGGTATTTAGAGGTACTTATAGGGTTAATTCTGACTTATTCGGGTTACGTCGCCAGCGTAGGAAAGGAACTCGATCGTAACTCGGGTGTCAAGTTCATCTACAAATCCTTAGGAGGACGTTTATAAGAACCACAGAAAATATGGAGAGAAGACACACACCTTTATTGAACAGCTTGCAGGAGAACTGAGGGAAGCTACAATGAAATACTAAGACTACACAATACAGATTCCACAATCATTCCAACCTAAGCCCCCCTTGCCCTTTTTTAAAATTTTATTTGGGATGACCCTAGCAACAAAGAGAAAGGAAAAGAAAGGAAAAAGGAAAGCGAGGGCGAGATCCAGTGAATTTGTTTTGCTATGTGTGTGCATGTAGGTGGATTTAGTACATGAGTGTCAAAACATTCCAATGTAGCAAGGCTGGGCATCTTATCATCAAATCATTTTCTTCAAGAAAAAAACATTTCTTCATTGTGAGCAATAATGAGGAAAGCATCTCTACACTGCGAGCAGCAATTGATTTAAAGTAAATATATAAATAAACATTTGAATAATTATCTCATCACCGATGACTGCCTGTATTTTGTTATTCATTTTATTTAGAGATAATAGCTTTCCCACAATGTTTGGGTTTAAATGGTTTCTTTCTGGAAAATATTTCACTAGTTTTAATAAATTTACATTCTTTCAAAGCGTGGAATCCACAAAATGTGAGATGACAGGTGATCGCCATTGCGTTTTGCAGCTACTGTATACTGGAGTATGTACTCTATGTCCATGTCCAAATGTTTTAATTACATACTATTTTTATTAAAAACATTATTTGATATCGTATCGTGATACATCGTACCGAGACCTTGCCATATCGCATGTGCGTCGTATCTTGAGTTTAAGTGTAATATCCCATCATTATGTATATAGAAGCACCAATGCTGCCCATATCTACCATCTTCTGTCACCAACCGCCAAATTGTTCCTGACCTTCATCGACAACAAAGTCATCGATCCGTCAAATGTCTGCAGTCCAACTAGGCACACACTATCAGGGCCTTTTCTTTCCCGAGCGTCACCTTTTGTGCGACGACCGACAACAGCTCGATTGTGTTTGTTGGTATCCGATAGTGTACGCAGGTGGCTTGGGCACGGTTACAGGTTGCCGGGTGTGCAGTGAATGTCTGTTTGTGTGCTTTTTTGGCAGCTGGATGACATATGTGTGTGGGCACATCTGGAGCTTCATTGTTTTCTGTGCCACCTACATTGAGGACAGGAAAAGAAAATAGGACAACTTTTTATGATTTGATTTTATGAGTTATCAAACCATTCCTTTGTAGTCACTCACTGTGCTGCAATGTTAGGTTACATAAAGATATTGTGCTGCCAAGCCAACAATTCTAAAGATAACTCACTATTGATGACCTGAATTTGTTGCTTATAATACAGAGTCCCCCCAGGATTGATAAATCTAAATTCAAGACTTTTAAGACCTTTTTTAATGCCATTTCAACTGAAAATTAATACTTTTCTCGCACCCATTATTTAGATAATATTGAGTCATAAAAAAAATAATAAAGCACTGAACATCAAATTTAACCTCAATTACTAAGTGTGTTTGACAAAAGAATGCACATTTACTGAAGATACAATTAAAACACATTTAAATATTAGGTCTTTCAGATTTTTTTTCCCAGGATAAAATGAATTTTACACTATTTTTGTAAAGCAACTTCAGAAATTACATTTGCAATACAACAGGTTTCCCTTTTAAGAGGACCTAGTCAAGGTGGTAGGTTGGTGATTGTCAAGTTGGTCACCTTAACTGGTGATTGTCAAGTTGGTCACCTTAACAGTAAAGTGCTTGGGAAAATCTTGCAATTGGCAGTGAAAGTTTAAAAAACAGCCACTAAATGGCAGTAGTTTACCATTAATTACCACAAAATAAAAAAGCTACACATGACCATTTCCCTTGGTAATTGTTTTTTTCCTAATCACATTACAAGTATACAAAACACATGTTAATCCTTTGTTAGCTATTGAAGACATTTCTTTTAATCAGATAGAGAAAATCCATACTCTTATTCAATCAAGAAAAACATTTAAATATACCATGTGGTGTTTTACTATCACCTACATTGTAATTTGCCTATCACCATGCCATGTTATTCAGATCAACGTTACCCCGCACTCGTTCCAATAATAGTGTCAACAGTGTTGTGTATCTGAGGGTGATGGTGGTGTTGTGCTGAAAAATGTCCCCCGACCCCCCTCCGCGTGAAATGTCCCCCCTGACGGGAACGCTTATTTATAACGCTTTATTGAGGTGAAAACATCAAATGTTTTCATGGACGCATTACAGGAATGGATTTACGACTGTAAAATCAGTTTTAAATAAATAAATTACACAAAGTAGTAGTACTATATTTTAGTAACAAATCGTGTACTGGGCCACATAACCATCTTTGAACAGAAATGTATTAGTCTACAGGTTTTCACGACCATATCCCAATGACAATCACAAAGGTATGACATTTATTAGTACAAGCAGAGTAAAATAATACATATTCACGGTACAAGAAAATCGTTTCCATGTCCGTCGTTTGGTAAGAAAAAGCTGTTTGTACGAGTGACGTGTGGGCGCTCAATAATAAAATAAATAAGCAAATAAATAAAATAAAATAAACGCTCAATAAAGCGTTATAAATAAGCGTTCCCGTCAGGGGGGACATTTCACGCGGGGCGGCTATTTTTCGGCACAACAGTTGGTTGTTATCTACGACTCCGGTTTATCCATGCTAAGGCTAGTGCACCTGCCAATACCCCATTGAACATGGCTAACTCTTGAGTTAAAACTACGAAATTCACATTCATTCGAAAGTCAAACCGTGCAGAAATACATTATTGTATCTAACACATTTTAATTGGAGAAATTGGCAACTTAATGTTAAGCAGGTCCACTGCCTTCGCATGACCCATAAACTGCGACTCAAAGTATCTGGATGCGACTTGGTCGCCGATCCAATACCTCACATGTTGGTCCAACTGTTTGGACTTGGTTGTCTTGTTGAGGCTTTCGTCGAACATAACAACTAAGGCATCTGAGCAGTTCCTTACGTTAGCACACAGTACTGTGCGATTGCCTGCTGTTGTGATATTGATGCTAATGATGCTAACAGCGCGCACGCATGAGGTGCATTATGATTCGTAGTGTAGTGCATCGTAAAAATTCTACGCTTCGTTATTGATAAAAAAAAAACAAAAAAACTTCGTCACGGATATAATTTAGGTTGCACTGAGATGTTCTTCAAAATTAAAACCACGGTGAAAAAAATTCCAGACTTATGACAGCTTATTTAAGACTTTTAATACCTTTAATAATGGAAAACTAAATTCAATGCTTTTTGAAATACTTTTAATAACCCGCGGGTACCCTGTTATAAGGTTTATCTGTACAATTTTTCTTCCATTTATCAAAGTATCAACATACAAAGACTGGAGCCATATCTCCTCCAAAGCAAACACAACAACAAGAAAAGCTGGGGTGTCCTGTCCATAATCAGCTCCTTTGCTACCCAACCACACTCTCAAACAATGTTCCCTCTAATTTTACATGTGTCTGAGTAGACACACAAGCTCCCTGAGCAAACTGAGGACCAGTGTGAGCAACATTAGATGTGTACGTTGTGGCCAGACACCAGTATCACGCATGTTCAAAACCTTAGATCGTAGCAAGTTACATGGCTTGTTAAAAGAATGAAATACAGCAGCAATTTGCATTAGTTTACTTTTAATATCATTGATTTGGGCGGCTGTGGTGCAGTTGGTAGCTCGAGTTCCCTCCCGCAGTCCAGCAAAGGAGCCATCGCGGGATCCAGGGTGGTCCCTCGGGACACCTGCGCCCTCATTAACTGGCCTTTAGGGATGGGAAGAGGGGACGCACCACCAAACCCACGCCCACCCCACCCCCGTCCGCCCACTCGGCCCACGAGCCACAGCCTCAGGCCCCCAATCGGCGCTGGAGCTCCCCCGTCGAGTATGATGTGTGTGGTGCGGTAAAAAAGGTGCAGGAATGGGTGGGCCTGCCGTGAGGAGGTAACCGTGAGCACCCCCCCAACAGGTCCCATCCATCCCACAACCTTGGCGTGTGATGCATTAAAATCAGGGGGGAGCCATGCCGGGACTGTATGGCCCCGTCCCAACTCTCCCCGGAGGAAGGAATGAGTATGTAGGTGCCAGGGTGAAAGATATTTACAGTGCAAAGTGAGGAGTGCGTGAATTTAGAGGCAGGCTTCCGCAGGCGTGGCCCCGTCCGCCAGAGCCACCCGCAGGAGAAGTGCCAGGGCCCCGATCCACCCACGCCCCAGACCACCCCTGCGCACCCCGCCACCCGAGCACCCACCCCGCACCCAGAACAGGCGCAACGCTAAGCGCCGGAGACCAGGGGATATCCACCAACCAAGGGACACCAAGCCTCACTCAAGGCACCATGGGCCCCAAGAGGCCCTGCTGATGACCGTGCCGATAGGAGGGCAGCGGCAGCCGCCGCGGCCCGGAGAGGTGGACAGGGCTGGAGACAGACCAAGGGGACAGAGGTGGGGCCCCCCTAACACCCCCCCGGGCCAGGAGGGACACCAGGGAGCACCTCGCCGGTACCCGGTACAAGGAGACACGGACGCAAGGAGAGGCTCTACTCCGCTGCACTGTTGTTGGCTAGCTAACCTGCAAGGCACGTATGGGCTGCATCGCGTAAGTGAAGTGAACTGTGTCACATTATTGGCTAGACACTTGTTGCTTATTGAGTTACGCTGCAAAATGGTACAGAAAATCAGTTTTAAAATTAGATATTAATTAATACTGTAGCGCTTGCAAAAATTGGCCACGGAATGTTGCTTCCGTAAATCAGCACAGGAGTCTAGCTCCCTTTTCACTCTTTATTTTTCTCCGCACACACCCAGGTCATGCACCTCACAACTTTATAAAATCATTGTGTAGTAACCCACCAATGGGAGCACTGCGTTGCCGTATCCAATGCACCAATAGGAGTGTCGTGCTGCGGCGCAAGTAACACTACAATACGTTTCTGTTGAATTTTATTTTGTGCACTGCATCTATTTCCTTGTGTGCAGAGTTTGTACAAGCAGTGCGCGATTGTGCACGCCCGCAGCTGAGAGGGAACATTGCTCTCAAACTCTTCCTCACATCCCTCTTTAAAGCTCGTCACATCAGCTGCTTCCCTGACCTAAGGTCAGAGAAGCAGCCTCTGATGGTTGGTGACACATCTCATGTGGAACTTGGAGAGCCTCCGTTTCCTGTGACTTGTGGAGATTGCTGCATGACCTATTTGCCTGGGCGATAGGGGCCAGCTGGCTAATGTAAGAGGCTCTTCGTGCTGCTATCACGGGCCACAGGTTTATGTTTAGCCAACTGAAAGGTCACGGTTACCCTTGTTCCCGCTTTCCCTCTCACTACCCATCTAATTTATGTTTTTCGAAAGCCCAACAATCCAACAATTTGATTAAAACGTGATTAGCGTCTGTTTGACAGGCTTCTCCAAAACAAGCGTCCTCTTCACAGAGGCGATGGAGACCAGGTCAAGGCTTTCCGAGAGGGGAAAGGTGGGGTCAAGCAGGGCGTTTGCATCCTCTGAATAACTGTAGTGTGCATGTGCTAATGATGTTGTGAGTCACACAACACTGGGAAAATGAAAGCAGTGTGAGGGCACCAGGTTCACTCTCGCCAGTGATGAGTTCTCCTGTGTGTTAAATGTGATCCAGCCTTGTGAAAACAGCTTCAGGTACTCTCCATCTGATGGAGATTAGGTGACCCCACCTCTTCTTTTCCCCATCTCTCTCCTGTTGTGACTTATTGTCAAGTCATAGTTCGCCCCAATGGCGTGGAGGCATCGCACTAGTGTTGAGGAGGTGTTTTAGGGTGTGGATGACAAGGTGTTGCTGGACTCACTGGCAGCAGCATGGTGACACTTGGCTGAATGTGGAGTGAACTATGATGTGTTGAGGGCACGTTAAGTGGGCGGTCTTCACCACACCTGATTACATCTGCCAGGGTTGAACCAGCAAGTGTCAGCCTGTGGTGGTCAGCCGGGGCGCCAGCAGGGATTTAGGGCCTGATTATATGCCTTTCCAAGTACATCCATTCATCCTGTTTAAAGAGCTCTTCCCTCCCTCATCAGTGTCACATATTAGATAGAGCATGGGTACATTTAAGTCTACACACATCTGTTTAAATGCCAGGATCGATCATCTTCACCACCAATGTGTTGTAAAAGGAACCGTACAGTCAGTATGTACCGACTAATAGAACGTCTGGAATTAACGTGGGATTAATCAGGAGCGCAAAATGAAGGAGGACGGCAGCGATGTTGCTGTGCATTACCTTTAGCACCTAGCTTGGTCTTGTCTTTTTGGTAGGAAGCGAGCTTGACTACAGTCATAAAAACAACAAATTTTTAAAACAAGGATAAGCCTAAGAATGCTTGGTTTTCTTTCTGTGCACCGAATGAGCAATACTTCAATATTACATGGCTGAGAGTCGGGACAAACTGATTGTACCTGGGTCCCACACTTTTCTACACGGCGGCGCTCCTGGGGCGGGGCCACCTCTTTGCCTGGGCTCAAGTCCCGCACCGCGGCCTTTCAGCATTCTCCTGCTTCCGCCTTCCTCTCTCTTTTCTATCTGGGCATCCTCCTTGTGCCCCGGAATAGATTGCCAGCTGTGCACTGGTGGGGTAACGCGGTGTCACCCCCCCTCCAGGTGAGGATCCTTTTCTGCCCCGGGCCTAGTGAGTTGTGGGGGTCTGGCTGTGTGCCACGTCAGTTAGGGGGTTGTGGCAGTGGCAGCACGTCCCCCCATCCCTTCCCTGAGGGCTCACTAATGGGGGAGCGAATGGTCCAGGGAACCACCCTGGGTCTCGAGGGGATGACAGTGGCTGCGGGAGGAAGGGTAGGCCATGCCCCCCCAATTGGAGAGCTTGCCAGTGCAAAACGCCTGGACTCATTTATCCGTTCAATTGGCTGACATACTGATGTGATCAGCAGAGATTGACAGGGATGCACCAAGGACCCAAATGCTCGATAGTTGTGCTCAAACAGAGTGTTTATTCTCCAATTAGTAGAGTTCAAAAAAGGTTAACAAAAATTCACAGCAACAGCTGGACATCAATCAACCAAAATTCACAGCAACAGCTGGACATCAATAAACTGAGTTACTTCAAGAAACAAAAAGGCATGGGTTCAAAAACATGAATCGTGATCAAAAAAGGGCTTACACAAGGATGTGGCATAGGACGTGGCAGGATAGCAGACAAACCGACACAGAGCAAGGTTGAAGCAGGCTATTTATACAGAGGGTCACAGGTGGACATGATCAGCCTGATTGGCAAGAGCAAGAAGTAAAGTTAGCCCAAGGAGGCACGCAACTACCAAAATAAAAGAATCTGACATGAACTGACAAAAAACATTAACAAGATGTCCGGGACGTGACAGAGATAATTAGCTCTGATTGGTTCAAATGCGCATGTTTTCCTGAACAGAAAAAAAAAAAAAAGGTTGTTGAATTGATATGACAACAAAAGGGAAATACAACATAAAATGGATCAAATCTTTAAGAGCAACGAAAGAGCTGAGGAGGCTTATTTATCATATTTAGTTTTATTTGCGCTGATGGGGAGGTTCAGAACATCTTAGCTGTCCATGTGCACTTTGGACTTCTTCATTTATGTTAGGCTACTTATTCATTTCTTTATGATTTAAAAAAAGTCAATGTGTGCGGAATCTTCAAAATATATCCCATTTGACTCTGCATAATATAAGTCATTTGTACTTGTTTTTCTGAATGTATGTTACTTCTATCTTCATTATGAAAAAAAAAAAAAAGTAAATATTTACATTAACTTCAATTTTAACCCTTTAAGGTCTGGGCCTATTTTGTCTGATTTTGCATGCCTTTGAAGTTGCCTTTATATTTCACAGAAAGAATTGTTTACGATGGCCTGGTTTGGTCCCTTTTTTTGTGACACCTTGAACTTCATGTCCAAACTGTTGTTTCCTTCACTGACCAATTATAAATCATCATTTTGGGCCCAAAAAGACCAAAAATTCCAAAATCGTTTTGTGAAAATTTTTAATATTGATGTCCAATTGACAACCAAACATGCGTAACGAACCGTTTTGAAACTTTATAATATTTATTCAACATGTTAGGATGAACATTCAACCAAAAAAATTTAGAATAAATAGTCTTATATTTGACAATTCAACATAAACAACAGGTATGGCCATAGGCGTTTTTTGCTTTTATACATGCTCTAGTCAAAACGGGTTATATACAGCAGACCAAACAGTGAAGAACAGTGAAAAAATATATACCATCTAACACAAAAAGTGTTTAGAGGCCATCCCTTTAGGAGTTTAGGTATTGCGGCCCATCACCTGATCAAAACTATGTACACACAATCAAGCTTCTTGAACACACATTTATATACACAAATTGAGAAGACTGATTGTGGGGGGGGGGGGGGAATATAACATTGGAAAAAAAAAAGTATTTTCAAAAATATTTACAATAAACAAGTTAAATTTTTTCAGGCATGCCATTCCGAAAAGCTGTTTCGTCCTGGAATTCCTTGCCTTCCAATAATCTTGCACAGTTGGAAGTGAAACCAAAGACATGTACAAGAGGAGTCCAATAAATTTTTCAAGCTCCTCCACTGTAGTGTCTGTCCACACAAACTTTTTCCCAATCTCTTTTCGGACTCTGCCATACTGGTTTGTGTGTTTGCACATATTCATCATTGTCGATGAGGTGAAGAACAGGTCAAAAAGTTCTTTTGGGGTGTATGCATGGTCACGATTCACCTGAGGTCCTGGTGGTCTCCGGGGTGTGAACCGGCTGCACTGTGGGGCAGTGTCTGTGTCTTGCTCTGTGCTCCATGGCACAGGTGCAGGCTGAGCCAGTGGTGATCGGCTTCTGCCGCGCTGACTTCTCCGGCCTCCCCTCCGCTGACATCTCATCGCTCTTCCGTGATGACCCCTTCTCCCTCGTCCTCTTTCCATTCGGGCAGTGAATGTAGATTTTTCATTGTCACTATAAATGTACATGAAAAAAAAAGGCAGTATTTATGAAAATAATAAAGTATAAAATAAAAATATATACAGCAATAAATAATAATGGAAATCTATATGTATGACAATAGAAAGAATACCATAGCAATACCATAGCTGATGAATTTGTGCTACATCCCTAATCTTCATATAGAAAGAAGAACAAATTATAAATTCCTGCCTGGGATACACACAGTGCACGTACGACTTTGATCTGATATGCACATTTTATTATTATTTACACAAACACACACTTATATTGCATCAAAATTAACTTTGTCTTGCAATATCAAGAGAAACTTTCAAAAGAAACTTTTTCAGCATTAAAAAAAAAAGTGAGTTGGCTTACCTCTGCTCGTCGATGGCGTCACCCACGTGTTCAAATCCGTCACTATCTTCACTCGAGGACTCTTCCGAAGAAGACGATGATGACGAATTTAGACCATCCTCTTCCTCAAGTTGATCAAAAAGCACAATTGCTTGCGCTAAATTTAGTTTTCCGTTCATTCTCAAAGTCACACAAAGTCGCTGCTTGATCGAAACGGCCGTCGCTCGCCACCTCGCTGCACTCCTCCCTCTCGTTCGGTGGAACCTCGCACGGCAGTTTTATTTATAAAATAAAAAAATAAAAAAAAACGCATTTTGTGCTTCCACTGTGACTTCGAAAGGGTTCGTTTGATTTGTGTTTTTTTTCATGGAGCTTCCGTTTTGAAAAAGGAAAAGAAATGATCGAAATATAGACATAAACAAATGATCCATGCAGCGTTTTAATGTTTTTTTGAGAGGACAATAAAACTATCAAACTTAAATGACAATATCTCACGTTTTAGTTGGTCGATTGACTTCAAATAATAACGAGAGTAAACCGCAACTTCCGCACTTTAAAACGAGACCAACCCACGGCATGTGGGTGACGTAATTAAAACGTGAGGGCGCTTCAAAGACGACGTGCGCTGAGGACGCGCCGGCGCGTCCTTCGACTCTCAAGGGTTAATTTACATCCTATGTTCTTAAGAAGTTAAAATTGAGATTTGGCATTTAGTATGTGAGGAAATGAGGGAAAATAAAAATTAGGAGATGGAGGTTGGGGTTATTGCTGTTTTTGTGAACTTTTATTTTGCAAATCATTGAAAAAATACAATTTTGAATGAAAATCAGTTTTTGTATGTGTTATAGAAATAACTGTGGTAAAACAGTTTTCTTTGCATTTCAGTAGTTTAGGAGCTTTGACAAACCCCCCCCCCCCTCCAAAAAAATGAAAGAAAATAAATAAATAAAATTTCTGGCTCCGTGGCGACCTACACGTCGGGGACTTCCGGCAAGAAATTCTAGCCACTTTCACCCCTGGGTGGGACGCTTGTACATCCTATTTTAATGTGGTGGTATGAACCTCCTAATCACCACAATGGACTAGTACAGAGTCCGCATCACTGCAGACGCTCCACCAATCCTCCTGTCGATCTCCTTCTCCCTCCTGCCCTCACTCATGAACAAGACCTCAAAATACTTAAACTCCTTCACTTCGGGCAGGATCTTTATCCCTCACCCGGAGAGGGCACGCCACCCTTTTCTGACGGTCTTGGATTTGGAGATGCTGATCTTTATCCCGACTGCTTCACACTCGGCTGAAAACCGCTCTAGTGAGAGTTGGAGATCAGGGATTGATGAAGCCAACAGCACCACATCATTTGCAAAAAGCAGCGATGCAATGTTGAGGCCACCAAACCAGACCTCGTCAGCGCCTCGATTGCACCTAGTAATTCTGTCCTTAAGTTATGAACAGAATCGGTGACAAAGGGTAACTTTGACCAACCCACACTGGAAATGGAGCTGACTTACTGCCGGCAATCCAGACCAAACTCCATGTCTCTGTTTTCTATGTCCCAAGATTTAGCTTCCTTAACTGGGGATCGAACTGCCAAGGCCCCCTTCTTTGGCCGCCGCCTAACTCACTGTGCACCCGACCCCGTTGGCCCCTCCCACAGGTGGTGAAGCCATGGGAAGGGGGACCCACGTTTTGTTTTCGGGCTGTGCTTGGCTGGGCCCCATGGATACAGGCCCAGCCGCCTGATGCACGCCTTTGAGCCCCGCCTTCAGGCCTAGCTCCAGAGGGGGCCCCGGTAAGCCCGGTGTCCGGGCAAGGGAAAACTGACTCCGTTTATATTTGTCATCAAAAAAGGGTCTTTGGAGGCATGCTTTGTTTGGTCCCTCACCTAGGACCTGTTTCCCATGGGTGACCCTGCCAGGCGTATAAAGTCCCAGACAACATAGCTCCTATGATCATTGGGACACGCAAACCCCTCCACTACGTGCAGACTACATACTTAAATAAGGATTCAAAATGTATTTTTTCTTAATGTAAAAAAATGTATTTTCTCTGGTCCTATCGCTTCACATGGATGGTGGTAGCGGTATCTGTTGGCTTCGGGCAAAATGCTTCCTGGTTAAAGGTTCCACATTTACAGGTGGACCTCCAGCTGGTAGAATTCCACAACCTGTGTTTTACCTGTAAACTTGACATAATTACAGTCCCACTTACTCTCGCAGCATTGTGAAACAACCACTTTGCTAGAGGAAAATGATCAGTGCGTAATCTTATGTCTGGGATGGGGATTCACGCCTGTCTTTGTGAGGGGAAGGACTGGCGGCGGCAGGAATGTTCAAAATGCTTGAGATCGTTCACCTTTACGAAGGCCGACAGGGAATTGACATCATTACTCAAGAGGCGTGTGTATGCTTGTAGGGGAGCGAAAGGATACAAGTCACAATGGGGGTTTAAGTGTGTGTTGCTGCGCTGAGCTCAATGAACACCTAAGAGGTTTTCACTTCGCTTTACTGGTATTTGTACAATGGGACCAGGGGTCGCGTTAATCGAATATTTTCCGTCTTTGACCGATTTTTTAAAACGGTGACGGAAAAAACTGAAGTCCATCTGTCATTTTGACAGGTTGCAATTCACACCCCAGACCACAGGGTGGCGACTGAGCATATTAATTGGCTATTGTCTCTCTTGATGCATGACGTCGTTGGCCTTACTCTGAAAAATGTCAAGGCAACTCAGTGTCCGAAGTTTCTTCAAAAAGTCCCAAAACGACGATGGTGTTGATAAAAGAGGTGAAAAAACAGGGACTGCACAAGCGGGCACGCAATTCAAGTCCATGCGCACCAGGAGGAAGGTGTAAGGCTCCGTTCAGGCCACAGCAGGTGAACTGTTAATTTCATTGTTCCCTAATGTAGCCTACCTACTGGGGCCACAGTCAGCTGTTTTTGTCAGTGCGGAGAAAAAGTTACATATTCATCTGCTTGATGTGTGATGGCACGGTGTGGATTCTTTGTTAAGCTTGTTCGTAAGAGAATATTAATTTAAAATGAATGAAAACTAAATACTATTGAATATGTTGAAGCGGTATGCAATGTTAAGAGTCTTGTTAGCTCGAATTGCTGTGTCCAGCCGCTGTAGCTCTGCTGCTCTCTGTGAACTCTCTATTCAAGTGTCTTTGTCATGTGACTGTGTCGTAGCCGGTAACGCGCTTGGCCAAATGGACACACAAGTACGGAAGGTGAATTATGCCAAACGAAGGGTCACCACAATGTCATTATCATCATTTTAAAAATTTAAGTGACGGGTAAAAATAGATTATGACCGGATTTTTATGACCCTGTCAGTCAAAATGACAGACAACGAAAAAGTCTAGCGCAACCTCTGATTGGGACCATCAGGCAAACTGTGTGCCATTCCCAACCCAAAATGTTCTGTATCCTTGGGCTGTCAAGTTGTCATGAGATTCAGGAAGACAAAATTAACAGGTCTGTCAAAAGGATTGTTTTGAAATTGTGGGATTTGTTTCAAAGTTCCACAGAAAACTACAGTATTTCCTCTTTAAAGGGAACTAACATTAAAAGTTATTTATGGAGAGTTGTAAACAGGGTAGAGTTTGGATAGTTTGTGTTAGTAACACATCAATTATATGCAACCTTTGAAAAAAACTTTATTCCTACAGAAGTTGTCGTTGTTGATTACATTGCAATGGGGTGACGTAAAAGGGTGCGGCGGGGCGGGCCGTAGCGATGAGCTCTCAACCATTCATCAAAGCAAACTGAGATAAAAATAGAAGACTGACTAAGACAGAAGTAAAAATGAAACTGAAAATGTGGACAATGTGCAGGAGGAATCTTTAATTGGTCACTTTCAATGATGTGTCTGTGATGAATGTTCACCGATGCCAACACAGACGTAAGTTTTCTAAGAGGGTCGTGAAGAGCAGCTCCGCTGGTTAATTAAGGCTGTTTCACACTATCGGCAACCAAGTGTGAAAAGCGGCCGGCGGCAAGCACTAAATGAGAAGAGTCAGTTAGCCTGATGTAGACGGATTCAGGAAGTGTAAAGCGGGTGGACTCCAGCAAGCTTTTGTCATATTTGTGTGTGTTCTCAGCTCTTTTTTCTTCATGCAGCACCTGATCGAGCCAGATTGGCGGGGTAATGCGACACACCTGTGCTTGATTAGGAAAGCTCAGTATTTAAGGAAACCTGTCACCATCTGCAAGTGTCGGACTATTGCTTGCTACTTGCCTTGCTTACCGCTTGTGTGTTCATCGTCAGCCTTCGAGTTTCCCGACGTTCTACGGTCGTATTTTGGTTTGGTCATCTTTACTTTAGTGCTCTTTTGGGCTTTGTAGTTTGATTCTTGTACTCTGTTATATTCATGCATATTTCGCATGCTCCCTTTGTTGTACTTTACTATTATACTCGCGTTTATTTGCGTGCTCTCTCAGTTTGTTATATCCGCATTTTTCGCGTGCTCCCTTTGTTGTAATTTATTATTACACTCGCGTTTATTGGCGTGCTCTCTCAGTTTGTTAAACCCGCATTTTTGGCGTGCTCCCTTTGTTGTACTTATTAAACACAAACATTAGCTTTACCTGATCTCCTGGTCTGTTTTTGGGATTCACATCAACAGCTTGCCGTTCTTGACAGAATAGTCCGACCACATGGATCCCACGGACTCGGAGGATCTTTTCCGTGCTCTCGCTGGTCACGACCAAATGATCAGTCAACACGAGCAATCGATATGCAAATTAGTGGATGTGATCAGCTCGCTCACCACAAGAGTTGCGAATATGGCTCCGCCTGTAAAACCCGGTGGAATAATTGACGCTACCGTGGCGCCCGACCTGCCCGCCCCTCCTCCGATGAGCCCGCCGGCGTCTTTTCGGGAGCCTATGTTGCCACACCCTCATCGTTATGAGGGAGAGCCAGGTGCTTGCCGACAGTTTTTGCATCAGTGCTCCCTTATTTTTGACCAGCAGCCTTTTACGTTTGCTAGTGATAGATCCCGTGTAGCTTATGTAATGAGTCTCCTCACCGGTAAAGCGGCTACATGGGCCATGGCGGTAAGCAACACAAGGCCCGTGGTCCGTAATTGTTTTGAAACTTTCGAGACGGAGTTCGTGAGAGTTTTTGATCATCCGGTTAGGGGCAAGGAGGCAGCCAGCCGCCTGTTGGATTTTTTTTCAGGGCGATCTGACGGTAGCAGACTACTCTATTCAGTTTCGCATTTTGGCCGCGGAGTGCGGTTTTGGAGAAGCGGCGCTGTGTGGGATTTTTCGGCGTGGGCTGTCTTCTGCAGTGAAGGACGAGTTAGCGGCCCGGGACGATTCGTCGAATCTGGAGGACCTGATTTCCTTGTCCGTGCTTTTGGACAATCGTCTGAAGGAACAGGAGAGGGAACGTGCCATGGAGCCTCGGGGACGTCGTTGGTCGTCGTCGCAGAGCGGCCCGACTGCGGTCCATAAAGACGGCTTCGTCGAGCCGCCGTCCGTCTCTACGCCGACGCAGAGTCCAGTCCCGACGGGAGGGGAGCCTACACAACTCGGTGGCGGCCGCCTTTCTGCTGCGGAGCGACGGAGGCGGTTGGAGGCAGGCTTGTGTCTCTATTGTGGCTCGCTGGGACACCCTATCGCCGCCTGTGACGCTGTTCCTTCGCGTTGACCTGGATCTTCGGTTCCTGGGGTTCCCCTCGCCCGAGGGGGGCCGAGGTTCGTACATGACAGCAATCCGTCAAGTGAGTTGCCCCGCGACGACATAAAGGAACCCAGACACCCCCAAGGCGTTATGAGACTGCAACTGTCGTGTGAATTGTCACATGGTGGGGTTAATTCTAAGTTTACTGCTCTGATCGATTCGGGGGCAGATGATTGTTTTGTAGACCAGAGTGTTGTGGACGCTCTTGGCTGTACGTTAATAAGACTTGCTAGGCCAAAACGGGTTTTAGATCTCGATGGGCGACCCCTGGCGGATATTAGGTTTATTACGCCTCCACTCAAAACAAAACTGTCGGGAAATCATTTTGAGGTCCGAAGCTGGTTATGCCGTGTAAATCTGCTCCAGTAGTGCTGGGGCTCCCCTGGTTGAAAGTACATAACCCCAATATTGACTGGGCTAAAACGCAAATAGTAACTTGGAGTACTTTCTGTTATGCACACTGTTTACGGTCGGCGTGTCTACTTCCCGCTCAAGCACACGTGACGACCGAGCCAGTTAATTTGGTTAATGTTCCTACTGATTATCACGATCTCAAATACGGTACATTTTTAGTAAAGAGCATGCTATGACCCTACCACCGCACCGTCCCTACGATTGTGCCATTAACTTGCTGCCCAATGCCCCACTGCCCAATTCAAGGTTATATCAGGTCTCTAAACCGGAGCAGGAGGCAATGAGGGAATACATCTCCTCTTCCTTAGCGGCTGGCCTTATTCGCCCTTCGTCTTCTCCTTTGGGGGCAGGGTTTTTCTTTGTCGGCAAAAAAGATGGGGGTCTTAGGCCGTGCGTTGACTACCGGGGTCTCAATGAGATTACTATAAAGAACAAATACCCCTTACCATTGTTGGATTCGGCTTTCGCCCCATTAAAATCAGCCACCATTTTCACGAAATTAGATTTGCGCAGTGCTTACCACCTGGTCAGGATTCGTGAAGGGGATGAGTGGAAAACCGCTTTCAAAACACCGCTCGGGCATTTTGAATACCTGATCATGCCTTTCGGTCTGACTAACGTATTCCAGAGCCTCATAAACGATGTGTTACGCGACATGTTGAATGTATTCTGTTTTGTATATCTGGACGATATTTTAATCTTCTCAAGAAGCCTGCAGGAACATCAGCAACATGTCCGCCTGGTTCTGCAAAGACTTCTGGAAAACAAACTATTTGTCAAAGCAGAGAAGTGCGAGTTTCACCAGGATTCAATAAAGTTTCTGGGGTTTATTGTGGAAAAGGGACAGCTCCGGCCTGATCCCGCTAAAATTCAGGCAGTAGCCGAGTGGCCGACTCCAACATCGCGTAAGCAACTACAAAAGTTTCTCGGGTTCGCCAACTTTTACAGACGTTTCATTCGTAATTATAGTATGAGGGCCGAGCCCCTTACTAGACTAACCTCCAACAAAAGGCCGTTTACGTGGTCTTCGGTGGCAGAGGCCGCATTTGTAGGCCTTAAACGGGCATTTACGAGTTCACCTGTCCTGGTCCATGCTGATTCTGATCTTCCGTTTGTGGTCGAGGTTGACGCATCGAGTTCCGGAGTGGGGGCCGTCCTGTCCCAGAGGTCTACCGTCGACCAGAGACTGCACCCATGCGCATTCTACTCCCGCCGCCTCACCCCAGCGGAAGCAAACTATGATGTCGGCAACCGGGAGCTACTCGCCATTGTGCAGGCTTTGCAGGAATGGAGGCACTGGTTGGAGGGGACGGAAGAGCCGATCCAGATACTCACAGACCACAAAAACTTGGAGTACCTTCGGGCTGCCAGACGCCTCAACTCTCGCCAGGCCCGTTGGTCGTTGTTCCTGACCCGCTTTAACTTTGCAATTACTTACCGTCCAGGGTCAAGGAATGGAAAGGCTGACGCGCTATCAAGGATCCATGAACCGGTGGAGGAGGGTCCTTCAGAGGAGCCGGTCGTACCTGACCGCCTGATTGTTGGGGCGCTACGGTGGGAGGTCGAGCGTCTGGTGGAGGAGGCCTTGCGGGGTGTAACGGTGCCTGGAGGCTGCCCCGCTGACAAGTTATTCGTTCCAGATGCTCAACGTGCAGGAGTGCTGAAATGGGGTCACACTTCCAAGTTCGCCTGCCACCCAGGTGTGTCTCGCACGTTCTTCCTCATTTCCCAGAGGTTTTGGTGGCCGGGTATGCGCAGGGACGTCATGGACTACGTCGCTGCTTGTACCATCTGCGCTCGAGGCAAGGCGGTTCATCGTCCCCCAGCTGGATTACTGCATCCACTTCCTGTTCCATCTTGCCCTTGGTCCCATGTGGCACTGGACTTCATCACTGGACTCCCGCGCTCCAAAGGTCTTTCTGTCATCTTGACTGTGGTGGACCGTTTCTCAAAGATGGCACACTTTGTCGCACTCCCCAAGTTACCCTCAGCTCTGGAGACTGCTGATTTGTTGGTGGCGCACATATTCCGGGCTCACGGCATTCCTACTGACCTGGTCTCTGATAGGGGGCCACAATTCGTCTCAAAAGTTTGGGGGGCGTTCTGCAAGGCATTGGGGGCCACACCTGTGCTTGATTAGGAAAGCTCAGTATTTAAGGAAACCTGTCACCATCTGCAAGTGTCGGACTATTGCTTGCTACTTGCCTTGCTTACCGCCTGTGTGTTCATCGTCAGCCTTCGAGTTTCCCGACGTTCTACGGTCGTATTTTGGTTTGGTCATCTTTACTTTAGTGCTCTTTTGGGCTTTGTAGTTTGATTCTTGTACTCTGTTATATTCATGCATATTTCGCATGCTCCCTTTGTTGTACTTTATTATTATACTCGCGTTTATTTGCGTGCTCTCTCAGTTTGTTATATCCGCATTTTTCGCGTGCTCCCTTTGTTGTAATTTATTATTACACTTGCGTTTATTGGCGTGCTCTCTGTTTGTTAAACCAGCATTTTTGGCGTGCTCCTTTTGTTGTACTTATTAAACACAAACATTAGCTTTACCTGATCTCCTGGTCTGTTTTTGGGATTCACATCAACGGCTTGCCGTTCTTGACAGCTTTTTTACTATAGTTCCAAGCACCAATGCATTTATTTTTCAACAACGACTTTTCCTATTTCAAGGAGTAGAGAAGATTATAATAGCTGTGTAAAGAGTTTTACTAGTTTCAGTGAGAATGTAAATGGTTTTATTCGCGAACTACATTTCCACACAAACACACACCGAGATATCATTTAGCCTAGCAAGGAGAGGTGTGAAAGACATTTTTCTAAATTGATTATTGGCACTTTTGGAAGGAAATACATTTGGGAACCTCCACCCACTTCTGAAAAAGACTAAATGTAATTCTAGCATGAGCGTAGCATTCGTGTTAGCATTAGCTTCCAAATGGCGAGCGTACTCTTATTACACTGGCCAGTCTAATGCAGAGCCACTTGCCTTTTCTGGTCAGCGAGTCGAGAGGATGTTAAACGCTCGGGCAACTTTTCGTGGCTTCCAGGTAGGTTTATTTGAAAACAATGTCTTGCTTTTCCTGCTGAGTGTATATTATGATCACAAAACTGCCACTGTCCCTGTAGATGCTACAATATGTGCTCGTCTTAGGGTTGCCAACTCCCTGAGAAAAAAATAAGGGACAACTCACTGGTAGAGCCGACTGGCCCGTTAACAGTCACTCTTATTTTTTGTGTTGATTATAATAATAGTAATAATAATAATAATATATTATATTAATATTATAGTATTATAATAATTTTACTCAAACCTGAAATAATGAGGTACATATTCGAGTGACATGGAAAAAAAAAAAAATATCAGCAACGTATTTTTAATACAAAAAAGTTCTAGAATAAATTTATAAATAAATAAAATAATTCTTGCCAAATTTAAAACTGTATAATTTAACCCCTCAGCCCTTTTATTTTGTGCGTGTTTTTTAAAATTTTTTATTGAAATTTTTTTTTTTTTAATAGATAATTAGAAAAAAAAATATTTTTTTTTCTTTAAGTGCAAACATAAACCCTGAGGTAATTTCCCCCCCATTTTTAACAATTTAGGTGCGTTCAAAGTCCCCACAACAATAACATCTTCGCATATGATTACTCCAAATATATTGTGGAAATACAAATGAAATTGGAAGAACACAAAAATATAATACAATTAGTGAAAATAAAGTACACAGAGAAGAACAAGAAAACAAATTATCATCGTTTTAAACATTTTTGCTCAAGTTTCACTCAAACCTTATCTCCCACACTCTTACGTTGTCTTCCGTTATCATCAAGGCAAGCAACAGTACCTCGACCAATGAGATGAGTGGGATTTTGTATTGTGATTTCACTCATTGCAAAAAGCAGGCAAGGCGGAGGAATGTGTTTCGTTGCATATTCTTGTAAAGCACCATAACAGCACACTATTTGCGAGTTTCATGATAATACTGGACAAAGCTCAATAGAGGACACGTACTTTTGTTCCTGAATACAGGACGATGCAATTTTTCACAGGGACAGTTGGCAACTCTAGCTCGTCTATTTTCATTCGAAATTGTTGGAAACCTTTATTTTTGGACTAAAACTATTAATTTTACAGAGGAAAATATTTTGAGTAACTGTCCACTGAAATTAAATAAAATTTGTATGAGATTTCGTCGACTAAAACTAAACAAAGATGAAAACATTTTGAAACTAGAAAACTGCGATATCTGGAGAAATTACTCTGGGTCTTTGCTGTGTGGAGATACAGATCTTAGCCCCGCCCAGATTGGTTAGGGGACATTTCGGGAACAATATCAGGTCACTTCCTGTTGATTTGGGGACATTTGGGGACACACGTCCAGGTCATATCAGGTCATTTGGGGACATCTGGGGGCGTGTCTTGGTCAAATCAGGTCATTTGGGGACATTTGGGGGCGTGTCCTGGTCATATCAGATCATTTGGGGACATTTGGGGGACATGTCCTATTGATATCTGGTCATTTCCTGTTGATTTGGGGACATTTGTTTTTTGCCATTGAAAATAAATGGGAAATTTGGACGTCCATGGCCGTCAATGGCATTGACTTACATTTGCGTCAATGGAATTAAAGTACATTGGCATCAATAGAATCAACAAACATGGCTGTCAATGGAATTAAAGTAAATGCTATTGAAAAGGAATGGGAAATTTGGACGTTCATGCCGTCAATGGCATTGACTTACATTTGCGCCAATGGAATCCAAGTACATTTTGCAAAAATATAATTGATATACATGGCCATCAATGGCATCTGACTAAATTGGCCTCAATTTAATGTTAATGCTATTGTCTTTTCCAAATATCCAGCTAATGGCTAAAATATAACGAAGACTAATTAGTATTTTCGTCCAAAAGACTAAGACAAAAATTAAAAGGGCTGCCAAAAACAACACTGCTATATGCAATAAATGACATTATTGTATATTCAAACAACCATCATCTCCCTCATTCAGACCTATGGACAATTATTACTAGTAGATTCTTCAATGGAGCAAACGATGAGGCCTTATAAATATGAGCCAGCAGAAGCCTTGGGTTTTATGATAAACTGCTGCCATCAAGTGGTTATTGAGAAAAAGTGCAGGTCAGTTAAACCACATCACTTAGGTTCTACACAGCCTTGTTTCATCATCACACAGCTACAGGGAAAAACACCCTCAAATGATTCTTTGTGTTTGCAAGTCATTTCACATGGCAATAAAGATTTGAAGGAAGGAAGTCTTTTTTTTTTCCCTCATTGACTACAGATATTAACTGGCTTTTGCTCACACTTTCTTCCTGTTTTTCTCTCCCCGCTAACCAATAACAAACAATACTAGGAAAGGGGTCTGCGCTTTGTCTAGACGGCGGCCCATCAGCTGTGTCTGATGTGATTCAGAGTGCGGCCTAACAACAGCCATGACAACTGACCTGTCTGGCTGAGGTCACTTGGAAGAAAGACGCTTGGATTGCTTTACACTGCAAGCCCCCCTCACCCACCACCCCCAACGTGATCTAATCTGGTGAAGATCATGTTGCTTTGCTGTCCAATGACAACAGGAAACCATCATATTGGTTTCAGCCTGGGGCTAGGGAGTGGGGGATAATAAGCCAAGAGAAGCCACTTTACACACAACTTCCCAAAAAAATGTTGGAAAATGATTAATTTCACTTCATGACAAATATAATTTACTAAACGAATCTCACTGACTGCAATGACATGTTTTGCTACATAGAGGGCAGAACGACACAACTATTACATGACCATTTTGCGCATGGTCACACTGCAAATAAAGAGAAAGAATGCAACTGAGACAATAAATCAATGTACCGGTGTTCTGCAATTCCTTTCTACGCGGCGAAACGTCCCTACACATTGGTCAGCGTGCTTGCACAAGTATCCGCACGCATGCGCACATCAGTGAAAAGCGGCGAGTACTCACTATTTTTGTTTTTATTGCATTTTTAAAAATTACTTTCATTGCATCAAAAATTTCCCATTTCCCCCTCATACTTTTAACCATTGTGTTTTTTGTGGTAGCTTTAAGGTGCTTATGACAGGATTAAAAAAAACGCTTAAATAGCATTATTATGTGAATTAGAATCATATCTTGAGACGATTTGACTATAAACAACAATTTGGCAAAGTGCAGATGACGAGAAATTAGTATTTCAATCTGCCGTTTAGCCAAGCCTATCATAGGGCGCTAGTGTCCCCAACAGGAGGATGACGTCGGTAGGGTCACGGTTTCATCTGATTTAGAATTCAGTCCATTGAGTGGGAATTATTCAGAACGAGGAAAATGCGACAAAGAGAGCAGCAAAATGTCATTGTTTCAATCTCTCTACTCCAATATTTTTTACAGGATATTCTTTTTATGAATTATTTTTCCCCAATTGCTAAATGAACGGTACAGTCATGAGAAATAACAGTTTTGTGCTAAATAGAATATGAAATATAAAAAATGCATTTATTCAGTACGACATGGCAAAATTATTCCAGAATGGTCAAAACTGTCGACTTCACCTTTACTGTCGCACTTCCCGAATGATATTTTATGCCACCGTAGTTAGTCCGGCTGTCATTTCTCTGCTCCGGCTTCAGAGAATGTAAACAAACCAAGAGGCGTGACAGCTAGCCGACATGCTAACCCGAACCGAGTGATGTCTCAAAGTCTTAATTTCGCTTTTCGAAGAGAAAAATCACACAAAACTAGCCCGGTTCATGTCGGGGTTGTCGATTGTTGATTGATTGGCAACCCGCCCGGTAGCGAGCAAGTTAAAGCTCATCGTTCCAGGAGTAAGCAGCTCGACAATGACCACCGGACAAACCAGCCGACGTCGGAGGAGTGCGTAACTGCCACATGGTCAACACGGATATGGCGTAAATTAATGCTTAACTACACGGTGAAGACGTAAACAGTGAGAGAGTGGCCTGCAGTTGTTGTGTGCAGCTAACAAGGCAGGATGTGTCTGAGGAGAACTTTTCTACATGATCGTCCATGATCAAACGTAAATAAATATTCCTTTATTTAATGAAAGTTTCTCGTGTTTACTTTGTAATCGCTGTATTTGCGGCCATTTTAACACAACGTTGCAATTTTTGATGGGGTGGAAAATTTGACAGAACACCAGGCTCGCGAAGAGAGCAATAAGCCGAGTATAGCGCTCTCCCGGCGGGGGGTTGTGTGACAAGCCGCCAGTCGTCAGCTTAGTGGCATTCTCGGTGGACAATCAGCCACAAAATGCAAGCCACGTGTGCCATGATCCCAGTATTTGACATAATACAAAACACGATGTTTACTCACTTCCTCGTAAGTCCAGTGGTCCCAAAGTTGTCGGACACTTGTCTTGGCCAATCTCGGGTTGAACGGGAACTTTCTGATACCCAAAAAGGCTCTCCCTTGTGCAGCAACAATTTGGTGCAGCCATTTGGCTGGCGTGATGCGAAAAATAATAAAATTCATCCCCAACATCAGCTGAATCCGCAGTCCATCTGCATGTTATAAAGCAATGCTACATTGTGAGATGCTGACCTGGGTGACGTCGCATTTGTCCTAAACCCGAGACTGGAGCCAGAAGTTACTCATTTTCATGGCATGGCATTCAAAAATTGAATATATAAAACGGTCACTTCCACACATATCCAAGCGGTCCATTTCATTCAGGAGCATAAAACACTGCGTGAAATATGAAATAAACATGCTTTTTGGTGTCATACGCACTTTAAAGCAGAGTGTAGATCTGTTGACCACATTAGTCATGTAGTGTATTTAAACCGTGCTTATTTGATATAACTACATTTAAGTATTTTCTTAAGGCATTTTTTTAGTACGTTCTGCCTGTATGCACCTAGACAAAGCAAGTTGAGAGTGCACGGTAGTGCTTTGGGTGTCAAATTCGCCTCATGTAGAACGTTTTGCCGATGTAGACATTTTGGCAGAACACTGACATTTTAATAAGCTGATGGTGTTTTTCTGATATCCTCTACAGACCCTCTTTTTCGATCGATTAACAACCACATTGATGTGTTCAATACAATCATTGGACTAAGGGTCTGAAGTCACTATCAAAATTCTTCTCCCCTATGCCGTTAAGTGCCATTGCTGGCGATAGACGTCCAGACCATCATTCGCTGCCGCCCCTCCCAGTTCAAGTAGATTGGACTTAGTGTTTCTGACTGTCTCATGAAAAATGGAATCGTCTGGGATTCAGAAACAAAAATATGCGTTCCTTATTGCGCTTTCAAGGGATGCTCTTTGTCCCTTATTATCATCAAACTCAAAAACAGTGTCCTATTTGTAGAATGAACGAATACTGGTATTGTGCTAGTACAAGAATATGCAGGGAAATGCATTCCCAACACCGTTGACAAGCAATTTTACTATGTCTATGTTCTGCACCAATATGCTTATAACTCATTTTCTGCTATTGATAGCTAGAGTTGCCAACTGTCCCTTGAAAAACGAAATTGTCCCATATCAAGAAACAAAATTATGCAAGTACAAAATAGCTTGGATTGTATGTGAGGGCGTGACTATAATGACACACTTTCACGTTACAATGGCGACGTCAAGGTCTAAAACATTGGTTCTTAACCTTGCGAAAGGTACCGAACCCCACAAGTTTCACATATGGATTGACCGAACCCTTTGGAATTTGACAATAAAGCATATTTTTTCAAATTAACAACCGATATGTATCGCAGCTTGCAAGCTAATAATTTAGCAAATTCCTGTTCAAAATTGTTCTCATTTTGACAGCATGTTTTATAAACAGGTCAAATTTTAAAACCATGCTGTCTATTGGTCTGTTGTATTCCCCCATACCAACTGCAAGTCAACCTTCCACTGAGCAAACCAGTTCCTCCTTCCATCAGATCAAATGATAACATGGATTAAGCCTGCAAATCGTGAGAAAATCAGTCCAAAACTTGGTCTAAAAAGCCACTTTGCCCAGGTTTAATCAGCGACCCAAAATAATGCTCTGTGTTTCTTCTTCACCTTCGACGAACCCCTTAAACTCACTCACCGAACCCTTGGGGTTCGATCGAACCCAGGTTAAGAACCACTGGTCTAAAAATAGCATTCGTGCGGTATGCTATTACAAATGCATACACAAACATACTGTATATTAGCTGAAACAACGTACAGCCTTATGTGGGCCGAACCAGAGCGCAGCTATCCTTTATCCATGTCCGACGTCTGAGTCTGCGCCTGAGTCATACAACACGACAGTCCCGTAAGACCGAACGTTGCCACCAGAGGGCAATGTATCCTCCATCATTAAACAAAATATAATTTTGGACTTTTTGGTTGTTATTCGTTTTTCTATAAGACACTATTTTAGAGTTTCATGATAATATGGGACGAATCACCTCCCTTGAAAGCTCAATACAGAATACGTAATTTTGTTTCTGAATACGGGACCATTCTGTTTTTCAAGGGCCGGTTGGCAACCTTAGCTGTCGTTAGCAGAAAATTAGTTAAAAGCATCTTGGTGCAGGACATAGAGATAGGAAAATTGCACGCTCAACTGTTATGGGCTTGCAAAACATTGACTATCAACAACACGACTAATTTGATTCTGGCAAAGACTCTTTGAAACTCAATGTAGACTAATTTCTAAGTTGACAGTCAACATCCCTGTCCCGCCATGCTGGCGTGCATGCGTGTGTGTGTGTGCAAGCCAGTGTCAAAGTTGGTAAAGGGGCAGACTTACTGGAGCCGATTCCTTGTACCCTCTGACGACAAGATACCGGTCAGACCCACCTTGAGCTGACGCCAAGATAGGAGGGGCAAAGTGAGGGTTTGAAACAAGATCAGGCAACACGATGAGAGGTGACACACGCAAAAAGGTGAAAAAAGTGAGAGTAAGTGGAGAAGAGCAGAAAAAAAGACAAAGGGATGAGAGGAAACTGTATGAGTGGAAGAGAGACACAATAAAATCCAGAGAACACTAAGCTTTGCCCGAGGCATCATTTGTGTGTCTGAGTTGGGTGCACGGAGGCCAAGAACGGTGTCATACACAGCTGAAGACATTCATTGTGAACATATCCTGGCAGCCAACACACACATCTGGATTCCTCATAATGAAATGCAGACCACTGCAAAGTTTTCCTGAGCACACAGAGCAGAAAAACAGTGCCTATAGCTTGTTAGGCTTGTTTAATTGAAACATAATCTACAGATGATCCTTTTTGCACACATAAAACTTAAGAAAAACTTTCAATTGTGTCACTTTTTCATTCACCTGGCAGGCTTGCACATTGGTGCAGTAGAAGACATAATAATGACTGATTCAATGCATGGACCATGCATATTTGTTTAGTGCAATGATTCTTAATTATTTTCTGTGACACCCCCATCATTGAACAGAGGGACAGTTTTTTTTTTTAAATTTTTGCAGCACGTGTATCATCCAGCATGACCAAGACCATGTCTAATGCTGCAGGCAGTATTAGCTCCTTTGCAATGGTGTAGGGTTGTTTTTCACTAAGCAACTTGGTATGCCACCTTATCTGATGCTAACAGTGCTCGCTGGTTTACTGATGTAGAACTCACAAAGCGGGACAATTGTTGGCAATTATTGGCACGTTTTTGCTGAGAAAAAAATCAAGCGGCTTATCAATGTAATTGGGGTCTAATGTCTTTAAGTGACGTCTCAATTGATTTGGCTTCATGCTGTTTGCTGCCAACATTTTTTGACACAGTAAACATACCGATCTGTGCTTGTCTACCATTGTATTAAAAGTGAAGCGAAACGCTACATAGGCTTTGTCTTATTTCCTCATCCTGGCTTTCAGGAGATATCTCTAACATCCCTGTCAAATATTTTTTCAACGTTATATTATTATTATATATTTTTTCCGTACAACAGAAAATTTAGGTAGCAATCCGTTGGTTCCTTTATTTAACTTTGACATCTTTTTAAAATGATATATCAGTTCTCGGCGGGAGCATCGACAACCTATTGGGATACAAATTATGTTGTTGTATCTGTACTTAGATTGTCTTCCCTTATGTTGTTAGGATATAATTGACCATAGCATTATTAAGTGAATTACAGTACTTTGTGTTCAGACTTACATTGACCCCTTTTTACCTGCTGAATGTGCCAGTCCATTTTCCCCCCTCAAATGCACGTTTGATTGGTGATGACATGACCCCACTACACACACACGCGCACGCATTCACCCCACCCTGACAGAAATACATATGCCGCCTCCTCTGCCCCCTTCAAAGAGGAGGGATATTAGTTTTTTTCCAGCAGCAGCAGCCATTTTAGGTAATGTAAATACGTCAATGTTGTGTAGGTGGGGAACACACCACTAATTTTGCGACTGAAAGTCCGACCTGCATCAGAGTTAGTATAACATTAATCAATGTGAATTCTTCGAACTCGAGGAGGAAGCTGCTTTGAGAGAAATATCCTCCTGGATGTTTTATGCAGTTAACGTTAATCAAACTGTAAGAAGTGTAGTGAACCAAGGTTTACCCCCTTTTCATCAGTTTTCATTTTTAATTTTTTTAATGGGGTCTTAAAGCAGCCCAAAGGATTTTTTTTTTTTTTTAGTTTGGCTGTGCTTGTGGACAAAAGCTGTGGTGTTTTACCTGAAGGAAGGCTCCATTTTCATTAATTTTTTTCATGACTATTAAGTTTTTTTGGTTATATTTAATTTATTTAGACAGGCAATTTTGAGTGGTATTAAGACAAATGCTTTTTTTTTTTTTTTTTTTTGCATTCCTGGATACTTAAGAGAAGATAAACAATTTTGTGTTTCTTGTGTATGTTAATATAATTTGTGATCAAATAATGCAATTTAAATTGCTAATAAAATCCAGACATTTACTCTGGAAGTTTACATAAAGTTTCCTTAGTAGGATAGTGGTGTATCACCTGAAACAATATATATGCACTGCAAAAACCCTCCTCCTTAAAACTGAGGAAAAAAACAAAAAACAAACTTAAATTCCCTTGTTTTCAGTGTAAATCTGCTAGAAATAAGTGAAATTATCTGCCAGTGCTTCAAGTAAATTTTACTCAGATTTCTTGAAATAAAAAAAGAAAATACCTAGCTGCAAAAAAGCTTAACAGACTTATTTTGAGCAAAATGTATATTTAATCTTACAAAAAACTTGTCAATAATTTTCTTAATTCAAAAATAGGTTTTGTTGAAACATCATTTTTTTTCTTGATTTATGTGAAAAATAACCTACTTTTAGATGTATGTTTTTGATAAGAACAAATAGTAATATTTACTCAAAGTGGAAGAATCTGACACATTAATCTATTAACTAGCCTTCAACACTTAAAACAAGATGGAGAAAATTATTTAACTAGATTCAAGAAAAAATTATCAGATTAAGACGTTGAACTGTAAATTTGCAGTGTGAAATTTAAATCAATAGATTTATAAAGCATTAATCATTTAGCCTATCAATTAATTAAGTTCTTATTGGTGAGAAATGTAGCCCTGCCTGCTGTTCACCCAATGTGTTTGGTGTTATTAACGTGTCCAGCAAAAAGTACATGCAGGTTATGCTGTTATATCGTCCCTACCAATATTGAGACCTAACCTACGCCCTTGTGTAACACACTTATGTACACTTACGTTCAAAACGACATGCATTTTTAACAATAAAACACTTGACACAAACAATTGGTGTTCAAACGTCCATCTAATCTGATCAATATTTAAATATTGTAGATTGAATTAGCATAATTTGTCTAACAAAGGTCCACTAGCTTAAATGCTACGAATGCTAACGTATTTAAATTTTCATAGCAAATCGCTCACACGTAACTACACAAACTGCAGCTCTAAACTTATTTACGAATGCGTACACAAACATACATTAGCTGAAACAACTTACAGCCTTATGTGGGCCAAACCAGAGCCTAGCGATCCTTCGTGCATGTCAAACGTCTGAGTCTGCTCCTGAGTCATACAAGACGAGAGTCCCGCCAGACCCAACACTGCCACCAGAGAGCAGTGTATCCTACATCATTAAACAAAATACAACACTTTTGGACTTTTTGGAAAGTTATTTTGGGTTACCTAAAGGGTAAATTCCGACTTACGCGGAAAATTGTTCTCTGTCGCCTACGTAGGACGGGTGGAAAACACTCAGGGGACTTGAAGTTCCGCCCAATTTGGCCAAACTTAAAATTGTCCTATATGCATGTGTGATACATCATTGGAAAGCTTAAAATCTCAATTTTCTGGGGGAAGAAAAATTTTGAACAGGAGGGCATTAAAAAAAAAATTAAACAGCAAAACCCTATCTGGAGGTGAGACCACGCGAGAGCAGAATTACAGACGCCATGACTTTAACAAGATATTGTCACGTACTTACCTTGTTTCGATCCAAAAACTCCATGTAGCATCATGTGTCAAGACACAGCTGTGAATGGCAACTGCTGGATTTTTTGGGGATTTTATGGGTGAAACATGGCAATATAACAAGGGTCGCGATGCAGAAATCGCAGACATCAAGGAGTGGTCGAGATTTTCTTTTTTATATATTTACCTTTTTAAACATTTTTTTTTTTCATTTTTTTTCTTTGTTTGGATACATTATTTATCATCTAACATATCGGAAAAATTGCGACAGTAACAAAAAAAAATACAATTAAGCAATAGTTATGGGGTAGATATCCGTGACTTTTTTATAGACATCATTTTTTTCATTGTGACGTCATTTGTTTAAAAGTTTAAAATATGCGAGTGAATAATTTGTTAAAGTTGTATTTTTTTAAAAATGAAATATTAGAAATCACTTAATGATTCTAAGCTGAAAATGAGAGACATTTTGAATAATAAATGAAATCAATTACCTTCGTATTATGGCTGGGTTGAAACCAAAGCAATTGCGCAACGTCTGTAAACGGGGGTTTCCAGGGTAAAACGGACAAATTAAAAATAGTTCGGGGGCTTAATGCGGGATGAATCTGCTACGGCAGCATATACGTAGACATACAGTTCTGTCAAACACATCAGTTTCTTTTAAAAGAGGAGTGCAAGAGCAGAAACTACTTTTTCAGTCTTGTCTGTGTTTTCTGCTATATACATGACATATACAGTATATGTCACATTTTTGCAATGGGAGTAAATACTTTTCATTTTTACTTGTACATTTTAAGCAATACTTTTGTACTTTTACTCGACTCATTTTTTTGCCCCTGTATCTCTACTTTTACTTAGTAACAAACAAACAAACAAACAAACAAACAAACAAACAAACAAACAAACAAACAAACAAACAAACAAACAAACAAGTACTTCATCCACCACTGGATGAAATATAACAATGGAGTTCAAGGATAAAGTTTTGTACATATTTTAAACAATGAAAGCAAGCAGTCTGCATTTCACAGTCTTGCAATCATCTGTCAAGCCGGTCTTAAAATTTATTGACGGAATTTACAATACACTAGCTAGTAGCTACAAGAACACATGCTCGCTTACACACTCCCGCACACTGCCAAGCTGCCCATGTGCAACCTATCCTCCATTTTCCCCTCCTCTTTTCGACATCCCCTCACGATACACAAGAGTTGCGCTCAGGTTACACATCCAGGTTGGACTCTCAATTGCTCCCTTAGGCCTTTGGGAAGAAAAACGACGGGGGGCGGGAGGGGACGAGCGGGATGGGGTGAAAAAAAGGAGATGATGGAAGGAAGGTCCACAATAACAGTCTGTTTCCTCGCGTGTTGATGTCTGCAGCCTAACCTTACTGCACCTGTTGTGGAGCCTCACAGTAGCCGGACAGCGATACGGGTTCGCCGGGGGGTATACAACTTTGGCCAGTGATCTCATGTGGCACCTGCATCGTGGTCCAAAGCCAGTTGGGCAGCAGCCAAGCCTGGATGTCAACTTGATGCACTTTGTCAATATCCTTTCACACTCCCCGCGCACTTGACGACCCCTGTCGCCTCCCGATAAACCGGACAGTGTGTTCGTGCTGGCGCTTGTGTGTGGAAGCGCCCCGTTGCCCTCCAACTTACTATGCTTGGTAATTGGTTAAGTGTATAATAAGGTTGGTCATGGGTATCTGCAACCATGCAGCAGAGTTTCAAATTCGATCCAGCTAGCAATTTGCAGAAGAACTGAGGATTGTGTTTATGTTTAGCCTCTGATGTGGGCAGGGACCATGTGAGGAGAATTTTTTCTCGTTTGGTTTTGTGGCAAGAGGAAAGTTCCATCATACTTACCTTTGCAGAAAACTCTTTTGTTTATGTAGAATTTGTAGATGTAAGGTTTCTTAAATTATACATTTTGTAAATAATTTCATGGTTTTGGAGACTTGATTTGGAAGTTAAAAAAAAAAAAAAAAACATGGTTGTGCACACCATCCAATCCCCCTAAAACAAGGCAAATGATATTCTACATCCAATAAATGAATGAATTAGTAATGATAGGAGGAGTTTGACTTTTGCAGGGCGGGAGGCAAAACTTGTTGATGACCCTGAAATGCAGTGTCAGCAATAAAATTAACGTCCAAATTTACCATTCATTTTCATCATGTTTGTTGATTCTATTGATGCCAATGTACTTGGATTCCATTGACGCAAATGTAAGTCGATGCCATTGACGCCCATGGACTTCCAAATTTCCCATTCATTTTCAATCAACAGGAAATGGCCAGATACCAATAGGACGTGTCCCCCAAATGTCCTCAAATGACCTGATATGACTAGGACACGCCCCCCAAATGACCTGATATGACAAGGACATGTCCCCAAATGTCCCCAAATGTCCTGATATGACCAGGTCACGCCCTTCAATGTCCCCAAATGACCTGATATGACTAGGACACGTCCCCCAAGTGTCCCCAAATGACCTGATATGACCAGGACACGCCCCCCAAATGTCCACAAATGACCTGATATGACCAGGACATGCCCCCCAAATGTCCCCAAATGACCTGATATGACCAGGACACGCCCCCCAGATGTCCCCAAATGACCTGATATAACTAGGACAAGCCCCCCAAATGTCCCCAAATGACCTGATATGACTAGGACACGCACCCCAAATGTCCCCAAATAACCTGATATGACCAAGGCACGCCCCCTAAATGTCCTCAAATGACCTGATATGACCAGGACACGCCCCCCAAATGACTTGATATGACCAGGACGTCCCCCCCAAATGTCCCTAAATCAACAGGAAGTGACCTGATATTGTCCCCGAAATGTCCCCAAACTAACCTGGGCATATACTGTACAATGAGGAGCAGAAGTATTTGCACCCCTTGTGATTTTGCAAGTTCACCCACTTAGAAAATAGGCAGATGTCTGAAATTTCAATCGTAAATGCATTTCCACTTATAGAAAAAACAAACAAAAAAATTCCGGCACTCACATTGTATGATTTTTCAATAATTTATTTGTGATTTACTGGGGTTCATAAGTATTTCTACCCCTGAGAATCAGCATACTTCTGCTCTTCACTGTACATACATCGTACATATATATTTCATAATTGTACTATATGCATGTGTGATACATCTTTGGAAAGCTTAAAATCTGTATTTTCTGGTGGAAGAAAAATTTTGACCAGGAGGGCATTTTTTACACTGAAAAAGTAGTTCAAATCAGGTAAGTGAAAAATATATATTTTTGAGAGCTTTGAAATTTTCTTTAAGTTTCTCCCTTAAAAAAAGGTTTTGAACACCCAACCTGGTACAAAATAAAAATTATTGTTTGCTTTATTGCTTTACAACTTTTATAAACAACATTTTAACGGCTCAGTCTTTATTTTAAAGGGTACTGTAAGTTCAACATTTTTAACATTAGGCCATAGACCTCATAATATATTGATGGGACACGGGGCGCTGACACTGCGCCACGCCTTCAGGTAGGGGGCCTACCCACACCTAGCATCAAGAGGAGTTATTCTCAAACACACGCACGCAGCGATATAATGCTGGTTTTAGGTTGACAATGTATGAAAGCGGTACCGCATACAAACAGGAAGGATTGTCTCAGGAATGATTTCTTCGAGGATTCAAGGTAATTATTATATTTTTCGTACCATGCATGCATTTTGAAATGTGAAAAAAAATCAATGGGAGAAATTAGCCGCTAAAGCATTGGCGTCGTACTTAGCAATATTTACGTAAAATAAATGCTAACTGCCCGTTTTTTTTTTGCTTTTAACCAAGAATCAGGTCTGTTTTACGTCCATATCTATAAATAATTCAGGGATTTTCATTGTAAAAAGCTTTTTGTTGTGATAAGGCGTCGCCACGTTGGCTAAAAGAGTAGCATCCCATTCGACATATTTACGTAACATAAATGCTTACTGCTGTTTTTTTTGCTTTTAACCAAGAATTGAGACTGTTTTACGTTCAAATCTCAAAATAATTCAGGGATTTAAGCATTTATTCCTAAGAATAATCAGCATAAAAGCTCTTTGTTGTGATAAGGCGGCGCCATGTTGGCTAAAAGACTAGCATCACATTTGACATATTTGCGTAAATAAATGCTTACTGCCGTTTTTTTGCTTTTAACCAAGAATTGAGACAGTTTTACATTCAAATCTAAATGTAATTCAGGGATTTAAGCATTTATTCACAAGAATTTTCATCGTAAAAAGCTCTATGTTGTGATAAGGCGGCGCCACATTGGCTAAAAGACTAGCACCACAGTCGACATATATACGTTAAATAAATGCTAACTGCCCGTTTTTTTGTTTTTTTTTTACCAAGAATTCAGACTGTTTTACGTTCATATCTTTAATAGAATTCATGGATTTAAGCATTTATTTACAATTAATTTTCAAAAAGCTCTTTTGTCTTTGTTTCCACTTGGTCAGTTTTGATGGAAATAGGCCCCCTATGAATCAGCCCCGCATCCCGTCAATATATTATTGTCATATCTGTATGCCTTCTCAGTTGTTTTTTCTTTCCAGCATCTGATTCAGCTGGATGGGCGGGGCCGTGGCCGCACACCTGTGGCGCATTAGGAGCGCTCATTATTTAAGGACTCCTGTCACCGTCTGCGAGTGTCGGACTATTGCATATGCTTGTTCCTGCCTTGCTTACCGCTGTGTGCTCATCGTCATCCTCGGTGCCTTCCGACGTTCTTCGGTCGTGTTCTGGTTTGATCTTATTTACTTTTGTGCTCTTCTGGATTTTGTAGTTAGGATTTTGTACTCTGTTATATTCACGCCATCTTGGGTGCTCTTTTAGTTATACTTGTTATATCCGCGTTTTCTAGCGTGCTCCCTAAGTTGTACTTGTTATATCTGCGTTTTCTAGCGTGCTCCCTAAGTTGTACTTGTTATATCCGCGTTTTCTAGCGTGCTCCCTTTGTTATACTAATTAAACACAAACATTTGCTCTATTGATCTCCTGGTCTGTGTTTTTGGATCCACATTAACGGCTTGCCGTCATAACAATTATGAAGTCTATGATTAGGCTTAATCTTCGAGTAAGTGGGGATTTAATTTGTCGGTGGAGTTGATTCCAACAAATTCCGTGCAGTTTGTCAGTTATTAGGTAATTTCAGGGCTCCGGAGTGGTTAAGCTTGCGCAAGTCAATGATGCCTGCTAAGCATGCCAATAAAAACAATATTAACGGATCTAACAGAGTCAAATAAATTCAAAATGCAGATCATTGTTCGAAATACCCATGCGACCAAAACAATGTCACACCAAACTGCCGTAATTCATTTCATTCTGCAGGACTATTTTTCTAGATGCATAATGCGACCCTAATATAGAGGAGTGCTTTGGCCACTCGTGCTTAGTCTGCTGGGGAGTCCATTTCGTTCCCACCAAAAAAAAAAAAAAAAAAATCAGTGATGAAAAAAACCGATGTGATATCACTCCGCCCTGCTTGCCTAGACAGCCTGTTCCCTGCAGAGCTGCTGGATTACAAATTTGGCTGTTCATACTACATTTATTGACATGCAATGGTAGGTTTTAATAACTTTATCCTGAAAACATAGTCAACACTATTGATTGCATGGGTCATTGGTGATTCTGATGCATTCATATGTTGTTCTTTACTGGCATGCTAAGCAGGCCGCCTTCACTCATGCAAGCTCAGCCACTCTACATCCCTGAAACTAACAAATAACTGACAAACTGCACAGAATTTGTTGAAATCAAGTCCACCAATTAATTAACCCTCGCTAACTCGAAGATTAGGCCTTATGTCAAAATTCTGAATTCCCCCTTTAAATTCAAGTAATTAAAGTCAATATCATGCAATGACATTTTTCGACCATTGTTGTGAATGATACAGTTTATAACAGTTTTAGACATTGACATGCTTTAGTAAATAAACATAATGATCAGTGCGTAAACTGTAATACATGGAATTTTGGTTCCATGTTTCCATATTTCTTTCCATCTTCTTCTGCTCTTAGAGTTGCAGATCGTAGCACCCTCACATTCGCTCAATTTCAATTCCTCATGGTTCCTCATGCTTGTTTTTGTTGAAAAAAAAAAAAAAACACACAGGGAGAACCTGCAAACTCGACATTCAAAACCCAAACCTCTGCAGCAGATGCAGTAATCACTGCAGAGAACATTTATTTGTTATAGCGTGTATATGTCTCCATCTGTAACCTCCTCTTGCTGATTGCCCAATTAGAGGGTAGTGTGACCACAGCATCTAGAGAACCAAGCAGAGCATTGGAACTTATTGTCCCTCATTGCCTGCTCTAGTAACCGGAAATGAGCAGTTTAACTGGGTAAACTCTCTATGGGATTGTCCCTGCAGTGATGACATGTCCACATATAGCAGCTAACCAAAACATAGATTTCCTTAATTACACTTATGAGTAATTTTGGTTTTCTCATGAGGATTCAATAGAGGGCTGGATGTAAAAGCTGGATATTAATTCACTGTGACAGTACTAGCTCTCCTTGCACGCATACAGTAAACTTCCCTACGTTTGTGACTCCTACTGTAACACACTGGACCTAAGATGCTCTCAGTGCATTGATGTTTAGTTTCTATGTGCCAAAGCAGCTGTGAAGGGCTTCATTGCCTCGTTTGCTAGCTTTCGGCCACATACAGTATTATGCAGATTGGACTTGGTGCCTCAGAGTCACATGTTGTGACAAACCAATATATTAGTTGGGATTCCTGGTATTGTCTGTTAAAAGAAGTTTTCGTTTCGCCTCTTTTCCCTGTAAAAACCTGTCCAAAGACGTGTGTTTTTCAGTCATCTTTGCCAGTGTGTGGGCTTATTATTTCCGGGAACAAATCCGATGCCCGTACGTCATACGTCATTTTCGAGGACAGGCGGACATAGAAAAAGACGCTAGATCCAATGGATTTCTATAACGACATCTTATCCGTTTTATTTTTATATCTATAGAGTAGATAGATTGGTGTGTCAAGAGGCACAGGCCAGAATGCGGTCATGAATAAATAATTTCTTATTTCTGTGTGGTGCGGTTGCAAATGCGCCATGGACCGGTACGGTCCCCGGCCTGGGTGTTGGGGACCCCTGATCTAGACCACAGGTGTCAAACCAATTCCACTCAGGGCCTAGTGGGTGCAGGTTTTCGTTTCAACCTATCAAGAAGACACCTATTTGTGTTTTATAGTGCCAAAGTCAAACTAAAAGTATGTGATTTTGTATGTACGCTATGAATGAGCTATAACGTACCTGTGAGGCAGAACAACCCCATGGGCCGTACATTTGACATCACTGAATTTGATAACATGACTGGTGCACACATCTAAAACGCACTGGCACAATTTCTGCTTAGATGGTGGCACATTTTTTGCTTGTGAAGCATCCACAGACGAACACCTTGTGTAGTGGTTTGTGCGTTTTCAATTATGGTCGAATACTTGGAGCGAGTTGATATGAATGTTTCGGAGGATGTGCGGACGCTAGGTGGTACGTGCGAATCGTTTATATGAATTCTTATTACTGTATCAGCAGCTAGTCATAAGCACAAATTTAAAATGCTGTTATTGAAGATGAAACTGATTTTGTGTCATTTTTATTTTAGTTTTATTCTCCAAGTTTTGATGTCATGTGAAGCTGAATAAAGTCAGCGAGCCACACGGACATCTGACATAGTCATTTCGGATCTTAAACCGCCTTCTAACTTGGACTTAGCTCCAACGTCTTGGCAAGGACAGTGCAGTGATGTATAACACATGTTTTTAGATAATTATTTGGGGGTATATTTGGTTACTTAAAGGGTTAATTTAGTGAATTCCTTACGTGGGAATTCGGGTGACGTCACGAGCATAGGAACGGAACCCGTTTGTAACCCGGGGACTACCTGTAAATCATAATTCGATTAATTCGTTCCACAGCCGAAAAACCAATGCTGTTGATGTTTTCACATCTGTGGTTTGAACTTCCTCCTTTGGCCAGCTTATTATCCCAGCATGTATCTGATCGTTGGTAGGGCATAGCTCTGAATTGCTCGGATCTTGTTCTTGCCATTGAGCTGACTTCTCAGGACCTGCCTTATTCGTTGCAGATACTTGACCGTTGCAGATTTCCTTGTTGCCTCCTCGAGGCAACCCCCTCTGTCTGGACTACCTTCCCTCTCTTAGTTACCATTCGGCCACATTGCTCCATTCAATGTCCCTGTTGTCTCTGAAAAGTATATCTTTTAATGGGACAACACTGACAAAATGACACTTTGACACAATGAAAAGTACTTTGTGTGCAGCTTATACAAGGGACATTCAAAAAGTAAAGCACTCAAGTGCATTGCCCGTACAGGATTTTACCAATCTTGTTTATATTTGGCACTAACATGATAGGACACACCTTTTTGCGATTGTTATATGTGTTTTTGTTATTTTCAGATTTTTAAAGCTTAAACTAGCTTCCAAAATGGTTGCCCCTCTTGAAGCTCGTCAGAAACAAAGAGCTGTAATCGAATTCCTTGTTGCAGTGGGAGAAACCCCTCTGAGGATTCACAACTGGCTGGAAAATGCCTACAAATGTCTATAGTACTGTAAAAAGATGGGTACAGCAATTTAAAAACAGTACTGAAGACCATGAAGAGGTGGTTAAAGCCGATAAACCCCGTCGTAGTGGTCACCCATCCACCTCTGTCAATCCTGACAACAAAACTTATGCTGATGAGTTAGTTTAAGCTTTAAAAATCTGAAAATAAGAAAAACAAATATAACAATCGCAAAAAGGTGCGTCCTATCATGTTTGTGCCAAATATAAACAAGATTGGTAAAATCCTGTATGAGCAATGCACTTGAGTGCATTGCTTTTTGAATGCCCCTCGTATAATAAAGTTCATTTATTCCCCCCCCCCCCCCAAATAACTCAAAATATAGCCCTTAATATCTAAACCCCTGGCAACAAAAGTGAGTACACCCCTTAGAAAATACGTACATCCCGAAATGTCCAAATTGAGTACTGCTTGTCATTTTTCTCTCCAAAATGTCATGTGACTCGTTACAGGAGTGTTGTCAGCATTGCTGCTGAGATTGAAGAGGTGGGGGGGTCAGCCTGTTAGTGCTCAGACCATATGCTGCACTCTACATCAAATTGGTGTGCATGGCCGTCATCCCAGGAGGAAGCCTCTTCTGAAGATGGTACACAAGAAAGCCTGCCTGTCTCATCAGACCATAGGACATGGTTCCAGTAATCCACGTGCTTTGTTGACATGTCTTCAGCAAACCATTTGCGGACTTTCTTGGTTCCTCCCGGGGTGACAGCCAGCCATGCACACCAATTTGATGTAGAGTGTGGCGTATGGTCTGAGCACTAACAGGCTGACCCCCCCACCTCTTCAATCTGTGCAGCAATGCTGACAGCACTCCTGTTACGAGTCACATGACATTTTGGAGGGAAAATGACAAGCAGTACTCAGTTTGGACATTTAGGTACAGTGCCTTGCAAAAGTATTCGGCCCCCTTGAATCTTGCAACCTTTCGCCACATTTCAGGCTTCAAACATAAAGATATGAAATTTAATTTTTTTGTCAAGAATCAACAACAAGTGGGACACAATCGTGAAGTGGAACAACATTTATTGGATAATTTAAACTTTTTTAACAAATAAAAAACTGAAAAGTGGGGCGTGCAGTATTATTCGGCCCCTTTACTTTCAGTGCAGCAAACTCACTCCAGAAGTTCAGTGAGGATCTCTGAATGATCCAATGTTGTCCTAAATGACCGATGATGATAAATAGAATCCACCTGTGTGTAATGAAGTCTCCGTATAAATGCACCTGCTCTGTGATAGTCTCAGGGTTCTGTTTAAAGTGCAGAGAGCATTATGAAAACCAAGGAACACACCAGGCAGGTCCGAGATACTGTTGTGGAGAAGTTTAAAGCCGGATTTGGATAGAAAAAGATTTCCCAAGCTTTAAACATCTCAAGGAGCACTGTGCAAGCCATCATATTGAAATGGAAGGAGCATCAGACCACTGCAAATCTACCAAGACCCGGCCGTCCTTCCAAACTTTCTTCTCAAACAAGGAGAAAACTGATCAGAGATGCAGCCAAGAGGCCCATGATCACTCTGGATGAACTGCAGAGATCTACAGCTGAGGTGGGAGAGTCTGTCCGTAGGACAACAATCAGTCGTACACTGCACAAATCTGGCCTTTATGGAAGAGTGGCAAGAAGAAAGCCATTTCTCAAAGACATCCATAAAAAGTCTCGTTTAAAGTTTGCCACAAGCCACCTGGGAGACACACCAAACATGTGGAAGAAGGTGCTCTGGTCAGATGAAACCAAAATTGAACTTTTTGGCCACAATGCAAAACGATATGTTTGGCGTAAAAGCAACACAGCTCATCACCCTGAACACACCATCCCCACTGTCAAACATCGTGGTGGCAGCATCATGGTTTGAGCCTGCTTTTCTTCAGCAGGGACAGGGAAGATGGTTAAAATTGACGGGAAGATGGATGCAGCCAAATACAGGAACATTCTGGAAGAAAACCTGTCGGTATCTGCACAAGACCTGAGACTGGGACGAAGATTTATCTTCCAACAGGACAATGATCCAAAACATAAAGCCAAATCTACAATGGAATGGTTCAAAAAAAAACGTATCCAGGTGTTAGAATGGCCAAGTCAAAGTCCAGACCTGAATCCAATCGAGAATCTGTGGAAAGAGCTGAAGACTGCTGTTCACAAACACTCTCCATCCAACCTCACTGAGCTCGAGCTGTTTTGCAAGGAAAAATGGGCAAGAATGTCAGTCTCTCGATGTGCAAAACTGATGGAAACATACCCCAAGCGACTTGCAGCTGTAATTGGAGCAAAAGGTGGCGCTACAAAGTATTAACGCAAGGGGGCCGAATAATATTGCACGCCCTACTTTTCAGTTTTTTATTTGTTAAAAAAGTTTAAATTATCCAATAAATTTTGTTCCACTTCACGATTGTGTCCCACTTGTTGTTGATTCTTGACAAAAAATCAAAATTTTATATCTTTATGTTTGAAGCCTGAAATGTGGCGAAAGGTTGCAAGGTTCAAGGGGGCCGAATACTTTTGCAAGGCACTGTATGTACGTATTTACTAAGGGGTGTACTCACGTTTGTTGCCAGGGGTTTAGATATTAATGGCTATATTTTGGGTTGTTTTGAGGGGAAAATAAATTAACTCTATTATAT
This sequence comes from Corythoichthys intestinalis, assembly GCF_030265065.1. NCBI lineage: Eukaryota > Metazoa > Chordata > Actinopteri > Syngnathiformes > Syngnathidae > Corythoichthys > Corythoichthys intestinalis. Next base: position 4,899,637 of record NC_080409.1, on the reverse strand, counting down.
AAACTGCACACAGACTACTTTTCATTGTGTCAAAGTGTCATTTTGTCAGTGCTGTCCCATGAAAAGATATACTTTTTATTTTTCCATTCTCTTTTGTGTTTTTTCATTGCAAGCAAAATAAATGAAGCTATTACTACCAAAGCAATTGTAATTGCAATCATTTTCTGGGAGAAATTGAGCATTATCTGACAGAATTGCAGAGGCTTCAATACTTTTGGCCAGCACTGTAAAATGAAAAAGTCATTGTTTCAAAATATATTCCATTTTCTTGTGAATAATGTAAGTTATTTGTATTTATTTTTGTTAATGTATGTACACATATATATCTTTATTATATAAAATGTATTAAGCCAATGCGTACATTATCTTCAATTTTATTGAACTGTACATCCTATGTTCTTAAGTCCCGTATTTTTCGGACTACAAGTCGCACCTGAGTATAAGTCGCACCAGCCATAAAATGCCCAACGAGGAGAAAAAAAAACATATATAAGTCGCACAGGAGTATAAGTCGCATTTTTTGGGGAAATTTACTTGATAAAATCCAACACATAGAACAAATATGTCATCTTGAAAGGCAATTTAATATGAAAGTACAATAGAGAACAACATGCTGAATAAGTGTATATTGTACAGTGCATGATCAACGAAATGCGAACATACTGTCCTCACCAGGACGCTACAGCTCGGTCCACGCTATACAGCGAGCTAAACTCCCAAATGACGATGCTGGACGTCCGTATGATTTGTATGATTCAATTTAGTCCTCGATACCAAACAGGTTCGCATCATCGTAAATAAATGATGATTAGGTGCTATTACAGCAATGACACAAATGGTTAGCATGCGTTCGCTAGCATTAGCACATCGTTCAAACAACCACACAACTGACTCTAAGTGTCCGATCGCAGGTGGAAAACACACAACAACAACAGAAAAGATGATACACACAGGCGTTGCCTCTGTAGAGATATTTTACAAGCATAAACTATGAACGTAGGTTCGCAGCTGTGTTTCTCTCTCGCTAACTCGCCCACTCACTCAGAGCTGCGTAGCTGTCCGTCTTCTTCTGGCGTGTGAGCGCTCTTCTTCACGTAAACAAGTGCGAGTGCGCCCCTACGTGGGCGTGAAAGCACCAAAAACTAAAAACATGCATTTCAATATAAAAAAATCAATAATACAACTGATCACACATTGCTAAAGGCAGAACGTGGCCATAGCTATTAAGAGTTATTCAGATAACTATAGCATAAAGAACATGCTAACATGAACAAGTTTACCAAACCATCAGTGTCACACCAAAACACCAAAATAACATGTGAAATGATATCATAATGTGTTAATAATTTCACACATAAGTCGCTCCTGAGTATCAGTCGCACCCCCAGCCAAACTATGAAAAAAACTGCAACTTATAGTCCGAAAAATACGGTAGTTAAAATTGAGGTTTTGCATTGTGATGTGAGGAAATAAGGGAAAATAAAAATGAGGAGATGGAGGTTGGGGTGAACTCTATGGTGCTGTTGTTAACTGTTATTTTTTCGTCATTGACAAAAAAATACAATTTTCAATGAAAATCACTTCCTCACGTATGCCTATTTACAGTAAGTGTAATGCAGTAGCCTAATGCCTGTGTAAAACCTGTTGTGATTTATAGGTATAACTGCCAAAAACAGTTTTCTTTGCATTTCTTTGGTTTTAGACAGTTTGATCCCCTCAGCCCCAATTCTAAATAAATTCTGGCTCCGACCTTTATGTCAGGGAGTTCCTGCAAGACATTCTGGCCATTTTCACCACTGTTTATGGATCTATGTCCATTTAGTCTTTATAGACAATATGGACAAAAGAAAATCAGACGCCGGAGAAGGGGAGGATAGTTTAGTATAGGCCAACATCCACAATGCACAGTTTCCCATTGCATTTTAAAGGAGGCGTGTAGCCACATGTCCTTATGAAAGTAGTTAAGTTGTAAAACCCAATGTTATGGAACTTTAGAACCCTGGCCTGCACATTGCGCGGCAACTTGGCAGAAGGACAGTGCTGGTATGTCAGGCCTAATTTAAGGATGTCTTATCGTAAGTAACATTTCAGACCATGACAAGGCACGGTCACCTGTTAGCAGCCCAGAAATGACTCAGAGCCAAGTGACAGACAAGCTGTTCAAGAAATGGGGCACAAGCAGTTGCCCAAAGCAGCTACAAGTCCTCATATAAACAAGTGCTCGTGTTGTTTTCTGAGTCTGACAAGGCTGTCAGTGGACATTAGCGCTCCTCTCACTTTCCCCTTACATTCTATTTCGCGCTCTCACCAGCACACACATCAACTTACTGTCAATCTCTCTTATCTAACAATTTCATTTGAAAGAGTTCCACAGACAAAAAAACTTGTTCTTAAAAGATAAATGTTAGTATGAGTTATAATAATTTGATATTAAAACCCCAATTGATGTTTTCAATTTTATAAAATTTGTATAATTACTTAATAAACTAGTAGGTCACGATTGCTGTTGAGGTTGCAATGCACCCTGGGCGGGCTTTCAGAGTATGACTCTTTAGCAACATAAACATGTCATCTGTTCAGCCCTTTCAATTTGAACCCCAGCGGAACATTAATGAGCAGGACAGCTTTGTCGATATTTCACAAAACATTTAGCAAAAGTGAAATGAACAGGAAAGACGGGATGAGATGAGAGGAGGACAAAACCGGTAGTGTTCATGTGGCAAGTTCGTCTAGAGACAGTGACAGCAAACACTCTCTAGTGATGGAGCGGGTGAGTGTTTGCCATCAAGAACTCGAGTTTTCATTTTCAGCTCTTCACAGGAAACTGTTGAGTGATCAAACTTAATTCCATTATAATCATGGAGATTGTTAGCACCCAGAGCTGTCGTATGCTTTACATATAATCAGGATAAACAGTGAAACATAGCAGTTTGATTATTTCTGCAGATAACATCACAGCACACGAAAACTTTCATGCCGTTTGCCTCAAAGTCTAATAGGCTCAGCCTCCGTGACCGAGAGAGTGCCACCTTACCTGATCGGAACCAGGTCACCAACCATCATGTTTTTGTTCCGTAAAAACGCTGTCCAGATTGATGATTGTACCGCCGTTGTTCTCAGATTTTGCGCCCTTATCAGATGTTGCTCCTAAAGCTTTTTTGGCGGTGAATAAGCACTGTTTTAGATTCAGTGGGACTCTCGTTATCCAAAGTTAAGATAAACAAGTAACATTATAAACATACATGTGCGGCATAAATCGATGCTTAAACGACAGGGAAAACGAATGAAGTAATGTATTAAACTTAGTTTAATTGCTGGCAATTCGTATAATTTTCAGCCCAACAGATTATAATGACACCTTATTTTGCACACTGAAATATAAGAGGACTTGTTGTGTACTTTATTTGCTTACTTTAAGCACGTTCGCTGCATGCAGGTAGCGTTCGAGACCACACTGTTTAGTAACATACCACAAGGACTATGTTATTATATTCTACATCGATAGTATGTGTATTGTTTATCGATTTAATAGCTTACAATCAGTGACTCAAGTTCTCAGATGAAAACCAACAAAACTGTTACGGTCTGCGAATGTGTAAGCAAGGTTGGACCCCAAAGCAGACAACAATAACAGAGGTACAAAAAACACGCGATCGCAGAAAAAGAGACGAAAAAAGGGTCCATGACAGTAGGTCGGGATCAATTAGAACCCCACCCCCCCAAAAAAACGAGGGAAGACTGTGGTGAGAGGCAAAGTGCCGCAAAAGCAGGGTAAAAAATATTATAATGCACTCAAATACCTGCACAAGGTAGAGGATTCCAAAAACGAGGGCGGCAACCGGTGGGTTGGCTGGGTGTCGCCTGCTCCGGCGGGGGGGTCCTGCCCTGCCCTGGGCTTGGTGAGCCGTTGGGGGGTGCGGCTGTGGCTCGTAGGCTAGGTGGGCGTGGGGTTTGGTAAGCGCGACCCCTTATCCCATCCCTGAAGGCCGGTTGATGGGGGTGTGGATGGCCCAGGGGACCTCCCTGGATCCCTGGAGGATCACGATGGCCCCTTTGCTGGGCTGCGGGAGGAGGGATGGGTTGCACTGGCTCGCCTATTGCCCTCCCACCTCCACCCCTGGTTGGCCTGGGAAGGGCCATGGCTCTGGGGCGGCACCTATGCGGCATCTCCACTCATCTGCGGGACTATCACATGTTGGATGGGACTCACGCATGACTAGGTGAAATTAGACACACTAAGGTCGAATACCTCGGTATCAGGATTTGCGATGAGACAGCATAAAATAGGATGCCAACGTACTCACACTCGCAAGGGACTCACACAAATACTGGGTGCTAGACCGCATGGCTGATTTGTGTACACTCAACCCCTCCCAATCACTTATCTCTCAGACCACCTCCCACCTCTTTCCTTGGTTATCAGGCCCCCCACATGGTGTCAACTGGAAATACACTAGCTAACAATAGCACCAGCATATTCATAGTTAGTGTAGGTGTTCAATGTATTTCTTGTTGTTGTTTGTGCTTCTTGTCTCTCTGTCCCTCTTTTCTTCTGTTCCCCCATAACCCTTTCTTGTTTGCTGCTTTCTCCTAATAAACAAGGTACATTGAATGACCACAATGGAAGTATGTCATACATGTATGTGATACATTTAAAACTGTTCAGACCAATCAGACACTCAGATCTCCATTCTCCATGTCAAGCAGCTGAACAGGACACGTTAAAAAAAAAAGAAAGAAAGAAACAAACACAAAAAAAAAAAAACGAGGGCAGCAGATGAATGAAAAAAAAAATGCAAGGATGCAACTAGCAACAAAGGGATTGAGAAAAAAATTGTCAAAAGGCAGCAAGTCAATATCTCGGCAACCTGCCTAGGATCAGTTTAAAATACACTGCTGATGAGCTGGACTTAGATGCAGGTACGATGTCGAGAACTCATCCTACAACTCTGTAACAAAACAATCTGACCATCAGCAGAATGTGACAAAATCATGTCAGTCGTCATACTAGCTTAGCTTGGTAGCCAGCACAGCTTTTCTCCCAGTCCATCCCAAACGCGTCACCACCCCCAGCGTGCCCCTGCGTAAAACATGGCGCCCAACACAGGTCAAAACATTTTTAAATAAATGGCAATGATATATGTGTTTCTAATAACATATTTTAGTAAAAGACAACAATTGTGGCTTATTTGAGCCTACAAGTCTTTATGCATGTGCATCCCTTTAATAAAATAGCCTCTCTTTCTCTCTCACTCTTTCAGTCCATTTTAGAGTATATATCGTTTTGCCTCTGTTTCCCCCAACTCGAATCCTTTTCAAACTCCTCCCTTTGCTCCCTCCCTCCCCCTCTGTTTGACCAAGTCTGTATTTGTTGTGAGACAAGGCGGTCTCTGTCTGAGGACCGTGCATGTGTGAATACGTGCATCTGTGTGTACGTCTTGTGTGTTGCAACTGTTGATATCTGCTTTGCGCCATCATGCTTGTGTGTGTGTGTTTAGCGAGCCTGGACTGGGCCTCAGGGGCAAAACACTCCCCACCCCCTCTTTTTGTCCTCCCAACCATCTCCCAGAGATGGATGTGTCTCCAGGGAATTGGCCCCTGAAGAAAAGCACCTCCAGCTCGCGCATATTAAATTCTGCTGAGCAAATACAATATGCTGATGTGTTTTTTCCCCCCTTTTAGTTTCTTTGCCCTCTTGGTTTTGTAAAAGAACGCATGAATACATCTTCAAGTGGAGTTTATGAGTCCGAAACTTTTTTCAAGTTTTTCTGTGGCAGTGAATTGTTCCCCATACTCGCTTCCACGTGTTTTGGAAACTGTTGCAGAACACATTTATCAGAACTCAAACAAGCATGTGTTATGACTAACATGCCTTCACAAAACATGTTGTCACCTTATGTGGATATATAAAAATGCAAAGTCCCTCACATTCAGGGTGCTTTGGCTATCCTCAGCACAAATTAACACCACAGGCAAATGTATTACAGCCTTCTTTTTCAATGCATCTACTTCAAGCCCCCCACCGCCCTACCTCTTACATTGCCCTCCTCAAACACTCCTCCCCCAGGCTTAAGGCACGACACCTGTGGGCCACTCTCCCCTAACTAACCACCCCTCCCTCTTTGCATGTGTGAAGGAGCCAAAGCCTTCGTTCGTCCCTTGAATGATTAGTTCCCTTAAAAATACAATTGTAATAACAGCAACTCTTTTATTTTTCTGCGCCATTTATATACAGTATAGGTTATTGGTCGTTAGAATACATTTGAAAGAAATCCAGAAAGTGTGAAAATGATTTTTTCTGACAATTTGATTTTTGAGTGTTTCAATGACCTGTACCACTGTGTTCTACATTTATTGAAAACTCTTCGAGTATATCCAAAATACAGTGGTACTTTTACTTACGAAATTAATTGCTTTTGGAAGTAGTTTCTTAACTTGAAAATTCTATAAGTAGAGATGCGTTTTCCATTTAAATGCCTTTATCTGTTCCAAGCCCCCCAAAATTCAGACATACGTAAATCTTTTATAATGCATAAAAATGCATAAAAATGTAACCTATACATGATACAATTCGATTATGGCACATTAAACATAAAATCAGTTGTGCATAATGTAAAAACCAAGAATAAAGTGAAGATTAACAGTTAATACACTCACGTAAAGCTGTCGGAACACGAGGGGTGAATGAAGAGGACAAGGAGATACACACATACACATACAGTAGAGGTCCCTTTTGGCCAATTGGATGCCAGGAATGCTAGGCAATGTATAAAGTATAGCTGGCAGTAGGGTTGCCATTTATGTACTGTTATTTTACAGTCTTGGTAATGTAAAAATGTTTCACAGTAATAGTCCGTTATCCAGAAAAACGGTTGATTCCTGTATTTATAGAAAATACAGTAAAAGTCTGTCAGCTGGATTGCCATTACCAGACTGTTATTTTACAACAATAGTCCGTAATCCAGAAAAACGGTTGATTCCTGTATTTATAGAAAAATACAGTAAAAATCCATTAGCAGGATTGCTATTACCAGACTTATTTTACAGTCTTGGTAATGTAAAAATATTTAACAGTAGTAGTATAATCCAAGAAAAACTGTATATTCCTGTATTACCAGAATTCACAGTAAAGAGCAGGCAACTGAGGAGCAGTAGTATGCTGCGTTTTTGACGATATACTGTGTTTTAACGGTATTTGGGAAAATGACTACAGTCTATGAATGCATATATTTCAGTCTAGTACAGAAAAAAATGATGTCAGGTGCGAAACAGAACAGGTTTTATTTCATCGTGTTGGCACGCAGTGAAAACGGACAGGAACCAGAGAGATAGTGCAGTAGGGTCGTGTAGGTCAGGCTGAGCAGGCTGGAGATCTGCCGTAATCGGGTCAAGCAGGACAGGTTGGGTAGGAAGTGGTGATCAGTCAAGGACAAATCACAAATTACCCCTAAACAATATAATACAATTGTCCAAACATTTCCACTGGTGAGTCAAGCCATGTGCTAATGGCCGCTGCTGGCACATTTCATCTTTTAATTCTGCTGCTTACCGGCTGCCTCTCTGGTTATCTTTTGCCAAGGTCTCCAGCTGCACAGGACTGCAGGTGTCAATAGCCAAACCAGGCTGCCATCTTCCTTTCCTGCTTTTATAGCTCTGGGTTGCTCATGCGTTGAATGGCCAATATCTTCCAGCTGTGCATCGTTTCCATAGTGCTTGAATGCCGGTGATTTTCCAGTTCACACCCTGGTTGTCTGCTCAATGCTTATTTGTTGATGTTTATCAGGGTTTGACTTTACGATATGTGAAAAATCATTGTCCGTAATACTCCCATTCTTTGCATTGATTCTTCAATATGAAGAAGTAAGAGTTTGTAAAAAAGATAAATAAATAAAAACTGAAGCAAAAAAGAACCTGTCTTATTTACTCCAAATGTAAACATTGGTCTCATGTGTGATGTGGGGACAAAGTTTGTCACAGCCAGTGACGTTTCTACAGTAATTCACCGCCATACCACTAGATTGGTGTGGCTTTGTCTTTGTGCGGTTTTGGGGGACTCTTGTCGAATTCCTTTAATTTTCCACCGGTCATTTGCCACGTTTACATGGAGCCAAATATTCCAATTGCAATCGGTTTAGATGTTCAAACCGAATAAATGTGTTCCATATAAACACCTCATTCGGAATGAACAGGTCCAAACCGAATGGAATTTCATTCCGATTCACAGGGGTGGAATATTCCTTTTCCCAAACCGATTAGAAGTAAAATTATATCATGTAAACAGGGAAGCGGAATGGTGTCTGGTTGCGTTCTTTCTGCACATGCTCCGTACTGACGTGGTGACGTAAGTAACGTCACTTGCAACATGGCTTCCAAGCACAGCGCACCTAATTGGAGTCCGGCGGAAAGATTGTATTTAATTCAAACTTTAAAAGAATTTAATATAATTGCTCGCTTAGACGGGCGTAAAACGAGGAACAGTGAACTATTTAAAAAAGTTCACGAGAGGTTACACGAAGCCGGAATAGACCGGAGCGTTGACCAGATTAGAAACCGGTGGAAAACGCTGACAAGCGGCTACTACAAGGCAAAAGAGCAAAACAGCAGAAGCGGATACGACCCCACAAACACAACAAGTGGGTTAAAGTTAAAACAGCAGCACTCTGACGATCGATCTCCATGTTTTGCAACGTAACGCTTTGTTTTGATTAATCTGCGCATGTCAGACGGCAGTTGTCAAACGTCCTTTCGGAATAAAGGCAGACACATGTAAACGCTGGATCGGAATAGATGAAGTGACATGTAAACAGCTGATCTGAAATTTCCATTCGGAATGATTTGAATCGGTATGAATAAAAGTCAGCATGTAAATGTGGCTATTGACAGCAATGTCAATGGAGATGGAACGTGTCCCTTGCTATTGGCCAACAAAACATCCAGTCTGGTGTTTGCGTCGATGTGATTGTGTTGTAGACTGATGCTCAACTCCCATACATCATCCGCTACAGCTAACGCTAATGCATTTAGCTAACATTTGCAACATCAAAATTTAAAACTACTAACATTATCAAAACATAAACATAATAAATTTATTAAATAAATAATAATATATATTGAGAAATAATTAAAAATAAATTTTATCGCATCGTAACTCCACTGTTGGATACATATGAGACACTCGGATTTTGCCTTTTTAACTGCTCACTGGCAAACACCTTTTATTTATTTCCCCAAAAAAATTCACTCATCTGCATCTTTTGCAAAACAATAGAAAACTGCCCTCTACTGGCACTCCAGACGAATAAACATCAATATTATATATCGCTATCCAGCAATCCTCTTAACTTTAGTTTAATATAAAATATTTTAGGTAATGTGAGTAAGACTGAATTAACTTACCGTTTATAAATTAGTACACATAAATCCGAATATAAGTTTAAATACAAGCACTGAATAGCAGCATATGTCATCTAAAGTCACCCTCTGAAGAGTCTCCAACATCCAAATTATGGGTAATTAGGTCCTCCAGGATTTGATGGCACATTATTTTTTATTTTAATTCAAATTGGCAAAAAAACATAGTCTTTATTGCCACAATGTAAAAGATGTCAGATTTCTGACCATGCTCCAAATTTCCAGTCAAAACTCAGTTTCCCAAAAATCCGGTAGTGTTATGTAATTGAAACATTAACATACCGTTTACAGCATTTGTCTTTTGTTGCTTTAATGTTGGTAACCCACAATGCATTGCTAACTACAGTAATTAACTGTTTAACACAAAAACAAAAAGTATTTTAGTGTTCAAAATCGGCCGTAAATTTACAGCAATTTTTTACAGTGTAGTTATGGTATTTGGTAACACTTTATTTGACAGTGGCGCCATAAGTCTGTCATTAGACAATCATGATTATGACATGACACTGTCATGAGCATTAATGAATGCTTATAACAGATTTCATTTAGTGTTATCCGGCAAATTATCTATGAATGGACATAAATGGAGTTAGTGACATAATTTGCCGGACGACACTTAATGACATCAGTCATAAGCATTCAGTAATGCCCATGATAGTGTCTTATGACAGTCTTACAACAGCGCTGTCAAATAAAGTGCTACCTGTTAACCCTAATAAATCAATAAATAAGCCGCACTGGACTATAAGCCACAGGATTCAAAATGAAGAAAAAAAGTAGCGGCTTATAGTCTGGAAATGACGGTAATTAATTACAGTTACAAATTACTTCTCCCAATAAGCAATTGCGTTAGGAACTCAGTTACCTGAATGTAAGAGATTTATGTGAATTACAATCATATTTTGAGACGATTCAAATATATACAACAATTTGGCAAAGCGCAGATAACGAGAAATTAGTCTTTTAATCTGCCATCTAGCCATTATAGGGCTCTAGCGTCCCCAACGGGTGGATGACGTCAGCAGGAGAATGGTTTAATCTGTTTTACTGTTCCGCCCATTGAGGGGGAATTATTCAGAACGAGGAAAATGCGACAAAGAGCTGCAAAATGTTACTGTTTCAGTCTCTCCAATGATTTTATTGTATATTTTTTAATCCAAGTATTTTTCCCCAATAGTTAAATAAATGTTATGGTCATGACAAATAACAGTCTTGCGCTATGTAATATCAAATAATAAAAATGCATTTATTCAGTAAGACATGGCAAAATTACTCCATAATGTTCAAAACTGTCGACTTCACCTTTACTGTCGCACCTCCCGAACGATATTTTATGCCACCAAGTCATGCTTATGTCATTTCCCTTCCCCGGCTTCGGAGAATGTAAACAAACCAAGATGCGTGAGAGCTAGCCGACATGCTAACCCGAACCGAGTAATTTTTCAAAGTCTTCGAAGTGGAGAATCACACATAACTAGCCCAGATCATTTCACACGGCGGCAAGGTTGTCGATTGTCTTTGCCGATCGGCAACTCGCCCGGCGGCGAGCAAGTCGTTCCCTTGCTGAGGGTAGAGGGCTCGTTTGCTGGGAAGCAGCTGGACAATGACCGCCGGACAAACCGAACGACGTCGGCAGAGAGCGTAACTGCCAAATGGTCAACACAATATGGCAAATAATGCTTTACTACACGGTGAAGACGTACACAGCCAGAGAGTCATAGGAGAGCAGCTGCAGTTGTTGTGCAGCTAACATGACAGAATGTGCCTGGCAGTGAGCTTCTCTACATGCCCATCCATGATGGAATGTAAGTAAATAGTCCTTTATTTAAATAAAGTTTGTAGTGTTTGCTTTGTAATTGCTGTATTCGCGGCCATTTTTGCAATTTCTGATCGGGTGGAAGATTCGACAGAACACCGGGCACATGAAGAGGGCAATAAACCGAGTATCGTGCTCTCCTGGCAGTGGGATGTGCGACAAGCCGCCGGTCGTCGGCTGAGTGGACTAGGAGCATGTCAGCCACAAAATGCAAGCCACCTAAGTATTAAAATGATCCCAGTATTTGACATAATACAAAACACGATGTTTACTCACTTCCTCGTAAGTTCAATGGTCCCACAGAAGTAGGGCTTATTTTGGCCAATATCCACTGGTGAATGGGAACCTTTTGAAACCCCAAAATGGCTCACATGCCTCTCCCTGAAGCATAGGCTTGCCATCCGTCCCTTGAAATATGGAATCGTTCCTTATTTGGGAATTAAAAGTTGCGTTCCGTATTAAACCAATATGGAACGCAGTTGATTCCGTATTTCACAATTGTCCCATGGGGCGACCCCGCGCGACCCGCAGCTCCGGTGGCGGGGAGTGGACGGCGGCGGTGCGCCCAGCCCATGCACGTCTGTTACACACAAACACACCTCTCCTGCGCTCATGAGTGACCACTGAGCCAACAATAATGAACAAAAAGGGCAGGAGATATTAAGACAGCAAGATAGTTATCTGCCTGCCCGCTGCTGTCTGCCATGCACTGCGCTTCACTTCCGGGTTCGTTGCCTGGTTACCTCGCTCGTTTTCAAAACAAAAATGTCTACTTCAGTAGCAGAAGCTCAGGACACCCCACCTCATCCTCAAAAGGGGAAACGTCTCCAAAAATAGAGTGGAGTGGGAAGAGGGGAACCCGTGGCTCGATAGAGAAACTGATGATGATTATAAAGCGAACTGCAAGGCAAGCAGGAAAGTTTTTGTAGTGTCTCACGGAGGTGTAAAACAGCATGCTGCAGGGGACCTCCACAAACAGAATATAAGATCCCAGAAGAGCCTTCGTCACAATTCTTTGTACCTGAAACATTCCCTGAGCTTAATTTGGTATGTTATTATGCTCTTGTATATGGATAACATATAGGCTATATTTATATTTACCTTCATACATCTTGCATTGATAGAAGCATAGTTAGGCTATTTTAGTTGCTACTATGATTGATTAATTTTCAGGAATGTTGATTTTTTTTTTTTTTTTTTTAAACATGCATTTATCAATCAATATGGAATGAATTTATGTACCCATAAAGAACATCTTATTTTGTTGTGCTAACTAATGCTCCTCATTTGGAATCATTCCTAATAGATTAACAGCAAATAAACACTGAATAAATAGTCCTACTGCGGATATACACTATCTATTGATTGATAGTGAATTTGACATCATCCCACTCCTACCCTCTAAATTACTGCAGCGGAGGTGACACAGGAATATCACACAGTAAAACGTAGCCAGCCAGAGCTACAATAGTGCTGACTGTGGACATAGGCTCAACCAGAAGATTTTTATGTGATTCCAAAATGGTGAAGAAAATGACTTGAAAATGACAAAGCAAGAGGCACTGTTGAAACAAGTCCTGGGTCCAAAGGAAGTGGGTGATGTTCTCAAGATGTTAAGGTCACCAATCCCATTCTCCATACAGACCGATGCCTCGAATAAATTGAGCAGGAAGATGCTTCCCTTGTTGTCCAGTACTTCAGTCCAGAGTCTGGGCTTACCAACAAAATGCTGGACTTCATAGAGAATGCAGACGAGTCAACTGCTGGAATTCTAGCTCTCCTGGAACATTCCCTTAAGAAATTTGGCTTGTCAATGGATCACGTGATCGGATTCAGTGCCGACAACACAAATGTTAATTACGATATTCACAACTTTGTTTTCACTAACCTGCAGAAAAAAAACAAAACAGTCTGCTGCAAGGAAACTGCCATGCCCACATAGTGCACAATACAGTTTTCTCATCTAAAAACATACATTTCTATGCATTTTAGGAGTTTTGGGGATGCCCCTTTTTTTCGCCCGTAAGGCTTTGGGTGCGTGGGGGGCGTCCCTTATTTCTATTTCTGAAAAGTGGCAACCCTACTGGTGCAGCAACATTTTTTGCAGCCGTTTGGCTGGCGTGAGGCGAAAAATAAACAAATTCATCCGCAAAACCAGCTGAATCCGCAGTCGTTCTGCATACTGTATACCGAAAATGACTATCCCGCCGACGTCACATTAGCAATCCTCGTCAAAACAGGAAGTCGCTCATTTTAATGGCGCGGGATTAAAAAAACTAAATAAATATATCGATCACTTCCACACACATCCAGGCGGTCCATTTCATTCAGGAGCATAAAATGGAAAATATGAAAATAAACATGCTTTTTATCTTTCATAGGCACTTCAAAGGGTTTTGGGGACAACCTGCCTTAGCCCAATTCTTTACCCTAAACTTAACTAGACACAGGGGTAGACATGTGCCGGTTACCGGTTTCACGGTTTACCGTGGTGTGAAAACGTCGCGGTTTCAAAACCACTAAAATTTTCCGTCATACCTTAGTACGGTATTCGCTATTTTTCATGTGCCAAAACGCAGCCGAAGTGGCTTGGTGCAGCAGCGCTCACCCTTCCCGTTTGTTGCCGTGAGTGTCAGTAACGCTATTCTGCTAAACAGCCAGCAAACCCAAAAACCAACCCTCGAAACACAAGGCGTACTTTTCTTCAATTTATTGAGCTCTCAAATCGTGGTGAAATATACAAATGAATACATTTAAAACGTTATACAATTGTATTTTTCCACATGTGAGTAGGTTCAACAGGATAGCAGTAGCACCATGAAAAAGGTCGCCAAAAACAAAACATACATTTTCCTTTCAAATTCAATATACAAACTAACTAAAACTTACAAAGACGAATGTTAGCCTAGGCTAAGCTGGGAGAGCAGCTTGGTCGACGTTTTATGTCTCACAGCCGCTGAGTGAGAAACAAGCTTGAATGAAGGGGGGAGAAAAAAAAGGATCGCGCCAAAGATCGCTAATTGCGAAAGGAGGTCTCACTCCTCACTTTTTGTTTTAGATGAAACCTTGAAACCTCAACAATATTTACATTTTAACTAACTTATAAAACTAACTTATACATTTTTAACTAACTTATTAACTTATGAATTCGTTGTTCTTTTTAACACAAAGGCATGACATCATGTAGAAGAGAGTTGACACAGTGGCTGAAAATGGCGAAACTTCAGCTTCTCCCCCTCAAAAAAAGTCATACAGTATATATTTTTAATTTTATTTAGAAGTGTTCTTACTTTTTTATAGCAATTATTTTGTTCTTGCTCTATTATTGAGCAACTTGAGCTCTGGCTGTGGGTATAGTCTAGGTTCTATTTATTTTAATTTTATATAAAATATTTGTTAGTTTTTGTTAATTTATTTATTTTCACATTAATTTATTTTCACATTATATTCATGTTCCAATTTGCAAATATGTTCTTGGAAAAAAAACCTGTTCAATGGAATTTTTTGTTTTTTTTTAAACCCATACATCTAAAAATTTGGGAGCTATAATTGCAATACCGTGATACCGTGAAACCGCGGTATTTTTGCTCACGGTCATCGTACCGTCAAAATCTCATACCGGCACATGCCTACACAGGGGTATTGCGGATATTGTGATCACTAGATGGTAACCTTTGCTATATTTGGAAGTCATTTAATGTTGTGAATCACCCGTTAAAGTTGTTAAAATTGCTCCCGTTATTGCATTAGTTCCCTTCTGTCTACTTTCGACATATGAAAGTTTTAAAACTGTGTTATCATTTAAAGATAGATTCAAGTTAGGAATATTTTACATCAAAAGTTACTTAGGTTCGCTGGGAAGGTTCTCTACAACAGAGCCTTCCTGGGAAGTCTACTGCTTTAAGATGACGGCTGTTTCCTAATGCATCTAGTTCTCTGTACAAGTTGCTAACGCCGCAGTGTCTGTCAATTCGCATCTAGTTCTATATATACTGTATATGTGTGATATCTACCGTCGCATCAGGTGGGCGTAGTTTGTAGGCTATTGGCTACAGTCAGGTATTATTGGAGCCACCTAGCATTGCGTTTGCAACGGCGTCACAACTCCCTTTCCTCCTCCCCACTCCTGTTTTGCTCTGTCATCTCCGTGAGTCCATCTCCCTCCCTTTTCTCGTGTCATTCAACCAACATAGTAACGCATTGTAACGCACACCTTTCCATCCTCAGTAACGGTAACGCCAAGATGAGAAAAGTAGTTAATTAGATTACTCACTACTGAAAAAAATAACGGTGTTAATAATGCCGTTATTAACAACACTGATATCAGGGTACTTAATACGAAATGAATTTGTTCTGGAGAGGCTTTCGTGTGACAGTTTTTTTTTTTTTTTTTTAAAGGGATCTCGATCTTAAAGAAATGTAGGCTCTAATTAACCACTAATGTTGTCTTGTAGTAAAATATGTTGTTAGAAACACATAAAATGTTAAATCAATGGCAGTATTTAAAATATTTAGTACATATTTTGATCGATATTTGGCGCCGTCTTTTGCAGGCTCGGAGTGATGACGTAATTGGGACGTTTCCAATTGTCTACAACAATTGTGTATTGCTGCCTAAACTCGCTAAGTAAAATGCCACGATGTGCTGCTGTTGGATGCAATTTCCAGTCAAATGGGAACAAGGGGAGTGATGTGAGTCTCCACAGATTTCCTCTTGACAAGAAGAGGTGAAAGGTTTAGGAAAATGCCTGTAGACTGACAAAACTTCCCAAAGACCCAAGGCTTTGTTCTCACCATTTTTCTCCTACCGCGTTTGAGGCTTTAGGTCGACGACAACTTATGAAAGAGCTCACCGGAGCGGCTGGATATAAGCGGAGACTAAAATCAAATGCAATTCCAACTATTTTCCCTCACAAGAAGCCTTAAACGCGCTCGGATAGCAAGGGAAATGCACGCAATAAAGCGCCAAAGACAAGAAAATGCTGGCCGCTCTCTTAAGCAGGCAAGCCGCTCCTGTCGCTACAGCGGTAGGCGAATCTTCTGGCGTACCGCTAGTCACAGAGGAAGCTAATAATTCACGTCTACAGTAAGTTCATCAGGCAGTATGTGTGTCTGTTCAGTATTCACCTAATATGAGTGATGCTGCCACTCAAACGGATCCAGACAAGTCTGATGCAGCGATACAATGATGCAGCGATACAGTGGCCAGCTGATGCGCGCCGAGCACTTAGTATAGACCACCCTTACGTAGGTAATTGTGAGTTGGATGTGCAAGACATGGAGGACACTCGATCCAGATGAAGAATTTGATGAGGACAGCCACGACACGACTCTGATCCTGACTATCACACGTGTGCATTCATAGTTTTATTACCTTCAGTGAGAGTTTATAATGTCAATAGTCATAAAAATAAAAATGCACAAATGACAAGGTGTGTTTTTGGCCTGTACTGTATGTAAAGCACACGACAGCTCTGGATGCTAACAATCTCCATAATTATACAGGAATAAGTTTGATCATGCAATAGCTCACTTTGAAGATTTGCTAACAAAAACCGGAGTTCTCAACAGCATACACTCTCTCGCTCCGTTGTCAATGAGACGCACTTGCCACGAGTACATCACCAGTTTTGCCAAACTCTTGTCTTATCAGGTATTTCCTGCTCTGCATTTTGCCTTTGCTGCTCGTCTTGTGAATGACCGACAGTGCTGTCCTGCTCTTCACTTTTCCAATCTGGTTCAAATTGGAAGGGCAGAACTGACGACATGTTAGGGTAGCTAACGAGTGACACGCTGAAAGTTCGGCAACGGGCCCGTTGACGTCACCACACTGGGACGTCAACAAGAATGGTGACCTATCACTTAAAATAATTTTACAAATTTTATAAAAACGTAAAAATTAAGAGGGGTTTTAATATCAAATTAATGTAACTAATACTAAAATTTATCTTTTAAGAATTACTTAAAGTCTAAAGATCGAGGATCCCTTTAAATAAGCCATATTTTCCATTTTATAATAAGAGTAAAAGCAGATTGAAATAAAAGTCAAATACATTTGAATCAATTAGTGCACCTAACCCAACTGTTAATACTTGTAATGCAGTAGATAACATAATGTCCGCCAAAAAAGAAAAAAAAAATGTGGAAACTTACATTTCCAGTGAGATGTTGTCCAACAGCGGAGGTGAGGAGTAACGCATTACATTTACTCGTCCGCCATTTGATCCCCAGTTGTTTATTTATATATATATATATACAGTGGGGAGAACAAGTATTTGATACACTGCCAATGGGTTTTCCCATTGACTGTGTATCAAATACTTGTTCTCCCCACTGTATATATATATTTTTTAGTCACGTAAAAAGCAACTATTTGTACCTCACAGTCATATGCTAGATTAAGAGGCAGCCATAGCCCCCCCCTTGTGGCCGAAAATGTCATTACATGTTATTGACTTTCCTATATGGAAATTTAAAATTAAGACGTTCCTGGTAAAATGTCATCTATAAGAGTTGTAAAGCAATAAAACAACATAAATGAATGAAACAAACAAAACAAAACAATATTTTTTATAATGAGTCAGAATTATTTTTCATGTCACTAGCACCTTAGAGACAGGCATTTGCTTTGCTTAGCCAAAACCACCCGAGGACAGAAGATGCAAGATGGATATTTGTCATTTTTTCAAACCACAGCTTTCAAAAGCGATAACAACTACTGAGCGAGAACAAAGGATTGAAGATGTGGACCATGAAATGCCAAAATGGTGAGCGGGGTTTCAGTTTGCCCCACTCAAGACATTAATTGTACAACAGAGCCACCAGTGGGCGTATCATATTCAATGGACGATGATATTGGCCAAGCATAGCTGTCCTAAGCAGCCTGATTTAGAATTCCTCTCAAAACTGATGGGAAACAAACCCCCCCCCCCCCCCCCCCCCCACACACACACACACTTATTTTCAGCGTATTATTATAAACATTCCTGGCTGGAATATTTAGTTAAAAAGGATGCGGCGTCTACTTCTCCACTAGGTATGACAGAGAAACACGTATGCTCACGAATGCACACACACACAGGTGGGATGCCTGTATGTATGATCACTGGCTAAGCTATTATCTGAGCATATATATTGTAAGTTAATTTTACTGCTGACAGTGTGTTTCGGGGCCATCAACATGTTTTGCCACCCCGCCACTAAAGTCAAACTCGGCCTATCCTCACAGTATCTTATTTTTTACTTTATTGTATTAATATGACCGTTCCGCTCTTCGGTGAAACGTGTATTTGATTATAATGTTGACTTTTGTTTTGAAATGCATGCTTTTATTTTGGCGCAGGAAGCGTAGAGCAGGTAGTAAGCATGCGAGTAAGGGCGGTTTCACACCAGCACTGTTTGATCCGTTTTAAACGGACCAGAGTTCTTTTTCTCAGATAATCTGCTTCGTTTTGTAAATGTGAACGTGCATCCGAACTGTTAGTTCGGACCAAACAAACGAACTCTGGTCCGCCCAAAAATAGTGGGTCTCGGTCTGCTTTAAGCGCGCCCTGCTTCGCATGTGAATGCAACCGGAGCAGGGTGCGCTTTTGCTACTTTTTATGTGCAGTTTTACAGCTTAGAGCTGTGAAAGTTCGGTTGGCGCAGTGTGAATGCTGAACCTTTTCAACAAGTCATTTGCAACTGTTGTTGCGAGGTAGCTCTCCAACCGGACCTTGGTCCTCTTGGTCTGATGTGAAAGCGCCCTAAGAGCGCATGTACACACGAAGAAGAACGTATTTGTGCACACGAAGAAGAGCGCACACACAATGAAGGGGGCATTTGCTCCCATGAAGTCGCCCAGCTGAGTGAGAGAAGGGACTTCTTTAAACTCTATGCGAGGACAGTACAATGACGTATAATACATGTTTTTGGATCATTATTTTGAGATTTAGGAGATATTTAGGGGTAATTAAAAGGTTAATTCAGACTTACGCGAAAATTTGGGTTACGTCACCAGTGTACGAACGGATTCTGCTCGTAATCCGGGGACTACCTGTATTAGATTTTACTTTTTTTATTGCCAGTGACGCCAAAAGTAGCTCTACCACTTTCACTAGTGATGGCAGCTTGAAACTGAAACTACAAAATGTGCTCCGAACCGATGATGTATATTTTCATTGAACCACTGCTCCAGACCTTGCCTCAAATCACGTGACATATGACGTATGAAACAGGAACTATTTCATTTCCTGAATGAAACACCCCCATTGGTTCATGGTCCAATCAGATGAGTCACTGACACTGGCAGTCTTGATTCTGACAGGTAACTGACTGACATTGCTGTGTTTCTCATTCTGATTAAATTTTACAAGTAATATGAGATTTTCCTAGTTTTGCACCTGTTCCATAGTAAACAGCACTATAAAACAGCTCAGGGCATTAAAAGTTTATAGAATCCACCACCCCCACTTACTTTTCATTATATATTTTCCTGAATTCTTTGTCACTTCTCCTTCTTATTAAAAGCTTTTTACTGGCCTGCTCCCAAACACATGGCTTTGATAGTCACCCTCCCTATTTAATCCACTTATTTTGTGTTTTTGTTTGAGCATGCATTTCACACACGCTCACTTCAATACCAAGACTTTCCGTAACAGCAACGTCTGCTCTGTCACACAAATCTGATTGAGTTAAATGCATTGCTGTGACCAACCAATCAGGGGACAGACGTCATTTAGGGCCAGCTCGCCTTAGTAACAATGATTAGATGCATACGATTACAGTAATGTTTCTCCAGTTTGAGCTAAACAGATCAAAACAAAGTCTTAAAACATGATGCCACAATTCTCATGATGTTATATAAAAGCTTTGCCAAAACATTTTCCCATTAAAATTTGAAGTTTCACACCAGTTTGCAATTTGGACCTGTGTTCACCCATTACATTTTGAAAACTTACTTTGATTATGGATAATAACATGGCATTCATTATCCAAATTTGTCAAAATGTTAAAAAATGATGACCATGTTATGAGCTTTCAGTCAAACTTATTATTATAATTATCATTTTATTAACAGAATAGAATAGAATAGAATAGAATAGAATAGAATAGAATAGAATAGAATAGAATAGCCCTTTATTGTCATTATACGGATGTACAATGAAATTGTGGAGCATCTCCCTTTACAGTGCAGGACAAGTAAAAATCTCAAAAGTGGCTTGCAAGAATCAAAGTATAAAATCTAAATAAATATAAAATATGTATGAAGTAGTCCTATGTTCAGTCAGTGCAAATAATTGAAGTGAAGTAGCAGCAGTTGACAGTGAAGGCATTGGATATTGCACAAGTAAAAATCTCGAATGTGGCTAGCAAAAATAAAAGTATAAAATCTAAATAAATATAAAATATTACTATGTATGAGGTAGTCCTATGTTCAGGCAGTGCAAATAATTGAAGTGAAGTAGCAGCAGTTGACAGTGAAGGCATTGAATATTGCACATTAATATTGCACGTAAATAAGTATTGCACATAGAACATGTGTGAATAGAAGTTAAAAATTGAAATTCGATATTTTCTGCGCCCTATATGGTATACTGGGAACGGGTTTCAATAATCTTCGGCTTCTCCTGTCAGCCCTTTTCTTTTTGGGTTGAATGAATTCTAAACACATATAAGTGCTGTATGTTTGTCATGCCTGAAGGGAAAATAAATAAATTAAAGAATAAAAAATAAATAAAATAAGTAGCAGAAGTTGACAGTGAGGCATTGGATATTGCACTTAATAGGTGTTGTGTAACCCGAGTGTCAGCGCCGCCCCGCGTTCCACTCCCACCTCTGACCAGGCTGGGACGCGAACCCGCGCGCCGCGACGATTCTACTCAGCAGGCAAGGACAGGGAGCTTATTGGCACAGTGGTTACCGTCCTTGCCTGCCAAGCAGAATCGTCGCGGAGCGCGGGTTAGCGTCCCAGCCTGGTCAGAGTTGGGAGCGGAACTCGGGGTGGCGCTGACACTTGGGTTACAAATCGGGGCTCGTCCGGGATCGGCAGCGAGGGTTTCGGGGGGAGAGTGTAACGGGTACACATTGTATCCGTTGTGGAACGTGGAAACCTCCCCGCCGATTCCTTCATGTAAGGACGCTGACGGCAGTGCCGATGGCTCGAGCTTATTGGCGCAGTGGTTACCGTCCTTGCCTGTCGAGCAGAATCGTCGCGGTGCGCGGGTTTGCGTCCCAGCCTGGTCAGAGGTGGGAGCGGAACGGTGCAGCTCTCGTACCAGATGGAAATGCAGTATGTTAGCAGGCTCTCAATGGTAGAAGGCCAGCAGCAGCTTCCTATCCAGCTTGTTCTTCCTGAGGACTCGCAGGAAGTGCAGATGCTGCTGAGCTTTCTTTATGATAGCTGTTATGTTTGCTGTCCATGAGAGGTCATCTGAGATCTAGACTCCCAGGAACTTGAAGGTGTGGACCCTCTCCACACACTCGCCGTTGATGTACAGGGGTGGCGGTACGGTACCGTTCCTCCTGAAGTCCATGATGACCTCTTTGGTTTTTTTGGTGTTCAGGGCCAGGTTGTTGTCTGAGCACCAGGCTGAGAATTTGTGGACTTCTTTTCTGTAGAGTGCCTCATCTTCCTGTGGGATTAGTCCAACCACTGTGGTGTCATCATCAACATCCAGTCCATTTGGACTGTGAGGGGCAAATGAACGAAACCATTGAGTTAGCTTATTCTGTTGAAAATAACGTCACTCAGCTCAGGGTGGTGGCAGATTGTCCCCCTCTCATCATCTCATGATAAACTAACATGTGCTCGAGTCGAAACTTGCCTCTTTTTTGTGTGTGTGTGTGGAACCTCTTTTGTGTTGTGGGCATGGCTGACAGAGATGTTTTTGTATATCCTGAGATGAGAAATACATTCACACACCAAGGTGAAAAAAAACCCTATTGAAGAGGGTTCTAGAAAAAAGGAGACGATACTGACTTGTGCAGCCATGCTCTTATTCAAAACAAAAATGAATCTTCTAATTGGGCCAATTCAACCAAGTGTGCCAAATTTCGTGGTTTTATAAGCTACGTAAGTCCTACCAAAAAAATCTACTTCCTTTCAATGGCGAACAAAGGGTCGTCATGCCAACAGACTGAGACATGTGGACATGGGCCTTAAAATGTAATATTAGAGAAGGTCTTGTTACGACACTGGTCAAGCCGACAGGAACTGGACAGGTATAATTAATATGAGTAACTTTCTGTTGCCACTAGTTGGTGCTGTAGGGTTGATGAAAATGACCCCTTCAGGGTACAACTATCAACAAGCACGGGAAGTTTGGCACAGATAAGTTGTATATCTGCTAAGTTATGACTGTTCAAAATTAGTCGTGAGACAAAATGGCGATGGTCATTTTGACTTTCCTGTTTGGACCCCTCTGCTTCAATGAAACCACAATATTTTTTTTATTAGGCACCTGAACACATCTTAAGGCTCCCCTAATGCACGTTTTAGGTCAACTGTTTTTTTCCCCCGGAGCTCGTCTAGTAAAAAAATACTGTTTTCTTTTCCCCCAGAGGGCGCTAGGCCTCATGGGTAATATTTCAATGCAGTCGTGTTCAGGCTGGGATACCTCTCATACATGCCAGAAAAAAAGACTGAACCTTGTATCAGGCAGTTATTAGTCATTTACTGAATTTGGCATGATACAGAGAACAATTGCTGACTTTGGCACCCTGCCCAGTTGACTCCCTAGGTGCAAATGTCTCAAATGTGCACCCTGTAAATCGACTAAAATTACATATGTTTCCACATTTAATCCAAAATAACCGATTTCCTGTTGGGTTTGAGATATGAGTCCAGGAGAAGTTTGGTGCAGTTTGGCACAAGGTATCGACTCCCTAATTTTCATCTCCTTCTATGTTGAAAAAAACAAATAGGAGATTCAAGGGGGCGATGTTGAGCCATTTTGTTACGGTTTTCCGCAAGGTCGTAAAATTATCGAAATTTACAACAAGTCCCATGTAGGCATGCGCCAGTATGAGATTTTGACGCCATGATAAACTTAAGCAAAAATACCGCAGTTTCATGGGTATCATTGTATTGCAATTATAGGTCTAGAATGTGTTATTTTGAAAAAGAAAAAAAAAAACATAAAATAACAAAAAATAAATGAAATATTTTAAATAAAATTAAAATAAATAGAACTTATAGACTAAAGCCGCAGCCACAGCTCAAATTGCTCAACATTAGAACAAGAACGGTTAGTCATTTAGAACTGGACTAATATATGATCAAATTGATTTTATGTAAAACACACTGCGACTACTATTAATAGTAATTAGTTGTATATTAATGGACAACGAGAGTAAGAGACACCGCACGTGTGTATGACTCGTATCACTATTTACACACACCCTTTTTCAACACAGAAAGTCGCCAGAGAGAAAAAACACCACAGGCTGTAGTGTGAAAAAATAATTTTGAAAAGATTGCACTTTACAGTGGCAGAAAACTTTACAAAAGTAGGCTAATGGTAGAGAGGAAACTATATAGCCGTCTTGACATGCTAACTAGCCACGTTATCTACGTCGACTAATCTAAAAAATTTTTTTTTTTTTTACTAATTTAGCAGTGAATTTTTTGTTAATGCTTATTGTTTCACAAAAACATTTTGGAACACTTCAATTCTTTATTAAAGTACAAATAAACACATACGTAACAATAATTAATCACGAATAAACAATGGGGTCAAATGCGGATAGCATTAATTAGTTCAAAACAGCGTTGTTTTTGTCAACGATGACTATAAGGAAAATATTTCTTCAACAATTTTTTCATGACGATGACGAAACAATTTCAAATATAAAGTGTGTTATAAATAAAATGTATTATTTTTATTATCATCATTAAAAATGTGTTTTGGAAGACTAAAACATAACAAGACTAATGCCAGTTTTCGTCTGATGAGACGACAACTAGACGAAAATGCGCCATAGTTTACGTCTCATGTTCACAATGTGTTTACATTTTATGTGTAGGAAGCCTGCAATGTAGTAATGTCCGGTTGTGTCACACATGTGACGTGCTGCTGCTCTCCAGTCTCCAGGCTTGCACACATGGTAAGATTTGTTTTCTTATTTTTGCCAGAGTAATGTTGCTTGAGCCTTTAAAGATCTATGCTGAGTAATCATTACACACTAAATGTAACTCATAGCGTTAGCATAGCATTTGCGTTCAACGCTATGCCATACTCATGTTAGAATTAGGCTAATGCTAATGGCAAGCATCGTCTTAAACTCTCTGACATTTTTTTTTTTTTTTACATACAGTTCGTGGCGTCCAGGTGGGTATAATTAATTGAAAATTACATAGTTTTCTTGCCAAGTGTGTATAATCACCAAGTTGGAGTAGTCCTTGTAGACGCTACAATATGTGCTCGTATGCCAACGTTCATTCGAAATAGTTGGAAACCTTTATTTTTGTAAGAGTCATTTAAATTTTTTTTTTTACTGACGTTAAATTTTACAGACGAAAACATTTTAGTTAACGTCGACTAAAACTAGACGAAATTAGTCTTGAGTTTTCGTCAACAAAAACTAGACGAAGACAAAGATATTTTGAAACGACTAAAATATGACTAAGTCTAAAAAGTATTATCGTCCAAAAGACTAAGACTAAAACGAAAATTAAAAGGGCTGCCTAATAAGACACTGGTGCAAAAGAATGGAATGTAAACAGATTCAGAATGCTGACTTTGCCTTTCCAACATGATTCAAAACAATTCTCAAAAAAAAAAAAAAAAATCTGCATTAACATTATAGTATAGGCTACTACTACTGTATATATAATAGTACAGTGGTACCTCTACATACGAAGTTAATTCGTTCCCGGACCTTGTTTGTAAGTCGAAATGGTCGTATGTCGAGCAGGATTTTTCCATAAGAATACATTATAATTCCATTAGTTCGTTCCACAGCCCGAGAACCTACACTAAATTCTTAATAAATACTGATGTTACTATTACAAATATCAATTACAAAGAGCAAAACAAATAAATTATGAATAAAAATCAGAATAATAATTTAAAAAAAAAAAAATATATATATATATATATATATATATATATATATATATATATATATATATAAATCAATAATTATAATAATACCTGTAATAATGTAAGAAACTGGGTTCCAATGTGGCGAATGTGTTTGCGTGGTGTACCTGAACGCATCGCGTGGCTCACTTGACAGAGTGAGCGTTTTTACTCTCACTTTGTTTACTTGCTGCGGGGGACACTAGGCGTGTTGTGTTGCACAAGTTGACGGAATAAATGATTAGAAACCTGACGAAGCTGGCGATTTCTTTGGCAATGTTACTACAATAATAATTGCATCCTTAACTTATAAAGACTGGCGAACAGAGGAGGACCACCGAGATAGATCGTCTACAGCTGTATTGTTGAGCCATATCACAATTGTGCACCCCACGCTCATATTTTTCTCTCATATCCATCTTCATTTAAATGGTTAGCATCACCTTTTTCCTTTTTTTTCACCACCTGCACTAACATTGTTGGAACCCATGCTGATTTCTCTCACAAGAAAATTCGCCGTACGTCCGTCTTGCTGGAAAACAAAGAAACTGCATGGCTCTCATAGATCGTCGTATTTAGAGCATGTCGTCGGATATAGAAACAAATGGCTAGGCAAATTTTGCATCGGATGTCGAAAAGATTGTGTGTCGAAGCGATCGTATGTCGAGGTACCGCTGTATTATAAAAATTATAACAATTATTCATTCATAAAGGGTGTCATTTTAAAGGTATTCTTAGTGTAGAATCTGAATTCTGAAGTATGTGGAATTAACTCCAGAAATAGCTAGTTATATGAGGAACATGACGTGCTTTTATTTTGAAATGTATACTGGAAGTACTTTCGATAACCGCTAACCGTAAGCTTAACACTCCGCAAAAAAACACCTTTTAACCGTAAGTTTGCATTTTCGAGAAGACTGCCAATATGTATAGCTGGCCAAAGTAGGTTGTCTTTTTTTCTCATTAGCCTCAATGTAACAATGCTAATGTTTACTGTGTTAAATATAGATGTATTTCCTTATTTTGTATGTCTGAACTTTAATTCTACGGCGTGTTGATGACCAATAAACATGTGTGAAAGGAACAGGAGTCTGACATGCCATCAACATGCACGTACAAATGTATACACGCACGCACGCGTCGATAAAATGCAGCCGTGAAAATTATCGCCCTCATATTTATTTACCGTGCAATAAATGGAGTCATTGCAATAGCGCCAGGCTTAGCAACTTCGATAAAACATGTCATTAGTTAGTTAGATTGACTTTTGCCAGCTTGTTGTCTCCTGTCGTCTTCCAAAATTACAATTGGTTGACCGCGCTTTCAGTGTTCATTCACGGCCGACGTGCAGTCAAGCTTGGCATTGAAGAGACAGGACACAACAGTGTACCCCCTTTGTTTCGTTGAAATATTTCAATATTTTGGCCACTCTGCTTTCCCTGATTGTCAATTTCAATTTTCCACCCATATATTTTTTTAACCCTTCATTAAACTTTGACGGAATGTTGTGCTTGTTGACGCATTTACGTCATCTATGATGTTGACTATGTCGACTAGTCGAGACAGCTCTACACTAGACACACTAAACACGCTGGAGTTAACTCTCAAGCTGGTGGGAAACGTTCATGACAGAGTTTACTTCCCTTAAATGTAATGTGAAGTGATGGATGACGGTCATATAAATGTGAAATCATGTTGGAGGTGTTGCTTCCCCTGGAAACCACCTTCAGCAAGCATGTCTTGAACGTCGGCTGTCCCTCCTCCTTTAAGCTGCTGCCATCTTTTTCTTTTCGGTACTCCCATATTATCGACTTTGTCTTTTTGAGGAGGGAAAAGCTCAGGTGTAGTGTCGCTGACAGACACAGGACAAAGCAAAAACCAGAGGGGAAGGAGTGAGTGCTGCTGCCCCAAGCCACGGATGGGACATAAAGAATAATACCGTACTCTGGTATGATGGAAAAATTTAGTGGTTTTGCAACCTTGACGTTTTCATACCATGGTAAACCTTGAAACCGAGTACTGGCACATGCCTAGTCGCATGTATCTGCAAATTTTGGTAAGATTTCAAGCATGTTAAGACCTCCTAATTGTCAATTTGCCCTGGAGAAATACTGCTACTAATAATAGAAATAATAACTAATCCTTTGCATTACAACAGGGCTCTCGCACCACTCGGTGGTCGGGCCCTAACTATACTGGACTGTCTCAGAAAATTAGAATACACAATATTCTAATTTTTTGAGACAGTCCTGTGTATATATACAGGACTGTCTCAGGAAATTAGAATACACGATATTCTAATTTCCTGAGACAGTCAGGAAATTAGAATATTGTGTATTCTAATTTCCTGAGACAGTCCTGTATATATACACAGGACTGTCTCAAAAAATTAGAATATTGTGTATTCTAATTTTCTGAGACAGTCCAGTAATTGCCATGCATGTGACACGTGAATAAAAATAAGTTTGGCACCCCTGCCTTAATGGATAAGGACTCAATACTAGGGTTGGGCATCAAGCATCGATGGGACCCGGTTCCAGCACTCAGGTTCTCCCGGAACCGTTCGAATTTTAAAATTTCGATTCCATGTTTCGATGCCCTGACCGCCAAGGGGAAAGAAAATGCTGTCGAAAACCACAAAGAAGAAGCCAAAAGAAGCGCGTGTTTGTGCATTGCCACTTGATTACAACCATGGACACAGTGCGACAGCGCTCAAAAGTTTGGCTTAATTTTACCAAAAAAAAAAAAAGACACGTCAGCTCAGTGCAACATTTGCAACACAACTATATCATGCAAAGGTGACTGCATGAACAATTATGCATGACTGGCTTCATGGAATACAAGTGCATAGCTTGCTGAGAGCTACGTAGTTGACACGCTGCGCCGTCAGAACCAGGTAAATCAAACAATACATTACGTCTGTCTTCTGCTGTCCCAGCGATCCAATCCCGGATTAAGCAGTAGATGATTGAAAGGATGGAATAGTAAGAGAATAAATCGTATTATTACGTCGGGCTATGATCGATATCACATGTATATAGAACTAGATGCGAAATGACAGACTCGGCAGCGTTAGAACATATAAAGAGAACTAGATGCGATAGTAAACAGCGTTAGTAAACAGCCGCCATCTTAAAGCAGTAGACGCCTCCATTAAAATCAATAGTATTAAAAGGAATTTTGTTTTGGAATCTGTTGTGTTGCTTATTTAGAAAGAAGCAGCCATATGAAGCATTTGATTACTTTTTTAATGAACTCATAGCAGTGAAAAACCAATCAATCAATCAATCAATCAATCAATCAATCAATCAATCAATCAATCAATCAATCAATCAATCAATCAATCAATCAATCAATCAATCAATCAAGTTTATTTATATAGTCCTTTACAAAACCCTCAAAGTGCTTTACAACAAAGACAAACATGGCTCAAGACAAATAAAAAGGCAGGAAAGAATTATACAATGAAAAAAAAAAAGAAATGAAACAAAAACCGCATTGCGATAAAAGTCAGACAGGAAATAAAACAATAAAACAGATAAAATCCAAAAACATTACAAATCCTTAAGAAATAAAACCAGGCTACTCTAATCTGGGGAAAATGCGAGTCTAAAAAGATGTGTTTTTAAATGAGACTTAAAAAGACCTAGGTTCATAGTGGTGCGGATTTCAGAGGGAAGGCTATTCCACAACCTGGAGGCAGCAACCACAAAAGACTGGTCTCCCCACTGTTTAAGTTTCGACTTCGGAACATGTAAAAGAAGCTGGCCGGTAGAACGAAAGCATCACAAAGCACCCTAGCCAGACGCTCTCATCTCTTCTTCTCCGCATTATACTTACACACTCCTACAGCGCCACTCACTGTCCTAACTGGCATTGTCACAACATAAACATTGCATGTGTCTGAAGACACAACAGAATCGTTTTACATATAAGGAAACCTTATTATTTTGCCTCATCTGCATCATATTATAATCAATAGAAGAATTTATACTAATGCTACGTTGTTGCTCCTAGCTAAGGCACATGTATGGCAAAAGATAATAAGTAAATGTTTTCTCCGTGAGCTTTTGAAAAATAGACATCTCTGTGAAAGTGCACATACTGTGGAAACTTAATCACATTTGAGTTCAAAGACTGATGTTTATATACAAGTTAAAAATAACCTTGTGAGAAGTTCATATAATTCATAAATTTCATATTAATTGTATTACATTTTAAATTCATCTAAATAATAATAATAATAATCATAATAATACATTTTAAATTCATATAATTAAAAATGTTTTTAGAAGTTAACACATCAATATAAACTACGGCTGTCAAACAATTAAAATTTTTAATCGAGTTAATCATTTTAATCGAGTTAATCACAGCTTAAAAATGAATTAATCGCAATTCAAACCATCTATAACATATGCCATATTTTTCTGTAAATTATTGTTGGAATGGAAAGATATGATACAAGACGGATATATACATTCAACATACTGTACATAAGTACTGTATTTGTTTATTATAACAATAAATCAACAAGATGGCATTAACATTAACATTCTGTTAAAGTGATCCATGGATAGAAATACATGTAGTACTTAAAAGATAAATATTAGTACAAGTTATAGAAATTTTATATTAAAACCCCTCTTAATGTTTTCATTTTAATAAAATTAGTAACATTTTCAATCAAAAAATAAACTAGTAGCTCACCATTGTTGATGTCAATAATTACACAATGCTCATGGTGCTTAAACCCATATAATCAGTCACATCAAAGCGCCAGCAGAGGGAGACAAAAAACACAAGTAACAAGTGGACATGACACTGCTGTCATTTTAATCTGTTGAGCGGGGCATGTGCGTTAATTGCGTCAAATATTTTAACGTGATTAATTTAAAAAATTAATTACTGCCCGTTAATGCGATAATTTTGACAGCCCTAATATAAACTAATACATTTTTAAACTATAGAATTTTTTACCCAGCCTTTTTTTTTGTTTTTGACCCTGCCTCTTAAAAGAATCGGAATCGTTCGGAACCGGAATCGAAACATGGAACCTGAATCGGAACCCAAATCGTTCAATTTCAAACGATGCCCAACCCTACTCAATACACTACAGTGTAAAATGTGTTTGGAAAAGTGAATTAGGTGTACAATTCATCTCCTTACTTGTTGTAAAAATTGATTTAAAAAAAAAATCCCAAAATCAAATCTTATAACCTCTTATAGCCTTTTGTCACATCAGTTTCTGGAATGTTTCAAGGAACCAAACCTTTCATGGAAAAACATTTTGTTGTTTTGGTGATCTTTAAATCGGAACCTGCGTGATCTTCAAACAACGATGGCCATCAATTGTGGTTAATCCTCATCATGTGACCACAGCGCAGTTTGAGTGAAACATCAATGGGCGAGGCACAGCAATTTAAGGCGTCGGGGACAGGACGGCTACTCTTGAGTCATGCTGGTGGTTTTAATGAAACTCTCTAATTAGGCACCAGAGGAGCACACGAGACAAAAAGGCCGAGATGCTTTGTTTTCCCAAAGTGACTCAAATTTGGAGATCTGTCTTCATCTGCTTGCTGTAAATGCACATTAAACACTAAACACGCTCAACTACACTTGTGTGTTGGGTTTTCAGGCTAAAGAAAGTTTTCACACAAAGGCTCTGCAGGCGCTGCCAAATGCTGTCAGCTGGCCACTTTCCAATAAGAGACTGTGAGTCAGACACACCAATAACATCCACTTCACTTCCTGCAATGATTCACCTGGACGCTGGGCAGTGGCCAACAATAGCCTCCCACTGGGAGAAGGGATTAGGCCTTTTTAAATAAGCCCCATTGGCAGAACCTCCTAATGGGACAGTGATTACTAACTGGCACAATAAAGCCTCCTCGACCGTCTGTACATCCTGGTGTGCACATGTGTATTTGTACGCGCATATATATTGTTTGTGCACAGCCACCAATTAAAACCCTTCACACATTTCATTCCCCACCGCAGATTTTGCAGGACTGTCAAGAGATCAATGAAATAATAATAATGGAGTAATTAAGTGAATATGATACGTAATTAATATGTAATGAATTAATATAGTCAGTTCCTCCTGAAAAATTGATGGGAAACGCACCCTCTACTCAAACCAAATGAAATTCATGACATTTTTGTGGCAAAAAAGTCGGTTAATAGCAGGGGCGTCACTATACCTTATACAATACTGGGGCACAGCTGGAAACTGGCGGGGGAGCATTTTTTGTTTTTTAGCACTTCTCTATCATAAACAGTCAAAAATAGCGCTTTAAACTGTTAATAATCAAAATCTAAATACAAATTTATTTTAAAAAATTCTGTTTTTCAGCCATTAGTATTCAAAATCAAAATTGGGACATCCCTTGTTGATAGTCAATTCACCTCTGCTCATGCTCATCAATTTCCATCTCTCCATCACCTCTTCCTACACTCCACTGCTCTACTTTGTCTGAACAGAAATGGGGATGTATCACTGTAACTGTTATGCAATTAATCAGTGTTTCTCAGCTGGTAGGTTGTGACCTAAAAGTAGTTTATATTTCCTGGGTGGGTTACCTAGCTAGGATAGATTAGTTATCCCTAGGACTTACAGTACATGATGTCATTTTTGAGTCGTCACTGTAAATTTGAATTCGTCCACAGACAAGATTCTTAGTCGTCGAAAAGGGAGTTGTATTCACACACTCACAAAAAAAAAATCTGACGTCAGAATTTTGTGGTTACAGATACAAATACCTAAATATGCGAAAGCGTAAATATGAGTATGAATCTTTTTGACAGCTATCTTACTCCATCCGTCCACAGACAAAATTCGTAGTCGTTGAAAAGAGAATTGTATTCACACACCCGTTAAAAAAAAAAATCTGACGTCCAAATTGTGTGGTTACAGATACAAATGCCTATATATGAACGCAAATGCATAATTACGAGTACAAATCTTTTATATACGAACACGAGTGTGTGTATACGAATCTTCTTGACAGTTATGTTACTCCATATATAAGCAGCCGGTTAATTCCTGGGTCACAGCGCCAAGGCTGATGAAATAAATAGCATGGCGAGCCGATCGTCCTTTTCTCTTTCTTCGCAGTGGCAATTATCAACATGGCAAACTAGGGCTGTCAAAATCATCGCGTTAACGGGCGGTAATTAATTTTAGGGCTGTCAAACGATTAAAAATTTTAATCGAGTTAATTACAGCTTAAAAATTAATTAATCGTAATTAATCGCAATTCAAACCATCTATAAAATATGCCATATTTTTCTGTAAATTATTTTTGGAATGGAAAGATAAGACACAAGATGGATATACGATAACGGTACATGTATTTGTATTGAACCGTTTCGGTACGTGGTCCTCGGTTCGGTACGGGGGCGTATCGAGTTTCGGACGTACAGTAATGTAAAGTGCTGTCAACTTTAGCGTGTTAACGGGCGGTAATTAATTTTTTGAATTAATCACGTTAAAATATTTGACGCATTTAACGCAAGCACGGTAGGCCCGCTCATGCTTCCCATAATCCCACTGTTACGTCCCACGGACGGCTGCTAAGGACGTAGCATAAAACGAGCCACGCACACAAATTGCAAGTGGACAAAATTTATTCACACAAGTCAAACTCGCAATGAACAAAATATACAAAATGCGGAAGAAGCTGGCTTCAGCGTAAGCCCAGGCCAAAACAACAAACAGAATGAAACTACACTTGAACCCCACCCGCTAAGTAAACCTAGATCGTAAAAAAGAAAAAACAATACAGCCACTACCCTGGCTTCTGCACTAAACAAAACAGGTTCAATTCAATTCAATTCAATTTTATTTTTATAGCCCTCAATCACAACAGAAGTCTCAAAGGGCTTTACAGAGGCAATATGATACACAATTAGAAATGAAGCAACAAAGATGAATAGATGCAGTTCAAGTCCTGGGTATCCCCTATCCTTAAGACCCTCCATGCCGGCAAGGAAAAACTCCAAAAACTCCAGAGTCAATTGGGAGAAAAATGAAAAACCTTGGGGAGTACCACAGTCAGGAGAGATCCACTCCCAGGACGGATAGACAGGAACCCCAGAACGGCTAATGGGAATTAGCAAGCGAAATTATAGTCCGTAAAAATACAGTGGAGTGAAGGTGCAAGAAGAAGTCCCTCTAGTCAGATGAGACGGGGGTAGCAGCGAGGACGTCTATCCAGCCAGGGGTCCGGACAGTCAGGAGGCTGCAGCTGAAAAATTGCCCCTCCCCAGAGGGGAGGGGGGAAAGGGGACACCGGGTGACTAGTGATGAAGAGACTAGACAACTAGATAACATTGGAAAATAGAAATAAAGTAAGACAAGTGGTAGGTAGAGTAAGAAAAGGAGATAGAACTCAGCGGCTGTACTGCCCCCAGCATTATAGCTTCTAGTGCAGCTTAGACTAAACTGTGAGTCTACTCCGACTTCAACTAGCCTAACCATAAGCTTTGTCGAATAGGAACGTTTTTAATCTAATCTTAAATGTGCAGACTGTCTCGGCTTCTTTAATACTAGCTGGAAGCTGATTCCATAAAACAGGGGCTTGGTGGCTAAAGGCTCTAGCTCCGACAGTACTTTTATGAACCCTGGGAACTACCAGTAGACCTGCATTCTGAGATCGGAGTGTTCTGTTGGGGCGGTATGGAACCAGAGCATCGGTGAGATAAGGTGGCCCCAACCCATTAATGGTCTTAAATGTAAGAAGAAGTATTTTAAATTTAATTCTAAACTCGACTGGAAGCCAATGAAGTGCCTGGAGCACAGGGGTGATGTGCTCTCTTCTATTGGTTCCTGTTAAAAGTCTTGCTGCTGCGTTTTGGACTAGCTGAAGACCTTTTAGAGAGCTTATAGGACAAGCTGCAAGTAGGGAGTTACAGTAATCCAATCTCGATGTAACGAACGCGTGAATTAATTTTTCTGCATCGCTTTTAGATAAAATATTTCTAATTTTGGCGATGTTGCGCAGGTGAAAGAAAGCCGTTCTATAGGTTTGTTTAATGTGTGCTTTAAACGATAAGTCAAGGTCAAGTAAAACTCCTAGGTTTTTAACTGTGGTGCTGGAGGCTACACTTACATTGTCCAGAGTGACTATCTGGGCAGCTAAAGAGTCTCTAACACTTTTTGGGCCTATTATAAGGACTTCTGTCTTTTCAGGGTTAAGCAGAAGATAGTTAGTGCTCATCCAGGTATTTATATCTCGGACGCAGGCGCTTAGTTTTTCTACTTGCCTGACCTGCTCAGGTTTAATTGATAAATACAGTTGTGTGTCGTCAGCGTAACAATGAAAGTTAATGCTATGTTTCTGATGATATTACCTAGAGGAAGCATATACAGCGTAAACAAGATGGGCCCGAGGACAGATCCTTGCGGCACACCATAACTAACTCTAGAGTACGATGATGATTGTTGGTTTACATTGACAAACTGGTACCTATTAGATAAATATGATTTAAACCAGCAGAGGGCTGCTCCTCTAATGCCTATGTCACATTCTAATCTCTGCAATAAGATATTATGGTCGATTGTGTCAAAGGCTGCGCTCAGGTCCAACAGAACCAGGATCGAGACTAATCCAACGTCAGCGGCAAGTAACAAGTCATTAGTTACTTTAACTAATGCGGTTTCAGTGCTATGATGAGCTCGAAAGCCAGACTGGAACTGTTCAAATAAACTATTGTCCTGTAGGTGCTGACAGAGCTGTTTAATTACCACTCTTTCAAGGACTTTGGAGAGAAATGGTAAATTAGAAATAGGTCTATAATTGGCCAAAATTTCCGGATCAAGAGTAGGTTTTTTTCAAGAGCGGTTTAATAACTGCATATTTAAAGGACTGCGGCACGTAGCCAGTAACTAAAGAGGTATTTATTATATTTAAGATAGTGTCAATAGTTAGAGGCAGGGTCTCTTTAAAAAGTTTGGTTGGGATTAGTTATGTGCCGGTATGAGATTTTGACGGTACGATAACCGTGAGCAAAAATACCGCGGTTTCACGGTATCATGGTATTGCAATTATAGCTCCAAAATGTGT
Organism: Corythoichthys intestinalis; assembly: GCF_030265065.1. Lineage (NCBI taxonomy): Eukaryota > Metazoa > Chordata > Actinopteri > Syngnathiformes > Syngnathidae > Corythoichthys > Corythoichthys intestinalis. The sequence goes on along the minus strand of NC_080409.1, from coordinate 4,864,280 downwards.
TATTTTGAGATGTATGGGTTAAAAATTTTTTTTTTTCCATTGAACAGGACTTAAAAAAAAAATTCAGAACATTGCAACGTTGCAAACTGGAACATGAATATATTGTTAAAATAAATTATCAATAAAAAAACAAATATTTCAAATAAAATTGAAATAAATATAACTTATAGACTATACCCACAGCCACAGCTCAAGTTGCTCAAGATTAGAGCAAGAACAAAACAATTTCCATAAAAAAAGTAAAAACACTTCTGAATAATTTTTAAATTTTACTGCATGACTTTTTTTTGAGGGTGGAAAAGCTCAAGTGAAGTTTTGCCATTTTCAGCCACTGTGTCAGCTCTAGTTATACATGTCATGCCTATGTGTTAAAAAACAAAGAATTCATAAGTTCATAAGTTAAAAATGTATAAGTTAGTTTAAAGTGTAAATATTGTTGTGGAAAGGTTTCATCTAAACAAAGAAGTAAAAAAAACATTGGGAGTGAGACCTCTCCTTGATCCATTGAACGTGGATTTGTGCTTAGGGCAAGAGCATCTTTCATTATTAGCGATCTTTGATGCTATCCCCTTGAAAATGAGCGAATACCGTACTACGGTCTGACGGAAAATTTTAGTGGTTTTGAAACCGTGACGTTTTCACACCACGGTAAACCATGAAACCGGTAACCGGCACATGCCTAGTTGGGATTGGGTCGAGGAGGCACGTTGATGGTTTGGAGGTTGAACGAAAACGGCAGTTTACCTCTACTGCTGCGGTGCTCTTATTTACAGTGGTGAACAAAAACGATCCAATAACGAATGAAAACAAAATACCTCACCGAAAAAGAGGGAGTCTAACAAAATAGCGATCAAATGCACAGTTGAATGAATGGCGAGCAAACAGCTGGCGAGGAGGTACGCGGCACGTATGCTGTCAAATGCGAAGTTGCGAACTCTGAATGTTGACTGTAAAATTACGAGTGGTCAGATGACTTTTGTTAACGCTGCCTTTATTTGGTTAACAAGACTCAGGCACAATACAACACACACGCGGGTATGCAAGCTCAAACAACGGCCTAATAGTATTACCCAGAGCCGTATTACCGTGTATCGGATTAGCTGCCGTAAAGCAAGTGTCGTTATTGCCACAAATGTAAACAAAGCGCTGCATAATGGATAAATGTCAGCCAGCCCGTCAGTGGCGGTGACGTCGTCTGCTCGTCCGGCGTCAATCAGAGTACGCCACGTTGGGAGGGGAGGCAGCCAGCTGGCAGACTGTTATGGTGGCAAGACGGTGTGACCCAAAAGCACAGCAAAGAGAAGTTAGAAATCCAAAGTCCAAGATGTGTTTATTAAACAAAGGAAAATTGGTGAGAAGTGGTGGCTCTGCAGTTTTCTTGAATGTGCTGGAAGGCTGGATTGGCTCAGTATTGCTGTTGAGGAAAAATAAGCACAGATGAGTTGCAAGGTGAGCAAAAGGAAGGCCTGTACTTTTACCATGCGTGGTGAGGTGAAGCTCTGGCGCCAAATGTTGTGCAGACCGGTTTCTTATAGTGGCAGGTGGTTGATTGTGGAGTGGAGGCAGGTGTGGTGATTGGTGACAGGTGTGCAGAGCAGAGTCAGTGGGGAGAATGTGAAGGTGAGGAGGAGTGAGCCGTAACACAGACGCGGCGATCAGATGACTGACAGTCTCAAAAAAGATAACAATTAAACGGCCAGGGCCGTAGCACCACTCAGAAGTGCAGTGAGCAGCGTGGGTAACGGTTAAATGTTAATATGAAAGATGGTTGGCCCTCTGGGTGGGGAATTCAAATTAAAAAAGAATATAGATGGAACAACTCTTCACTTCAGTGTTGCAACTGTTCAGTTTTGCACATCAGATATTTATTTTAAAGAAAAAGTCTTAGCCAAAGTTATTATTTTTTTATTTTGTTTTTCAAAATATCTACATTTCAGAATATTGCATTTTCTATTTTTGCTGAATTCTAGCTTTGTGTAGGCTAATGTTCCTATGGTTGAAAGCACAAAAGTGTGTAATAAACAACTAGCACATTTATATTTTGCATTTTGTTTTCTTACTGTACCAAAAATGAACCGAACCGTGACCTCAAAACCGAGGTACGTACCGAACCGAGATTTATGTGTACTGTTACACCCCTAATAAGTACTGTATTTGTTTATTATAACAATAAATCAACAAGATGGCATTAACATTATTAACATTCTGTTAAAGCGATCCATGGATAGAAAGACTTGTAGTTCTTAAAAGGTAAATCTTAGTACAAGTTATAGAAATTTTATATTAAAACCCCTCTAAATGTTTTCGTTTTAATAAAATTTGTAAATTTTTCAATCAAAAAATAAACTAGTAGCCAGCCATTGTTGATGTAAATAATTACACAATGCTCATGGGTGCTTAAGCCCATAAAATCAGTCACACCCAAGCGCCAGCAGAGGGCGACAAAACTCCAAAAAACACAAGTAACAAGTTGGCATTGCACTGTGCTGTCATTTTAATCTGTTTGAGCGGGGATGTGCGTTAATTGCGTCAAATATTTTAATGTGATTCATTCAAAAAAATAATTACCGCCCGTTAACGCGATAATTTTAACAGCCCTAGTTAAATATTTGACGCAATTAACGCACATGCCCCGCTCAAACAGATTAAAATGACAGCACAGTGTCATGGCCACTTGTTACTTGTGTTTTTTGTCATCCGTCTGCTGGCACTTTGGTGCGACTGATTTTTTGGGTTTTTGGACCATGAGAATTGTGTAATTATTGACATCAACAATGGCGAGCTACTAGTTTATTTTTTGATTGAAAATTTTACAAATTTTATTAAAACAAAAACATTAAGAGGGGTTTTAATATAAAATGTCTATAACTTGTACTAACATTTATCTTTTAAGAACTAATTTCTATCCATGGATTGCTTTAAGAGAACGTTAATGTTAATGCCATCTTGTTGATTTATTGTTATAATAAACAAATACAGTACTTATGTACAGTATGTTGAATGTATATATCCGTCTTATCTTTTCATTCCTACAATAATTTACAGAAAAATATGGCATATTTTATAGATGGTTTGAATTGCGATTAATTACGATTAATTAATTTTTAAGCTGTGATTAACTCGATTAAAAATTGTAATCGTTTGACAGCCCTATATGGAAAGTCAGCAAAATTAAACTGGAAACATAACGCTATTGAATTGCTACTGGATCTTCGAGCCAAGGATGAGACAGGCCATCGTCCATCTTTGGAAATGTGTGGTCTATTTTGTTGACGATGCCAACCAAAAGTTACATAATATCCGGGTTATAAAATCCCGGCCTCCGCCCTCCCCACACAGAGAGCGTTGAGTCGCCACACGGGACACGTCTGAGAGGGTCCAACCTGGCTATTTCCCGGTACATCTCCCCATGTGTGAAAGCCACGACATGGGTAAATGCCGCGCCATCTTACACGGGATTTAAGTTTGAAAGAGTCTTAAGAATGAAGGATGAGTAGCAAGTTTAGTAAGTTTCCTTTCCAAATAGAAGACAAAGTGAGCGAGAACTTGATACCTCCATTCTGGCGGTGCAGAAACTATTGCGTTACTTTTAAACAGTATTTACGATGTTGCTGATGGTCATGTGTGATTGTGTCTATACAAAAGAAGTGCACTTCACTGAAGTGTGACTACAGTCACATGATACCACACAGAACTTTTAAGATGTTGTACCAGTGTGCATAGAGTGCTGTGCGCATAGATTTTAATAATGTTACTGAACAGTAGTCCCTCATTAGCACTGTTTTCATGTGACCAGGCTGAACCACAAGAACTGCAAACACACACACACAGACACGTCTAAACAGTTGGATACAAAATCCCACGTGCACACATACCCACAAATGCAGCACATGACTAGATAAAGAGGAACCATTGTTCACTATCACAGGACCTTTCAACATTCACACAATTCTCCTTCTGCAACGGAAGGGTAAACAGCAACAGTAGCAGCAGCCGCAGTTGAAGCAGAAGTTGAAGCAGCGTTGGCCTTGTTTTGATATTCTGTGGCTTACATGCTTGCACTGATTACAAACACACAGACTGTGTCTATGTCTGATCACTATGTCGTCTGTTTTCAGCATAAGGCGAATCAGTGTGGCGCAAATGCAGACCACAGGCTACTCGATGGCTGTAATAAGCCTTCATGGAATTGTCATTGTGGCAGGCAGTGACAGTGGCAGGCCATTAGCCTATTGAGCCAGAGTGGGTGAGGTCAAACCTCTGACCCCTGTGACTGAGCATTGAGTGGGTGAGGTGGGGGTTTAGCTGGATCAAAGTTCAAAAGGTGGCAGAGGTGGAGACGTTTGACCGGCTCTGACCTCTGGTCCCCGTTTTGTGGCGACAAGTCATAAGACAAACATAATCAACTATGATTTATGAGCTAATGGACTTTTTGTGTGTGTGATGTAACGCTTTTGTTCACAGGCAACTTTCTAGCTGTTGGACGTTTACAACTTTAACCTTTGCGTCTCAAACTTGTAAACCTTTTTGTATTCTCTGCTCACCTAAATAAAGAAGACAAAGCTTTTTCTTTCGTTTGTTTGATCGGTGGTAGTCGAGTGGGGTGGATGGTTTTGTAAAAACAGTTCTATACAGGTACTAAAGAAATGCATGTCTACATATGTACGAATAGACTAGCTTTATTATGATGAGTCTAGTTGTCAGAACCTAACCTGCACTGCATCAGACTGATTGAATGTTTGTGTAGACTGTATTTACCTTATCTGGCAATTAAATAAGACAGTATACATTTTTACACCAGGTAATATGTGTAAAGGTGGACTGTAGTGTGGGTCATGCGTTTTGATGACTTTGGTAGAGCCACATACAATGATACTGTACCAACAGATTCTTTGCTACGGGTGGCATGGTTCTGGTCTTGTGAGTTCCATCTTGTGCTCATCCATCCATGGGGTGGCGTGGCTCAGTGGTAGAGTAGTTGTCCCCCAAACCCAGAGGTTGTGGGTTCAATTCTCCGCCCTGATGAACACGCCTAAGTGTCCTTCAGCAAGATACTGAACCCCACGTTGCTCCTGGTGCTGCGTCACCAGTAGGTGGATGGTGAGATAGTGTAAAGCGCTTTGAGCGCCTTGAAAGGTGGAAAAGCGCTATATAAGTGTAACACCATTTACCATCCATCATTATCCGCTTGCTCCCGGGTCGGGTCGTGGGGGCAGCAACTTTAACAGGGAAGTCCAGACTTCCCTCTCCCAAGCCATTTCAACCAGCTCCTCCGGCGAGATCCCAAGGCATTACCAGGCCAGCCAAGAGACATAGTATCCCCAGCGTGTCCTGGGTCGTCCCCAGGACCTCCTGTTGGTGGGACATGCCCGGAATACCTCTCCGGGGAGGCGTCCAAGAGGCATCCGAACCAGATGCCTGAGCCATCTCAGGTGGCTCCTCTCAACACTGAGGAGTAGCGGCTCGACGCGAGTCCCTCCCGGATGACCAAGCTTCTCACCCTCTCTCTAAGGAAGAGCCTGGACACCCTGCGGAGGGAACTCATTTTGGCCGCTTGTATCCGGGATCATGTTCTTTCAGTCACAATGCACAGCTCATGACCATAGGTGAGGGTAGGAACGTAGATTGACTGGTAAATCAAGAGCTTCGCCTTTCGGCTGAGCTCCTTCACCACTACGGACCGGTGCAGAGTGCGCATTACTGCAGACGCTGCACCGATCCGCCTGTCGATACCCTGCTCCCTCCTACCCTCACTCGTAAACAAGAGCCCAAGATACTTGAACTCCTCCACTTGGGGCAGGATCTCATCCCCGACCCGGAGAGGGCACTCTACCCTTGTGCCCTTGGGACTGTATTGAAATCAGCGTTGTCGAGCAAGATAATAAATGTCCAGTGTCTCCTGAAGCTGCATCTTTAGTAAGTGAATCAAGAGACTGAAATGAAGTGTTTCGGACACGAAGGTCAGAACATCTCAGATAGCAGACCGACGTTGAAAAGATGTTGAATCAACATTCCTCTCTCGATCTGATATCGTTGAATCAACGTTGACACCCGACGTTGATTTGTCATCACTTTTGCAGCCTTGATTAATGTTGTTCCTACGTCGACAACCTTAAAAAAAACCTAAACGTTATTTCCATTACTTATAAAATTGGAACAACGCTGAATTGATGTTTTGTTTTCCTTCATTTTCAACCATGATGCTATTAACATTTTTAAATATGCCTATATTTAGAGGTCCTGCTTTGTTTACAACTGTGTTGTTTTTTTGGCTTAGTCTTTTGGATGATAATACTTATTAGTCTTAGTCTTATTTTAGTCATCTCAAAATGTATTCGTCTTCGTCTAGTTTTTGTTGGCGAAGACTAATATTGTCTAGTTTTAGTCCACGTTTACTAAAAATGTTTTTGTCTATAAAATAAAAAAAAAATTGACCCAAAAATAAATAAATAAATAAATAAAGGTTTCCAACTATTTTGAATGAACATTGACATATGTGCACACATTGTTGCGTCTAGAAGGACAACGCCAACATGGTGATTATACACACTCCACAGTACATTATTTTCAATGAATTATACCCACCTGGACGCCACGAACCGTATGTAAAAAAAAAAAATTCTGTCTGAGACTTTAAGAGGACGCTTGCCGTTAGCATTGGCCTATGCTAATGCGAATGCTATGCTAACATGACGACATCCGCGTCATAATGTATTGACGGGACATGGGGTGCGGAGCTGATAAATAGAGGGCCTGCATTGTTGGCGAGGCCGTCAAAGCTGACCGAGTGGAATCACAAAGAGCTTTTTTCGTTGAAAATTCTTCTGAGTAAATGCTTAAAAGCCTTAAATCCGTAAAACATAAAACAGTCTCGATTCTTGGTTAAGAGCAAAAAAAACCCCATGCTGTTAGCATTTATTTAGATAAGTTGAAGTACAATGCTAGTCTGTTAGTGAATGTAGCTAGTGGTCGCCTTATGTAAACAGAGCTTTTCCGGTGAAAATTCTTGTGAATAAATGCTTAAATTCCCGAATTCTTTATAGATATGAACATAAATCAGTCTCAATTCTTAGTTAAAAGCAAAAAAAAAAAAAAAAAAAAAAAACGTGCAGTTAGTATTTATTTTAGGTAAATATGTCAAAGTACAATGCTAGTCTGTTAGTGAATGTAACTAGCCTTATGTAAACAGAGCTTTTCCGGTGAAAATTCTTGTGAATAAATGATTAAATCCCCAAATTCTGTATAGATATGGACGCAAAACAAACTCGATTCTTGGTTAAAAGCAAAAAAACCATGCAGTTTGCATTTATTTTACGTAAATATTGCGAACTATGATGGCAATGCAGTAGCGGCCAATTTCTCCCATTGATTTTTTTCACGTTTCAAAATGCATGCATGGTACGAAAAATACTCTATAATAGTTACCTTGAATCCTCGAACAATTCACTCCTGAGACAATCATTCCTGTTTGTATGCGGTACAGCTTTTGTACTTTTTCAACAGAATTCCAGCATTCGATCGCTGCGTGTGTGTGAGCTACTCTTGATGTGGGCGGCCCCCTATTTGAATGCGAGGTGCAGTGCATGACCGATCTGACCCGTCAATACCATTATAATGTCTATGGGTACGAGTTACATTTAGTGTGTGATGATCACACAGCACAGACCTTTAAAGGCTAAAGCAACATTGCATATTCTTTCTCGCCAAGAAAACAAATCTTATCATGTGTGAAATCCGTCATGTTATGTTTTAGTCTCCCAAAACACGTTTTTAGCTCATTATCATCTTGTCATCGTCATGAAAAAAGTGTTCGTGGAGGAAATTGATTTACAGACAGAAGAAACAGCTAGGCTGACTAATAAAATATTAAATGTAAATGATAGATAAAAAACTTGGCAAGATTTAAATTGTGTGTAATTGAATCACAACAACAGAAAACGCTATTAACGCGCTGTAGACTTATTCCAAAGTCAAGCCTCCTCAGTCTGATGGGCATCATTGCGACCCTTGCCACCAACACGATCCGGGGCATAGTCTAGCCACTTGTTCACAACAGCACCGAATCCATATTCTGACGCCTCTATCCTCACCTGCCTCTTCAGTGAATCTGAAGAATACAAACAAAACAGCATTCACAGTTAAATCATGGAATTCTAGCAGATACCATATCAAAACACTTTTTTTTTTTTTTTAAACATTGCCGAGACTAAACATTCGGGTGGATAATATTGCATAATAATAATTTAGTTTGCCTAAACTAAGTTCTACTTAGTTAACATCCAAGCTAAATAGGTCTTCGCTTATATGCCAATCATACCAAATGCACAGTTTTTTACAATTTCAGCAACTTTGTCACGTCTTGTCAGGCAAAGTGTTCTATATACAAGTAATAATGACAAATGCGCTTCACTCTACCGTAAGACATCATTGCTGTTAAATTCTCTGAAGACGAGCAACAGGCTTACCTTTAAATGTGGCTATCTTTAAATGAGGCGTTTCCAATGAAGTTCGTTCGAGGTGATTCGCTGCCTGTGCCTTGCAAAGCCCCATCTAATAGAAAAAAAAATCACTTTTCACAAACAAGATAATATTCAAATGGTGACGGTTATTGGGCCGGCCGGTTCTACCAATGAGGTGTCACTTTTTTTTCAGGGAGTTGGCAACCCTACTTTTAAATTTCGCGAGAAATGACCAGATTAATGCAATTGGTTGGAAAGGCACGTTTAACATTATGTTGCATCAACATGATCTAATCTAGCTACTCATTCATTGTTCGTGTTTATGTATGGACTGCATGATTTAATCATGCTCACCTTGGAAACAGGATGTGTTCATGCTGAAAATGCACATTGCCTTTTAGTAAACTTTACAACCTACCTGAGTCATTTTTTTAAGTGGAGGATGACAAATACTCTCTGCTTTGGACCATCTTAATCATAGGTATTCATCAGATCGGTCACCGCCTCGCCTTCAAGTAGGGGGCCGCCCACATCAAGAGGAGCTACTCACAAACACACGCATGCAGCGATCTAACGCCGAATTTCTGTTGAAAAAGCACGAAAGCTATACCGCATACAAACAGGAAGGATTGTCTCAGGAGTGATTTGTTCGAGGATTCAAGGTTATTATTATATTTTTCGTACCATGCATGCATTTTGTAACATGAAAAAGAATCAATGGGAGAAATTAGCCGCTACTGCATTGGCATCATAGTTCGCAATATTTACGTAAAATAAACGCTAACTGCATGGTTTTTTTGTTTTTGACCAAGAATCGAGACTGTTTTACGTCCATATCTATAAAGAATTCAGGGATTTAAGCATTTATTCACCTGAATTTTCTACGAAAAAGCTCTGTCTATAAGGGGGCAACTAGCTAAATTCACTAACAGACTAGCATTGTACTTCGACATATTTACGCAAAATAAATCCTCACATCACGTTTTTTTTTTTTGCATTTTGACCAAGAATCGAGACTGTTTTATGTCCATATCGATAAAGAATTCAGGGATTTAAGCATGTATTAACAAGAATTTTCACCGAAAAAGCTTTGTTTACAGGAGGCGGCCGCTAGCTACATACACTAACAGACTAGCATTGTACTTCGACATATTTATGTAAAATAAATGCTAACTGCACGTTTTTTTGCTTTTAACCAAGAATCGAGACTGTTTTACCTTCATATCTATAAAGAATTTGGGGATTTAAGCATTTCTTCACAAGAATTTTCAACGAAAAAAGCTCTTTGTCTGTGATTCCACTCGGTCAGCTTTGAAGGCCTCGCCAACAATGCAAGCCCCCTATTAATCGTCCCCGTGTCCCGTCAATACATTATGAAGTCTATGTCTTAATACAACTAGGCCACCGTGGCATGGAATTTGCAAAATTTACTGTTGCGCTCATACTGAAAGTTTGGTTGTACAGTTGTGTCATTATCATTGCTTACTACTTGCAGCTGTCATGTGCTTGTTACACCAAGTACTCAAACACACGCTTGGGCTGCGTGACACAAGAGTAAAACCGCATTTACTCAGAAGGGGCAGAATGCACCTGTGACACAGTGATATTATCAACTCTTCGACCTGTCAACCACATCCTCTTAGCTCATACACTAGAAACCAATACATGACTGGATGTCTCCTTTTATGTGCGTGACAGCATGTCAGAGTGGCGTTTTGACCAGCTTTGGAAAGGCCAGAGAGTGAGGCCAAAGGGAGAAAAAAGGACCTGATGTTATGCAGCAACGGAGAAGAAACCACTTGATAATCTTCAGGGACGTCATTAGTGTTCCTGTTTTCACCGGCTTGCACAGCCGTGTGTCACAATAGCGCCTCATTCGCTATGAAAACAAGCAAGTGCCACACTGTCACTTCCCCTCTTGCACCATGAACTCCTGCTGGCATCCTGTGTCAATGATAAGCCTAATCCCCCGATACCTCCCCGCCCCTCTTAGAACAAAAGAACCACAGGAAGAGGTCAGGTCTTTGCCACATCAGCCTGCCAAGAAATTATAGCGCTCCATATGTTTTAGGTTGAGGAACAGTCCAAAACAAATCCCCTGACTGCACAATCCCATCGTATTTAATTAGAGGTTTGTCTCACATACAGAGAGAAGTGCTATTATTTGACTTGAGTCTATGTACACTGTCAAATATTCATAGTCACATCATCAGTCTTGTCCATTTTGACTGACCTCCTGAACAAGATAACATTGTTTTGTTGTGTCACTGGTCCCAGACCCACTGACTGTTAATCCTTTCTCCAGGGGAAACAAAATAGTTTACCCTTTTTTATGATATAGTCAGTCATATGGAGACAAAACTTGCCGCAGTTTCAGTATCAACAACAGATTTTTAAAAAATATGTCACAATGTAATAAAGGAACCAACAGATATTAGACCAGGCATCCCCAACCACATGGGCCGGGGACCGATACCGGTCTGTGGTGTATGTCGCCAGACATATTTCACTGGGGCACATGCCCCAGTATTGATCTGCAGTGCCCAAGTATAAATTTCACAGGTTTCAAAAACAAACAAACAAAAAAAAACCCTTAATTTTAGGTCTACATACAGTGCTGCTCAAAAGTTTGTGAACCCCCTCAACATTTTGGAATTTTCTATTATTTCAACCTGATTTCCTAATCAATCAATTCAGTAGTTTTTTTTTGTTTTTTTAACAGTTGTGTTGTCGAGACTAAATTAAAAAGAGTTTTCATCAACTGATGTAGGTGCAAAATTGAACTGTTTGGTCACAACCAAAACCGCCATGTCTGGCGAAAAGTCAACACTGCATACCACCAAAAGAACCTTCTCCCAACAGTGAAGCATGGAGGTGGGAATGTCAAGATCTGGGCTTGCTTTTCATCCTCAGGACCTGGACAACTCCACATAGTCCAGGGAATCATGAATTCTGAGGAATATTGTCAAATCCTAGAACATAACCTGACGCCATCTGTTTTGAAGTTAAAGCTTGGCAGAAGGTGGATCATGCAACATGATAATGATCCAAAGCATTCCAGCAATACAACCAAGGAATGGCTGAAAAAGAAGAAGATTCGTGTTCTGGACTGGCCCAGTCAAAGTCCTGACCTAAATCCCATTGAAATGCTGTGGCGGGACCTGAAGCGAGCAGTTCATGCCAGACGCCCATCAAACCTCTCTCAACTGACTGCGTTCTGCAAGGAAGAATGGGCAAAAATCCCCCAAAGTAGATGTGAGAGGCTGATTAGTCACTACAGAAACCGTTTGGTTGAGGTAATCTCTGCAAAAGGAGGCGCAATATCCTATTAACTGAAGGGGTTCACATACTTTTGCACACATGATATCTGAGTTTTTCTTAAATCAACCACTTTTGTTAAATAAAGAATGACAATATAACTATTTCTTTTGTTTCAGTCCATTATTTGGAATGTCAGTATTGTGGATTTGGGTATAACTTAACATTTAATAAGGTTATTTTAGTTTTTTTTACAAAAAAATCTGACCATCGCTGTGGGGTTCACAAACTTTCGAGCAGCACTGTAACATAATCTACAGAACGCGCCTATTTAATCTTGTCATATTACTCTATTCACTCCATATAGCAGTGGTCTCAAACCGGTCCTCAAAGGGCCGCAGGGGGTACTGGATTTCATTCCAACCAAACGAGACAAATACCTTTTCACCAATCTGGTTTCTTACAAGTGTAATCAGTTGATTGCAATCAGGTGCTGCTTATGTTAGTAGAAACCTCATTGGGTGAACTGTTTGTGCTGGATCTGTTGGAACAAAAACCAGGACCCACTGCGGCCCTTTGTGGAGTCGGTTTGAGACCGCTGCCATATAGACAATTTGCATATGGCTCCTTAATATGGTAATTTATGCACGTAACTTTTGCTGTGATATGCATATGAATTGATACTTCGGCAAAGCACTTTCTGTGTTCATGTGTGTCGGGAGATCTGAGTTCCTAAGTTAAAAATTGTTCTGATTTGTTGCAAAGTCGTAATGTGGGTTTAAAAAATGGTTGCTACTATTGCTATTGAAGGAATCTGGCCTTTTAGCCAGATTGCCGGAATCAGTCCATGTGCACCATTTTGCGGAGATGGAAGATGGACATTAAGATTACGAGGATCCATGTTGGATTAAGTTGAGGAGTTTCATTTACGGTAAAACAAGGAATCATTTACCGTCATCTTGTGATCCATTTCTTCCAAACTTAATATGTATCATTTTTTCCTCAAATCTAGTATACACAGATTTGTGCATTTATGGTTTATGAAAAACTATATTATGCCGAAGGCCGAGTTATGCTTCTGCGGAAGACCTGCGCCATCAAGGCAGACCCGATTTACGACCCTCCACCGTAGCCTGCCGTGCACCTCAACAAAATCTTGACTTGCGCGACGTCAACGCGCGGTGACGTGGCGCAAATGGACTGTTATTGGTCCGCTCAGACTGTTGTTTCCGGTTCAGTACGAAATCACCGCCATTTTCAAACATTGTTTTGCTACACGCAAAAATGGATAAGCCGATGGGAGTATCATCGAAGAGCAAGTACGATAACGTCTACAATCTTGTCAAGACATTATAAGGATTGTCAAACGGCAAGGTCAGCAATTGCATAAAAAAATGGAAGAATCACCGAGACAAGTATGTGTGTGTTCGCAAGTGAATGGCCACCTGTGGCGATGATACAGTTGGCCAAAAACAGCCAGCTTTTTATCAGTTTATGTTGTATTTTTGGTTGTTGCACTTCATTATTTATTGTGTACACATGTTTGCTGTAAGTCTGCGACTTATTTACAATTTACACTTCAATTATATGAAGAATAAAGCACAGGTTTGGTGTCAAAAGAGTTGTTTTGATGTTTAATTTTCAACAACAGATAGTTCAAACCAGGGGCGCCGTATAGGGGTGAAAAGTGATATGATTTCTAAGGGCCCATGCCCTGATGGGGCCCACAAACAAAATTAGAACATTAGGTAATCGTTTGCAAATTTAAATTGTTTAGTATTTGGCAAAAAGTAAACACCCAGAGAGCATATAAATTGCCAGCCCCCCCCGACCCCAGTATTTTCATTAAATGGTTTGGTCCGCCCTTCCTTCGATCAGACCGAGAGCAGCGGTGCTAATTTACAACAGTCAATGACTCGGAGTACGCGGTACTGCAGAAAGTTTTTAAAACAAAAATTATTATTATCAAAAGAGGAAAGAAAAGAAAGCAAAACAGGAGAGGGGTAGAAAAGGCCAACAGGGTGTGACAAAGTACTTCACAAAGCAAGGTTGGTGTCTTGTGTCAGTGTAGTGCTGAAAATTAACCTGTTATCTTAGCCCACTCCAGCCACATCTGGAACCTTGCGATGTCTATTACGAAGCTCCGAAACGAGGTCCCAGCTCACTCCTTCAGAAATACGGGATATTCCTCAATGAGCGACCTTCACCTGTTCAAAAACATGAATTCCTAATAATGACGGCATTTTTTGGTATCCTACAGATGTTGAAAGTTGGTGTGGAAATGTTCTTTTTTAAAATCGGCTTGAATCCAGTTTGTCAAGAATTTATTGAATTTAGTTTATCATCATTTGAATTTAGTTTGTTAACAAGGGACCTTGCTTCGGAGATGTAGTCTATAGTGGAGATCGCGAGTTTCCAAATGGGGCTAAACCTACTCCATAATGAAATCTGTAAATGTTTGCTAGCTAGTTTTTGCTCCGCTTTTAGCTTACATTTAATCAGTACAGCAGGCAAACCCTTAGCAAGCTCTTCATACTAAAACAGTTGTCTCTGCCCTTGCCTGTTGTAAAAGGCACAACTCCTCTCGGTGCATCTTATAGATGATATCAGTCTATTCATTATTGCTCTATACGCTGTATGCTCACATAAATATATTTTCATCTTAAATTAATTCAGCAAATGCACAAATTAGTGTGTAAAGAACTAAAGATTCACCAGAATGCAGAAATTACGTAGCTGATATTCTGAATGTGTGTGTGTGTCCCGGCACTGGTTTGGGGGCCCAAAGTGATATCTTTTCATGGGGCCCAAAATCCCTGGCAGGTCCCTGATTCAAACACTTAATATATCATCACTGATTGAGAGTGCCTCAGTGCTTTTATGATAACGTGTTTACCATCAAGGCTTCCAACGCAGTTTGGGAAGTTCCACAACCACCAGAAATCTGATATGGCTTCCCACTGACTGGATGTAGGACACCACAAAATTGGCATGGAGGGCTGTCCACAATGCTTTGCAGACCACTGACAAAACGCTGGACACAGTGCTCGACGGAGGTTTGAAGCTTGCCGGCTTCCATCCAAAGCTAGAAGTCTATGTGCGGCATCAACAGTCGGACAGACCACCTCCGAAACTGTCTCATGCGTCGCCTATGCTCAACATTTGTATGGTCAACATTTTCTTGTTCAATATTGGTGAGCTGAAGATCCACATTCAAGCGTTCCATCTCTGTTGGCATTGTTTATTCATTTATTTTTTTTCTGCGTTGGCATTGTTGTGTAACCGGAAGAAAACTAGAGGAAGTCGACAACTCCCCCCAAAAAGTACAACCACAACGCCACACCCCACTAGTGGCTTGGCGGTGGATTACAGAGCATCCCGTTCCCTTGCCGCAGAACTATCGAATGCTCATTGACGCCGTAGTTGCTTCGCCGTCACCACAATGCAGAAGCATAACTCAGGCTTTAGAGTTGAATGCAAGTGCGAGTAGTTGCCAACCTGTTGCTGTGATTGACTGGCGAGCCGTCCTTGTTGTAATTTTCCTGCTCGTCCGTGACCCTGAACAGGGTAAGCAGTGGAAAGAGGATGGATGTAAGTCAGAATTAAATGAAGGCACTCCTGTCATGTCACTTCACCTGGATGTCGACTTGTGTAGCGTGTTGACATATAGTAGAGGTGAGGTGGCAGCACGTTTGGCGAACCGCCGCCTGTTGGACATTACTCACACCCCAGCTGGCGTCTGCAATCTATTTGTGTTCTCTTCTCGCATGCAGGATAGTTACATAAATCACCAGTGTGAACCAAGAGCTGATTAATACGGCTCAGTGCAAATAGGGGGCAACACAAAACAGCTGTTTGTGCCTGCATAGACCCATGGTTTATGAATCTTGAGGAGCCAAAATCAGTTTTTTTTCTAGCCGAGTTTCAAGTATGAATTTGGATGCCGTCCAAAATGCAGTTGGTGCCAAGTCCTTTCCATGATCAAAAAAAAAAAAAGACAGATGTTGGTCCTTGAGTTTGTATGCTGTCAGATCAGCTGAGCTGCACTCCAAACAGAGGTTGAGGGGTGATGTTGGTGGGAAGGAACACTTGTCAAAGAGAGCGTTCCATATTTGGACTTATTGGTTACCCCGAGGTCAACGCGGCAAGTTAGTAACATTGGAGAAAGAAATTCAATCAAAAATCCTTCGCCGTTTCATCCTTCAACGCCTCTTTGACAGGCAATCGAGTACAAAACGTCTTATCTTTCTCATCAGATGAAGTTTGTAGTAGTCATAGAACTACAAATTTTCTTTCCCTTCTTTCCATCCAAAGGCTGTTTTAATTCATTTTTAGGCTGTAAATTGATCTGCATCCAGTTCAATCAAATACATTCAAATTTTTTTTCTGTTTTTGGAAAGACGCATATAACAGAATTAATATTGCTGGGAGGCAGCAATCACGCTAATCTAATACCAAACCACAACTGCTACAGCATGAGGATCAGACTTAGCTGTTGGCAAAACACATTTTTTTTAAATGAAGCTCACAAATGTGAAGTAAATGTTAATGAGAAACTCCAATGTTTAATATGTTTGTTCATTTAATGTAAATACACATATTTGCATTCATTTAAAACATTTTTTTCTACTTAATACCAATTGAACTTAGTTTTCCTTCAACCAAGGAGGACAGTTGAGTTTGCTATATTTTCTCAGTTCAAAAATAGAACATGTACCAATGTCTTAAACGTTTTCAAGTCAGTGGACATCTGTTCAAAAGTTACCATGAGCTAAAGTCATTCAGCACCAGCCCAAGTCACAGTGTATATGTTGTTGTAGTTAGTAAAAGAAGGAACCTGATATTGAAAACAACTGGTTGATTGTAACAAAGTAAAAGTACTTTGTTACTGTACTTAAGTATATTTTTGTGTATCTTCTCATTGTGAATTGCTAGTTTAATTTTCATGCCTCCGACGTAATCAATAAGCCTCGTGCAACTATAGGTAGTCCCTGGGTTACGAACGAGTTCCTTTCCTACGCTGACGACGTAACCCGAATTTCTGCGTAGGTAGGAATTAACCTTTAAGTACCCCTACGTATCCCCCAGATCTCAAAATTACTGTCCAAAAACATGTACTATACATCAGTGTTCTGTCCTCACCAAGATGTTGGAGCTAAGTCCTAGCTAGGCAGCGAGCTAAGCTCCGAAATCATGATGTCAGACGTCCGTGTGATTAGTTGACTGTATTCAGCTGCTCATGACATCAACACTTGCCGAATGAAACTAAAACCGACTAAACCGACTGTCACGATATTGACATGTTTATTGTTAAAAAAGTTATACATAGTATAGCAACGCCCCTCACTTATATTTGTAATTTATCATTTCAATCGGGTAAATTTCCAAACAAAATGAAAATTGCTAAAGTAATTCCAATACACAAAAATGACAGTAAACACAGTTACACAAATTATAGACCAATATCACTATTACCGCAATTTTCTAAAATCTTGGAAAAACTATTTGCCTGCCGATTTAATAATTTTCTTGATAAACACAACATAATTAACCAGGGCCAGTATGGGTTTAGAACAAAAACAACCACCTCAATGGCAATTACAGATGCAGTAGAAGAAATCACAAATGCATTGGATGAAAAAAAACATGCAGTTGGAATTTTTATTGATCTAAAGAAAGCTTTTGACACAATTGATCACACAATTTTACTCAAGAAACTACACCTGTATGGTATCAGGGGGGTTGCTGGGGAGTGATTGAGAAGTTATTTAACAGGAAGGGTACAATATGTGAAAATGGGGAAATGGTCATCAGAACATCTCAGTATCTCTCATGGGGTCCCTCAGGGGTCTGTTTTGGGACCAAAATTATTTAACATTTATATCAACGATATATATATATACTGTATCTCAGTTATTGAAATTTATACTTTTTGCAGATGACACAAACATATTCTATAGTAGTGAAAACCAAAATGAATTGGTAACTACCGTTAATGAGGAATTAAGTAAATTAAAGAGGTGGATGGATATAAATAAATTATCACTTAACTTAAATAAGACAAAGGTAATGATATTTAGTAACCTAAAATATAACGCAGAACTACAAATAAAGATTGATGGGGTCCCAATCGGGAATGTAAATTAATTCAAATTTCTAGGAGTTATTGTAGATAGTAAATTATCATGGAAACCCCTCATCAGACACATCAAAACCAAGATCTCCAAAAGCCTGTCACTAATAAACAAAGTGAAATCATACCTTGATGACAGTGCACTCCGCACTTTGTACTGTTCTCTAGTGCTCCCATATTTCACATATTGTATTGAAGTGTGGGGAAACACTTACAAATCTACCATCAATTCATTAGTCACATTGCAGAAACGTGCGGTACGAATCATACATAAGGTTGGATTTCTCGATCACACCCACCGTTTATTTGCTCTCTCAAAACTATTAAAAATCAAAGATCTTGTAAACTATCATACAGCTATAATGCTATTTAAAGCAAAAAATGAATTACTGCCCCAAAATTTACAAAACCTATTTAAGGTTCGTGAGAATATCCATAGTCTGCGAGGCTCTGGAGATTTTATGTTGCCAAGATTTCGAACCACTTGCAAACGTTTTCGTGTGTCTGTATGTGGAGTAAAACTCTGGAACAATTTAGACAATCATTTCAAGCAGTGTCAGAATATCCAAAAATTTAAATCGCTGTATAAAAATATGGTCTGGTCACAATATAATGACATTTGCTGACAATGTGTGTTGCTGTTTATGTCAGTTGGTGTAAATATTGAAATTTTTGGGAATGAGCCAACATTAGTTGGTTGTCTGTTGGTTTAGTTGTTTTTGTCTGTTTTTCCTTTTTTCTTCTTTTTCAATTCAATTCAATTCAATTTTATTTGTATAGCCCTCAATCACAACAGAAGTCTCAAAGGGCTTTACAGAGGCAATATTATACACAATTAGAAATGAAGCAACAAAGATGAATAGATGCAGTTCAAGTCCTGGGTATCCCCTATCCTTAAGACCCTCCATGCCGGCAAGGAAAAACTCCAAAAACTCCAGAGTCAATTGGGAGAAAAATGAGAAACTTTGGGGAGTACCACAGTCAGGAGAGATCCACTCCCAGGACGGATAGACAGGAACCCCAGAACGGCTAATGGGAATTAGCAAGCGAAATTATAGTCCGTAAAAATACAGTGGAGTAAAGGAGCAAGAAGAAGTCCCTCTAGTCAGATGAGACGGGGGTAGCAGCGAGGACGTCTATCCAGCCAGGGGTCCGGACAGTCAGGAGGCTGCAGCTGAAAAATAGCCCCTCCCCAGAGGGGAGGGGGGAAAGGGGACACCGGGTGACTAGTGATGAAGAGACTAGACAACTAGATATTAACATTGGAAAATAGAAATAAAGTAAGACAAGTGGTAGGTAGAGTAAGAAAAGGAGATAGAACTCAGCGGCTGTACTGCCCCCAGCATTATAGCTTCTATTGCAGCTTAGACTAAACTGTGAGTCTACTCCGACTTCAACTAGCCTAACCATAAGCTTTGTCGAATAGGAACGTTTTTAATCTAATCTTAAATGTGCAGACTGTCTCGGCTTCTTTAATACTAGCTGGAAGCTGATTCCATAAAACAGGGGCTTGGTGGCTAAAGGCTCTAGCTCCGACAGTACTTTTATAAACCCTGGGAACTACCAGTAGACCTGCATTCTGAGATCGGAGTGTTCTGTTGGGGCGGTATGGAACCAGAGCATCGGTGAGATAAGATGGCCCCAACCCATTAATGGTCTTAAATGTAAGAAGGAGTATTTTAAATTTAATTCTAAACTCGACTGGAAGCCAGTGAAGTGCCTGGAGCACAGGGCACTTTTCATTGTGTGGACATGAGTATCCCACGAGTAAGGATGCTGGACAATGAGATCAGGGGTGGGACAAAATACGTTTTTTTCTTCTTCCCACTCCCTTTCGAGTACAATTATTTTTGTTGAATTATATTGTATGTTTTTTGTTTCTTTTGTGTGTGCATGCTTGAAATAAAAAAGTTTCATCATCATCATCATCATAAAAATGAAAATGAAATTAAATCAGTTTCACCTTCAACAACAGCAATTCAAATTTGCATTTACAAGTAGCTGCTGATACAGCAACAACAAACAATTAGGCTAGGTTCATACTACAGGTCTTAATGCACGAATCCGATTTTTTCGCGTTTTTCCGACTCGAGTCAGGCATTAACTTGACGGTCTGAACGGGACAAGTGGCATAGAAGTGGACCATTTCAAATCCGATCAGAGTCACTTTCGTATGTGGTTCAATTCCGATGTGGGCCACATGTTTTCAGAACGTGACTGGCGGTCTGAACTGTCAAGACTACCAAATCGGAATTCATGCAGCAATTACGTCGGCAAAGAGCAAGAGGCACGGAGGACGGCAACCATGTAGGCATTAGCACCTAGCTTTAACTCTGCTTTTAAGGACGAAGCGGGCTTGACCACAGTCATAAAAAAGAATAACATGCAGAAAAGGATAAGCCTTACAATTTTCGATTTTCATTCTGTGCGCCGAATGAGCAATATTTCATTATTGCACACATGGCCGAGTCGGGGCAAATTGACACACCCACGTCATTTCACGCACACATGTCAAGGCTCGTGTGTGCGTGTATGCGTTATATCAGTCCATATAAACTTTGAATAAAAGACTAAACGGGGAATATTAATGTCTGTTATTTTTTTCCCTCTTTTTGGAAATCAAAATATGATCACTGTGGAATGACATACGCTAGCATGTGTAATTTGTTTTGATGCTTCTGCGCATGCGGGTCTTTTTGCTGAGCGGATCTCGGACTGAGAATTAGTGCGCATGTGTGATACTTGAACGGTCTCAATGGACAAAGGCAATCTGAATGGGCACACTAAAAAACACAGATATGGCAAAAAATTGGATTTGTGCATTAAGACCTGTAGTATGAACCTAGCCTTCGTATGTATCAGTTAGCGTCCGCACATCATCAAAAACAATCACATAAACTCGCCCCAAGCATTCCACCACAATTGAAAATGCACAATAAACAGTACAAAAGGTGTAATATACATGTGTTGCCTCTGTGGATGTTTCACAAACACAATTGTTTGCTTTTGCAGTTGCAATTGCTTCCAACGGTCATCGTTGCCTTCTCTCACTCGGCTGTGCAACTCGCTTCCTCGTCTGTTTCCGTGCGCTTGTCCTCGTGTGTGCACATGCGCGCTTCTTCGTGGGCGCAAAAACGTTCTTCTTCGGCGTCGTAAAGTCGATGTAAGTCACGTAAGTCGGGTACGTCGTAACCAGGGTCCTACCTGTTCGGCGTAATTGATCATTACAGACAGCAACACGAGTACAAGCAAGATTAGGCACGTGAACAAGATGTTGACCAATAAAAACCAACAGTGAAAGAAGCGCACCTTCAGATGGGTGCTGCACACTCTTGTGGCGGTATGCATCTGATAGTTACTTGCAATCTGCCATTAGGCTCAATTTTGGATTTTTTTTTTTAGTTTTTGAGTTTGTTAAGCTTCTGTTTACAGTGCAGTCAATGTTATTGCTTGTATACAACCCCTAGCAAAAAGTATGGAATCACCAGTCTCGGACAAGCATTCACTCAGACATTTTATTATGTAGAACAAACTTAGATAAAAAGCTTGAAAAAATGAATTAGTTCAAAAGTGCAACTCCTTGGCATTCAGAAACACTAAAAGAAATGATTAAAATACATTGTGGTGGTCAGTAAATGTTACTTTTATAGAGAAAGTGCAGGTAAATAAATATAGAATCAATCCATTCTGAAGAAAAAAAATATGTGATCACTCCATTTTGAGTAGAAGATACAGACACACCCAGTGAATTTTCTTTCCATAATTAGGCCCCTGCCTCAGATTAGATCTGCTCGTTAGTCAGCAGTTAAAAAAAGTGCAGTTATCACACCTTGGAGGGCTGCTGGACCAAGTGGACTCACAAGAATCATGGCTCCAACAAGAGAGATGTCTCTTGAGACCTAGGAGAGGATTATCAAACTTCTTGAACAAGGTAACGCTACACGTATGGTTGCCAAAGATGTGGGCTGTTCACATTCAGCTAAAACAAAAATCTGGACCAAATACAAAAAGCATGGCAAGGTTGTTAAAGCGTACTGGTAGACCGAGGAAGACATTCAAACGTCATGACAAACAACTAAAGGCCATATATCTTGAAAACAGAAGATGTACAACAAGACAAATAAAAAAGAAATGGGAGAAAGTTGGAGTCAAGGTATGTGACAGAACTGTGCAAAATTGCCTAAAGGAAATGGGATTTTCATACAGGAAAGCTAAAAGGAAATCATCATTGACAATTAAACAGAAAAGAACAAGACCGCAATGGGCTAAGGAGAGGCAATCATGGACTGTGAATGACTGGATTTAGGTTATTTTCAGTGATGAGTCAACAATCTGCATTGGACAAGGTGATGACGCTGGAACTTTTATTTGGTGCCGTTCCAGTGAGATTTACAAAGATGACTGCCTGAAGAAAAAAAAAATCAAAATTCCCTCAGTCCTTGATAATATGGGGCTGCATGTCAGGCAAAGACAGTGGGGAGATGGCTGTGGTAAAATTGTCAATAAATGCACAAGTTTACATTAAAATTTTAGACAGCTTTCTTATCCTTTCAATTGAAAATATGTCTCGGGGTAATGAAATCATTTTCCAAGATGACAATGCATCATGCCACAAAGCTAAAACTGTTAAAGCATTCCTTGGAGACAGACTCATCCAGTCAATGCCATGGCCTGTAAATAGCCCAGATCTCAACCCTATTGAAAACCTGTAGTGGAAATTGAAAAAAATTATGCACAGCAAGGCTCCGACCTGCAAGGATGATCTGGCAACTGCAATCAAAGACAGTTGGCACCAAATTGATGAAGAATACTGTTTGTCACTCATCAAGTCCATGCCCCAGACTCATAAAAGCCAGTGCAACTAAATACTAGAGATGTGTTTTGTTATTTCTTTGTTTGTTTCTCATGATTCCATATATTTTTCCTCTGAATGGAGTGATTCTATATTTATTTCCCTGCACTTGATCTATAAAAGTAACATTTACTGACCACCCCACCGTTTTTTATTCATTTCTTTAAGTGTTTCTGAATGCGAAAGAGTTGCACTTTTGAACTAATTCATTATTTTTTTTTCAAGCTTTTTTCCTTCTCGTTTGTTGTACATAATAAAATGTCTGAGTGAGTGCTCGTCGGAGACTGGTGATTCCATACTTTTTGCTAGGGGTTGTATATACAGTACTGTGCAAAAGTTTTAGGCAGGACACCTGCCTAAAACTTTTGCACAGTACTGTATATTTTTATTATATTATGTATATACAGGATATACTGTATGTATATATTTTCCCCAAGTGGAAGCTTCCATGATCCTAATAAATGTAATAATTAAAAAAAATATATACAGTACTGTGCAAAAGTTTTAGGCAGGTGTCCTGCCTAAAACTTTTGCACAGTACTGTATAATCACAATTTAGAATTGGGTGTAAATATTTTACCTTTTACTTCCAAAGTAAATTTTAAAGCAAGTACAATTGTACATTTACGTATTTGTTCAGACACTTGTACTTTTACTTACGATCCCCCCCCCCCCGTATCTGTACGTTTAATTAAGTAAAAAAAAAAAAAAAAGTGAGTACTTCATCCACCACTGTTGAAAACACCTCTTGACGGCAATAGACGTCCAGTCCATTTCAACTGGGAAGGGCTGGAAGCAATCGAATGATTAATTAAATTAAAATTAATTGAGCATCTATTGCAATAAAGGCAGCCAAATAGTTAGATTCATTAAAACAATGATTAAATAATTAGAATTGCCATTGTGGCAAAAAAATAGTCTGGGAGCAACAAAGAAACAACAGCAACAAAAACAAAAAAATGACATGTATTCTCGTCATGCAATACAGGAATCTATTAGGCTTTCAGTCCATTTGTGGATGCGATACAAAAAAAGCCTAACTCCTCTTTAACGGCTCTTGTTTCTCTCATGTTGACCGGAGGATGACAGGAACCCACACTGACACAACAATGACTCACTACCCTCTTCATCTTTTAGTACAGTAGTGCATTTTATTGCAGCAAAGCACATTTAGCCAACAGTAAGTAATTATTATGCACTCTCCCGCCAAATCTAACTTTTACAAAACTTGCTGTCCTCAGAAACAGACTTGTGAAGACCTGTATTATGAGTGAAAGCTATTAATGCACCCAGAGAAAACAACTAGACGATCAGATTATACTGGACACTCCTATCTTTGTCTCACACACTGTTTATTTCACAGAATGGCTTGTTATAACCTTTGACTTGCAAAAACGATAGATCAAGAGACAGATAGATAATTCCTTCACAAGGGAAATTCACAATTTCTAACATTTGCCAGCGTTTGGATGAATTACAAACAAAAAGAGAAAAGAGTGGATGAAAGGCCAACTTGCATTGGAGAGACTTCTTTAGAACATCAAACAAAAAGCGTTTCTCCCAGCAGTCAGAAGAGCTCCGGGGGGACGCAGTTGTAATTTCCTGGCTGGACATGTGGGCACAGCTTACGACATCAAACGGAGAAGACCTCGAGCAGAAGTGACGGCACAACAAACCTTTTTTGGTTTGATATCTCTTTTTATCTTCCTAAGCATCGCTCCCTTCCTCTTTCAAAAGACACAGACACTGTTTTTGTATTTTGTATTTTTTTTTTTTTTTTTTTATGCATTGGGGTCTTATTCAGATGTTTACAACTGTGGTTCTTAACCTTACAAAAGAAACCGACCCCCACTCAAAATCATTCACTGAACCCTTCGGAATTAGGTAACTCTGTTTTTTCAAATTCAAAATCGATATATCTAAGGGAGCAAGCTAATGTCAAAGTGAATTCCTGTTCAAATTTCCTCTCATATAGACAGCAAGTCTTTAAACAGGTCAAAATGATATGTTTTATGTTTTCATCTTTATGCCTGATATACACTGGTACCTCTGCTTACGACATTATATATATAACTTTTTAACCTGTCCTGTTCAGCTGCTCGACATGGAGAATGGGAATCTGAGTGTTGCTCTGAACAGTTTTAATGTATCACATGGGAGTATGACATACTCCCGTTGTGATCATTCAACGTGCCTCGTTTATTAGGAGAAAGAGCGAACAGGAAGGGGTTATAGGGGGACAGAAAAAAAGGGAATCGGAGACAGAAGAAGCATGAACAACAACAAGAAATACATTGAACGCCTCCACTAATTACGAATATGTTGGTGATATCGTTAGCTTGTTGTATTTCCGGTTGACACCATGTGGGGGGCCTGATGACCAAGGAGAAAGGGAGAGTCAGAAAGATAAGTGATTGGGAGGGGTGAAGTGTACACAAATCAGCCAAGTGAGGTGTAGAACTCAGTATTTGTGTGAATCCCTTGTGAGTGTGGATATGTTGGTATCCTATTCTATGCTGCCTGATCGCAAATCCTGACACCGAGTTTCTCTACTTGAGTGTGTTTTTGCACCTGAATCCCAGACATGTGATAGTCGAGTGGAAATGCCGCGTGGGAGCCGCCCCAGGGCCACGGCCCTTCCCCAGCCGATTGGGGGGGAGCGAGCCCGCGTAGCCTATCCCTCCTACCGCCTGCCATCATCCCCCTGGGATCCAGTGTGGTCCCCCGGACCATCCACGCCCCCATCAACCGGCCTTCAGGAATGGGATGAGGGGAAGCGCCACCGCTCATTGGGCCCATGAGCCACTGCCGCAGCCCCCCCAACCGACACGGCAAACCGACGGACCCCCACGGCCTGCTAAACTCAGGACAGGATCCTGGAGCAGGCGATACCCGGCCGACCCACATTAATTGGTTCTGGAAGTAGTCTCGTAAGCTGAAAATTCCGTAAGTAGAGATGCGTTTCACATGCAAATGTACTAATCGGTTCCAAGCACTAAAGCCACATTAAATTTTAGAATTGGGGTAAAACCCAAATAAAACAACAGCCAAACACATTTGAATCATTCCGTATACCTAACGTTACTGTTAATACCTGTCATGAAGTAGATAATAGAACATAATGCAAACGAAAAAAGAAAAAAAGATTGATGGTGCCTATCACCTATCTCGCACTCCGTGATGCAAAAACGCGAGGAGATTTGTTCTCTTTTGGCAAAGACGTTGACCCGCTATAACAACAATACCATCGCGCCTGCGAATGTCATCATCCTACGACACCCAAATTGAAACCTCATCAACAATAGGCCAATTGGAGAGCAGAGTAGCATTACTGAAGCATGAAGGGAAAGATTATGACCAATAGGACAGCAGGATCTTATGGTGCGACATTTAAAACCAGAAAGCAGTGAGTACATAAGTGTCTTTTACAGTAGTGTATAGTATTTTTGCCTCTCATCACCTGAAATTTCTTCAACAAGATGAGATATATTCACGTTGAGGTGGGTCGTAACCTGAAAATTACTTTTTTAGAGAGGTTTATAAGTAGAGGTACAGTGGGGCAAATAAGTATTTAGTCAACCAATAATTGTGCAAGTTCTCCCACTTGAAAATATTAGAGAGGCCTGTAATTGTCAACATGGGTGAACCTCAACCATGAGAGAAAGAATGTGGAAAAAAAAACAGAAACTCACATTGTTTGATTTAAAAGAAAATATTTGCAAATCATGGTGGAAAATCAGCATTTGGTCAATACCAAAAGTTCATCTCAATACTTTGTTATGTACCCTTTGTTGGCAATAACGGAGGCCAAACGTTTTCTATAACTCTTCACAAGGTTTTCACACACTGTTGCTGGTATTTTTGGCCCATTCCTCCATGCAGATCTCCTCTAGAGCAGTGATGTTTCGGGGCTGTCGTTGGGCAACACGGACTTGCAACTCCCTCCACAGATTTTCTATGGGGTTGAGATCTGGAGATTGGCTAGACCACTCCAGGACCTTGAAATGCTTCTTACGAAGCCACTCCTTTGTTGCCCTGGCTGTGTGTTTGGGATCATTGTCATGCTGAAAGACCCAGCCACGTCTCATCTTCAATGCCCTTGCTGATGGAAGGAGATTTTCACTCAAAATCTCTCGATACATGGCCCCATTCATTCTTTCCTTTACACAGATCAGTCGTCCAGGTCCCTTTGCAGAAAAACAGCCCCAAAGAATGATGTTTCCACCCCCATGCTTCACAGTGGGTATGGTGTTCTTCGGATGCAATTCAGTATTCTTTCTCCTCCAAGCACGAGAACGTGTGTTTCTACCAAAAAGTTGTATTTTGGTTTCATCTGATCATAACACATTCTCCCAGTCCTCTTCTGGATTATGCAAATACTCTCTAGCGAACCGCAGACGGGCCTGGACGTGTACTTTCTTTAGCAGGGGGACACGTCTGGCAGTGGAGGATTTGATAGTAGCCTTTGTTCGTGTGGTCCCAGCTCTCTGTAGGTCATTCACTAGGGATTTTTGCTCACCGTTCTTGTTATCCTTTTGACGCCACGGGGTGAGATCTTGCATGGAGCCCGAGATCGATGGAGATGATCAGTGTTCTTGTATGTCTTCCATTTTCTAATAATTGCTCCCACAGTTGATTTCTTTACACCAAGAGTTTTACCTATTGCAGATTCAGTCTTCCCAGACTGGTGCAGGTCTACAATTTTGTCTCTGGTGTCCTTGGACAGCTCTTTGGTCTTGGCCATAATGGAGTGTGACTGTACTGAGGTTGTGGACAGGTGTCTTTTATACCGATAATGAGTTAAAACAGGTGCCATTAATACAGGTAACGAGTGGAGCCTTGTTAGACCTCGTTAGAAGAAGTTAGACCTCTTTAAAAACCAGAAATCTTGCTTGTTTGTTGGTGACCAAATACTTATTTTCCACTCTAATTTGGAAATAAATTCTTTAAAAATCAAACAATGTGATTTTCTCTTTCTCATGGTTGAGGTTTACCCATGTTGACAATTACAGGCCTCTCTATCTTTTCAAGTAGGAGAACTTGCACAATTGGTGGTTGACAAAACACTTATTTGCCTCACTACAAGCTAGTAAGCTAATTTCAAAGTGAATTCCTGTTTAAATTTCTTTTCATTTAGACAGCAAGTCTTTAAACAGGTCAAAATTGAATGTTTCATTTTTCATCTTTAAGGCAAGGCTCTAAGGCATCATCGGAAGAGGCCAAGACTTGCTCAGTATGCATCTCTTTGAATTTTCGCATTCAAATTTGGAAGAATCAATCTTATTTTCTTCAGCATTAAGCCTGTGTAGTTGAATTTTTGACCATGTCATTTCTGTCATGTTTACACCTCAAATTATATCAAATTTAATCATGTATTTTACTAGTGCACAAAAAGATTAACAAAATGTGTACACAAAAATCAATGTTTAACATGAAAAACAAAAAACAAAATGAATGTTCTCACAAAAACAATAAAACAGTGCAGGGGTGGGGGTGTAGTGGCACGGGAGTCATCGAAAGACAGTGTACTCTGTTGGAAGCCATCCAGCTGGCAACACAAGTAACTGTACCGGTACCTTGATAAAAACAAAACAGCATTTGATGTTTGTTTGGACAAAAATCAAAAAGTAAACAATACCCCGAGCACTTAATTAGCCTAAAGTAAAATAATTATAAAAGTATAGTGATTTTAAAGCATGTAGTGATTTTAATGGAAACAGGTCTTTGATACAATAAACAATAACATTAGTAAACCATTAGAGAACTCTAAGTACACGTGTAGGACTTTTAATTCAAATTTTCTAAGTATTGGTCCAGTAAAAATGCAGTTTTGAGTATGTGAGCAGTCAGAGAGGTCCAGTGCTAAAATTCACCAACCTTGGCCAGAAAAAATTGTGGATTTACGGTACCACAAAAATGAGAACTGTAACCAAATCAAAGTATACATGTAGTACTTTCAGTTCATTTTTCGAAATATTAGAGCTGTTGCTAAAGGGAATCACATAATTTTGTATTGACGTGACAGCACCATAATGCACATGCAGATGGAACGGTTTTAAGACCAGGCGACTTTATTTCCTTTAATAAATGATGACAATGCTTCTAGGAGTTGGGAACAATGCGAGCACACGGAAGTCAACTGCGCTCGTTCGAAATGCATTTACCATAATGCTTGGATTACACAGGTGCACTAATTTTAGCGTCTGCTCATTTGAGCACGGGAACACAAACTGGCTTGACCGCAGTCACCAATTCTTACTTATTTTTCAGCCAATACGTATTTTTCCCGTTTATGTGTAATACAGCATATGTCGGGTCGCAGTTTGTGCATGTGTTGTGACACCAAACCCTAATTTTTTTAGGAATTACGACACTACTTATTTCTCCCAAAACCGGCCCACCAGCCTACCAGGGAAATCCCCCGTATCCTAGTCCGCCCTTGCAACAGTGTGAATTTACTACAAATAATTTTGCCTTTTGGACATTGGAAAATGAAAAGAAAACTTAATTCATTTAACATTGTTCCTATTTTCGTTTTCATGTGGACAAGCTTGATCTAATGTCCCATGTCGCCACTGTTTTCATGGCGTAAAATGTGACGCAAAAGTTTGTTGTAATGCCATCGCGGTACGCACCTTTGTGCTTCCTCATACCAAGTGAGAGTCAACCTTCCACTGAGCAAACCAGTTTCTCCTCTCATCAGATAAAGGACTAGTAGCTGAAAAAAAATTGAATAACTAGAACTAGTCACAAGTAGAATCTTCCACACTTTATTATTTCTGCAATATTTTGTTAACTTTTGTGATGTTAATATTCTCTTGCATGTATTTATTACTGTGCACTTTGAACTAGTTTGATAGCGTTAAAAAAATAACATTCTGAGCAAATACTGTGTTTTGGTTGTTGGTTTGTGCTAAGTATACTTCATGTGCTGTATTTTGTGGGTCCACCGTTTTTGTTTTTTTGCGATTGTTTTTAATTTATTATTATTTTTTTTTGGGAGGGTAGAGGTGAAGGGCGCCAAAGCGTCTTGTCGCCAAAGGCACCATGTCAGCTATGGAACGCCACTGCCTATACCTTATTTGTTTGGAGACCAAAGGTTTTATTAAATGATTAATATTAAAAACACCGTGACTGCTCCCCTCACCAGTAAAATTCCAGGCTGATCATGTAGCAACACGGTCACTTCAGCTTTTATTGATTCATATGGCCTGTGTGAAAGCTGTAAAGTGCAACAGTCAACTTTCATGGCTTTGCGGTTTGGATGAGAGTTCGCCACACTGCAGATGTGAACACGACACAACTACTTTAAAGCATGAAAGGGGAACAACTGGGTTGTTCATAGCATAGAGAGAGAGGAGAACTGTAAAAAAAAAAAAAAAAAAAGCTCATTTCAATTCACGTTAATCACTTATTATTGCTGTCAATGGCAGCCAATGTAACAGCAGTACACAATTCAATGAGTTAAAAACCCCCAGGGAATTTACTGAAAGCATTTCGTTTTGTTTTTGTGAGCAGTGTGAATGTTACAGGATATGTTTTTACTTGAAAACTGTCATTCCCATAAATGACATAATGGACATTTTATACAAGGACAAAATTTTCCCCACTGGTACTACAGTATTTGAATAGGGGTTGGATTAGCAGTCTAGAAATTAAGTTTTGCCTGTTTTAAAATAGAAGTGGATGATTGCTATATTTATAAAAATGATCTACATAAAAGTTTTTCAAAAGTGTTGCCCACAATGATGCTGTCATAAGAGAAACACCCAATGGTGACATTTTGATGTGTTATGTGGGACAGCTTAATGACAGACTTCAAGAAGACATATGTCAAAAAACGTTGCTAACCTAACATGAGTTACATGCTGCCTGACTACATATTAAATGAACTGTAACATTTGACTACGTTTATGAAAACATTTGGCAAGAGTCAAAAGTCTTTGGGCAAATAAAATAAAAATGATCAGCGTATAATTGGCTCGTCG
The DNA here is from genome assembly GCF_030265065.1 of Corythoichthys intestinalis. NCBI lineage: Eukaryota > Metazoa > Chordata > Actinopteri > Syngnathiformes > Syngnathidae > Corythoichthys > Corythoichthys intestinalis. The sequence goes on along the minus strand of NC_080409.1, from coordinate 4,833,590 downwards.
TCGATTTTCGTGCCTTTCTTAGAAAGGCGAAATTCACTTGATGTTGACACGAATTATGATTATATACGCTTGATAAATCTTTAACTGAATGACATTCATGAGAAAACATTAATTCCACGGAACTTCTTACCTGAGCGTGCTCTGCCATTTCTGTCGTACTCTGCCGTGATGAATAAAGCAAGAAGGAGCAGGTCGGCAATGGTGTGTCCCGCCCTCCTCCTGAACAATCGCCGTTCCGATTGGTCTGAATTTTGCCTCACATCACATGCTTGGGCCGAAATTTAGTTGTACATGCTCAGAAAACACTTGTAGATTATTAAAGATAAAACACCCGAAGAACTATTCACTAGATTGTGTTCTTTCTTAACTAACGTCTTCTTTTGACCACGACTTGGAATGATATTTTTGTGTTTTACAACATATTATTTCGATGTACAAGTAGATTTTTTCATCTTTGGTTACAAGTGACTTTTGTCTCAGAAAACGCCACAAGGGGTGAGACGAAACTTTTTCACCTGTAGCAAAGAAAAAAACACCTGTAGAAAAATAAAAAAATCACTTGTAAATGGGGGAAAAAAACACTTGAAGAAATTTTTTAATATTGTTTTTTCATGTTTATTTCACAACGAAAAATTTGGAAATACAAGTGTTTTTTTAGTTAAAATACAAGTGTTTTTTAGTTAAGATGAGTCATTTTACAGGTATGTTTTTATTTTAAAACTAGGTTACAAGTATTTTTTTTGTCTCATAAAACGCGACAAGGGTGAGACAAAACTTTTTAACCTGTAGCTAAGAAAAAACACCCGTAGAACAAAAAAAATCACTTGTAAATGAGGAAAAAAAACACTTGAAGAAATTTTATAATATTGTTTTTTCATGTTTATTTCACAACGAAAAAATTTGGAAATACAAGTGTTTTTTTAGTTAAAATACAAGTGTTTTTTAGTTAAGATGAGTCATTTTACAGGTATGTTTTTATTTTAAAACTAGGTTACGAGTATTTTTTTTGTCTCATAAAACGCGACAAGGGTGAGACAAAACTTTTTAACCTGTAGCTAAGAAAAAACACCCGTAGAACAAAAAAAATCACTTGTAATTGGAAAAAAAACACTTGTATAATGTATTTTTTACATTGTGTTTTTTTCATGTTTATTACAAAAGGAAAAAGTCGGTAATACAAGTGTTTTTTAGTTAAAAATGGTCATTTTACAGGAAGAATTTTCATTTTACAACCTCACTTCTTTTGGCACTATTCTATCTCCATAAATTTCTCCCAGAAAATGATTGCAATTACAAATGCTTTGGTAGTAATATCTTCATTTATTTTGCTTGCAATGAAAAAACACAAAAGAGAATGGAAAAAAAAAAAAAAAATCATGATCAGTTTACACAAAACTCCAAAAATGGGTCGAAGAAAAGCAGTGTTGTTAATTTTACTTTAAAAAAGTAATTAATTACAGTTACAAATTACTTCTCTCAAAAACTAATTGCGTTAGTAACTCAGTTACCTGAATGTAAGAGTAATTAGTTACTTGACAAAGTAACTAGTGATTATTTTCAGGTTTTTTTTCTCAACACCCCCCCCCCCCCCCCCAAAAAAAAAAAAAAAATTAAAATAAAATAAATAACAACAGGTCACACAATGTGAAGTTTAAAGGTTTTTGTGGACAATTGGCCCTAGCCCAACTCTTTACCCTCCACTTAACGAGACACAGGGGTATTGCGATAACTAGATAGTAACCTTTACTATATGTGGAAGTCATTTAAAGTTGTGAATCAACCGTTAAAGTTGTTAAAATTGCTCCCGTTATTGCATTAGTTCCCTTCTGTCTACTTTCAACATGTGTAAGTTTTAAAATTTTTTCATCATTTAAAGATAGATTTAAGTCAAAATTTTGCCGATTTAGGAGCATTTTAGATTAAAAAAAAAAAAAAAAAAAGTTACTTAGGTTCACTAGGAAGGATCTCTACATCAGAGCCTTCCTGAGAGGTCTACTGCTTTAAGATGGCGGCTGTTCGGTATGTTTTCGGTATGTTTTCTTTTTTTCTTTTTTTTTGTTTTTTTGTTTTTTTGTTTGTTTTTTGTTTGTTTGTTTGTTTGTTTTTTTGGGTTTGTCGTTCTGTTTGGTTGTTGTATAAAAATAAAAGTTAAGGGGGATTTGATGAACTGATGATGGGCACATCTACTGCTGATTGCCTCTTTAATGTGGATTGTCCCACTTGCTTCTGATCCCCATTAAAAAAAAAAAAAAAAAAAAAGATGGCGGCTGTTTACTAACACATGTAGTCCTTAAAACATGTTGGCAATGCAGCCATGTCTGTCATTTGCATCTAGTTCTATAATATGTGATATCTACCGTATCATGTGGGCGTAGTTTGTAGGCTATGGCTACAGTCAGGTATTATTGGAACCACCTCGCATCGCGTTTGCAACGGCGTCTTCCCCACTCCTGCTCTGCTCTCTCGTCTCCGTGAGTCCGTCGACTTTTTTTATTCAACCAACTTAGTAACGCATAGTAACGCACGCCTTTCCCAGTAACGGTAACGGCATTGCCAAGATGAGAAAAGTAATTAATTAGATTACTCATTACTGAAAAAAATAACGCCGTTAGTAACGCCGTTATATTCTAACGCCGTTATTAACAACACTGGACAAAAGTATTGGCACCCTCAGCTTAATACTTGATAGCACAACCTTTAGACAAAATAACTCCAAACAACCGCTCCAGGTATCCATCAATGAGTTTCTTACCATGCTCTGCTGGAATTTTAGACCGTTCTTCTTTGGCCAACTGCTCCAGGTCTCAGAGATTTCAATGGTGCCTTCTCCAAACTGCCATTTTCAGATCTCTCCACTGGTGTTCTATGGGATTCAGGTCTGGACTCATTGCTGGCCACTTTAGAAGTCTCCAGTGCTTTCTCTCAAACCATTTTTTAAGTGCTTTTTGAAGTGAATTCTGGGTCATTATCCTGCTGGAAGACCCTTGACCTCTGAGGGAGACCCAGCTTTTCTACACCCTTTTTCCACGCCCTACATTATGCTGGAAAATGTGTTGGTAGTCTTCAGACTTCATTATGCCATGCATATGGTCGAGCAGTCCAGTGCCAGAGGCAGCAAAGCAACCCCAAAACATCAGGGATCCTCCGCCATGTTTGACTGTGGGGACCGTGTTCTTTTCTGTCGAGGCGTCATTTTTTCCTCTGTAAATTCAATGTTGATACCTTTTCCCAAAAAGCTCTATTTTTGTCTCATCTGACCAGAGAACATTCTTTCAAAACGTTTTTGGCTTTTTCAGGCAGGTTTTGGCCAACTCCACTGGTTTTTTGTTTTTATGTCTCTGGGTCAGAAGTGGGGTCTTCCTGGGTATCTTACCATAGAGTCCCTTTTCATTCAGATGTCAGCGGATAGTACTGGTTAATACTGTTGTACCCCCGGACTGCAGGACAGCTTGAACTTGTTTGGATGTTAGTCGAGGTTCTTTATCCACCATCCACACAATCTGTCGTTGAAATCTCTCGTCAATTTTTCTTTTCCGTCCACATCTAGGGAGGTTATCCACAGCTCCATCGGCTTTACACTTACTGAAGACACTGCGCACAGTAGACACAATAACATTCAGGTCTTTGGAGATTGACTTGTAGCCTTGAGATTGCCCATGGTTCCTCAAAATTTTGCTTCTCAAGTCCTCAGACAGTTCTTTGGTCTTCTTTCTTTTCTCCGTGCTCATTTGTGGTACACACAAGGACACAGCAAAAGAAGTTGAGTCAACTTTAATCCATTTTAACTGGCTGCAAGTGTGATTTAGTTATTGCCACCACTTGTTTTGTGCCACAGGTAAGTAACAGGAGCTGTTAATTACACAAATTAGAGAAGCATCACATTAATTTTTCAAAGGGTGCCAATACTTTTGTTTGGACCATTTTTGGAGTTTTTGTGTAAAATGATAATGATTATTTTTATTTTTTTCCCAATCCTCTTTTGTGTTTTTTAATTGCAAGGAAAATAAATGAAGATATTAATGCCAAGGCATTTGTAATTGCAATCATTTTTTGGAAGAAATCTAGCATTAACTAACAGTATTGCAGGGGTGCCAATACTTTTGGACAGCACTGTATGTACGAATTTAGGAATGAAGGATAGGTCGTGTTACTGGTTGTTTATATCCACCACAATATTAGATGTGTAAATGCATATGGTGGTGTACGTACGAGGATTAGGAATAATAAGCAGCCTTACCTATTAATTTTTTAGACAACTGTAAGACAACAATTTTATTATGAATTTTCTATATAGAGATCCAAATCTATGTCTCACGTAATCATCCGCATTTGTTCAGCTGCATTCTCAGATAGTACAAATGTACCGAACTATATGAAAGTATTTCAATCTGCATACAATGGTATGGAAGCCCATCAGAGTCATAATTAAACAAATAAAAACAGCATTTTGAAATAAATAGCATTTTGATGAAATAGCAGACAAATATGTAATATGGCCCTTAAATTACAAAATAAGGTAACATTATTATGACATATATTTTATTTTTCTTATATTCCTAATACTAATAATTATTATAATCGTCTTTTTTAAATAATGACTTATTTTCCAAGATTTTACATAATCAAAAGCGTTTTTCACAAAGCATTTTTTTTATTTTTTTTATTTCATAATATCGTTTTTCAGCCAAACATGAAAGTGAGCGTTGTGAGAATAAAGTCTCAGATACTACTGAAACCACGGTAGCTCTTAATTATTAATGAAAGGGTGTTGTATTTTCTGAAATACCTCTTTGTATGTTTCATCATTTTCCAACCTGCAGGTAATGTGTTAAGCCTGGCATTGAAACCTGTTGAAGTATACCAGCTCTTGTTTCTTGTATCTCTTTAGTGTCTCTGCCGGAAACACATGCGACAAAGAGTTCCACCCGGAATACAACATTCCCAACATAAGTTCCATAGGTGAATTCTGTTATGAGGTAGTGGTCACTACAAGCTATATATTTGTAGCATTTATAGCATATTTTACTGGAGTTAAAAGTACCCACTATGCAAAGTAGGGAAAAGGGGGAAGGGGCAAAATAGGGGAAAAAGAAGAAAAAATCATTCCAATTTTTATTACTTTTGGTCAAAATCTGGTTTTATATACTGTATACAGATAAACAAACAAAGTTTATTCTTAAATATATACTGTACATTAACCATAGACCTCATAATGTATTGACGGGGTGCGGGGCTGATAAAAAGGGGGCCTGCATTGTTGGCTGTTAAGGCCGTCAAAGCTGACCGAGTGGAATCACAGACAAAAAGCTTTTTTGTTGAAATTATTTAAAATAAATGCTTAAATCCCTGCATTCTTTATAGATATGACGTAAAACAGTCTCGATTCTTGGTTAAAAGAAAAAAAAAAAAACAACCTGCAGTTAGCATTTATTTTACGTAAATATGTCAAAGTACAATGCTAGTCTATTAGTAAATGGAGCTAGCGGCCACCTGATCTAAACAGAGCTTTTCTGGTGAAAATTCTTTTAAATAAATGCTTAAATCCCCGAATTTTTAATAGATATGGACGTAAAACAGTCTCGATTCTTGGTTAAAAGCAAAAAAAAAAAAGTGCAGTGAGCTTTTATTTTACGTAAATATTGCGAACTATGATGCCAATGCAGTAGTGGCTAATTCCGCCCATTAATTTTTTTTTCACAATGTTTCAAAATGCATGCATGGTACAAAAAAATATAATAATTACCTTGAATCCTTGAACAAATCACTCCTGAGACAATCCTTCCTGTTTGTATGCGGTACAGCTTTCATATTTTTCCAACGAAATCCAGTGTCCTGCGTGCGTGTGCTTGTGAATAACCCTAGTCTATGACATTAACCCCCACAGAAAAATATAAAACTTATTTCAACAAAACATTTTAAAATATTGAAATGATATTCCCATGAGGGTTGAAAAGTTTGCTTTTTACTTTTGGTGGGTCATGATCCCTTTAATGCAGGAGTATCAAATAAACGGAAGCGGCCCATTAGGGTGATTGTTCTGGCCGACAAGCACCTTGTAGCTCATTCATACTGTTCTAAGAGAATCACGTTTTTAGAATTTTTTTTTTACATCGGCGCTGTAAAACCAGAAATTTGTGATTTGTGTGATGGAGTGCGTGCACTACGGCCAGTGTTGTCAGAAAACTGCAACTGCGTTACCGTAATCTGATTACTTTCTTTCAGTAACGAGTAATCTAATGCGTTCATTTTTCCAATCCAGTAATTTGATTAAAGTGAGTTTCCTTATTGTCTGTGCATTACTATTTTGTTATTGCCTCATAATGTATGTAAAATGAAGAATACTGTAGTCATGTACGAAGAGCATTTCTATTATAAATGTTGCTCTGGCGTTTGGGAGTGACATCATATGTCATATTTTCTCATCGCAGGACAAAAGTATGGATCACGTGTATTACCATGCCATGTGAGCGGCGCTGAAAGTGCGGCCAAAACAATAGCCTAGCTACCTCGTCAGGACTCGAATAATGACAGCCAGGAGAGATACCACAAACGGTCAAGGATCCATTTGGAATTACAGCACAACGCGTCAAAACTCAAAGCAAAGCCTACAGGTAACGAGAGCACTTCTACAGTTTGTAATCAGGCTTTACGTGCATTTTATAGTTTGTAAGTGTAGGCGGAGTTTGACTTTTTGGAGAGTGTGGGGGGTCGGGGGGGCAAACTTTTGGCCTGTACTATGTATATATATATATATATATATATATATATATATATATATATATATATATATATATATATATATATATATATTAGGGCTGTCAAAATTATCACGTTAACGGGCGTTAATTAATTTTTAAAATTAATCACGTTAAAATATTTGATGCAATTAACGCAGATGCCCCGCTCAGACAGATTTAAATGACAGTACAGTGAAACGCTCACTTGTTGTGTTTTATGGTGTTTTGCCGCCCTTTGCTGGCGCTTGGGTGTGGCTGATTTTATGGGCTTCAGCACCCATGAGCATTGTGTAAGTAATTATTGACATCAACAATGGCGGGCTACTAGTTTATTTTTTGAGTGAAAATTTTACAAATTTTATTAAAACGAAAACATTAAGAGGGGTTTTAATATAAAATGTCTATAACTTGTGCTAACATTTTTCTTTTAAGAACTACAAGTCTTTCTATCCATGGATCGCTTTAACAGAATGTTAATAATGTTAATGCCATCTTGTTGATTTATTGTTATAATAAACAAATACAGTCCTTATGTACTGTATGTTGAATTTATATATCAATTTTGTGTCTTATCTTTCCATTCCAACAATAATTTACAGAAAAATATGGCATATTTTATAGATGGTTTGAATTGCGATTAATTGCGATTAATTACGATTAATTAATTTTTAAGCTGTAATTAACTCGAAAAACATTTTTAATCGTTTGACAGCCCTAATATATACATGTATATATATATATATGCATATATATGTATGTGTATATATACATATATATATATATATATACATATATATATATATATATATATATATATACACATATATATATATATATATACACATATACACATATATATATATATATATATATATATATATACACATATATATATATATATACACACATATATATATATATATATATATATATATATATATATATATAATATGTATATATATAATATGTATATATTTATAGTATGTTTGGCAGAAAACACAGACAATGCTGAAAAAGCAGTTTCTGCTCTTACACCACTCTTTAAAATTAACTGCTGTATTTTAAGCCAAATATTGTGTTTGATAGAACAATATGTCTATATGCTGCCATAGCAGATTCATGGCGCATTAAGTCCCCAAACTATTTTTAATTTGTTCGTTTTACCCTGGAAACCCCCGTTTACAGACGTCGCGCAACCGCTTTTGTTTCAACCTAGCCATAAAAAGAAGGTATGTAATCGTATTTATAATTCGAAATGTAATAGCTTAGAATCATTAATTGATGTATAATATTTAGCTAAGGAAAAAATAAAGACTTAAAAAAAATTATTAGTCGCGTTTCCCCCAATATTTTAGATGATAAATAATCGATCTAAATTAAGAAAATTATATATATATATATATATGTATATATATATATATATATTAAAAAAAAAGGTTTAAAAGGGTAAATATATGAAAATCTCGACCACTCCCTGATGTCTGCGATTTCTGCATCGCAACCCTTGTTATATTATTGTTATATTACCATCTTTCACCCATAAAAGCCCCCAAAAATCCGGCTTTGGCCATTCACAGTTGTGTCTTGACACTCGGTGATGCTTGCTACATGGAGTTTTTGGATCGAAAAGAGGTAAGTATGCGATAATATCTCGTTAAAATCATGGCGTCTTTAATTATGCTCTCGTGTGCTCTCACCTCCAGTTAGGGTTTTGCTGTTTTGTCTTGTTCAATTCTCGGTTCAAGCTCAGTAATTGTTTAAGCTTTTGAAGGCTTAGGTTTAAAGAAATTCTAAATATCCAACCTCAGCTGTAGTTTTGACAGAGCAAAGCAAAGTCTCTAAGGTGCTTGTCACATGATCTGTTCGAAAGATCATTTTGACCCATTATGGAATACTTACTGTAGGACTCTTGTTCATTTCATTCATTTTTATTGTATGTTTTATTGCTTTAGAACTTTTATAGACAACATTTTAACGGCTAGGTCTAAATTCAGAATTTTTGACATAAGGCTTAATCTTTGAGTTTGCAGGGGTACAATTATTTCTTGGGGTTGATTTGAACAAATTCCGTGCAGTTTGTCAGTTATTTGTTAGTTTCAAATTTCAGTTTCAATGATGGTTGAAATCAACTCCATCGACTAATTAAACCTTATGTGAAAAGCCTTATGTGAAAAATTCTGCTTTTCTCCTTTAAATTCAATTCTTTGAAAGTCAATTACATGCGATGACATTTTTCTGTTTTCATTCCTCTGTTGAGGCATCAAAGGGCGAAAAATTGGTAAAAAGTAACTGATAAAAATTACTTTTAAGGTAACTTAGTTACTTTGATAATGAAGTAATCAGTAAAGTAACTAGATTACTTTTTTGAGGCGTAATCAGTAATTAAATTACTTTGACAAAACTGACTACTGCACTTGGCTCAGTGTCGTGTCAGCAGTCACATTTATTCACCCCCTCCCAGGCAAAATGGACTGGACGCCTAGTGTATCAATGGCAGTGAGTGACTTAACTTATTTGGCCAAAAATATAGTAGTCTGGCTGGCCCAGTCGAGATCAAGTAGTTGTCATTGATGTGGCACATGAGCCAAACTGAGTCTGACACTGCTAATTTATTGGATCTTGCATCTGAAAATTTGTCAAGAAATTAAATGTGCGGCTTAAATTTTTAGAAGGCCACAAAATTCCATAGACTTCTACAGGCCCTAATCAGTGAGAAAAGGGCAAGTGCAAGGACATCTTTAGCCCCCACCCCCACGTCATACATGCTGCAAAAAAGAGTGGACGGCCATGTTGCAATGTGGGAATTTCTCATGTAGTAGAGTCAAGAATGTTCTGATTTAAGACGGAAAAATGACAGCACACATCTTTATTTAGAACGGGATGAACCAAGGCTACTGGAGCTGCTTATCAAGAGGACTCTTTTCGACAATAAGACAGCAAAAATGGACTCTGTCTCTTTTTTCAATGTTTTTCTGTGTGTGGTGACTGAACATGTTTCTGAGTATAGCTCTGACTTAGTCCAGCCTTGACAAACCCACTGACTGCCATTGACGGTGCTAGACAGCGCCGTTAATGGCACTGAAAGATGAGCATCCACATTCAATCCTCCCAGTTTAAGTGAATTGGACATCAATCACTGTCAATGGCATACAATGAGTGCATTTTGTGTCACTTCCTTCTAATTTTAAGGTACTTATGGGCAGAGTAGGGCAGAGTAGCCCAAAACTCAAATAAGAGTAAAAGTTGTCATCCCAAAAATGTACTCAGGTACAAGTAAAAATGTACTCAGGTACAGGTAAAAAAAAGTATTTGGTGAAAAGAATACTCAAGTAATAAGTAAAATTGTGACTCCTGCTTACGATGTTAGATTTTTTTTTAAACAATGGTATTTTTTTCTCTCAGCACAAAGTTATCTAGATGAGCTGTTATTATTATTAGACTGCACCAATTACATAACTGGATTAAGCCAAAGAAATACCCCCCAAAAATCTGTGAAATTTCCAGTAGATACTGTATGCACTGAAAACAAGGGAATTTAACTAGTTTTAATGAGGTGATTTTGTAGTGTAGCTGCTTAGACATTGAGAATATGAATCTTGAGTCTTAATGTCTAAACAGTTTTAAAGTGCATACGATAGGATTAAAAAAATGTCTTAAATAGCATTATTATGTAAATTAGAATCTTATTTTGAGACGATTCGACTATATACAACAATTTGGCAAAGCGCAGATGATGAGAAATTAGTCTTTTAAACAGCCGTTTAACCACACCTACCATTATAGGGCTCTAGCGTCCAAAACAGGAGGATGACGTCGGCAGGGTAATGGTTTCATCTGATTTACAATTCAACCCATTGAGGGGGAATTATTCAGAACAAGGAAAATGCGAAGAAGAGAGCCGCAAAATGTCATTTACAGGATATTCTTTTTATCAAAGTATTTTCCCCCAATTGCTAAATAAATGGTATGGTCATGACAAGTAACAGACTGGTGCTAAATGGAATATCATATAATAAAAATGCATTTATTTAGAGCGACATGGCAAAATTACTCCATAATGGTCAAAACTGTCGACATCTTGCACCTCCCAAACAGTATTTTTTGCCAACGGAGTTAGTCAGGCTTTTGTCATTTCCCTGTCCTGGCTTCAGAGAGCGTAAACAAACCAGGAAGCGTGACAGCTAGTCGACATGGTAACCCGAACAGAGCGGCGTTTCCAGGTGTTATTCTCGCCTGTCGATTTCACCTTTACTGACGCACCTCCCGAACGATATTTTATGCCACCGTGGTTAGTCGGGCTTTTGTCATTTCCCTGCCCCGGCTTTGACAAATGTAAACAAACAAAGAGGCGTGACAGCTAGCCGACATGCTAACCCGAACCGAGTGACATCTCAAACTCTTATTTTCGCTTTTTGAAGCGAAAAATCACACAAAACTAGCGACAAGCCTCCGGTCGTCGACCAAGTGGCATTTTCTGTGGACAATCAGCCACAAAATGCAAGCCACCTCTGTATTAAAACATGTACCAGTACCATGATCCCAGTATTTGACATAATACAAAATACGATGTTTACTCACTTCCTCGTGAGTCCAATGGTCCCACTGTAGTAGGGTTTGTTTTGGCCAATATCCACGTTGATCAGGAACCTTTTGAAACCCAAAAAGGCTCACATTCCTCTCCCTGGTGCGGTAAATATTTTCTGCAGCCGTTTGGCTGGCGTAATGCGAAAAATAAACAAATTAATCTGCAAAATCAGCTGAATCTGCAGTCCATCTGCATGCAATAAAGCAATGCTGTTTTGTGAGTTGCTGACCCGGGTGACGTCACATTGGTATTCATCCTCAACCTGAGACTAAAGCCGGAAGTCACTGATTTTCATGCCGCGGGATTCAAAAATTGAATATATAAAACGATGGCTTCCACACACATCCAAGCGGTCCATTTCATACAGGAGCATAAAACACCGTGTGATATATGAAATAAATTTTGGTGTCATACGCACTTTAATGTGGGAGTGATTTACTCCCATTGTGGTTGTTTATTATGTTTTATTTATTAACTCACCCATGCCACAACTGGACCTTACCCAGGCCAAAGCAGGACTCTCACATGTAACACAGACACATCTGATGAAAAACGCGATTTTTGTCTATCTAGGTTTAAGTGAACCAAATTAAAAATAAACTCATGAAAATTGCTGCTGTACTTTCACTCTTTTAATAAGCCATGTAACTTGCCATGATCCAAGGTTTTGGACAGGCGTGATACTTGTGTGTGGCCACAGCATACACATCTGATGTCGCTCACAGTGGTGTGCAGTGTGCCCATGGAGCTTGTGTGTCTGCTCAGACACATGAAAAATTAGAGTGAGCATTGTTTACTACCCACCTCTGCTTATAGGGAACCTGGAAATGCCCAAAATCGTTGGCAGGGACCAGTGAACAGGAAGCGTCCCAGATATGCCCTAAAATCAACAGGAAATGATCCAAAATGTACAGGTAATGACACTGGGAATACCCCATAGTGTACAGAAAGTGACCCCCAAGTAACCTAAAATTACAAGGAGATGACCCGAAAGTTAGTTTTACTTCAATTGACAAGGGTAGACGTCCAATTCACTTAAACTGGAAAGAATCGCTGTGAATGCTCATATTTCTGTGCCATTGACAGCGCTAGATGTCCAATTCATTTTGACCGGGACAGGGCCAAAAGTAAACTGGTCTGGGATCGAATTGCTGTGAATGTGGCCTGTGAACCAAAATGAGTTTGACATCCCTCCCCTAGCGGGCCGTATGTTTGACACCCCTGACTTAGCAGATGCACTCCCACACACAAATGTGTGTGCACACGCAGACGTAGACACCCTGTGGCACCAGCGACAGTAGAGGGCTATCATTTAGAAAAGACAGGCTGGAAGGCATTTCTTGGTTTGACTCGCCTCAGGTAACAGCTAAGCCTGAAAATCTGAGTCAAGCACACGGAGAGACGATGGCCAATTTGCTCCGAGCAGAGGGAAGGTTGGAGTCGTGGGAGCAGCTGAGCTTGTCAACAGATTAATGCGTCAACCTAAGTGACGGCTGAACAACCCCTCCCGCTTCAGTTGAGAAAGTCTCGTATCTCTCTACAACCTCTGGGACGAGTGCTTCCCCCGCACAACTGGAGCCAGGTGCCACTGTTATTGTAGGCCAGGCTGCTGTCTTGCATCTTCAAATTGCAGAGATTTTTCCATTGGCAAACTGTTGGAGTGTATGTATGTCAACTGCTCTGTTAATGCTGTCCAGATGAGGAGTAGAATGAGAGGTGAAAGGATGGCGACACGTGTAAGAGAGACAGGAACATGATGAGGGTGAAGGAAATGACACAGCTGCAGGTGTGTCAGGCTCCACTAGGATGAACCAAACAACTATACAAGTCTTCAAAATGTATAGATCACATGTCACTTGACATTTGAATTAATGAGGATGTTTTTGTTATCTACAGTGATCGTGGTTAATGGGGACCAGAACAGACTGGGTAAAGTGAAAAACCGGAAAGTAGTGTCACCACCCCATTTTGAATGTACATTTTTGTGTGTGTATATTAGTGATGCACGATAACACATTTTTCAACCGATATCGATAACCAATAATTTCCTGCCCCTTCCACCCGATAACCGATAATCTCACGCCGATAATTCTATTCAAATATGTATGTAAAACTTTAAAGTATACAAAGATCAAATGTTACTGTGCAAACATGTAATTTGGTGCTATTTTTTTCCCACATCAAATGTGAACAAGTAGTAAATTCCAACCTCTAAACAATGGCAATGACATTGTGTAATGGTATGCTTTTGGCAACAATACTTAGAGAGTAAACACCCAAGTTGCTCAAAAATGCCTTTAAAAGTAAGCCATTCCTAACATATATCACATTACTACACTGCAAAAACACCTCCTTAAAACTAGCAGAATTGGACAAAACTGTTGATTGCGCACATTTGGAGGCTAAATCAAGTATATAATTATCGGATTGCATTATCGGTTGAATTTTGTTTTATCTGGATTATCTGTGTGATGTCATAATTGCCATTATCGGCCGATAATTATCGGTGACCGATATTATCGTGCATCTCTAGTGTATATATACTAGTCCTTCTAAAAAAAATTAGCATATTGTGGTAAAGCTTATTATGCGAAGGGGCTGTGCAAAGCTAAGGCAAAAAATTTTGCATATTGTGGTAAAGCTTATTATTAGAAGGAGCTGTGCAAAGCAAAGGCCCAGATTGTAAAATTATTTTAGAAAAAAAAAAAAAAAAAATCAAAAGGTGTTCCTCTGATGCGCCTCACAGCCCAAACCGTTTGACTGATCGTCACCATTCTAATATAAAATGAACAGAATTTTCGCGCAATGCAGGGAATTTTTCGAATGACCATCAACATTTTCCATTTTCCTGTAAACGCAGGTTTTTTGGATTTTTTCCCGCCCCAAAATGTATTTTCTACTACTTAATTGAATTTTTAACCAAATCCTATAATTTACACATAAAAAATTCCAGGACAGTATGGGGCACAAAATAAGTTAAGATGACAATTGTTATTGTGGTAACACCGCTAAAGAAATCACCAGCTTCGTCAGGTTTTTATCATTTATTTCAGAACTTATCCAACACTTTAAAAACGAAAATAAACTCAAGCTCAACTCTCCCTCTCTCTATCACGTCTGCCCGTCGCTGATTGGTCCACTCCGCTGTCTGTTTGCTGTGGCTTGCTCCGCCTTGGAAATTGTTTCCGCTGAATGGTGGCCAGACTCAATAGCTGAAACAGCGGTGAGTCTGGTGTACCAGGCAAGATCTGTATAGCACTCTGACAAGGTCTATTGGTATGAGTTCGTGTCGACATATAACCACGTCAGCAGAGCGTGCTGAAACCCATAAAATCAGTCGCACCCAAGCGCCAGCAGAGGGCGACAAAACACCAAAAAACAAATGCAAGTAACAAGCGGACATGACACTGTGCTGTCATTAATCTGTGTGAGTGGGTCATTCCACACATGCGTTAAATGTGTCAAATATTTTAACGTGATTCATTCAAAAAATTAATTACTGCCCGTTAACATGATAAATTTGACAGCCCTAATTTAATTATGTGGCAAATGCATCCAGATCCAAAGGTTGCCGCCCCCAGTCTAGCGTTTTTAACTAGAAACCATGCTGACCAAAAAAACAGTGAGAGAAAATGTAACTCTATAAGAAAGAGGGCCATGATAAATGAGACATTAACTTTCTGTACACAGTACTTTCCTGTAGTGATCCCTCACTACTTTGCAATTCAAACTTCGCGCCCTCAACCCATCATGGATTTTTTCTTCAATTAAAAAAATCATTTAATTTTAAAATAAATACAGTATTTTATAGAGATGTCCCGATCCAATCACGTACAGCCTCTCACCCTCCCTCTTGCTACTTTTCTTAGTCACCAGGGCAGCTGGAGTTTGCTTGTTAAAGTTAACCATGAGTGACAGATGTTGAAGCTTTGATCTTGCCAGAGAAGCTTGGTTGCGCTACCTTCAAAGGCGCCTAGTCATTTAGCTTGTTAAACACTAGCGGTAGTGTGCTGTGGTAACTCATTGTGTGTGTGTGTAAGTGCTCTCAGCAGTGTGAGCGGATTGGAGTGGACTCACTCAATGAAGCATTTAATAAAGACAAGCATTTTGCTACGTTATTCTTGTTTAAAAATAATTCGGTGGGACAGTAACATTTTTCGCTGTTTCTCCATCAATCGCGAAAAACAAAGGATCACGGTATAGGCATGTATACATGTACAAATTATTGTTTTGTTTTATATATATATATAAAAAAAATCATAATTATTACATTTACAGTGCTTAAAAACATTTATAATAAATAAATATATATGTTTTTTGTTTGTTTGTTTGTTGTTGTTTGTTTTTTTAATTATACTTTGGGGGGAAGGGAAAAACATGGCTTATATGTATTTCTTTCCAATGTCGTAAAATCTAAATTACTACATTGATCACACCTCCCCCCCAAAAATATATATATTTATATTTTAAACATTAATAAGACACACCCCTATTTCGCGAATTTTCGCGGGGGTGGGGGCAGTCCCCATTAACCGTGAAAAATTAGGGATCACTGTACTACTTATTATAAAGTATTTACAAGAATTGCATTGACGGACAATTTTTACATTTAAATTACATTCATTTTCTCCCTTATTTCACCCTGCTACCTCTTATTCTTACATCTACCCATTTTTTGCACCCTGCTGGATATGTCACTGGCCAGCTTGGGTATAAACATAGCCAAGCTGACAGGTGACCTGCCGTGCTGCTTGTGTAAAGAATCTGGATTTGAGTCATGGTGGTCAGAGCAGCTCAGTGAAGCCAAACCATGTCTTTGATGAGCCTGTCTGTAAACCAGAGTGTGCGGGCTCGAGTGCGTGTGTGGGTGGCTATGTTGGATGGAAGGAGGCAGAACACAGGTCAAACACTCCCTGTGAAACCCCGTTTGCACCCAAGCCAAGGACAACATGAAAGCAAAAGACAAATTGGAACAAATCAACATAAAATACAGTTCAGCTAGGTGCGTTTACAGTCATCTTGATCTAATTGACTTTGTTGAAAATTTTTTTAAAAGCAGAATAATTTGATTGATTTATAGACAGGGGCAGACAATATCTATGTTGTGTGGAGGGATGGCATTTCCAAACATATATCACACGATCTCCAAGATGCCTAAAGTAATGTTGGATGATGTCAGAAAACGTCATTATATTAATCGTTCATTTTGACCAAAGCCATGACTCTAAACAGGTTAAGATATACCCCTGAAAGATACAAGTTTGTTGTACGGCGGTCAGCAACCTGGGGCTCTAGAGCCACATGTGGCTCTTTAGCGCTGACCTAGTGGCTCCCTGGAGCCTTTTCAAAAATGTTTGAAAATGGAAAAAGAATAAGGCACATTGGAGGTGCAGCTTCAATGGATGGTCAATTTTAAAACTGTTTTCATGTATAGGGCGCACTGCATTATAAGGTGCAGTAGTCGTAGCAGTAGTAATGGTTGGCCTCGCGTTATGCATCCACAAGATGGAGCAGAGCTAAATGGAATGTCATGCCATGATTAACCAATATTCATCCATATTTAAGGCACATTGGTTTATAAGGCGCACTGTCGGCTTTGAGAAAATTGAAGGCTTTCAGGCGTGCCTTGTGATGCGGAAATTACACTAATCATGAGGGCTTATTATATATTTGTAGCTAATTCAGTCATTTTGATAGTAGGCTAATATAACTAATATACTGTAGATACATACAGCACGCCTTTATTATAAAGCTTATACTACGGTGCCCGAGAGGTGTCAGGCGAAATGCAAAGTCCAAACACTTTGCAAATAGAAAAAAAGCATGAATCCCAATTGCAAACGCTTTGCAAAAGAAAAAAAGCATGAATGCAAGCTGGCACAACACGACTCCCACTTGCCAAAGGATGACTGCAAGTTGCCAAAAGCATGAACCCCAATTGCCACAACACAAATGCAAATGGCTCGCATAACGACTGCAAATGGTCCACAAGACGAATGCAAAAAGCCACTGCACGATGGTGAAAGAGGACGACCCGGAAGTTTAAAAAAAAAAAAAAAAAAAAAAAAAGGGACACTATGTATATTTCTATATGTGCTTTGTGACCAACTCTAAGGACCTCCGTGAAGTTGGCCCCCAATCAGACGCAAATTTATATGAAAATGACGTGAATCGTTTGCGCTGTCAAAAATTGTCGTATATGTATTTACGTTCATTATGGAATGGAAGTGCAATGCTACATTGTTTGAAGAAACACTAGTCACATTTAAGGCGCTTTTGAAAGTGCAATCTTGGCAAGCCAAAATAAATGTTATTGCAAGCATTAACACTTTTTCCTTTGTTTTACTTCTACTGAAATGTATTCTGCAACGCAATAAGTATCTGTAATCCGATTACTAACCAATGATTAGATTAATCAACTATGTAAACCAGGGGTCCCCAAACTTTTTCCTGTGAGGGCCACATAATGTTTCCCTTCTCTGATGAAGGGCCGGGGTCATTTTGTAACAAAAAAAGTGTGACGAGTGTCTAAATGTAAAAAATTATTGTTTTTCAGAAAGCCACAATCAAATAACCCTTTCTGGATTCTTTACGGAACAAAAGTAAATAAAATAATAATATAAAAAAGTAAATAAAATAATAATATAAATATAATATAATATAATATAATATAATATAATATAATATAATATAATATAATATAACTATTAATTAAATAGATAATAACCAAATAACCCCCTCTGGGTTCTCCACAGAAAAAAGCCAGGAAATAAATAACACTATTGGGGGAAAAAAAAAAAAAGTAATGCTCTCTGGTATTGTTCAGGGGGACGGACAGAATGTGGAGGTGGGCCGTATCTGGCCCGCGGGCCGTAGTTTGAGGACCCCTGACCGAAACAATCGATAGGTGCAGCCCTGGTATGGTTGTGATTTTAAACAAGTAATTGGTAAGGTTCAGAGAAATATATTTATATTTATAATTATCATTTAATCATGTATATTTATGTGTATACCAAGGGCGTAGGTTTGCGTAGGGACGGTAGGCACATGAAACTACCAACTTTTCAGGATGTTCAAATTGTCCCAACCAGCTTTTAAGCAACCTTATTTGCATTATATAATGACCTCAGTTATAAAGGTCATTGAGATTGTCTTCTTATGTGTTAAAAGGATAGAGTTGACCCTACCATTATTAATTGAATTATTTTCATTTTGTTTAGATGCACGTTTGATTGGCTAATGAGTTATACAACATGTCGACACCATGCCACCCCTTATGCCCCGTTCGAATCGGAGGAATATTATTATTTTTTTTTTTTTCCGGCCAACAGCACCAGCAGCCACGCACAGTAATATAAAAAGACGTCAATGTTGTGAAGGTAGGCAACATACCACAAATTTTGCTACTAAAAATCCGACCTACATCAGAGTTAGCATAACATTAAAGGGTACCACGGATGTAGACATGAAGTTCTTAAAAGATAAATGTTAGTACGAGTTATAATAATTTCATATTAAAACCCCTCTTGATGTTTTCGTTTTGATAAAATTTGTAAAAGTATTTTAACTGGTAGGTCGCCATTGTTGTTGACGTTGCAGGGCGGTGACATCACATGGACACGCTGCCAGACTTCCACAGTGTCACTTTAATTACATAAATAAGTCGTCGGTTTGCTTCTGCCCTTCCAATTTGAACCCGAGCAGAATATTAATGGACAGGGACAGCCCTGTGGATATTTCACAAAACGAGCAGCAAAAGCAAAATGAACACCAAAGAAAGTGGATTAGAGGAGTTGCGTACATGTGGTCAACACGTGGGATACTCAGAGGGCGAATGGCTTCGCTAAGAACGAGCTTCATGCTTGTCGAAAGAGCCTGAAAATTGTTTAGAACGCTGCCCGTTGGAAAACAATCTCAAACAAAGGCAAGAGGAGGAAAGGACTGGGATCGTTTCCAGCCAACTAGCATTGCTAGCTTGCTGGCTATTCTCGCCTAGCCGCACGCAACAAGCGACACCTTGACCACACCGTTTACAACGCAATGCCGCCGAAAAAAGGTCCGACACCAGAGGAGTTTGAGGACATAAAACATTCTCTTACTTCCTTGATTGAAGAGGTGACAGCGATCGGAGTACAGCAAAGACAACTTCTGGGGCTGCTGGAAGAGGTCAAACAACTTCGCATCCAAAATGCGGAAAAAGATCGGCGCATCACTCAGCTGGAGAGGCGAGTGGACGAGCTGGAGCAAAGTGCCCGTAAAAACGACGTGGTTATCACCGGCATCAAGATCCGACCGCGCACTTACGCGCGTGCGGTGGCCACGGATGACGTGGAACCCAGCCAGCAGGAGGAAAACTCGGTGGAGCAACAAGTGGCATCTTACATTCGGAGCAAGGGAATAACGTTGGACTTGGAGCACATCGAGGCGTGCCACTCGTTGCCGATGAGAAATGACAGACCGCCAGCCATCATCATGAGATTTATCAGTCAAAAAAACAAGACTGCTGCTGAAACAAGGTCGCAAGTTAAAAGTTACCGACGTATATATGAACGATCACTTAACACGGAAGAATGCTGATATCGCCAAAAAGGCAAGATATCTTAAAAAGCAACGCAAAATTCAACACACGTGGGTAGTCAATTGTAAAATATACATTAAATTGAACGGAACGCCTGAGGAAGCAAAAGTGCTGATTGTGCGAGATATTGAAGAGCTTGAAAAGTACTGATACCTATCAAGACCAGGTACCATCTCTGCATACATTGACTATGAACGATACATCAAACACACGAACTGTACTCAGGAATAAGAGCGATATTGATACACTACTGCAAACCCTTCAGCACAAACAAATAGAACTTGAGGCCTTTGAATCCAACGAGTCCAACAAAACAGACCCTAATATAGAAATTAATCCTGACAATCATTTTTTTTTCTTCTACTGTTATCAATTGTAATTATTTTACACGGCATCTGTATGAAAATCATATCAACTCAATGGGCAAACTGTCAATTATACATTTCAACAGCAGAAGCATGTACAAAAATTCCAGCTCTATCAAAGACTATCTGCAACAATTTACACACCCCTTCAGCAATATTGCTATCACAGAAACGTGGTTTAATATTGATAAAGGTATTGATTTTCTTATGGATGATTATGAATTAAAATACATAAATAGAGAAAAGAAAACTGGTGGTGGAGTTGCCCTATATATACATAAATCAATTAAATGTATGGTATTAACAGATATGTCAAGAACACTGGATGGGTGCATGGAATGTTTGACAATAGAGATCTACAATGAAAAAAAGAAAAATATAATTGTCAGCTGTATCTATCGATCACCAGGTTCATGTATTGAATCCTTCACTGAATGGATGGTCAATTGTTTTCCACTATTAAGCAAAAAACATTATTCATCTGTGGAGATTTTAATATTGCTTTATTAAATCCAAGCAAACTGGCAGCAATAGACGATTTTTTGGATACAATGTATAGTATGTCTCTTTACCCAACAATAACTAAACCAAGTAGGATTACATCACACAGTGCTACAATTATCGACAATATCTTTACTAACAACTTGGGAAATCAGATGGTCAGTGGCTTGCTCATATGTGATATTACAGATCATTTACCGGTTTTTACCTTATTTGATTGTGATATCTGGAAAAGTAAGGATAGTGAAGTGGTATATCAACAGAAAAGAACCGAAGAAAATATTAACGCATTCAATAACAGTTTGATGGTCCAGGATTGGACTACTGTATTTAGGGAATCAAATGTGGACAGTGCATATGATAAGTTCCTAGAGAAATTTACTTCTCTTTATAATACGCACTGTCCTGTTGAAGGAAGCAGTACAAAGAAAAGGGAATTCAAATCCCCTTGGTTGACAAAAGGAATACTCAACGCCTGCAAAAAGAAAAATTACTTATATAAGTTGTTTATCAAGTTAAAAACCAAAGAAGCTGAACTGAAATATAAGATTTACAAGAACAAATTAACAGCTATAATAAGAACTAGTTCAAAGCTATACTACAACAAGCAATTATATGAAAATAAAAATAATATAAAAGGCACATGGAACATATTGAACAAATTAATCAAACAAGGATCTACCAAGGCAACATATCCTGACCACTTCATTGAAAAGAATGGTATAAATTATGATATGAAAAAAGTTGTTAACAGCTTTAATAGTTTCTTGGTAAAAATCGGTTCAGAATTGGCTGCAGGTATTCCGGACCAGGACCCCGACCACTATTATAAAAGAATTAAACGGAATCAGAATTCAATCTTTCTCTATGCAACCAGTGAGCAGGAGGTGATAAATACTGCATTGAAGTGCAAGAGCAAGCTGTCCACCGACTGTCACGATATTGACATGTTTATTGTTAAAAAAGTTATACATAGTATAGCAACGCCCCTCACTTATATTTGTAATTTATCATTTCAATCGGGTCAATTTCCAAACAAAATGAAAATTGCTAAAGTAATTCCAATACACAAAAATGACAGTAAACACAGTTACACAAATTATAGACAGATATCACTATTACCACAATTTTCTAAAATCTTGGAAAAACTATTTACCTGCCAATTTAATAATTTTCTTGATAAACACAACATAATTAACCAGGGTCAGTATGGGTTTAGAACAAAAACAACCACCTCAATGGCAATTACAGATGCAGTAGAAGAAATCACAAATGCATTGGATGAAAAAAACCATGCAGTTGGAATTTTTATTGATCTAAAGAAAGCTTTTGACACAATTGATCACACAATTTTACTCAAGAAACTACATCTGTATGGTATCAGGGGGGTTGCTGGGGAGTGGTTGAGAAGTTATTTAACAGGAAGGGTACAATATGTAAAAATGGGGAAATGGTCATCAGAACATCTCAGTATCTCTCATGGGGTCCCTCAGGGGTCTGTTTTGGGACCAAAATTATTTAATATTTATATCAACGATATATATACTGTGTCTCAGTTATTGAAATTTATACTTTTTGCAGATGACACAAACATATTCTATAGTAGTGAAAACCAAAATGAATTGGTAACTACCGTTAATGAGGAATTAAGTAAATTAAACAGGTGGATGGATATAAATAAATTATCACTTAACTTAAATAAGACAAAGGTAATGATATTTAGTAACCTAAAATATAACGCAGAACTACAAATAAAGATTGATGGGGTCCCAATCAGGAATGTAAATGAATTCAAATTTCTAGGAGTTATTGTAGATAGTAAATGATCATGGAAACCCCACATCAGACACATCAAAACCAAGATCTCCAAAAGCCTGTCACTAATAAACAAAGTGAAATCATACCTTGATGACAGTGCACTCCGCACTTTGTACTGTTCTCTAGTGCTCCCATATTTCACATATTGTATTGAAGTGTGGGGAAACACTTACAAATCTACCATCAATTCATTAGTCACATTGCAGAAACGTGCGTTACGAATCATACATAAGGTTGGATTTCTCGATCACACCCACCGTTTATTTGCTCTCTCAAAACTATTAAAAATCAAAGATCTTGTAAACTATCATACAGATATAATGCTATTTAAAGCAAAAAATGAATTACTGCCTCAAAATTTACAAAACCTATTTAAGGTTCGTGAGAATATCCATTGTCTGCGAGGCTCTGGAGATTTTATGTTGCCAAGATTTCGAACCACTTGCAAACGTTTTCGTGTGTCTGTATGTGGAGTGAAACTCTGGAACAATTTAGACAATCATTTCAAGCAGTGTCAGAATATCCAAAAATTTAAATCGCTGTATAAAAATATGGTCTGGTCACAATATAATGACATTTGCTGACAATGTGTGTTGCTGTTTATGTCAGTTGGTGTAAATATTGAAATTTTTGGAAATGAGCCAACATTAGTTGGTTGTCTGTTGGTTTAGTTGTTTTTGTCTGTTTTTCCTTTTTTCTTCTTTTCATTGTGTGGACATGAGTATCCCACGAGTAAGGATGCTGGACAATGAGATCAGGGGTGGGACAAAATAAGTTTTTTTCTTCTTCCCACTCCCTTTCGAGTACAATTATTTTTGTTGAATTATATTGTATGTTTTTTGTTTCTTTTGTGTGTGCATGCTCGAAATAAAAAAGTTTCATCCTCATCATCATCATCAAAGTTCGCTAGTGGCAGCTAGCACTCTCCGTGGTAGTGACAGAACAGCAGAGTGTTTGATGTCAAAAAATGTTTGCAGATCTTCCCGGTAAACTATTGTGTGATCCAACTTATTCCAAGTTTATTATGGAGATAGCATCCAGAGCTGCCGTGTTCTTTAGATATGATTGTGTTTAAACACAGCAGTTTGATTATTTTTGCTGATAGCCCGGGGCCGTGCATTACAACACACGAAAACGTTTGCCTCTACCGAG
Organism: Corythoichthys intestinalis; assembly: GCF_030265065.1. Lineage (NCBI taxonomy): Eukaryota > Metazoa > Chordata > Actinopteri > Syngnathiformes > Syngnathidae > Corythoichthys > Corythoichthys intestinalis. The sequence goes on along the minus strand of NC_080409.1, from coordinate 4,809,854 downwards.
ACGTCTAATGGTGTCTATTGACGTCTTACCTTATTTTTGTCACGATCATCATGCCGGTTGCTTCCCGGTGAAAAAGGGACACGAAAACGAGTAAATGTATTCGTGCCCAACAGATTATAATGACCAATATTTTGCACATTGAGATCTAAGAGGCATAGAAAGGCAAGTGGACACAGGCGTTCATTGGACTGCGCAGTTTATTGGCAAAAGCTTCAGCAAATCCTTCACAACAAATATAAGTATCATATAGTGAAAATAAAGCAAAAATAATATTCATCTCTCTCAAAAAAATAATGTTCACAAAATGAAAAGCGCTTCAATTTGTATTAATGAGGCCTTATTCTCACACAGTTAAACAACAATGCAAAGAGAACTGACATTCATAATCAAAATAGATATACAAAAGTCACATAAAACTTAGACCAGGGGTGTCCAAACTTTTTGCAAAGGGGGCCAGATTTTGTGTCGTAAAAATGCGGGGGGCCGACCTTGGCTGACGTCCTTTATGTAGAACAATATATTTAACCAAATTTTAGCAAGCCTTTCTTTGTGTCACATTTGCTTTATTATCATTTTTAATTAACCCTTGAGAGTCGAAGGACGCGCCGGCGCATCCTCAGCGCACGTCGTCTTTGAAGGACCCTCGCGTTTTAATTACGTCACCCACATGCCGTTGGTTGGTCTTGTTTTAAAGTGCGGAAGTTGCGGTTTACTCTCGTTGTTATTTGAAGTCAATCGACCAACTAAAACGTGAGATATTGTCATTTAAGTTTTATAGTTTTATTGTCCTCTCAAAAAAACATTAAAACGCTGCATGGATCATTTGTTTATGTCTATATTTCCATCATTTCTTGTCCTTTTTCAAAACGGAAGCTCCATGAAAAAAACACAAATCAAACGAACCCTTTCGAAGTCACAGTGGAAGCACAAAATGCGTTTTTTTTATTTTTTTTTTATAAATATAACTGCCGCGCGAGGTTCCACCGAACGAGAGGGAGGAGTGAATCTGAAGCAGCGAGGGGGCGAGCGACGGCCGTTTGAATCAAGCAAGCAAGCGAGCGACTTTGTGTGACTTTGAGGATGAACGGAAAACTAAATTTAGCGCAAGCAATTGTGCTTTTTGATCAACTTGAGGAAGAGGGTGGTCCAAATTCGTCATCATCGTCTTCTTCGGAAGAGTCCTCGAGTGAAGATAGTGACGGATTTGAACACGTGGGTGACGCCATCGACGAGCAGAGGTAAGCCAACTCACTTTTTTTTTTTTTTTTTTTTTTTTTTTTTATGCTGTAAAAGTTTCTTTTGATATTGCAAGACAAAGTTAATTTTGATGCAATATAAGTGCGTGTTTGTGTATGTAATAATAAAATGTGCATATCAGATCAAAGTATAATTTGTGGTCTTCTTTCTATATGAAGATTAGGGATGTAGCACATATTCAGCTACGGTATTCTTTCTATTGTCATACATATAGATTTCCATTATTATTTATTGCTGTATATATTTTTATTTTATACTTTATTATTTTCATAAATACTGACTTTTGTTCCATGTACATTTATAGTGACAATGAAAGTAAAGTGAAATGAAAATGGAAGGGTGGAAAGAGGACCGACACCCCATGGAAGTGTGGGCTGTGATGTAGCCCTGTGTCTAATTCCAGGACGAAACTGCTTTTCGGAGTGGCATGCCTGAAAAAAATTTAACTTGTTTATTGTAAATATTTTTGAAAATACTTTTTTCCCCAATGTTATATATATATATTTTTTTCCCACAATCAGTCTTCTCAATTTGTGTATATAAATGTGTGTTCAAGAAGCTTGATTGTGTGTACATAGTTTTCATCAGGTGATGGGCCGCAATACCTAAACTCATAAAGAGATGGCCTCTAAACACTTTTTGTGTTAGATGGTATATTTTTTCACTGTTCTTCACTGTTTGGTCTGCTGTATATAACCTGTTTTGACTAGAGCATGTATAAATGCAAAAAACGCCTATGGCTATACCTGTTGTTTATGTTGAATTGTCAAATAAAAGACTATTTATTCTAAATTTTTTTGGTTGAATGTTCATCCTAACATGTTGAATAAATATTACAAAGTTTCAAAACGGTTCGTTACGCATGTTTGGTTGTCAATTGGACATCAATATTAAAAATTCTGACAAAACGATTTTGGAATTTTTGGTCTTTTTGGGCCCAAAATTATGACTTATAATTGGTCAGTGAAGGAAACAACAGTTTGGACATGAAGTTCAAGGTGTCACAAAAAAAGGGACCAAACCAGGCCATCGTAAACAATTCTGTCTTTGAAATATAAAGGCAACTTCAAAGGCATGCAAAATCAGACAAAATAGGCCCAGACCTTAAAGGGTTAAGTATTTCAACAATCTTGCAACCAGCCTTTGCTGCGTTCTCTTTCGACTCTCGGGCTCTTGCGAAATACTGCTGCTGTAAAGTTAAACTATCTTAAAGTTGCTTCAATTTCTCGCTATGAAGCTTCCCTGTAATCTTGTCGTACATGTCTTGTTTGGTAATATCACCTCACATTGAACTCGTTTTAAAAACAGCGACTGTCTCTTTGCAAATGAGGCAGACACAGTTGTTGCGTATTTTAGCGAAGAAATAGTCCAATTTCCACCTATCTTTGAAGTGTCGGCCGTCGCAATCAACTTTCTTTTTTTTTGTTGATTGTCGCCATTTTAGAATATTGGGAGTAAAGGATCACATGAGGTAACGTAGCTTGGAGTGCTGCTGCCTTTTCGTGGGTAAATAAGGAGCAGCATTTAGTGTGTAAGCTACTTCATATGCTGGTAGCAGTACTGCTGACCAATTTATTAAGTCCGTGCCAAACGTTATTGATTTTATGACTGAAGCTGGGGGCCGGATGAAATTTGACCACGTGCCGCATTTGGCCTCCGGGCCGGACTTTGAACATATCTGACTTAGACTTTGGTCAAACTCTATTCAAACATTTTAGCAACTCATTTAGCTCAACAAATACTCTGGATGGCAATATTTAGTCACAATATGCAAACTTTGATGCTGGGAGTCTTGGACGTTGTGAAGACAACTTTAAAATGAACGTAAAGTACAATATACCCGCAGTAAAACAGGGAACTATGGCGTCAGTTGAGGGACAAAACGCACTCATTGGCTTGATCTCTAATTAACTTAAAACTCGCCATTGACACCTTGTGGTGTATTTAAATCACTACCTTACATAGTTAAAGAGTGACACAGTGGAAAAACGGCAGGGAGCCCATGTGACGTCACCGCCTTGCGACATCAAAACAGTGGCGAGCTACAAGTTTATTTTTTGATTTGAAATTCTACAAATTATATTAAAATGAAAACGTTAAGAGGGGTTTTAATATTGAAATTATTATAACTCGTACTAACATTTATCTTCTAAGAACTACATGTCTTTCTATCCGTGGTATCCTTCAAACTGTGAATTTTCTAACCTGCAAAACTCGAGTAGGAAGCTGCTTAAAGAGAAGTGTCCTCTTGTATGTGTTTTCCACTGTTAACATTAATTAAACTGTGAGAAATGTAGTGAATCAAGGTTTACCCCCTTCTTCCCAACTGTCATTTTTATTTTATTTATGTGGTCTTAAAACAGCCCAACGGAACTTTTATTTTTTCTTGAGTTTGGCTGTGCTTGTGGACAAAAGCTGTAGTGTTTTTTTCCTGAAGGAAGGCTCCATTTTTATTTATTTTTACTGAGACGTTTTTTTTTTTGGGTTATATTTAATTTCTTTATTTATACAGACATTGTTGAGTGGTCTTAAGACAAATCTTTATTTTCTTTTTTTGCATTCCTGGATAGTTAAGAGGTTATTAACACGATTGTATTTATTGTGTAGGTTCATAAAATCAAAGTTATGTGCAAATAATGCAATTTAAATTTGCTCATAAAATCCAGAGATTTATTCTGGAAATTTTTTTAATGTTTCTTTAAAAGTTTTTGAAAACAAAGGATCTGAATCGAACGGTGTATCACTTGAATCAATACATATGAAAGTTAGTGAAAGTCAATACAGATTTATTTTGCATTGATCATTTAGCCTATCAATTAATTAGGTTTATATTTGTGAGAAATGTAGCCCTGACCCCCATTCACCCAATCTGTCTGGTCTTATAAATGTCTCGTTCCCAGCAAAAAGTGTACATGCAAGTTATGCTGTTATATTGTCCTTACCAATGTTGAGACTAAACCTACGCCCTAGGCGTATACATTCATTGCTGTTCTGTTACAGTCTACAGGTTTGTTTGCAAAGTGCCTGTACTCCTTTCTGTAAACATTTGAACTTTCCTCCTCAAAGATATGATAAGGGGACGTCGGAATCTATTGTTTACACACTGTACTTTTCCATTGTGTATGATTCCCCGGAAGCTGGGATGACTTGCTCATTTGCATAGGAACAAGATCCTATTTTGCCCCACTTGGCACATGAGGCCGTCGCCAAGAGAGGACGCCTTTTTCTTGAATCTACCTCTGATGGGGTGCGAGGGCTGGGTTGGTTTACAATCAGACTTTCGAAAATGACTCTTTCCAGTCTTTTTTAAATTGATACTGTTTAATGTTTTAATGTGTTATATTTATAATTCTTATTTTGCTTTGTTATGAACTGTGCGTTATCATCTGTTCTTTGCAGAAAATTAAAAAAGCTGTAAAAAGAGAAGGTCGACTCCAGCTACTTTAGCTCGACCTTTTTCTCTTCAAGTTCTTCTTGAGCTCTCTCAAGTGCAAGGGAAAAAAAATTACGCTGCAATGTAAAGTGGATAAAACTTTGTTTTAATTTGGTACGGTAAAATAGCTAATCACAGTTGAACAGTATTTAATTTTTTAAAACATTTTAGTTTAATAGTTTATGACTGTTTTGAAACATGATTTTTGGTGTAGTTGGTATTCCTCTTCTACGTGCAATGCATATTACTTTATTATTTAAGTATAAAGACCCTTTCACAAACATATCCCGGTCAATTCCCGTGTAAGGTGACGCGGGATTTACTCGCGTCATTACTTTTACGCATGTAGAGATATCCCGGGAATGACGCGGGTTGGACACATTTACAGACTTGTCCCGTGTTGCCCACTGGCTCTCTGTGCGGGAAGGGCTGGGAAGGAAGGAAGTGATTTTAATAACATGAACATTTTTGGTCGGCATCGGCTGTCGCAATGTCGGTCAAATCGTGTTTAGTTACAGAGCCGGTTGTGGGAGCGTTCCTGACATCATAACTGGATTGACTGACTGACTGGCTGTATTTAAGCCCAAGCGATCCAAGAGAAGGGTGCCGAGATATTAACTTGCTGGACGCCATTTGACACCTCTGCCGTCCTTGTTTTGAAATCCCTTACGTTGTGCTGGTATTTGAGAGTATTTGTTTTACCGCTTAGGAAAGTAATATTGATCCCCGTCGACCTACTGTCACGGACCCATTGTGTTATTCCCCCTTTTCCGCGATCGTGTGTATTTTTGTTTATATTTAATAAACCCCTGAACGCTTCCTTCCGTTGTTTTCTGCTTTGAGGTACAACCTTGTTTCCGCAGTTGCAAACCCTAACATCGGCAACAAAATAAACCACACATTTCCAAAGATGGATGATGGACTCTCTTCCTCGGCTCTACGATCCAGTAGCAATTTAATTTCATTATTTTTTCAGTTTATTTAGCTATTACCAGCTTGCTATGTTGATAATTGCGAAGTTTGTTTACCACTTTTCGTCTTACAGCGAAGAAAGAGGAAGTGACGATCGGCCCGCAATGATATTTACGTCATCAACCATCGTGCTGTGACCCAGGATTATTAAAGCTTGCTTTCAGATACTTCTCGTCCCGGGAAAGTCCCGGACATTATATTAAGACATGTCCCGCCGACCCGACCCACTACCGGGATTTTAATAGTGCTCTGGTGTATGTGAATGGGATTTAAGTGATTTTGTATTCAAATGCAGTTAATGGTTTTACTGTGAGTGTTTGTTGACTTAAGATGCTAATATAATATATAATATAGTTTTAAGGAATATAACTTCTGACTTGTCAAAGCCATAATGTGCATACAGAATCACATGCTTCTCTTTTTATATTGGCACCGTAAATTTTTTTCATTACTGCACTGCACTCACTTTTGTGTCTGCAGTCACATTTGTTCATTTGCCCCCTCCCTGTCAAAATGGATTTGACATAAAGCTTCGTCAATGGCAGCTAATGAATTGATATAGAAGTGACCGAAAAATGCTCCGAAACCAGCAGCAAGTGACCAATAAAGAGGAGATGGCCCAGAAATGCCCCAAAATCAACAGGACATGATCCAAGATATACATGAAGCAACATTGAGATACCTCAAAATATACAGGAATGACCTGCAAATCCCTTCAAATTAGAAGTGACCTGAAATTATCTCTTTGGCTTCTACTGACAACAATAGATGTCAAGTTGACTTAAACTAGGAGGACTGTCTGCTTTACTCATATTTGAGTGCCATTGCCGGTGCTAGACGTCCAATCCATTTGGACCGGGAGTTGCGAATGAACGTCTAGGTGACCACGGGTGAAAGGGGGCCGGAACGGTCCGGTACGCCGTTCCAGTATAAAATGTAGTGATTATGATCATGAAATAATGAAGGTAACTGTCAAAAAAACATTGAAAAAAATCGATCAGATCTTTAAGAGGAAAGAGTTGAATAATAGGCTTATTAAAATAATAAACTTAAATTAATTTGTAAATGTGTTCCCCAGTTTGTATCACAAATGATATGTTGAAGTGCCTTTGACATGATAAACAAATCTTAAATAGCATTATTATGTTAATTAAAATCATATTTCACGATGATTCAACTATATACAATAATTTGGCAAAGCACATATGAAGAGAAATGACTCTTTTAATCTGCACTCTAGCGCCTCCAGCAGGGTAATGATGTCATCAGAGTAACGATTGCAGCTGTTTTAGAATTCAGTTTATGGAGGGGGAAGATTCAGAACGAGGAAAATGCGACTCAAATCCAATATTTTTACAGGATATTCTTTTTATCTAAGTATTTTTCTCCAGTTGCTAAATGAATTGTATGGTCATGACATATAACAGTGTTGTGCTAAATGGAGGCGGAGATGGAGGAAAGAGTGTAAACAAAACAGGAGGCGTGGGAACGACATGCTAACCTGAATCGACTTCCAAGTCTTTTCCGAGCCTTTCGAAAACGAAAAATCACACAAAACTCCCCCGACTCGTGTCTTGATGAGAAGCATTATTTGATGTGCATCATGGCTCAGTCAAAAGAGCTGTCTGAAGACCTGCGATCAAGCATTGTTGATTTGTATAAAGTTGGGAAAGAATACAATACCATCTCTAAAAGTCTAGATGTTCATTAATCGACAGTCAAAGAAGTTGTCGACAAATGGAGTTTGGCACTGTTGCTTCTCTCCCAAGGAGTGGCCGTCCACCAAAGATGATGCCAAGAGTTCCGCGCAGAATACTCAGAAAGGCAAAAAAGAACCCTATCTTGTGTGCTAAAGGCTTCACTGGCACAGTCCAATATCTCTGTGCACACATCAACTCTATGTAAAACTATGGCCAAAAATTGTGTTCGAGGGAGGATTCCAAGGAAGAACCCACTGCTGTCTAAAAAAAACCATTGCTGCTTGTTTAATGTTCGCAAAAAGGCACTTGGACACTCCACAGAAGTTTTGGCAAAATATTTTGTGGACTTACAAAATCAAAGTTGAACTGTTTGGGAGTAACACACAATGTCATGTGTGGAGGAAAAATGGAACAGCTCACCAACATCAACACCTCATCAACACCGTGAAGCATGGTGGAGGGAGCATCATGATTTGGGGCTGTTTTGCTACCGCAGGGCCTGGACTACTTGCAATCATTAATGGAAGAATGAATTCAGAAGTTTATCAGGATGTTTTGCAGGAAAACCTGAGGCCGTCTGTCAGACAGTTGAAGCTAAAAAGAGGATGGATGCTGCAACAAGACAATGATCCAAAACACAGAAATAAATCAACCTCAGAATGGTTTCAGAAGAACAAATTACGTGTTCTGGAGTGGCCAAGTCAAAGTCCGGACTTGAACTCCAATGAGATGTTGTGGCATGACCTAGAGACAGCGATTCATGCCAGACATCCCAGGAATCTGACTGAACTACAGCAGTTTTATAGAGAAGAATGGAAAGATTAGTCGATGTGCCGGACTGATCTGCAGCTACTAGAAGCATCTGCTTGAAGTTATTGCTGCCAAAGCCGGGGGCACAAAATAATAAATGTGATGGTTCACTTACTAATTTTCCCCTTCTGTCATTGTTTGCATACTATCCTCGTTAAAATATGAAAACCTAATAATGTTTTCGTTGTTTTGGTTAAAGCAGACACTGTTTTTTCATCTGTCTGATTTTGACAAAGATCAGATCTTTTTTTATTTTTTTAAATAAATTCACGCAAATTTAAGTCTTCTGTTAAATGGTGTTACACTTATATAGCGCTTTTCCACCTTTCAAGGCGCTCTACACTATCGCGCCATTCACCTACTGGTGACGCAGCACCAGGAGCAACATGGGGTTCAGTATCTTGCTCAAGGATACTTAGGCGAGTTTATCAGGGCGAAGAATCGAACCCACAACCTCTGGGTTGGGGGACGACTACTCTACCACTGAGCCACGCCACCCCATACAAAACATACAAAACAATGTTAATTAGGTTATACTCTATTGTAAGTTGATCTATATTACTTTTTAATTAATATTAAAATGGACACAATGTTATGCAGAGTTGTACTTATAGTAATATTAATTTTATCTTCAAATTATGCTATTTATAGTGGCGGCAGAGAGTTGTGGGTGAGGGGCGCAAAACGTCTATCTAGTCTTCTTGGAGGGAGGCGTAACAGAAAATAATTGAGCACTGTCCGAGGTAAATAACACATTTTATCTCGATTTGTCAGGCAAAATCACTCAAATTCTATCTCTTTTCAAGGAAAATTTAATCATGGCAATTTTCTTTTTGAAATGATGGCGATACACATCCAATAGTTTTTTTAGTGACTTTTTAGGCGCACCAAATCAGATGTTCTTCATATTAGATGCGGTTTCAAATGAGCAGGTCCGCATGCAGCGAGCCAAAATATAGTTCTGTCAAGTTAGGAACCAAACAAGGACAAACAGTAACATTATGAGGAAAAAAAGCCTCTTGCATTAATGCAGCAGACTCTCGTCACTATCCCTCCCGCCTAATGTTTCCAGCGACCGCCGTGAGGAAGCTGTGCTTTGTTGTGAGCGCTCTGACAGTGAGTGGAGGTCTCAGGAGGGACATGCTGAAAGTTGAAAGCTCAACAAGCTCTGTGAAGTGGCTCACTTTTATGTTGCACATTGCGCTGAAGCTGCTGGAGAGGCAGCGCAAGTCCAAAATCCAAACTTATTTCAAAAGCGCTACGTGTCAGTCACTACCTCCTCCTCCCCTCTCCTTGAGCTGTTGTGTCTGTTTGGAACTTCATTAAAGCTAGATATCTTTGAAAATGTGGGCTTTTCTAGTGTTTTTGTTTCCCCTCACTCACATGACAGCCTGCAGCAGCAGTTAGTAGCCCATGCCGCATGTCAGAGTAACATCTTATTAAAGTGTTGATTCTTGCCGGGGGCTGCTTTCAGCCGCATTCAGGTCAGGGTACATGTCAGGACATGGAGCCAGCCAGAGGACTTCTGCGTACTGCCATGAGATTTGATTACAGTTCTCTGTTTGTGTGTGCTGAGTCAAATTGTGCTTGCCACCTCTGCCATTTAATATCCCTCCCAATGATTCTCAGTTTTAGCTCCTTATGCTAGTAAAGTAAAATTATACTCAGTAAGAATGGGTGAAAGCCCATATTTTACTGAACATTGTACAAGTGAAAAATAAAATACCTCTACTTTAATTGCATTTATTTTATTAAAGAAAAAAAAAATAATTAAGAAATGGGCGAACAACTTCACTGAGGGTTGGTCATTTTTTTTCTTTTTTCCCTATAGGGCACCATTTGGATGTAACTGAGTGGACACTAACAGAGAAGACATTTTGTGCCAAAGTTTGCCCTCAGCCTAGCTTTGCTAGCATAATAGCTAATGACTTTGGACACTTGATGAGAAATCTCTAATTTTACAAATAAACCTTTTGAAATTTTTCAATTCGATAAATTTCTTGAATATACAGCAGGGGTGTTACTATACCTAATCAGAGGTGGGTAGTAACGTGGTACATGTACTCCGTTACATTTACTTGAGTAACTTTTTGAAATTAGCGTACCTCTATGTGTAGTTTTACTAAGCTATACTTTTTACTTGAGCAGATTTGTTAAGAAAAAAATGCTACTCCTACTCCGCTACTTTGGGCTACACAAGAGTCGTTATGGTTTTCCTCTCTTCTACATATTAGATTTATGATTTATTTATTTTTTAGCCAAGAGTAGCTCAACCGATTTCACCAATGAGACGTCGCAACAATAATCACATGACTCCATTATACCAATCAGACACAAGCTTGCCGTTCTAGCTTCATGCCAGCCTGTTCAATCACGTGGTGACTTTAAAAGCATTGTAAGAAAAAAAGTATTGTATGATAAAGAGCGCTGCCCTCAACATGACTCAAAAGCGCGGATTTTAACCTCTCTCCCTGTTTTTATTTCCGATTGACCACGGAAAAGCGGTGGTATGATCCTTTTAATTTCAAAATACTGTAATAATTATGAAGGAACTCTTCACTATTCAAACTAGGAACTATTTTCTCCACCAGAGGGCACTTATGCTCTTTGGACGACTAATGGTTCACTTATGTTATTTTTTTGTTCTCTCGTCGGAATGGCGTACCGCAAGCAACACGTCACTTCCGCTCATTAATATTCATGACATTAGCTACTGTTGCTAAGTAGGGACAAGACACCGTTTGTCCCTAATAGGAAATGAATGGAAATCGTGAACGAAGGAGATGTTTACAGGGCTAAACCTACCAATTCTCTCCGAAAATTATGTGCGTGGTGCCAAATTCACTGGCAAAGATGTGGAAGAACATAAAAATGTTCAGTTAAAGAGATGGCTTGAGTGTCGAAGGCTGAAAAATACGGAAAAAAACGAGCGACCTAAGCATAGCTTTAGCTTTTTTACCGACGCGACTGACAATGACATTCTCCTGTTTCAGCAAGCTATCCTTTACCATCAGCCGTGTCTTTCTTATATATCCTCTGGTTGTCCTACGTCTCTTACCGTTCTTGGGGGTAATTTAGTTAGCTTTGTGTAGCGATCGCAAATGCTACTCAGTGACAGCCAACGAACACTTTTAATTTTTTCATTGATAACACATCTTAATTCTATAATTTATTTACACTTCCCCCTTACTAAAGTTTTTTTTTCTGATATATATAACATAAACGGTAACAGTGGCAGTCAGATAACATTGTAATTCTTTTCAGGTCATTCATTGTCAGACAAGCAGTACGGCACAACGTTACGCTAAAAAAATAAGTTAAAAATATAAAAATGGCTCTTTGTCCTCTGAAAGACCATGCCAACCCAACATAATGTTTTATGCATATGAAATGTGAATGGATTCACCGAGCTGGTGTTAAAGTCCGCGCAAGTTGCTTCAGTCTTCACATTTTTTCCTCCCGAGTTTTTGGTGTCCGGAAACGTATGAAGAAAACATCCTTCATGTGTCGTAATGTCTAGAGTGTTTCTACAAGTTCCAAAAAAGCAACGCGTGATCGGCAAGTTCATTTTTGACAGATTACCTGCGAAAAGTAGCACAAATTACGTTGAGTCTATGCGAGGGCGGGTCTATAATGTCCCACTTTGGCTTTACTTCCGCTTTACGATGCGACGTCACGGTCTAAAAATAGCCTACGTGCGGTACGCCATTCAATGATTTTTAAAAAAAAATATTATTATTTTTGTTTTATTTCTTTGGCTTAATGTGGTGGTGTAATAGGTTATTGTACAGTATCATTATTACCCCTAAGGTGAGATGGAAGAAGAACAAAAAAAAAAAAACGGGAAAAAAAAAGTTGACGATAAAAAAAACAGTTCCCAGAAAGGGACATTATAAACAACAGTTCAAATAGATAACAAGAGTTCATATAGATGTTGCTCAGAAGGAAAAAATACCATTGTTTAAAAAAAATCCATCAACAATATATAGTGGGGCAAATAAGTATTTAGTCAACCACCAATTGTGCAAGTTCTCCTACTTGAAAAGATTAGAGAGGCATGTAATTGTCAACATGTCAACCATGAGAGACAGAATGTGAAAAAAAAAACCAGAAAATCACATTGTTTGATTTTTAAAGAATTTATTTGCAAATCATGGTGGAAAATAAGTATTTGGTCAATACCAAAAGTTCATCTCAATACTTTGTTATGTACCCTTTGTTGGCAATAACGGAGGCCAAATGTTTTCTGTAACTCTTCACAAGCTTTTCACACACTCTTGCTGGTATTTTGGCCCATTCCCCCATGCAGATCTCCTCCTCTAGAGCAGTGATGTTTTGGGGCTGTCGTTCGGCAACACAGACTTTCAACTCCCTCCACAGATTTTCTATGGGGTTGAGATCTGGAGATTGGCTAGGCCACTCCAGGACCTTGAAATGCTTCTTACGAAGCCACTCCTTTGTTGCCCTGGCTGTGTGTTTGGGATCAATGTCATGCTGAAAGACCCAGCCACATCTCATCTTCAATTCCCTTGCTGATGGAAGGAGATTTTCATTCAAAATCTCTCGATACATGGCCCCATTCATTCTTTCCTATACACAGATCAGTCGTCCTGGTCCCTTTGCAGAAAAACAGCCCCAAAACATGATGTTTCCACCCCCATTCTTCACAGTGGGTGTGGTGTTCTTCGGATGCAATTCAGTATTCTTTCTCCTCCAAACACGAAAACCTGTGTTTCTACCAAAAAGTTCTATTTTGGTTTCATCTGACCATAACACATTCTCCCAGTCCTCTTCTGGATCATCCAAATGCTCTCTCGTGAACCGCAGACGGGCCTGGACGTGGACTGGCTTCAGCAGGAGGACACATCTGGCAGTGCAGGATTTGAGTCCCTGGCGGCGCATTGTGTTACTGATAGTAGCCTTTGTTACTGTGGTCCCAGCTCTCTGTAGGTCATTCACTAGGTCCCCCCGTGTGGATCTGGGATTTTTGCTCACCGTTCTTGTTATCATTTTGACGCCACAGGGTGAGATCTTGGATGGAGTTCCAGATCGAGGGAGATTATCAGTGGTCTTGTATGTCTTCCATTTTCTAATAATTGCTCCCACAGTTGATTTCTTTACACCAAGCGTTTAACATAATGCAGATTCAGTCTTCTCAGCCTGGGGCAGGTCTACAATTTTGTCTCTAGTGTCCTTCGACAGCTCTTTGGTCTTGGCCATAGTGGAGTTTGGAGTGTGACTGACTGAGATTGTGGACAGGTGTCTTTTATACCGATAATGAGTTAAAACAGGTGCAATTAATACAGGTAACTAGTGGAGCCTCGTTAGACCTCGTTAGAAGAAGTTAGACCTGGTTGACAGCCGGAAATCTTGCTTGTTTGTAGGTGACCAAATACTTATTTTCCACTCTAATTTGGAAATAAATTCTTTAAAAATCAAATAATGTGATTTTCTGTTTATTTTCCACATTCTGTCTCTCATGGTTGAGGTTTACCCATGTTGACAATTACAGGTCTCTTTAATCTTTTCAAGTCGGAGAACTTGCACAATTGGTGGTTGACTAAATACTTATTTGCCCCACTGTAACTCACTACTTGAGTATTCTTTTCACCAACTATTTTTTACTTGTACTTGAGTACATTTTTTGGACGACTACTTTTACTTTTACTTGAGTAATATTATTTTGAAGTAGCGCTACTCATAATTGAAGTAAAATTTTTGGCTACCCTACCAACCTCTGTAACTACTACAATACTGGGGCACAGTGGGGCAATGGCGAGTGAGCAAAAAAAAACAAAAAAAACAATTTGCACTTCTCTATCATAAAAAGTCAGAAATAGCACGTTAATATAATCAAACCAAAATACATTAAAGATGAATTTTTGCTCCATTTGTTTGTTTTTGGTGGAATGGTTGACAATTTAGAAAGTTGTGACGGTACTCATAAATAGTTCATAATTGTACATGTAGCTGGCCTGTCTGCATGGATGTCTCCAAAAGTTGTTTTCAACTAACCCCCATATTTTGCCTTATGGAGTGCTTCAGTGTACCTCGGGGGATAGAACTGGACCTCTGCTTCCAGTAGTAAAAAGTATTTATCATGTGTGAGACAAAGAAGTTTCTTATTTTTGTAAGGTGGATTTTTTTTTCTTGCCCTCTCCATGGAGTTGATTTTGCAAACAGCTCATTAGGACCTAAAACAATTAAACTGGCCTCAGTCTGAGAGTCGTCTGGATGACAGAATTATCGTGTGACTATTGCGATGGCTTGAGGCTCTGGACAGACGCCAGGAGGGAAGGAGGCAGACTGGAGAAGAGTGACACATTGTGTACAATGCTGCAGTGGCCTGGAGGCTAGAAAAACAAGTTACATATGACAAGGTCGAATACTAGTGATGGGAATTTTGGCTCCTTCGGCTCCCAAGTGGCTTTTCCATTTTTTCCCTCGCTTCAATAGATAAAGTACAGTAGTAACTCGATATATATTATTTAGTTATTATTTACAACAGCGTTTCATAGCATTTCATTGTTTTCCCGCAAGACGGTAGCACAGCAATTTTCTTGAGAGAGAAATCAAGATGGGTCCCAAGAAAGGAAAGGAAAGAGGTGACGCATGCCATTGAAATTAAGATGGAAATGATAGAATATGTCTACGAGCTCGACTGTCCTCCTCCAAACCCCATTTGCCAGTCTTTACAAGTTAAGGTGACAATCGTTATTATTGTAACATCGGCAAGGAAGTCCTTCAGGTTTTTAATAATTTATTTCAGATCTTGTGCAACACAACATGGCTACTGTCCGCGGTAGCCAATGCCAACACCAACAGAAGATGAAAAGTGAAAGTAAAAACTCTAATGGACTTATCTCACTTTCTCGTCAGTCACACGGTGCGTTCAGGAACAGCATGCAAAACACAACCGCCACATTAGAACCCGATTCGTTAGATTATTATATTATTATTCCGATTTGCATTAGAGCCGGGCAGTTTACCGAAAATTTACCGTTACCGAGATGGTTCAGAATGACCGACGTAACTTTAACCATGTTGGTAAATAGTTTTTTTAATGAAACTAAAAAATTAAAATCTTTTCAACCCGCTTTGGCAATGTATTGTTCGCTTGCGCTCATTTCCCTTTGAGAAAGTACAGCCAGTGTGCTTACGTGTAAAGTCACGTGGCTATCCGAAAATCAAACAAACAGTGAATGTGATTGAGTCGAATAATAGTGAAACTGCTACCGGTAGCCAGGCCTCAGGCATTTTGAGTTTGTTGTGTGGAAGTATTTTGGATTCGAGAAAGACTATGAACTATGGAGCCCTACATCAGTTTGACGGTTCATTTCATAGACAAGCGGGAGCTGCGCAGCTGCTGTGGGAGCTGCTGGATACCACCTATTTCTCGGACGACCACACGGTTGAAATTGCTAAGGCCTGGAAACAAATGCTCTCTGCGTGGGACATGTAGTCGTCATCACCACCAGCAGCGGCTCTAATCTTGTAGAAGCGGCTGAACTTAATGAGTGGATGCGAGAGCAGTATTGTGGGCACGGACAGCATCTAGCAATCAGTATGTCACGTTATTTTGTTTCTGTGTGTGTGTGTGTGGGGGGGGGGGGTGCGTGTGTCTGTGTTTGTGTGTGTGAGACTTCTCTGATAGCTTTTATGATGGTACAAGTTACAATGGATCAGCTCATCATTCAGCATAAAGTGTAATCTATCTAACAGTGTAGCCTACAATATGACCTTTGAATAGCAACAACTGTTTTCCTGTATGTGCTTGCTTTATTCTGTGTCATTATTGCCATCATAAAATCGTAAATGTTTCATTGGCATAGGAGTTAGAGTAGTATAGCTTAAAGTGCCTGTGACCGCATGAAGAAAATCTTAAATAGCATTATTATGTGAATTAAAATAATATTTTGAGACAATTCGACTATCTACAACAATTTGGCAAATCGCAGATAATGAGAAATTAGTCTTTTAATGTGTCGTTTAGCCCCGCCTGTCATTTTAGCGCTCTAACGATTTTAGCTGATTTAGAATTCATCCTATTGAGGGAGAAGATTCAAAACAAGGAAAATGCGACAGAAAGCAGCAAAATGTCATCATTGTTTCAATCTCTCTACTCCAATATTTTTACAGGATATTGTTTTTATCTACTGTAAGTATTTTTCCCCAATTGCTAAATAAATGGTATGGTAATGACAGTCTTGTGCTAAATGGAATATGAAATATTAAAAAAGCATTTATTCAGTATGACAGGGCAAAACCACTGCATAATGGTCAAAACTGCCGACTTCTTAACCTCCCGAACGGTATTGTATGCCACTGGAGTCCGGCTTTTGTCATTTCCCTGCTGCCCCAGCTTCGGAGACGGAGGAAAGAGTGTAAACAAAAGAGGAGGCGTGACAGCTGGCCGACGTGCTAACCCGAACCGAGCGACTTTTCAAGTCTTTTTCTCGCCTTTCGAAAATGCCACCTGCCTAATCTTGCTTGTACTTGTGTTGCTGCCTCTAGTGCTCAGTTACGGTGTCGTTGCACGTAGTTTATCGACTGTGCCGGAGGCATGAAAACAAAACTATCAATAAACAATGAGAAAACAAACAAAACTAAGGCGACCATTTGAAAAGTAGTGGAGTAAAAAGTACTCCACTATATACTTTGTTACAGTCCACCACTGGAAAGGGGATTTAATGTTTCAAAAATAAGATGGTTCATTTTATTGCATCTGTAATATTAAATAAATAAATTAAAAATAATCATGCTCAAAAGGGTTTTTTTCAGGAGAAGATTTAACAGGGACGGTCTGTAAATCAAACGATTCGTCATGTCTAATTTCATCTAGTGGACTGAGAACGAGGCTAAACCAGACACTTAATAAACTGAGGATGGCAAACCCCTTCTTTTGATCCAAAGCTATTATCTAAGAGATTTCAAATACAGTCAAAGAGTCTCTGTGGTGTTTTATTAGCAATGTAAAGAAGCCCTGTCCAGATAAGAGGCTCTTTATGGACGGTGTTTCCCCACCACTGGAGGCCTCGGGGCCCACCAGAAGATATTAGATGACTGGACTGCGGAGCATGGAGTCTTCAAGCCAGCTGTTCACACAAAACCTCCACAGACAAGACACTGAGCCAGAGAGGAGGGCACACAGGGCCAATAAAGTTGGCTCAGGTGCAGGCAACATGCCACTGCCAGTCTTTGAATGTGGGGATTTGTGTATTCTATGTTTACATTGACCCAGTCCAACTCATAATCTGTCAAGAACGCCTGATAAAACTTTTTGGTTTCAAATTAACATGTTTTATGCCACACACGAACATGAAGCAAAATCGGGGGGGGGGGGGGGGGGGGGGGCAAAACTAACTATGTGGTTGCTTTTCTGTTTGATTCAAGTCATTGATATGGAATGTTCTGGTAAAGATGCAGATTATTGACATTTATTGCTTTGGGGTGTGCAAGCGGATAACGCTAATAAATAATAAGTGAGGGCATGTGTGTCTAAAATGGAAGGGAAGACAGACAGTGTGATAAGATGATAAATAATGAGTGGGTTTCATAATGTTTCTTCCTCCTCCATAGAGAGTTCATTGAGACTAGTACAAGGCATGGCAGGATATCCTGACCAGACACAGTACTGAACTCTAAACCAACACTGTCTTCACTTGTATTGCAACACTTGTGTCTCTGCTTATGCAACAAGCAAGTGGCCATCCACGCGGCACAACTGGCCACAACATGAGGTGTACTGAAATGTACTGTTTGAAAACAAAATATTGCCAGGGAGTATTACTTTAAACTATAGTGTTTTGCACTGCATCATGACAAAATGATTAATTTCTGTCTTCTCATGCTCTATATTTCTGCAAATTACAACAACAACTAGGCCTGCTTGCAGTACTGAACGGGCCCTCGCAGTTTGAAGTCCCCCTCTCATCATCTCACTAGAAACTAATACTATGTGCTCAAAAATCGCCTCTTTTTTTGGTTTGGAGCCTCTTTTGTGTTGTGGGCATGGCTACAGAAATGTTTTTGTATATCTTGGGATGAGAGCTACATTCATACACCGAGGTGAAAAAAAACCCTATTGAAGAGGGTCCTACAAAAAAGGAGGCGCTACTGAGCTGTGCAGCCAACTCTTTATTCAAAAACAAAATGATTATTAAGCCAATTCGACCAAGTGTGCCGAATTCCGTGGCTCTATAAGCTGCCTAAGTCCCTGAAGTCATCTACTTCCTTTTAATGGTGAACATGGCAACAGACAGAGACATGTGGACATGGGCATTAAAAGATCTCGTAACTACACGGACCAACCTTTTTGGAACTGGATATTTATTAGTAAAATGAGTGAATTTCTGTTGCCACTAGTTGGAGCTGTAGGGTTAATGCAAATGACCCCTACAGGACTCTCAACAAGCAGAGGGGGTTTGGCACAGATATATTGTACTGTATATCTGCAGTTATGACTGTTCAAAATTTGTGGTGGGACAAAATGGCGATGGTCATTTTCACTTTCCTGTTTGGACCCTTCTGCTTTGACGAAACCATAATATTTTTCATCAGGCACCTGAACACATGTCTTAAGGCTCCCCTGATGCAGGTTTGAGGTCACTTGATTTTTTTCCTCTGGGGGAGGAGCCTGTCTAGTAAAAAAAGAAATTTCCTGTTTCCAGCAGGGGGCGCCAGGCCTAATGTGTAACATTTTAATGTGTTCTAGCTGGGATACCGCCCATACATGTGATATATGAAAAAGATTGATTTGATATGGATCAGGGATTTCTTTGTCAATTCCTAAATTTGGCGTGTTGCCAAAAAAAGGCCGACATTGGCACCCTGCTAAGGTAAGGCCTTTGATTGAAAACTCACCATTTTGAAAACTTTAGAAATCATATGTCTGATGAAAAGTCTCACTAATTTTGAAGAGGATCTAACGAACTCCCGGGGCGCCAATGTCTTAAATGTGCACCCTGTAAATTGACTAAATTGATCCTGTAAATTTTTTCACATTTAATACAAAATACCCGATTTCCTTTTGGGTCTGGATATGGGTCCAAGACACTTTTTGGTGTTTTGCAAAAGGTATCGAATCCCCAATTGAAAAAACCTAATATTAGAGGTATTTTTTTTTAAAATTCAAGGGGGCACTCATAAACCATTTCGTTATGGGCTTTTGCAAGGTCGTAAAATTATCAAAATTTACGCCAAGCCTTATCTATCTGCAAATTTTGGACAGTTTTCGAACACATTTTCATTTGCCAGTAAAACGTACACGAAAGCATTACCATACCAGAGTGCCACTTGTTCATTAGGCATACAATTCCTTTAGAAATAAGAAGCCCCTTCCCCCACCTTCGAGCTCAAGATGGGGGCCTTGTTTAGGAACCGCACGCTCCAATCTGCTGCAAGATGCTGACATCAGCAACAGCCACCCTGAAAGTCAGCTGGGGTCATGGCTGCCAGTCACCCGATGCAAAATCACAACGGGTTCAGCGGGGTGCCGAAATCGCAAAAGAGTACAGAAAGATGAAAGAATCAAGTGCAAAATAAAATATGAAAACCTAAGACAGCTGCTTTGGTTCACCAAACTGATATTTTCTCTTTGTTTTAAATACGTAATATTAATTATGGCTCACATATTTGAAACATAATAATAAGGTTGTATTGATTATATAGTCTCATTGAGTACATGTATTGATCAAATCAGTAAATGGATGTGCCAGAAGTTTCTTCAGCTAAATGTGGGAAAGACAGAGGTGATCATTTTTGGGTCAAAAAAAGGAAAGGTCAAAGATCACCACTCACCTGGGTACAATGTCATTTTTCAGCTACAAATCAAGCCAGAAATCTCGGCATAATTATTAACTCGGACCTAAACTCTGACAGCCGTCTAAAGTTTGTCACTAAATTTGTTTATTACCACCTAAAATATAGGCAAAATTAAGGTGCTTTTGTCCAAAAAAGATATGGAAAAACTTCCCCATGCATTCATTTTTAGTAGATAAGACCATTGTATTGGTATATTTGCAGGTCTTAACAAAAAAATCAATCAGGAAGCTGCAGCTTATACTCCTTATAAATACAAGGAAAATGGACTGCATCACACATATTATGAAATGGTTACACTGGCTTCCATGGAATCAAAGGATAGACTGTTGAATTACAAATACAAAACACTTAATGGCCATAGATCATAATACATGCTTGATTTCTTTGACCCCTACCAAACATCTAGCTCACTAAGGGTGTCTCGTACCGACCGGTCTGCTGTGTGTTCCAAGAACAAGAACCAAGCAAGGTGAGGCAGCGTCCAGTCACTTTTGGAACACGTTACCTGAAGTTCTGAAGTGTGATCAAACTTTTAGCACCTTTAAATCAGGCAAAATCCCCAATGTTTCCACAGCGTACTCATAGCTGCCCATATACTTCAGATTTCAAGTTATATGAGTTTTTGGGGGGGTTATTTCTAGTTTATGTTTTAATTTTTTTTTTTAGCTTTCTCGATGATTCAATGTGATTTTTATGTATCAATTTATTTGTATTTTGGGATTTTTATGTGATGTGAAGCACTTCGTGTGAATTGTACTATAAATAATAATATAGAAGACAACAAGTGGGGGATGCGTACAAAGGTTTATTTAATACAAACAAAAAGTATACGTGATCGCGAAAAGTGGAAACAACAAACCAACAGCTGATCAATGGGGCTCGAGGGTAACTAATTCAATAAGCAGAGAGCCAAAAAGACAACAACAAAAAAAAACACTCCAATACCTGCACAATGTAGAGGATACAAACGACAGCAGCAGACAAACATAAACCCCACGCAGGGGCGTGTTATATTTGTGATGCCGAAGAAACACACACGTTTGCTTCCAACAACAACTTTACTTAGACTCTCTTGCTTCCGCATTCCCAATAACCACAACAACTCCGATGGCTCCCCCCAAAGGCACCAGAACCCAACTACATTAACATACATGCAATAACTACATTGTGAACATCACATTTTCCCCCTCTTCCCTTGAGAAAACAACAAAATCACAAACCTTTAACCGTAACATGAAATGCCCCCCCTTCACCCAAAGTCTCTCATGTCCCGATAACATAATCGCCATGCCAGACCGGCGGGGCCCTTGCTCTCTGAGGACGAGTCGGCTGGCGGGCCGCCCCTGTCTGTTCAGCTGGGAGAGTCCCCTCCTGGAGGTTTCCTGGGCGCGGCCTCCAATTAAGGGATGCGGCCCGGGAGAACGTTGGAGGGGTGACTGTGGGGGGTGAGACCCTGTGCAGCCGGTTTGAGTGCCAACGAGTCCCATTCTCCAGACGGTATGTGACCGGACCCAATTGCGCTGACACCCGAACAGGTTCAGACCAGTACGACTTCAGCTTGTTTTGACGGTGTGCATACCTGATCCTGACCCAGTCACCAACCGAGAATGCCGGGGTCTGGGCATGATGAGTGACATCAAACCTCCCCTTCATGCGGGCTTGTGCACTTTGGACATGGGCCCTGACTTCTCGATGCTCCTGACCCTCCTGTATACGCGTAGTCACAGCTCTCAGATGGTCCAACGGTTGCTTCAGCTCTCGCCCTATCATCAGCAGCGCAGGTGACACTCCCGTGGTGCAGTGTCTCGACGCTCGGATAGTCAGGAGGGTGCGATTTAGAGCAGCATTAAACGTTTGTCCGTCTTCTAGGCAGGCTCGAATGCCCTCTTTCAATGTTTTGTTCAGTCTTTCTACCCCCCCCGTTACCCTCTGGGTGATACAGCGCTGACCTGATATGCTTGATGGACCGCCGTGCCAAGAACTCCTGGAACTCCGACGACGTGAATTGAGTCCCGTTGTCCGAGGTGATGGCAGCGGGGAGGCCCCAACGCCCAAAAAGCACGTCCAGACTGTTGATGATGGCGTGCGTGGTGATGGAGGACAACTGCACCACTTCGGGCCACTTAGAATGTAGGTCATGCACCACAAGCAGGTAGCGTGCATGAGCAGGTGCCCCATGCAGCTCCCCACAAAGGTCAATCTGAATATGGTCCCATGGTGCTGAAGGCCATGGTGTTGGGTTAAGAGGTGCCGTGGCAGGCTTGCCTGTCTTACCACTCAGGAGACAGCATGAGCAGTTCCGTACCAGGTCCTCCACATCAGTGTCGATTTGAGGCCACCACACGGTGTCACGGCAACGTTGTTTCACCTTGACCACCCCCAGGTGGCCCTCATGTGCCATATGCAGTACTCGGGCCCTTAGTCTCTGTGGAACAATGGTGCGGTGACCACGGGCAAGGCAGACTTCTCCCCAGCACGAGAGTTCATCCCTGACCCGGTAAAAGGGTAACAGCTGGTCTTCTACCTTACCCGGCCATCCATTCTGAATGTACTGGCGGAGGGTCACGAGTGTATCGTCCTCAGCCGACGCCTGCTGCAGTTCTGCCAGCGTGACCACCGTGCTGAGAGGCCCGTGCAACACATGGACCCAGTCCTCCTCGCACTCCAGCTCAGGCGTTTGATCAGTCGTTGCCCTCGTGATTGAGACTGCCCTGGAGAGGAGGTCGGCTACTGTATTCGCCCGTCCAGGCATAAATTCCAGGTCGAAGTTGTACTGGTTCAGCCTGTCTGACCACCTCAGCAATCTCATTGGCTTATGACCTGAGCCTTTTGTCGCCAGCAATGCCGTCTGTGCTTGGTGGTCTGTGCGGATTGTGAACCTCCTGCCGTACAGAAAAACATGCCAGCGCTCGCATGCCCACAAACAGGCTAGAGCCTCCCTTTCTCCCACTGAGTACTTCTGCTCAGCCGGGCTGAGGGCTCTGGAGGCAAAGGCTACAGGACGCTCAACTCCTCCGTGGACCTGCGAGAGAACAGCACCAAGCGCCACTCCAGATGCGTCACAGGTGACCATAGTGGGCGCAGTCAGGCTGAAGTGCGTCAAAGTAGGAGGGGACGTAAGCTGCTGCTTGATTGTTTGTACAGCCTCCCGGCAGGCTGGGGTCCAGTGCCACGCGGCATCTTTCCTCAGGAGCTGTCGCAGAGGGGCCGTTGACTCTGAGAAATGAAGCAGGAACCGCAGGTAGTAGGTTGCCATTCCCAGAAAGGACGCGAGCTGGGAGGGTGACTGCGGGTCTGGCAGCGAGAGCACCGCATCAGTGTGCGACATAATTGGAGCGATGCCTTCTTTGGACAACCTGAATCCCAAAAACTCCACCTCAGCCACACCGAAGGTACACTTATCGGGGTTCAAGGTGACGCCGTGCTGTTTAAACCTCTCAAAAACCTGCCGAAGGCGGGTGTCATGAAGCTCTCTTGATGGGGCATGCACCACTACGTCATCCAGGTAGATGGACACCCCGTGAATGCCAGCCAGGATGAGAGTCATTATTTTCTGGAAACAGCTAGGAGCCGACGACAGCCCAAATGCCATGCGTTTGTACCTGAAGACCCCCACGTGGGTTACAAACGCCGTGAGGTCCATGCTGGCTGGAGCTAGAGGGACTTGAAGATATCCATTACGCAAGTCCATCTTACTGAAAACTGAAGAGCCACGAAAATGGCTGGTCAGTTCTTCGGCCGTGGGCAGAGGGTATTTGTCCGGGATAATGGCTTTGTTGACGTCCGTCAGGTCAACACAAAGACGCAATCCGCCCCCTCTTTTTTTCGCAATCACTAAGTTCGACACCCATGGTGAAGCATTGACAGGCTCAATGACGTCCTCCTTCACCAAGCGGTGTAACTCCACCTCCACTGAGTCCCGAAGAGCCAATGGAATGCGACGCAGCGGCTGGATAACTGGACGCACCGACGAATCAACGGTGGGTTGGTGCACAAACCCGGACATGTGGCCCAGTCCTACGAACAGCTCCGGGTAGCAGTCAGTCCAGGAGGAGGCGACGTTCAGGATCTGCACGCCTTTTGCGTCAGTCATGGTGAAGCCCAATGCGAGCAGTAGGTCTAGGCCCATGATGTTCGCACCCCTCCGCGTGATGTGGAATTCAGCAGCAGGAACACTGCGCACGTCGTACCTGACAGGAAGGCACGCTACGCCCATGATGGAGATTGGAGAATGGCCATAGCCCGACAGAGGCAACGTCGCCCTTTTTAACGGCACATGACTAAACAGACGATCATACGTGTATTTGTTGAGAATTGACACTTTAGCCGCTGTATCCACAAGCAACGAGACAGGCACGCCCCCCACGTTGCATGTACAATGTTTGAACGATGCCTGCCTGCTATGAACAGCATGGGAACAGCTGCTGTATTTTGGCGCGCTGGAGAGGAGCGGCAGCAACGAGCAAAATGGTTCAGTTTATTGCAATTACGGCATCGTTTGCCTTGTGCGGGGCATGCACTATCCCTCGACGTGTGCTTGGATGATCCACAATTAGTGCAACACGCAGGCGCAGCCTCCTTTGGTGCCCGATCCACTCTCTGCACCTCCAGGCTGCACCCCGCCGCGCCAGCGTACTCTATCGCTTGGATGGGCGCGTCTGATGACGTCACCGGCTCGTGGATTGCGCGGCTAAACAGGCGGGCTTCCGACAACGCCGCCTCCAACTGCCTTCCGAGTGCGAGCGCGTCAGCGAGCGTCATCGTGTCAGGTTCCAACAACAACCTCTCCCTCAGCTGACAGCAGTGTGTCTTCTCTATTAGCTGATCCACGATAAGTCCATCCTCCAAGCCGCCGAAATCACAGTGTCTTGCTAGCTCACGCAGAGCCGCGACGTACTGAGCAACCGACTCGCCCGCCTTTTGAGCCCTCCGCCGGAACTCAAAACGATACATACGCCGGCTCCGTCCCGAACAAAAATGAGTTCTTAAGCCAGCTATGGCCGTGGCATACTTGTCATCCACTAACGGAAGCGTTGCGAAAATGCGTTGCCCCTCCTGCCCGAGGCAATGCCGCAGCAGCGCGCACTTTCTCGCATCTTCCAACCCTGCGTGACCCAAAGCCAGCAGGTAGTCCTCAAAAGACGCCAGCCACCTATCCCAAGGAACAGTCGGCTCCCCCGGGAAGGGGAGAAAAGGTGGAGGCGGTGGCAGAGCAAAATCAGCCATCCTCGTCTGCCAAATGTTATATTTGTGATGCCGAAGAAACACACACGTTTGCTTCCAACAACAACTTTACTTAGACTCTCTTGCTTCCGCATTCCCAATAACCACAACAACTCCGATGGCTCCCCCCAAAGGCACCAGAACCCAACTACATTAACATACATGCAATAACTACATTGTGAACATCACAGGGCGAAACAAGTAAATACCACGAGATTAGAGTACGAGGTGTCAAATGGGGATCAGCAAGACAATATCTCGGTGCTTTTCTCCTGGATAGCCTGTGTTTATATACACTACTGCTGATGAGCTGGCATTAGCTGCAGGTGTGACGTCGAAACACTCCCACAGCCGGCAAAATAAAATCTGACCAGCAGCAGAATGTGACAATAAATTTGCCTAGGCTTACCTTGCTGACTTTATATTGCCCCACGATGTTAGGAGAAAACCTTAAATTTGCTGTATAACTATTCTTGTACAATTGCTGCTCAATTGTTTTATGTGTTTTGCACCCCCCCAACTTGCTGCCGCCTCCGAAAATAGTATCATTTGTCTATAAAATCATTATTATAAATGCATCTATGCATTACATTGTGTCCTTAATATGAGAGAAAAAATGTAATATAGTTTATTAAAAGTTGATCTATAACTTTATTAACATTATTTTGTTTGGAACAGAAAATCAATCTGCCCAAATAAAAAAAAAAAGACGCATCCAAACTGTCAAAATAGACTCAAGTTATAATTTTTGACCATTTGATACAGAAAAATAAAATGTAATAAACTCAATAAATAATAATGAATTCAAATTCATTACCAACATTAACTCACGAGGACAATATGCCAAGCATTTGTCCGAAAAAACAAAAATAGAACAAAAAGAGAGTGTGCTGCAGGCAGTATCAGCTCCTTTGCTATGGTGTGGGGTTATTTTGCACTGACCAACATGGTAGGCAACCCTATATGACACCTGGGAGTGGCGTGGCTCAGTGGTTGAGTAGTTGTCCCCTAACCCAGAGGTTGTGGGTTTGATTCTCCGCCTTGATGAACTCGTCCAAGTATCTTCAAGCAAGATACTGAACCTCACATTGCTCCTGGTGCTGCGTCATCAGTAGGTGCTTTGAGGGCTAATGTCTTTAAGTGACGTCCTAGTTAATTTGGCTTCCTGCTGTCCGCTGCAAACATTTTTAGACACAGAAAACAGACTGGTCTTTTCTCATCTCCCCACTGTATCAAAAGTCAAAAGATACCCGCGCAACATGACAGCGCTTGAGCATTTTTGCAAAGAAGAATGGAGCAAAATTGCAGTGTGGGGGGATGTATAAGACTGCTTGAGAAACCGTCTCAGTGCTGTAATTGCACCCAAAGGTGCATCTACGAAATACATACTTGAAGGGGTGAATAATTATGCAACAACAATTATTTTTATTTATATATTTGTATTTCATTGACATTACTTTGGACACATCTGTTTTCACTTTGACATTAAAGAGCATTTTCCAATTAATTTTGTGTTAAAAATGCCAAATTGTGAATATTACGATAGGCACTATAAGTTAATTGGGTCACTTGTTGCTTCTTCAAGGAACTTTAAGCACATCGTAGACATGACGTCTTGGCCACAAAGATCTTTCAAAGAACCACAAAGTTTCACCTCAATTTGTCAACTTTTTACACATTAAACCTAGTTCTTAGATCTTTGATGTCTTTTCATTTCTATAGTGGGGAAGGGGCAGTGTAGGTAATCTTGCTCTAAAAAACGTAATTACGATAGTTCCGGTTACAAATTAATTCTCCGAAAAGTAATTGCGATAGCAACTCGGTTACCTCATTGTAGCGTTAGTTAGCAATGTAACTGACGTTACTTTTCATCTTCTACATGTTATTGCATTATACATTCTATAATATCGTTCACATCTAAGATGTTTGTATTAACTGATTAAAGAATAAAAAGACTATATACAGTAATTTAGATAATTTGGTATTTGTTTGGATCAAATATATTAAAGTCTCTTGAGAAAACACATTTGTAAACTGACCATTAACCAGTGCAAATCTCTGAAACTCTATGTTAAGCCTACTGCACAATAAGCAGAACAATATACTTAAATATTCGGTAAAGTAACAATATTAAATATAATTGAAGTTTGAGAACGTTACCTTGGAAAATCCCTGGCCCGTCGCCATTATCTCTGTCTTGTTCCGTTTGCCGAAGTGTGCTGTGAAACAGGGCATGATCCGCCCACCTCGCCAATCATCATCGCGTTTACAACGACGTCACTACTCCCTTCCCTCCTCCCCCTCTGATCTCTCCAGGCAGACAACTCGTGCTTCATTCACCCAAATTGCAGTAAGGTGCCCCTTCACATCCTCAGTAACAGTAACGGTGTACAAAAGATGGGAAAAGTAATTAATTAGATTACCCACTACTGGAAAAAAGTAACACACGAGCTGTTATCAACAACACTGGGTAGGGGTCTTAAAATATTAAGTTTACTTGTACAATAATCATGATTTGGGTAAACATCAGAGGTGGGTAGAGTAGAAGTAAAATTTTACTCAAATATGAGTAGCATTATTTCAAAACTAAATTACTTAAGTAAAAGTAGTCATCCAAAAATGTAGTCACGTACAATTAAAAAAGTATTTGATGAAAAGAATACTCAAGTAATGAGTAACATTGCAAGTAACCATTCACGATGTTTGATTTTTTTTTAACAATGTTTTTTTCTCAGCACAAAATTATATGAACTGTTATTATCATCATACTGTACTATAACCTATTACATAACGACATTAAGCCAAAGAACAAAAAAAATCACTGAATTCCGGCGAGATTAAAAAAAAAAAAAAAAAACAGAAATGAAGCATCATTCGTTCAAACAGCATGGGTGCCCTCTAGTAGAGAAGACATTTTTCCTATTATGAATTCAAAAGGATCAAATCTCCTGTTTTCCGTGCTCAGTCTGCGCCCAATAAAAACTGGGATTGAGATTAAAATCGGCACTTTCGAGTCATGTTGACGGCAGCACTCTATGTCAAACATTTGATTTTTTACGGTACTTTAAGGACACCATGTGATTGAACAGGCCGGCGAGATAATAGAACGGCAGCCTTAAAGTGATCCTCTAGTTTTAAGACAAGTAATTCTTAAAAGATACATCTTAGTATGAGTTATAATAATTTGACATTAAATCCCTCTTAATGTTTTCGTTTTAATAAAATTTGTAAAATTATTTTAACTGATTGTTCGCCATGGTTGTTGACGTCGCAGTGCTGTGACGTCACAAATCCCGCTGCCGGACTTCTCTCGACTTCAGCGTGTCATTCATTAGCAACATCTCGTCAGTTCGTCCCTTCCAATTTGAACCAGAGCGGAAAAGTGAAGAGCAGGACAGCACTGTCGGTCGTTCACAAGACGAGCAGCAAAGGCGAAATGCAGAGCAAGAAATACCTGATGAGGCAAGAGTTGGGCTAAACGTCTGGTGTACTTGCGGCAAGTGCATCTCGATGACAACGGAGCGAGAGAGCGTATGTTGTCGAGAACTCAGGTTTTTGTCAGCAGATCTTCAATGTGAGTTATTGCGTCATCAAACTCATTCCAATATAATTGTGTAGATTGTTAGCATCCAGAGCTGTCGTATGCTTTACATACAGTACAGGCCAAAACACATTGGCATTCGTGCCTTTTTATTTTCTTGACCATTGACATTATAAACTCTCACTGAAAGCAATAAAACTATGAATGTGTGGCGAGCTAGGGAAGGATGCGGAGTATCAAACCACGGAGCTAATCCGCATTGTTTTATTGACATTTAGGCTGCAAGAAATAGCAATGTCTGTCTGGCATGCGACCCGCGGAAGGTAACAGTTATTTCCAGCTGTTCCCTTCACAAAGTACACCCCCCCAACCACACAACGTGCCAACATAATTTCCGCCGGTGAATTCTGTTATAACTTGCTACAAATGCACACGTGTGTATTGTGTACTTAGAAAAAAGGTGAAATAACTAAAAACGTGTGATATTCTAGTATCTTCAAAGTAGCCACCCTTTTCTCTGATTACTGTTTGGCACTCTTGCCATTCTCGCGATGAGCTTTCAGAGGGAGTCCCCTAAAATGGATTTTGACTTCACATGTATGCCATTCCGGCGATGAGAATTTATTGCTTTATCAATGGGGTTGGGACATTTGTGTTGCATTGAATGAATTGCATTGGACGTGCTTTGATCAGTTTGAGTGGCAGCATCACTCATATTAGCTGAATACTGAACACACACTGCCTGATGAACTGACAGAAGAGGTGAATTATTAGCTTCCTCTGTGACTAGCGGTACGCCCGAAGGTTCGCCTCCCGCTGTAGCGACAGGAGCGGCTTGGGTGCTTAAGAGGGCGGCCAGAGTGTCTCGTCCGTCTCGCTTCATTGCGCGCATTTCACTCGATATCCGAGCAGGCTGAGGCTTCTTGTGCGGGAAAATAGTTGCAACAGCATTTGGTTTTAGTCTGCGCTTATATCTAGCCGCTCCGATGAGATCTTTCATTAGTTGTCATCTACTAAAATCCTCAAACGCGGTAGGAGAAAAATGGCGACAACAAAGCCTTGGTTGTTTGGGAAGATTTGATTGTCTACAGGCATTTTCCCAAACCTTTCTCCTCTTCTTGTCAACAGGAAATTTGTGGAGACTCGCATCACTCTCCTTGTTTCCATTTGACTCGAAATTGCATCCATAAGCAGCACATCGTGGCATTTTACTTCGCGAGTTAAGCCAGTAATACACAGTTGTTGTACACACGCTACACGATTGGAAAAATATCATCTACGTCATCACTCCGCGCCCGCAGAACATGGCGCCAACTATCGTACAAAATATGCACTAAATATTATAAAATATTTCCATTGATTTAACATTTTATGTGTTTCTAACGACATATTTTAATACAAGAGAACAATTGTGATTTATTAGAGCCTACATGTCTTTAAAATCGAGGATCACTTTAAGCTAATTAGTTTAATGGAGACGTGATTATTGTTTCAACGTCTCATTGGTGAAAGTGGTAGAGCCATTGTTGGCATCATCTCTGGTAAAAAAAAAGAAAATTAAAAAAATGGTAGTCCCCGGTTTGCAAATGAGTTATGTTCCTACGCTAGCAACGTAACCCGGATTTTGGCGCTAGTCGAATTAACCCCAAATACCCCTTAAATCTCAAAATAACTATCCAAAAACATGTATTATATGTCAGATTAATAAAATAAAGTAAAAAAATAAGATCGATAGATATTATGACCTTCCTCCTCTGGTAAACATACAGTAAATGTTGACAAATATTCTATAAATTAGAGACAAATATATTGCACTGAATTTATGTAGACCTTTTTAGACACTTAAGAATGCTTTACATTGTATAATACCATTATTCACTCAAACAGCTTCCAAACTACTGTGGGAAAATTTAGGGTTAAATATGTTGCCCAATAACACTTCGACAGTAGGCAGTCATAGGCAGGAAATGAATCGCTGACTCTTTGGTCCTAGATAACTCACACTACCATCAGCTATTGTTACACCGATACTCACACCGGTACCAAAACGTCAGTAAAAAAATGTCATCAGAATCGGGAGTACCGTGGTACCTCAACATATGAACGCATCGACATACGAACCTTTCGACATCCGACATAAAATTTGACTCGTCCTTTGTCTCGACATGTGACGACATGCTCGAAACACAAAGATTTATGACGGCATCACAATTTAATCACTTTCTCGCCCGATGGCAGCAAAGCGGATTTGCTTGTGAGAGAAATCAACATAGGTCCCAAAAAGGTTTCTGCAGGTGGTTAAAAAAAGGAAAAAGGTGACGCTTCCGATCGAAATTGAGAAATAAATTATATAAAAATACGAGCGTGGTGTGCCCAACAGTGAACTAGCTCGACAAATCGGCTGCAATATGTCTACGATCTCGACGGTCCTTAAGAAGACGTAAGCCCTCAAAATGGTCAAAGCATCCAAGGAGACGACTATTTTCTCTAAATGTAATTTCGCTATTTTGGAGGAGATGGAACGTCTTTTGCTGATATGGATTAATCGAAATGAGACCTCCACCTGCTGTCTCCTCCAACCTCTGTTCGCCAGTCTCTATAAATTGTAGCGCGGAGCAAGCACAGGAGTCTGAAATTGTGTGTCAAAATGAGCAGTCAATCTGCAATGCCTTATTGACATTGACAGAGGTAAAAACTACGCTGTAAAAACAACCTATACAAATTACTCAATAAAATTGAGGTAACAATTTAGACTCAGTTTGATAGTGAAAAGTTTACCCAATTTTACTTAGTAAATATTACCTTGATGCGTTAACAATAATACACTCTATTTTTCGGACTACAAGTCGCACCTGAGTATAAGTCGCACTAGCCATAAAATGCCCAAAAAAACATATATAAGTCGTACCCGAGTATAAGTCACATTTTGGGGGGAAATTTACTTGATAAAATCCAACACATAGAACAGATATGTCATCTTGAAAGGCAATTTAATATAAAAATACAGTAGAGAACAACATGCTGAATAAGTGTACAGTAAGATGTTACATGATGCATAAACAACGAAATGCGACTATACTCGCTACGGCTCGGTCCTGGCTATACAACGAGCTAGGTTCTCCTAGCTAGGTAGCTCCTGAATATAAGTCGCACCCCCAGCCAAACTACGGAAAAAACTGCGACTTATAGTCCGAAAAATACGGGTACTCAAATAATTTGGGTAAAGTTTACTTAACCTTTTGACACAGATTATATCACCTAATACCTTTTAAAATTAAGTATTATTTACCCATGGTTGTATTGTATTGTACTGTATACTTTACTGAATTAAAAAAAAATAATAATAATTTAAATATCAACTTAATTATTACTATTGTAGATTGGGTTTGTTTTACACTAAAGGCCTTGTACACAAGAGAAACATTTGATTGTCAACTGTTTTTATTGACAATTTGCTCTTTAAACATTGTCTTTCCAAAATAAATTGCATGCAAACATTTTTTCCTCCTAGTATGAGTTCACGTACAGTGTAAACTGATGAGTGAAGAACCCGTGGGCATTAGTCCAAAATAAGTAATATGCAAATATGAGTGTAAGAACAGTTTTAACTTAACAGTGAACAACACGAGAGCATCAAGCATCTTTCAGTTTGAGATACCAATACGGCAAAAATGCTGTACCATAGATGTTTGAACCCCACATGAGTGCTATGTTGTAGCATGTTAAACAACAATGCAATACTTTCATGAATTTAGTGTGAAAATAAATGTAAGGAATAAATGTTAATGAAATACATTATTAACGGAAAATACTTCCTAGAGCAGGGGTCACCAACTCCAGTCCTCGAGGGCACCTATCCAGTCTGTTCTCCACATCTCCCTCCTCCAACAAACCTAAATCAAATAATCAGGCATGATAGTTGAAAGCCAGGAATAAAATACAAAAATATTGTTTTTTTTTACTACATGGACTTCTTAAATTAACACGCAGCATACCAGGCTTGTTTTCGCATTGTCAATTTTAAAAGAAACAGTAAGTTCAAACTTACCTGTTACTGTACGATGCCATCCAAGTTAGAGTGTCCTGCCAAATGAAACGGTCCTCCTTTCAGTTTTAAGGAAGACGCGTTGGCGCATGCGCAGCCTTGAGCACACAGCAAATATTTTTGGGTAGATATTATCTTGTTTGTTCAAGTTGAAGTTTATACCAATTAAAATTGGGTAAAGAGAAATCTTAACCAATTTAATACAGTTCACTTTCTTACCACACTTTTACTATAATTTATACCATTTATATGGATCAGAATTACTACCCACAAAAATCATTTTTATAGTGTAACAACCTCTAGCTTTTTCCTAAACCAAAAACGTCATAACCATATATATGGTTCCACGGTGAATTAATTAAATACAACTACATGGTGACAATAAAAAAAAAAATTTCTCCCCGCTTTAAAATTAATATTATTATTCCGATTTGTATTTATAATTGATTTGTTTAGCCATGTGTAATTTGTAATTGTACCTGCAGTATTTATCAGTGGTGGATGAAGTACTCACTTTTTTTTTTTTTTTTTTTTAAACTTAAATAAAAGTACAAATAAGGGCCAAAAAAAATACACAAGTAAAAGTACAAGTACCCAAGACAAAAATGATTAAAGTAAAAGTGCATAAGTACTTGCATTAAAATTTACGAGTTAGAAAAAATATATATATAAAATATGTAATACAGTATATGTACAATACATCTAAAATTAGGGCTGTCAAACGACTAAAAATTTTAATCGAGTTAATCACAGCTTAAAAATTAATTAATCATAATTAATCACATTTCAAACCATCTATAAAATATGCCATATTTTTCTGTAAATTATTGTTGGAATGGACAAAAGACGGATATATACTTTCAACATACTGTACATAAGTACTGTATTTGTTTATTATAACAATAAATCAACAAGATGGCATTAACATTATTAACATTCTGTTAAAGCAATCCAAGAATAGAAAGACTTGTAGTTCTTAAAAGATAAATGTTAGTACAAGTTATAGAAATTTTATATTAAAACCCCCTCTTAATGTTTTCGTTTTAATAAAATTTGTAAAATTTTCAAACAAAAAATAAAGTAGTAGCTCGCCATTATTGATGTCAATAATACACAATGCTCATGAATGGTTCTGAAACACAAGAAATCAGTCGCACCCAAGCGCCAGCAGAGGGCGACAAAAAAAAAAAAAAAAAAAAAAACAGGTAACAAATGGGCATGACACTGTCATTTTAATCTGTTTGAGTGGGGCATGTGCGTTAATTGCGTCAAATATTTTAACGTATTAATTAAAACAATTAATTACCGCACGTATATATATATATGTATATATATATATATATATATATATATATATATATATATATATATATATATATATATATATATATATATATATATATATATATATATATATATATATACATATTTGTGGTGGAAAACAGTCAGGTGACTTGGAGTTCCGCTCTGAGACCCCCAATTTGGCCAAACTTCAAAACTGTCCGATATGCATGTGTGATACATCATTGGAAAGCTTAAAATCTCAGTTTTCTAGGGGAAGAAAAAATATGAACAGGGGGGCATTTAAAAAAAAATATATATATTTTAAACAGCAAAACCCTAACTGGAAGTGAAAGCATGAAAGAGCACAATTAAAGAGCCATGATTTTAACGAGATATTGTCGCATACTTACCTTGTTTCACTCCAAAAGCTCCATGTAGCATGTGTCAAGACACAGCTGTGAATGGCGACAGCCGGATTTTTGGGGGATTCTATGGGTGAAACATGGTAATATAATAAGAGTCGCGATGCAGAAATCGCAGACATCAAAGAGCAATCGAGATTTTCATTTTCATATATTTACCCTTTTAAACATTTATTTTCCAAATTTTCTTTGTTTGGATCAAATATTTATCATCTAAAATATTGGGAAAAATGCAACAGTAACGAAAAAAATACAATTAGGCGATAGTTATAAGGTACAGATCCATGACTTTTTTACAGACGCCAATTTTTTCACTGTGACGTAATTTGTTTAAAAGTTTAAAATATGCGAGTGAATAATTTTTTAAAGTCTTTTTTTTTTTTTTTTTTTAAACGAAATATTAGACATTAATTAATGATTCAAAGCTAGAAATGACAGACATTTTGAATAATAAATATATTTAATTACCTTCGTTTTCTGGCTAGGTTGAAACAAAAGTGGTTGCGCGATGTCTGTAAACGGGGGTTTCCGGGGTAAAACTGACAAATTAAAAATAGTTTGGGGGCTTAATGCGCCATAAAACTGCTATGGCAGCATATACTGGACTGTCTCAGAAAATTAGAATACACAATATTCTAATTTTTTGAGACAGTCCTGTGTATATATACAGGACTGTCTCAGGAAATTAGAATACACAATATTCTAATTTCCTGACTGTCGCAGTCCTGACAGTCCTGAGACAGTCCTGTATATATACACAGGACTGTCTCAAAAAATTAGAATATTGTGTATTCTAATTTCCTGACTGTCTCAGGAAATTAGAATATTGTGTATTCTAATTTCCTGAGACAGTCCTGTATATATACACAGGACTGTCTCAAAAAATTAGAATATTGTGTATTCTAATTTCCTGAGACAGTCCAGTAGACATACAGGGTGCCCCAAAAAAAAGTTTACACTCAGTTGACTGCTTGTTTAAAAGCCATTGAAACATAACTAAATAGGTTGTTATGCTTAAGTGATTCATTAAGGTCACTCAATGCAGCTGGTAATCTCTCGTCTCTACAATTTCTGTGCTTCTGCTGAAAATGAAGAAAACTTTAGCTGTACCTGAATTGCTGTGTGCCGGTCTGACACCTACTGAGATTGCAGCAAATCTGAGAATATCCAGATGTGCAGTCTACAAAGTTAAAAAGAAGCTGAAAGATACTGGAACAGCCTCACGAAAACCTGGGTCTGGAAAACCCGATCTGCGCGGACCAAAAAGTTGATTGACAAGGTGATATGTGGCCACCCCAGAGTCCAGATCTCAATCCCCTGGATTATATCATATGGGCAACTGTGGAGGACAGTGCCTGTAAGAAGCCACAAACTTCTGTGGCAGCCTTGGAGATGTCCATTGTTAGATCTTGGGAAAAGATGGCAGCATCCTACATAAAGAAGACCTGTCAAACGTTCCGCAGGCGCCTGGAGGCTGTTGTGACACTTAAGGGAGGACACATTGAAAAATAGAGTGTACTGTACATGTCCTTTACAATAATGTATAATTTGTGATTAAATTCTAATTCTAAACTGAATAAACATGGCATTTAAGTTGTATTATGGCAGTGTAAACTTTTTTTTGGGTCACCCTGTATTGTTCTATCAAACACAAAAGTTCTTTTGGCTTAAAATAAAGCAGTTTCTTTTAAAGAGTAGTGCAAGAGCAGAAACTGCTTTTTCAGTCTTTTCTGCCATATATATATGCCATATATATATACATGGTAATTAAATATATTTATTATTCAAAATATATACTATATTTATTGTTAAAAATGTCTGTCATTTTTAGCTTAGAATCAACAATTGATGTCTAATATTTCAAACTAACTTAAAAAAATTATCACTCACATATTTTAAACTTTTAAACAAATTACGTCACAATGAAAGAAATGGTGTCTGTAAAAAAGTCACGGATATCTACCTCATAACTATCGCTTAATTTTTTTTTTTTTTTGTTACTTTTGCATTTTCTCCAATATGTTAGATGATAAATAATCGATCCAAACAAAGAAAAAAAAAAAAAAAAAAAATACATTTCAAAGGGTAAATATATGAAAAAGAAAATCTCAACCACTCCTTGATGCCTGCGATTTCTGCATTGCGACACTTGTTATATGACCATGTTTCACTCATAAAATCCCCCCAAAATCCGGCTGTGGCCATTCACAGCTGTGTCTTGACACTCGATGATACATGCTGCATGGAGTTTTTGGATCGAAACAAGAGACTTGGGTACATTAATGGAAAGCTTAAAATGTCAATTTTCTAGGGGAAGAAAAATTTTGAACAGGAGGGCATTTAAAAAAAAAAAGTCAACCGCAAAACCCTAACTGGAGGTGAGAGCACGCGAGAGCATAATTAAAGACGCCATGATTTTAAAGAGATATTATCGCGTACGTACCTCTTTTTGATCCAAAAACTCCATGTAGCATGTATCGCCGTGTGTCAAGACACAGCTGTGAACGGCCACAGCCAGATTTTATGGGTGAAACATGGTCATATAACAAGGGTCGCGATGCAGAAATCGCAGACATCTGGCTGGTCGAACACCCTAAATTGTCCCTAGGTATAAGTATGTGCACGGATGATCGTTCGTCTCCTTGTGCCCTGCGTTTGGTTGTCAACCGATTCAGGGTGTATCCCGCCATTGTTAGCTGGGATTGGATCCAGCACCCCCGTGACCCACATGAGGATAAGCAGCTCAGAAAATGAATGAATGAATATCAGGTGCATACCCCCACGTATTGGACAAAGTGATGCAGCACCCATCTGAAAGCGCGCTGCTCTCACTGTTTTTATGGGTGTATATCATGTTCACCTGCCTAATCTTGCGTGTACTCTTGTTGCTCCCCCTAGTGCTCAGTTATAGTATACAGTAGTTGCATGGGGATTGAACTCAAAACTATCAATTCACAATGAGAAAAAACAAGCAGCAACGTGTAACGCAGGCGACAATTTAAAAAGTAGTGGAGTAAAAAGTACAGATATGTTCTGTAAAATATCGTGACATAAAAGTAAAAAGTACCACTTTATATTTGTACTCAAGCACATATACACAAAAAATGTACTTAAGTACAGTTACGAAGTATTTCTGCTTCATTACACTCCACAAATGGTATTTATGAAGGATTTAGTTTTTGGATTGTGGAACAAATTCATCAAATTATAATGTATTCTTATTGGAAAATCGCACTCAACATACTGTACGACCAATCCTTCTTACAAACTAGGTCCTGGAACAAATTTAATTCGTATGGAGAGGTACCACCATACCTTGTGGAAGAAATAACGTGCTGATGCTGCGCAATAGGTTCTTTTCAAGATTTAGTTTCCAACCACCGATTGCCCTACCCAAGATGGCTTCACACACTGCCGTGAAAAAAAGGAACGTTTGTCACCCTTCCCAAGATGATGACAGACATGTAGCATCCAATCATCCTTCTGCTGTGCATTTAAATGAATTCATCACAAGTAGCTGTCCAATCCAATTGAAGTGGGAGGGTGGCAGTGAACAAACAAAGCAGTTTCTGAAGTCGTGATAGCAATTCAAACGTAGTACCGATAGCACAGCAGGGTGTCTGAATAAATTTGAAAAATAACTGCTCCAAATTGTCACTCACAACAGTCTATAGAAAAGGTGATCATTTTTAATATTAATTAAAAAATGTGAACAAATGATCTCTTTTCCATGGTGACAAATGAGCACGATTTTGATAACAAACACTGTGATTACACAGAATCACCACACTTGTGGTATTAGTGGTGCCAAAATGACGCGTAAGAACCCCAGCGTGGGCGGGTCTCGAGTTGTTACAGGTGTGTATTTGTGGTCGCAAGATTTACAGCAGTTTCAAATGTGACTCAGACAACTGCAAATAAAAAGCAGTCTTGCATCTTCATAATGGACATAAATGTCATTTTCAATGACACACAGTACGTCTGTGAGCCCTCATCTGCTTATTGAGTGCAGTCATTCTGTGTAAGTGAGGGGAACATCTGCCTCAGGAACGACATGGACAACATAGCAGACAAAGCGCGATTGCGTGTATGCACATGCACACGCACAGGCGCGCACGCACGATTCATAGATGGTCTCCTGTAGGGATCTGTCCTCACCAGTGGGCCTCAAGGGAGAGCAGATAGAACATTTAAGATAGGCCTCCCTAATCCCTTTAGTCAGACTCAAATCACACACATGCTCATACACACACAGGCTATATTTAGGGTGGGGATTCACAACAGGATTTCAGAAAAAAATGTTTGCCTGTTTGCATTTGTTTTGTACACATGCTTTCCGCCACATATAATAGTATATATAAAGAAGTCGAAGTAAAGTGTTTTACCTCCTTCTGATCAAAGTCAACAAAGGACTGATAAACCTTTAAAAATAAAGAATAAATCTTTTAAAAAATTCTTGTGATGTTAGTAGTTCTGCATACATTTTTTTTTTTTTTTTTTAATTTTCCTTACCTGATTTACTCTGAAAACAATCCCCAAAAAACTTCTAGCGCTTAGGCGTGTGATCACCATTGAGTTGGCTGAAATTACTAGATGTGGAACAACAGTGCTGGATGAAGTTTTTTTTTTTTTTCCTTTTTTGTTTGTACTTAAGTAAAAGTACAGATACAGGGGCAAAAAGCTACTTTGGAATTTCTCTCATTTTTGCATAAAATCACCATCAAATGTAATCCGATCTTTATCAAAATCACACAGATGAAGAAACAGTGTCTGCTTTAACGAAAACCACCAAAACATTAATAGGTTTTCATATTTTAATGAGGATAGTATGCAAACAATGTCGGAAGGGGGAAAAATACTTCCACATTTTGTGCCCCCAAGATCAGGCCTAATTTTTTGCCCATTCTTCTCTACAAAACGGTTGTTGTTCAGTCAGATTCCAGGGATGTCTGGCATGAATCGCTGTCTTTAGGTCATGCCACAGCATCTCAATGAGGTTCAAGTCTGGACTTCAACTTGGCCACTCTAGAACATGTATTTTGTTCTTCTAAAACCATTTTGAAGTTGATTTACTTCTGTGTTTTGGATCACTGTCTTGTTGCAGCATCCATCCTCTTTTAGCTTCAACTGTCTGACAGACGGCCTCGGGTTTTCTAGCAAAACATCCCGATTAACTTTTGAATTCATTCTTCCATTAATGATTGCATGTTGTCCAGGCCCTGATGTAGCAAAACAACCCCAAATTATGATGCACCCTCCATCATGCTTAACGGTGGGGATGAGGTGTTGATGTTTGTGAGCTGTTCCATTTTAACTCCACACATGACATTGTCTGTTACCCCCAAACAATTCATCTTTGGTTTCATCAGTCCACAAAATATTTTGCCAAAACCTCTGTGGAGTGTCCAAGTGCCTTTTTGCGAACATTAAACGAGCAACAATGTTTTTTTTAGACAGCAGTGGCTTCCTCCATGGAGTGCTCCCATGAACACCATTCTTGGCCATAGTTTTATATAGAGTTGATGTGTGCACAGAGATATTGGACTGTGCCAGTGATTTCTGTTAGTCTTTAGCAGACACTTTGGGGTTCTTTTTTACCACACTGAGTATTCTGCTCTGAACTCTTGGCGTCACCTTTGATGGACAGACACTCCTTGGGAGAGAAGCAACAGTGCCAAACTCTCTCCATTTGTAGACAACTTCTCTGACTGTCGATTGATGAACATCCAAACTTTTAGAGATGGTTTTGTATCCTTTCCCAGCTCTATACAAATCAACAATCCTTGATCGCAGGTCTTCATACAGCTCTTTTGACCGAGCCATGATGCATATCAGACAATTGAGATTTCCAAAATCTGTCTCTGTAAAAGTTAAATTGTGCATTTTTTACCCCAAATCTTGCATTTTTAAAAGCATGCATTTCTCTTTTTGACATTTCTAACAAAAAAATATCTACATTTCCAATACATACTCCTACTTACTTTTTTTGTCAATGACTTTGTTGGAGGCAGTCTTTCAAGTCCTCCACGTGTTCATTTTCAATTCAGGTGAGACAGCTAGACTGGATTGTTAAATGAAGACTAGAGGCAAGAGATCAATACTGCACAGTTTTAATTTCTGAATTTTCTGGGTGCATTCAGTTACAGAACGAGCTGTGTATGGAATGCACGCTGAACAGATGACTCGGCCTTCCTTTTATACAAATAAGGAGGTGTGTTTGTGATTAACTCTTCCTGAGCCTTGCTGGTTGGCAGTTACAAGTCCATGATTATCTGAGGCAAAACTAACTATAAGTGGTTTCTGTGAAAAACAACTGGTCATGTTTGCAAGTATATCAGAAGATTGCATTAGGCGAGATGCATACTGACTTCAGCTTATTCTGTAACTCCCCTTGTTGAGGCAACAACAACAACAACAAAAGCTAAAATATTTTTCCCCCAAATGGGATGATATGACAGTAAATCTCAAGGCATTAATGTCACTGATGTCTAAAATACTGATTTCATTATGTCTTTGAAGCCAATGAATTCATTTGTTGTTCTCTTTCATGACACCATCATTGTAACTGAGCATGCAATGTCAGAGTTTAAAACACCCCACATTAAGGTGGTGGTAAATAGTTAATATCGCTAAGATTTTATGATGTGTGCGTGTTTGTGTGTGTGCATATGATGGGGAGAGATGTGGTAGCAGTGAGCGGTACCTCCTGTCGCTGCTTTTATTGTTTGACAGTTTGCGCGCGTGACAGAATAAAAGGTCACGAGACAGCGCTGTGGTCCCTCCGACGTTTCGGTTCCATGGCTGAGACGTCGTTGAGCGTGCGCGAAGCCACCTACACAATACACGAGAAATAAACACATCGACAACCCCTCGCTTCTCTCGCTCTGTAGCCTTATGAGAGGCTTGTTATGATTGGCAGAGGGCCTGCTCCTCACTCCCAGTAGAAACCAGATGATTGTTTTTGCTGCCTGAGGTCCAGCCTTAGACTCACCAGATCCTCTTACGAGGACAGGGGATGTTTAAAGGTCGAGCATACGTGATGAATCCCAAGAGTTCCATAATCTGCATACATCTAAATAGGTTGCCTTTTTGTATTTACGTTTACCACATCCGCATTTACAGAGACAAAAAGAACTGTGGTACCAAACAACATACAACATAACAACGTGACGTTACAATGGACTAGAAACAAGATGATTAACAAAAATGATACTTCATTAAGAAAGGCAAGGCAAATTTATTTGGAGAGCACAATTCAAAGTGCTTTGCATCACATGAAGATCCACAAATAGAGATACATTCATTCATTCATTCATTTTCCATTGATTCGTAAAAATCACATTATATCATAAAGAAAGTTAAAAACAAAGACAATTGAAACAGGAAATAAAATTATACAAAAAAAATCACATTAAACCATCAAGGGAATTAAAAAAATAAATAAATTGGAAATGGAAATAAAACAAAACAAAAAATAAAATGCAAATATTTTGAAATTTGACCTTTATATACAGTTATGAATATTCTGTGGTACACAATCACGTTTGTAATCTTGATTTAAAAGAATTTACAGTTCATACTTCAGACCTCCAGGTAACTTGTTCCAGAGATGAGCTGTGTAGTAACTAAATGGTTCCTCACGTTGCTTGGTTCTTGTTCTCGGAACATACAGCACACCAGTTCCAGACGACTTTAGGGGTCTAGTTGCTTCATAGGAGTCAAACAAACAATGCATGTATTTTGGTCCAAGGTCATTCAGTGTTTCGTAGACAAGCAGTAGTATTTTATAGTCTATCCTTTGACCAGGGGCGACACTACCCATTCTTGTTAGTATATGCAAAATGACAGATGGCGTATAGCGCCCCCAAACCCCCCCCCCCCCCCCCCACGTCCCAACTGGCCTAAACCCAACAGACACACTTTTTTTTTCATAGAATCTTTGCGGCTTTTTCAGTATGTTAGGGCTGTTTTGCTACATCAGGGCCTGGACAACTTGCGATAATTAAGGGAAGAATTCATTCAAAAGTTAATGAGGATGTTTTGCAGGAAAACCCGAGGCCGTCTGTTGGACAGTTGAAGCTAAAAGAGGATGG
The DNA here is from genome assembly GCF_030265065.1 of Corythoichthys intestinalis. Taxonomy (NCBI): domain Eukaryota; kingdom Metazoa; phylum Chordata; class Actinopteri; order Syngnathiformes; family Syngnathidae; genus Corythoichthys; species Corythoichthys intestinalis. The sequence continues at coordinate 4,767,251 of NC_080409.1, read as the reverse complement.
ATCAAGAGATCCAAAACACAGAAGTAAATAAACTTCAGAATGGTTTCAGAAGAACAAAATCCAAGTCTGGAGTGGCTAAGTCAAAGTCCAGACTGTAACCCCATTGAGATACTGTGGCATGACCTAAAGACAGCGATTCATGTCAGACAGCCCAGGAAACTGATTGAATTACAGCAGTTTTGTAGAGAAGAATGGGCCAAGATTACTCCTGATCGATGTGCCAGACTGATCTGCAGCTACAGGAAGGGTAAGGTTGAAGTTTTTGCTGCCAGTAAGGGGGGGGGGCAAAGTATTAAATATGATGGTTAACTTACGTATTTTTCCCTCCTTCTGTCATTGTTCGCATACTTTCCTCATTAAAATATGAAAACCTATTTATGTTTGGGTGGTTTTAGTTAAAGCAGATGCTGTTTTTTCATCTGTGTGATTTTTACAAAGATCAGATTACATTTGATTGTTTCAAACTTTGAAGGCATTGTCTTTACTTCTATCATTGGATGGTTTGAAAACACAGCTATAAATATATATATATATATATATATATGTATGTATGTATAAATATTTATATAAATATATATATATGTATGTATGTATAAATATATATATATGTATGTATGTATAAATATATATATATATATATATATATATATATATATATATAATATATATATATATATATATATATATATATATATATATATATAATATATATATATATATATATTAGGGCTGTCAAACGATTAAAATTTTCAATCGAGTTAATTACAGCTTAAAAATTAATTAATCGTAATTAATCGCAATTCAAACCGCCTATAAAATATGCCATATTTTTCTTTAAGTTATTGTTGGAACGGAAAGATAAGACACAAGACGGATATATACGTTCAACATACGGTACATAACTGTATTTGTTTATTATAACAATAAATCAACAAGATGGCATTAACATTATTAACATTCTCTTAAAGCGATCCATGGATAGAAAGACTTGTATTTCTTAAAAGATAAATATTAGTACAAGTTATAGAAATGTTATATTAAAACCCCTCTAAATGTTTTCGTTTTATTAAAATTTGTAAAATTTTCAATCAAGAAATAAACTATGCTCACTCATGGTACTAACACATAAAATAAGTTGGACCCAGTCAAACATATTTGCAGGCCATGACATTGACTGGATGAGTCTTTCTCCAAGGAATGCTTTAACAGTTTTAGCTCTGTGGTATGATGCATTGTCATCTTGGAAAATGTTACATTTTCAATGTAAACTTTTGCCTTTATTGAAGATTCAACCACAGCCATCTCCCCAGTGCCTTTGCCTGACATGCAGCCCCATATCATCAAGGACGGAGGGAATTTTGATGTCGTCTTCAGGCAGTCATCTTTGTAAATCTCACTGGAACAGCACCAAACAAAGGTTTCAGCATCATCACCTTGTCAAGAGTCAAGAATCTGCATTGGACAATGAATGGTCATCCGAGACTGGTGATTCCATACTTTTTGTTAGGGGATGTATATATATGCTGTCATCGCTTGAGATAAAATGGCTTCTATTCATGCATGCGCAGTAGCAATCCATCGCGATCCGGTAGCCTGTCACGATCGGGTAATGGCAATCACAAAACAAAAGTCAACATTATTAAAAAAAAAAAAATGACTGGAGACAAAATGGTGGACGAGACTTAGGCGTCGTAAAGTCGGAATCACCTTTCAATATAATGTTGCACAGCTAACATTTAACATGTAGCATCTATTCACACGTTAAACACACTTTGTTAAACCAGAGAGTTTAATGGCAAATGCATTTTCAGTGCCTGTTTAATGGAATCTAGGCTTTCATCTATTAAACTGAACTCTTAGCATACTGTAGTTTACCACTGACACATGCACACACCTGTCACACATGTGTGTGTTTGTGTGTAGGGGTGCGTGTGCGTGCGTGTGTATTTTTAGCTGACAAACGGAGCAGCTGTTTGCCATTACTCATATCAGCATGCACTCCTTCTCACTCTCTGACCCAGTGTTATTCTTTGCGTGCCACTGGAGCGCCGCTCCGCTAGCTGTATGACTGTTGGCCTAACCCTGCCAGCTTGTTTTTCCTGCCGTGGCGCTTAAAGAAACTCATTTGAAAATGCTCGCCCAGCTTCATCAGTTGTTCCAAGCATTTTGATGCCAAATTCTTTTTGTTTTGAGGAGAAGGAAATGTTAGTTCATGACTCAAAGTTTTGTTTGAGCGTTGTTGTTTGTTTATCTGAAAGCGAGCAAACGTCACGGAAAAGTGAAGCAAACGTACAGTTTATGATCACAGAAACAATTAAGCGAGAAGAGTGCACACGAAGGAAAACATGTTGTACATTCACAAAGCCAAGTAAAGCCATCATTTTATTTCCTATGCTGTCAAGATCAAGACAAGAGGTGAGGCTGCAACTGAATCTTGCGTGTAGCTGTAAAAACAACTCTAGTGAGTGATAGAGTTTCCTCATTGAGCTTTCAGAGATCAACTTCAGATTGCCCCATCCCAAAAAGCAACATAAAACTTTATTACCTTTAATTAAGAAGGCATTAATGACTTCCTTCCGAAATCGACATAAACACAGAGTTAGTACTTTACAGAGTGCAATTATCCCGGTGGCGTGATTAGCACAGACCGGACCGTCTGCTGGCTTCCTGGCTGGGAAGACATCAGCTTGTTTAGATTAACTCGGATGCATGACAGGATGACGGTGAGAGAGAGAGAGAGAGAGAGAGAGAGAGAGAGAGAGAGAGAGAGAGAGAGAGAGAGAGAGAGAGAGAGAGAGAGAGAGCGGGAGGGAGAGAGGCTGAAGCATTTTGGTTTATTGTCATTTTCATAAGGAAATGATTCAGAAATTAGGAGGGGGAGGGAAAGAAAAACTCTGGGCAGAGCTCAATGGAGAAAAGTACTACTTAATATCTCCTCTGAGGTCGTGGAAGTGTTTGGCGTTGCTCCATTTGTGGGTAAAAGTTGTTGAAATTTTCCTGGGAGGTGTTGAAGGTTTGTAGCGGGCTTTGGGTGCTCTTAAAGCGGGTAAATAGTCCTGGAGATGTTTGGCAAGATAGAGTGCCCTATTTTTGCTAAAAAAAAAAAAAAAAAGTTTAATATTCCCCCGGATGTTGTAGCGGTTTTTTAGTGGGCTTTGGGTGCTCTCAAAGCTTGCAAGTTGAAAAAGGCTAGAAAGACCTGCTTAAACTAAGCCTTGAGGTGGTTGTTGAAATCCCCGCGTAAGACAAGATAAAACAAGGTAAAAGGCTGTGTGAGGCTACGATGTGCGCAGCCCAAGGGCGTAGGTTTGCATAGGGATGGTAAGGACATAACATGAGCAACTTTTTAGGATGGTCAAATTGTCCCCACCAACTTTTAAGCAACCTTATTTGCATTATATAATGACTGAAATACTTCATAATAATAAATATATATTATGAAGTCTATGAATGACTTCAGTTATATCGGTAATTTAAATAGTCTCCCCATATGTTTTAAGGATAGAATTGAACCTACCATTATTGAGTGAATTATTTCCATTATGTTCAGACTTACATTTACCACTTTTCACTGCTCAGTGTGCCAGTCCTTTCCCCCCTTCTAATTCATGTATGATTGGTTGATGTCTTGGACCCCCCCCCCCCCCCCCCCCCACACACACACACACAGCCCAATGCCTCCTCCTCCGCCCCCTTCAAAGAAGAAGGATATTCATTTTTTTTCCTGGCCAGCAGCAGCTTCAGCCACTGTATTTAATGTTTAAAGACGTCAATGTTATGGAGGTGGGGAACACACCACTAATTTTGCTACTGAAGGTTCGACTTGTATCAGCGTTAGCATAAGATTAAACTGTGTGAATTTGCTAACCTGCAAAACCTGTATGTTTTTCTACTGTTAACATTAATTAAACTGTGAGAAATGTAGTGGACCGAGGTTTATCCCCTTCTCCCCAATTTTCAAGCAGCCCAAAGGAGCTTTCGTCTTTTTTTGTTGAGTTTGAGTTTGGCTGTGCTTGTGGACAAAAGTAGTAGTGTCTTACCTGAAGGAAGGCTGAATTTTTATTTATTTATGTTATTCCTGAACTAAGAGGTTTTTCAATTATATTTAATTACTTTATTAAATATACAGTGATCCCTAGTTTTTCGCGATTAATGGGGACCAGAACCCGCCGCGATAAGTGAAAAACCGCGAAGTAGCGCACCCTCCCCCCTTGTTTTTTTTTTTGTGTGTAAAATGTATTTATTCAGATTTAGAATTGGAAAGAGATACGTATAAGACATGTCTCACTTTGTTCAAAAGTAGTATTTAAAAAAAAATATATATATATATACATATACTGTCTTGTAATAAATGTTTTTTCTGTATACATATGCACATTCATTCCAGCACCGCCCTCCCGCAATGGGCACACAGAGCCTCGCACCAAATCCTCTCACATACACACTGTTAAGCCTGAGTTATACTCCCGTGTTACGGTGACGGCGCAGCGACTACGGCGTCATTTGACATTCGATGGTTCTCCGTCCAGGTGACGCGTTGCTCTGTAATTCACCGCCAAGCCACTAGAAGGATGTGGCGTTATGTTTGTACTGTTTTGGGGCATGCTTGTTAGAGGTGTGCATCGGCACTGCCCTCACGATTCGATTCGATTACGATTCGGAGGGCCACGATTCGATTCGATTCGATTCGATTCAGAGGGCCACGATTCGATTCGGTTCGATTCGGCAATGCATCACGATGCATTAAAGCCTGGGATGCATTAAAATGCTAAAGCAAAGCATATTTTTTGTGAATCATGAGGCAACACAAGAGGTCAGACATTAAACACCTTTTTATAGGCTCTTGTGTCATTCCTGGTTGTAGTCAAATGAAAATAGTAATATATATAAAAATAAAAAAAAAACATCACAGCATTTAATTAGTGCTTTGAATGAGACCAGGGCTTTCTTTTTTTTTTTTTTACACACAGTAGCAGCCTTTCATTTTTTACACACCGCATAAGTTTGGTCAAGTTTCCCACCAACCTCATAGAAGCCAAAATGTCTCCATATGCCTGCTTTCAATGTCTTTGGTGTGTCAATAATCTTTCGCGCTCCCTCTTTTTCCGCTTCAGCCATTGTTGTTATGTCTTATCTCCCTGCTTTCTCGAGTGCCACTGCGCAATTGCGCATGTCTGTGACGTTACTCCCGTGAGGAAGCAGATTTGGGTTCCTCGTCCCCCCTGCATTGCTTGTACAGTAGCTTTCTCTACAGGTAAACAAGAGAATAATAATACAAATGGGGAAACCAAATCCATTGCATCACCGGAAGATTTTTGAACGGACTTATATATTTTAATATGTGCTGAATCGATTCGGCTTGTTGCCCGCATCGAATCGCATCGTCCATGGCCCGCATCGGGATGCATCGCCGCATCGATTATTGTTGACACCAGTAATGCTTGTTGACTTCCTCTTGTCTAGTATAACGGCGAAAAAAATAATGATGGAACGCTTGAATGTGGATCTTCTGCTCATCAACATTGAATAAATGTTGATCATACAAATGTTGAGACGTATGCGACGCAGAAGACGTCAGAAGAAGAAGAAGAAGGGTTAGGTTGGTCTGTCCAACTTTTGATGCCGCGTAGAGAGTTCTAGCTTCGGGTGGAAACCAGTTAGCTGTGGCGGCTAGCTTCAAACTGACGTCGAGCACTGCGTTGAGTGTTTTGTCCGAGGTCTGCTGAGCCCTCCAGCCCGATTTGTTTGCCATGTCCTACAAACAGCCAGTGGGAAGCCATAGCAGATTTCTGGCGTCTATGGAATTTCCCAAACTGCGTTGGAAGCCTTGATGTTAACATTATCATAAAAGCACCGATGCACTCTCAATCAGTGATGATGTATCGTGTGTGAACTGTCTGTTGTTGAAAATGAAACATCAAAACAATTCTTTTGACACCAAACCTATGCTTTATTCTTCATAAGCTTGAAGTGTGACACGTAAATAAGTCACAAACTCACAGCAAACATTTGTACACAATAAATGATGAAGTGCACCGACCAAAAATACGACATACAGTGGGGCAAATGAGTATTTAGTCAACCACTAATTGTGCAAGTTCTCCCACTTGAAAATATTAGAGAGGCCAGTAATTGTCAACATGGGTAAACCTCAACCATGAGAGACAATGTGAAAAAAAAAAAAAAAATCACATTGTTTGATTTTTAAAGAATTTATTTGCAAATCATGGTGGGAAATGAGTATTTGGTCAATACCAAAAGTTCATCTCAATACTTTGTTATGTACCCTTTGTTGGCAATAACGGAGGACAAATGTTTTCTGTAACTCTTCACAAGCTTTTCACACACTGTTGCTGGTATTTTGGCCCATTCCTGTGTTTCTACTAAAAAGTTCTATTTTGGTTTCATCTGACCATAACACATTCTCCCAGTCCTCTTCTGGATCATCCAAATGCTCTGTAGCGAACCGCAGATGGGCCTGGACGTGTACTTTCTTCAGCAGGGGGACACGTCTGGCAGTGAAGGATTTGAGTCCCTGGCATCGCATTGTGTTACTGATAGTAGCCTTTGTTAATGTGGTCCCAGCTCTCTGTAGGTCATTCACTTGGTCGCCCCGTGTGGTTCTGGGATTTTTGCTCTCCGTTCTTGTTATCATTTTGACGCCACGGGGTGAGGAGGGAGTTGAAAGTCCGTGTTGCCCAACGACAGCCCCAAAACATCACTGCTAGAGGAGATCTGCATGGAGGAATGGGCCAAAATACCAGCAACAGTGTGTGAAAAGCTTGTGAAGAGTTACAGAAAACGTTTGGGCTCCGTTATTGCCAACAAAGGGTACATAATAAAGCATTGAGATAAACTTTGGTATTGACCAGATACTTATTTTCCACCATGATTTGCAAATAAATTCTTTAAAAATCAAACAATGTGATTTTCTTTTTTTTTTTCTCTAATATTTTCAAGTGGGAGAACTTTTTTAGTGGTTGACAATACTTACAATTAGTGGTTGACTAAATAGTTATTTGCCCCACTGTAAAGTGATAAAAAGCTGGCAGTTTTTGGCCAACTGGGTCGCCGCTTCGAGTAGCCATTTGATTCCGAACACACACATACTGTACTTTTCTCGGTGGTTCTTTCATTTTTTTTATTCAATCGCTGGCCGACCTCCAGCCCCGTATTTTCAGCAATCTCCTCCCACGAATTGCTTGCCTTTTGGCAATCTTCATAATGTCTTGACGAGACATTGTAGAAGTTGTCGTACTTGCTCTTCATTGATAGTCTCGTGGGCTTGGTCCATTTTTGCGTGTAGAAAAAATGATTTTTGAGAATGGCGGTGATTTTGCGCTGAACGGAAACAACAGTCTGAGCGGACCAATCATAGTCCATTTCCACCACGTCACACGCGTTGACGCGAAGTCAGAAGGAAAAGAAGGACCCAGAGAGGCTACGGCGCAGGATCGTAAATCGGGTCTTCGTTGACGGCGCAGGTCTGACGCGGAAGCATAACACGGCCTTTACCTCCCTTGGTGTGACTTGCGATCACAAACTGCTCTCGATCGCTTTGTATCCTGTGAACAATCACGGCGGGCCGGCTGCCTCTAACCTCGCCACGCACACACATTACAGGCAGCACGCGCTTCCCTATCTCTCCCCACCCGCGTATGCACACAGAGATCAAACTTGTTAACATTTATTGGCAGTTAAACGATGATTGACATGTGCGGCGCAATCATCGTTAACTTCAATAAGCAACTCCAATGCACGCAGTGCTTGCCTGGGGAATCAGAGAGCAAAGAGAGGGAGGGAGAGACAGTGACACGGTTCCGCGAAGTAGCGAGGGATCACTGTATATGTTATATTATTTTCTCAACAATGTCAGTGGTCTTAAGACAAATGTTTATGTTTTGCATTCCTGGATAGTTAAGATATTATTGTGTATTTTAATATAATTTGAGTTATGTTCAAATATTGAAATATAAATTTGTTAATTAAATCCAGACATTTATTCTGGAAGTTTTCCAGCAGTTTCTGTAGTAGTTTGTTAAAACAAAGGTTTGAATGGAACAATGTATCACCTGAACCAATGCATATGAAAGTTAGTATAAGTCTATACAGATGTATTTTGCATTGATTATATAGCCTATCAATTAATTAGGTTTATATTCATGAGAAATGTAGCCCTGACCCTCATTCACCCGATCTATTTGGTCTTATTAATGTCCCGTCCGCAGCAAAAAGTGTACATGCAGGTTATGCTGTTATATCGTCCCTACCAATGTTGAGGCCAAACCTACGCCCTTGGGACAGCCGATTAGCACACGGGATAAAGCCACTATTATTGGCGGTTTAGTTTGTTAATCACTAGAGGGGAGGTTCCGATCAATGTTCCTGTGGGCAACATCTGATGTGTACGATGTGGCCACACACCAGTATCAGGCCTGTTCAAAACTTTGGATCATAGCAAGTTACTTTATTAAAAGAATGAAATGACAGCAGCAAATTTCATTAGTTTACTTGTGATATAATTGATTTGGCCCACCTAAAATGAAAAAGACAAAAATCTCGTGAGATGTGTATTATGTTATATGTGAGAGTCCTGCATTAACCATAGGAACAGTCCTGCTTAGGTCCAGTTGTGACATGGGTGAGTTAATAAATAAAAAATAATGAACAACCATCATGGGAGCATTTCATACTCCCACATTAAAACTGTTCAGACAATTAGAACACTAAAGATTCCTATTCTTTGTGTCTAATCACCTATACATGACAGGTTTAAAAAAAATCTCACTCAGTTTCACCGCTTCTTCTTCTATTTGCCCATATGCAGACAGCCATTTAATCTTAAAAGAACCACATTTCTTTTTTACTTCGACTTAATGAGTGTAGTATCACTGCCCGTTCTGTTTGCCATGATAAGAGGTTTAAGAGCATTTGCGTCTCTTAACTCAGCTGTGCTGTGGTTAACTAGCGAACCTGAACAGCACATATGCGCAACACTGTGAATGCTATGATTGGCTGCATAGCGTAAGTTAATGAACTGTATGGTTTTATTAGCTAGACACATAGTCTTCATAATGGTATTTACGGGTCAGATCAGGCATGCACTGCGCCTCGCTTCCAAGTAGAGGGCCGCCCACATCAAGAAGAGCTAATCACAAACACGCACGCAGCGATCTAACGCCGGATTTCTGTTGAAAAAGCACGAAAGCGCATACAAACAGGAAGGATTGTCTCAGGAGTGATTTGTTCGAGGATTCAAGGTAATTGCATGCATTTTGAAAACGTTGTGATAAAGAAATCTAAGGTAGAAATTAGCCGCTACTGCATTGGAATCATAGTTCGTAATATTTATGTAAAATAAATGCTAACTGCACATTTTTTTTTTTTTTTTTGCGTTTAACCAAGAATCGAGACTTTTTTACGTCCATATCGAAAAAGAATTGAGGGATTTAAGCATTTATTCACAAGAATTTTCAACGAAAAAAGCTCTTTGTCTGTGATTCCACTCGGTCAGCTTTGACGGCCTCGCCAACAATACGTTATGCAGTCTATGCTAGACACCTGTTGTGAGTTTTGAGTTACGTTGCAAAATGGTACAGAAAACAATTTTTTTGGTTTAATTAACTAGTTGGTGTAATTAACTAGATTATATCAGTTCTAAAATTAATTAATACCATAAAGCTTGCAATGATTGGAAGTGGAATGTTGCTTCAGGAAATCAGCACAGGAGTCGAGCTCACTTTTTAATCTTTATTTTTCTCCGCACCCACCCACCTTACAACGATATACAATCGTGGTGTAGCAACCCACCAATGGGAGTGTTGCGTTGCCGTATCGAAGGCACCAATAGGAGTGTTGCGTTGACACATCACTGCGTCGCCGACATTTAGTCCTAGTGACGTTAAAATACGTTTCTCTTGAATTTTATTTTGTGCACTGCATAGATTTTCTTGTGCGCTGAGTATGCTCCAGTAGTGCACGATTGCGCAGGTGCGGAGCTTCGAGGGAAAACTTCTCCCAATAGCACGTTGCCATTCAGCTCACGGAATAAAGTCACTGTTATGGCGGTCTCGCCGTGTCGGTCATAGTAAGGGTGGCTTCGATGGTGCTCATTGGTTTTGTCATGTGTCAATCTCAAACCAGGAACCAATCATGCGCCTTGGATGAGTGCCAGTGGGTATGTACAAAGCCCCTGAGTCATGTACAGTATATGTTTTGCTGCGCCTCAAAATGAAATATTTTTTTCATTTTAATTTTTTTAATGAATACTTTTTAAAACCCCGTGAATAACTGAAAATGAAAATATCGAAGCACGAATTGGCGAGGGATCTTTGTATTTCATAAATTGACTCTGGCTGCCACTGACGGCAAAGACAAGTCCAATCCATTTTGACTGATTTGACTCATTCGATTGCTGCCAGGCCTTCCCAGTCAAAATGGATTGGACGTCTATCGCAGTCAGTGGCACTTCAACAATCACTCAAGGCCAAAATTTGACGTATATCACCGTCAGTGGCTGTCAATCAGGGGTTCATTTGTGCCAGATCTTGTGCCCGTCTCGTCATTCCTGCGCTGTCATATGTACTTTGCGTTCCGGCACCTTATGATTTACAAATTAAGCACTGCTGTCAGTGTGTTAAAAAGTGAAAATTTAAACTGTTCATAGAATACGGTGACTGTGATCAAGTCACGTGCCCGGCTTATACAGTATACATTATTGAACGACTATATGGGTGGCGCATTGATGATGCAGGCCTGTGGGCACTGACAGATTGAGGTCAGTTTAAGCACCGGCCAGTTTACCAATATTTGTAACACTTCACACGATAACAGGAGAGGCTTGTGCATGGGACGCTGCATGGATAGCTTGAGGTTGAATGAAAGTTAATGGGGGAAGGGCAAACGTAAGCCTGGCAGATGAAGTACAACTCTCCACAGGGGATTTCCAAGCGTGATTTAGCCACGCAGTCCCCAAAGGTCAAATCATTAACCCTTTATTGATAACTTTGAGAAGTTTATCCCTCAGGCGTCAACACTTTGGCAAACAGACATACACTCTCAATAAACAGGCTTCCTAGTGTGGATAAAGTCAAATGTGTAGCATGGCAACAAATCAGGGTGTTTTTAGACCATACATGACATGTTTAGCCACAGTACATGTAGCAAAACTTGTTCAAATGGTCACAGTTTGTGTGCAGCGTTAAACATAATTGTAATGCGCTTTATTTTTTTTTCTTTTTCAAAGATCACCAATTAAGCAAAACACAAGCCTCCTTGTCTTTTGGAGCAACGCGAGCATGACATGGCTGTGCCGACTCCAGGGAATTGGCAAACGCTTTGTAAAAGACTCCAACCTCACTGCATGATTCAAAGCGGGAGCTTCAATGGTGTGGGAACCACGTGAGACAAGTTGTTGAGAGGACAAAAACAGCAAGCAGGACAGAGAGAACGAGAGACGGCAAACAGGGTCTCTCGGCTGGCCAGCTGCTGCAGTTTTCCTGATTATAATACACTGCATGACACACATTTAAAGAAGCAATAGTAAACACCAGCGCAAAGATTAACTAGCATTACCCAGCAAGTGAAACGATCTGTTGTGAGAGATAAATAAGAGCTGCAGATAATGTGATTATGGCTGATTACCAACACTATCTGCAAAATTGCACCTAGAATAATAACATTTTAACTTGATTTACCAGGAAGTTATTTACTCTCAACCTCGTCAGTTGTCCTTAATTTTACTTACTTTTACTTTTATTAGTGATATTTTAAATAAAACTTTTTACAGAAATCCAATTCCAGGCATATATCCATAACAGGTCAAAATCATTGCGGTTGGTCATAGACTTCATAATGTATTGACGGGACACGAGGTGCGGGGCCTATCTCCGTTAAAGCTGACCGAGTGGAAACACAGACAAAGAGCTTTTTCCGCTGAAAATTCTTGTGAATAAATGCTTAAATCCCTGAATTCTTTATAGGTATGGACGTAAAACAGTCTCGATTCTTGGTTAAAAGTAGCCAGTAAATGGTCTCGGCACCCTATTTCTTGGTACTTGCAGATACGGATACCACCATTTCAGGCCAGATCGGCACCCCCTGCCGATACTGGTATCGGTGCAACATTAGTTAAAAGCAAAAAAACATGCATGTAGCATTTATTTTATATAAATATTGCGAACTATGATGCTAGTCAGTAAGCAAATGTAGCGACCACCTTATGTAAACAGAGCTTTTCCGGTAAAAGTTTTTTTGAATAAATGCGTAAATCCCTGAATTCTTTATAGATATGGACGTAAAACAGTCTCGATTCTTGGTTAAAAGTAGCATTGCACTGATACCATTTTTTGGCCATGATGCCGATACCATTGCTATCATAGCTTTGTCAGGCTGCTGCTTACCTTTGTGAAAAAGATAAATACAAAGTGAATCCAGTAGAAATTTTTGTTGCATACCTGGTATGGGTGACAAATAATAATAATAATTTAATAATAATTGATCACAGCATCCTTTCTCTCTATCATACACCTCTCCTCATACACATTTTATATTTATATTTATTTAGATTTTATAATTGCAAGTCACTTTTGAGATTTTAACTCATCCTGCACTGTAAAGGGAGATGCTCCACAATTTCATTGTACAACTGTACAAATATGACTATAAAGGGTTATTCTATTTTATTCTAAGTGGACGCACACTTGCACTTACTCACGCAAAGAAGAACGTGCTTACACGCCAGAAGAAGACGCGCAGATACAAAACATCCGAGCGAGAGAGCGAGCTAGTGAGAAAGGAAAACGAAGCTGCGAGCCTACGTGCATTTTTGATGCTAGTAAAATGTCTACAGAGGCAACGCCTATATATATCGTCTTTTGTATTTTTGTTGTGTGCTTCTACCCGTGATTGGACACTTAAAGCCAGTTTTGTAATTGTTTGGATGATGTGTGGATGCACGCTAACCGTTTGTGAATGTCATAACTGTATTAGCAGCTAGTCATCACGGATTTGCGTTGTTACGAACATGTTTGTTACCGAGGACGAAGTTGATTGTTTTATTTGTTTTCAGTTTCATTCTTCAAGTGATGACGTTAGGATCAACAGCAAAATAAAGTCAAAAAATTATACCGATGTCCTGTAACGTCATTTGGGAGTTTAGCTCGCTGTATAGCCAGGGCTGAGCCGTAGCATCTTGGTGAGGAAAGTACAGCTGCGTTCAAGTGATGCCAGTAAATGGTCCGGGTGCCCTATTTGTTGGTACTCGCCGATACCGATACCACCATTTTGGCTGGATCGGTGCCCCCTGCTGATACTGGTATCGGTATCTGTGCAACACTAGTTAAAAGCAAAAAAAAAAAAAACGTGGTTAGCATTTATTTTACGTAAATATTGCGAACTTTGAGCGAGTCACTAAGGAAATTAGCGGCCGCCATATGTAAACAAAGAGCTTTTTCCGTTGAAAATTCTTGTGAATAAATGCTTAAATCCCTGAATTCTTTATAGATATGGACGTAAAACAGTCTCGATTCTTGGTTAAAAGCAAAAAACCGTGCAGGTAGCATTTATTTTACGTATATATTGTGAAGTATAATGCCGATGCTGTCGCGGCTCATTTCTCCCATTGATTTTTTTCACAACGTTTTAAAATGCATGCATGGTATGAAAAATATAATAATTACCTCAAATCCTCAAACAAATCACTCCTGAGACAATCTTTCCTGTTTGAATGCAGTACAGCTTTCGTACTTTTTCAACCTAAATCCGGCGTAAGATTGCTGCATGTGACCGACTGCTAATAAATGAAGCGGAGTGTTGGACGGCCCCCTTCTGGAAGGCGTGATGCAGTCAATGGGGAATGTGTCATGTCAATACGTTATGAAGTCTATGGGTTGGTTTATTTTCTATTTTTTATATGCAATACAAAGAAAAATTGCAAAATGCCGTATCTGGTGAAACTGCCGGATAAGCGGGAGAGGATGGATGGATGGATGGATGGATGGATGGATGGATGGATGGATGGATGGATGGATGGATGGATGGATGGATGGATGGATGGATGAAGAAACCGCAATAGTAGCTTCACTGTGATGGTTGTTATATCGGGTCACTTCCTGCTGATTTTGAGGTATTTCGGGGTAACTTACTGTTGCTTGGGGGCGTTTCGGGGACACGTATTGTTGATATCTGGTCACCTCCTGTTTATTTGGGCATATTTCAGGTTAACGACCTCTCTATCTCAGGTCACTTCTGTTTATTAGGGTACATTTCAGGCACACGTGTTGATATCAGGTCACTTCCTGTTTATTTGGGTTAGCATGGAGGAACATGGCTGTCAATGGCTTGAATATCATTGGGCTTTAATTGAAATGTTTAGTTAAACATGACAATCACCAATCGAGATATGTTTTGGGTGTGCCAATGTAGGTTTTTGCTGGTCTTGGTTGGAAATCAGTAGCAGTGAATGAAAGATTTTGGACCATTTGAATGAATGCAATGTTAGGGAGCGCGAGAAGGAGGGGATCCCAGCGCGAACAAACAGGGGTTATGGTAAGCAATGATTTATGAGTGATAGTTGTTAATCGCTCTGCTCGGGGTAGCTGAGTCGGCGTGAGACGAAGCTCGGAAGGAGGCAGGTGTGGAATTCGACTAGGGGCACACATTAAACAAGTCCTGGTACGAGAGCAAAAGCAAGTCATGAGCCGGTGATCAGAGGGAATTATCAAAGTAGCGCGAGAAACAACTGCCGGTGGAACCAGACAAGTGGATCGGGCGACGAGGTGGCAGCGTCCACTGGCAAAATGGTTGCTTGGCATTGCCAACACCTGTGGCCACTCCACCCGTTTGATATCGAACCTGCAATCAGATTAAAACATGCCTAAGGTGGCCTAGGTCTCAGGAGGGAGGGGCAGTAGACCTAACAGGGAAACTTTGTATATTAGAAATGGCGTACTGCACGCAACACGTCACTTTTGCTCAATAATATTCATGAAGTTAACAATTGTTGCGAGGCGGGTCAAGCTCGTGTTTGTCTCATTGCTAAATGCATGTAAATAGTGTACGTACGAGATGCTTACTGAGCTAACCCTACCAATTCTGTCCGAAAATGATGCCAAATTCACTGGTAAAGATGTGGAAGAACATACAAATGTTCAATTCAAGAGATAGCTTGAGTGTCGAGGGCTGAAAAAGAGCATACCTGATCCAGAGGTAGATGGTAACTTTTGCATTCCATGCAAATCTTCCATCAACTAATTGGGTGCCATTGACAGTGAGAGAGGTCTATTCCATTGAGTTGGAACTCAACTCATCTTCTTTCCCTTTCAGCTTTTCCCTTCAGGGGTTGCCACAACAAATCAGTCTCCATCTAATGAAATGCTTCCTTTTTTACTGTATATATATACATAGAGCTGAAAAAAATACTCGAGCAACTCGAGTAACTCAAGTTTAAAAACTAATCCAAGTAACTTATTCACCTCGAGGAATCGTTTAATTTTGCCAGCTCTAAGCATCACGTTTTGCTCGGACTACTTTTAATGCGGGACAACGCACTGACGAAGAGGAAGAAGGAATAAATTTTTTTTTTAAATCTTACTGCAGCCGACAGCCGCTTCAAACTACGCCGACGTTGCTAAAAACTACGCCCGCATGATGCTAGTTTGGTAGCAGGTAATGTCCGATGCGTCTCATAGATATTGCATACATTTAGAATGAGATGCGAAATGACAGACTCAGCCGCCACTGGGCAGAGTTATTAAACAGCCGCCATCTTTAAGCAGTAGACATCTTAGTGCTAATAAATATAACGTCGCTGTCACTAGCTCACGTAACGTTAGCCCTTCAGAGGGGTAGGTTTCTATTGATTATGACCACTGTCGATGCGTGGCTAACGTGTCTTACATACAGGCTTTATTTAATCTGTAAAAACACAGCGCTGTAGAGTGATGAGGGTGTAAAATTAACACATAATAAAGCTAACTGTCAGTTTTAGCTCAGTAGTCATTACTGAATAAAACACCAAGTAGCACTGGTCCCTAATGTGCTCCAATACAGCAGGTATCATACATTTATTTTGAACACTGCAAAAACTCAAAATCCAATCAGTATTTACAGTTTAGACTAATTTAAAACTTAACTAGAACTTAAAAATAGCTTGACACAAATGGAAATTCAATTGAAACACGTGGGAAAAACACATAGCTTTCCAGTGATGTGTGTTATTAAGCGTAATTACATTTTTAGGTAAGACAATTTTTTTTTTTTTTATAAGATCTAGAAGTTTTTTGAGTGAAAGCAGTGAATTTCTTTTTCTTGTCACATCTGAGATGCAATTGTTGGCTGTTTTCAACAATGTACATAGAAAATAAAAACATTGATTGACTGAAAATGGTTCAATATTGGATTAAAATGTTTTATCCGATTACTCGATTAATCGATAGAATTTTCAGTCGATTACTCGATTACTAAAATATTCGATAGCTGCAGCCCTAATATATATATATATATATATGTATGTATGTATATACAGTACTGTGCAAAAGTCTTAGGCAGGACACCTGCCTAAAACTTTTGCACTGTATATATATTTTTTTAACTATTAAATTTATTAGGATCATGGAAGCTTCCACTTGGGGAAAATATATACATACAGTATATCCTGTATATGCATAATATTAAAAAAATATACAGTACTGTGCAAAAGTTTTAGGCAGGTGTCCTGCCTAAGACTTTTGCACAGTACTGTATATATATATATATATATATGGCGGAAAACACTAAAAAGCAGTTTCTGCTCTTGTACTCCTCTTTAAAAGAAACTGCTGTATTTTAAGCCAAAAGAACTTTTGTGTTCGATAGAACAATATGTCAATATGCTGCCATAGCAGATTCATGGCGCATTAAGCCCCAGAACTATTTTTAATTTGTCCGTTTTACCCTAAAACCCCCCGTTTACAGACATCACGCAACCGCTTTTGTTTCAACCTAGCCATAAAAAGAAGGTAAGCAATTCTATTTATTATTCAAAATGTCTGTCATTTTTACCTTAGAATCATTAATTGATATCTAATATTTAGTTTAAGAAAGGAAACGACTTTAAAAAAAATTATTCACTCGCATACTTTTAAACAAATTACGTCACAATGAAAAATTTGGCGTCTGTAACAAAGTCACGGATTTCTACCTCAAAACTATCGCTTAATTGTATTTTTTTTTTGTTTTTTTCGCATTTTTCCCGATATGTTAGACGATAAATAATTGATCCAAACAATTCACCCATAAAATAAAAAAATCTGGCGTTCGCCATTCACAACTGTGTCTTGACACTCGGTGATACATGCTACATGGAGTTTTTGGATCGAAACAAGGTAAATATGCGATAATATCTCGTTAAAATCGTGGCGTCTTTAATTCTGCTCTCGCGTGCTCTTGCCTCCAGTTAGGGATTTGCTGTTTAAAATTTTTTTTTTTTTTTAAATGCCCTCCTGTTCAAATTTTTTTCTTCCCCCAGAAAATTGAGATTTTAAGCTTTCCAATGATGTATCACACATGCATATCGGACAATTTTGAAATTTGGCCAAATTGGGGGTCTTAATGCGCCATGAATCTGCTATGGCAGCATATTGACATATTGTTCTATCGAACACAACAGTTCTTTTGGCTTAAAATACAGCAGTTTCTTTTAAAGAGGAGTACAAGAGCAGAAACTGCTTTTTCTGTCTTGTCTGTGTTTTCTGCCATATATATAAATATATATATATATATATATATATATATATATATATATATATATTATATATATATATATATATATATTATATATTAGGGCTGCAGCTTTTGAAATTTGGCCAAATTTGGGGTCTCAGAGCGGAACTGAGATCCCCAATTTGGCCAAATTTCAAAATTGTCCGATATGCATGTGTGATACACCGTTGGAAAGCTTAAAATCTCAATTTCCTGGTAGAAAAAAATTTGAACAGGAGGGCATTTTGAAAAAAAAAAAAAATTAACACCAAAACCCTATCTGAAGGTGAGAGCATGTGAGAGCAGAAAACAGACACCATGACTTTAACAAGATATTATTGCATACTTACCTTGTTTCAATCCCAAAACTCCACGTAGCAAGTATCACCGAGTGTCAAGACACAGCTGTGACTGGTCACAGCTGGATTGTTTTGGGATTTTATGAAGTGCAACACGGTAATATAACAAGGCTCACGATGCAGAAATCGCAGACATCAATGAGTGGTCGAGATTTTCTTTTTCATATAGTTTGCCTTTTAAACGTTTTTTTTTTCAAGTTTTCTTTGTTTGGATCAATTATTTATCACATAACATATCGGAAAAATGCTACAGTAACAAAAAAAATACAATTAAGCGATAGTTATGAGGTAGATATCCGTGACTTTTTTACAGACACCATTTTTTTTCATTGTGACGTCATTTGTTTAAAAGTTTAAAATATGCGAGTGAATAATTTTTTTAAAGTCGTTTTTTTTTTTTTTTTTTAACATAATGTTAGACATCAATTAATGATTCCAAGATAAAAATGACAGACATTTTGAATAAGAAATATAATTAATTACCTTCGTTTTATGGCGGGGTTGAAACAAAAACGGTTGCGCGACATCTGTAAACGGGGACTTCCGGGGTAAAACGGACAAATTAAAAATAGTTTGGGGCTTATTGCGCCATGAACCTGCTATGGCAGCATATAGACATATTGTTCTATCAAACACAACAGTTCTTTTGGCTCAAAATACAGCAGTTTATTTTAAAGAGGGGTGCAAGAGCAGAAACTGCTTTTTCAGCCTGGTTTGAGTTTTCCGCCATCTAAATTTACATACAGACAGACAGACAGACGGAGATCTGGGTCAGTATTCAAAGAAAGAACCAGAAAATTCATTGCCTGCTCAGTTTGATTTAAAATCGTAAAGAATGGAAAAAACAGCAATAAAATGGTCTGCACTGTAAACAGAAGCTTAGCAATTTAAAAAACTAAAATTTAGCTTCATTGCAGATTGCAAGCAGCTGCCAGGTGTGAACCGTCACCTACCGTACAATAATGTCCAGCACCTATTTGAAGGCACACTGCTCTCACTGTTGGTTTTCATTGGTCAATATGTTGTCCACCTGCCAAATCTTGCTTGTCGTCGTGTTGCTGCCTCTAGTGCTCAATGACGGAATAGTTGCACGGATCTTATCGATTGCACTGGTGGCATGAAATCGAAACTATCAATTCACAAAAAAAGAAGAAAGTAACGTGTAATTTGAAAAGCAATGTGAAAAATACAGATACACGCTGGAAAATGTAGTGAAATAAATAGTACCACTTCATAATCTTACTCAAGTAAAGTACAGTTCAACAATAATGTACTTAATAATGGTGATGGGGAGGGGGGGGTGTCTGTAGGCACCAAGGGCACTTCTGCTCGTGATTGCAAACGTTCTAATCTCGGGTGTGCGTGAGAGCAAGGGGACGGTCAACTTCCCCTCCCCCGTCACTCCCCCTAGGGAAAACTTGGATCTACATTTCAAGACGATCTCCAGACTCTCCTCGCTCATTCTCAGCACATCAGGCATTACGACTGGCATTTACGAGCCATGAAACATCATTGTTACAACACTCAAATGCATACATTTTTCTATATGCGCATGCTGCCAAGAGCCTGAAAGGACATGTGTGATGAAGAGACATGAATCAAGATGTGCAGGGAGAGCAATTGCACATTTTGGAAGTTCAAGAGTTGAAGCTCGTATCGGGGTAGGTTGTCTCGTGTTGCTAACCACTTGACGCCGCGCTGCCAACCAGGGCTGGTTTGGGGTGACTGACCATGCTACGCAGCTCATAAAACCTCGGCAGAGTGGGACGGTTCAGCCCGAGTTCATGGAGGTACAGTTGTTTGAGCTGTTCCTTACCACTTTGCTCACTGGTCTGTTTTTAGAACTTTGAAAAAACAAGCAAAATCTACACTGTGATTATTATTCACAGTTGCTATTTTATGAGACAAGAAGAAGCCACGTAAATGTCCCACTTGTGATTCAGCAGATTTCGCGGTTGGTTATATATTTGTTCTCTGCTCCTTCACAAAACTCTAAACATCCTCAAGCAAAGCGAAGCAATGTTCCCATTGAAGCAATAATGAATAAATAGCTCTCCGTGTGACCGTGGCAAACCGACTCCCATTTTGCTCTGTCCTCTGTTTGTTTTCACCCCCACTATTGTAATTACCCAGCCCCCATTAAAACCCACTGGTAAACAGACCTGAGCAACCACGGCACCCTGACTCAGACCCATAAAAACACAAGATGGGAGAATAGGGAAGGAGGGAGGATGGGCTGGGGGTGGGTGATAGGAGGAGAGGGAGCGTGTTCATGTGTGTGCATGTGTTTCTGACCCTGGCCCCCTGCCAGCAGCAGTCACAGTCTAATTACGGAAATCTGTATGCCAGCTAAAGGCATTGTAGGAGTCAGCATTGTCAACGTGCCCATGAGAGCAGTCGCCATTCATCCCTGGGTGCCCTCTATTTACTGGGGTGGAACCGCCTTTACAGCCAATGTGTTTAAGAGAGAACAACATGTTTCAATGAGACACAGACATGGTCATGTCGTCAGCCAGGTAACTCATCAATGGCCATGCAAAAATACTGATGTTTGAAAATACTGATAGTGTTGTTGTTTTTTTAATCTTTTGTCCACATAAAAACTGGAAATCTTCACATAACCACAATATGTTTTTGTTAAAGTTGTATGACTGGCAGTAGTGGAATGTAACAAACGTTACTTTACGCATTGTTGTATTTGGCAGCCCTTTTAATGTTCGTCTTAGTCTTTTGGACGATAAGACTGTTAGGTTTTGTGTTGGTTTCCTCCTAGTGTGTCCCCGTGATTGCCTATTAATTTCACCTGTTGTGCCTTCTCCTAGTTTATCTCTGAACTTGCATCCTCCTGTGCTCACCTGTTCCTCGTTGTCTCGTTACCCCTTGTCTGCGTGTGTGTATATAAGCTCCCAGTTTCTTTTCATTCCTTGTTGCGTCATTGTCAATGCTCATGTGCTCGTCAATGTCTGTGTCGGTGTCTGAGTCAAGCCCTGTCCAAGCCCTCGTGTATCAGTCCCTCCGATTTAAGTAAGTTTTGTTTGAATCTTGCCCTTTTGATCCTCAGTCCTTTTGGTTGTACTTTGTGTTTTTGTTAGATTTTTTGAGTTCACCTGCCTTGCCGCTTTATGTTTCCCTGCAATTGGGTCCACACGACCTGCCTGCCTGCCCGTTTCCCTGACAAAGACTTATTATTCTCCCAAAATGTGTTTGTCTTGACGAAAATTCAAGACTCATTTCGTCTACTTTTAGTAGACGTTTACTAATATTGTTTTTGTCTGTAAAAAAATTTAAAAAATAATTAATTAATACTCCAAAAATAAAACAATAAAGGTTTCAAACTAGTTCAAATGAACATTGACAGATGAGCACATGTTGTAGCATCTACAAATCTAGCATGTGATAATACACACTCAGCAGGAAAACAGTACCGTATATAATTGTAAATTAATTATACCCACCTGGACGCCGTGAGCAGTATGTAAAAAATAAAACTGAGAATTTAAGAGGACGCTCATTGTTAGCATTAGCCTAATGCAAATGTGAATGCTATGCTTGCATCATGCATTTAGTGCGTGATGCAAGCAGGACTGAACGGGCCGTCGCACTCTCAGTTTGGGGCAACTTGGATGTCACGCAAACTCGATTCTAATTGGGCCAAATCGACAAAGTATGCCAAACTGTGGCTCTGTAAGCACCTCAAAAAATATACTTCCTCTTAATGGCAGACAAAGGGTGGTCAAGGCAACAGACAGAGAAATGTGGACATGGGCCCTAAAATGTAGTATTACAAAGGTCTTCAAACTACAATGATTAACCTGAAAAGAACTGGATATGTATAAGAGAAATGATGACTTTCTGTTGCCTCTAGTTGGCGCTATAGAGTTGATGCAAATTACCCATACAGGACCCTTCAGGGTATGACTCTCAACCAGCACGGGAAGTTTGGCGCACATACTGTATGTTCTATATCTGCCAAGTTTTGACTGTTCAAAATTTGTTGTGGGACGAAATTCCAATGGTCTTTTCACTTTCCTGTTTGGATCCCGCCGTTTCAACGAAAATTCAATATTTTTCATCAGATACCTGAACACAAGTCTTAAGGCTCCCCTGATGCAGGTTTGAGGTCAATTGATTTTTTTCCCGAAGAGGAGGAGGGGCCGCCAGGCCTAATAGGTAATAGTTCAGTGCCGTCATATTCAGGTCAGGATACTTCTCATGCATGCCAGACATGATAAAAGTGGCACCTTGTATCAGGAAGTTATAGGAACTTGAAAAATAGAACATTTTTAAAAATGCCAATGTCAACTTCCGCGAATTTACTGAATTTGGCGTGTTGTCAAAAAAAAAAAATTACCCGACTTTGGTACCCCGCCCACATCAGGCCCGTGAATGATAATTCACCATATTGATAACTTAACATCTCATATGTCTCATGAACAGTCTCACCAATTTTGAGGAGGATCCAACTAACTGCCTAGGCGCAATGGTCTCAAACGTGCACTTTGTTTACCGAATAAAATTGCACATTTTTAACATTCAATCCAAGATACCCAATTTCCTGTTGGGTTTGGAACATGGGTGCGGAGACTTTTTGGAGCACATTTGCACAAGGTATTGACTCCCAAAATTTCATCACTCTATGTTGAAAAACCTAAATGGAGAGGCCTGTAAAGTTTTCAGCACTGACCTTTAAAGGCTAACGCAACATTGCATATTCTCTCTGACCAAGATAAGAAAACAAATCTTACCGTGTGTACAGGCCTTGAGAATGGAGAAGACACTGCACTGGTGAGTGGGGGCGCAGCACGTCACATGAGTGACACAACCAGACACTACTACGATGCAGGCTAACTACATATAAAATGTCCCATATTGTGACCATCTGACGGAAATTGCGCATTTTCGTCTCATTCTCATCTGGCATTAAGTGAAGTGAATGGCTTCTTATCAACAAAAAGTGACCCAATATCAAAAGAAAGTGACCCCAAAATGCCCTCAAATCAACAGGAAGTGACCCAGAAATGGCCTCTATCAACAAAAAATGACCCCGATAGCAAAAGAAAATGAACCCAAAATATCCTTAAATCAACAGGAAGTGACCCTGGAATGCCCTCAAATCAATAAAAAATGACCTCAATTTGCCCCCAAACCAACAGGAATTGATCTGATATCAAAAGGAAGTACCCTAAAATACCCTGACATCAATAGGAAGTGACCAAAAATGCCCTCAAAAAAAAAAAAAAAAAAAAAAAAAAAACCTAATATCAACAGAAAGTGACCCCGAAATGCCCCCAAATAAACTGGAAGTGACTTAGGTGTTTACCAACCATCACAAGCACAGCTACCTTTGCAATTTGTCCAGAAATTGTATTTCCTACTATACTTTTATTCCCAGATGTCATCCTGTTATCCAAAGCCATTGTGTATGATGAAGTCTGATACCTTCTGATTTTTATAATGTAAATGATGTGCTTGTTGTTTCATTTGTTTTCTTACTTTTCCTTGTTGAGCTGATGTCATTTTGCCCAGTGTGAAATCCCACCACGTGTAACCAGATTAGAGCAGTGCTCCCATGTTGGAGCCCAGCAGGGAGACGCTGGCTGCAGTTTACAATCCTCAGCCTCAATTTTTAACACACCCATGACTGGATTTATAAAGCCTAATGCTGTTAATCTTCTTGATTTCCAGAGTAAACGCATTAGGGGACACGCTTGAGGTAAGATAACAGTACACAGGGAAGATGATAAAAAGCCATCACTGTTTTCAAGTATGAGCCAACTTCGGAGTATTTATCAGACGCACTGTGATCTTGTCAAATACAGACAAGTGTCTCGGGTCAGGGTGTGCCAAAAAACAATGGTGTTACATCTCCTTCTATCACTAGCTGGTGTTTACCTCTGGGTTATCTTCACTTCAGTATCGGGAGGCAAAACAAGTTGGATTTATGTAAACACTCTCCAGCAAGAAAGGAGGGAACTTGTGGTTTGTACGCAGTCCCATCAGCCTGCCAGTTCTTTGCATGTCAAACCCCAATGATGAGCAGTGTTCAAACGCTCAATAAGATGTAATAACATAGTATGGCGGTGGCTTTCGCAGCGGTCAGACAGCTGAGAGCCTGTGCCTGCTTTTGCCCCATGTGGTGAATTCTGGTGGCCGCGCATCGTCTGTGTGGACCACAAGGCTCGCCGCCGTCTCGCTCCAGCGTCGCAGTCGCTGCGCCGGCAGGGCCTGACTTCATCTCACCGCATTTCACCCTACCACAACACGGTGACAGCACGCAGCCACGGTCACATGATCCTTTCAGCATGTCATGCACGGTGTTTGTGTAGGGTGGCAAAAAAATCACTTTTACTTGGTTTTCACATCAGCTTTAGCTAAGATTGAATTCAATAGGATTTTTTGCAAAACTAAAAATATAAATAAAATGTATACCACGTTCCGATCAATTGTCGAGCTATAAATTGACTTCGAAAGTTGTAAAATTAAATATTTGTTCAGATTAAATTTGGAAATTGTAAAAGTGAACATTTGTACACATTTTGGTCATTAATTTTCTTTGTTCTATGTGGAAAAAATCCAGTAAGATAAACCTTTTTGGAAAAAATTCTAAGGGGTGCTCTTAAGCAATTTTTTTTCACGCTTTTTCGCAAGGTCACAAAATTATCGAAACATCAATTTCCAAGCATGTTAAGGCCTCTAAATTGTACATTTTCATTTGCTCTGAAGAAAGAAAAATAATAAGCATGTCAGTTTTCCCTGTTTCTGACAATCCGGGCCACATGGGTACACTTCCAGGAAAACCTGCTCCAACGGTAGAACTGCTGTTGCCCAGGCATATACACTGCTGGCCAAAAGTATTGGCACCCCTGCAATTCTGTCAGATAATGCTCAATTTCTCCCAGAAAATGATTGCAATTTCAAATGCTTTGGTAGTAATAGCTTCATTTATTTTGCTTGCAATGAAAAAACAATAATAGAGAATGGGAAATAAAATTAATCATTATTATTTTACATAAAACTCCAAAAATGAGACGGAAAAAAAGTATTGGCACTCTTTGGAAAAATAAATTGATGCTTCTCTAATTTGCAGAATTAAAAGCACCTGTTACTTACCTGTTGCATATAACAGGTGGTGGCAATAACTAAATCACACTTGACGCCAGTTAAAATGGGTTAAATTTGACTCAACCTCTCTCCTGTGTCCTTGTGTGTATCACATTGAGCATGTAGAAAAGAAAGAAGACCAAAGAACTGTCTGGGGACTTGAGAAGCAAAATTGTGAGGAAGCATGGGCAATCTCAAGGCTACAAGCCCATCTCCAAAGATCTGAATGCTCCTGTGTCTACCCTGCACAGTGTCATCCATAAGTGTAAAGCCCATGGCACTGTGGCTAACCTCCCTAGATGTGGACGGAAAAGAAAAATTGATAAGTTCAAGCGGTCCTGCAGTCCGAGAGTACAAGAGTGTCAATCCGCACTATCCGTCGGCGGCTGAATGAAAAGGGACTTTATGGTATGATACCCAGGAAGACCCCACTTCTGACCCAGAGACAACATAAAAAAGCCAGGCTGCAGTTTGCCAAAACTTACCTGAGAAAGCCAAAAAGATTTTGGAAGAATGTTCTCTTGTCAGGTGAGACAAAAGTAGAGCTTTTTGGGAAAAAACATCAACATAGAGTTTAAAGGAAAAAAACAAGGCCTTCAAAGAAAAGAACACGGTCAAACATGGTGGAGGTTCCCTGATGTTTTGGGGTTGCTTTACTGCCTCTGGCAGTGGACTGCTTGGCCGTGTGCATTGCATTATGAAGTCTGAACACTACCAACAAATTTTGCAGCATAATGTCGGGCCTAGTGTGAGAAAGCTGGGTCTCCCTCAGAGGTCATGGGTCTTCCAGCAGGACAATGACCCAAAACACACTTCAAAAAGCACTTGAAAAGGGTTTGAGAGAAAGCATTGGAGACTTCTAAAGTGGCCAGCAATGAGTCCAGACCTGAATCCCATAGAACACCTGTGGAGAGATCTTAAAATGACAGTTTGGAGAAGGCATCCTTCAAATCTCAGAGACCTGGAGCAGTTGGCCAAAGAAGAAGGTCTAGAATTCCAGCAGACCATTATAAGAAACTCATTGATGAATACCAGAAGCGGTTGTTCGCAGTTATTTTGTCTAAAGGTTGTGCTACCAAGTATTAGGCTGAGGGTGCCAATACTTTTGTCGGGCCCATTTTTTGGAGTTTTTTGTAAAATGCTAATGATTTAAATTTTTTCATTCTCTTTTGTTTTTTCATTGCAAGCAAAATAAATGAAAATATTATAACCAAAGCATTTGTATTAGCAATCATTTTCTACGAGAAACTGAGCACTACCTGAAGGAATTGCAAGGGTGCCAATACTTTTGGCCAGCAGTGTAATGTTTGAACCCATTCATAGCAACACATTTAAAAGGTGCCAATTTAACTCTGCAGCATCCGACTTCAACTCAAGTGCTCTGTGACCAGAGGGCGGTAGAGTAGGCAAAACGTTTTCTCAAGTAAGAGTAGTGTTACTTCTAAATAATATTACTCAAGTAAAAGTAGTCATCCAAAAATGTACTCAACACAAAGTAAAAAAGCATTTGTCGAAAACAATAGTCAAGTAATGGGTAACATTGTGAGTAACTGCTTACAATGTCTGATTTGTTTTTAATAATGGTATATATTTTTTATAAGTTAAACATCCTCTATGTGAACTGTTATTATTATACTGTGCTATAGCCCAGTGGTCCCAAACCTTTTTTGCACCGCAGACCGGTGTGATATGGGCCTTTATTTTCATGGAGCAGCAATGCGTGGCAGAAAATGACAGTAAATATAAAATAGCACGAGCGGGCTAAAAACGAACATTAAGTGCGCGGAAAATGTAATTCACTGTACACTGAATCAACCTTTTTTAATGGGAGCCAACTTGAGGGCAAATATCCTTGGTCACAGGCATATTGAGTTCTTATCCAATCATGAAAGGTTATTTGGCTGTAGCAATACAGTTCGCCACAAGGTATGATGCTGTCAGTGCATTCGCTTTTGTTGCCTCGTTTGCTTTTAGCCACATATTATGCAGAATGGACTTGGTTGTAGGCTCCTCTTCTGGCTCAGCGGGTGGCCTTTTCACCGTAAAAAAGCTGTCCAAAGACGTCGCAGCGCACAGCCAACAGCAGCTAACGTTACTGTTTGCATTGACTGACGCTGGGCTGCTATAGGTGTGCAAGCACCCCAGTAATGGAGGCCAACTACTAGAGTTACGTACTCAAATCTCTACTCGGATTAGTCAAGACAGACAGGCCAGATTGCAGTCGTCAACAATTTATGTACTATTTCTCAGCGGCCTGGTAGCAAATGCACCACAGACTGGTACCGGTCCCCGGCTCGATGGTTAGGAATCCCTACTGAGTTGCTGAGACTATTACATGACCATACTATGCCAAAAAGATTACATAAAATTATCAAATTCTGACCATAACACGATGACCCATTACCCATCCAAATAGCATGAGTGCCCTCCAGTGGAGAAAAAACATTGTTACCTCTGCATGGTATAATGGAATCGTGTTTATTGTTGCGACATCTCATTGGTGAAACTGGTAGCGCTAATGTCGGCAACTCATGCAAAAATAAAGTCAATATGTAGAAAAATGAGGAAAAATGTAATGAGTCTAATGTAGCCCTCTGGCGCCGTTCCAACACAGAGCATACTCTCTCTGCCTGGAAACACAGTTTAGTGACCTATAAACAGGCCTTGCGTACGACTAAAACCAGATATTAGTCATCCTTAATAGATGAAAACTAAAATAATCCTAGGTTTCTGTTCAGCACTGTAGCAAGGCTGACAAACAGTCACAGCTCAATAGAACCTTATATCCCAACCACCCTTAGCTGTGATGACTTCCTAAAAAATTTTAACAATAAAACCGCAACTATTAGAAATAAAATAAATGAATTACTTTCAACTATTAGGTCTGATAAAGTGCAGACTAAAAATTCAGAATCTCCTATAAACCCCTCTAAAATATTAAATAACTTTACCACTGTAGACCAAATCGATGTAATTTCAATTATAATGTCCTCCAAACCATCAACGTGCCTCCTAGACCCGATCCCAACCAAACTTTTTAAAGAGACCCTGCCTCTAACTATTGATATTATCTTAAATATAATAAATACCTCATTTGTTACTGGCCACGTGCCGCAGTCCTTTAAATATGCAGTTATTAAACCGCACTTGAAAAAAACTACTCTTGATCCTGATATCTTGGCCAATTATAGACCTATCTCTAATTTACCATTTCTCTCCAAAGTCCTTGAAAGAGTGGTAATTAAACAGCTCTGTCAGCACCTACAGGACAATAGTTTGTTTGAACATTTCCAGTCTAACTTTCGAGCTCATCATAGCACTGAAACTGCATTAGTCAAAGTAACTAATGACTTGTTACGAGCCGCTGACGTTGGATTAGTCTCGATTCTGGTTCTGTTGGACCTGAGTGCAGCCTTTGAAACAGTCGACCATAATACCTTATTGCAGAGACTAGAATGTGACATAGGCATTAGAGGAGCAGCCCTCTGCTGGTTTAAATCATATTTATCTAATAGGTACCAGTTTGTCAATGTAAACCAGCACCGTACTCTAGAGTTAGTTATGGTGTGCCGCAAGGATCGGTCCTTGGGCCCATCTTGTTTACGCTGTATATGCTTCCTCTAGGTAATATCATCAGAAAACATAGCATTAACTTTCATTGTTACGCTGACGACACACAACTGTATTTATCAATTAAACCTGAGCAGGTCAGGCAAGTGGAAAAACTAAGCGCCTGCGTCCGAGATATAAATACCTGGATGAGCACTAACTATCTTCTACTTAACCCTGAAAAGACAGAAGTCCTTATAATAGGCCCGAAAAGTGTGAGAGACTCTTTAGCTGCCCAGATAGTCACTCTGGACAATGTAAGTGTAGCCTCCAGCACCACAGTTAAAAACCTAGGAGTTTTATTCGACCCTGACTTATCGTTTAAAGCTCACATTAAACAAACCTGCAGAACGGCCTTCTTTCACCTGCGAAACATAGCCAAAATTAAAAATATTTTATCTAAAAGCGATGCAGAAAAAATAATTCACGCGTTTGTTACATCGAGATTGGATTACTGTAACTCCCTACTTGCAGCTTGTCCTAAAAGTTCTCTAAAAGGTCTTCAGCTAGTCCAAAACGCAGCAGCAAGACTTTTAAAAGGAACCAATAGAAGAGAGCACATCACCCCTGTGCTCCAGGCCCTTCACTGGCTCCAGTCGAGTTTAGAATTACATTAAAAAATCCTCCTTCCTACATTTAAGACCCTTAATGGGTTGGGGCCATCTTATCTCACCGATGCTCTGGTTCCATACCGCCCCAATAGAACACTCCCCTCTCAGAATGCAGGTCTACTGGTAGTTCCCAGGGTTTCTAAAAGTACTGTCGGAGCTAGAGCCTTTTTTATGGAATCAGCTTCCAGCTAATATTAAAGAAGCCGAGACAGTCTGCACATTTAAGATTAGATAAAAAACGTTCCTATTCGACAAAGCTTATGGTCAGGCTAGTTGAAGTCGGAGTAGACTCACAGTTTAGTCTAATCTGCACTAGAAGCTATAATGCTGGGGGAAGTACAGTCACTGAGTTCTTTCTCCTTTTTCTCGCTCTACCTACCACTTGTCTTACTTTATTTCTATTTTCCAATGTTAATATCTAGTTGTCTAGTCTCTTCATCACTAGTCACCCGGTGTCCCCTTTCCCCCCTCCCCTCTGGGGAGGGGCTATTTTTCAGCTGCAGCCTCCTGACTGTCCAGACCCCTGGCTGGATGGACGTCCTCGTTGCTTACCCAGTCTCATCTGGCTAGATGGACCTCTTCTTGTTCCTCTACTCCACTGCATCTTTACGGACTGTAACTTTGCCTGCTAATTCCCATTAGCAGTCCTGGGGCTTCCTGTCTATCCGTCCTGGGAGTGGATCTCTCCTGACTGTGGTACTCCCTGAGGTTTCTCATTTTTCTCCCAATTGACTTTGGAGTTTTGGGAGTTTTTCCTTGCCGACATGGAGGGTCTTAAGGATAGGGGATACCCAGGACTTGAACCGTATCTATTCATCTTTGTTGCTTCATTTCTAATTATGTATCATATTGCATTGTAAAGCCCTTTGAGACTTCTGTTGTGATTGAGGGCTATACAAATAAAATTGAATTGAATTGAATTGAACCTTGTACGCCAGACATGTCCAAAGTCCGGCCCGGGGGCCAAATGCGGCCCGTGGTCAAATTTCATCCGGCCCCCAGCCTGTGTCATAAAATCAATAACGTCTGGCCTGCACCTCATTTACCCACTAAAAGGCAGCAGCACTCTAAGCAACAGTACCCCGTGTGACCCGTTACTCCCAATTTTTTAAAATGGCGACAATCAACAAAAAAAAGGAAAGTTGACTGCGATGGCCGACGCTTCAAGGATAGGTAGAAATTGGACGATTACTTCACTAAAATACGCAACAACTGTGTCTGCCTCATTTGCAAAGAGACAGTCGCTGTTTTTAGAGCTTAATGTGAGGCGGTATTACTAAACAAGACACGTTGACATGTAAGACAAGATTACAGGGAAGGTACGTACCAAGAAATTGAAGCTAGTTTAATTTTATAGCAGCAGTATTTCACAAGAGCCCGACAGTCGAAAGAGAACGCCACAAAGGCTAGTTGCAAGATTGTAGAAATTATTAATTTTAAAAAATACCGTATTGGCCGGAATATAAGACGGTGGTTTTTTTTGCATTGAAATAAGACTGAAAAAGAGGGGGTCGTCTTACATTCGCGGTCTAGACATTATACCCATTCACGACGCTAGATGGCGCCAGATATCATTGAAGCGATGTTCTGTCATGACAAATCTAAGCTACTCGCCCCATTCACGACGCTAGCTGGCGCCAGATATCATTGAAGCGATGTTCTGTCATGACAGATCTCAGCTTCTCTCAAGTTTAACCAGGTAGAATTATTTTATTGCAATGTTTTACCTTATTCAGATTTGTTTCAAGACTACAGTTATAGTTAGACTTCACTTTGATGGTTAATGCAGTTATTGCAATTTTGTTGTTTTATCACAATAGATTGGTTTATTTACATTAAAAAAAAAAAAGTGATATTTAAATGTTCAGATATTAAGATTTGAATGAAGCAAAATAACATACTTTTTCTCTCCAATATATCGTCATAATCATTTGTTTCGGATGTACTGTAATTATTTTCTGTATAAAAATTAATTTGGTGTTCAAAAAGTGTTTTTTTTCAAACTTGAGTCTTGTAAAAGAGGGGGTCGTCTTATAATCAGGGCCGTCTTATATTCAGGCCAATACGGTAAAAAAGCAAATGTGACACACAAAATGGCTTGCTAAATTTGCTTAAATATATTGTTCTACGTAAAGGACGTCAGCCTAAGTCGGCCCCTTACATTTTTAACACACCAGATCTGGCCCCCTTTGCAAAAAGTTTGGACACCCCTGTTGTACGCCCTGAAATTAATTGAGCAGCTTGACTGGATGCTAAGTTACTAAACTCAGATTGTTGATTGTGTTATTGGACAGTTTTGATGTATGTTCCATGCCTGAATGTGCGTCTTTAGTTGTATGGGGGACGGGAAACTGATAAGCATATGCTTCATCCCGTCTGCCTTTGTCTTCTTCTTCGGTTCCTTCGGGCAAATCATATCACATTTTGTATCTGTCAATGATTGTCAATGATACCGATGATGATGACAATAAAATTCCATTCCAATTCCAAATTTGACAGCACTAATATATACACTCCCCTTTCTGCAAAAAACGAGGGATCACTTTAGTTTTATTAGCAGTTTATCGATTGTCTCTTTGTCACTCTATTTGGGGGGCGATTTCCATGGTGACTGTCAATGACCCCAACAACGAATCTGCCAATTTTTTGTTAAAATCCAACATACAGTTTGGGAGAAATCGGAATATATCTGTTTCGGATTTTGTCGATTTTCTGCGCTATTGTAAGCTCTGCAACCTTGCAACTTCTAAGGAAACACTGTTAATGACACTCTCTCTGAGTGTATCAAATTTGGTTAAAGTCCTGAAGTAAATAAAGTAAACTTAAGTAATGAATTATTTCTGCAACCTGATTTTTTCCAGTTATCCATTTACGATGCTTATTGGGGTACTACGATACAAAACCAACCTCAGAACACTCCCAGACACTTATAGAACAAATGTGTAAAATTTCAAGAAAATCAGTGCAGCGGTTTCGGAGTCCCCGGGGAACGAACACGCACACAGACACAAACACACCGACAAAGTTCCATTTATATACATACAAGTTTAGATTTTGAAAGCTCTTTATGACATGCCAGCTGGTAAAAATAAAATGCGGCAGCAGTACATTATTGTTTTGAAAGTTTTGAGGTCAGCCACAACACAAATGCTGTCCAATCAGGTTATAATTTCATACATGCCATTTTTATGTGGTAAGGTAAACAAAAAACAACAACAACTAAACTTGTCCTCATTAAGGTTGGCGATTATGGAGGACCAAAGCTGCCAGAAGTAATAAATGAATGAATAATTATAAATATGACTTTAAATGCAAAAAATAAGAAATGAGATTATAAAAAATAAATATGCAAATCAATGCATAATTAAATAGAAGTAAAAAGGAAGAAGCAATATAAAACCAAAAATTAGAACTATGGCTAAAAAATGACAAACACAAAAATAACTATATAAACTGAATTAAATGTAGCAAAGCGCTTTTATTTATTTATTGATTGATTTTGACTTTAATTACGTTTTTATTTCCATATTTATACTTTATTTTCCATATTTTATTATTTATTATTTTTGTATTTAGTCATTTTTATTTTCACTTTTATGTATTTATTTTTCATTTTGGCAGCTTTGATCCTCCATAGTCGGCGGCAATGTTCTAATTTTTCATTTCAATGTATATATTTATTTTTGTACAGCATTCAAAAGTTCTCAACCTTATTTCTGATTGTTGTATTTATATTCACTTTATTTTGTCTTCAATTACGTTTTTATTTCCATACTTATTTTTTATTTTCCATATTTATTATTTCTTATTTTTGTATTTCATCATTTTTATTTTCACTTTTGATTATTTAGTTTTCATTTTCGCAGCTTTGATCCTCCATAGTCGGCGGCAATGTTCCCTCCAATTTTTCATGTGTCTGAGCAGACACACAAACTCCTGGAGCAAAATGAGGTCCACTGTGAGCAACATCAGATGTGTACGCTGTGGCCACACACCAGTATCACACCTGCTCAAAACCTTGGATCATAGCACGTTACATTGCTTGTTACAAGAATAAGAATACAGCAGCAATTTGCATTAGTTTACTTTTAAAGGGATCCTCAATCTCAAAGACAAGTAATACTTAAAAGTTAAATGCTAGTATGAGTTCTAATAAGTTGATATTAAAACCCCTCTTAATGTTTTCGTTTAAATAAAATTTGTAAATTTATTTTAACTGATTGGTCCCCATTCTTGATGACGTCACAGTGCAGTGACGTCACCGGGCCTGCTGTCGAACTTCCAGCATGTCACTCATTAGCTACCCCAACATGTCGTCGGTTCTGCCCTTCCAATTTGAACCAGAGCGGAAAAGTGAAGAGCAGGACAGCACTGTCGGTCGTTCACAAGACGAGCAGCAAAGGCAAAATGCAGAGCACGAAATACTTGATAAGACAAGAGTTGGGCAAAACTGGTGATGTACCTGCGGCAAGTGCGTCTCAATGACAACGGAGCGAGAGATTATATGCTGTTGAAAACTCTGGTTTTTGTAAGCAGATCTTCAAGAAGAGCTATTCTGTGATCAAACTTATTCCAATATAATTATTTAGATTGTTAGCATCCAGAGCTGTCGTGTGCTTACATACAGTACAGGCCAAAAGTTTGAACACACCTTTTCATTCGTGAATTTTTTTTTATGACTAATGACATTATAAACTCTCACTGAAGGTAATACAACTATGAATGAACACATGTGATAGTCAGGATCGGAGTCGTGTCGTGGCTGACTGTCCTCATTAAATTCGTCATCTGACGGGAACAAATCCTGGGATCGACCTGATGAGCTGACAGTAGAGGTGAATTATTAGCTTCCTCTGTGACAAGTGGTACGCCCGAAGGTTCGCCTACTGCTGTAACAACAGGAGCGGCCAGCAGTTTGTCTTTGCCGCTTCACTGCGTGCATTTCACTCGCTATCCGAGCGCGTTGAGGCTTCTTGTGAGGGAAAATAGTTGGAACAGCATTTGATTTTAGTCTCCGCTTATATCCAGCTGCTCCGGTGAGCACTTTCATAAGTTGTCGTCGACTAAAAGCCTCGAACGCGGTAGGAGAAAAATGGCGAGAACAAAGCCTTGGGTCTTTGGGAAGTTTTGTCAGGCATTTTCCCAAACCTTTCTCCTCTTCTTGTGAATAGGAAATCTGTGGAGACTGACATCACTCCGCTTGTTTCCATTTGACTGGAAATTGCATCCAAAAGCAGCACATCATGGCATTTTACTTAGCGAGTTTAAGCAGCAGTATACAATTGTGCACAATTGGAAACATCCCAATTATGTCATCACTCCGAGCCCGTTAGACATGGCGCCAACTATCGGTCAAAATATGTACTAAATATTATAAAATATAGCCATTGATTTAACATTTTATGTGCTTCTCCCAACATATTTTAGTACAAGAGAACAATTGTGGTTTAGTAGAGCCTACATGTCTTTAAGATTGAGGATCCCTTTAATATAATTGATTCGGCCCACTTACAATGAAAATGACAAAAGTCTCATTGTTCATGAGATGTGTGCTATGTTATATGTGAGAGTCCTGCTATAACCATGGGAAGAGTCCTGCTTTGGCCTGGAAGAGGTCCAATTGTGGCATAGGCAGGGGTGAAAGTGACTAGAATTTCTTGCCAGAACTTCCTGACGTGAAGGTCGCCACGGAGCCAGAAATTTTCTTTATTTTTTTATTCATTGGGGGGGGGGGGGGGGGGGGGGGTTTCAAACCTCTTAAACTACTGAAATGCAAAGTAAACTGCTTTAGCACAGTTATTTCTATAACACATACAAAAACTGATTTTCATTCAAAATTGTATTTTTTCAATGATTTGCAAAATAAAATTTAAGAACAACAGCAATAACCCCAACTTCCATTTCCTAATTCTTATTTTCCCTCATTGCCTCACATTTTAAATGCCAAATCTCCATTTTAACTACTTAAGAAGATAGGATGTATATTAAAATTGAAGTTAATGTAAACATTTACTTTTTTTTTTTTTTTTTTTTTTTTATAATAAAGATATACCGGTAAGTAACATACATTCAAAAAAATAAGTACAAATGACTCATATTATGCAGAGTGAAATGGAATATATTTTGAATATCACACAAACATTGACCTTTTTAAACATAAATGAACAAATATAAGTCCAAAGAGCACATTGACAGCTAAGATGTTCTGAACCTCCCCATCAGAGCAAATAAAACTAAGCCTCCTCAATTCTTTTGTTGCCCTTAATGATTTGATCCATTTCATGTTGCATTGCCCTTTTATATCACATCAATTCAACAACCTTTTTTTAATTAAAAAAATTTTTTTTTTTTTTTGCTGTTCCAGAAAACATACACATTTGAACCAATCAGAGCTAACTATCTCTGCTGATCACATGTCAGTATGTCAGCCAATTGAATGGATAAATGAGTCCAGGCGTTTTGCTTTGCTGCATGCATTCACACATTGACGTGACTCATAATCGTCAGACTCAGATAACTGCAGCAACTTGGGAAACCTCCATGCCATCCGTGGGATGAAATAAATAATAAATATTGCTGGAAACGAATTACACTACACAAGCACTTTATTATGCTTGTTGTTAACACTTGTGTATGTAAATCTGATGTTGGTAGATTGTTTTCTTCTTGGAGCTGAAATGCATGTGTGGCAGCTTAGCATTTTTTATTTTTTTACATAGCGTTTTGACGGTTGCCGTCATATTTTCGGAATCAAACCACCGTATACCGGAACAGCATTCCGGCCCTGAATCTCATACCGGAACAGCATTCCGGCCCTGAATCTTATACCGGAACTGCATTCTGGCCCTGAATCTTATACAGGAACTGCCTTCCTGACCGTTCTGGCCCACTTTCACCCCTGGGCATAGGTGAGTTAATAAATAAAACATAATGAACAACCACAATGGGAGTGTATCAAACTCACACATTAAAACTGTTCCTTTCACTATGATAAGGGGTTAGCATTTGCGTCTTAACTCCGCTGCACTGTTGTTGGCTAGCTAACCTGCAAGGCCCTTATGGGTTGCGTAGCGTAAGTTAAGTGAACTGTGTCACATTATTGGCTAGACACCTGTTGCTCATTGAGTTACGCTACAAAATGGTACAGAAAACAATTTTGTTGGTCTAATTAACTACAAGTAAAATATATCAGTTCTAGAATTAGATACTAATTAATATTGTAGCGTTTGCAAAAATTGTCTGCGGAATGTTGCTTCCATAAATCAGCACAGGAGTCTAGCTCACTTTTCACTTTTTATTTTCACATTTATTTACAATCATTGCGTAGTAACCCACCAATGGGAGCGCTGCGTTGCCGTATCGAACGCACCAATAAGAGTGTCGTGCTGGTGTATGGAACACACCAATGGGAGCGTCTCTTTTCCGTATCGAATGCGCCAATAGGAGTGTAGTGCTGCGGCGCCGACAGGAGTCCTAGGGACACTACAATACGTTTCTGTAGAATTTTATTTTGTGTGCTGCATCCATTTTCTTTTGCACTGAGTTTGTGCAAGCAATGCACGATTGCACACATGCGCTGCTTAGAGGTAACATTGGTCGGCTGGGCTGCAAAATTCATCAAATTTTAAATTAACCTCTTTTTTTTTTTTAACCTGTCTTGTTTAGCTGTTTGGCATGGAGAATGGAAATCTAGGTGTCCAGTTGGTCTGAACAGTTTAATGTTTCACATTGAGATTATGACATACTCCCATTGTGATCATTCAACATACCTCGTTTATTATGACAAAGCAGCGAACAGGAAGGGGATATGGGGAAACAGAAGAAAAGAAGCACAAGGAAAGAAAGAAAAGAAACCCAAACAACAACAAGAAATTAATTGAACGCCTTAACTAACTATTAATATGTTGGTGCTATCGTCAGCAGTGTTGGGAATAACGCCGTTATTTTTTTCAGTAACGGGGTAATTTAACTAATTATTTTTTCCGCCGTTACAACGCTGTTACTGTTACTGACGGTCAAAAGCGGTGCGTTACTTACTTTGAATAAATTGAAGAAACTACCAGTCGTAGCGAGTCAACTCTGCTCTGTTTATTTGTCATCCAAGACTTGGGGTGCGTTCAGGTTCATGGCAATGAAAATAGTAAACACACATAGCCTACCTTTGCAAGAACAATGGAGTTGCCGTTTTATACGGTCATAATGTGCAGGTCCTGCACCCATCCGCAGCAAAACTGTTCGTAGCTTTGTGGCGATGTAACATACACCAAACAATAAATACAGCAGAATGTCCATTTCGCGTAATTTTGGAAGCCCATCAACATCTTTACTCCATTTGTCTTCGGCTTGCTCGTAAGGGTCAACATTGTTCACATCCTTAAGTTTGATCACATATCTGTTCTTCGCCTTCGTAACGAGTTTGTCTCTTTATCGAACTGGCAAGTTAAAGTTTAATGTCCCGCGAGCCAAACCTGCTTCCAATATGGCTGCATTGTTGTCAAATCTAATGTGATCCCCCATTCTGTGACGTAAACGCTCGAGCCTAATAGCGCACGTACTTCAGAGCTGGTGTTTTCACACACAAACCGGAACAGCGCGTGCGGAACAGCGTGTGCGGCAAACACACACGCAAAACAGATGCAGAGGGATATGATGGCAGAGCATTCAGAGGAAAATTTGTCCTTTACGAGGTGGAGATATAAACACTATTTCAAGTTGGTCGAAATTAAAGGAAAAAACTTGCATGTAAAGAGTAATTTATGTCCCGGGGCAAAGCTTTTGTCGACATCTGTGATAAGCAATTCAAATCTGTTTATTTTTGTTGCACTTCAAGTGTAGGATAAATTTGTTGCTGGTGAGGTGCAATAAATATTACAAGGTTCTATAACACAACTATATCCCTCCTCCCACATCCAAGCAAAGGAGCCATCGTCACCCCCCCCCCCCCCCCCCCCCCCGGATCCAGGGTGGTCCCCTGGGCCACCCGCCCTCCCATCAACCGGCCTTCAGGGATGGGAAGAGGGGATGCACCACCTACCTCACGCCCACTCCAGCCCACGAGCCGCAGCCCTTCTGCCGGTCACCGTTTAATCGGGCTGGGAGCGACTTCGCTGGGCTCCGCTAGAACTCGGCCCAATCGCCTGGCTCTCACTCGATTCCATTTGTGGCACAAGAAAACACTTGAGTTTGACAGGAGAGATTCTAAAAGCTTTGTAAAGAGCTTCACTAGTTTTGGCGAAAAATAGTTTTTTTGTTGTTGTTGTTGTGAACTACAGTTCCACACAAACGTATATCGAGATCTCATTTAGTTTAGCAATTGGAGGCGTGACAACCATTTTTCAAGTGTCTCAAAGTTACAAGAGAGCACATTTATACAGGTTTCGTTGGCCAAGACGTGTGTCTACGTTCACCGAAGAGAATGCTATGACGACCCCAACACTACCTGCCGCCTAGAACGCACCCTCCCATGGGCAGGGGGCGGATCTAGAAAAATATTTATGGGGTGGCTAGAGAGGATCAGGAATTTTTTGAGGGGTTGGTAAATATTTCACGATGGTATAGTATTACATTATCGACTCCTTAATACATCCCACATTTAACACAATCAGTTCCAATTTACCTAAAGAAATAAAAAATATAAGTTAGTTTTTATGCGTATGACAATTTTGTTGATGAAACATCGGATTTTTTTCCATTCGAGAAAACTTTTTTAACAAAACGGGATATTGAAATTATAATCATTTTGCATTTTGACCAGCCGAAAATAGCGTGCCTCAGGTGGACGACGGGCTCGATGCGAGGCGCGCGCCTCCAGCCGAGAGCCTGCCGCTTAATTTGACTCAACATGGGAAATCTCACCCACGCGGCTACCGGTGCCCCACCCCTTTCCACCTCGCTAAGACCGCGTGCTCGCCTGCCTAACGGCTGGCTATTGGGGTCCCACCGGAGTGCCGCGACGTGGAAGCGATGTGGCTGTTACTCCCGCTCCAGCGCGGAGGCTGGTGGGGTGGCCGGGCAGTGGCCCGGCACTAGCCAGGCCAGCAAGCGAGTGGGCATGTGGGGGGTGGGGTGGTATGGCTGCGCAGCGGCATGCTGACGGCTTTTTTTTTTTAAGGTGTTTTCAGTGGTCAACTAAGGAAATAAAGTACTCGGTGGTGTGCCTGCACAGTCGGCCAGCACACACATACGCACACACACACACAAAAAAAAAGCCCAGTCAAAAGGGGCACTTTGGGCATGTAGGGGCAAAGGGGCAGGTGCTCAAGCACCCTCCGCCGCTCCCTCTGCACGTGCCTGGTTCCGAGCATGTCCAACCAGCGTGAGGCCCTGGGGATGACCCAGGACACGCTGTAAAGACTGTCTCTTGGCTGGCCTGGGAACGCCTTAGGATCCCACCGGAGGAGTTGGTTGAAGTAGCTAGGGAGAGGAAAGTCTGGGTTTTCCTAATAAAGCTGCTGCCCCACCGACCCGACCCCGGATTAAGCAGCAGATAACGGATGGATTGTTCCCCATCGACCAATTGTTACACCCCTTGTGGCTCTGCCCCTGGCCATGATGATTCAGAATCGGCACCTTTTCCCCTAGGATTTTTTTTTTAAGCTCTGGTAGTGGTGGGCTCCATCGGAGTGGGACAGCGTGGCGTTTCATATCATGACAAATAAGACGTTTTTGTAACAACATTTATTTTTTTCAAGAAGAACCATAACAAAGACCTATTTGCAAAGTTTGTATCCTGCCTGCACTTGATTTTCCTGGATTTTGTCAAAAAAAAAGCTAGTTGAAGGCTCTTTCATAACGGAAATCAGCAATGGGTGGTCACATTTATAGTCAATGTGAGGCATACTTCTAGTCCCCCTGCTGCCGGTTCCTCAGGTCTGTCTTCACCTACATAAGAATAAAAAGAAAAAGATCAAGAAAATGAAGATATATAAGCATCTCTAACTGACATTGTACAGTTCTGAACATTGTATAGTTGACCAAATGCCTTACTCTGTTCATTGCAGGAAAATCTCTCTCACAGTTCACTGTTGAGATGGGCACTGTCAACGCAATGGCCGACCGTTGGCTCAAGCAAGAGTACAGCCCTCCCCATTCATTAGTCAGTGATGCCATCTTTGACATCATGTTGACCTGGTCCATATTCTGAAACACATTCAATGGATTAGCCTATACTGTTTCAATTTTATGTTTTCACAGATTACATTACGTAAATTCAATTTAAGTTCTAAAGTGTTTTTCTGGAAGTTACTTATCTGATTGTTTTAAAATTACTCCCTAGTGCAGGGTTCACTAAATCCGGACCTCTGTGCAACTTTTCCTGTCGTGTTTTCCATCTCTCCCTCCTTCAACACACCTGAATCAAAATAATCAGGATCATTATCAGACTTCTGGAGAGGTTACTGATGACATATTCATTTGATTCAGGTGTGTTTGGGGAGAGAGACGTGGAAAACACGACAGGAAAAGTGGCACCGAGGTCCGGATTTAGTGAACCCTGCCCTTGTGCAAACTATATAAAAAAAATATAATAATAATAATAAGAATGATTTGCTTCAATGAGATGAAAAATACTTATTTCGCCATCTGTTTTGTAATGTTTGGGATAAAGAATATGCCAATTTACAAACATTTTACCTTTTTCAACACCGTAATTTAAGGTAAAAACAATACAATTATGATGAATAAAAGTAATTGTAATTAATGAGACCGTGATTTCCCGAATATAAGGCGCACCCGTGTATAATGTGCACCCCAAATTTACTTGTAAAATCTAGGGAAAATTATTGTACCCGTGTATAACGCGCACCCTAATTTTAGCACCAATAAATAGAAGAATACAGGAAAACAGAGCTCCTGTAATAAATGTTTCTTCCATGGATTGATACCGTAAAATAAAAGTGGTGATTTAGGTCGGAAATCAGAAGAGCGCATCGCTGTTGACTAGAATGTAACAATAGGAACTATTGTTATTTGGATTTGAGTTTCCCAAGGGACAGATATAGTTGACAGACACAGAAAGTTTGTGTTGTGTTACATTTGTTACGGTCCGAGTTGCAATAAATGTTGACTCAAATGAGTTCAAAAAACTAGATTCTGTGCTTTACGAAGAGTGAAAAAAAGCAGAATTTAACACAGACGAAATCATTCGACCAATCAGAGTGAAGTATTACCGTGTAGCGAGTTATAACAGAATTCACCGGCTGAACTTATGTTGGCACGTTGTATAGTTCCCAGGGGGAGGTATTTTGTTGAGGGAACA
Organism: Corythoichthys intestinalis; assembly: GCF_030265065.1. Lineage (NCBI taxonomy): Eukaryota > Metazoa > Chordata > Actinopteri > Syngnathiformes > Syngnathidae > Corythoichthys > Corythoichthys intestinalis. Next base: position 4,725,576 of record NC_080409.1, on the reverse strand, counting down.
GCCGGAAAGATAGTTATATTCCGCGGGTTGCATGTGAAACAGACATTGCTACCGTATTTTGTTGCAGCCTAAATGTCAATAAAGCAACACGGATTAGCTCCGTTGTTTGATACTCTGCCTCCGACTCCTTCCCTAGCTCGCCACGACCGAAACAAAATGGTGACGTCACGTACCGTAATGGTCGTCAACGGATCGCCGCATACTTTTCTTCAACACAACATGGCCGTGTCAATAAAAAAAAAAAATCGGTCTTTATATATATATATATAATATATTTATATTTTTGTTTCCATCCCTATACCCGTTTATCAGTTGATCTTGGGGAAAAAAAGTGTGTGTTACTATATTTGGGAAATTCCGGTAATTTGTGGTGACCCTTCGTTCTATGTTCATAATTCACCAATGGAACTAATGTGGGGTATGTTGTGTTCCGGGGGTGACTTTTTGTCGCGCGTTTCCTGCCGAGAGACTAGAGAGAGACAAGGGACACGAGCGGCCTAACACGGCAACACAAATTCAACTCAGTATGTGAGAAGACTCACCGACATTCATCCGCTACAAGTTGCACAATTCTTAATACTCACCTTGATTTATGTGGTACAGCCAGGTGCTTGAACTTGGCCATTTCTGTCCATGTTGCGTCCCAAGCAGATTCCCTTTTTGCTTAGTTCTTCTTCCTGGACTTAGTGCGCCTTCCTGATCTGCATCTCCAGCTGTGATCTTGCCTCATTCAGTTTTTGAAAATGTTATCTTAATATTAAAATACGTACAACGCTTGCCATAACCATATGGTTATTTCTACTCCTTGGAACCTGAGAGCTACAGTAAATACAGGGTGTTCCAAAATGTTTGACCCAATTTCGTAGGCCAATAATTTTGACAATTTTTGTTAGAATGACCTCAAATTTTCACAGCTTGTGTAGAAACGTTTCAAGTTTTTGTGTGTAATGTTTGGAATTTCTATCTTTTCAGGTTAAGAAATATCGTTCACTTCAAAAGAAAAGGCATTTTGCGCGTTAGAGTATGCTCGGACTCAGTCACCGAAGACAGTGCAGCGTGCCTTCTTCACAAATTTTGCAAAGAAGGCACCAACTAAACAACAAAACAGAGAATTACAGCTGCACTGCATGGAAACTGTTACCGAGGACCTGCTACAGTGAGTTTGGCACGAGCTCAAATACCGACTCGACGTGTGCAGAGTCACAGGCGGCGCTCATATTGAACATTTATGAAAATCTGTCATAGAACCAACAAATATTTCTACTTTTCTTTGTAAATTTAACCAATAAAACGTATGACCTTCAACATAAAATGTATTTAGTTTCATTAAGATTCATCAAGTAGTTTACGAAATGGGCATTTAGTATTGGGTCAACCATTTTGGAACACCCTGTACATTTGGAACTGAAGGGCACCAGGGAGCGTGAGCCTCACGTTCCAAAGTATTTAATTAGCACGCTAATTAAATATTTCAGAATGTGACGGTCTACATCACCACTACTATAATAGTCTTTTTGTTACCCTACCCCCCTCTTCAGATACCTTTCTCATTCCAAAGTACTTAACACTACTCATCTGAAATTAGAACGAGTGACGTCAGCAACGATCAAATGTTATGCTAGGACACCAGGTGTTTCCAATATTCGGTTTCGGCCAAGAATTTTGCTTTCGGTACACGCCTAATTAATTTCCTTCTTTTACTAACTAACACGTACTCTGTGACCTGGGCTAGCAGTATACTAGTTAAGACTCTTCAGAATTTGGACTGAACTTTTGCAGAAGGATTACTTTGTACATCATCCATTACCGTCCTATAGCTGGTGACATAGTTCATAGGGTCAACTCAAGCAAATCCCAGCAATTGCAAAGGAACATCCCTACATAGAGCGTGGAGTGAAATGTCATGGAATTAAGGTCAACTCCTGAAGCCATAACAGTACTTATATGAAAGCTACTTCTTATTTACCAGTCAAATAAGGGCGCTTTCACCTCAAATCAACAGGACCAGGGTCCAGCTGGAGAGCTACTTCTCAACAACACTTGCAAATGACTTGTTGAAAAGGTTCAGCATTCACACTGCGCCAGGCTAACTTTCCGAGTAGCATCACGTGGACCAAAGGCGCAGTCATTGAATGGACAAATAGAAGAGGAAATACCTCCCTCCTGGGAGGGGAGGGAGTGTGAAGCGTCACAGCACCACACTGTGACGTAATGTAGCATAAATTAAGTCGCCACTCGGCCAGCGCAGGGGTCAGTCCCTCCCGGCTCTATGCTGAGCGAACTGGAGTACAGTGATATGAAAAAGTATCTGAACCTTTTGGAATTTCTCAGATTTCAGCATAAAATCACCATCAAATGTGATCTGATCTTTGTCAAAATCTCACAGATGTAAAAACAGTGTCTGCTTTAACTAAAACCACCCGAACATTTATAGGTTTTTATATTTGAATGGGGATAGCATGCAAACAATGACAGAAGGGGAAAAATAAGTAAGTGAACCCTCTGAGACTTAAAGAACAATTGAAACCAATTTTTTCCAAACAATTTAAGTCAGTTGTGTGCCCAATCACTGATGAGTGGTTTAAAGCTGCCCTGCCGACTATAAAACACACACCTGATAAGAATTGTCTTGATGAGAAGCATTGTCTGATGTGCATTATGGCTCGGTCAAAAGAGCTGTCTGAAGACCGGCGATCAAGGATTGTTGATTTGTTTAAAGCTGGGAAAGGATACCATCTACCATCTCTTAAACTCTGGATGTTCATCCATCGACAGTCAGAAAAGTTGTATACAAATGGAGTTTAGCACTGTTGCTTCTCTCCCAAGGAGTGGCCGTCCACCAAAGATGACGCCAAGAGTTCAGCGCAGAATACCCAGAGAGGTAAAAAAAGAACCGAAGAGTGTCTGCTAAAGACTTACAGAAATCACTGGCACAGTCCAATATTTCTGTGCACACATGAACTCTATGTAAAACTATGGCCAAGAAAGGTGTTCATGGGAGGACTCTGCAAAGGAAGCCACTACTGTCAAAAAAAAAAAAAAATCTTGTTTAATGTTCGCAAAAAGCCACTTGGACACTCCACAGAAGTTTTGACAAAATATGTTGTGGAATGATGAAACCAAAATTGAATTGTTTGGGAGTAACACACAACTTCATGTGAACATTTGGAACAGCTCACCAACATCAACACATCATCCCCACCGTGAAGCATGGTGGAGGGAGCATCCTGATATGGAGCTGTTTTGCTACCTCAGGGACTGGACAACTTGCAATCATTAATGGAAGAGGGAATTCAAAAGTTTATCAAGATCTTTTGTAGGAAAACCTCAGGTCAACTGTCAGACAGTTGAAGCTAAAAAGAGGATGGATGCTGCAACAAGACAGTGATCCAAAACACAGAAGTAAATCAACTTCAGAATGGTTTCAGAAGAACAAAATGCACGTTCTGGAGTGGCCAAGTCAAAGTCCGGACTTGAACCTCATTGAGATGCTGTGGCATTACCTAAAGACAGCCATTCATGCCAGACATCCCGGAAATCTGGCTGAACTACAGCAGTTTTGTAGAGATGAATGGGCCAAGATTAGTCCTGATCAATATTCCAGACTGATCTGCAGCTACAAGAAGTGTCTGGTTGAAGATACCCTGCTTGCAGTATCACAGCCTGGAGCATCACAGTTCCAGGCTGTGACGCTGCACATAAATTAGCAAAAACGCACCCTGTTCCGGTGGGTGCGCTTAAAGCGGACCGAGACCCACAATTTATGAGCAGACCAGAGTCCGTTTGTTTGGTCCGAACAAGTGTTCGGGTACGCGTTCACATTTACAAAACGAAGCAGACTATCTGAGAAAAAACTCAGGTCCGTTTAAAATGAACCAAACAGTGCTAGTGTGAAAAGTCCAACAACTACAGTACAGTATCTGTATGTCGACATTCTGCTAAAGTGATTTTAACTGACGGGTTGGACTTGTCAAACGCACTTGTAGCACACAATAGCACATTATGCCTGTTAAATTGTTTTCCAGCCAACACTCATCTCCTCTGTCTGCATCTGAAATGAATTAATCTGCCTTGGAAGAGAATTATTCATGAATTTATCTGCTCATTGGAATGGTTAGTCTTGTTTTGCATCACAGCTCTCCCCTGATGCCGTTCTGCTGGGACTGTCTGTCAGAATCATCCACTTTTAATGGCACCACTTCACCAAAACAACAAAAGACACTAAAAGTTTGCTTTTTTTTTTTTTAGACAATTTTTTTTTTTTTAAATATAATTAAACCTTCTTAAAGGATATTATTATAATCCCTTTTCCCAGCAGTTATTACAGAGACTTTGTTTCTCTGTTGTTTTGTTTATTTTCAACAGTTAGTTTGTCATTCCGCGGTGGGACGGAGGTGAGTGTAGGTTAATGATGAAACCCCAAAAATGCGATGATTGAAATGTGTTTAGATATCAGAGCTAGAGTCCCAGATGGATCCCAATTCCAGATGTCTACTTCTCTCTTATTGAGAAGAGCGGGTTCAGGAGTTTATTCTTGGTCCTTTGAGGAAAAGCATTAGCAGCTTATTATGCAGCTACATTGATAGCTGGACTGTGTGTTTTAAAAAAAAAAATAATAATCCCGAGGTGGTTTGGCAGTGTCTGGAAAAGACATAAAAATGGACTAAAAACAGTAATAAAGGTTAGCAGAATACTTGCAAATAGAGGAATACCGATATGGGATTTTCAAATGCCAATGTCGATATCTAACAAAAGATGCAGGCGATTGCCGATATCCAAAGCCAATTTTGTAAGCCGATATTTGAGGCTGATATACCATATTTTCCGCACTATAAGACACACCTAAAAGCCTTCAATTTTCTCAAAAGCAGACAGTGCGTCTTATAATCCGATGTGCCTTATACTGTATATGGATCAATATTGGTTAATCATGGCATGACATTCCCTTTAGCGCCGCAGCATCTAGTGCAGGGGTGGGCAAACCGGTCCTCGAGGGCCGCAGTGGGTCCTGGTCTTTGTTCCAACTGACCCAGCACAGATAGTTTAACCAATGAGGTTTCAGCAGAAATGAGAAGCACCTGACTGCAATTGACTGATTGCACTTGTAAAACAGCAGATTGGTGAAAAGGTGTGCTCTTAATGGGTTGCAACAAAAACCCGCACCCACTGCGGCCCTTTGTGGAATAGTTTGCCCACCCCTGATCTAGTGGATGTATAAAGCAACCCAAACAACTACTACTGCGTCTTTTAATGTGGTGCGCCCTCTATATGAAAAGTTTTTAAAGTAGGCCATTCATTGAAGGTGCGCCTTATACTCTGATGAGCCTAATAGTGCAGAAAATAAGGTACCTATTATTATTATTGTTTTTTTGGATCACGTACATTATGAAAAGCGATTTTTAAAATTTTGCTTCAAGAGCTTCAAATTTTCAATGATGACCTGAGACTTAAATGATTAGTTTGGGCTAGTGCTGACATGATAAAATGTCTGAGTGAGTGCCCGTCCGAGACTGGTGATTCCATACTTTTTGCTAGGGGTTGTATCGTATATGTCACACAATTGAAATTATGTCTTTCATCGGTCAATTCCAATGACATATATGTCAGACAATTCCAATGACATCTTTATCCATCAGAAATAACTGTCAGTTCTATTGATGCATTAACGTAATTTGTGGAGGGATGGGTGGGGTGCAACCACGCAATAATCCAAACCGGCCACCACAACCCCCTCCAATTTTAAATCACAGTTACAGACTACAGTGGTACCTCGACATACGATTGCATCGACGTACGATCCTATCGACATCCGACGTAAAATTTGTCATTTGTCTCGACATATGACGACATGCTCAAAATACGACGATTTATTACAGCGTCACAATCCCATCGTTTTCGCGCAGGACGGACGCACCAGGGATTCTCTTGTGACAGAAATCGACACGGGTCCCAAGAAGGTCAGTGCACGTGGTGAAAATAGGAAAAAGGTGACGCTTACTATTGAAATTAAGAAGGAAATGATAGGAAATAATGAGCGTGGTGTGCGCATCAGTGAACTGGCTCGACAATACGGCCGGAAAATGTCTGCGACCTCGACGGTCCTCCTCCGACCTCCGTTCGCCAATTTATTATTAGTTAAAGTGACAGTTATTATGATTGTAACATCGGCAAGGAAGTCGCCAGCGTGGTCAGGTTTAAAATCATTTATTTCGGAACTTGTGCAACACAACACAGCTATTGTCCGCCGTAACTGACGTCACAACAACAGAACATGGAAAGAGAAAGTAAAAACACTTCCGCAGCTCTCTTTTTCTCGTCAGTCATACGGTGCGTTAGGAGCAACATGCAAAACACAACCGCCACATTAGAAACCGATTCAGGTGTTTTGGGAGGGACACAGATGGGGCAGCCACACAGTTTTTTGACCACCTAAACCGTTTGAATAGTTTAATACACTTACAAGACTTATGACCACAGACCACTGAAAACAACTTAAGTCACTTGCAATAAGAAATTCCTGACCCTTATTTGGATTGTGAAATGCCTGGATCGGAATAAACAACAACTGGATCATTATCAGACGGTGCGTCTGAAATTTTACACCCTGATTCGGCCAGATACTTGGACATTGAAAGCCAGTACGTTTACATTATTATTGTAATAATTCCGACTTTTATTTATAATGTATTTGTTTTGCTATGTGTAATTGCTATTTGTAATTGAACCTGCAATATTTATGAAGGATTTGGCGTAGGTTTTTTGCGTTGCGGAAAGAATTCTTATGGGAAAATCACACTTGACATACGACCATTTCGATTTACAAATTACGTCCTGGAATGAAATGAATTCGTGTGTAGAGGTACCACTGTACTTAAGATGATTATTAAGGATAAAAATACGACAATGTGGTAGATTTTCGCAACAATATTCAAAAATAGTGACACTATTCTTTCCTCTCACCCCTCCCCTCCGTGCTCAGATTTGTTTTTGTCCACTATGGACTTGTGTGTCCCTCTGTGTGTTACACATTCACAGTGGTATAACAAAGAGACCTGCTCAACCAACAATTTAAAATTGTTGGTTTGAGAAAATGAAAACGTCTCCCCAGCAGGAGGAAGGATACTAAGGATACTGCTAGGGCTCTAATCCCGCGCATCACTCACAAGTAAGCTTGCCAACTCCGTAATTGGTAGAGCCGGTCGGCCTGATAATATTCATCCTTTAATTTTTTTTTTCTGTACGTAAAAAGTCATTTAAAATAAATAAATAAATAAATAAATAAAAATGTAATTATCATATTTTGCTAATTTTGCCCAAAACTGAATTAATTAGGTACATATTTGAACGTGAGGAATAAGCGGCATGGAAAATGGAAATGATATGATACGATACGATACAGTGGTATTTTTATAAAGAAACCACACACATACAGTGTTATGAAAATGTATATGAACCTCTTGGAATTTCTCACATTTCTGTATAAAATAACCATCGAATGTGATCTGATCTTTGTCAAAATCCCACAGATGAAAAAATTGTCTGCTATAACTAAAATCACCCAAACATTTATAGGTTTTCATATTTTAATGAGGACAGTATGCAAACAATGACAGAAGGGGAAAAAATAAGTAAGTGAACCATCACATTTAATATTTTGTGTCCTGCCTTTTTGGCAGCAATAACTTCAGCCAGGCACTTCCTGTAGCTGGAGATCAGTCTGGCACATCGATCAGGACTAATCTTGACCCATTCTTCTCTACAAAACTGCTGTAGTTCAGTCCGATTCCAGGGATGTCTGTCATGAATCGCTGTCTTTAGGTCATGCCACAGAATCTCAATGGGGTTTAAGTCCGGACTTTGACTTGGCAACTCCAGGACCTGTATTTTGTTCTTCTGAAACAATTCTGAGGTTGACTTACTTCTGTGTTTTGGATCATTATCTTGTTGCAGCAACCTTCCTCTTTTTAGCTTCAACTGTCAGACAGACGGCCACAGGTTTTCCTGCAAAACATCCTAGATAAACTTTAGAATTCATTCTTCCATTAATGATTGCAAGTTGTCTAGGCCCTTAGGCAGGAAAACAGCCCCAAATCCTGATGCTTCCTCCCCCATGCTTCATGGTGGGGATGAGGTGTTGATGTTGGTGAGCTGTTCCATTTTTCCTCCACACATGACGTTGTATGTTACTCCCAACAATGTTACTCGCAACAATGTTTTTTTAGACAGCAGTGGCTTCCTTCATTGAGTCCTCCAATGAACACCATTCTTGGCCATAGTTTTACATATAGTTGATGTGAGCAATGAGATATTGGACTGTGGCAGTGATTTCTGTTAGTCTTTAGCAGACACACTAGGGTTCTTTTTTACCTCTATGAATATTCTGCACTGAACTCTTGGCGTCCTCCTTGGTAGACAGCGACTCCTTGGGAGAGAAGCAACAGTGCCAAATTCTATCAATTTGAAGAAAACGTCTCTGACTGTCGATTGATGAACAACTTTTAGAGATGTTTTTGTATCCTTTCCCAGCTTTATACAAATCAACAATCCTTGATCGCAAGTCTTCAGATAGCTCTTGATGGAGCCATGATGCACATCTGACAATGCTTCCCATCGAGACAATCCTTACCAGGTGTGTGTTTCATAGTCGGCAGGGCAGCTTTAAGCCACTCATCAGTGATTGGGCACACACCTGACTTAAATCGTTTGGTAAAACTTGGTTCAATTGCTCTTTAAAGTGCCTGTGACACGAAAAGCATGTTTATTTCGTAATACTTATTACTTATTACGGTATTTTATGCTCCTGAATGAAATGGACCCCTTGGATGTGTGAAATAACGATCGATATACTATTATTTATTCAATTTTTTTAATCCCGCGCTGCGAAAATGACAGACTTCTGCCTTCTGTCTTGCATTGAGGAAGAGGGCGCTGTGACATGTACGGGTGAGGGAGTCCTCTTCGCTATACAGCCGTACTGTTGTATGAGAAGGACTAAGGATTCAGCTGATTTTGCGGATTAATTCGTTTATTTTTTTCATCACGCCAGCCAAACGGCTGCAGAAAAATCTTGCTTTACAAGGGAGAGGTGTGTGAGGCTTTTGGGGGTTTCAAAAGGTTCCCATTCACCGGTGGATATTGGCTAAAACAAGCCCTACTACTGTGGGACCATGGGACTTACGAGGAAGTGAGTAAACATCGTGTTTTGTATTATGTCAAATACTGGGATCATTTTAATATGTAGGTGGCTTGCATTTTGTGGCTGACATGCTCCTTGTCCCCCCGGCCGACGACCGGCGGCTTATCGCACATCCCCCTGCCGGGAGAGCACTATACTCGGCTTATTGCCCTCTTCATGTGCCCGGTGTTCTGTCAAATTTTCCGACCGATCGGAAATTGCAACTTGGAGTCAAAAATAGCCGCGAATACAGCGATTACAAAGTAAACACTACAAACTTTCTTTAAATAAAGGACTTTTTACATTTGATCATGGATGGGCATGTAAAAAGCTCTCCTCATTCACATATTGTCATGTTAGCTGCATAACAACTGCAGCCACCCTCCTCTTAGTAGTCTCTCGCTGTTTACGACTTCGCCGTGTAGTAAAGCATTATTTTGCCATATTCATGTAACCATTTGGCAGCTACACGCTCCTCCAACGTCGGCCGGTTTGTCCGGCGGTCATTGTCCAGCTGCTTCCCTGCAAACGAACCCTCTGCCCTCAGCAGGGGAACGACGAGCTCTAACTTGTTCGCCGCCAGGCGGTTTGCCGATCAGCGAAGACAATCGACAACCCAGTCGTCATGTGAAAATCCGGGCTAGTTATGTGTGATTTTCCGCTTCGAAGACTTTGAAACATCACTCGGTTCGGGTTAGCATGTCGGCTAGCTGTCACGCCTCTTGGTTTGTTTAACTTCTCCAAAGCCAGGGAAGGGAAATGACATAAGCCCGACTTAGGTGGCATAAAATATCGTTCGGGAGGTGCGACAGTAAAGGAAAAGTCGACAGTTTTGACCATTATGGAGTCATTTTGCCATGTCGTCCTGAATTAATGCATTCTAAATATTTCATATTCCATTTAGCACAAGACTGTTATTTGTCACGACCATGCCATTTATTATTATTGGGGGAAAATACTTGGATAAACAGAATATCCTGTAAAAATATTTGAGTAGAGAGACTGAAACAATGACATTTTGCGGCTCTCTTCGTCGCGTTTTCCTCGTTCTGAATAATTCCTCCTCAATGGGCTGAATAGTAAAACCGATGAAACCATTCTCCCGCTGAAGTCATCCACCTGTTGGGGACGCTAGAGCCCTATAATGGTAGGCGTGGCTGACCGGCATCTTAAAATACTAATTTCTCGTCATCTGCGCTTTGCTAAATTGTTGTATATAATCGAATTGTCTCAAAATATGATTGTAATTCACACAATAATGCTATTTAAGAATTTTTTTCTCCTGTCGTACGCACCTTAAGTATCCTTCGGTAGATGATTCACTTACTTATTTTTAAATATGAAAACCTATAAATGTTTGGGTGGTTTTAGATAAAGCAGACACTGTTTTTACATCTGTGTGATTTTGACAAAGATCAGATCACATTTGATAGTTATTTTATACAGAAATGTGAGAAATTCCAAGAGGTTCATATACATTTTCATAACACTGTATGTGTGTGGTTTCTTTATAAAAATACCTCTGTATCGTATCGTATAATATCATATTATTCAAATATGTACCTAATTAATTCAGTTTTGAGCAAATTTATTAAAATATGATAATTACGTTTTTTTTTTTCTTCTTTAAATCACTTTTTACGTACAGAAAAAGAAATATTAAAGGATGACCATTATCAGGCCGACCGGCTCTACCAATCATGGAGTTGGCAGTTTTATGCAGAAATGTGAGAAATTCCAAAAGTTTCAGATACTTTTTATACCACTGTAGAAGCAATGCCAGCAATGCCAAGGCAAAGGGTATAAAATAATGATATATATATATATATATATATATATATATATATATATATATATATATATATATATATATATATATATATATATATATATATATATATATATTTTTTTTTTAATTAAATTAAAAATTAATTATATGCATGTGTATTTTTCAGCCTTTCAGTTTGGGTTCTTCGGCCAGGCGTTTCCAGTTTTTTTTTTTCAGCCAGGAATTTTGCTTTCGGTGCATCACCACTATTAAGACTGAAGGTATTTTTATTCGTCCTGTGCCGTCACGGTTCATGCACAATCGCATAATTAAACGATTATTTTTTTGTTTCCTCACGGCTTTGTTCCAGCTTTGAGTGTTTGCCCAGTGTGAAGTGGAGTTTGACAACTGCGCTTCAAGGTGTTTCAAAACATTTAGTATCAGTAAAACCTAAAAGGGAGAGCAAAATAAAAGTGGAGACTTGCCTGAGGGAGGCAAACCAAGACTTTGTTTACTGCCAGGCAAACTTAAGTCCTCGGGCCCTGTTGCATGAGCAATTGTTGAGATGAGCTGGCTGTTCGCCAAAGTTGGAGTAAATCAGCACTGTCAGTAAGCAACAACAACATGGGGTGGGGGCCATTTACGTTAGGATGGCGGGGAGTGCGTGTTTGTGTATGCGATCGACGTAGAGATATTGGGCAAGCAGAGAAGTAAAAGGGTGGTGGTGTGGCTGAAAGCTGGGGGATGGAAGAAAACTTAGAATAGTGTGGAGAGAGAGAGAGAGAGAGAGAGAGAGAGAGAGAGAGAGAGAGAGAGAGAGAGAGAGAGAGAGAGAGAGAGAGAGAGAGAGAGAGAGAGAGAGAGAGAGAGAGAGAGAGAGAGAGGGGAAAAAAAGGAGGGAAAATAAGGGAGGACCAGGTCTTCTGTTGTGAAACATGAGCTCGGAAAAAAAGAAACCCTCAGCGTTTAACACTCTACCCAATGTTTTTGCAGTTGTTACTGTTCGAAGGAGGACCGTTGCGTGAGACACACACACGAATGAGCGTAATTGTCCCAGTGCCCCACCCCTGTTGCTTTGCTTGTTTTTCTTCCTCATCGTCATCCCCTTTTGCTGTTATCAAGGTGAGGCGCTAACCTGACAGGCAGCCTGCCTCGTGTCGGTGGCGTCCCGCTAGGCCGCCTGCGTACGTGCCTTTGCCACTGCTAGGAAGACGCTTCTAGAGAGCGGGCATGAAGTGAGCTCGTCTCTCATTACTGCACACCTCAGGCCTCGGCGGAGCCGAGGGCTTCTCATGTGTTTTTGGGAAACCACACGGGCTGTGTATTTTTATCTCTGCTACAGGAATCTTTTTTTTTTTTTTCCCTTCCTGCCAATTAGTTCTCAACAATGACCCCACTTGTTTATGTAGTGTCTACTGAGTGACATCTCCCTGATAATTAGGCTGGGCTTGTGTCTTTCTCAGCTACACGCCAAGTGCATGATTTTCTTTTCAGTGTGGAGAGACAGCTGCCCACTGTGTGAAGGCGTACAGGGCGTATTGCTTAATTGGCTCCAAATGGCTTGTGTATGAGTATGAAAAGTGATAGAGCTGGAATATAGAGGGGTGAACAATAGCCAGCAGGAGACAGAGAAGACAAGTTCAGCAGGTTCATGAGCGCTACTCTGAGGACTTAAATCCCTCCCCTTGACCACAGGATACAAGAGTTTGTGAGTCAGAGATTTCTGTGTGTGTGTGTGTGTATATGTGTGCATATGCATGTGTGTGTCACAGCTGTGAGGCCGCGAGTGACTGCAGCTCAACAAAGCGCCGAGCAAAGCTGGCCTGCTCTTAGTAAACAAAGGGAACTCACAGTGCTGTATAGCGACTGCCCAACCTCCCTTTCACACAGCAAGTAACGAAAAGAACCAGTGGAGCACAGCGGATTAAAAGAAAGAGGGTGTAAGATAAAGTTTTAATATTGAGGAGAAAACTAATTATTACGTTTGCGCTACAAATATGACGTATACTTAATACAATGTCATCAAATGGTTGTTTTACAGTCTATAAAACTCTTCCCTCCCCCTTCCCACATCTCCCCTTGGTAGGGTGGGAGGCTGTTCATCTCAAGCTAAGGTCCTCTACCATCGGCCGGGGAGCTTGAGGGTCCTGCACAGTATCTTTGCTGTTCCTAGGACTGCGTTCTTCTGGACGGAGACGTCTGATGTTTGTCCAGGTATCTGCTGGAGCCAGTTCTTCAGTGTGGTGGACATGGACCCCAGTGGTCCTATGACCACATGCACTACTGTCGTTTTCACTTTCCAGGCTCTCTTTAGCGCTTTCTTGAACCCTTAGTATTTCTCGAGTTTATGTAGTTCCTTTTTCCTGATATTGCCATCATCCACCGTTGGGGATGGCTACATCGATCACAACGGCGTATCCATGATCACAATCTCCGGCTGGTTGGCCACGACCATCTTATCTGTTTGTATCTGGAACTCCCACAGCATTTTAGCCCTCTCATTTTCCACCATCCTGAGAGGTGTTTCCAATTGCGATCTAGGGGTCTCCAGTTCATACTCAGCACAGATGTTTCTCAATACTATACCAGCTACTTGATTATGGCGTTTCATGTACAGTGGTATGATAAAGTATCTGAACCTTTTAGAATTTCTCACATTTCTGCATCAAATCACCATCAAATGTGATCTGATCGTTGTCAAAATCACACAGATGAAGAAAAACTGTCTTCTTTAACTAAAACCACCCAAATATTTATAGGTTTTCAAATTTTAATGAGGATAGTATGTAAACAATGACAGAAGGAAAAATAAGTAAGTGAACCATCACATTTAATATTTTTTGCTTTTTTTGATCAAAGAACTGTCTGAGGACTGAGAAGCAAAATTGTGAGGAAGCATGGGCAATCTCAAGGCTACAAGTCCATCTCCAAAAACCTGAATGTTCCTGTGTGTACCGTGCACAGTGTCATCAATAAGTGTAAAGCCCATTGCACTGTGGTTAACCTCCCTAGATGTGGACGGAAAAGAAAAATTGACGAGAGATTTCAAAGAAAGATTGTGCGGATGATGGATAAAGAACCGTGACCAGTTCAAGCTGTCCGGCAGTCCGAGGGTACAACAGTGTCAACCAGTACTATCTGTCGGCATCTGAATGAAAAGGGACTCTATGGTAGGATACCCAGGAAGACCGCACTCCTGACCCAGAGACATAAAATGCCAGGCTGGAGTTTGACAAAACTTATCTGACAAAGCCAAAAACATTTTGGCTTTTCGCTTTGCTGCCTCTGGCACTGGACTGCTTGACAGTGTGCATGGCATTATGAAGTCTGAAGACTACCACCAGATTCTGAAGCATAATGTAGGGCCCAGTGTGAGAAAGCTGGGTCTCCCTCAGAGGTCATGGGTCTTCCAGCAGGACAATGACCCAAAATACACTTCAAAAAGCACTAGAAAATGCTTTGAGAGGAAGCACTGGACACTTCTAAAGTGACCAGCAATGAGTCCAGACCTGAATTCCATAGAACACCTGTGGAGAGATCTGAAAATGGCAGTTTGGATAAGGCACCTTAAAATCTCAGAGACCTGGACCAGTTGGCCAAAGAAGAATGGTCTACAATTCCAGCAGAGCATTGTAAGAAACTCAATGATGGATATCAGAAGCGTTTGTTCGCAGTTATTTTGTGTAAAGGTTGTGTTACCAAGTATTAGGCTGAGGGAGCTTTTGACTTTTGTCCAGCCCATTTTTGGAGTTTTTTGTAAAATGATAAAGATTGCTTTTCATTCTCTTTCGTGTTTTTTCTTGCAAGCAAAATAAATGAAGATATTACTACCAAAGCATTTGTAATTGCAATCATTTTCTGGGAGAAATTTAGCATTATCTGACAGAATTGCACGGGTGCCAATATTTTTGGCCAGCAGTGTATATTGTGCAGGCCTATGTCATGTGATACATTAAAACTGTTCAGACCAATAGGACACTCAGATCCCCATTCTCTGTGTCAAACAGCTGAACAGGACCGTTTAAAATGAATAAATAAAGAACCACTGCCCTAATGGTTTTAGTTTTGTCCAATGCTTAATTTAAAGTTACTCAGTACTTCTTTCAAAAAGTAACCGAGTTAGTAACTGAACTGAACTGAGTCCTTTTCACACTCATATGCAGAGAAATTCCCATTTTAGGTGACGCGGGATTTGCTCGGGTCATTGCTTTCACGCATGAAAAGATGTAAAGATGAAAAGATGAAGCGGGTTGGACGCTTTCACAGACTTGTCCCGTGTTGCCCACTGGCACTCTCTGTGCGGGGATGGCTGCTGGAGCGATTTTATAAACCGGACATATACGTGTTTTTTGGTCAGCATCGGCTGTCAAACTGTTGGTCAAATCATGTCTTGTTCCGGAGGGAGCATTCCCAACGTCCTAACTCCAGCCAATTTAAGCTCATCCAGACTGTAAGTGGTGGCAAGTGGTAAAATGGGGCCTAAAAAAATCAGAGGGGGAATGAATGCCCGGCCCAACCCGGCCCGAGCCCGTTTAATTAACTACATTTGTAGGCCCGAGGCCGAATCTCCCCCACCCCCCCCCCCTGAAATTTTATCTTTTATTTGTATATTTGTAGGCTAAAGCACAAACCCCTGAATTTTTATGTTTTATTTGTGGGGACTCAGGATAAGGATGAAAAGGATGGGATGTGCCAGTCAGACCTGGAAAGCACTGCTTGCTGCATGGGAAAACGGACTGGTTGCGTTTTGTGTGATCACATTTGTGACGATGCCTGTGTCTTTTGTAACGAATTCTCAGTTGGTAGGAAAAAAAAATCACAAGTTTTCTCAATGTTAAAATAGTCTACATATTTTTATGATCATTTTAAATGCATTTACAAATGAAATAAGGCTGGAAAAGTCTGTTAAACATAAATAAACAGATGCGGTTTTGCGGAGACACAGAGGGGAATATTAAAAAGGGGGCATGGTACCCTCTGGCTCTGCACTTATACTGTTTGCAATGACCATACAGCGCCTTCGCTTTTTTATCCAAATTATTTACAAGTATTTCTTTGTTTAACATCCATAAATCGTTTGAGTATACATATATAAATATATATTTATTTTAAAAAGTTAACGAGTGAGAACCCTGGCCCGGCCCGACCCGAATGTGCTATTTGGACATTTTAATTTATGTTTTCAGTTTAATTTAGCTCTTTCCGGCTTGCTATGTTTATAATTGCGATGTTTGTTTACCGCTTTGCGTTTTACTGTGAAGAGGGAGGAAGTAACGACCGGCCCGCTATGATATTTACATTTATCAGCCATCGTGCTGTGGCCCTGGAATGTAACGCCTGCTTTCACACACACCGCTTCCCGGGTAAGTCCCGGACATGACACTAGGACGCGACCCATGAAATGTCCACGTAATCTCAGACACGGGAAATTGTTTTCACATACAACTGCTACACGGATTAATCCCAAAACATTCACGGTGTTTCGGAGTATGTGAAAGGGGCTGTAGCGAAGCGTTTGACTCTTTGTCAACATTACAATACAAAGCAAAACATTTTTTTTTTTTTTAAGTTTTTATATTATTATCCGCCCAAATAAGCCCCGGAACACAGGGACGCCAAAATCAAGAGGTGGCGGATCCTGTTTCGGCGTGTTCTGGCACAAATTAACCCCTGGTTTTGTCCCATTCATTAACAGTGTGTTCATGTGAAAACAAAGTTTTCAATCTTTTTATGTGGGTAATGAATGACCAGTTAAAGGGTACTCTGCCCTTCACCCAAAGTCATTTAGGATAGGATCCAGAACTGATCTTGAACAGGATAAGTGGTAGAGAAAATTGATGGATGCCTTTGTTTTTTCTTGTGTGGGCAGCGCTACCATAGAGTATGCCAGCCTAACAGGCTGACCTAATGACAGACTGCACCATCCAGCATCTGGAATACAGGCAGTTTGACTCATCTTCCTTCAGTAGTCACGGAGCATGAACTTAATTGAAAGTGAGTAATTCTTCACGCATTAAAACTAACATGATCTTTTTCTCAGAGGAGCCATATTCATCTTCAATTGTTATCCTCAGCTCAAGTAGCTCAGATAAATAGGTAAGCTGGCAATGGAACATTAAGTGATTGTCTGTGTGGTGGTGTTAGGAGCTATTTGAGAAGTTCTTTTGTCTGCAGGGGTGGGGGGTGCTGGGATGGAGTGTGTCAACTCTGCGACTGCTAGTGCAGAGCAGGTGCTGAGGTGCATGTCAACGCCACTTTGCTGTTATCCTCTCGCTCTTACGCAGCAGCCTAATTCACTTAGCGTACTGCATCTCGAGCAAGTTGAAGCCGTGGTTGGATTTGTCGGTCTTTAGCCCGAACAGAAACCCGCCGAGTAGAGTCAGGCAAGTAGGAGTTAAGCTTTCGTGTTTTGATTGACTTTGCAGACATAAACAAGAGCCGCACTTGTGCGTGACCTCTGAGCCGACCTCAGAGATAGAGCTCCTCTAATGGGTGTCTCTTTCAGCAGGAGGCCAGTCCAGTGGAACAGAGGAGCTATTGTTTGGCCCCGGGGAAGCCAATTCTCTCCCCATTAAAGAGCTGAGCCAAGATGAGAAGACCATTGGGTCCACGAGGCTGCGTGAAACAGCCAGGCAGATCACTAACATCTTTAGCAGAATCTCACATTTTCTCTGTAATATATGCAAAATCAAGCAAATATGACACGTGTCCTGCGTTCCCTCACGTAACACACCCAAAACGGGATTAGGAGTGGAACAGTTGTGTACCCGAAGCTAAGCATGAGGAAAGAAGCAGTTTTTCTAGTCTCTAACCACATCCTGCGCTTACGTTTGCATTGATGGGGTGCAGACAAGAGTGTTTTCTTCCCCTAGCAAGCGACCAAACAGGTGAGTCAGGTATTAACGATGCGTGAAACCGTACCTGGCGCATATGACAATACAGTGCCACGTGTCTGCCCCGAGGTTACGGACTGGATGACATAGCAGCATGCTTGGAAACCAAACAAAAATAAAACGTGTACATCCACAAGCCACAGTGTTAGTACTTTGATCAATTTAGGATCCAAATGTGCTCCATTTTAAATGACACTGTAACCATTTAACAATGTTTATTATTGCAGATGATGTTTGTTGTAAAACTACAGCATTGCACCCAGAGTTGTATTTACTCTTCTATCCAGGCACATGATAGAGACATAATATGAAAAACAGCTCTGAGCGTGATGCAGCTCACTGCTATTTTACAAAGCGGCAATCTTAAACCACAATAATAAGCACATTGATGAACAGGAACAATATTCTCATTGAGGACATAAACAAAAACAAATACAACTTGCATCTGCCATATAGGCCTAGCTACAATAACCTTTCGACAGGCTAGAGTGCGAATTCCAAAACCGGAAAAAACTAACATAAAGAGTGCCAATTATTGCATGTTTGCAACTTTTGAAGGTAATCTTCAATGGTTATTAGCATTACAAAAAAAAAAAAACAAAAAAAAAAAGCAGTGACGACCCTAAAATCAAAAGTCTTAAAAACAAATCTTGATGATCCTTGAAAATCAAACTAATGTATTTATTACTCAAATCTTATTCTCATAGTAGATACGCAGATTTTATGAGGTACATTTACCAGTGATAAGCTGTGGAGTTTCATGTTTATGTGTGTCAGGAGCAATCAATCACTTTCATGCCTTGAGGGCATCCATGCTGCGGTGTAACAAATCTGTATAAGCTCAGCAGCCTGTGCCTTAATGCAGTGTGAGGTAACTCTCATTCTGTTGTCATGCAACACTTGCTCATGTATGTGTGGAGGGCAGGCAACAGTTATTGGAGAGGTTTGGAAGCCCCGCTGTGCTTGCTAAATTAATGACCTAACAGCAGGAGGGACATGATTTGGACAGCTAGGCCAGCCTAACAAGCCTTTTTAGCCTCCAAACACAGAATTAATCCTTTTTAGGGGAAAAAGTTTATATGACTAGTGTTGTCAATCTTACTTTAAAAAAGTAATTAGTTACAGTTACAAATGACTCCTCCCAAAAGGTAATTGAGTTAGGAACTCAGTTACTTCATTGTAAGAGTAATTAGCTACTCAGCAAAGTCAATAAGTAATGTTCTACACCTTATTACATTATACATTTTATAAAATTGACACGCCTCTACAGCATTGCGTGGACATCGGGGACAGTGCCTCTGGAATGACAGACCCTTTTTAAGAAGGGGGACTGGAGGGTGTGTTCCAATTATAGAGGTATCACAATCCTCAGCCTCCCCAGTAAAGTCAATTCAGGGGTGCTGGAGAGGAAGGTCCGTCGGGAAGTCGAATCCCGGATTCAGGAGGAGCAGTGTGGTTTCGTCCCGGCTGTGGAACAGTGGACCAGCTCTACACCCTCGGCAGGATTCTCGAGGGTGCATGGGAGTTCGCTCAACCAGTCTACATGTGTTTTGTGGATTTGGAGAAGGCGTTCGACTGTGTGCCTCGGGGAGTCCTGTGGGGGATGCTCCAGAGTACAGAGTACCCAGCCCCTTGGTAAGAGCTGTTCCGTCCATGTACGACCAGTGTCCAGTTTGGTCCGCTTTGCCGGCAGTAAGTCGAATTCGTTCCCAGTGAGGGTTGGACTGCGCCAAGGCTGCCCTTTGTCCCCGATTCTGTTCATAATTTATATGGACAGAATTTCTAGGTGCAGCCAATGTGTTGAGGATGTCCGGTTTGGTGGCCTCAAAATTGCATCTCTGCTTTTTGCAGATGATGTGGTGCTGTTGGCTTCATTAAGCCGTGACCCCCAACTCTCATTGGAGCGGTTTGCAGCCAAGTGAAGCGGTTGGGATGAAGATCAGCACCTCTAAATCCGAGACCATGGTCCTCAGCCCGAAAAGGGGTATCTTGGGGTCTTGTCCACAAGTGAGGGTAGGAGAGAGCGGGAGATGAACAGACGGATCGGTGCAGCGTCTGCATCACTGTAGACACTGCACCGGTCCGTAGTGGTGAAGAAGGAGCTGAGCCGAAAGGCGACGCTGTCAATTTACCAGTCGATTTACGTTCCTACCCGCACCTATCGTCACGAGCTGTGGGTCGTGACCGAAAGAACAAGATCCCGGATATCAGCCGCAGAAATGACTTTCCTCCTCAGGGTGGCCGGGCTCTCCCTTAGAGATAGGTTGAGAAGCTCGGTCATCCGGGAGGGACTCCATGTTGAGCCGCTACTCCTCCGCGTTGAAAGGAGCCAGTTGAGGTGGCTCGGGCATCTGGTTTGGATGCCTCCTGGACGCCTCCCTGGAGAGGTGTTCCGGGCATGTTCCACTGGCTGGAGGCCCCGGGGACGACCCAGCACACGCTGCAGAGACCATGTCTCTCGGCTGGCTCTCGGAATGCTTTGGTGGGGAGAGGGGAGTCTGGGCTTCCCTGTCAAAGCTGCTGTCCCCGCGACCCGGCCCCGGATTAAGCGATGATGATGGATTCTGTGACATCATTCACATCAAAGATGTTTATATTAACTGATTGAAACAAACAAAATAAAAAAAACCATGTAGGTTACACTTTTTACATTTTTAAAAAATTTCACCTACATAAAGATTGTAACAGTATACAAACTTTCAATTGCTGTAAGAAAAATAACTTCTTGTAGTTACTGTTGAACCCGCACTGAACCGTGACCCCCATACCGTGGTACGTACTGAACCGCGACTTGTGTGTTTCGTCATACTCCTAATATATGTATATTTTATACATTCATTCATTCATTTTCCATGCCGCTTTTTCCTCACGAGGGTCACGGAGGTGCTGGAGCCTATCCCAGCCACCTATGGGCAGTAGGCAGGGGACACCCTGAACTGGTTGCCAGCCAATCGCAGGGCACAAGGAGACATACAACCAATCACGCACACACTCATACCTACGGACAATTTAGAGTGTTCAATCAGCCTACCATGCATGTTTTTGGGATGTGGGAGGAAACCGGAGTACCCGGAGGAAACCCACGCAGGCACGGGGAGAACATGCAAACTCCACACAGGAAGGCCGAAGCCCGGAATTGAACCCTTGATCTCAGAACTGTGAGGCAGACGTGCTAACCACTCAGCCACCGTGCCGCTTATTTTATACATATTTTTAAAAATATTTTTATATATTATATATATATATATTTTTTTTTTAATATGCAGGTGAAGCTTTTAATCTCCTTCCTACCTACAGAATTGTCCTAACCTATTTTTATTTATTTTTATTATAGACATATACAGTGTATATATATATATATATATATATATATATATATATATATATATATATATATATATATATATATGTATATATAAAAAAATTTTTAAATGATATTTATCTAACCTATCTTTGCTCTCATTGTTTTGATGGAAAAAACATCACACACAAGGTACATTCATACATCATTCAAAAAAATGGCAAATGACTATCTTTGGTAATAAAAAGAATATACAGGGTAATTCAAAAAGAATGTGCCAAAATCATCATGTGATAGGTCAAAAACATTAAAATAAAATACAAAAAAGTTACAGAACTCTTGCTTGGACACATGTTCAGTATCCCCAACATAAACCGCACTGGACTATAAAACGCAGGATTAAAAATGAGGGTAAAATATAGCGAGTTATAGTCTGAAAATTACGTAACTTTTCAAGTTTTCAAATCAGGTGCTCAAAGGTGGCCATCACCGGCACTTGAAATACATGAAATAATACTTGAAGTTATGTTCTGGCCTGTGCCAGAGTTTTTTTAATGTTTTTCATTTTTGACATATCTCGTGATGATTTAGACACATTCTTTTTGAATCACTGTACTTTTAAGCATAAATAGTTATTGTAAATAATTGCCATACTGCTACTGATTTTTATATTGACATGCTTTTACGCTCAAAATGCATTACTGTTGAGATGATTTATTTTAATGTTTTGGGGAAACAAACACACACCATATAAAACATTTGTCTTCTTGGGAGCTCCAGGGGAAGGCGGCCCCGCGAAAGCACCCCATGCCTGGGCGGTTCTTTCCCTTTACACTCTGTGGAAGTCTCCCCCGGCTCAGTTGTCGTGGCAACAATTTGGGAGTCAAAGAGATGACTAAGGCAATTATGGCTAATGATTTACAAGCTAAACGTCGTAATGACAATATTATTTTCTCCGTAGTCACGCGGTTGAATTATCACATGTTATGTTCATACAAAAGGTTTCATACTTATGCTTCTCTGCATATGTGGGCGTTAATCTGCACACCTCATAGTAAACCTCGTTTTTTTGTCTGATCGTAGCCCAGCCAATTCCAGCGGTCTCGCCACTGAGGCTGAAACTTTCTCTCCCTTTTCTATTCATATTGGATTTCGCTTTCCCTCAACTCCACCAGTGACTTTCTACCCCGATAGCAAGTGACTATTTGCCAGATGCTGCATTAGCTCGGCAGATCTGCATAGCAATCACACCCGCTGAACGTCAGTGTGCCAGGTGCGGCAGGGATCCGACAGTCCAAATGATAGGTTATGCACTGGTCCGGGGCCGACCGTGCAGCCCGGACACATTAAAAACTTGAAATTTAACGTTCGGCGCGTGACATCACAGCAGCGCGTAAAGGCGGGCATCCGCTGCGACACAGCGGGGCGACGGCTTAGACCCGACCCTACGCCAACATTGAGCATTCGACTTTCTGCGTCAAGGAAACGCGTTGCTCTGTAATTCACCGCCATTCCACTAGGGGGGTGTGGTTTTGTCTTTGAACGATTATGGGGGACTCTTGTCGAATTTCTTTAATTTTCCTTTGGTCATTGACAGCAATGGCAACGAAGATGGAACGTGTGTATTTGCAGTTACAGCTATCAATATTGAATAAACAAATCTTAATACAAATGTTGAAGTGTAGACGACAAAGAAGACGTTTGCAAATGTTTGAAAACAGTGTTGTTGTTGTGCTGAACTGGAAACGTTCTGAGCGGACCAATCACAGTCCTTTGACGTTCACGCCACGCGCGTTGACGTGACGCAGAGTCAGGATAATTTCTGGAGGTGCACATCAGGGTACACCGTAGGGTCGTATTCGGGTCTGCGTTAAAGGTTTAGGTCCTCCATCATCGCTGCGCAGAAGCATAAATCAGCCTTAAACCGGAGATCACGCAGGATTCAGGAAACATCATCTCGGCGTAGGGAAATTTTTCGGGTTAGTGCTTTATTCAAAGTCATAATTGTGTTTTGAAGTCACTTCTTGACTGCAACAGAAGTTATTCAATCGAGCGTTGATAAAATGGCGGGTGTATTAAAGTGATCTGCAATGTCTCCAAGTTAAATAATTCAAAATTTGTTTCATGATAACATATAGAGGGAGAAAGAATGTGCTCTGTTTTGCTGTAAATGTTTCAATGTTTGAATACTATTATTCAAACTGAGCCCCTCCTTGTGTTTGTGTATTTGTGTCACTCCCTTGATTGCACAGATGGGTGAGCCTGGGACCAAGTGTCGCTGATCATTGTCAGCCAGCGTACTTAAACTAGTCCTTGGCCTCACATCATCGCCAGATAAACAACTCACCGACTTGACTTTCAGCTAACAAAGAATTTTGTAATCCTGATACTGATCTCAACCCCCCCCCCCACCCCCCCGCCCAGATCCTGTACTGCTATGATGTGGAGTTGCTTGCTCCGATTAAAATGTTTTGTGAAAAACAATGTTGTTGTATGTTGCATTAATATGTTAGCATTAATAAATGGCATGAAAAAGAAGTGTTGTCATTATTGCTTTTAATGGACAAATTTAATTTGCAATATAGACATATTACAGAATATAAAATAAATGGACCCCGAAATTTAATACTGAAAACGGTTTTGGTACAAATCTGGCCTAGATTGGGTAACGTGTGCCATATGTGGCCAATATATTAATGTAGTGTCTGCTACTTTGGACCAGTTCTGGCCCAAAACTGGTTGCTCCCTACCGAGTATGGGCTATTGTTTAAAAAGACACTGGGGCGGATCCATTTTACTAAGCTGGGCTGAAATTTGCAGCACAGCTGGCCCATGTCCGCTCCAGTTATATTTTGCTATCTGGGTACAGTGGTCTTTTTTTCCCTGGTGCTTGGCCGGGTGTTGGTGGTTACAGAAACATGTCGTCTTGTAGTATCATGTTAGGCGGGTACTGAGATACTGACAATCAATCAGCAGCAGTAATAAGGGAGCGAGTGAGCGAACAAGGTGTGTTTACGCCCCACAGAGAGCAAGGGCTGCTGCATAGACTGTAAAGGTTGTCTTTGATCGGGATAGTATAACATCATCAAACTACTTGGAATTAATGCGAAGTAAGATCTTGTTTTTTTTTAATCGGCGCATTATTTTTACCGGGCCAGTGGTGGGAGCAGTCTGGTGGCCCTCACGGTTTCAAAGTACGTCCAGGCCATAATATTGTCGACCTCTGTGTTTAATGTCAAAACTGAGTGATAGAGAATAAAACGTTAAAAGTTTTCAGTTTCTAGCATTTATTATGAAAGTATTTATCTGGTAAACAGTGAACATTAGAGGAAAACTTTGCATGTTGACATGTATAGTGGAGGCCACAGAATCTGAGAGACAGCGAGAACCAAAAGTGGTATATGCCATGTGGCAAAATGGAGTTTGCCATGTGCCAAAATGAATGTTGCCATGTGGCATTTTTTTGCCATGTGGCTTTTTTTTTTTTGCCATGTGGCGTATTTCTGCCATGTGGCAAAATTGATTTTGCCACATGGCTCTTTTTTTTGCCATGTGACAAAATGGATTTTGGTATGTGGCGTTATGTATTTTTTTTTGGTATGTGGCATTTCTTTTGGTATACAGTATAGCATTTTAGCAGACCATGCACGTCCAAATTCTCCATTCATTTTAAATGGCAGAAAGACTATGTGTGGCTATGATTTTTAACTATATACTCACCATTACAGCCATTACCACATGGCAAAAAAAATGCCACATGGCAAAATCCATTTTTTCCCAATTTTCCCACATACCAAATACCACTTTTCATTCTCGGCCCTGCTGCTGAATCTTCTGCTTACACCCCTAAAGGGGCCACTGCGCTCCTTGTAAAAAGTGTTAGTCTGGAGCCCTGACAAAGATTTTACATTTATAAATACAGAAAGACTTGACTCCACTGGACACCTTCAATAAAATTTTATTGAAAAAAAGTACCAATAAACAACTGAAAATCCAGGAAAAAAGATTTATAGAGCAAAGCTCCATATGTACAGCATATTGCACTACATAACACATTGTCTTGACTTCCATAATATATGAACAACCCAAAAATACATATGAACACAAAATGAGTGCACAGTAGAGTCTCAAAAACACACAGTCAATGTTTACAAAAATGCTACATTTTCGCTGGGTCTCCTTTCTTGGTATACAGAGAGTGTGTGATAATCAAGACTTCATTTGAAACTGAGCAGTTAAAGGCAT
The DNA here is from genome assembly GCF_030265065.1 of Corythoichthys intestinalis. Taxonomy (NCBI): domain Eukaryota; kingdom Metazoa; phylum Chordata; class Actinopteri; order Syngnathiformes; family Syngnathidae; genus Corythoichthys; species Corythoichthys intestinalis. The sequence continues at coordinate 4,700,194 of NC_080409.1, read as the reverse complement.
ATTCCAGGGTTTTACAAATACATGTACACCTTATCTGGTCTGTAAAGAAGGGCAACCGAACACGCCAAGTTAAAAACAGTGAATTGTTTTGGTTTGCTTTACACGCTGTAAAGAGCTGTGCAAGGAATGTTGAACAACAACAACAACAAATGCCCTTGATATTACAGAGACACAAGGATCCTACTCTTTGAAAATCAAATCCTTATAAAAACAGACACTTTTCCGTTAAGAAAATACATTTTAAAAAAGTTCATCAGTTGAAGAAGGAATCTTATCATTAAAAAAAAAAAAAAAAAAGTTCCTCAAAAACTTCCAATTTATATATAGCGGACTACAAAATTCAAAGACACTGACGGTTTCCGTAAAATACGATTCCCCACACACACGAGGGATGCTCCACTCTTGATGTGTACACACTACAAAGAGTGCAGCGCAGGAACGTCATTTCAACAAAAGAAACGGGGCACCGTGGCAGATTGTTTCCCTTTCCAATAAATGTGAGCCCGCCTGGTCAATGCACTGATATACAGTCGATGTGACGCAACATGAACAATCCAAAGTATACTTTACATCATATATGAACACACAACATATAATGGACCCATGGGATCTTCAGAAACAAAGTACTTTCCAGTGCATGTTGATTACAACACATTGATCAAAAGTCGGGAATTGAACACATAAACTAACACCCTGCGACTGAAAAGAACATTTCGTGACTCTTCTCTCAGATGTATTTTTAGTGATGGATGGCCTTTCGTGAATTAGAAGGCCAAAGACATGTGCCGTTACAATTATTACACAATTTAATAATTATATTGAAACTTCTCCTTCTCGAAAACCACACATGGAGAATCTGCTGAAATGAGCGGCAATGAAAAATGTCTGAACCGGGCGGGCCCAGTCCTAGAAAATGACAACATAGAATACTCCACCCTAGATCCATTTTTTCAAGATCAAACAGGCCCCCCTTGGATTAAAAGATTGGATCAGGTTTGAAGCTGTTTCCGTAAAGAAGAGCAATAGCTGTCATTAATTAGAAAATTGACAGGAAGGTAGCTCCCAGTGTTGTTTTTGGCAGCCATTTTAATTTACGTCTTTTGGACGATAATACTTATTAGTCTTAGTCATATTTTAGTCATTTCAAAATGTGTTGTCTAGTTTTTGTTGACGAAAACTCAGACTAATTTCGTCATGTTTCAGTCAACGTTTACTCAATAAACATCGAAAGTTTCACTCCAAAAATATATTGATTGAAAAAAAGGTTTGAAACTGTTTCGAATGAACATTGACAGACGAGCACATATTGTAAGACCTAAAAGCATCTACAAATCTACCACATGATAATATACAGTGTATCACAAAAGTGACTATGCCCCTCACATTTCTGCAGATATTTAAGTATATCTTTTCATGGGACAACACAGACAAAATGACACTTTGACACAATGAAAAGTAGTTTGTGTGTAGCTTGAACAATAGAGTTCATTTAGTTTCCCCTCAAAATAACTCAAAATATAGCCATTAATATCTAAACTCCAGTCAACAAAAGTGAGTACACCCCTTAGAAACTACATATATCCCTAAATGTCCAAATTGAGTACTGCTTGTCATTTTCCCTCCAAAATGTCATGTGACTCGTTACAGGAGAGCTGTCAGCATTACTGCAGAGATTGAAGAGGTTGGGGATCAGCCTGTTAGTGCTTAGACCATACACCGCACTCTACATCAAATTGGTGTACACCGCTGTCACCCTAGGAGAAAGCCTCTTCTGAAGATGGTACACAAGAAAGCCCGCAAACAGTTTGCTGGAGACATGTCAACAAAGCACAGGGATTACTGGAACCATGTGCTATGGTGTGATGAGACGGACGGGCTTTCTTGTGTACCGTCTTCATAAGAGGCTTTCTCCTGGGGTGACAGCCATGCACACCAATTTGATGTAGAGTGCGGCGTATGGTCTGAGCACTAACAGGCTGACCCCCTACCTCTTCAACGCTGACAACACTCCTGTAACGAGTCACATGACATTTGGGGGGGAAAATGACAAGCAGTACTCAATTTGGACATTTAGGGACGTACGTAGTTCCCATGCGGTGTACTCACTTTTGTTGCCAGGGGTTTAGATATTAATGGCTATATTTTGAGTTATTTTGAGGGGAAAATAAATGAACTTTATTATATAAGCTGCACACAGACTAATTTTCATTGTGTCAAAGTTTCATTTTGTCAGTGTTGTCCCATGAAAAGATATACTTAAATATCTGCAGAAATGCGAGGGGTGTACTCACTTTTGTGATACACTGTACACTCAGCAGGAAAACCGTACATTATTTTCAACTAGAAACTGCAATTTTTGGAGAAATTCAATATTGTCATCGTCATTCGAAAATTTCCCTGCGTCGCGCTAGGATTACGGTCATTTTGATATTGGAACGGTGACGGTCGGTCAAACAGTTTGGGCTGTGTGGCGCGCCGAAGAAATGCCATTTTGAAAAAAAGGAATTTTGCTATCTGGGCCCTTGCCTTGCAGAGACCCATCTAATTGATTATACTCACCTGGACGGCACAAACTATATGTACAAAAAAGATGTCCGAGAGAGAGGACGCTCACCGTTAGCAATAGCCTAATGCTAATGCGAATGCTATGCTAACGCTACAAGTTATATTTAGTGTGTGATGGTCACTTAGCACAGACCTTTAAAGGCTAAAGCAACATTGCATATTCTCTCTTGCCAAGATAAGACAAATCTTACCGTGTGTGTCTCAAAACAAGCAGTGGGGAGACTGAAGAGGACACTAGTGGGTTAGTTGGGGGGGGGGGGGGGGGCAGCATGTCAAATGAGTGACACAACCAGACACTGTTACGATGCAGGCTAACTACACATAATTGTCACACATGCGAAGGAAACTATGGCACATTTTCGTCTCGTTCTCATCTCCTCAGACGAAAACTGGCATTCGTATTGTTATGTTTTAGTCTCCCAAGATACTTTTTTAGCTCGTTATCATCTCGTCATGAAAAAAAAATGTTCATCAACAAAATATTTCCAATATAGTCATCGTCAACTAAAACAACACTGGTAGCTTCTGAAAATTGAAGAAAATTAAAGGCGATTGTAATCTAAATGTCGTTAGCTATGTTCAAATTCTGCTTTCACAGTTATCACAACTGTTATTTTTGGTGTGACAGAGTGGATGTTATACTTGCTATCATATATTTTTATTTTTAACAAAACTATTTGCAAACTAAACCACTGCTCTTCATGACAGAGTAACAACTATCACAACTTGAAATGAGTAAAAGGCTCATAAGGACAACGAGGAGTGATGGCAAACATGAGTGTATACAGTAGAAATGAGCAAATATACATAAAAGAAAAAAAATAAATAAGAAGAAAAAAATAAATTACATTAATGAACAATAGGTGTGTTTCAAAGAAGTACAAAGAAGACGAAGAGCCAGCGGTGGGACGGAGGGGGCTACAGGGACTGGCTCAGCATTGAGGATCCGCAGGAAACTACAACCACATTCAGTGCATATCACACGCCTCCTAACTACACGCTCAGTAGCCCCCGTCACCACCTGCTGACAGACCGTCAGCCCGCAACTCCTTGGTCTAAATGTACCTTTATTTGAACAAATCGGGAGGAAAAAGAGAGACGAGGTTTCATAATACGTGGCAACACCGCTCATAATCTGACTTCTGACTGATTCTCAAGTGGCCCACAAAGCCTTGTCCCTGAGATATGCTGATTACAAGAGGAGAAAAAAAACGAATAATAACGCAGTGATCAACTTGACACATTGTTTGGAGCAAGTAATTACAGACCCTGATACGTTCATGCTCCGTGGGTCCAAAAGTTGGCCTGTGTTCATCAGTGGGGGGGAAAAAAACACAAATCTTTAGCAGTGTCTTCAAAACATAAGCAACGATAGCAACTGCGATGGTACCTCTACTTACGAACGTCTCTCCATACAAAATTTTCAGGTTGAGACACGCCTCAACGGGAAAATATTGCCTCTTGTTACAAAAGACAAAAATACAGTATGGCTGGTACTCTTTCCAGAGTTTACTGAATGTAACATACTAATTTCATTGTTTGCTCGGCTTGCAATGACAATAAAGGAATTGAATTAAATTATAGCTGCTCTGCCATTGGCTATTGCCTATCCTTTCTGGCATCCAATTGGCTAAGAGAGTCCTCTACTGTATGTGTGCATATTCCAGCCCTTCATGTTCCAAAAGCTTTGCATGAGTGAATTAATTCTTATTTTTTTACATTATGCATGAAGGAATAGTATCTTTTCTCGTATTTACTGTTTGACTGTTTGTATTACTTTAACACACTTCATATAATCAATCAGGGAATAGCATCTTTTCTCCTATTACTGTTTGACTGTTTGTATCTCTCTAACACACAGAGTATAAAATAAATAGCATTTATATCATGGTTTAAGAAAAAACAATCAGAATTATTTGACATAGGGCATAAGAGATCCATGACGCCTTCTGACCATGGAAGCCCAACGCGTGCGTCATGCAGCTGACTAAGCAAGATGGATGCTGACAACCAGGTAATAGGCAAGACATCTACAAGCCAATGTTTGCAACACCAAATCCCACAATCAGCTGTTCAGAACACTCCAGGACAAATGGCGGGACGTCCTGTCCCAACACAAGGAACACTGGACATAACCTGATGTCCAACTGATAACACGACTGATAAGACTCCAAGCGCCCCTTTGACGCCGAGGCGGGCAAAATCTCCCACTGTGGTTGCCCCAGTAACGGTGACTCAGCAACTGTGACGCAAGAACGGAACAGCCAAAATTGCGATAGAAGACTATCCTAAACAACGGCCAAACACACCCTTCTTCCGGACCACGGCCTACCTCACTAGAGCTTTTAAATAACTGAATGCTTAACTAATCATTGTCACTTTTCCCGGGAATCTTTTGTTGACTTGTGATATGGTGACCCTGAATCCTCGCCTGGGTCCCTCTGTGCTGTATGATTGCTGTCGACTCAGAATAAATTGTCAACTGGGGTTTCGAAGACTTTTTCCAGCTTTCAAAATGAGGTCAGTACATGGGGTTAAGACTAAGGCGAATGCACAGAGTTTGGGCTTTTTTGCCGGGTTTTGGGGGTTTCGCCGGCACGGGTCGTTGGAGCTGTGCCAGCGTGGGTCTGGCGGTTCGGCTGGCAGGATTCCGGCAATCGGGCTAAAAGGTCAGATTCCTTCATGCACAACTCTGATATTATGTTTATTGGGCAATAATCTAATTGAAACATGTTTTGATGCATTTTTATGGAATATATAAGATTTATGTCTGAATTTTGGGGTGCTTGGAACAGATTAGGGCATTTGCATGGAAAAAGCAAGCTAGGAAACTACTTCCAGAAACACCTAATTTCGTAAGTAGAGGTAACACACTGCAGAGTCTTTAGTTCGCATTGTGAACGGTTGTGGTGCTGAATTTAACTGTCTCACATCTGGATCTGAGTACCAAAAACAATACAAGGTTCACCCCACTGAATACAAAGCAGGTGTAAATCTCGTGAGAGTTGCCTGAGAGGATTCTGTTTCACCCATGAACCGTTTGTTGTGGAAAACGAAACACAAAGCTGTGGCCATTTTCTTTCCTGTCCAGATGCCAAACTGTGACCAGCAGGTCTCAACACTGAATGAAAAACGGGGCGTTGTGGAAATGAACGGAGTGAAAACCTTCATGTGAGACAGTGGTTGGTTAAGTAAGAAATGGCAGTCTTAAAGGGTGTGCTAGTGCAAAAACAGTGGATCCACAGCTCCACTTGAAGGGCATGGAGGTCTGCAAATAACACGGGCAGATCAAAGTAAAAACCCAGGATGGAAAAGTATCTGGTGCTCTCATCTGAAACGTGATTGGCTTGATTGAAGTTGTCACTTAGTACACTTTCTACAAAATATTCTAAGTTAGGGCACTAATATTGAGTAAAGGTTGACCGGCCGATATATGGACTGTTTTCAAGATCGGCCATCAGCTGATATACAGCCGATATAACGGTAACTGTTATGTTCACTGTAAGGGTGATGATCTTATTTAAATAAAGGTGGACTAAAATACTGTTTGGCCGATATATCGGGCTGATGAATTTTTCAAGATCAGCTGACATATAGCCACTAGGATAACTGTAATGTTCAATGTTCGGGCGATGAGCATTGTGATTTGTGATTTCGCACCACCAAGTGGCCAATTTACATAAGGAAATAACAGAAAAAAAAGTTCAAAATGTATACATTTATATACTGAATAATGAATGAACTTGTCTTTCATAATTACGGCGCCCAAGATATGACGTGAATGGAAAAAATTTTGCTCGCGCATACGCCAAATAGTTCATGCAAACGAGCTACAATTTTGTGTGCATGATCTTCCGTATTTTTATGACCATCAGGCGCACCTAAAAGTAAAAAAAAAAAAAAAAAATCTCCAAAATGGAGAGTCTGATAATGTGCACGTAATGTGCGGACTGAGTACCAAAATATGTCTGTCTGACTAAGCAATTTTTGAAAAGGCGGACGAATGCGAGAGCCGCATCAGAACTTTAAAGGGAGAAGCTTGCATTTGATAGGGGGCGTGCCCCTAGTAGCTGTAACGTTCGAGTGCATCTACTGTGAAGAGACTAACGAAGCCCAGTTCAAACTATCACCGATCAATTCAGATACATAAGATGGGGCCATTGATGGATTTGTGGATTGATTAAGATTAGGGATGTCCCGATGCGATCATGTGATTGGAAATCATTTTTCAGAGGATCGGAATCAGGTGGAAATGATTGAGTTTTTATTTTAAAAAAATATAGCTATGCTTTTCTGCTTCATGCAGCCTCTCACTCCCCCTCCTGCTGCTTTTCTTGGTCAGCAGTGCCCTGAAGTTAGCTACTTAAAGTTAACAATGATTGACAGGTTTGTAGCTTTGATCTTGTTAGAGAAGCTTGGTAGCTCTACGATCAAAGGTGTAACTGTGTCAATCATCGTTTAAGTCGTTACACACTCGCGGTAGTGTGCTGTAGCAACTCATTGTGTAAGTGAGAGGCAGTTCTCAGCAGCGTGAGTGGATTTGAGTGGACTCACTCAATGACGCATTTAATAAACACAATCATTTTTCTATGTTAGTCCTTTTTAAAAAATAATTCACATTATGAAGGTGGCACAGTGGGACAACATTATGTTTAAAACTATTGTTCAAAAAAAAAAAAAACATGGGTCAAAAAGATTTTTGGTATCGGAACGGGTTACTAGGACTCGGGTGCAAAAATATGCAATCGGGACACCCTAATTAAGAACTGATTTAGTACGTTGTTAAATTCTATAACCCGCTGACCCTGCTGACTTAAAAAAAAGTTTAAAAAAAAAACAAAAACAAAAAAAAACAAAGAAGATGCTAGCGCGCATGCTAGCGTTTTTTTTTTTTTTCCAGGCGCCCAATAATGCGTTGCGCTTTGTGTGTGTGTTAAATACAAAAATATCACCCTAAAATGAGCCTGCGCCTTTTAGTAAAGGGGGTCCTATGGTCGCGAAAATAAGGTACTTACTTTGTGTGAATGAACTATTTCCTCTTGCGCACAAACTATTTACCTTATTTGTGCGAAACTGTTACAGCGAGCTCATGAAGAAGAGCTGACACCGTACGGGACACGAGGGTAAACACATGAAGTGCAGCTTTACAGACTCACAAGCTACGCCACCGGGCTTGCAAATATACCAGCGATTCCCTCTTGGTATGTCTCTCACCATTAAATGCAATGCCAAGTATTCAATATGTCTTTATAGCTCATCCCCAGCCTAAAGTAAAGTTTGATCATTCATATCGTAGCTTTTGCTGGAACAACAATGAAAGTGCACTCTGATGTGTTTAACCTCGTGTCCAGTAGTTTCAGATATACTTTGTGCCCTCGCTGTAATGATTTCGTGTACATGAAGTAAATAGTTTGTGCGCACATAGTAAGAACCCGTTCACACGAAGTACTAGTACATTCACACAAAGTATTAGCTTGCGCGTGCAAAATAGTAGCTCATGTGCATGAACTATTTAAGAGTGCGAACGAGCTATTTTTTTTCATTCGTGTCATGTCTGGGGCAATGTGCTTTATCTTAAAAAATGATATGGCCTCAAACATCAGTTTACAAAAACTTTTTCTTTCGAAAGATTGGCATCGGCCTTTGAAAGTTCCCTATCATTTGACCCCTAATATTGAGTCTATCATTAGACAGTAATACAGTAGATGGACAAAAGTACTAGGACTACACCAAAAGTAAAGTGAGAGAGGAAGATGTGCAGCTGTAAAACCCCTCACTTTCGAGGAATATTTTGAAAAGATGTTTGAAGGGTTGCTGATGTTAAAAAAGTGGTCTGTTCTAGTTCATTCCAAATGAACAAAACTATGGGCCTTTCCTAAACTGGCCCCGTGACTTTGGAAGCATAGAATTGTATAGAAAAATGTATTGCTAAATGAGAAATACAAGTGAAGAAGTCTGGCCGGAAACCTTCGAGAATTAAACAAGTTATGTGCCAATACTTTTATCCATAAAGTGTTCTAATCTTGATCAATTCATAATCCTTTTTCCTTACAGCCCAAATAGTTCCTCTTCACAGAGGTTTGTAGACAAGAGAGCAATACTCAGTTTCACAAAATCAGCCCCGATACCTGACGGCATACTGACATGTAGCTTGTACGTAGATGAACTTAATATGTGTCTCGGTGAGCAGACAATTCATGTACACAGTCTGTGAAACTGAAAATTATATTACAGCAAATGAATGATTCAGAATGAAAATTGACAAGCGAAATAAAAATAGTGGCTAAATGTAACCAATAAGTGAGGTGCAAAACGCGTTTTTTTCTGAGAAGTTGCCTCTTTGGAAATTATAAATCAACTTGTGTGGTTACATGGAAAAACTTAACAAAGATTAAAAAAAACAAAACAAGCACACCACATTTCCTTTTGTTTTCTAACCATCATGTAAAATTCTTTCAATACTCTTCATGGCAGAAAACATTGAATAAGGCATTCCGAGGGTCCGTGGAGGTCATCAAAAATGGATACATTGTGAAGTGCAAAAATTTAAACTAAATTACTGTACAAAACTACGACACCACACTAATAGCAAAATATGAAAATTGTCATGTTGAGGAATCTCTGGGCATCATGGCATCTTCTGGAAAAGAAAAACCCTTGTACAAAAGTTGGTTGTCTCCGGCCCGCGGTGACCTTGTGAAACCCTTCCACATCTTAACTGTGCCACGCAAACAGACCCGTGATCGATTTGACAGTGCCATTGAGAGTCCAGTTCCTCGTGGAGATGATAGCAACAGACACGAGGGGAAGACCGTCTCACCTCCGTCTTGCACCGCCTCGTCCGGCCAAGAAGCCCATGTCAGAGAGTAGGTCCAGCACGGCCGTGGCCAGACGCCACCACAGCGGCCCCCGGATCCTTTGGTTTCGATGATACTGCGACAACAAACAGAGAGCAACATTGAGTGAAATGCAATCAAAAAATGCTGGGTCATAAATAGGCACGGGCTATAAACACATATTTGTGTTTCCTTATCGTCCCAGTAAAAAGGTAACAGAGGCTGAAACAAAACCACACGCTGAAATGACAATGATATTTTCACACAGGTTTTCTTCACCTCCAGCTCGACAGAAACCCTCCAGGGTTTCCCCCAAAGAAAAAGGATTTTGGCGCAGTGCCACACCAGAATAAAAGCCGCCATGCCTTGCAAATGAGATTTTTTTTTTCAAGATTTAAAGAAACATTCCGATTTATAATTTATATAAATTAACATGACCTCTAAATAAATATATATAGCTCATTATTAACGCACTAGGGATGTGATAAAAACTCGAAATGGTGGTATATCGTAATACTTACAAAAGGTTATTGATATGACCCTGCTAAGAATCGTTATAGACAAGTTTCCGAGGTACTTCCGCATTTCTGCTGGCCATTTCTGTTTTCCACGTTCTCTAACTAAAAAACAATGGAGCTGGAGTGGCATCACTCATTAATATCCCTCAAAAAAGACAATTTGGGAATACCGCGTCCATCTGCCTTTGTCACGACATGGGAGGACAAGATGAAGAAGTCACCAAAATCATAATATTTTTGTATTTTATTGATTTAATGGCTGTGGATGGAAATGGAATCGAAACCTCTGAGGCATCCAGTACCTACCAAAGTTGAATGTGTCCTAATACGGGAATTTTGTGTTCATGAGGGCAGATGTGAAACCAAGACAGTGCCACTACAAAGCAATAACAGGTACTTTATTTACTGTATCTTCAATTTGACTACAGTTCTGTGTGTTGTGTCACAGCTGAGACATCATTAGCTTTGCATTAGCTTCAATGATAAAAAAAATTGAAAACAAAAACCTGTCTTCTACAAGTCATACACTGGCATTTTTGTTACATGTTTTTTGTTTGTTTGTTTTACAGGTGGAAATCGCTGTTAGGCAAGGGAAGACAACTTGATGTGCCTCACAACAACACTTATGTTGATGGCCATATATCTAGGCTACGTGCATTCTACCTTGATGATGGAAAGCTCGATTTATGCTCCACCTTCATAATATTTTTCTAATAATTTTAGATTTGATTTTGACTTATTGACCTATTTTGCACATATGTACACCAATTGTTTGAAATCAGAAAGGAATGGAATCATGTTGTCCAAAAGTTTTATTGCAATCAATATCTGCGATAAAAAAGAATGGCATACTATTTGTGTTTATACTGTATGTACATTTGTGATGAGCTCATAATACCTTAACTATAACCAGATGAAAAATACCTTGTTGTATTTCCTTGTAACAACAAAATCCGTGTCAGTCCTTCTTCATTCGGCAACAGTAATGTTATTTGTAAGTTTTAATTTAAATTGAATTGAGTAATGTAATCTATGAAAACATGGGAATGAAACAGTGTAGTCCTAATGACCAGTGTTGTTAATCTTACTTTAAAAAATGTAATTTTAAATAGAGTTACAAATTACTTCTCCTAAAAAGTAACTGAGTTAGTAACTCAGTTACCTGAATGTAAGAGTACCGTAATTAGTTACTTGGCAAAGTAACTGGTGTTACCTTTCTTTTTTTTTTAAATTTTTTTATTTTTTTTTTTAAAACAAACAAAAAGCAAAACAAACAAAAAAAGTAGCCTTTGCTACGTTTGGAAGTCATTTAATGTTGTGAATCAACCGTTAAAGTTGTTAACATTGCTCCCATTTTTGCATTAGTTCCCTTCTGTCTACTTTCAACGTGAAAGTTTTAAAACTGTTTAAAAAAAACAAGTCACACGATGAGAAGTTCAAAGGATTTTTGGGTCAATTGGCCCTAGCTCAATTCTTCACCCATAGACTTCATAATGTATTGATGGGACACAGGCTGATAAATAGTAGGCCTGCATTGTTTGCGAGGCTGTCAAAGCTGACCGAGGGGAATCACAGACAAAGAGCTTTTTTTTCTTGTGGATAAATGCTTAAATCCCCGAATTTCTCGATTCTTGGTTAAAGGCAAAAAAACGTGCAGTTAGCGTTTATTTTACGTAAATATGTCAAAGTAAAATGCTAGTCTGTTAGTCAATGTAGCTAGCAGCCGCAACAGAGCTTTTTTGGTGAAAATTCTTGTGAATGAATGCTTCAATCCCCGAATTCTTCATAGATATGGACGTAAAATAGTCTTGGTTCTTGGTTAAAAGCAAAAAAAATTGTGCAGTTAGCGTTTATTTTACGTAAATATTGCAAACTAGCGGCTAATTTCCCAGATTGATTTTTTTACAGCGTTTCAAAATGCATGTATGGTACGAAAAATAGAAAAATTACCTCGCACAAATCACTCCTGAGACTATCCTTCCTGTTTGTATGAGGTAGAGCTTTTGTACTTTTTCAACAGAAATCCGGGGTTCGCTGTGTGCGTGTTTGTGAATAGCTCCTCTTGATGTGGGCGGCCTCCTACTTGAATGCGAGGCGCAGTGCATGACCGATCAGCGCTGTCAATACATTATGAAGTCTATGCTTTACCTAAGCTTAACTAGACACAGGGAAATTGCGATAACTAGATAGTAACCTTTGCTATGTTTGGAAGTCATTAAATGTTGTGAATCAACCGTTAAAGCTGTAAAAATTAGTGCCCGTCTGTCTACTTTCGAAATGTGAAAGTTTTAAAACTGTTTCATCATTTAAAGATAGAAGTAAATATTTTGCCGATTTAGGAGTATTTTATATAAAAAAAGTTACCTAGGTTCACTAAGAAGGTTCTCTAAAACAGAGCCTTCCTGAGAAGTCTGCTGATTTAAGATGGCGGGTGTTTACTAACGCCGACGAGTCTATCATTTCGCATGTAATTCTCTGTACATGTGCTAACGCCGCCGTGTCTGTCATTTCACATCTAGTTCTATATAGATGTGATATCTACCGTAGCATCAAGTGGGCGTAGTTTGTAGGCTATCGGCTACAGTCAGGTATTATTGGATCCACCTAGCATCGCCTTTGCAACGGCGTCACAACTCACTTGGCTCCTCCCCACTCCCGCTTTGCTCTCTCGTCTCTGTGAGTCCGTGTCTCTTAGACTTTTCTCACTTCATTCAACCAACGTCGTAACGTGTAGTAATGCTTGCCTTTACATCCTCAGTAAGGGTAACGGCATAACAAAGATGAGAAAAATCAATTAATTAAAAAATCTCAAATTTAAATTTAAAATTAATTTTTAAAAAAATTAGATTCCTCATTAGAGGCGTGCAAAATTTCCGATTCTTAGATTATTCGCGATTTGGCAGTGGAAGATTCGAGAACAAACATCCAAATTCTGATTATTGAATTCCAGGTAAAGCGGAACTAAAACACAGTCAGCGCGGTCTTCGGGACGCAATGAGGAACGAACCGAGAGTAAATATCATGTTCAACTCATGCCACTAGATAAAAAAAAAACAATCATACCTGACTGCGGCCGACAGACGCGACAAACAACGCTCAATTGCTAGTTGCTATAAACATACGGCCACATACGGCTACGGTAGATATCACATACAGTATATGTAGAACTAGATGGGAAATGACAGACGACGGCGGCTTTAAAACATGTATTAGAGAACTAGATGCGAAATGACGGACTTGCCGGCGTTAGTAAACAGCCGCAATCTTAAAGCAGTAGACTTCTCTAGAAGGCTCTGTTGTCGTGAACTTAATTAACTGTTTATCTAAAATACTCCTAAATCATCAAAATCTTGACTTGAATCCATATTTAAATGATGAAACAGTTTTAAAACTTTGACATGTCGAAAGTAGACAGAAGGGAAATTATGGAATAACGGGACCAATTTTAACAACTTTAACGGTTGATTCACAACATTAAATAATTTGAATGTAGTTTAAAGCTGCTGATACAGAATTGGGACTTGAGTATTTTATTTACTGTTATTAACTGTTAACTTGATACTGAAATAGTAGTTTGGTTTAGCCTAAAAGGATTTTTTAACAATTTTAGAACTAATGTAGAAAACATTAAAAGCGGCATCAATAATCGATTTACTGTATAATCAAATCGGAGCCTCTGAATTGTAATCGTAATTGAATCGTTAGGTGCCCAACGATTCCCACCTCAATTACTCACTACTGAAAAAAATAACGCTGTTAGTAACACCGTTATACTCTAACGCCGTTATTAACAACACTGCTAATGCCTAATCCATTTTATGTGTTTCAGAATTTGGACCAGGTCAGCATGATATCAATGATGGCATCACAGACTGACGAATGGGGAGGGGTCTACCCTTGCTTGAGCCAACTGTTGGCCATTGCAATGACAGTGCCCACCTCAACAGTGAACTGTGAGAGCGATTTCTCTGCAACGAACACAGTAAAACATTTGCTCGACTGTTCAATGTAAGTTAGAGATGCTTGTGTGTTTGTATTTTTTTTCCTTGTGCAGGTGAAGACAGACCTGAGGAAGGGGGGACAGTGCAAGGGGACCATCTGGCAGCATGCCTTACACTGACTAAAAATGGTCCCCCCTATTGCTGATTTCCCTTATGAAAGAGCACTCAAATTGTTGTTTTTTTTTTAAATCCAGGAAAATCAAGTGCAGGCAGAATGCAAATTTTGCAAATATATCTTCGTTATGGTTGCTCTTGGGAAAAAAATAGATATTGTTAAAAAAAAAAAAAAAATCTTATTTGTCATGATATGAAACAATTTCCCTGCAGGACGCAAATCCTAGGGGAAACCCTGCCCTCCTTTGTGTGCGACTGGAAATCTTCCCCGAGACAGCCATTTTTCATCAGATATTCCCAGTCCTTCTGTAAATGCGTGTGCACTTTTGTAATCTTTCTGGCAAAACCCAGCAGCTCTGATGCAGGAGGAGGAGACTTGGGTTTTGTTAGCCAATTGGACTGTATGTGTGATTAGCGGGATAATACTATCTCAGTCATTGAGAATCTGAGATAAGATAAGTGCACCAAATGGGATTAGGGAGTTCTTGATGAGAGGCAGGGAGCCTCTGGGAAAGATGTCTCAGCACGCGAGAAGTACAGTAGCAGAGAGGCAGCTCATCTTTGGACGAAAAGCAGACGCCACCACGCTTGATAATACTAAGGTTGTTTCAGACTCAAATGATTCTTTGTGTTTTTTAACCCCTCCAACATTTGCCAGGTTTAATTTAAAGATACTACATGGAATTTTTTGTGTTCATTTCAAATACTTTTCTACACCATGCATGCTCCACCAATGCCCTGATGTGTACAGAGAGCAATGACATTTAAACCGAGACTGCCCCAAAAAAGCCATTTTTCTTCCCTTCAATAGAGTGTTCTGGGCGAACACACGCCTGTGCATGTCCACAAGTTTCATCATGGCAGCAGCACTGTTTTGCCGAGCCTCTGCCCAGTTTCCGCTTGACAAAAACACTTTTCTAACCCACTTAAAATTAGCTACTAACAGTAAACAATTATGTTTGCTTTTTTAAAGTTTCTGGCTAGGGCGGACCGGCATACGGAGAACCGGGGGTTTCCCCAGTGGACCGATGATGGGAGAAATAAGTAGGGTTGTAAAAATGCAGTCAAACCAGCGACATTAACACACTCGCGTAATCCAAGCATTACGGTAAATGCATTCCGACCGAGCGGCAACGCAGTTGACTTCTGTGTGCTTGCGTTGTTCACAACGCAAAAAAACTCTCAATACTCAAAAAATATAGAACACCACCATTGCTACCATTCAAAAATGAAATTAAGTCGCCTGATCTTAAAACCACTCCATCTAAATGTGAGCTACGTGTGCTGTCACGTCAGTGCAATCTTACGTGATTCCCTTGTCATTTTAGTAGATGGTAGGTTACAGTTGTCAGTTTTGTGGCACTAGAAATCCACAATTCTGAATTAATTCTGGCCATGGTTGATGAATATTATTAGTAGACCTCCCTGACTACTCCCACACTCAAAACTATGCATTTTTACTCTACTAATATTTAGAAAAATGAATTAAAAGTCCAACATGTGTATTTTTTTATCTGAATACAGTTCTCATTTTTGTGGCACTGTAAATCCACAATTCTGAATGGGTTCTGGACAAGAATGGTGAATATTAGTAGGGGACCTCTGTGACTCTGAGACTCAAAACTATGCGTTTTTACTGTATGAAACATTTAGAACATTTTAGCTAAAAGCAGTACATGCTTACCTTGATAAGGTTACAGTTCTCATTTTTGTGGTACTATAAATCCACAGTTCTGAATAGGTTCAGGCCAGGGTTGGTGAATATTAGTACAGGACCTCTCTGACTACTCACACACTCAAAACTATGCACTTTTGTAGTACCAATATTTAGAAAATTTGAATAAAAGTTCCTACATATGCATAGGTTGCAGTTCTCTAATTAATGTTTTACTCATGTTATACTTTATCGTATTAATGACCTGTTTGTATTAAAATCTCTTCATGCTTTAAATTCACTACACTATTGTAATTATTTTACTGTAGGCCATAGTCTTCATAATGTATTGTTGGGTCAGATCAGTCATGCACTGCACCTCGCATTTAAGTAGGGGGCCTATTTTCACCGGAAAAGCTCTGTTTACATCAGGCGGCCGCTAGCTACATTCACTAACAGACTAGCATTGTACTTTGACATACGTACGCAAAAATAAATGCTAACTGCACGTTTTTTTTTTTTTTTTTTTTGCTTTTAACCAAGAATCGAGCCTGTTTTATGTCCACATCTATAAATAATTAGGAGATTTAAGCATTTTTTCCCAAGAATCTTAACCGGAAAAAATCTGTTTACACCAGGCGGCCGCTAGCTATATTCACTAACAGACTAGGATTGTACTTCGACATATTTACGTAAAATAAATGATAACTGCAAGTTTTTGTTTTTTTGCTTTTAACCAAGAAAAGACTGTTTTACGTCCATATCTATCAAGAATTCAGAGATTTAAGCATTTATTCACATGAATTTTCAACAAAAAAAGCTCTTTGTGATTCCACTCGGTCAGCTTTGACGGCCTCGCCAACAATGCAGGGCCCCTATTTATCGGGCCCACGCCCCGTGTCCCGTTAATACATTATGAAGTCTATGTGCAGGCTAATTACAGGCTTGGGTTTTTGTTTACTAGGGTCAGGAAATCACTCTACGTATTAAACGATACAACTATAAAGAAATAAACAAGCTTTTTTTTTTAAATGGATAAATAAAATAAAAAAGTTTATTCGTGGACACTGTCAAAAACGTCCTCAGACTATTTCCGTGCAACATTTCTGTAAATAAATACAGCAACACTATGTTATTGCAACATTCTTGTCAACAAAAGCATGTCTTTCTTCACTCAGTGCCTGCTATTGACAACGATAGACATCCAAATCCTTTAAAATGGGAGGACTGGCTTTGAATTCCCATGTTTGAGTGCGATTGATCATGTTCATTCGTCCCTCCCAATCAAAATGAATTGGATGTCTGGCGCCGTCAATGGCAGCCAATGAGTCAACATAGACACTATTCTGGTGGTAAATTTTGGTCTGGTGGAAATTTTTTGACTGTTTCTTCATTAAACAATGACATCTTTTTAAAACGATATATCAGATCTTGGCGGGAGCATATCGATAACCTATTAGGATACAAAGTAGAGGCAGACCGATATATGGACTTTTTTCCAACATCGGCCATTGGCCAATGAACAAAAAAACAGTAAGCTGATTAAAAACAAGGATTAGACAAGCCATCATTCCATTTTGGTGATCTAGGATTGCCATGGTAATGATCAAGACACCATTCCACCTCTTGGTGTGAGATGCAAATGAGAGGCAGAAAATGGTAAGCTAATTGTTTCCCTGAGATTAGTTTCTCATAAGAGTTGGCTATTGTTTATGAAAGTGAGGTTATTCACATGACACTTTCTTGGATGCTGTCCAAAGCCTGTGAGCAGCCAAGAAATGGCGTTTAGGTAAAAACTCAGAGAGTCTCCATTATTTATAATTGTGTGATAAACATGTTAAAAGTGTTGCGTAAGCTTGGCAAACTTCCAATCAGGATCTTTCTATCTATTCCTAACTAATACTACCCTGTTTTTCATGGAAAAAATATAAAAAGGAGAATGAGAATCTGGGAGTGTTGTGAATTCCATTTTGCGTGGGGTACTTTAAGAAATAGTGTAGTTGATGAGGTCAATTTGACACATCAGATCGAGCATGTCTGCACATGGTAAACTTTTTTGTTTTTGCTTCTACGACAGCATCAAACTAAAGTTCAGTCTTTTAACTGACAGAGGGAAATTAAGAAATGCTCTGCAGTGGCATAAAGACATGGTAGCTCAACAGACAATAAAAAGCAATTAGGTGCCAAATCTCGCTGACGTCCGAAAAACATCTTGTACGTGACTCAGCATGTGAATGATGCACTTGTGGAGTCAATCAGTGTGAAAAAAAATACATCGTAAAATTCGCTTACGTCAACTTACGTCCAGAGTTGGGTTGTAACGTGTTTCATTTACTCCGAGAAAAAATGTACTTCTTTGAGTAGTTTTACCACAAAATACTTTTTACTTTTACTTGAGTAGATTTTGAAGAAGAAACACTGCTCCTACTCCTCAACTTTGGGCTACACGAGAGTCGTTACATTTTTCCTCTTTATTCTATATATTTACTTTATTTTTGCCAGAGATGCCAACAGTAGTGTTACCTGTTTCACCAATGAGATCTCCCAACAATAAACACATGACTCCATTATCCCCTAGGATTTTTTGAAGCTGTGGTGGTGGGCTGCATCGGACAGCATCACCATGTCGTGCCACGGCCATAAAATGTTTATCACGTTTTTTTTTTCCCAAGAAGAACCATGAAAAAGATATATTTGAAATATTTCACAGTATGTCACAGTATGTCTGGAGCCGACAAAAATTAAAAGCCTTGTATAAGCCTTATAATGAAAGCAACACCAGCTGTATGTATTGATATTAGCTATACTAGCCTACTATCAAAATGACTAAGTTTGCTACAAAAACATAATTAGCCTTTGTGATTAAATGTTTATTTTCCTTGCATTGGATCCTAAAGAGAATGACGCCCCACGTGACTACTCTGTTGTACGACGCCAGCTCAAGTTTAACTTCAGTACAATATTAATGAATTGAAAGAATGTTTGGGTAATGTTTGTCCTCCTACAGAAACCATATTAAAACAAAAAGTATATTTCCCTCCCCCATGTTTTCCATTTTTAAAACCTTTAAAAAAGCTCTAGGGACCCACTAGGGCAGCGCTCAAGAGCCAGCCCGCTCTAGAGCCGCGGGTTGCAGACAAGGGGTGTGACAAAATATCGAAAGGGTGATATATCGTGATTATTTTGTATCCCAAAAGGTTATCGATATGCTCCTGCCAAGAATCGAGATATCGTTTTAAAAAGGTGTCAATGTCTAAAAAAAAAAAAAAAACTGAAAAAGGAACCAACAAGTTGCTACCAAAATCTTCCACCATAAAAGTGTCTCAGTTAACTCTAAGGCCGCATTGACAGTGCAGGACGCTCGATCCATTTAGACTGGGAACGTTCGTTCATTCGAAACCAGAGCATTCGCAGTCATTCTGTCGGATTTTCAGGGCATTTACAGGTAATTTCCTGTTGAGTTTGAGTAACTGCCTATTCATTCGGGTGATTCCCAGGTCACTTCCTGTTCTGTAACTCAAAATAAACAGGAAGTGAACCGTAAAATACCCCAAAATCAACAGCAAGTAACTGAAAATCAACAGGTAAATAGCCCACAATTACCTCATTGCCTGGCATTGGCTTCCACTGACGGCCAGAGACGTTCAATCCGTTTGAAGTGGGAGGGATGGCAGCGAATGATGGCAGCGAATGAACCATTTGAACCCTCCAAGTTTAAATGGATTGGACGTCTACTAGTGATACACTCATTCCGATTCACAGCAGAAGCTTGTTTTCCTGTTTATTAGTTGTTTGTAGAATATCCTAGAATGATTTCCTGACCAATGTATCGATAATCGTTGTATCGCCATATCGTCAGATCATCGTTATCGTGAGCTTTGTATCGCAAATCGTATCGTATCGTGAGGTACCAAGAGGTACCACTCCTATTGCAGACCCCCGTTGAAGTCCGTCTTTTTCCTTTTATTTGGCCCTATTACGTACTACATTACCACATAAGAAAATTCTAATAGCCGTGAAAAGAGTTTTACCAGTTTCGGAGAGAAGGTGAAGTTTTTTTGTTGTTGTTCGTGAACTACATTTCCATACAAACGCACATCGAGGTACCATTAGCTTAGCACGGAGAGGTATGAGAGTCATTTTTCGAGTGTCCCAGAGCTCGCAAAACTTGAAAAAAAGCACATTTGTCAAAGTTTCGTCATATCTATCTGCCGAAACAGCCTGATAGCACAGATATAGGTACGCCTGCACCTTGTTGTTGACGTTACGCGGCGGCGCTCTGAATATAGAGCAATGCTCTATTATGGGCTGCGCCTTTCGGCGCAAATTCATTCAAACTTTGCCTTCCATCCAACACGGCCGTCCGCCGCTCATTTTCGCCAAAAAAAAAACGATCCAAAGTACTGTAATGCCCCGAATATGAGGAACGAGGAGAGGAGTCGGTATTGGTTAACCACTTTATTGTGGTAACAATAATAAAGAAAAACAATAACAAAATAACAGCGGGCTGCTGTGACATGTGACCACTATCTCTCACTATCTCGCTCGTTCTCCCATTCTTGCTACTCGCGTTACAGCTCCCCAGTCCGATGGTCTCTTAATGGGGCCGCGCTTCGTTATGGACGTTACAATACACAATGAATAGGCTGCCGCTGAACCCTTCACACTTGGCTGCCTCTAGTTTGAAACAGCCTTCAAAAATTTAAAAACAAGAAAAATCTCATTTGCAAGATATGGCGGCTTTTATTTTGGTGTAGCGGTGCGCCACAATCTCTTATTTGTAGGGAAACCCTGTACCATTTAGTGGTAACAGTATTTTTTGTCCACTAGAGGCACTAGAGGTCCCTCACGCTCTTTGGACGGGTAATGGATCATCGTGTTCTGGTCTAAATTTGATGAATTTTGTGTCATCTTTTGAGCATAATACGACAGCAATCTGGCCTGTGTCTGTTGACTAATCCGCGTAGTGATTTGCGTACGTCGCCCTCTAGTGGTTTGCCATGAGTACTGGGGTGTTTGCACACCTATAGCAGCCCAGTGGTAGTCAATGCAAAAAGTAATGTTAGGTACTGAGGCTGTGTGTTGTGGGACGTGACGTCTTTGGACAGCTTTTTTTACGTGGAAAAGGCCACCTGCTGAGTCAGAAGAGGAGCCTACAACTAAGTCTATTATGCACAATATGTGGCTAAGAGCTGGCAAACGAGGCAACAAAAGCAAATGCACTAACAGCATCATACCACGTGGCGAACCATATTGCTAAAGCCAGGAAACCTTTCACGACTGGAGAAGAACTCATTATGCCTGCGACGAAGTATATTTGCCGTCAAGTTTTAGGAGAGGCTGCTGTTAAAAAAGGTCGATTCTACGTATGGTGCATTACATTTTCTCTGCACTTAATGTTGTTTTTTGCCACGTTGGGTTATTTTATATTTACAACCCTTAGCAAAAAGTATGGAATCACCAGTCTCTGACCAGCACTCACTCAGACATTTTTTCATGTAGGACAAACTCTGATAAAAAGCTTGAAAAATGATTAATTGGTTCAAAAGTGCAACTCTTTAGCATTCAGAAACACTAAAAGAAATGAATAAAAAACATTGTATCAAACATAAGTTCCAGCATCATCAACTTTTCACGAGTCAAGAATCTGCATTGGACAAGGTACCAAGAGTCAAGAATCTGCATTGGACAAGGTGATGATGCTGCAACTTTTGTTTGGTGCTGTTCCAGTGAGATTTACAAAGATGACTGCTTGAAGAAGACATCAAAATTCCCTCAGTCCTTGATGACATGGGTTGCATGTCAGGCAAAGGCACTGGGGAGATGGCTGTGGTTAAATCTTCAATAAATGCATACATTGAGATTTTAGACAGCTTTTTTATCCCTTCAATTGAAAATATGTTTGTCATTTTCCCAAGATGACAATGCATCATGCTACAGAGCTAAAACTGTTAAAGCATTCCTTGGAGAAAGACTCATCAAGTCAATGTCATGGCCTGCAAATAACCCAGATCTTAATCCTATTGATAACCTGAGGTGAAAATGGAAAAAATAAAAGGTCCACAGCAAGGCTCCGACCTGCAAGGATGATCTGGCAACTGCAATCAAAGAGAGTTGGCACCAAATTGATGAAGAATACTCATCAAGTCCATGCCTCACAGACTGCAAGCTGTCATAAAAGCCAGAGGTGGTGCTACTAAATACTAGAGATGTGTTTTGATTGTTATTTCTTTGTTTGTTTCTCATGATTCCATATTTTTTTCCTCAGAATGGAGTGATTCCATATATATTTCCCTGCATTTGCTCTATAAAAATAACATTTACTGACCACCACAATGTTTTTATTCATTTGTTTTATTGTTTCTGAATGCCAAAGAGTTGCACTTTTGAACTAATTCATTAATTTTTTTCAAGCTTTTTATCTGAAATTGTTCTACATGATGAAATGTCTGAGTGAGTGCTCGCCTGATTCCATACTTTTTGCTCGGGGTTGTACTATCATTTTCCCCAACACATTGCTGGTCCATGAACAAAAGGCCCATATCACACTGGTCTGCGGTGCAAAAATAGTTGGAAACCACTAGCACAGTATAATAATAACAGTTCATACAGATGAAGTTGTGCTGGGAAAAAATATACACCATTATTTTTGGAAAATTTGTAAGCAGTTACTCACAATGTACTCGTGACTTGAGTATTCTTTTCAACGAATACTTTTTTTTACTTGTACTTAAGTACATTTTTGGATGGCTACTTTTACGTTTACTTGAGTAATATTATTTAGAAACAACACTACTCTTACTTTGGCTACTCCACCCACCTCTGCTTACGTCCCATCCCAGACTACTGTCAAAGAATGTGTATTGGAGTATAATGATATCAATCAAACCAGACCTCTTTATCATACCGTTCAAGTGTGTTTACTACAAGCCAGATGAGTAGAAATTCATCTTTATAAACAGAAACAGACCAATCCTCTGACAGTGACCTTTTGTCCTTTACTTCATCAAGGGGAGAGAGCGACACCAAGACAGAAAGAAGCGAGGAGGCCTGTCAAAACTTAGAAAGAACTCATGCCACCAACTGTCAAAACGAGGCTCTAAATTTAGTCTCCAACAGCACACCAGAGTTTAGCCAGATGCTCGGTGTCGTCACTCGAACGCGCACTGATGTGCTTTATCAGTGTCCCGTGTGGGCTGTCGATCGGGCCAGCTGCTCACAAGCTCGCCCTTATCTTTGCGGCAAAGTGGGCCCGCCTCCGAGCGAGAACAAATTCTCATTGGGGAGGAGACAGAAGAAAATAAATTTAATGATGTTGGACTGCAGCGGACAAACTATCAACAACGAAAAAAACGCAAGGAGTTATCCAAGTCACCTTTGTATTTTTTTCTTTCTTCCCTTTTGCAAAATGCTGAAACAGCAGAGATAATGTCATGTGTGTTGCCTGCACGCGCGCACACACTGCGAGGCAATATTCAAACCAGCTTTCAACACCTCCAATCGAAAGCACCAGGAGTAAAAAAAAAAAAAAAAAAAAAACACGGGGATGAAACCCGACTCTGCTCCTTGCCCTGCGCAAGCTGGAGCCGTCTTCCTGCCATTGTGACTGTCATTATCACGACGTCTCAAATGGCCAGGCAGCTAATGTCGGCAATCCTCTGGGGACTTCGGTGTCCCCTCTAGCCCTCTCTGACAGAAGAGCAATTTATCTGTCAGCATCCTCCGGCACTCCTTCGCTACCTAATCCCTGCTTTTGCCAAGGGGGCCACGAGCTCCCACGGAGGACCCTCACAGCCGCGAGGCTGCCTGATCCATCAAACAGATGGCAGTCCAAGAACTTGGACGGCTCAGGGACAAGTGTCTAAACTGAATAACTGCAATCACCCACTGACAGGAGTGGAAAATGGATGAACGCAACAGTATTATTGAGTGAAGAGTAGTGTTGTTTTCGTCAAGGATGATGATTACGAAAATATTTCGTCAACGAACAAATTTTTCATGATGATGACGAAATCTTAACGAAACGAATGCCAGTTTTTGTCTGACAAGACGAGAATGAAACGAAAATGCACCAAAGTTTCGGTCACATGGTCACAATGTGTAACATTTTTATGTGTAGTTTAGCCTGCATCGTAGCAGTGTTTGGTTGTATCACTCATGTGACGTGCTACGCCCCCCCCCCCAATTCACCAGTGTCCTCTTTAGGCTTGCTTGTTTTGAAACACACACACACAGTAAGATTTGTTTACTCATCTTGGCAAAAGAGAATACATCCCTTGTTTTTTGGAGTTAATGTGTCAACAAAAACTAGACCATGGACTTCATAATGTATTGACAGCTCAGACCGGTCATGCACTGTGCCTGGCATTCAAGTAGAGGGCCGCCCACATCAAGGAGCTATTCACAAACACACGCGCGTGCAGCGATCTAACGCCGGATTTCTGTTGAAAAAGTACGAAAGCTGTACCGCATACAAACAGGAAGGATTGTCTCAGGAGTGATTTGTTCCAGGACTCAAGGTAATTATTATGTTTTCCATACCATGCATGCATTCTAAAACGTTATGAAGAAAAACAATAGGCGAAATTAGCCGCTACTGCAATGGCATCATAGTTCGCAATATTTACATAAAATAAATGCTAACTGCATGTTTTTTTTTGCTTTTACCCAAGAATCGAGACTGTTTTACGTCCATATCTATGAAGAATTCGGGGACTTAAGCATTTATTCACAAGAATTTTCAACAAAAAAAGCTCTGTTTCCATCGGGCGGCCGCTAGCTACATTAACTAACAGACTAGCATTGTACTTCGACATATTTACGTAAAATAAACGCTAACTGCACGTTTTTTTTTTTTCTTTTAAACACGAATCGAGACTGTTTTACGTCCGTATCTATGAAGAATTTGGGGATTTAAGCATTTATTCACAAGAATTTTCAACAAAAAAAGCTTTGTTTACACCAGGCGGCCACTAGCTACATTCACTAACAGACTAGCATTGTACTTCGACATACAGTATTTAGGTAAAATAAACGCTAACTGCACATTTTGTTTGGCTTTTAACCAAGAATCGAGACTATTTTACGTCCATATCAATAAAAAATACGGGGATTTAAGCACTTATTCACAACAATTTTCACCGGAAAAGCTAAGTTTACATCAGGCGGCAGCTAGCCACATTCACTAACAGACTAGCATTGTACTTCGACATATTTACCTAAAATAAACGCTAAGTGCACAGGTTTTTTCTTTTTTTTTTGCTTTTAACCAAGAATCGAGACTGTTTTACATCCACATCTATAAAGAATTCGGGGATTTCGGGATTTATTCACAGGAATTTTCAACGAAAAAAAGCTCTGTCTGTGATTCCACTCGGTCAGCTTTGACAATAAAGGCCCCCTATTTATCGACACATTTTGAAATGGCTGAAATATGACTAAGACTAATAAATACTATCGTCAAAAAGACTAAGACTAAGACGAAAATTGAAAAGGCTGCCAAAAACAACATTGGTTAAGGGAGTTGTTTTACCACGGGCAGTCAGAGGGTGTGATAGTGAGAAGCATCACAAAATGGCAAAAAGCTGATAAACAACTTGTGTTCATGTGTGAGCACGTGCAGGCTGAATGAAACTAATTGCACAACCGCACCACAGAGTTGGAAAAGCAATTACTGAGGCTGCACGCGCTCAAACCGCAAACACGCATATAAACTGTCAATGTTTTAAACTGTTCTCTATTCGAAATTAACTACTCCAATTTCCCAATTCTGCTTACTTTACCACCGCGTGGCCTTGTCATTCCTCTCCTTCAGGATATGACCTCACCTGCGCCCCCGGCTCACTGCTGTTTACTCAACCGGCGAGGGGAACACAAGCCACTTCCTCTGCTCAGCCTTTGCTGTGCGTCTGCACTGCAATAATCCTGGCGTAAGGTCTGTGTGTCTCTGTTGCCAAGGTCGGGATGCGTGACTCAGTGCTGAGCAGCGGCCACGTTAATAACTGCAGCTTGATTAACGCACAAGAATATCATCATCAACTGTTTCTCGCTTCACCATTATGGTTTTATGTGTAGGTGGGGAGTGGTCAGAATAATCATGTGAGCATAGGAAGAGAAGGTGTCATAAACTGGGAAATACAATCAATTTGATATACTGCAGTCTTGTTGTCTTCTCTTTTTACTCTATTGACACGTCATTCTATCTTTTAAAATGCAACAAATCACCATAGACATCATAATGATATTGACGGGTCAGATTCAACCTTTAGTGCGCCACGCCTTCAAATAGGGGGCCAGCCCACAATCTGCTTCAGTTATTTGCAGTCGGTAACAGCGACACATGTAGCAATCCAAACAGCATACAAACAGGAAGGATTCAAGGTAATTATTATATTTTTCGTACCATGTATGCATATTGAAACCTTGTGAAAAAAATCGATGGGAGAAATTTGCCGCTACAGCATTGGCATTATACTTCACAATATTTACATAAAATAAATGCTACCTGCACGGATTTTTTTCCTTTTAACCAAGAATTAAGACTGTTTTACGTCCATATCTATAAAGAATTCAGGGATTTAAGCATTTATTCACAATAATTTTCAACGGAAAAAGCGCTTTGTTTATATATGGCAGCCGCTAATTTCCTTACTGACTAGCCTCATAGTTCGTAATATTTACGTAAAATAAATGCTCCCTGCTCGTTTTTTTTTTGCTTTTAACCAAGAAGACTAGCCTCATAGTTCGTAATATTTACGTAAAATAAATGCTCCCTGCACGTTTTTTTTTTGCTTTTAACCAAGAATCGAGACTGTTTTACGTCCATATCTATAAAGAATTCAGGGATTGAAGCATTTATTCACAAGAATTTTCACCAGAAAAGCTCTGTATACATATGGCGGCCGCCACATTGACTGACATACTAGCATCGTACTTCGACATATTTACGTAAAATAAATGCTAACTGCAGGGTTTTTTTGGCTTTTAAACAAGAATCGAGACTGTTTTACATCTCTATCTATAAAGAATTAATGGAGTTAAGCATTTATTCACAAGAATTTTCAACGGAAAAGCTCCGTTTACATATGGCGGCCGCTAATTTCCTTACTGACTAGCTTCATAATTTGAAACATTTACGTAAAATAAATGCTACCAGCATGGATTTTTTTTTTTTTTGCTTTTAACCAAGAATCGAGACTGTTTTACATCTATCTATATAGAATTAAGGGAATTAAGCATTTATTTACAAGAATTTCCAACAAAAAAAAGCTCTTTGTGATTGCACTCGGTCAGCTTTGACTGTCAAGCCAACAATGCAGGCCCCCTACTAATCTGCCCCGCGCCCTGTGTCCCGTCAATATCATTATCATTATAAATGACACTAGGTAACTCCGTTTTGGTCAATTTTAGCGACGCAGGTGTACAAAAGTGGTAGTGTTTTGCCTTAAGGAAGACTGCATTTCCCATGAGGACCAGCGCACAATGTCGTAAAATCCTGATCTCCCGGTCGCCTGCAGATGGATTAAACGACATTTCTGTTTCCAGTGACTGTGATCTTAGTAATGAGGTAATGAATCCAGTTGTAGAGGTTAGATTTTGTGCCCGAACCCGAACCCGACCCGACCCGACATTCGGGTCGGGTCGGGCCCACAATTTAAGCATTCACGTTCGGGTCGGGCCGCCATGCCGGACTAATAAATTATTTAAAAAAAAAAAAAAAAAAAAAAAATGGAGAGCATGCTCTCTGTATTGCGCTTTTGCTTGTGCGTGTGCACGAACACCGTGGCGCCGGCCGCTTTTTCTTCTTGTCCTCCCGCTGCACGGCCGAGGCGCCGCCCTCTCCTGTTCCCTCTCCTTGTCAGAGAGGCGCGTCCATGTGAGAACAATATCCCACACACTCAGAAATATGTTTAACAAACTTTCCCAGCGTTATTTCGTTGTGTGAATGCTTTGATAATTCTAAAAAAAATATGTAGATTATTTAAACATTAAGAAAACTTGCGTTTTTTTCTGCCAACTCGAAGAAATGAAAATAAATTGCTGCTGCTGCGTTTTTTCCGCATCACTCAAAAAAAAAAAAATCGGGTTTTTCGGGCTCGGGCCTGCAAATCTAGTTAAGTGATCGAGCTCGGGCCGGGTCGGGCCTCAATACCAGCGGGCCGTGTCGGGTCGGGCTGGATTTTTTAGGCCCGAACTAGGCTCTATCCAGTTGTGGCTAAACAATAGCATATGACGATGTTGACAAAAAGAAACGATTGAGTTTGTGCCGTAGTACCCCACCGACACCCACCTGAATTTGTCAGTGCTGACAAGTTCGGTTGGGGGGGGTGGTCACGCCAGCGAGACAAAGCTGGGCCAATGTTTATTCTTGAGTGTCTTTTTTATCCTGGTATTCTCCCTTCTTCTTTTTTTTGTCCTCTCAGACAAAACTTTTGTCGTCTCTTTTGTTGCTCTGTCATGTTTGCAGAAATTGCGTGAAAGTGTTGGCGCCGACTTCGGTCTTTATAATGAATGGGGAAAGGGGAAAGTAACGTATGCCGTAAAGGAGTCAGCACATTTGTAGTTTTTTGTGTGGCAGGGCACACAAAACTCTTAGCATTAGCGTTAGCATTAGCTTTAGCATGGAAGCATCCTCGCATCAACTCTCACTCTCACTTGTTTACATCTCATCGTAACGTACTGTACTGTTCTTTCTGACTGTGTGCATAAGTGCTGGGTTCATTAGTTTGGTAGCCTGGACCGAATCAATCATTTAAGTTTCAGGTCATCATTGTAAATTTGAAGCTGTTGAAGCAATTTTGTTTTTAATAGTCTTTCATAATTTATGTGCTTTTAAAAAAGTATATTGGCTGAAATCTTTTTTAGAGATCGGTATCGGCATTTGAAAATCCCCCATCGTTCGACCTCTAGTAAAAACGCATCTGCGGCTCTCATTTCATTCAGACAAGTTGAAGTATCATGAAATTTGCTGACATGTCACACGATACTGATTCGACCTTCAAGATTTTGTGTGACTGTCACAGGCATGCATTTCCTTAAAACGGTTGGTGAAACTTCAAATTGTGTAAACCTTGGAGGATTTCAATTTTAAAGTTCAACTATGTTTTGGAGTTTGAGGTTAATTTCTCCACCTCATGACCTCATTGACTGTTACTGTATTCCCCGCAACCAACCCCCACCACTGCATCCCAGCCCACATGTGTGTAGACGTCTTATTACGGTTTCTCGGCTGACCACTCCTCGCTCAGTAAAGGGGCTGAGAGGAGACTCCCTGGAACCACAGCTGCTCCCCTCAGACTCACGCGTTCAGCTTCAGGTTACATGTTTACACACTTCTGCTTTGTATGAGAGTTAAAATATAGGTTTAACCAGTTGTGCAACAGGACGCTTATCCTTTGCAAAAGAAATCTCCAAAGGACTCGTACACTACTGCAGTGTCACACTTTTATAACGCCGCGCATAAAAGGCATAAAAGTGATGCTGTGCAGCGCAATGACTTTGTGGACGGTGTCACCCTGACCACAGTACAGTGTTCTGAGGCCAAGCATCCTCCATGCTATTTGCCTACATCACCGCCTGCAGAAAAAACAGATGAGTGGAGAGTAATAAACAGGAAGAGGAGGCAGGGGAGGGCCTGGTGAGGTGGGGGAAGGGCCGCTCTGGTTCAGCTTGTCTTTAGCTTGGGAGGGAAGGGGAACATACACACACAGTGTCTCCAAAACAAATACGAAGCTAACACAATAAAAGAGAACAAACTCTTGACCCGACATACTGTAACTCTTTGCTGGACTTTTAGGGGCCACTGTTATTTACAATAAGTGTGTGAAAGTAAAATATGGGCCACTTTAGAAATAAATGAAAGGTGCTCCTAATGTGACGCACTTACAGTGTTGCTGTAGGTATTCATGATGATGTGCAATAACTCTGCAACAACTAATTGATGATATCGATTAATAAATTAGTTGCCAATGAATTTAATCATCAGTTTTTTTGCCAGCAGCTACAAGCAGTACCGTTTGGGTCCTTGTTTTTCTGTGTAATGTGAGGCCGCGCGTGCACGTCAGTGATTAGAGCAACAGAGAGAGAGTTCACTGCCACACTCAGGTTGAGTTGCTGAATCAATAACACTGTTTTACGAAATGTCAAGAGTTAGTCTTTTGTGTTGTTGGATCCAGTGTGCCTCCGGTGATCAAATGAAGCCATTTGTATTGTTTGTATTCTTCGTTGATGAGACATGACTACTTATCACGGCACGCTAAGATAGAGTAGTTAGCGATTATGTTAATCAGTGTCTTAAGTGTCTGTTTGTATTGTGTTTTGGAGAAGCATATTCGCACTTGAGTTTTTGTTAGAGAGTAAACTTGTCACATTTCTTTTGATAAAATAAAATTTAAAAAAAAAAAAAAAAACCTAAACCATAACCTTATTCATATAACAGCTTAGAGTCTCCTTTTAACACAAACTAAATCTGTAAATTGTCATACAATAGAATGTGCTATAAAATTGGATTTGGATTATATTTATGAACAGCTGTTTGATAAAGAAAACAGATGCATTACAGTCTACCTCCTCCTTATTCAATTTTGCTGTTTAACTTGTTTAAAGAAAATAAACGAGTCATTCACACAATTTATATCAGCGCTTTGACTTTTTTTGTCTTGTGGGCAATCAGCAGCACTTTTTTAAAAAATTGAACGAAAAGGACTTTTGTCGGACTTGCGTACTGAGGAATTCTTTTAAAAAGTTTAGCAAGTTGTATATGCTTAAAACAGTACAGTACATACAGCACAGTATAGTAGACTACAATTAAGTCAGGAAGCTGTAATATTATTTTTGAAGGAAATAGTCATCCAGTTTGTCTTCATTGTTACTTACAACTAAAACAACTTCAAGTTAAACTGTGAAGGTAATTGGAAAAAGTGACTTTTATCCGATTATTCGATTAATTGTTTAATTAAGTGTCCGATTAATCATTTATAAAAAATAATCGTTAGTTGCAGCCCTAATCTGCAATACCATTGATGACTTAATCTGGTGTAATTATATTTAATTATATTAATCACGGTTGCTTGGATAATGACAGAATAACACCAGGTAAACTACATAACATTGGCTACACTTAACATATCATCCCCATGCATTTAAATAATGTAAGTGGGTTAAAATTATACAGGCAGTTCTCAGTATGGCACAATGCAAGTTGACACTATGACGCATGAGACGAGCTGCAGTGTGAAAATAATTACCTAATAATATTTTGCAATGTCAATTTAAGGGCTCATTCTTGTTTTGCATCTCACTGACAGAGTAGCCAAAAATTTACCTCAAGTAAGAGTAGCGTTACTTCAAAATAATATTACCATATTTTCCGTACAGTAAGGCCCACCTAAAAGCCTTCAATTTTCTCAAAAGCAGACACTGCGCTGAATAATCCAATGCACCTTATATATGGATCAATATTGGTTCATCATGGCATGACATTCCCTTTAGCGCTGCTCCATCTAGTGGATGTATAACACAACCCCAACCACTAGTACTACAACTGCGCCTTATCATGCGGCGCCCCTTTTATATGAAAACATTTTAAAACAGTTTAAAAAAAGGCCATTCATTGAAGATGCGCCTTTAAGTGCGGAAAATACGGTACTCATGTAAAAGTAGTCATCCAACACATGTACTCAAGTATAAGTAAAAAAAGAAGTATTTAGTGAAAATAAAATACTCATGTAATGAGTAACATTGTGAGGAACTGTTTACGATGTTTGGTATTTTTTTTCCTCTGCAGAAAGTTATCTATATGAACTGTTGTTATGTTTATACTGTACTTTAACCTATTACATAACAACATTGAGCCAAAAAAAATACAAAAAAAAAAAAAAAAAAACGGCGAGAAAAAAAAAACAACACAACTGAAGCCTCATTTGTCAA
The DNA here is from genome assembly GCF_030265065.1 of Corythoichthys intestinalis. Classification (NCBI taxonomy): domain Eukaryota; kingdom Metazoa; phylum Chordata; class Actinopteri; order Syngnathiformes; family Syngnathidae; genus Corythoichthys; species Corythoichthys intestinalis. The sequence goes on along the minus strand of NC_080409.1, from coordinate 4,668,579 downwards.
AAGAGCATGACTGCCCTCTAGTGAGAAAACATATTTCCTAAAATGAAACTAAAAAGCTCATATCTCTGGGTCATGTTGACACCAGCGCTCTATGTCAAATACTTCATTTTTTATGGTGCTCGAGAGACCCCACATGATTGAACAGTCTGGCGTGATTATAGACTGGCAAGCTTCAGTCTGACTGGTATAATGGAGTCATGTGCTTATTGTAGCGACATCTTGTTGGTGAAAATGATTGAGCCACTCTGGCAAAAAAAAAAAAAAAAAAAAAGTAAAATCTAATATGTACAATAAAGAGGAAAAATGTAAAGACTAGTGTCGCCCAAAGTAGCGGAGTAAGAGTAGCGTTTCTTCTTCACAAATCTAGTCAAGTAAAAGTAAAAAGTATGGCTGAGTAAAACTACTCTTAGCGGTACATTTTTCTCAAAATGTTACGCAAGTAAATGTAACGGAGTAAATGTAACGCGTTACTACCCACCTCTGCTCTATAAAATAGCCATTGAGAAATAATATATTGTATAGAAAGTAATTTACATCAATAAGTATGTAAGACACATCCATCCTTGGGTTGGAGATAAGTATTCTGCCAGTTCGTTTCACAGCAAGAGTAACGTACATTTTAATCTCCTTTACTCATACAGTGGTAGCTGTACTTACGAAATTAATTGGTTCTGGAAGTATTTTCGTAAACTGAAAATATGTAGATGCATTTTCCATATAAAAGCCCGAATCTATTCTAAGACCCCCAAAATTCAGACATAAATCTTTTATAAAGCATGAAAAAGCATCAAAACATGCCACAAATATATGTAACAATTAGATTATTGCACAATAAACATAAAATGAGAGTTGTGCGTAATGTAAAAAAACAATAACAAAAAGTTCATACACACGCATAAAGCTGTTGGAACACGAGTGGCAAATGAAGAGGACGCTGGGATACACACATACACATACAGTAGAGGTCCGTCATAGCCAATTGGATGCCAGGAAGATGCTAGGCAATAGACAATGGCAGAACAGCGATAAATAAGTTACGTTCAGTAAACTCTGGGAGCTGAGAGTACCAGCCATACTGTATTTTTGCCTGAAATTTCTTTCGTAACAAGAGGCGATATTTTCCCGTTGAGGCATGTCTTAACCTGAAAAATCTCTATGTAGAGACATCTGAAAGTAAGGGTACCACTGTATTTTGGGATTCCAATGTCGCTGCTAGAAGCAGTGTTACTTGTGTTTGTGTCATTTCCTCCTCACCAGCTGTAACTGTTCCCGATGAAACTGGTCCCCAATAAGCTGGAGTTTCTGACCGATGGAGGCCTCGATGCTGCGTGCCACGGGCTGCCGCTGCTCCATTGCGTCTTCGCTTTCTTGCCGCCTTTCTTCCCGACCCCCGACAAGCTCAAAATGTGCCGGAAAGTGCAATCGAAAACCTGCGTTACCTGTTTAAAAGTAGAGTAGTTATTAAAAAATGTTTAGCAGTGGAAAGAAAATAGAACAGCAATAATACCTGATGGGTTTTTCTTTGTGTATGTGTAAGGATTATATAGCAGGCAGCAAGAGCTGCCAAGAACTGCAGAAGAAGGCAGTCTGCTTGGCTTCAAATGAAACTTTCACAGCTGCAGTATTTTCTCCTAAGCCAATCACACTGAGTCATTTTACAGCGTTAAAAGTCACACTCACATAATGTCGTGCAAAGTCGGTATCTATCGTCACCGTGGAGCAAGCCGCCAATGATTACATGTACAGTATATGGTGCCATTGAAACTTTGCTGTCACTGATAATCAGTTATAGCCTACTAACACAGGTAGTAGCCCCTGTCGTGTCTCCTCAGTCACAATGGCAGCCTGGCGCCTTTTGAATAGCAAAGCAGCTGGGTACACTCCACGCACGCCATAAAAACTCACCGTGACCACGACTATCAGGCGCCACAGGTCTCATCAGCGCAATCATCCCTCACATTAAAGCCTCACGCTTGTGTTTTACAACGACCGTCTCGCCCTCACCGTCCCTCGCCGGTGATTAGCTCAGACTCACCGTAGAAGAGTGGTCTTGGCTCCTCTGCGATTCCACAGGGCAGCATGCCGTTGTTCAATGCCAGGACAGGGCCAGGTGTTTGCGTAGCCCGCTCCTCAGACTTTATCTCCTTGAATGTGGTACGCCAGAAGTGGGGATCTGGCTCAAACACATCGTCTTCCTCATCCTCCATGCGGGGACGCTACACGATGAGCACGCTGAAAGGGTAAATGAGGGAAAGAGAGAAATATGAGATTGATCCCACAATAATTTGTTGAGTATCTCTGATGTCTTTCTAAAACACTCATTATCAGTAGTGGGTAGTAACTAGGGCTGCAGCTATCAATTATTTAAGTAATCGAAAAATGGGATTAGGAACATTTAATGCGTTGTAGAATGAATTTTCAGGGTTTTTTCTTTATGTAAACAAGCAGAAATTGTGCAGAGACATGGGTTCCTTGCTCCCTTTTATATACACCAATATATATCATTCACAAGATAAACCCCCTAAGCCTGGATTAAACGGTTTTATACGACTATTAGTAATGTCCTGATCGCATATTTCTGCACCAGAGTCCGAGCCACCAGATTCTGAGAATCTGCTGAAACCGAGTCCTGATCCGATACCGACAAAAATTATTGTTTCTTTTGCTTTGATGCTCACGTTGTCGAGAACAGCCTCTCACTTACACAATGATTGAGTTGCCGCATCACACTTAAGGCTGTGTACCCAGCTTATTGATGATTAGCACGTTTGTGCCTTTGATCGTAGAGCTACCAAGGCGTCTCTGGCCATATCAAAGCGACAAACCTGTCAATCATCATTAACTTTAAGTACCAAAGGCAAGCTGCACTGTTGACCAAGAGAAACAGTTTGGTCGCACTGCTTAGCAGGAGGGAGGGTGAGAGGCAGTACAAGCATGACGCAGAAAACCATAAAACCCAATCCTTTTCACCCGATTCCGATCCTCTGGAAAATGGCGCGGTTGGCCAGACTTCCGATCACGTAATCGGATCGGGACATCTCGAATGAATACAAAGCAGTCATAGTGAGTCAACTAAAGTCTTCCCAAACAGCTATTCGAGTCATATGGTCAAAATTCTTCGTTTTAATATCAAAATATATATCGCAAACCCCAAAAAGTCCCAATGTCAGTTTTTTCCAATATCATTTAGCTCTACCACGCAATACTTTTTACTTTTACTTGAGCAGATTTGTGAAGAACACTACTCTTACTCTGCTACTTTGGGCTACACTAGAGTCGTTACATTTTTACTCTTTTTTCTACGTAACGGCTTTATTTTTGCCAGAAATACCGACAGTAGCTCTACCAGATTCACCAATGAGATGTCGCAACAATAAACACATGACTCCAGTATGCCATTCAGAGGTAACAATGTTTTTTTTTTTCTACTAGAGGGCCCTCATTCTTTTTGGTCGGGTAATAGGTCATAGTGTTCTGGTCTGAATTTGATGATTTTTGTGTCATCTATCTTTTTGGCATAGTACGGTCATTTAAGAGGCTCGCTATAGTGCAGTATAACAATAACAGTTAATATAGATGAAGTTGTGCTGGGAAAAAATATACCATTACTTAAAATAGACATAAAAACACAGATATTATAAGCAGTTACTCACAATGTTACTCATTACTTGAGTATTCTTTATAACGAATACTTTTTTTACTTGGACTTGAGTAAATTTTTGGATGACTACTTTTACTTTTACTTGACTAATATTATTTAGAAGTAATGCTACTTTTGCTTGAGTCAATTTTTTCGGGCTAATCTACCCACCTCTGCTCATTTGTATAATAGACAACCTATGTGTGTGCTCCAATCGATAAAACCACAATGGACAAGCTGGGTATGAGACAAGGCTTCTCTCCGTGGAATGATAATAGTTTTGTTCCTTTCACTGTTTCAACCACATAGTTCACTGTGGTCAAAAATTAGCTTCTGAGGTAAATGAAATAAAGATTTATATTTGTCCATGGTGACTCGACCGTAACACAGAAGGTTATGAAGTTAGTTTAATGTGTACATTTAACACAACCAGTGTTTGAATGTAACTCTTAACTCTGCTAAAGTACATTTTTGTGTATCTGTCCTTTACTTGAGTACAAATATGAAGTGGTACTTTTTACTTTTACTTCACAACATTTTACAGTAACTACCTGTACTTTTTACTCCAAAACTTTTCAAATTGTCACCTCGGTTACACATTAGTTTATTTTCTTTTTTTCTCATTATGAATTGATAGTTTCGTTTTCATGCCCAATCGATAAGCCCTGTGCATGCAAGATTAAGCAGGTGAACAAGATGTTGACCAATAAAAGCACCACACTCTTGTACAGTACGTGGCGGTTTGTACCTGATAGTTGCTTGCAATCCGCCATTTAGCTAAGTTTTGGAGTTTGGGAGCTTGTTAAGCATCTGTTTACAGTGCAGTCAATTTAATTGCTTTGTTTTTTTCCCATTCGGTACAGTTTAAAATAAAACTAAGGAGTCAATGAATTTTCTGGTTCATTCTTTGAATATTGACTCAGATCTCTTTATGTAAGTATATATATATATTAAAATATTGTCACACCGTGGTGAGGTTTGTTGTGTCTTGGTGTCATATCCTGCTTTATTTTGAAGGTTTTACCCTCCTCATTTCAGTGCGCTCACCCTTCTTCATGTCCTCCCTAATCACCAATTGATCCCACCTGTTTCTAATTATCTTCTGTGTGTAAATATATAGTCACGCTTCATTTTTTGTGTGCGAGAATGTCATCATCCGCTGAAGCGTCACCCGAGCCATTTTTTCATCCAAAGCCGAAGGGTATCCGATCCTGAACCATTTGTTAGCCATTTGACTTTGTGTTTTTGATTTTGACAGTTTTGTCCTCCTTGGTGGAGCGAATTTTTATTTTAGTGACCTGCCTTGTTTGTTTTTACACTGAGTGAACATTGTGAAATGTTTTTTTATTAATGCAGGACTCAAATGCAGTTTTCCTGGTTGAGTCCAGTCCTGACAAATATAATATACATATATTTCATTTATGCATTGGGAGAAAATACTTTTAATTTTTACTTGTAAATTTTAAAGCAAGTACTTTTACTTGAATATTTTTTTCTTAGATATTTGTACTTACGTTTTTGCACCTGTATCTGTACTTTTACTATAAAAAAAAAAAAAAAAAAGTACTTCATCCACCACTGAACACAACGCATATACACATTGAAATAACAATCTTGCAACTCTGCTGCCAAAAGGCAAAAGGTGCTATTCTCCAGTGACATTGATTTATTACACTCTACACTGAGTCAACGAGGGAGTCAAAGAGTTATCAAAATATGGTTGAAATACAAGTTGCTTCACCAGCTAATCCCCCCCGTCAATATAGGCTTGTAATACAGGGTTAGACTACTACCACACCACCAAATTAGGCCTCACAGAAAAAAAGTAATGACAGTCCTGGTGAAAAATGTTCAATCTCTCTCCCTACTCTGGAGTGTCAGTTTGCCAACTCTATGACATGAAGTTTTCATTTCTTCACCCCACACAAGCAGATCATGTGCTCGATCTTATGATATACAGTACATTATAGTATACAATCAGCACTTTGGGTAAAACCACTCCATTCTTTGTTTATACAAACATACGACGAGGAGGAGAGAACCATGAGCCAGAGAAAAAAAAGAGCCAGAGAAAAAAAAAAAAAACACTCCAGATAACCTGAGTTGCTCTCATCGCAGTGAGCAGGATTTGTGTCATGGCTCCCCCTGCTGTAGCACACAACGCAACCAATGGAAGAAAATGGGGGGTATGCACTTAAATGTGTCTCGGAGAGTATAAATTAAGACAATACAGAATGAAATTAAATTGATATGTCTACTAATATGTGACATTGTTTCGGTTGTAAACTACATATTTCAACCATGTGTTTCAACCATACTCACAAGTTAACAAAAAATAATGACACCCAAATGACAAAAAAAAAAAAAAAAAAAAAAAAAAAAAAAAAAAACATTCTCAATACAGTTTGATAGAAACCTGCCTCTATGATAAAGGTCAACATTTCTGGCACATTTTCAAACACTGTTCTAAGGAATGAGGCACGTGACTGATTTATCATAACAATGCACGCGTGATAAAATGAAACATTTTAATACAATATTAATGTCATTGCAATAAAATAAGAGTAAAAGGCGTCCTATTTATTTACAGGTATTTAAATGACACGCTTTCAATTACATGGAAAAGCCTGTGTCACATCTTAGTTTCGGTTTCGGCGTCATATAACAATTAAATTTAATTCAACGAGATAAATGTAGAAGCCATTTCGTGTTAATTCACGCAAAAGCCGGTTCACCGGTCCGAAAAACAGCGAGCCGAACAGGAACGTACCAGTTACACGGTCCTCGTTGTTTATGTGCACTTCTGCTCGCAAATGAAACAAAGATGAACGGACGTAAATATCCTGCCAGATCAGCCAAGTTTAGCCCGTATCTCCGCAACGACAACTTCCATTCTGTTGGGAAAACTGCTACAAGCCGATTTCATTTCGCCGACGTCAGCTCCAAAACTAACTCCGCCGCTGGGGCGTGGCTCCTCAACTAGATAAATAGAGCATTTTAAAGACGCAGACATTTTCGTCGGTCAACTGCAGTGGCCCCGGGTGGGGACGCTACGTTGCCCTTTAAGATCGTTTCCCCGTAACCAATCGTCGACTTTGTTGTGATCCCGCCTCTGCCATCGCGTATTCAGACACGTGGACGGGAAATTCCCACTCTCACGCGAGACTCTTGCACGCTTCTACTACTTTATGGACTATCATCAGAACTACACGGCGGCTGTGCCTGTAAAAATCCTTCAAATGCCGCATACGTATCATATTTACTCAGGGGTGAAAGTGGCTAGAAATTCTTGCGGAACTCCCCGACATACAGGTCGCAACGGAGCCAGATTTTTTTGTTTTTGTTTCGAGTCAAACCTCCAAAAACCATAGAAATGCATTAAAAAAACTGCTTTTGGCAGTTATACCTATAAAACACAACATGTTTTACACATGCATTAGGCTAATGCATTACACCTACTGTAACAAGGCATACATGAGAAACTGATTTTCATTTAAATTATATTTTTTTCCGATGATGTGCAAAATAAGTCAAGAAAAACACTATACACAGTAACCCCAACCTCCATCTCCTCATTTTTATTTTCTTTCATTTCCTCACATCTGACTGTAAAATCTCAATTTTAACTTCTAAAGAACATAAGATGTACAGTACATTAAATTTGAAGATGATGTAAACATAACTAGTATTATATAAGAAAAAAAGTAACATTTATTAACAAAAAGAAGTACAAATTACTTACATTGTGCACAATGAAATGGAATATATATTGAAGATAACACAAATCCTGACTTTTTTATATTATAAGGCAAAAAATAAGTTGCCTAATATAGCTAAATGACCAAAAATTAGCTGCCTCATATTGGTAAATGAACAAAAATAAATCCATAGTGAACATGAACTATATTGCCAAATGCATCACACTTGAGACAAGCATTTCTGGACCTCATTGCAGGCTGAAAAAATATTGTTTTAAACCTTATTGTGTTCAATATCACTTTCCTTATATTTGTTTTACCACGAAAATGGCATGGAGTGCTTAATGTATAATTTATGATACAAATTAGATAACGTATATACAAACTAATTTGTCAAAATTATTCTAAAAATTATGTTGATGTTGTTATTGTTATGTTACCACATAAAAGGTATTTTCTTTCTCTTTTTTTTAATCTGAATGTTCTGTTTATTATTTCTGGGGTCAGGCATTAATGGGTTAACATGGAATATGTTCTGAACCTCTGCATCAGAGAAAATAAAATAAAATAAGCCTCTTCAAATCTTTCCATTCCGTTGCCGCAGTGTCACAGAACAGGGAGAAATAGATTTACACATTCAGACTAAATTGTTCACTGAATATCATCATGGACTACTAAAATTTGAAAAATAAATTCATTGCTTTACCTTGTTATGACGGCAAGCCGTTAATGTGGATCCAAAAAACACAGACCAGGAGATCAATAGAGCAAATGTTTGTGTTTAATTAGTATAACAAAGGGCGCACGCTAGAAAACGCGGATATAACAAGTACAACTTAGGACGCACGCTAGAAAACGCGGATATAACAAGTACAACTTAGGACGCACGCTAGAAAACGCGGATATAACAAGTATAACTAAAAGAGCACCCAAGATGGCGTGAATATAACAGAGTACAAAATCCTAACTACAAAATCCAGAAGAGCACAAAAGTAAATAAGATCAAACCAGAACACGACCGAAGAACGTCGGAAGGCACCGAGGATGACGATGAGCACACAGCGGTAAGCAAGGCAGGAACAAGCATATGCAATAGTCCGACACTCGCAGACGGTGACAGGAGTCCTTAAATAGTGAGCGCTCCTAATGCGCCACAGGTGTGCGGCCACGGCCCCGCCCATCCAGCTGAATCAGATGCTGGAAAGAAAAAACAACTGAGAAGGCATACAAATATGACAGAACCCCCCCCTCAACGGACGCCCCCTGGCGGACCACCTGGTTTCGAGGGATGAAGGGAGTGGAAATCCCGCAAAAGCGATGGATCGAGGATCCAGGAGCGGGGGACCCATTGGCGCTCCTCAGGGCCATAACCTTCCCAGTCGACCAGGTACTGCACCCCCCTTCCCCGCCTCCTAGAATCGAGAATAGTACGCACCGTATATACCGGCCCACCGTCAACCACGCGAGGGGCAGGAGGAGGCACTGGTGGAGGGTTCAGGGGGCTAGTGGAGACCGGCTTGAGCAGAGACACGTGGAAGACTGGGTGGATCTTCATTGAACCGGGAAGCTGTAGCCTGACCGCGACGGGGTTCACCACAGAGTCCACAGCAAAAGGGCCCACGAACCTAGGGCCCAACTTCTTGGAAGTCCCAGCAAGGTTCAAATCCCGTGTTGATAACCAGACCATCTGGCCCGGACGATAGACCGGAGCGGGTCTTCTGTGGCGGTCAGCAATCAGGCGGTTGCGGGCTGCAGTGCGGACTAGTGCAGCCCTAGCGTCCCTCCAGACTCTATGGGCCCTCCGCAGGTGCACTTGGACGGACGGCACGACGATCTCGGCTTCCTGAGAAGGGAACAGTGGTGGTTGGAACCCGTATGCCGACATAAAAGGCGACCTCCCAGTGGCTGAGCTAATGAGGGTGTTGTGGGCATATTCCACCCAAGGCAGGTGTGAGGCCCAGGAGGCCGGATGCAGTTGGCAAACGCAACGGAGGGCAGCCTCCAGCTCCTGGTTGACCCGTTCTGTCTGTCCGTTGGACTGTGGGTGGTAGCCGGAAGACATACTTGACGTGGCCCCCAGAGCTTTGCAGAATGCTCTCCAAACCCGAGACACAAACTGGGGTCCCCTGTCAGAAACTAGGTCAGACGGAATGCCATGGGTTCGAAAAACGTGTGTTACCAGCAGGTCAGCGGTCTCCAGAGCTGAAGGCAACTTGGGGAGAGCGACGAAGTGCGCCATCTTGGAGAATCTGTCAATCACTGTCAAGATGACGGAATATCCCCTTGAGCGTGGAAGGCCAGTAATAAAATCGAGTGCAACATGGGACCAAGGACGAGATGGAACAGGCAACGGACGCAGAAGTCCTGCTGGAGCTTGATGGGCCGATTTGCCCCGAGCGCAGATGGAACACGCAGAAATGTAGTCCATGACGTCCTTTCGCATACCCGGCCACCAAAACCTCTGGGAAATGAGGAAGAAAGTGCGGGACACACCCGGGTGGCAGGCAAACTTCGAGGTGTGCCCCCACTTTAGCACTCCTGCACGCTGAGCGTCCGGAACAAAAAGTTTGCCAGCAGGGCAGCCTCCGGGCACCCTAACACCCCGTAGAGAGTCTTCCACCAGCCGCTCAACCTCCCATCGGAGTGCGCCGATGATCAGGTTCTCTGGAACAACAGGCTCCTCTGAAGACATTTCCTCCACCGGTTCATGAATTCTTGACAAGGCATCGGGCTTCCCGTTGCGTGATCCCGGACGGTAAGTAATCACATAGTTGAAACGTGTCAGGAACAGCGCCCAACGGGCCTGGCGTGTGTTGAGGCGCTTGGCAGCCCGGAGGTACTCCAAATTCTTATGGTCGGTGAGTATTTGGAACGGCACCTCCGTCCCCTCCAACCAGTGCCTCCATTCCTGTAAAGCCTGAACTATAGCGAGCAGCTCCCTGTTGCCGACGTCATAATTTGCCTCCGCGGGGGTGAGGCGGCGGGAGTAGAATGCGCAGGGGTGTAGTCTCTGGTCGACTGCAGACCTCTGGGATAGGATGGCCCCCACTCCGGAACTCGACGCATCAACCTCGACCACAAAAGGAAGATCTGAGTCAGGGTGAACAAGGACAGGTGAGCTAGTGAATGCCCTTTTAAGACCTACAAAAGCGGCTTCCGCCACAGAGGACCACACAAACGGGCGTTTATTAGAGGTCAACCTGGTAAGGGGCTCGGCCCTCATACTATAGTTCCGGATAAAACTCCTATAAAAATTGGCAAACCCGAGGAACCTTTGTAACTGCTTACGTGAAGTGGGGGTTGGCCAATCTGCAACTGCCTGAATTTTGGCTGGGTCAGGCCGTAATTGCCCTTTTTCGACGATGAAACCAAGAAATTGCATTGACCCGCGGTGGAACTCGCACTTCTCGGCCTTGACAAACAGCCTATTTTCCAGAAGCCTTTGGAGGACCATGCGGACATGTTGGCGGTGTTCCTGCAAGTTTCTAGAAAATATTAAGATGTCATCTAAATAAACAAAACAGAAGACATTTAGCATGTCACGAAGCACATCATTTATGAGGCTCTGGAAAACAGCGGGTGCATTGGTCAGACCAAAAGGCATGACTAAGTATTCAAAATGTCCGAGCGGGGTTTTGAAAGCGGTTTTCCACTCATCTCCATCCCGAATCCTAACCAAGTGGTAAGCGCTGCGCAAGTCTAACTTGGTATATATGGTGGCTGACTTTAACGGTGCGAAGGCCGAATCTAATAATGGCAGCGGATATTTGTTTTTAACAGTAATCTCATTAAGGCCCCGGTAGTCAATGCACGGCCGAAGACCCCCATCTTTTTTGCCAACGAAAAAAAACCCCGCTCCCAACGGTGAGGACGAAGGGCGAATTAGGCCAGTTGCCAAGGAAGAGGTTATATAATCTCTCATAGCCTCCTGCTCAGGTTTAGAAATTTGATATAACCTCGAGCTAGGTAGTGGGGCATTGGGCTGCAAGTCAATGGCGCAGTTGTAAGGGCGGTGCGGAGGCAGGGTCTTAGCCTGGTCTATACTAAAAACCTGTTCGAGATCATGGTACTCGGCAGGAACATTTACTAAATTTACAGGCTCGGCAACTGTTTGGGCTTGATCCGGAAGTAGGCACGCCGAGCGTAAGCAGTGCGCGTAACAGAAGGAACTCCAAGTCACTACTTGTGTTTTAGTCCAGTCAATATTAAGGTTATGCATCTTTAGCCAGGGGAGCCCTAGCACAACCGAAGCCGATTTACATGGCATAACCAAGAAGCTACGAACCTCAAAATGGTTCCCGGACAGCTTTGTTTTAAGCGGGGGCGTTATAAACCTTACGTCCGCCAGGGGTCGCCCATCGAGATCTAGAACCTTTTTAGGAGTAGAGAGTCTTATTAATGGGCATTTAAGAGCATCAACAACACTCTGGTCTATAAAACATTCATCTGCCCCTGAATCTATTAAAGCAGTGAACCTAAAATTAACCCCCCCATGCGAAACCTCTCCCGGCAATTGCAGTCTCATTTCACCTCGAGTTTGTTTTAGTTCAATCGACTCGTTGCGAGGCAAATCATTTGACTGATTGCCATAATGTACGAACCTGGTCCCCCCTCTGGCGAGAGGAACCCCAGGGGCCGAAGATCCAGGACGACGTGAAGAGATCGCGTCACAGGCGGCAACGTGGTGCCCCGGCAAGCCACAGTAAAGACATAAGCCCGCCCTCATCCGTCTCCGCCGCTCCTCCGTAGAAAGACGACCGCTGCCGAGTTGCATTGGCTCCTCCCCCGCCAGGACCGGACTCCGCGTCGGCGTAGAGGTTGATGGTGATTCGACGAAGCCGTCTGCACGTAACGTTGCCGGACCGTACCGCGATGACGACCCACGATGGCCCCGCTGCTCCAAGGCTCGTTCCCTCTCGCGCTCCTTCAGTCGATTGTCCAACTTCACGGACAAGGAGATAAGGTCTTCCAGGCCCGAGGAATCCTCCCGGGCCGCCAACTCGTCCTTCACCGCAGACGACAGCCCCCTCCGAAAAATTCCACACAGCGCCGCCTCGTCGTAACCGCACTCCGCGGCCAAAATGCGGAATTGGATGGAGTAGTCCGCCACGCTAAGCTCGCCTTGAAAAAAATCCAGCAGGCGGCTGCCTGCCTCCTTGCCTCTAACCGGGTGATCAAATACTCTCACAAACTCTGTTTTAAAAGTCTCGAATGACTGACGGATTGCGGGATTAGCGTTGCTTACCGCCATTGCCCAAGTGGCCGCTTTACCGGCGAGTAGACTCATGGTATACGCTACACGGGACCTGTCACTCGCGAACGTATATGGCTGCTGGTCAAATACAAGGGAGCACTGGTGCAGAAATTGTCGACAAGCGCCGGGTTCTCCCTCGTAACGATGGGGGTGTGGCAACACTGGCTCCCGGAAAGCAGCCGGTGGAACAACCGGAGACGGGGCGGAGTGATCGGGCGCCGCGGCAGCGTTACCTACGCCACCGGACTGTGCAGGTGGGGCCATATTTTCAATTCTAGTGGTTAGCGCGGTGATCACGTTCACTAGTTCATTTAACGATTGTTCATGCTTGCTGATCATATGACCATGACCGGCAAGCGCGTGGCGAATACCCTCCGAGTCTGTGGGATCCATGGTCGGACTATTCTGTTATGACGGCAAGCCGTTAATGTGGATCCAAAAAACACAGACCAGGAGATCAATAGAGCAAATGTTTGTGTTTAATTAGTATAACAAAGGGCGCACGCTAGAAAACGCGGATATAACAAGTACAACTTAGGGCGCACGCTAGAAAACGCGGATATAACAAGTACAACTTAGGACGCACGCTAGAAAACGCGGATATAACAAGTACAACTTAGGACGCACGCTAGAAAACGCGGATATAACAAGTACAACTTAGGACGCACGCTAGAAAACGCGGATATAACAAGTACAACTTAGGACGCACGCTAGAAAACGCGGATATAACAAGTACAATTTAGGACGCACGCTAGAAAACGCGGATATAACAAGTATAACTAAAAGAGCACCCAAGATGGCGTGAATATAACAGAGTACAAAATCCTAACTACAAAATCCAGAAGAGCACAAAAGTAAATAAGATCAAACCAGAACACGACCGAAGAACGTCGGAAGGCACCGAGGATGACGATGAGCACACAGCGGTAAGCAAGGCAGGAACAAGCATATGCAATAGTCCGACACTCGCAGACGGTGACAGGAGTCCTTAAATAGTGAGCGCTCCTAATGCGCCACAGGTGTGCGGCCACGGCCCCGCCCATCCAGCTGAATCAGATGCTGGAAAGAAAAAACAACTGAGAAGGCATACAAATATGACATACCTGGTGTTTTTGGACATTAACTTATTGCCTGTCATTGAAAACGACAGATGTCCAATTCATTTAGACTGGAGGACTGATTTTGAATGCTCATCTTTCAGTGCCATTGATGGCGCTAGATGTCCAAATGGATTGAACGTCTAGCATAATTAATGAGTTAAGCGGATAAAATGTTAGATAAAACCAAGGGCGTAGGTTTGGACTCAACATTGGTAGGGACGATATAACAGCATAACCTGCATGTACTTTTTAATGAGGAAGGGATATTAAGAAGACCAAACAGATTGGGTGAACGGGGGTTAGGGCTACATTTCTCATAAATATGAATTTAATTAATTGATAGGCAAAATGATCAATGCAAAATAAATCTGTTTTGACTTATACTAACTTTCATATGTATTGCTTCAGGTGACACACCGTTCAATTTAAACCTTTGTTTTCAAAATCTACTGGGGAAACATTTTGAAAATGTCCAGGATAAATGTCTGAACATGATTTAAATTACATTAACATACAGGATAAATACAAACTCGTTAATAATCACTTAACTATCCAGTAATGCAAAAAATAATCATTGTATGTCTAAATAAAGAAATTAAATAAAACTAAATAAACATTTGTTTGGGAATAAGAATAATAAATAACAATGGCATCATCCTTCAGGTAAAACACTACTGCTTTTGTCCACAAGCACTCCCCAAAAAAAAAAAAATATGAAAGCTCCTTTGGGCTGCATTAAGACCAGTTTTGCATGTTGGCAAATTCTTTTTTTGATAAATCGTACAGACACTGGGAGGGGTGGATGTTCATTCATTGCCCTTCCAGGTCCAAACGGTTTGGAGGTCTAGCAGCATTAATAGCAGCCAAGAGTTAACCAGTAGTCTCACCGAGCTGTTTGAAGTACAGTGGTGGCTCAAGATAGGAAATGCATTCATCAGCACGGAAGGGATTTCTTGTAAATTTTTCGTATCTTGAATCACATTTTAAGTGAAAATCACATTTTTTCCCCTGTTGCAACACCAGATTAAATTTGCTGTCGTATCCTCTGATTGCCTGTCTTTATTTGTAATGCTTTGTCACCCCTTTAAATATAGCTAGTTTGTTAGGTTCCATTACATCCTACAGACATTATCACATGACTTCTTGAGCTCATCAAAAAACACGTAGTGCTAAAAGACCAGCTAACTGAAGCAGCCATTACTTGCAAGCTATTTCATTTCACTGTTTGTGTCTTGATAAAGCATCGCTTGTGAGTTATATTCTTTTGTTTCATATACAGGTGCAATCAATCAATCATTGTCTAGCACATTGTGCTGTGTATACAGCAGTACCTCTCAAATAGAGGGGCGCACCACCCCAGCGGGGTGCGGAGCGACGCCGGGGGTGGCGCATATGACCTAGCGTTTGGCTTTTAATACAGTGGGAGACGAGTAAAGACCAGTCTGTTTACTAGGCTTTTGACAAAATATCAAAATGGTGATATATCGTGATACTTTGGATCCCAAAAGGTTATCGATATGCTCCTGCCAAGAATTGAGATATCGTTTTAAAAAGGTGTCAGTGTTTAAAAAAAAAAAAAAAATCCTTCCACCATAATAGTGTGTCAGGTAACTCTGAAGCTGCCATTGACGGTGCTCGACGCCAAACCATTTAGACTGGAAACATTCGTTCATTCGAAATAGGGCTGTAGCTATCGATTATTTTAGTAGCCAATTAATCGATGAACTATTGATTTCAAATAATCGAGTAATCAGATAAGGGACATAAAAAATTAAAATACCTGAGCTGAGCCTCACACGGTATATATATATAAAAAAGTACAACATATGTACAACAAAAGAACAACTGGCTAACTTACATAGCAAAATTCCGCTAGCTTAAATGCTATAAAATGCAAACACTTTTTTACAATGCTCTTAACAAAACGCTCAGACACAAATTCCCACAAAAATGGCTAAATATACCTTTAAACTAAATTTCGAATGCATTCAAAATAATCATTAGCTTAAACAAAAACTTAGTTTATGTTGGTCTTAACAGGAGGCAGATGGATTCAGCCATGTGAAATGAAAGATCAGAGAGCCGTGTATCCACTCAAATCAATTAAAATAAATGCAAACACTTTCACAACAAACCATTACAACACCACTTTAATTAAAAGAATACTCGAAGCAGCAAAATCCAATTTGAATCTTTTTTTCTAATCGAATACTCGAGTTAGTCAATTAATCGTTGCAGCACTAATTCGACACCAGAGCATTCGCAGTCATTGTGTCCAATTTTTCGGGGCATTTACATGTAACTTGCTGTTCATTTACAGTTCATTTCCTGTTGAGTTTGAGTCACTATCTAGTCATTTGGGTGATTCCCAGGTCACTTCCTGTTCTGCAACTCAAACAGGAAGTGACCCATAAAATACCCCCAAATCAACAGGAAGTAACTGAAAGTCAACAGGTTAATGACTAATGGCCCAAAATTACCTCATTGCCTGGCATTGGCTGCCAATGACAGCCATAGACATTTCGTTCATTCGCTGCTACCCTCCCAGTTGAAATGGATTGGACGTCTACTAGAGATAAACTCATTCCAATTCACGGCAAAAGCTTGTTTTTCTGTTATTAGTTGTTTATCCATAATCGTTGTATCGCCATATCGTCAGATCAACGTTATCGTGAGCTTTGTATCGCAAATCGTATCGTATCGTGAGGTAACAAGAGGTTCCCACTCCTACTGTTTACTGTGTCTAAAAATGTTTGCAGCGGACAGCAGGAAGCCAGATCAATGCAGACGTTGCTTAGAGACATTAGACCCAATCATAATGATAAGTCGCCTGATTTTTTTTCCCCAGCGTGAACATGCCATACATTGCTAACAATCGTCTCGCTTTGTCAGCGCTACATCAGTAAACCAGCGAGCAGTTAGCATTATATAAGGTGCCATAGCAAGTTGCTCCGTGCAAAATAACCCCACACCATAGCTACGGAGCTGATACTTGCCTGCAGCAGAAAAAATAAAAATAAAACTGTCAAAAGTATGTTATGCAAAGGTATACTTATAATGTTGATAATAATTTGTTACACAAACTACAAACTGTAATTTCTGAAGAAATTACCCTGGGTCTTTGCTCTGTGTTGTTACAGATCTTAGCCCCGCCCAGGTTGGTTTGTTGACATTTCGGGGACCATATCAGGTCACTTCCTGTGGGACATTTGGGGGCGGGTCCTGGTCATATCAGCTCATTTAGGAACCTTTGGGGGACGTGGCCTAGTCATATCAGGTCATATGGGGACATTTGAGGTGCGTGACCTGGTCAAATCAGGTCATATGGGGACTTTTGAGGGGCGTGCCCTTGTCATATCAGGTAATGTGGGACTATTTGGGGGGGGGGGGGGGGTGTCCGATTGATATCTGGTCATATCAGGTCATTTCCTGTTGGGGACATTGTTTTTTTTTTTTTTTGCAATTGAAAATGAATGGGAAAAATTTTGGACGTCCATGGCCGTCAATTGCATTGACCTACGTGGGTGTCAATGAAATCCAATTACATTGGCATCAATAGAATGGACAAACATGCCCGTCAATGGCATTAATCAAAGTAAATGTCATTGGAAATGAATGGGAAATTTGGACGTCCATGTCCGTCAGTGGCATGACCTTCCATAAGCGTCAATGAAATCGGGGACATTTGGGGTACACGTCCCATTGATATCTGGTCATTTCCTTTTGATTTGGGGACATTAGATTTTTTGCCATTGAAAATGAATGGGAAAAAATTTGGACGTCCATGGCTGTCAATGGCATTGACATCCATATGCGTCAATGGAATCCAAGTACATTGGCATTAAGAGAAATGACTTACATGGCCGTCAATGGCTTATGCCTAAATTGGCTTCAATGCAAAGTTAATGGCATTGGAAATGAATGAGAAATTTGGATGTCCATGGCCGTCAATGGCTTCGACTTACATATGCCTCAATGGAGTCCGAGTACATTGGCATCAATAGATCCGACATACATGGCCGTCAATGGCATCAATGCAATGTAAATTTCATTGCAAATTTCATTGAAAGTGAATGGGGAAATTTCAATGTTGTATCCCATTAAAAATGAATGGGAAAGTTTTTGGCAAATATCCGTAAATCTTTTCAAAATTCTGTATACAACTTTTATGCCTATCACCGTCCCGGATTTGTTGATATTCAAATTATGTGATTTGGTCAAAAACTGTAGGACTAGATACATTCTGAAATTATTTTTTCCGAATAATCGGCATTTATGGGCGAACGGAAAATTTTTCGGGATCGTTTGAAAAATTCCCTGCGGCGCGTGAAAATTCCGTTTTTTTCGCTATCCGAACAGTTCCGATCGGTCAAATGGTTCGGGCTGTGCGGCGTGCAGAAGAAATCCCATTCGAAAAAATAAATAAATAAATAACACTGTCTGGGTCTTTTTTTAAAGAGCCAGATAATGATGCTATTCACAGTGGGGGCAGAAAATTGGGGGGCGTGGGGCGAATCATTTATGTCTTCTTTAACAGAAAATAATTGAGAAGCACTAGTATACAGTATTTCGTTTCTTTACATTTATATATAGTCAAATGTAGCTACATTGTTGATTAACTGCGAGCAGGAATGATCTATTACAGTATATGTATTATATTTTCTATGATGAATAATTGTCTGTCACAAGAAGCGGAAAAGCTACTAAAAAAAATTCGTGAAATACATTTTTTGTAAACAGAAGCTTTCATATCTCGAGGTACCCCTGTACAGTATTGTTGTGGAGATGAAGTGTTGCTGATCAATAAAACTAAGGCCAGCTGGTTCACCCTCAGCATTTCCTTCCAGACCCTCCCCCCTTTATCTCCTCTGTCCCCTGCAACAGAGCTGTGTGTGAAGTCATGGGTCTCTGCTTCTTCTGTCTTTCTAATGTTGGACAAACTGTGAGATTTGTACTTTGATCCCCTCGATGACTAGTTGGAGGCGTGGATGCAATGTGGGAAGTAGGGATTGGATTCCTTGTCCATTGAGATATTGGAAAGATGAGCACCTCTTGCATGAGTGATCGCTGTATACAAGAAAAAGATGTGCAAGCATTAGTTGCAGCTTCCCTTTGTGCTTGAACAAAACAAAGGAGCGTCGTCTGACTGTCAAGGAAACACATGTAATTGCTAGAGTACATTATCCTTTGTCATGCAGATATTATAACAATGAAAAAATAACCAGAAAAAGGACATATACTGTAAGAAGCACTTGAGTATTCAGCATTAACCTTAGGCGGAGTTTGACTTTTGTGGGAGGGGCGGCAAAACATGTTGATGACCCCAAAAAGCAGTGTCAGCAATAAAATTAACTTACAAATATATGTGAATATACAAATAATACATATATCTTGACACTGTTCATGTTCAATCCCCAGTTCAAGCTCAGTCGTCGTTGAAGCTTTTGAAATATTAAGTTCCTCAGGTGTAGTTTTGGCTAAGCAAAGCAAAGGACTGTTTCTAAGATGCAAGTTACATGATCAGTTTGAAAAATAGAAGGACTGCAGGATTGTAGGATTCTTGTTCATTTAATTCATTTTTGTTGTTTGTTTTACCGCTTTACAGCTTTTATAGACAACATTCTTAAGGCTAGGTCTTTATTTTAAAAGAGAAGTTCAGAATCTTTGTCATTAGGCTTAATCTTCGAGTCAGCGGGGATTTAATTAGTCAGTGGAGTTGGTTTTTTTAAAAATCTGTGCAGTGTGTCAGTTATTTATTAGTATCGGGGCTCTGGAGTGGCTAAGCTAGCGCGAGTCAATGGTTTCTGCTTATCATGCCGATAAAAAACAATATTAACAGATCTAACATAGTTCAATAAATTCTAAATACAGATCATAGTTCGATATACCCATGCGGCCAAAACAATGTCAAACCAAACTGACGTACTTCATTTCATTCTGTGGGACTATTTTTTAATGCGACCACCATAGAGAAGAGTGCTTCGGCCACTCATGCTCAGTAGTCTGCTGGGGTGTCCCTTTCATACCCGCAAAAAAAAAAATAAAAAAGGTTACAAAACCAATTAGATATCACTCCGCCCCGCATGCGTAGACAGCCTGCAGAGCTGCTGGACTACAAATGCTGGTGTTGATACTACAATTATTGACATGACATGGTATGTTAATAACTTTATCCTGAAAAGATAGACAACACTATTGATTGCATGGGTGATTCTAATACAGCATATGTTGTTTTTTATTAGTATGCTAAGCAGGCACCACTGACCCACGCTAGCTTAGCCACTCTGAAGCCCTGAAACTAACAAATAACTAACAAACTGCACAGAATTTATTGAAATACACCCGTGTATAATGCACACCCCAAATTTACTTGTAAAATCTAGGGGAAATGATTGTACCCGTTTATAACGCGCACCCTAATTTTATCACCAATAAATAGAAGAATACAGGAAAACAGAGCTCGTGTACAGATACAGAAATGTCATTTTACTGAATGGTGAAACACAGCACAAGCATAGCATATTGGTAGTTCAAAACATTACCATAAACTGACAATATTTACGGTAATAATATGATTTGACAACGTCTCCAACTTACCAGAATCTAGGAGAAAACAAAACAGATGTGATTTTCTTTTAAAGGCTGCTGTATAACTTGCTCGTTTCATCATGATGAATAAATGTTTCTTCCATGGATTGATACGGTAAAATGAAAGTGAGAACGTAAGTCGGAAATCCGAGAGCGCTCATCGCTGTCGACACGAAAGTAACAATAGGAACTATTGTTATTTGGGTTTGAGTTTCCTGAGGGACAGATATAGTTGACGGACACACACAGGAAGTCTGTTGTTACGTTTGTAATGGTCCGAGTTGCGGAGCTGCAATAAACGTTGACTCAAATGAGTTCAAGAAACTAAATTCTGTGCTTTACGAAGAGTGAAAAAAGCAGAATTTAACACAAACGAAATCATTCGGCCGATCAAAGTGAAGTATTACCGAAACAAAAAGGTGACGTCACGTACCGTAATGGTCGGCAACGGATCGCCGCATACGTTTCTCCAAGACAATGTGGCCGTGTCAATAAAAAAAAAAAATCGGTTACAGTATATATATATATATATATTTTTTTTACCCATCACTTAAATTTTTTAAATGATGATAATGACATTTTGGTGACCCTTTGTTTGGCATAATTCACGTTCCGTACTTGTGTGTCCATTTGGCCGAGCACGTTACCGGCTACGACACAGTCATGTGACAGAGACACTTAAGAGCCGCGCGCGTTCCGGCTTGAATAGAGAGTTCACAGAGAGCAGCAGAGTTACAGCGGCTGGACACAGCAATTCGAGCTAACAAGACTCTTAACATTGCGTACCGCTTCAACATATTCAATAGTATTTAGTTTTCATTCATTTTAAATTAATATTCTGTCCGAACAAGCTTAACAGAGAATCCACACCGTGCCATCATCACACATCAAGCAGATGAGGTTACATATGGAACAATGAAATTAACAGTTCACATGCTGTGGCCTGAACGCAGTCTTACACTTTCCTCCTGGTGCGCATGGACTTGAATTGCGTGCCCGCTTGTGCAGTCCCTCTTTTTTCTTTTATCAACACCATCGTTGTTTTGGGGCTTTTTGAAGAAACTTCGGACACTCAGTTGCCTTGACATTTTTCAGAGTAAGGCCAACGACGTCATGCATCAAGAGAGACAATAGCTAATTAATATGCTCACTCGCCACCCTGTGGTCTGGGGTGTGAATTGCAACCTGTCAAAATGACAGATGGACTTAAAAAAATCGGTCAACGACGGAAAATATTTGGTTAATGCGACCCCTGATGTATACATATATATATTTCTGTCTCCATCCATGTACCCGTTTATAATGCGCACCATGATTTTACAAGTTGATTTTGGGGGGAAAAAAGTGCGCGTTATATTTGGGAAATTACGATAATTAAACTGGAAGATTAAGCCTTATGTCAAAAATTCTAAACTTCCCCTTTAAATTAATTAATTGGAAAGTTAATTACATGCAGTGACATTTTTCGCACCCCCCCCCCCCCCCCCCCCCGCCTATGGCATTAACTTTTAACATTAACATTGGTGCCGTAAAACCGGAGATTTGTGATTTGTGTGATTGAATGTGTGCATTATTACTCTTGGCTCATTTCTGTGTCCACTGTCCCATTCATTCATCCTCCTCCTCCCAGTCAAAATGGATTGAACGTCTAGAGACGTCAATGGCGGCCAATAAATTAACAAGGTGACAAAAAATGTCCCAGATCAACAGGAAGTGACCCAAAATCACGTAACCAGGAAATTCCTCCAAATCAACAGTAACAGTAAAGACTTTCGCTCAGAACACAGTAATTGTTTGTTCCCAAATATTTGTAAATAGCACAGATTACATTTTGGGCACATATGTAACAAAAGTAACTGTAATTTCAAACCCTGAAAAACTCATACACAACCCCACACACAAATATATATCCAAATATTTTACATACATACTATACTGAATATATATGTGTGTGTGGGTGGGTGTGTGTATGCTATATATAATCATCTTCATGGCTTTCTCCACGCTGTAATCATTACTCTCCTACTCAACTTTACAATAGAGGTCTCCCCTCTCACCCTCTTTGCTCCTCTGCGCTGATCCCTACATGTCAATAAAGGTGGTGGAGTGATAAGTATTAGTGTATTATTAAGGCCATCCACTGATGATAATCATACAGTACAGGCCAAAAGTTTGGAAAGACCTTCTCATTCATGCGTTTTCTACATTTTCATGACTATTTACATTGTGAATTCTCACTGAAGGTAATAAAACTATGAATGAACATGTGTGGTATTATGTACTTAGCAAAAAAGGAAAGATAACTAAAAACATGTACACTATTCTAGTATCTTCAAAGTAGCCACCCTCTGCTCTGATTACTTTTTTGCATACTCTTGCCATTTGGGGTTGGGACCTTCATTTGTGTTTCATTGAATGAGGTGTGTCCAAAATTTTGGCCTGTACTGTATGTGAATGAGCTCGGCTCTATGCGTAAAGTAAGAAACACTTTCTTTTTTTTTTTAAACAAGTTAAACAACAAAATCGAATAAGGAGGAGGCAGACTGTAATGAGTCTGTTTTCTTTATCAAACAGTTGTTCATAAATACAGTCCAAATCCAATTTTAAAGCACATTCACTTGTATGACAATTTATAGTTTGAGTTTTTGTTGACAGGAGACTCAAAGCTGTTATATGAATGGGGTTATGTGTTAGTTTTTTTTTTTGTTTTTTTTTAGCAAAAGAAAAAAGACAACTATACTCTCTAACAATAACTCAAGTGCTAACATGCTTCTCTAAAACACAGTACAAACGGATACTTAAGACACTGATTAGCATAATCGCTAAGTAGTAACGTCTCATCAACAAAGAATACAAACATTACAATTGGCTTCATTTACGCACCTCTGACTGAGGCATTAAATTCATTGGCAACTAATTTATTAATCGATTTAATCAATTACTTGTTGCAGCGTTATTGCAAATCATCATTAATACTTACAGCAACACTCTAAGTAAGTCACATTAGGAGCACCTTATTATTTATTTAATCAGTTAGTTGTTGCAGCCTTAGAGCCCACATGATCTCCCAATGCCATACAGTGCTGGCCAAAAGTATTGGCACCCATGCAATTCTGTTAGATAATGCTCAATTTCTCCCAGAAAATGATTGCACTTACAAATGCTTTGTTAGTAATATCAAAATTTATTTTGCTTGCAATGAAAAAACACAAAAGAGAATAGAATTTTTTCTAAAAGCATTATCATTTTTCACAAAACTCCAAAAATAACACATGGTGGCAATAACTAAATCACACTTGCAGCCAGTTAAAATGGATTAAAGTTGACTCAACCTCTGTCCTGTGTCTTTGTGTGTACGACATTGAGCATGGAGAAAAGAAGACCAAAGAACTGTCTGAGGACTTGAGAAGTGAAATTGTGAGGAAGCATAGGCAATCTCAGGGCTACAAGTCCATCTCCAAAGACCTGAATGTTCCTGTGTCTACCGTGTGCGGTGTCATCAATAAGTGTAAAGCCCATGGCACTGTGGCTAACCTCCCTAGATGTGGACGGAAAAGACGAGACGAGAGATTTCAATGAAAGATTGTACGGATGGTGGATAAAGAACCCTCGACTAACATCTAAGTTCAAGCTGTCCTGCAGTCCGAGCGTACAACGGTGTCAACCCGTACTATTCGTTGGCATCTGAATGAAAAGGGACTCTGTGGTAGGATACCCAGGAAGACCCCACTTCTGACCCAGGGACATAAAAAAGCCAGGCTGGAGTTTGCCAAAACTTACCTGAGAAAGCCAAAAAAGTTTTAGAAGAATTTTCTCTGGTCAGATGAGACAAAATAGAGCTTTTTGGGAAAAGGCATCAACATAGAGTTTACAGGGACACCCCCCCCCCCCCCAAAAAAAAAAAAAAAAACCCAAGGCCTTCAAAGAAAAGAAAACTGTCCCCACAGTCAAACATGATAGAGGTTCCCTGATGTTTTGGGGTTGCTTTGCTACCTCTGGCACTGGACTGCTTGACCGTGTGCATGGCATTATAAAGTCTGAAGACTACCAACACCTTTTGCAGCATAATGTAGGGCCCAGTGTGAGAAAGCTGGGTCTCCCTCAGATGTCATGGGTCTTCCAGCAGGACAATGACCCAAACACACTTGTACGGTTTCGGCGTAATTTGTACAAGTGAGCACTGATTTTTAAATGTGTACCCCGTACGTTCAAAATCTGTACGTTTTTCGTGCATTACGTTTTTTAATTCTCCGTTCGGATTTTGTCACCGTTTCGGCAACGAAACAATGTGTGCTACTATGCGTTACGTTGGTGAAATGATGCAAGAAAAGTCAGAGACACTGAGAGAGAAGAGTGTTTGCTAAGACGCTGTAGCAAACGCGATGCTAGGCTAGGTGGCTCCAGTATTTCCTTACTGTAGCTGGCAGCCTACAATCTACACCTAGATATCGCATGCATATAGAACTACATGCGAAATGACAGACTCGGCGGCGTTGGTAAACAGCCGCCATTTTAAAGCAGTAGACTTCTCAGAAAGGCTCTGTTGTAGTGAACCTTCCTAGCTAACCTAAGTAACTTTTTATCTAAACTACTCCTAAATTGGCAAACTCTTGACTTGAATTTATCTTTCAATGATGAAACAGTTTTAAAACGTTCACATGTCGAAAGTAGACAAAAGGGAACTAATGCAAAAATGGGAGCAATGTTAACAACTTTAACGGTTGATTCACAACATTAAATGACTTCCAAACGTAGCAAAGGCTACTTTTTTTGTTTGCTTTGCTTTTTGTTTTTTGTTTTTTGTTTTTGGAAAAAAAAAAAAAAATGAAAAAATGAAAAAAGAAAGGTAACACCAGTTACTTTGCCAATTAACTAATTACTCTTAGATTCAGGTAACTGAGTTACTAACTCAATTACTTTTTGGGAAAAGTAATTTGTAATTGTAATTAATTACTTTTTAAAAGTAAGATTAACAGCACTGGTCATAAAGATGAAGTCTGCAGAATGAAAAGTGACGAAAGCAGAGATTTTATTCTGCCAATTTGTTGCCAAACACAATTTGCCCGCAACTATTGCTGATCACTTCTCAGAATTAGCAAAAGAAATGTTCCCTGACTCAAAGATTGCATCGGTAAGTTCATTTTATCAATTGACCTTTTTAATTTATAATTGGACACACTAACAAACTACCTTCAAGTCAAACTGAATTACGAGCTGAAGTGCCATGAAGTGCAGCCATCAAAAGACATGATAGGAATTGCCAAAAGTGCTACATACAATTATAAAAAGTCAAAAAGTTAAATTTTAGTAATCATGATGTAGCTGAAGATATTGCTTGTTCTTTGATTGCACCAGGTTATATGTTACAATATTACCAATAAATTCATATTATTTTAAAAATTGAGTTATTTTTGTTTCATATTGCACGCTATATACTACGTTGTAAGATTAAGTCACCAATTTGGAAGGGCATACGTCACTATTTGTAAGATTGCCAACGGCTTCGGGTTGACAGGTATGCACTTCAAAAAGCACTAGAAAATGGTTTGAGAGGAAGCACTAGAGACTTCTAACGTGGCCAGCAAGTTGTCCAGACCTGAATCCCATCGAACACCTGTGGAGAGATCTGAAAATAGCACCCTTCAAATCTCAGCGACCTGGAGCAGTTGGCCAAAGAAGAATGGTCTAAAATTCCAGCAGAGCATTTTAAGAAACTCATTGATGGGTACCGGAAGCGGTTGTTCGCTGTTATTTTGTCTAAAGCTTGTGCTACCAAGAATTAGTATTAGTACTTTTGTCCAGCCCATTTTTGGAGTTTTGTGTAAAATGATAATGATGTAATTTTTTTTCATTCTCTTTTGTGTTTTTTCATTGCAAGCGAAATAAATGAAAATATTAATGCCAAAGCATTTGTAATTGCAATCATTTTCAAGGAGAAATTGAGCCGTATCTGACAGAACTGCAGGGGTGCTAATACTTTTGGCCAGCATTGTAAAAGTGGCCTGCAAACCTAAATGACTTTGAGACCCCTAGTCTAGACCAAGACCAAGACATTGATGTTAGTATACAAATCATAAGAAAACAAGCATGATTAATTAATCACACATGTGACTGTTTGTTTTAGCATTTGGTTGGAAGGTAACTCTCAGTGCTACTAGAATGGCATTTAAAACAGCTTCCATTAATAATGGAAGCATGTCAAAGTCCTTGTACCTTTTAACATGATATAAATAGATGAACTTGATTTGTTTCTGACAGCAAGCTCGTTGAAAACATTGAAATCCACTATCACATATTACTTAATAATAAAGAGGTGTGACCATACGAACATGGTTTTTGACATATGTATTCAATGGTGGAGGGCTGCATTTCACAAACAGTTTCACGAGGACGCCTTAGATGCCTGGGAGAGAGCGGGCAGGCATCAGTTTTTGTTACATCAGAGAGTTGTTCCACAGCAGCTATGCTTGCACATGCACACTTGCAGATGCCAGTGCGCGCTCACATACATATGCCGAACACACATGGCTGCACAATCACACGCCCTACTTCCCCTGTAACCTCAAAAGCCTATTCTCCCTCTCTCATGATATTTACAGTATACGGGCACGTGTATCTTACACGTGCACTGTTTCCAATCCAAAACAAAGCCGGAATCCTGCCTCGAAACTGAAAAGAGGTGATTTCATTTGCCGCTCATGGACAGGCTCCATGACAACCGTGGCAACCGCATCCTGATTGCTGGCCTGTTAGATGAGACATGTGGCACACTGACCCAATGGCAGCGATAGCGCCAGAGCAGTGACCCGATAACAACGAGGGGGTTTACGCCTCTGCTTTTCCTGGCGTTCCTCTTGAAATTATGAAGGAAACAAAATCACAACATGACACTCATCCATTTCCTTCGATTTATTTTTCTTAAAATTCCAAGCATATTACATTGTCAGGATGAACTAAATCAGATTAGCCACAAAGGAGGCGACCGCATCCTAATCTTGATTGCAATGTTTGTACACATTGACTTGAACATCCATATACAGTAAGCATAAATGTTAAACCTCTTAAGAGATTAGGTCTGTTATTGTGTCATCAAAGTGATCTGTTGTTTTAAGCTTATTATCTGCTGCAACTTTAAGACTCTGACATGCAAGGCTTGTGTGTAGCATACTGTGTTTATATCTTGAATTTGACAACAGTCTGGAGTGGTTGCTGAGTCAATTGGATCTTAGTTTAGTTTGTCCACCCTCCGCTCCCACAGGTCTTCTCAGGTAAAGAAGCATTGAATGAAAAAAAGTATATTGGAGTCCAGGACACGCCAAATTGTCTGTAGATGTGAGCAGAGGTGGGAAGAGTAGCCAAAAAGTTTACTCAAGTGACCTCAAAATAATTCAGCAGGGCCGAAAACGAAGCGTGGTAATTGCCACGTAGCAAAATGAATTTTGCATTTTTTGCCATGTGGCATTTTTTTGCCATGTGGAAAAATTGATTTTGCCATGTGGCGTTTTTTTTTTTTTTTTTTTTTTGCCATGTGGCAAAATGGATTTTGACATGTAGCATTTTTTTACCATGTGGAAAAATGGATTTTGCCATGTGGCTTTTTGTTTTTGACATGTGGCATTTTTTTTTGCTATGTGGCGAAATCGATTTTGACATGTTGCATATTTTTTGCGAGGTGGCAAAATGGATTTTGACATATTTCATGTTTTGCCATGTGGCAAAATGGATTTAGTCAGGTGGCTTTTTTTTTTTTTTTTGCCATGTGGAAAAAATGATTTTGCCATGTGGCTTTTTGTTTTTCCCATGTGGCATTTTTTTGTTATGTGGCAAAATTGATTTTGACATGTTGCATATATTTTGCCATGTGGAAAAATGGATTTTGCCATGTGGCTTTTTGTTTTTCCTATGTGGCATTTTTTTGTTATGTGGCAAAATGGATTTTGATATGTTGCACATTTTTTGCAATGTGGCAAAATGGATTTTGACATGTAGCATTTTTTTGCCTTGTGGAAAAATTGATTTTGACATGTTGCATATTTTTTGAAATGTGGCGAAATGGATTTTGCCATGTGGCAATTTTTTTGCCAGGTGGCAAAATGGATTTTGCCATGTGGCATTTTTTGCCAGGTGGCAAAATTGATTTTGACATGTGGCATTTTTTTTTTTTTTTTGCCATGTGTTAAAATTGATTTTGACATGTGGCATTTTTTTTTGCCATATGGAAAAATGGATTTTGCCGTGTGGCATTTTTTTTTGCCATGTGGTAAAATGGATTTTGTCACAAATTCCACAAACCAAAATACATTTTGCCACATGGCAAAAAAATGCCACATGGCAAAATCCATTTTGCCACATGGCAAAAAAAAAAAAAAAATGCCAGAAGGCAAAATCCATTTTGCCACATGGCAAAATCAATTTTGCCACATAGCAAAAAATGCCACATGGCAAAAACAAAAAGCCACATGGCAAAATCCATTTTGCCACCTGGCAAATGCCACTTCTGGTTCTCGCTGTCTCTCAAATTATATCACTCCAGTAAAAGTAGTCATCCGTGACTTTTTATAGACGCTAATTTTTCCATTGTGACGTGATTTGTTTAAAAGTTTAAAATATGCGAGTGACTAATTTTTTAAAGTGTTTGTGTGTGTTTTTTTTTTAAACTAAATATTAAACATCAATTATGATTCCAAGCTAAAAATGACAGACATTTCGAATAATAAATACAATTATTTACCTTTTTATGGCTTGGTTGAAACAAAAGCGGTTGTGTGACGTCTGTAAACGGGGGTTTCCAGGGTAAAACGGACAAATTAAAAATAGTTCTGGGACTTAATCCGCCATGAATCTGCTATGGCAGCATATAGACATAATGTTCTAGTTTATTTTAAAGAGGGGTGCAAGAGCAGAAACTACTTTTTCAGCCTTGTCTGTGTTTTCCGCCATATACATATCTATATAGATGAAAACTAGTATGCAAACAAGTTTATATACCGGTAAGCATAGGGCTATCCAGGAGGAGCTCTGATGCTGGAGGCTAACCCCTTGGCACAGGCTCCCAACATATTGTCTTTTCATGTGCAGTTAGGACATTTAGGCCCACAAACTACATTGGATAGTGAATAACACACATCTCAAGATCAATGGTTATCATCATGAGCACCTTAAAGCTGTTATTACATATATTTTGATGTACGATTAATATATAGGGACAGCGTTCATGACGACGATGATGGCGGTGGTAGTGAACGCCGTCGTGATAGTGATGATGCGATGATGATGATGATGATATTGGGAAGTGACTGCATTCTTATGGAATTTTGGGAGTGAAATGGGGGTGTGACTTAAAAAAAGCTCGGCTTCTTCCAACTCCTTTTCGAGCTACACATGTATGTAGTGTTATTATTTCTGTTATAATCAGCATTACTGTTTCATTTTTATTCTCTATTCTTGTTGTTTTTCATTGTTATTGCTCTAATAAATCAATCAATCAATCAATCAATCAATCAATCAATCAATCAATCAATCAATCAAAGGAAGAGTGGTCAGCCTATGTCTAGTATCGTGATTTCCAGTGTTGTTAGCGGCGTTAGGGTATGATGGCCGTTAGTGTGTTACTACAATTTGGTTGAATGAAGATGGAGACAGATTAGAGTGGGTTGAGGGAAGTGGGGTGGTGACGCCGTTGCAAAAACAATAATGATAGGCTAGGAGGTTTGGAGTGTAGCATTCGCGTTCTCGTGAGCATTTGGAGTTAGTGTTGCGAGCATCATTTTAAACTCTGGAGCAAGCTGTATTTTTTTTTCTATATGAATCTTGTGTGATGTTTTTTAATCAAAACTGGAGCAAAGATAGAAGCAGCAGAGAGTCAGCCTCACCTGCATATTGAAAAAAAAAAATATATATATATATATATATATATATATATATATATATATGGCGGAAAACACTCAGGTGACTTGCAGTTCCGCTCTGAGACCCCCAATTTAGCCAACTTTCAAAATTGTCCGATATGCATGTGTGATACATCATTGGAAAGCTTAAAATCTCAATTTTCTGGGGGAAGAAAATTTTTGAGCTGGAGGGCATTCTTTTTTTTTTTTTTTAAATATTTTTTAAACAGCAAAACCCTATCTGGAGGTGAAAGCACGCGAGAACAGAATTACAGACGCCATGACTTTAAAGAGATATAATCACGTACTTACTTTGTTTCGATCCAAAAACTCCATGTAGCATGTATCAAGTCAAGACACAGCTGTGAGTGGCCACAGCTGGATTTTGGGGGGATTTTATGGGTGAAACATGGTCATCAAGGAGTGGTAGAGATTTTCTTTTTCATATATTTACCCTTTTTTTTTCAACTATTTTTGTTTGAATCAATTATTTATCATCTAACATATCTGAGAAAATGCGACAGTAACAAAAAAAAAATACAATTAAGCGATAGTTATGAGGTCGACATCCATGACTTTTTTACAGACACCGTTTTTTTCATTGTGACATAATTTGTTCAAAAGTTTAAAATATGTGAGTGAATAATCTTTTTAATTTTTTTTTTTTTTTTTTAACCAAAATATGAGACATCAATGAAGGATTTCAAGCTAAAAACGACAGACATTTTGAATAATAAATATAATTAATTACCTTCGTTTTATGGCTGGGTTGAAACAAAAGCGGTTGCGTGGCGTTTGTAAACGGGGGTTTTCAGGGAAAAACGGACAAATTAAAAATAGTTTCTGAGGCTTCATGTGCCATTTATCTGCTCTGGCAGCATATAGACATATTGTTCTATCAAACACAAAAGTTGTTTTGGCTTAAAATACAGCAGTTTCTTTTAAAGAGGAGTGCAAGAGCAGAAACTGCTTTTTCAGTCTTGTCTGTGTTTTCCGCCATTTATTAGAGTTGTGACGATACACGCTAGTCACGGTTCAGTACGTATATCGGTATGGGAGTCACGGTTTGTATACCATTACACTCTTATATAGGTGAAATTGAAGAAGAAAAAAATAAAAATAAAACGTGTGACCTACATTTGGGGGGGGCGGGGGGTGTGGGGGTGAAAATATCAGTTAATGTAAAAAAACAAAATGATCTGAAAGATGTTATGAAATGTATAATAACGCGTAGAACATGAAAAACAACTTCAGTTACTTTGCTGAGTAAAAAATTAAAATAATGGGTTACCTCATGAGAAGAGTAAAGTAAGATTAACAACACCGGTGATTTCTCTCTGAACCTTTCTTTCCCCGGTCATTCTGTGATATAATTATCAGTAATTACAAAAACGGATAAGTAGTTATATAGATCTAGTAATAAATGTATCAAATTCACATGACTAGACAACCTGTCAGCTGTCTTCTTCACTTATGACAGGCCAGCAACAACAATAATAAAAAAAAAGGGTCGCACCTTAACGAACAGCCAGCAGGATATACTGTCCTATATAAACAGAATTGCATAAAGTTATAGAATTAGAAAAACCAGTAATGTCTACTTACGTCTTTGGAAAACCAAGGTTGTATTATCCTGGCTTTCCAAGCTGTCGTCGCTGAAATGTTTAAAACAAAGAAGCGATCAAAGAGCCGGGGCAACGTTCTTCTGCTTGACTCTCAAAAACGCATGTCCAATTCCCTGCAGAAGAATTTTTTTGGGGCCCGGATAGAGTCTCGAGCCATTGTGTGCGCAATTCATCATTACACATCGAGATGGCATGATGAATCTCGCGAATAAAACCCAGAAAACCTTGCAATATACGGAGAGGATAGCATAGTGCTATACTTCTATATTGAAGTGCTAGCGAGGTCTTCTGTAAATGACGTCATCAGGTATGGGTCAGTAAGCGAGTTGCCAAGGTGTTGCTATGGCAGTAACTCAAAAACTATGCGGTCAATTCAGTTTTTTTTTTGTAGCATTAGTTTTGACACAGCAAATGATGTGTCATGTGATTATTGTTGCGATGTGTCATTGATGAAACTGGTAGAGCCACTGTCTGTTTGCCACTTGGCGTCTGTGGCACAAAAAAAGTACCGGTAAATGTAAATAAAGAGGACAAATGTAACGACTAGTATAGCCCAAAGTAGCGGTGTAAGAGTAACGTTTCCTATTTATAAATATACTCAAGTAAAAGTAAAAAGTATGGCTTAGTAAACCTAACCTTAGAATTAAATTTTTCTCAAAACATTACTCAAGTAAATGTAACGGTGTGTATGTAACGCGTTACTACCCACCTCTGGGAGTGAGTGTGTGCATAAATGCTTGTCAGTCTCCTTCTGCCCTAGATTGGCTGGCAACCGTTTCAGGTTGTACCCAACCTACTGCCAATAGTTAGCTGGGGTAGGCTTCGGCACCTCCGCGACCCTCGTGAGGACAGGGGGCTTGGAAGACGAATGAATTTGAGTAGAGAGTCCCAGGTGTTTTTGAAAAATGTGAAGTAGAAGAACATAGCCTAGAAATGAAGCAAGGCCACCTGATCTGAGCCTTGAAACTGAGATGACTAGGCAGCCACCATGCGTCCTTGTCTGACCAAGTGACCTCCTCTCAAGTAGCCTTTTTGGGCTTAAATAACATACCGGTACTACGAATAACAAAATAAAAGAGTAGGAACTTGATCACCTCATTCTAAATTGTTTTTAAGTTGATCCAGTTGTGCACATCAAATTTTCTGAAGTTGATATTGTGCAAAAGGTACATTACTGGCATCTGCATCCAATTTTTGTAATACTTTTGTTTGGGAGTGTGAACATTTTCCTCATTAAAATAAATAACAGCCGTGTTCATTTGGATTTCAGTTTCAGTTTTTGTGATACTACAAATGAGGCCAAAAAAAAAAAGTTTAAAAAAACAGTGTTACTGAAGGGGAACTGAATCCAAGTTGCAAGTTCTTGGTGTTATGTCACACTTAACACATTAGCTCATTTGGACTGGGAGATGGTGCCTTCTCCAATTCCAAAGGGATTGGACGTCTAGCGCAGTCAATGGCACTGAAAAATGAACATTCAAACCCACAGACAGTCCTCTTTGTTTAAATGAATTGGACGTCTTCTCCTAACATTGCTGCCTTATTGCCTTTGACTCCAAACTTTCTTCCACCCACAATACAATGACAAGTAATAGCAGGTTATTAAATCAAAGGTCATTCAAACTCAACAGTTTCAAAAGGAAACTAAAATGATCAAATAACAAAAAACTAAATAGCAGAACTAGCAATTAATGAAACAACGGGATCACTAACTGAAGAAATTTGTAGCATGAACATGAAGTTTCTATGTTATTTACATTTACTGTAGTGCTGCAATGCATGCTGGGAGGAATGTTGGACAACAACAGAGTTGATATAATATGACAGCAGAGTTTGTCCGTCTCCCAAAGGAGCAGTGATGGCCAAATGAAGCTTGTTGAAGCAATGAAGCTTGTTATCCAATTGGTTGAAAGCTTCTTGGAGGTTTATTTGCTCTATGGCGTTTTCAAGTGGTTTTGATGCCCAAGAGGCCAACAGTGTTGAGAATTGAACTATTGTAAAACCACGCCCCCAAAGTGGGACACCTAGTCGTAAAGATGCATTGGAATACTGTGTGGTCGTGACTTGAAACATCTTTTTTCTTATTTAGGAATAGTAATAATCTGATGTGTGATCTTAATGTGTTGGGTACATGAAATACCGACACCAGGTGCCTTGAAAGATGAAAGGGGGGAAGGAATTTTTTGTGCCTTTTTCAAATCCTAAAAGAAGACTTGCCAAATGTACACTATGGATAAGGCTATGTCCTCGACTACATAAACAACTGAATGTCAAGACAGTCACCCAAGAATACTTATGCTTGCTCAAAAGGTAAGTTAATCATTACTTAATTAATCAATTTGTAAAGAATTGATAGCATGTAGTAAAAACGTAGACTTAACTATTAACATTGGTTCATAGTTTCTAGCATTTGACTGCTTACTTGTTTACTAGCTTGTCACGACACAAATAGAATAAAATGTAACCGATCTAAGCTGTCAAGACCCCAGCACTGAATGTCCAAAGTAAATGCCACAAACTTTCTATAAAAAAAGGAAGATGTACTTACATTTGGTGACGGACGCACACAAAGATCTCCTCACGAACAAACACCTAGCATTTAGCTGCGGTCAACTGGAATGCACGCCACTCTCTCAACATTGAGCATTTATTTAGGTCGTATTCATGTTGCACATGTATGTTAATGATGTAAGTAACACCTCTGATGGCTTATTCATCGCCACAAAAGCTTCGAGAGAAAAATCTGACAGTACACATGACATAACGTTACTAAGGAGCTGACGTTATGGCTGGATAGATATTCGGCCTGTGGGGTTTCTCTTTTTTAAGTTGCGAGTGGTCGCATTTCGCCTCTCCTCTCCAGTGGCGCTGTTAGGCCTATTTTAAGGGGGATTCAGCTCCCCCAAAATACTCTTAAGCCCCCTTAAATAATTTGTTGTTGTTTAAAAAAAAATATATATATATATATATATATATATATATATATATATATATATACAGTGCCTTGCAAAAGTATTCGGCCCCCTTGAATCTTGCAACCTTTCGCCACATTTCAGGCGTCAAACATAAAGATATGAAATTTAATTTTTTTGTCAAGAATCAACAACAAGTGGGACACTGTCATGTACGAGACGGAGGACCCAGTTGCGTATCGCAGACACAGGATTTTATTGATGTTGACAGGCAAGGGAAAACTATCAGGTCAAGCGATAATGACAAGTTGACATGCAGATCTATACTGGATCGCTGACGACCTGACACTGGATGTTGTCTGCTCGAGGCTTATATAGTGTCCTCAGTTATTCTTTATGACATAATAAAGGACTTTGTGATGCATGAGTGTGAAGCAATATGATGAAACATTACTAGCTGAAATATTACACATGCAAGAAGATGAAACATTAATGGCAGAAACATTAAACATTAATGGCAGAAACATTAATACGTGACAGAACCCCCCTCTCAAGGGACGGCTCCAGAAGTCCCAAGGATTGAGCCCACCGAGGGCTACTAATCAGAGTCCATGGCCTCATCCTCTGAGGGCATTGGCTCAATCTCCTCTTCGCCAGTGGAGGAATCAACTACCGATGGCACAGGTTCGGGTTCAGAGTCAGAGTCAGATGCAGGCATGGGCTGAGAGCAAGTCGCTCTAGGTCGACCCCGCCGGACGGACGGTTGGTCCCGATGGAGGCGGTGGAAGTCTGATATGAGGGTCCGATCTACAATCCGCCCAGCTGGAACCCACATCCTCTCCTCAGGGCCATATCCTTCCCAGTCCACCAGATATTGGAGGCCCCTGCCCCGACGGCGTGACTTGAGCAGGCGGCGAACTGTGTAGACAGGACAGCCTTCCACCAGGCGAGCAGGGGAGGTGGTGCCGCATTGGGGACCAAGGGGCTTTCATGGACTGGCTTTAGTTTGGAGACATGGAAGGTTGGGTGAACCCTCATAGACCTGGGTAGTTTGAGTCGGACAGCTGATGGGCTGATGATCTTCTCGATGGGAAACGGACCAACGAACCTGGGTGCCAGTTTACGTGACTCCACTTGGAGTGGCAGATCCCGCGAAGAAAGCCATACCTTCTGGCCCACTTGGTAAGCAGGGGCTGCGGTCCGTCGTCGGTTGGCTCTGATGGCATAACCAGAAACAGACTTTAAAAGAGCGGTACGAGCTTGAGACCAGATTCGACGACATCTCTGTACGCAGGCTTGGGCGGAAGGGCAGGAAGCGTCACCTTCCTGGCTGGCGAACAGGGGCGGTTGATAGCCGAAGACCGTGTGAAAGGGAGACAGGCCGGTGGCAGAGCTGGGAAGGGAATTGTGAGCGTATTCCACCCACACCAGATGTTGCGTCCAGGAATGGGGGTTTCGTGAAGCCATGCAGCGGAGGGATGTCTCAAGCTCTTGGTTGAGCCTTTCCGACTGGCCGTTTGACTGGGGGTGATAGCCTGACGTGAGGCTCGCTGTGGCTCCCAGGAGGCGGCAGAACTCCTTCCAGAAAGAGGATGCAAACTGCGGACCCCGGTCAGATACGACATCCCTCGGTAGTCCATTAATTCGGAAACACCTGCTCCATAACCACCTGTGCCGTCCTCTTAGCAGTGGGCAATCTTGGCAGCGGGATGAAGTGGGCCATCTTGCTGAACTTGTCCACGACCGTGAGAATGACAGTGTTTCCTTCAGAAGGAGGGAGTCCAGTTACAAAGTCCATTGATATATGGGACCAAGGGCGTTTGGGGACTGGCAGGGGTTGGAGCAAGCCGGCTGGGGAACGGCTGGTGGTCTTGTTCTGGCTACAGGTGGGGCAGGCCTTCACGAAGTCTTGGACATCTGTTCTCAACGATGGCCACCAGAATCGCTGGGAGAGCAGGTGGATGGTGCGTGTGACCCCAGGGTGGCAAGCCAGGTGGGAGTTGTGGCCCCACTGGATCACCTGGGACCTCAGATTATCAGGAACAAAGAGGCGATCAGTGGGGCAGGCGCTGGGGCCTGGCTGATCCCGGATGGCTTCTTTAACCTGCTCCTCAATGTCCCAGGTCAGCGTGAAAACTAGGCAGGATTCCAGGTTAACAGGACTGACAGGTTCAGGGTTGGTGGGTATGATCGCCTCCCTCAGGCAGGTCTGGTGGCATCTACTGCCCCATTCTCGTACCGCTCCAGTTTCCCAATCTATGTTAGGGTTGTGCTGGCGCAGCCATGGATACCCAAGGATGACAGGCTGACCTGGTGAGGGAAGCAGATGGAACTGAATGGACTCGTGGTGGTTTCCAGACAGAAGCATGGTCACCGGGGCTGAGATGTGGGTAACTGTGCCGAGTAGATGTCCATCCAGAGCTCGTGCAGGAACGGATGGGGAAAGTTGGTGACGTCGAATGCCGAGCTGCTGGGCCAGATCCACATCCATGATGTTGGCCTCCGCTCCAGAGTCGATGAGAGCGGTCAAGTGATGGGTGGTGTCAGTCAGCAGGAGACGAATTTGGAGAAGGGGTTTAGGAATGGGGGGAGACAGAAGACACGTTGAGCTCACCCGAATCTCCCTGACGTCTGGTGAGCTCTGGCTTTTGCTGGGCAGGTTGCGATTCGATGACCCTCACCTCCGCAGTACAGACACAGGTTAGAGGTGAAACGTCGCTGGCGCTCTTCAGGAGTTAGGACAGCACGGCCGATCTCCATGGACACAGGCTGGTTTAAATGAGTGGGAGTAGCAACTGGAACAGGCTGAGAGGCAGCTACTGGAACAGGCTGAGAGGCAGCGGGTGCGTTCCGACCTCCCCTCTCTCGCCGTCGGGTCTGAATCCGACGATCAATGCGGTTGACAAGGGCAATGGCTTCATCAAGGGTTCTGGGTAAATCATAGGAGACAAGCTCATCTTTGATGTAGTCCGCCAGACTGTGATAGAATGCGTCAATCACAGCTTCCATGTTCCAATCGCTTTGCCTCACCAGAGTTCACTGACTTTTAAAAAAATAAATAAAAAAGCAGGTCTATATCTAGCTCTGGTAGTGCAAATTCAGAAATTTGAACTCCCGCCATCATCCATAAATCGTTGATTCACTCAATCACTATCCCTGAGAGAATTTGACAGCGCTTCGGGTTGACCGCATTTTACAAAGGGGCGGAGCTTTGCGTAGGGCTATTCCTGGCTATTTGTTTAAGACAATGATATGACTGTGCTTGTGTATATGAATAAAATGCAACAAGGATAAGGTGTTCATTTTTATTTCGAAATAATAGCTTTCCTAAAGTGTTTGATGTATCCTATCTTTACCCCTACCATATCAAGGTGCGTCGTATTGTGAGTTTAAGTGTATTGTCCCATCCCTAGTGTGTAGCAATGTTGCTCACTCTTTTTGGGCTTTGAGGATGGTCAACAACACAAGTGGTCCAGAAACATCCAAAGAGTTTGTGCAATTGACCACCTAACAAAGCCAGGCTGTTTAATCTGCTCGGTAAATTAAAGCCTTAAAGCGGGCATGTCCTCACAGCCGTGGACATGACTCTGCCTCCCTCTGAAGAGTGCGAGCACAGCAGTGTCCAAAGCCTTGCCGCAAAGAGGCATTGGATGAAAACTTGGAAAGCTTTCGTCGTGAATGCGTCAATCTCACACCGGGGCTATGACAATCCAAAGAACCTTCCAAACCAATGCAGTGCGCACAAAAAGCTTTTCGCTGCCATTAAAGGCATCACACTGGCCTTTGAAGGCTTTGAAATGGTGATATGGTTTTCTGCAGGATTTTCATCATGCTTTCAACATGATATAGCCAGAGGTTAGACTACAGAGAAGATCAAATAAAAGTAACAAATAGCTTAATATTTAATCACTTAAACAATTCAAATAAAGCTGATTACAATCGCAACCAGCAGCTATAATAAGATCTATTTATTTGCAGCTTAATTAACAAGATGCTTCAAAGGCTGCGGCAGTATTGGAGGTCCAGCTTAGAGGCTTGCGAGTGCCATTAATGACATCTATCATCAACTACTAATTATGCTGCCTGTGGCCCAGAATGGATCCGGTTACAGCTTTGGGCTGCAGCCACCAAACACTTAGCATTCATATTTAATCACACTTTGTTATACAGTAGGCTGAAAACACATCACCTGATAGGAAAAATTAGGGAAAAAATCATTATGGAGTCACTTATGACAACAAATGGTAACAGCATACGTATCAAGATGCATGCATCAACGGCTGCGTGAGAGGGAGCCAGTTCTCCAAGTGACTCAAGATCCTTTGAAGAGGGTTAGCGCCTCAGTTCCCTACTTTCTCAGAAAGATGTGGTTTTCATGCAAGATATTTTCTTTTCAGTAGTTTTAGGTTCTAAGGACAGTCAAAAGAAAAAACAAGCCCTCATCCTTTAACTATACAAAAACTGCTTGTTTTGCTGCTGGGTCATCTGTTTAGGCTCACGGTGACGTCACCTGCCTCAGGTGTAACTTGGATGTCAAATATGACTCAGGCAACCACCTGCCTTTGTTATTGTCATGCAGGTGAAACTAAATATAGTGACTCATGCTCTTCAAGTATCCTGCAGCGCATTTAGTTTGACAGTAAGCAACCAGTGTCAGGTTGTCATCTCAGCACGAGCGTCTAATACTTAAAGTGGGAGTGCTGAGAGACAACCATTCACAGTAATCTTATTCTGCAAATAAACAGCCAAATGTGAAAACATGATAATTCTTCATAAGATTATTTTTTTAACCCAAGAGCTAGACTGGGAAACATTTTTTGGGAAAAAAATGAATCTGTTGTTTTAGGTCTAACAGCGGTGTAACAAGAAAATATGACACCAACTGTAAAAACCCCATGTTGAAAAAAAGACCCTGCCACACACGCATCTCCAAGAAGAACAATACCGCAGATTTTTGTCAGATTTACATTATGCAAATATTAACAACAAGCCGCATAAAGTGCTTGTGTAGCGTTATCGAATTCCAACGATAGTTATCATTTATTTATTCCACTGAATTTTCCCAGCTTGAGTACCCGAGTCCGACGAGACGGTCGACTCGCGTCGATGTGCGCATGCGCGGAGTGAACAACCCTATCTGGACTCCAGTTGTCTGTTCAATTAGCTGACATACTGACATGTAATCAGCATAGATAGTTAGCTCTGACTGGTTCAAATGCACATGTTTATTTGGAACAGCAAGCTTGTTGAATTAATGCGATAAAAAAGGGCAATTCAATGGAAAATTGTTAAGATATTTAAGAGAAAGGAAAGAGTTGAAGAGGTTTATTTTATTCTATTTGCTCTGACTTGGAGAATCAGAAAATCTTCCAAATTAATGTGTACTTTGGACTTATTTTTGTTCATTTATGTCAACGTACTTATTGTTTCTTTATAATTTAAAAAAATGTTTGCATTATCTCAGTCATTTGTACTTATTTTTGTTCATGTATGTTACATACTGTATATCCATATTATTTTGAAAAAAATAAGTCAATGTTTAAATTACCTTAAATTTTAATGTACCTCCTGTGTTCTTAAATACTGTAGTTTAAATTGATGTTTTGCATTTAGATTTATGGAAATAATGGGGGGAGGGGTGGGTTGGATTAAATTTTGCAACTCAGTGAAAAAAAAACTATTTTGAATGAAAATCCGTTTCTCATTTATGCCTTGTTTCAATGTAATGCAGTAGCCTAATACATGTGTAAAACCTTTTGTGTTTTATTTGTTATAACAGTTTTGGCATTTCGGTGGTTTTAGGAGGTTTAACCCCCCCAAATACAATCAAGCAATAGCTATGAGGTAGATATCCGTGACTTTTTTGACAGACGCCATTTTTTCATTGTGACATAATTTGTTCAAAAGTTTAAAAATGTGAGTGAATAATATTTTAAAGTCGTTTTTTTTTTTTAAACAAAATATGAGACATCAATTCATGATTCTAAGCTAAAAAGGACAGATGTTTTGAATAATAAATATAATTAATTACCTTTGTTTTATGGCTGGGTGGAAACTAAAGCGGTTGCATGACATCTGTAAACGGAGGTTTTCAGGGTAAAACGGACAAATTAAAAATAGATCAGGGGCTTAATGCGCCATTAATCTGCTATGGCAGCATATAAACATATTGTTCTATCAAACACAACAGTGGTTTTGGCTTAAAATACAGCAGTGCCTTTTAAAGAGGAGTGCAAGAGCAGAAATTGCTTTTTCAGTCTTGTCTGTGTTTTTTGCCATATATATGCTATATGCAGTATATATGCTCCTCCCGCCGCGATATCAGATCAGGACTGGGTATCGGCAGAAGGTGACACAGACTCGGATGCAAAATATGCGATCGGGACATCCCTGTTTGAAATGATTTAAAGTGGGCCGGTCTGAAGAATTAAATTCCAGGGCTGAAAATGAGTCCCACTCCGGCCCTGGTTTTATAATTGGTCAGTCACGAAAACAACAGTTTGGACATGAAGGTTATGGTGTACTGAAAAAAAGGGACCCAACAAGAACACCTATTTTTTCTTTGAAATATAAAGGCAACATCAAAGGCATGCAAACGCAGACAAAATAGGCCCAGACCTTTAAGGGTTAAATCACCTCTCAGTATTATGCGGTGGTGCTGTGTCTTTACAAAGAAAGTTTTGATCATCTTGTATTAGCTCTCATCAACTGCTCAGATGTACCTAATAAAATAGCAGCGGATGGCACGTAATTTATCATTCTTGGCATTTGTGACGTTAACTGTCAGATTCACCTTGACTACAGCGTAACATCAGATTTATTAGCAGCAAACATGCTGTGTCTAATGAGCTTTATGCAACCTTAATGGTTCACTTTACTTGGGTCAGAGGCAGGACGTGGTTAAAGAAC
This sequence comes from Corythoichthys intestinalis, assembly GCF_030265065.1. Taxonomy (NCBI): domain Eukaryota; kingdom Metazoa; phylum Chordata; class Actinopteri; order Syngnathiformes; family Syngnathidae; genus Corythoichthys; species Corythoichthys intestinalis. The sequence continues at coordinate 4,626,966 of NC_080409.1, read as the reverse complement.
TGTAAACAAAGCATTTAAGAGTCATTTGACCCTATACGGGGACAAGTAATCAGCGTGTGACCTCAGACGCGGTCGTCTCTCATTTCTTTGCGCAGACAGAAGGCTGGGAGAGAAAGTCGACCTTCAAACTCCACACGATGACTATACGGCGAACTCGCACAAACAGCTGCTCTGAAGAATTATATCTTATAGCGAACCACCTAATTGTTGGTATCCAATTCCACAATTGGCGGCGTTAACTTTGAACATCAAACGGAATGTTGTGGCGAAAGGCATGTAATGGAATATGCCGAAGGTGTCACAAGCATCTCAAGCTATAACACTGAATTATTCATTTAAGAAAAGCAGCCTGATAGAAAATCAATCATTCCGTCTAGAAGTGATTTTCAGGCTCCTGAAATATTAGCTGCGGGGAAAACAGCACGTATCAGACTGTGAATGCCCCTTAATGTATATATCATTAAAAATTTACACTTGCACCGTGAGGAACCGGGAGTGTGTTAAAGTATACTCCATGAATACACGGTCCTGCGCGAGTAGGCGCACGTCCATTGCCCGGGCTCGGTCAGGAGGGGTCACATGGGTGGAGTGACCTCGAGACGGCGTTACGTGAACTCCCTCGCGGACAGGGATGAAGTCAGATTACCTAATCCATGGAAAAAAAAGGGCTGTCAATCAGACTGGACGTAAACAACGTTGGCGGCGTCAGCCTGGGAGAATCTTAGCAGGCCGGGCCCTCGCCATACTCGCCACGACCCACTTATCTGATATTGATGATGGAAAGATGGCCAGCTTTTACATTACTCCTAATGGTCTCTAAGTGTTCACCACAGAAAATGGACTGTGTCTTTTCATACGTGGCCATTATTTGTTCATTTCATAGGAGGCGCTCATTACGACCACGCCGTGCTTTGCGTAAGTGCTTTCGGCGATGGATCTCGCCGTGTCGAATAGCAATCAATGCTCGGCCTTTAAATCTGCATGACGCGAAGATGGATAAATAGTATTTATGCGAGAGGTATAAACAGAGATGTAAATATATTTATAGATGGATTATGTAAATCTCCTAGATTTATTAAGCATGCTGAGTGTAGGAATAGCGTTAGGTACTTGCTTGTACTGTTTATGTCATCCTGAGCGTGTTTCCTTTGTTTTTAAATCATAAACAATAGCACTGTAATGTAGGGGCTATTTTGAAGTTGTCAGTGATTATCACTACGGTTTTCCCCGTTTTGATCACATGACCAGATAAGGTCATTTTTAGTAAAGTGGAATTGGGAGAAAAAGATTTGAGTCATTTCAGGGCTAAAAAGCAACAAAATGTTATTCAATAATAAAATAATAAATGAAATAAATATAAAATAATAGATTTTTACAACATTAATTTTTTTGACATTTAATGGGTCATATTCACAATTTGTGGTATTTATCAAAATGGTATTTATTTCAAAATGTTTTTATTTATTTAATTTGGACCCTTTCGGGGTTCCACACTGTTGTGCATGAAGTCTTAAGACTTTTTTGCTGTAAGATCCACTTTTCAAGGAGACAACCTCCTGCGATCTACCTCAACAGCAGGGGGTGGGGTGTACTTTTATTACAGTGATCCCTCGTTTTTTGCGGTTAATGGGGACCAGAACCTGCTGCAATAAGTGAAAAACCACGAAGTAGCGCCCCTCTCATTAAAAAAAAAAGAATATATACAGTATATATAAAATTGCTGTCAAAAATAGTGCGTCACTAACGCGTTAACAAAAATCAATTTTAACGTCGTCATTTTTTTAATCGAGAGATTAACGTTCATTGTGACCAAGTGGACTTGTAGTTTTTATCAACTGTGGCCACTGGTTGCAACGTGAGAAAAAAAGTTGTAACCCGGAACCAAAACAATAGGCACGCCCCGCGCATGTGCTTGATCTTGCCTGCTCACTCGCTGTGAAAGAGTAGGCTGTTTGAGTGAAACGAAATGGAAACAAAAACAATTCTGAACGGAAAGTTCACGAAGTCCAAGGTACAGCGCGCGTTGGAGCAGACAAACACAGTTGCGCTCACTGGAGATTACTGGACGTCCCTCAGTAATGATAACTACCACGGGGTCACAGCACATTATTTCGACCCAATGTGGGAACTTCAGTCGCATGCTTTGACTGTTAGGAAGACCGAAGAGAGGCACTTCAGCGACGTTGTTGCAGCGAATTTCATGCAAGTAGCCAAAGACTGGAACATTGAACACAAAGTGGTCTCACTGACCACTGATAGTGCAGGCAACTTGATTGCTATGGCCAGACAGCTTCCTTTTGAACACTTGCCGTGCATCGCACACAGTGTGCACCAAGCAGTCACGGTTTCTTTACACAACAGCCCGTTTGACAGCGCATTGGCAAAATGCCGAAAAGTTGGACATTTCAAACACAGCCCAGCAAATGCCGTGGAGCTAGAGCAGCAACAGATCGCACACCATCAGAAGAAAGAGTCCCTCACACAGGAAGTGTCAACTAGATGGAACAGTGCCCTTGAAATGATCAAGCACGTCCAGCACAATACGGGACATCTGAGAAATGCGCTGGCCCTCCACCCAACCAGTGTCGCCATGCGAACAGCTACCGAGCTGGAGAAAATGAGGAAGCTCAAAGCTGCGTTGGAGTAGTGCAGGTAACTCATAGTTTGTCCATGTCATGTGCCTGTTAATTTAATAATCAAGGTAGATATATTTCAGAACAGTAATGTTAATGTGTGTGTGTGGGTGTGTGGGTGTGTGTGAGAGAGAGAGAGAGAGAGAGAGAGAGAGAGAGAGAGAGAGAGAGAGAGAGAGAGAGAGAGAGAGAGACAAAGAGACAGAGACAGAGACAGAGACATATCCCTCCTCTCTCCCCATATACTACTTTACTGATACCAGTGTGGGCTACACTGTAAAAACTGTGATCAGGTTTTGATAATATTTACGAAATAAATAAAAGTAGACTATACATAATAAAAATGACTGTGTGCAGTTTGCAATCAAAGTGAGCAGAATTTACCAATTTTTAATCATTTATTAATAGCATTTTAATTAGTATTTTTTAAATCTAAAACCAACTTAAAATCAGTGAGTAGAATTCATTTATTTGTATAAGCAAAGTCAAAACTGCAGAAAATTGATAAATTTTACTCATTGGAAGGTCTTATTTTCCCGCCCAAGGCATTTTTCTTCACACAACAGCAAGTCAGCCACCATTTCACAGACCGTTGGCTTAAAGGTAAGAGCTGTTTAATTGTTCTTAGGTAACGACCCCAGTGTCTGTATCAGTTAAACATTGCTTTGTGTTACTACAAATTGCTAAACGTGCCAAGTTTACTGTACTTTCAGTCAAAATTAAGTTCTAGTCTTACTGACTGAAGTCAGTTTGTGTCGTCTTTGATTCAACTAAAGCATTGCAATGATTGAAAAAGTTTGGTTCGACTAAAAGCATTGCAATGATTGAAAAAGTAGTGTGAATTTCACAATTTAATGTGTTTTACCGAGTATAGCGTAATACTGTTATATAATGGATGTAAAGTACAAACTATTCTTCTTTTATTTAATTTAGCGTCCTGGCTCCTGGCCACAGTCAAGTTAACCTCCCCTCCCCCCACCTTAACAAGCCAGCACACCGACACGGAGGAGCACACTTGTGTCTCAGTGGTGAGTATAATCAATTTAGGAGTTTTATCTGAAGTTACTGCATTTAGTTTTCACAATAGAATTGTATTCGTAAAATTTTTACTCAAGTAGCGTGTTAAATGCAGAATTCTTGTCGCATTTTCACTGGTTCGTCTGTTAATGTGTTTTGAGCACAATGGCTGTTTTGCGAAATGCTAGGTTCTGGGGGGTATATCACAAAGCGAGATTATTGGGTTAGCGAGCTATATGTTTAGTCCAAAGCTAGGAAAACGACACATGGAAAACGACCAGAATACGTTTTCTTGTATAACTAATATACCCTATAATGTTGGGTTAGCTGATAGTCTACCTCAGGTGAGGAAGATTTCTCAGACTAGCAGGTAAGTTAATGATTTGTACATACTTTTCCACTGCTGTGACATTAATCAATAATAATTATGTCCTGTAATAATGTGACAGCAAAAAAGTTTATTGTGGACATTCTTAAGGGATAATCCTTTTTTTTTTTTTTTTTTTTTTTTTTTTTTTTTTTTTAAAACATTGGTACGTGGCATAGCGTCTGTACCAGTATAAATGTCATTGGGAACACACTGGTGCAGGTAAGACACTAACTATGGATAAATACCTTATAAAATCCCACTTCAATAAAAGGAACCTTTAGGATGTCTGACAAAAATATAAAACCAATTCTAAGGTAATATGCATATCAACAAATGACAAATGATAAATATTATAAGGCGCACAGTCTTTTACATATAATTGTATATTATAGGGCTGAACGATTTATAAAACAAATATCTAATTGTTATGTTTTCAATTAATTATATTTAATATAATTATATACATATTATATATATATATATATATATATATATATATATATATATATTTTGCATTATTGTTCTCATTTTCTTTGAAAAACACGACCGTAATTTTCGGACTATAAGGCGCACTTGACTGTAAGCCGCAACCCACCAAATTTGACACGAAAATTGCATTTTTTAATTGATAAGCCGCACTGGACTATAAGCTGCAGCGGTCCTCACTCTATTAAGGAATATTTACACCAAAAGATATGAGCCGGTAACACTTTATATGAGTAGATGGCGAGATAGTGTAAAGCGCTTTGAGCTCCTTGGAAGGTGGAAAAGCGCTATATAAGTATAACACCATTTACCATTTACCATATGATATACTTGAGGATTTAAAACTGGTTTTATGATTTGTCTTTCAGATCCAGGATGAGTTTTATCGAATAACAATGGTTCATCTTGAATCAAAGTTCATGTCCAAGCTGGACGAATTTACGCCTCAACTATTAAAACTCTTCCATACCAAGGGCGGAAGCATGGGGCTGCAGTTGCAGGCTATCTTACTCAAGGTACCCTTCATTGAGCATTATGTTTGCTAATACAGTGTTCTAGGAATATCAACTTTAGAGGAGGTAATGTTATCCTGTGATGAAATAATTGCATGAGAATTTGTTTCATTAGTATTTCCTTATTCAGGTCCCAGAGACGGCATAGGAAGGATCCTTGATAGGGCCTTATTAACAGTAATATAAAACACCTTGTGTTTATTTTTCCATTTCAGACTCCAAGCAACCCAAATATCCACATGAAGCGAGAGATCGTCATTAGATGTTCGATGAAGTTCCTCGGGGAATCGTCAGAGCAACTCTTAAGAGAGTACGATGTAAGTTGAATTACATGTTAAAATAAAAGAAGGTCATCACTCTCATCTCTTTGACTTAATATGTTTTGGGGAAGTCAAATCACAAAATAGCTTTAACTGTATTTCTCCCAGTAGGTCTTGGCAAACTACATCATTGACCTCTATTAAGTGTTTAAAAGTGTTTATTTTCCATCATGGAACTTTTAAGTGCAAGTGCATAAATAGGAGGTGTTATTTGATTGCACCAATTAGCAGAATTTAAAAGTTTTAAAGTCTTAATAATTGGTGCCTAAGAAGTACCTAAGAAATGCTGGCCAAAGAGCTGCTTTGTGAATACAAATACATTTTTACAGAGACTGAGGCAACTTAATAATAAGTAAATGAGAGCAAAGTTGAACCAATTGCTGTGGAAAATTTATAAATTTTATAGCGTCAGGAATGAACTTACAGTGCCACAACTTTTGTTACCACTATCAGTATGGTACAATACGGATTAGTATGTTAATAGTTTGGATTGGATTAATCACAACAGTCCCAGGTAAAAAAGATGTAATGGATTGATTTCATTTACATATATTTACTACTGTAACTGCTAAAACCTTGATGGTGTGATTGAATTGTTTTGATTTGTGGTAAACTGATGAGATCATTTAAAATTTACCTGGTATGAAAAAAAGATTTTATGCATATTTTTAAGTGTTATGTAAGATTTGTTTAAAACACTGACATAAATGGAGTGCAATAGGAACAATAGCTATGACAAACTCCAGTTTTTCTTGTCCAAACAGTTGAAGCAATTTGGGAAATAGTGCCTCCCTTGGGTTTATTGTCTGATATGCGCAATGTTCTTGCTATTACAGGATGCTGATGAGGACCGAATACTCCAAGATCTTGCACTTCAAACATTGAAGATCTACATCAAACCGAACCCATCAGAGGCACCAGACATCGGTATTGTGGTGGAGGGCGTCAAAGTGCTGACTGGTCTGGAAAATCTTCCGAGGGCTTGCTCCCTTCTGGTTGGGATTGCTTATGTGTTGAATCTCGCATATCCAAAGGAACTCAAGAACACATTTGAAGTGTTTCAAAAACTTTTCCTTGGCCTCGATGATACAAAGCTCTCCCCAAAAATCAATAGCTTGAAGAACAGGCTACTGGCCTAACAGAAGAGACCTTTGTTGTGAAATTGTTAATAGTTTAACAACAAAGGAAAATTCAACAGATTAACATGTTAATCTGTTGAATTTTCCTTTGTTGTTAATTTACAATGTTGTTCAATTCTTCGTGTTGTTAAAATATGTTCATATGTTGAATTTTTTCTTGGTTACTTCAATGTTTTCTTGTGAATTATTAAAAGTATGTTAATATGTTAAATTTTCTAGTTTTTCAAATAAATGTTTTATGCTGTTTAATGCATTGAAATCTGTTGATGTTTCTTGATGCCACATTTTACTTAATTTTGGTCAGGATATTGGGTGAATTAGACCCATAAAAATTATGGCAACAAAGTGACACTCAATATTATTGAGTAGAATAAAATCCCGTCATACAAATTAAAAATAAAAAATTAGACAATTATTTTAGGTACAGAAAAATAAAAACAGTGTAAATGTGTTGAATTAAGCAACAATGTGCTAGAATATGAGTTGATATAACTTACTTTATTTACTTAATCCAAATAATTTTTATGCATATACTTAGCAAATGTGAATCAATTTCACCCATGTAATTAACAAAGATAACTCAATTTCAACTAGATTATCAATAAATATGAATCAGTTTCCTCCAGATATTCAGTGAATGTAAATTATTTTTGCTCGAGAGTCTTAGTTAACATAAATCAGCTTTCCTTGTGAAATTGAGTAAGATTTACTCAATATTTTTTGGTGATATAACTCATCATGTGTTGTCTATTAGTACATCCAACACATTTCTGCTGTTGCTTTTATTAACATGTATTTAATTTTTTGGGTTTAAATTAAGTTAATGTATTCAATACTTTTTAATCAAAATTATAGCGCTTTAAATCTATTCAATTATATTGAGTGTCACTTTGTTGCCACAATTTTTTTGAGTAACCATGGGTCAAATTTTTTAGAGTGTATCTGTGAGTGAGTGAGTGAGTGATTGAGTGAGTGAGTGAGTGAGTGAGTGAGTGAGTGAGTGAGTGAGTGAGTGAGTGAGTGAGTGAGTGAGTGAGTGAGTGAGTGAGTGAGTGAGTGAGTGAGTGAGTGAGTGAGTGAGTGAGTGAGTGAGTGAGTGAGTGAGTGAGCGAGCGAGCGAGCTCTATGTGACTAACAACACTGAAGAGCTTCTTTATATTATTGCAGGTACGCGTCTGAACTTGTGTGAGATATTGCTTGAAATGTGAATGAATGCTCTAAGTGAGAATGGTACTGCAAAATATAACACTACATATTGTTTTCAATTTAAAAAAAAATGCACAAAGCAAGCCTATCCACTTTTCCATGTTGATAAGAGTATTAAAATAATTCAAGGGACTTTTATAATAGATAAAATGTTGTGATCAATGTGCGATTAATCGCGAGTTAACTATGACATTTGTACGATTAATCGCGATGAAATATTTTAATCGCTTGACAGCACTAATATATATATATTTATATATATATATAACACTCACAATGGGAAAAGCCATTAGCAGTGTATCAAATACTTGTTCTCCCCACTGTATGTATATATATATATATATATATATTTTTTTTTTTTTTTTTTTTTTTTTTTTTTTTTTTTGGGGTGTGTGTGTCGGGGGGCTGCAATGTATCTGTTTAGATTTAGCTTTGGAAACTTATATACAAGACATGCTTTTCACTTTTCTTCCCAAAGAATAATAAAAAAACCTTTTATGTATCAATATATTTTAATACATGGTTTTTAAGCACTTCAAATGTAATTATTATTATATAGTATTTGTAGTAGTAGTATAGTATTGTTAGTTATAAACATGTTACTGTCCCACCTAATTATTTTTAAACATTAATAAAGCAGAAAAATTACAAGTTTTTAAAAAAAACAAAACAAGGATTGACGCATGCAGCGCATTGAAGTTTGCTTCTCTGGCAAGATTAAACAGTAAACATCTGTCAATCAACATTAACTTTAATGAGCAACTCCAGTGCACTCGCTGCCTGACCAACAAAGAGCAGGGAGAGGGAGAGAGAATGAGACGACGCTATTGCCTAGGGACAGCTCATCTGTATTGTTTTATTGTATTTTTTAAATTGAAAAAAAAAAATCCACGATGGACTGAGGGTGCAAAGTTGTCTGGCACATCGATCAGAACTAATCTTGGTCAATTCTTCTCTACAAAACGGCTCTAATTCAATCAGATTCCTGGGATGTCTGGCATGAATCGCTGTCCTTAGGTCATGCCACAGCATCTCAATGGAGTTCAAGTCTGGACTTTGACTTGACTATTCCACAACGTGTATTTTGTTCTTCTGAAACCATTCTGAAGTTGATTTACTTCTGTGTTTTGGATCATTGTCTTGTTGCAGCATCCATCCTCTTTTTAGCTTCAACTGTCTGACAGACCACCTCAGGTTTTCCTGCAAAACATCTTGTTAAACTTTTGAATTCATTCTTCCATTAATGATTGCAAGTTGTCCAGGCCCTGAGGCAGCAAAACAGCCCCAAATCATGATGCTTCCTCCACCATGCTTCACGGTGGGGATGACGTGTTGATGTTGGTGAGCTGTTCCATTTTTGGAACAGCTTGAAACTTTGGTTTCATTAGTCCATAAAATATTTTGCCAAAACTTCAGTGGAGTGTCCAAGGGCCTTTTTGCGAAGATTAAACGAGCAACAATGTTTTTTTTAGACAGCAGGGGCTTCCTTCGTGGAGTCCTCCTATGAACACTATTCTTGGCCATAGTTTTACAGATAGTTGAAGTGTGCATAGAGATATTGGACTGTGCCAGTGATTTCTGTAAGTCTTTATCATACACTCTAGGGTTCTTTTTACCTCTCTGAGTATTCTGCGCTGAAGTCTTGGGGTCTTTTTTAGTGGACGGTCACCACTTGCTAGAGAAGCAACAGGGCCAAACTCTCTCCATTAGAGGTAGACAACTTCTCTTACTGTCGATCGATGAATATCCAGACTTTAAGAGATGGTTTTGTATCCTTTTCCAGCTTTATACAAATCAACAATCCTTGATCGCAGGTCTTCAGAGAGCTCTTTTTGTTAAAGCCCCACAGCAGGCCTGTATGCCTTTTCCTTTTTTTTCCTACTCTCCCAGTAATCAGCACTCATTCCACACACCTGTCCTGCACACCTGGTCATTACCACAGCCTCCCTACATAAGCACACACAGCCCTCTGCTCCATTGCGAGTTTGTTAGCCTTCACTGCAACTTACGAGCGTTTCTAGTTACCTTGTCTTGCCGGATTTTTGATACACCTTTTTGACCTTGTGGATTTTTGCCTCTAGCCTGCTCCTCGTCTGTGCCTCTGCCTTTGATACACCTTTTTGATCTTGTGGATTTTGCCTCTAGCCTGCTCCTCGTCTGTGCCTCTGCCTTTTCTCTGTGACCTGAACCCTGCTACAGGACCGGATCTAGACGCATCCTGCCTGGGCCTTCGCCTTGCTCGTCCCCCTCCTGCTCGAACAGCCTTCCGTGCTTCTCCAAGGGCCAAGACTTCTTCCTCTCAGAACCATTGTTAATAAATCTGCTCTGAGCACTGCATTATTGGGTCCGTTTGTTCTCTGAGCCGTGTCAGAACAAACTCGCCATAACATGGACCCAGCAGACTCTTCCCGGTATGAGCAGGCCATCAAGTACCAAGGCCAACGATTAGGTGAGCATGAGCAGCTCCTGTCTTTTCTGACCCAAAGTGTGTCTCAGCTTTCCCACATGGCTGCCTCATACCACAATCAACCCGCTGCTGAAAGGGAATCACAAATGTGGTCAGAGCCCAACATCCCACCACCCTCAAGATACTCAGGTGACCCAACAACGTGTAGAAGCTTTTTTAACCAGTTGAAACTAATTTTTGCTTCTCAGCCCTGTCGTTTTTCCCAGGAGACAGCCAAGATCGCCTTTCTAGCAAATCTCCTGGAGGGTGCGCCGTTGGGCTACTTCAATGCCCTAATGGAGCAGAATTCTCCATTTCTGGCCACATATGAACTCGTTGCAGCGGAGCTGAAGAAAATTTATGACCACCCACTACGCGAACAGGAAGCCGGCACACTCCTCCTTCAGATGAGGCAAGACCGAAAACCCATCAGGGAGTATGTCAGTCAGTTTCATTCTCTGGCGGTCGAATCCTGCTGGGGTAGCAAGGCCCTGTTATCGTCGTTCAAGGCTGGACTTGACCCAGAAATTGGAATGGAGATAGCACTCAGGTGCCGTTTTTCAACACTAGATGAGGTCATCAATACCGCCATAGAGGTGTCTGATCAAATCGCCCAGTGGAGGCCTCGTTCCGCCAGCTCCCCTGTTGTGACCCCAGTTATCCGTGGGGGCGCTGAGGCCACACCCCCCCACCCAGAACCGACGCAGATTGGCAGAACTAGGTTGTCCGTAGAGGAGCGCAATCACCGATTATCGACAAGGCTCTGTCTGTACTGTGGGAGACCCGGGCATTTCGCTCTTAATTGCCCCAACAAGAGGCATAGTCCCATACACAAACACAAAGTGTCTATCAGTCGCGCCATCTCCTTGGGGATAACTTCACGGGTTCAACCCACAGTGGTTTTAAGTTCACATGCCTTCTCTCTCCAACAGGAAGCCCTGATTGACTCGGGATCAGACACCAACCTGATAAACATGGATCTGGCTAAACGACTTCGATTGCAGCTCATCGAAATACCTTCTCCTCTGGAAGCCGTGGCCCTGGACGGAAGCCCTCTATGGCGGGTAACGCACCGCACACCCGTTATCCAAATGGAATTTCCGGGTCGTCATACCGAAAATATCAGTTTTCATGTGTACCATTCCCCTAACGAACCACTCGTCCTCGGATTGCCTTGGCTGAAAAGACACAACCCCCACATTGACTGGGACACCGGGGGGGTGGTCTCCTGGAGCCTGTCGTGTGACGGAACGTGCATCACAGACGGTACGGCGAAGACGGACAAGACTCACTCAGCCCAGATAGCCTCCACCACATTTATCACGAAGAAAGAAAAACAAGCTGAGTTCCCTGACCTCGATAAGGTCCCGGCCTGTTACCATGACCTCAAGCAGGTGTTTAATAAGCTCAAGGCCTCTAGCCTCCCCCCACACCGTCCTCACGACTGCGCCATAAACCTACAACCGGGCTCAATCCCCCCCAGGGGTCGCTTGTACTCGTTGTCCGGCCCAGAAACCCAGGCCATGACAAAGTATATAAATGAGTCGTTAGCATCAGGGCTCATCAGGAGATCCTCCTCTCCTGCCGGTGCTGGGTTTTTCTTCGTCGAAAAGAAGGACAAGTCACTCCGTCCCTGCATTGATTATAGGGGGCTCAATGAAATAACTGTCCGTGATCGGTACCCACTACCGTTAATGTCATCTGCTTTTGAGATGCTCCAAGATGCCCAAATCTTCACAAAGCTTGACTTGCGCAATGCATATCACCTTGTCCGCATAAAGGAGGGGGATGAGTGGAAGACCGCTTTTAACACACCCATTGGCCACTTCGAATATTTGGTCATGCCGTTCGGCCTGACAAATGCCCCGGCTGTCTTCCAAGCCTTGGTCAATGATGTTCTGAGGGAATTTTTGAATGTCTTTGTTTTCGTCTATTTGGATGACATTTTGATTTATTCCCCCAACCTGGAGACCCACATCAAACATGTTCGCTCAGTTCTTGAAAAATTATTACAAAACGGCCTTTTTGTCAAGGCAGAGAAATGTGTATTTCACAAACCATCTGTTCAGTTCCTAGGTTTTGTCATTGCAGAAGGGGAAATACGCATGGACCCAGAAAAGGTTCGAGCTGTCCAGGATTGGCCGAGGCCCAGTTCACGTAAGGAGGTACAACGCTTTTTGGGATTTGCAAATTTCTACAGAAAATTCATAAGGGGATTCAGCTCGGTGGCTTCACCGCTACACTGTTTGACGTCTCTCAAGTGTCGTTTTCAGTGGGACCCCAAGGCCGAGGCGGCCTTCTGTAGACTGAAACGGCTTTTTACCTCCGCTCCGATCCTCAGATTTCCTGATCCAGCTCTCCAATTTATAGTCGAGGTCGACGCCTCAGACACCGGAGTTGGTGCTGTGCTATCCCAGCGATCTCCCCTTACAGGAAAAATCCACCCATGTGCGTTCCTATCCAAGAAACTAACCAATGCAGAAAGAAATTATGACGTGGGAAACCGGGAGTTATTGGCCATCAAAGTGGCCTTAGAAGAATGGAGACACTGGCTAGAGGGGGCTGAACAGCCATTTGTTGTGTGGACCGACCACAGAAATTTGGAGCACCTCAAAACAGCCAAAAGACTCAACGCCCGTCAAGCCAGGTGGTCCTTGTTTTTCACACGCTTTAATTTCATCTTGTCATACAGACCCGGTGCCAAGAACACCAAACCAGACGCCCTTTCCCGGGTGTTTCCCTCGGAGGGACACATGGAGGAACCCGAACCCATCCTTCCCAAGTCATGCTTGGTGGGGGGTTTCCAGTGGCAGATCATCAAGAAGGTCCAGGAGGCCACCAAGGGATTGACCAACCCACCTGGTACCCCCCCAGGGTCGCTGTTTGTGCCGCAGGGCCTCCGAGGGGAGGTCATTCATTGGAGCCACACATCCCGATTTGCAGGCCATCCAGGGAGCAGACGCACGCTGGCTATCCTGGCCCGAAAATTTTGGTGGCCGCACATGAAGAATGACGTCAGGGATTATGTGGCGGCGTGTGTGGTCTGCTCCACCAACAAGACGCCTAGGAGGTCACCTGCGGGCGAACTGCTCCCTTTGACGGTTCCGACGCGACCCTGGTCACACATCTCGGTGGACTTTGTTACCGGACTGCCTCCCTCACAGGGGAAGACCACCGTGTTAACGGTGGTGGACAGATTTTCAAAGATGGTCCGATTCATCACCTTCCCTAAACTACCCACCGCTAAAGAAACTGCCAGCGCTCTGCTTGACGAGGTATTTAAGGTCCATGGCTTTCCGTCTGACGTAGTGTCTGATAGAGGGCCACAATTTGTGGCTCGTTTCTGGAAGGCATTCTGTGGGCTCATCGGTGCCACAGTCAGCCTATCGTCAGGGTACCATCCTCAGAGCAATGGGCAAGCGGAGAGGATGAACCAAGAGCTGGAAACAACCCTGCGCTGCTTGAGTTCCAAACAGCCCACCACATGGGCCAGAAACATCATGTGGGTCGAGGTCGCACACAACTGTCTGCCTTGCTCTTCCTCGGGATTTTCCCCGTTTCACGTTGTCTTTGGGTATCCAGCCCCTCTATTCCCACAGACAGAGACACCCACCCGAGTGCCCTCTGCGTTGTTGTGGATCCGCCGCAAGAAGAGGGTGTGGAGCCAAGCCAGAGCCAGTCTCATCAGAAGCACGGCCCGTATGAAGAAGTCTGCAGATCGCCATCGGTCGAGCAACCCCAATTACAAGGTGGGTCAGAAAGTGTGGCTGTCTACCAAACATCTGCCTCTCAGGGCTGGGAGTCGCAAACTGGCTCCCCGGTTTGTTGGCCCCTTCTCAGTCTCCAAGGTCATCAATCCAGTGGCTGTACGGTTGCGACTCCCCAGGACCATGAGGGTCCATCCGACCTTCCATGTTGGACAGCTCAAGCCGGTCTGTGAGAGCCCTCTTGTTCCCCCCACTCCGCCTCCTCCACCTCCTCGATTGATTGACGGTGGTCCGGCCTATACGGTGAGGAGACTCCTAAAGTCCAGACCGCGGGGTCGTGGTTTCCAGTATCTCGTGGACTGGGAGGGCTATGGCCCCGAGGAACGTTCGTGGGTCCCTTCCTCCCACATCCTGGACCCTGACCTCATTCGGGACTTCCATCGACTCCACCCCGACGCGCCTGGTCCGTCCGGAGTCCGTCCCTAGGAGGGGGGTTCTGTTAAAGCCCCACAGCAGGCCTGTATGCCTTTTCCTTTTTTTTCCTACTCTCCCAGTAATCAGCACTCATTCCACACACCTGTCCTGCACACCTGGTCATTACCACAGCCTCCCTACATAAGCACACACAGCCCTCTGCTCCATTGCGAGTTTGTTAGCCTTCACTGCAACTTACGAGCGTTTCTAGTTACCTTGTCTTGCCGGATTTTTGATACACCTTTTTGACCTTGTGGATTTTTGCCTCTAGCCTGCTCCTCGTCTGTGCCTCTGCCTTTGATACACCTTTTTGACCTTGTGGATTTTGCCTCTAGCCTGCTCCTCGTCTGTGCCTCTGCCTTTTCTCTGTGACCTGAACCCTGCTACAGGACCGGATCTAGACGCATCCTGCCTGGGCCTTCGCCTTGCTCGTCCCCCTCCTGCTCGAACAGCCTTCCGTGCTTCTCCAAGGGCCAAGACTTCTTCCTCTCAGAACCATTGTTAATAAATCTGCTCTGAGCACTGCATTATTGGGTCCGTTTGTTCTCTGAGCCGTGTCACTTTTGACCAAGCCATGATGCACATAAGACAATGCTTCTCATCAAGACAATTCTTACCAGGTGTGTGTTTTGTCCTGGGCAGGGCAGCTTTAAACCACTCATCAGTGATTGGGCACACTCCTGACTTAAATTGTTTGGTAAAAATTGGTTTCAATTGCTGTTTAAGTCTCCTTAGGCAGATGGTTCACTTACTTATTTTCCCCCTGCTGTCATTGTTTGCATGCTATTCTCATTAAAATATGAAAACCTATGAATGTTTGGGTGGTTTTAGTTAGAGCAGACACTGTTTTTACATCTGTGTGATTTTGAGGAAGATCAGATCACATTTGAAGGTTGATTTTATACAGAAATGTGAGAAATTCCCAAATGTTCAGAGACTTTTTCATACCACTGTACTCCTCATGTTTATCAGGTGACTACGTACAGTATGTCCGGGTAATCTCAATATGGCAGCTTGAAAGCTAACATAATGTTTTATCTCTATTTAATGCTGGTATTTGTTGTATTTTTTTGGAAATGTCCATTTTTTTCGTGTGGGGAAAAGATGCCACCAGAAGGTCCGAGATGGAAGAATGTTTACATCTGAGCGGAAACACATAAAGATTCACGTGACAGTGAATAACCTTTATTTGTTTTCCATACGTTTCAATCAAGGGCGTAGGTTTGCATAGGGACTGTAGGGCCAAAACACAACTTTTCAGGATGCTGAAATTGTCCCCACCAACTTTTAAGCAACCTTATTTGCATTATAAAATGTGTTCAGTTATATAGGTCAATTAGATTGTCTTCCCATATGTTGTAATGATAGAATTGACCCTACCATTATTAAGTGAATTATTTTCTTTATTTTGAGACTTACATTTACCCGTTTTTCACTTGCTGAATGAGCCAGTCCATGTTTTTTTCTCAAACGCATGTTTGATTGGCTAATGACCTGACCATGGTCCCCCCTCCACACACACACACACACGCACACACACACGCACACACCCACACACACCCCACACACACACACGCACACTCTCACAGTACAGAATTACGTTACATGTCATGCTGCCTCCTCCACCCACTTCGAAGAGGAGGGATATTAGAAGTTTTTTTCGGCCAGCAGCCGCTGTAAGTAATGTAAAAAGTCATTGTTGTGAAGGTGGGAAACGCACCACTAATTTTGCAACTGAAAGGCCGACCTGCATCACAGTTTAAGCATGACCATAGTAAGCTTCTGAGGAGAAGTGTCCTCCTGTATGTGTTTTCTACTATGTTAACGTTGATTAAACTGTGAGAAATACAGTGAACTCTGCTCAGCTGTGAGAAATGTAGTGAACCAAGGTTTACCCCATTCTCTCCAGTTTTCATTTTTATTTTGCTTATTTGTTCTTAACGCATCCCGAAGGAGCTTTGATTTTATGTTGAGTTTGGCTGTGCTTGTGGACAAAAGCAATAATGCTTTTCCTGAAGGAAGGCTCCATTTTTATTCATTTATTTTTTATTCCCTGACTATTTTTTTTGTGTTATATTTATTTAGACAGACAATTTTGATTGGTATTAAGTAGGGCTGTCAAACGATTAGAATTTTTAATCGAGTTAATCACATCTTAAAAATTAATTAATCGTAATTTATCGCAATTCAAACCATCTCTAAAATATGACATATTTTTCTGTAAATTATTGTTGGAATGGAAAGATAAGACAAGACGGATATATACATTCAACATACTGTACATAAGTACTGTATTTGTTTATTATAACAATAAATCCACAAGATGGCATTAACATTATTAACATTCTTTCTGTGAAAGGGATCCACGGATAGACAGACTTGTAATTCTTAAAGGTTAAATGTGAGTTTGTATATTGTGACTAGATATTGCCATTTAGTGTATTTGTTGAGCTTTCAGTAAATGATACTGTAGCGATTTAACTTTTCTGCCCAAATGCATGATGGGAAGTGGTGCAACCATGACTGTGTGTGGCAGCCGCAAATGCTATATCTTCTCTGCGTTGTGTGCAACACATGGTGTTAAGAAAAAGGGCAATTACTGTTATTCTTCCCCACTTCGATTCCCACACTATCGATATTTATTGTAGGCGATGTCAATTAAAAGCACAGCTCCACTGATTGCTCGTTTCTACTCCACTCACTTGATGCTGCCACTGAGCACTGTATATAATTAAAACGGCGCCATTTCAGGCTGTATGCGGTACTTCGTGAGTAGGTCGTTCTGCGCATGTGTTAATTGCGTTAAATAGATTAACGTGAATCATTGAAAAAATTAATTACCGCCCGTTAACGCGATAAATTTGACAGCCCTAGTATTAAGACAAATGTTTGTTTTTGCATTTCTGTATAGTTAAGAGATGATTAAAAACTTTGTATTTCTTGTGTATGTTAACATAATATGTATTCAAATAATGCAATTTTAATTTGCTGATAAAATCCAGACATTCATTCTGGAAGTTTTCAAAATGTTTCTTTAGTACTTTTTGAAAACAAACGCTTGAATCGTACGGTGCATCACCTGAACCAATGCATATGCATTGCAAAAACCCACCTCCTTAAAACGAAGGGGAAAAAAAACACTTCCCTTGTTTTCAGTGTAAATCTACTATAAATAAGTGAAATTATATGCCTGTGCTTCGAGTAAATTCCGATTTCTTGAAATAAGAAATAAAGCTAGCTGACGATAAGCGTAATAGGCTTATTTTAAGCAAAAAGTTTGTAGATTTAATCTAAAAAAAAAAACTTGTTTGTCAGAAATGTTCTTAATTCAACAATAGATATTGTTCAAAACCTTATTTGAACACTTTTTTTTCTTGATTTAGGTTAAAAATGACCAACAATTAGATGTATGGGCTTAATAAGAACAAATGGTTATTCATTCATTCATTTTCCATGCCGCTTTTCCTCACGAGTGTCGCGGAGGTGCTGGAGGCTATCTCAGCTAACTACGGGCAGTAGACAGGGGACACCCTGTACTGGTTGCCAGCCAATCGCAGGGCACAAGGAGACATACAACCATTCACGCACACACTCATACCTACGGACAATTTAGAGTGTTCAATCAGCCTACCATGCATGTTTTTGGGATGTGGGAGGAAACCGGAGTTCCTGGAGGAAACCCACGCAGGCACAGGGAGAACTGTGAGGCAGATGTGCTAACCACTCAGCCACCGTGCCTCCACAAATGGTTATATTTACTAAAATAAGTGGAAAAATCTGATACATTAATCTGTTAACTAGCCATTAAAACTCAAAACAAGATGAAGAAAAATTATTTGACTAGATTTAAGAAAAATTATCAGATTAAGACATTATACTGTAATTTTGCTGTGTGAAAGTTTGTAAAGGTCAATACAGATTTATTTTGCATTAATCATTTAGCCTATCAATTAATTAGGTTCTTATTGATGAGTAATGTAGCCCTGCACCGCCATTCACCCAATTTGTTTGGTCTTATTAATGATCCATCCCCAGCATAAAGTGTACATTCAGGTTATGCTGTTATATCGTCCCTACCAATACTGAGACCAAACCTACGCCCTTGGTTTCAATGATCATTTCAAAAGGAACAAATGCACAGTACTGTGACTTGAAGTAACAATTTACACCTTCCACTCATGTACTTATTTACTGTAATTATGTAGTTTCTGTTTGCATTATTTAGAAATGATATACTGAGCCCCCCCCCTGAAAAAAAAGCCCTTTCTAATGGCATACCTTTGGCGTTTAAACAACTTTTAATACCCCAATTTCCTCCCTTTCCTCTTCAAATGATGTCATTTTCAGAGCTTTGTTATTATGCGTGAATACTTAACCCAGAGAAAGGTCCTTTCAGACAGGATGAGCCAAACAAGAAGTCCCAGCACATTCCAGGAGTGCGATGTGACCATGTGTTGACTCCCCCACGAGGAATCCCTTTGATTGGGCTTATCTGCGAGACGATCAATACACGACGCGAACAGCGCTCGCATCAAAGCACAAGCGTGGCATGTAGAGAGGGAAAGTCCTAAAATGTCAATTATTAATAGAGGGGAAGGGTCCCCTTTCATATGGGAGAGAATTTGGATAATGAAAATCAAAGAAAATCCATGCACAAATACTGTCCTCAGGGCATTAAAAAAATCCTTTTAAAACTGGATTTGCAGCCGAGCTTAAACCAATGTCTATTGTAGTATGTAGTCACTCAGTCTTGAAGCAGAGAAAATGTAAGAACAAAAGATGAACGTAATCTCTGCGAAAGTTTCAGACTTCACTCCACAGCTGCAAGGAGGTTGAACCTGTCACCCCTACCTCTGCATAACCCCAGTGTCTGTCTAACCGCAGTATGAGCAGCCAGACCCATTCGCGACGCATTCACTTGCACTTGAACTCAACACGACGCGCCACAAAGCTTGATCAATATTTCCGTCCTGCTCTTTCATGTTTGGATTCAGGTGGTCAGTGAAAAATGTTTGATCTGGTTTCATCCTGGCAGGCTTTTGATTGTCAAGCATGATCATTCATTGATTGCAGCAACAGGGGAAAATTAGGGGATGTAGGGGTATAAGACTATGTAAAGCTCACATATATGTATCTGCATGGCTAGAATGTTAAATATGCATGGCAATACATTCAGCACATGGATTAACATTCATATTTAATGTGGGCTGCCCCATATGGTGAGTGAAAGAAAAAATAAAAACTTCTTTGTCTTTCTGCCCTTTCACTTGCCCATAGGCAACTGCTGGCTGTTTTGAGTCCTGCTGGGAAGAAACTCAGCATAATCACTGAAGTAGCTCACTGAGTGTTTCTGGGTCATTCTTTCCCGGGAAGTTCAGACGAAGAAAGATTTATTGATTTCTCACACCAAACAAATGTGCTGTGAGGTTTTTTTTATTACTCGAATCCCACCTTGAGCTTCTGAAGCCCTTCTACCTTTGCTGCTGTGAACATGGAGGGGGTCATGTTCGTATATTTCCAGACAGATTAGTTATCGTTTTAATTTGAGTTTGATTTTGTCACACATCTTTTCACTTAGAGCAGCATTAGGTAACTTTTCAAAATCATCATATGCTATTGTTTAGCCACAACTGGATTCATTACCTCATTACTAGTCATCCTTCACACTGCCCCTGCAAACAGAAGATGTCGTTTAATCCATCTGCAGGCGAGATTAGGATTTTACAACGCTGTGTGGAGGTCCTCATGGGAAACGCAGTATTCCCGAAGGCATAACACTACCGCTTCTGTCCACCTGAAATCGACATTTGATCACGATCAACAATTGTTGAAACCTAAAATTGACAAAAGCTAAAAAGGTTACGTAGTGTTGCTTTAAATCAAGGGTGTCAAATGTATAGCCTGCCGGCTGCAAATAGCCCATCCAATCCATTTCGACTCCCAGTCCCAGTTGTTGTTAAAAATAAATAAATAAATAAATAGATAAATAAAACAGGTTGAAACAATAGAGTATTTAACTCCATCCACCCGACCATCCATTCATCCATCATCTACCCCTTGATCCGGGGTCGGGTCGCAGGGGCAGCAGGTTTTTGAGGGAAGCCCAGACTTCCCTTTCCCCAGCCACTTCAACCAGCTCCTTCGGCGGGATCCTGAGGCATTCCCAGGCCAGCCGAGAGACATAGGGCCGGGGCAGTTTACATGGTGACACTGCGAAACCAAGAGGCTACAATTGTGTTGCAGAATGGCCTCGCCTTTATATAGTGACAGCAAAAACGGAAGGCGAAGACGCAAACCTTTGATTACGGGCTCCAAAATGGAAGGATTTGATTGCGGGGCTTGCTCTGCAAACATATAAATGGAAAGCTCTCGCGCCGATGAGGTCAGCACTCGCACACGTCGCTTTGGGAATCCGCAGCACTACTACTAAACATTAAAAACAGCAAACATGGCGGAATGTCGGCTTTAATTTACTGTTGTTATAATACTTTTAATTTAAATATGTTTAATGTTTGCAATTTTGTGCCTTTTGGAGCAGAAGAAAAATGCCATTGCTTGGGGTGGGCGGTTATGTTGTTTTCTGGGCAGAGGAGGTTGTTGGCTGTTGCCTTGTAAATCTGCACTGCCGCCTAGGGCCTGGCATGAATACTACATCGTTATCACCCGGAATTGCGACATCGTTTAAATGTAGACGGAACCATATAAATGCACACATGAAATTTGTCGAATTCTCAGAGCCTCACAATGTAAACGGCACCAAGGTCTCTCCAGCGTGTCCTGGGGTTGCCGCCGGGGCCTCCCGCCGGTGGGACATGCCCAGAACACCTCTCCAGGGAGACGAGCAGGTGGCATCCGAACCATCTGCCCGAGCCACCTCAACTGGCTCCTCTCAACGCGGAGGAGAAGCGGCTGGACACCGAGTCCCTCCCGGATGACCGAGCTTCTCACCCTATCTCTAAGGGAGTGCCCGGACACCCTGCGGCGGAAACACATTTTGGCCGCTTGTATCCAGGATCTTGTGCACACAAATTAATTCACACATTACCTATAATCAGCCATTAATGGACTGATGAATTATTTGGTTCCTTTTTAACGTATTTAAGTTGATGCTTGTTAATTATAAGCACTTACAGCTGGAAAGCAGTCACTGGGGGGGTCTCTGTGGGGGTTCGGATTCTTTCCCTCTAGCCATCCCCACTTGCCTAATCTGCTTTCTTTTGACAAGCTAATGTGCTGACTCTGGGATTCTCCCCGGCTCAGCAGGAAGCTCCTGGCCACCTGCAAAAGAGGAATGATCACGCCATTGTCCTCAACAAAGAGAAGCCTTTGAGGTCACGAAGGATGGCTGTTTAGGTTCCCCTTTGAGGAGCAAGGAGGGCTGAGAGATTGCTTTTAATCAATACATCCCAACAAAGCAGCAGCAGTTGTCACGTCCAAGCTAATGAATAAATGGGTTTTCGAATCTGACCAACTAGTCTGAGAAGTGGTGACAGTAATGCATCCCACTCTACACTACAGAAAGGGACAGCTGCTGTGTCTCGTGTTTACAATAAACCCTGCGACCACCAGTGCAAATCAGACGACTGTAAACAAGACGATCACGTAAGCAAAGTTTCAGACGATCGAGGTTTCGATTGAAACTGTGTCAGCTAACAGTGGCACATTTGCTTCCTATGAATCGAGACACGTCCCCAGAAACCATCTGGGCAACCTTTTTTTCTTTTCTTTTTTTTTTTTAATAAATGTAAGCTATCTACAAAATTTGGAAATGTCAAGCCTTTCTGAAGAACAAGTGTCCCAAAACACCCAATTATGTTTCCTTTCTGGCTCTAGTCTGTCCCAAATTGTCTCCCCTCAGTCACACATTAACCCCTCCTGACCCGCATTTTTTTCTGCTGGGCTAAAAAAAAAAAAAAAAAATCTTAAAACCTGATAATTAAAATTGTAAAATTGATATAACACCAAAATGCGTTTGATGCACTGTATTTGTTTTTTTATCAATATTATTTTATTCAGAAAGATTTTTTTTTTTTTATCACTCATGATTAAACAAATCAAATATGATTTGTTTTTGTTTTTTTCTTCTTATTAAATTCAATGAATTCATTGATTTTATTGTAATTTTTAAAAATATTTTTGTTGTTGCCCATCGCAAAATACGAGCGGGCAACACAGCTACTACAATTGGATGTCAAATGAGGGATGCAAAATTATTGCCTCTGAGGCAGCAATTGGCCCCTGGGCAGTACGTTTGAGACTCCTGTACAACTGCATATGAATGTGACGGAAAATATTTAAGAAAAAAAAGCAAACACATATCATACATGAAATGGTTAATTATTGTTTATTACAATTAAGAGAATGCAATAATTGAAACCTTTTCTGAGAACAACAACCCCCATGATGCTTACTGGCAAAACAGCAATGATTCCTCTACAATGTGTTTCCCACTATTGATTTATTTGCTTTCTGGTTATAATATCAAAATATAAATTGAGTTGTATTATTGAAACATTCTACCTCGAACTGAACTTCGGTCTGGTTTTTGTTGAACTGGGCGGGTTTTACGCTGTGATTTTGCTGGAGATTGTCTTTCTCATCTGGAAACCCTTTCAATTTTAGGGGACGGGATTGCGTTCAATCGCCGATGACAAATTTTGTCCTTGGCGCAATGCCAGGCAAGGATTCCTAGCAGACACCGGGCAGACAGACAAATCAAGCTGCTGGCAGCACTTCAGACAAATTACAGACAGTCACGGACACAATACTGCAACACAAAGAGAATGACGTCATTCTGTCTACTGCCTGGCAGAAAGTGGCACTTCTATGACAGTATTACACCAATCAAAGGAAGAGCCCTTTTTTCTGAAGCGGCGGCTAACCAGAGACTGCTGCCGCTAATAGAGGAAGTAAAGAAAACTTTGGTCACACAGTCTACCATTTCAGTCAAAATATCCAGAGCAAGTGTGTCTGCCGCTTGTATGAAACTCAACCCCCGTGATGAAATCATCAGTTTGTAACATCAGTGGATTGGCCAGTGAAATCATACTTTATATATCTATATATACATTTATAAAAATACATATATATATATATATATATATATATATATATATATATATATATTAGGGCTGTCAAACGATTAAAAATTTTAATCGAGTTAATTACAGCTTAAAAATTAATTAATCGTAATTAATCGCAATTAATCGCAATTCAAACCATCTATAAAATATGCCATATTTTTCTGTAAATTATTGTTGGAATGGAAAGATAAGACACAAGATGGATATATACATTCAACATATGGTAGATAAGGACTGTTTGTTTATTATAACAATAAATCAACAAGATGGCATTAACATTATTAACATTCTGTTAAAGCGATCCATGGATAGAAAGACTTGTTGTTCTTAATAGAAAAATGTTAGTACAAGTTAGAGAAATTTTGTCTTAAAACCCCTCTTAATGTTTTCGTTTTAATAAAATTTGTAAAATTTTCAATCAAAAAATAAACTAGTAGCCCGCCATTGTTGATGTCAATAATGACTTCTTACTCAATGCTCATGGATGCCTATAAAATCAATCGCACCCAAGCGCCAGCAGAGGGCGGCAAAACTCCATAAAACACAACAAGTGAGCGTTTCATTGTGTACTGTCATTTAAAACTCTCTGAGCGGGGCATCTGCGTTAATTGCGTCAAATATTTTAACGTGATTAATTTTAAAAATTAATTAACGCCCGTTAACGCGATAATTTTGACAGCCCTAATATATATATATATATACATATATATATATACACTGCTAACCAAAAGTATTGCCACCCCCCCCCCCCCCACTGCAATTCTGTCATATAATAATAATAATAATTCCTCCCAGAAAATGATTGCAATTACAAATGCTTTGGTAGTAATATCTTCATTTATTTTGCTTGCAAAGAAAAGACACAAAAGAGACTGGAAAATGGAAAAAAAAAATCTCATTATCATTTGACACAGAGCTTCTAAAATGGGCCGGACAAAAGTCTTGGCACCCTTTGAAAAATCATGTGATGCTTCTCTAATTTGTGTCATTAAGAGAGCATGTTACTTACCTGTGGCACACAATAGGGGGTGGCAATAACTAAATCACACTTGCAGCCAGTTAAAATTAATTAAAGTTGACTCAGCTTCTGTCCTGTGTCCTTGTGTGAGCCACATTGAGCATGGAGAAAAGAAAGAAGACCAAAGAACTGTCTGAGGACTTGAGGAGCAAAATTGTGAGAAAGCATGGGCAATCTCAAGGCTAAAAGCCCATCTCCAAAGACCTGAATGCTCCTGTGTCAACCGTGCACAGTGTCATTAATAAGTGTAAAGCTCATTGCACAGTGGCTAACCTCCATTGATGTCGACGGAAAAGAGAAATTGATGAGAGATTTCAACGAAAGATTGTGCAGATGGTGGATAAAAAACCTCGACTAACATCCAAACAAGTTCAAGCTGTCCTGCAGTCCGAGGGTAGAACAGTGTCAACCCGTACTATCCGTCACCGTCTAAATGAAAAGGGACTCTATGGTAGGATACCCAGGTAGACCCCACTTCTGACCCAGAGACATAAAAAATCCAAACTGGAGTTTGCCCAAACTTAACTGAGAAAGCCAAAAACGTTCTGGAAGAATGTTCTCTGGTCAGATGAGACAAAAGTAGAGCTTTTTGGGAAAAGGCATCAACATAGAGTTTACAGGACAAATTCGAGGCCTTCCAAGAAAAGAACACAGTCCCCACAGTCAAACATGGCGGATGTTCCCTGATGTTTTGGGTTTGCTTGGCTGCCTCTGGAGACTTCTAAAGAGGCCAGCAATGAGTCCAGACCTGAATCCCATAGAACGCCTGTGGAGAGATCTAAAAATAGCAATTTGGAGAAGGCACCCTTCAAATCTGAGACCTGGAACAGTTGGCCAAAGAAGAATGGTCTAAAATTCCAGCAGAGCATTGTAAGAAACTCATTGATGGATACCGGAAGCGGTTGTTCGCAGTCATTTTGTCTAAAGGTTGTGCTACCAAGTATTAGGCTGAGCGTGCCAATACTTTTGTCCGGCCCATTTTTGGAGTTTTGTGTAACGTGATAATGATTTTTTTAAAAAAATCATTCTTTTGTGTTTTTTCATTGCAAGCAAAAATGAAATGAAAATATTAATATCAAAGCATTTGTATTGCAATCATTTTCTGGGAGAAATTGGGCATTATTTGACAGAATTGCAGTTTTTTTTTTTTAAATCCACTTAATGACCAAGAGATTATGCTTGAGATGCCTTGCAGCGGAAATGGTCAAGAGGCTGAAATGGATGT
The DNA here is from genome assembly GCF_030265065.1 of Corythoichthys intestinalis. Taxonomy (NCBI): domain Eukaryota; kingdom Metazoa; phylum Chordata; class Actinopteri; order Syngnathiformes; family Syngnathidae; genus Corythoichthys; species Corythoichthys intestinalis. The sequence goes on along the minus strand of NC_080409.1, from coordinate 4,601,330 downwards.
GACTAAACCTGTTTTTAGCACCTGAATTCCAAAGCTGAAGTCAACATTTTCATGTATATGTGAAACAGTGCTCACCCCGCGACCTCTGTCATTATCTAGATAAAAGGTCATAAGCTCCCTCCAAAATTTCCTGACCGTCCCCCGATGAACAATCATCACCCGGCCATCACCTGCGCATCCGCATTCCTAGTCTTTTATTCCAAATGCCTTCACAGTCTACTGCTAGTTCACACCTCTATTGTGAAAAGGTTTCAAAGTTTGTGATCTTCAGTCCTGCCAGCCCTCTCTCGAGCCCTTCACACCTCAGTGTGGTCCCACCAACATGCAGTTGCACTGCTTGATGATTTCAAGTCCACTGCTCCTAACTCTGTTTGAAACTTTTTTTTTTGTTTAACAGTGTACTTTGCACAATGCTACCACTCATTGGCCACAACATTAATCCAAGAATTCCTGCAGGAGAGAATGAGATGTACCAACAATTTAAATAAAATCTATAATAAATGATAATTAGGGATGTCCACAAGCCAATCAGGTGATCAGAAATCGGGGACAATCAAGTGATTTTTAAAAGATCGGAATCAAGGTGAAAAAGATAGGGTTTTTAAAATGAATTTACCTTTAGTTATTAACTCATTGGCTGCCATTGACGGTGTTAGACACCAATCCATTTTGACTGGGAGGGGCAAATGTTCATTCACCTTTCCGAGTCAAAATGGATTTGAGGTGGACCACCAACAATGGATTTTTATAATATACATGTAATTCTTCTTTTACCAATTACCACAACACATACGCTATGAATACTATACATATACCTGGGCTGGCAGTGAATGAGTTAAAACAAATACACATAAAAAGCATGGGGGGGGGATTTTAATTTGCATGAAAAATGACTCACAATAGAACAATACATGGAAAACCAATCAAAAAATACAACTAAAAATAGGACAATATTGAACTAAAACAGTCAAGATATCTGTAGAAATAGTGGAAAATATAGAAAATGAATTAAGAATAAAACATTTGTAAATAAAGAGAAAAATTTACGGGAAAATCTAAAATATAATTTAACATTTTTTAATTTATTATGAATTATTTTTTATTTTCTTAAACATTCATTAATTTTTTTTTCTAATCTTTTTATGATGTTTTTATTTTGGGATTTTTCATTTTAAACTGTATTTTTCCATTCAATATTCTGTATTTTATCTTTTTTAATAGTATTTTTATCGACTCATATATTCTTCCAGTGCTTTATTTTGATTTTTCTCAATTAAAGTTAAGGCATCAAAGGTAAGGTATTTTTTACACAACATGTCTGTTTGATCACGTTATACCAGTGGCGTCGTTAGGCCTATTTAAGCAGAGCAAATATCTCAACCCCCTCCTAAATAATCTGGTGTTGTTTTATCAAAAAAAAAAAATAAATAAATGCTGACATATTCACTATGAAGTTGCCAGAATATTAATTTTAATCAATAATCATATCACCTGTCATTATTAACTTATATATGATCAGAAATCTGTCAGTCTGCCCTTTCCGCAGTCAGTCTTTGCGCACGTCTTAACTTTGTTGTTTTGCGGTTAAAAGATACATCCCAGTTCTAAAATAACACTGTTACTTAGCTGCTGTTAGTTAGTTAGTCTGAAAAGCATTGTGAAGGTCCTAGTAGAGTTAAATGTGCATTCTTGTTACCATGATCTTCAGGGTGACTTCCTTCTTGGGCATCAGCTATGTTTCTCACTTTACACATTGATGAGTACAGGAGCTAAGCTCTTTCACGTATGATTATCATCAGGTGATAGTCATAATAATACACTAATAATAATAACTCCACCACCTTTATTTACCTGTAGGTACCTGTAGGTGTCAGAGCAGAGGGGATAAGAGGGTGACGGGAGAGACCTCTATTTAAAAGGTGAGTAGGAGAGTAATGATTAGAAAGTGGAGAAAGCCAAGAAGATGATTATATACAGCATACCGTATTTTTCGGACTATACGTCGCACCTGAGTATAAGTCGCACCAGCCAAAAAATGCGCAGTGAAAAGGAAAAAAACACATACAAGTCGCACCGTAGTATAAGTCGCATTTTTGGGGGGAAATTTATTTGATAGAATTAAGCACCAAGAAAAGACATGTCATCTTGAGAGGCAATGTAAACTACAATAGAGAACAACAAGCTGAACAGGTGTACGGTATGCTAACATTACATGACACTAGAAGTTAGATCGGGCCTAAAACATCCAGCCCGACCCGACCAGCCTACGGGTATTAAAAGCTCGACACGGCGAGCCCGATCAATTACCTTGATTTGCGTACCCAAGCCTGAAAAAAACAGAAATTTTATGTTTTATTTGTAGGAACGAGCCCGAAAAAAAAACAATATTTTATGTTTTACTTGTGAGGACTCAGGTGAAGGAGGAAATGCGGGGATGCGATGCGTGGTTGCGCTTTGTGGGATCACGTTTGTGATGATTCCGGTGCGTATATACATAATAATAACAGATTAAAGCCTGTCTTTTGTAACGAATTCTCCCAGTTAAACAAAACTGTAAGATAGATATTCAATAAAAAGTTATATCTTTTCTATTTGCGTGTCTGTTCTAACAGGCGGATAATGGATTTGACATTTATTTTAATCTCCTCGAGTTGGCAGAAAAAAACCCCGCAAGTTTTCTCAATGTTTAAATAGTCTACATATTTTTATGATCATTATAAATGCATTTACACAACGAAATAACGCTTGAAAAATTTGTTAAATATATTTTTCATATGAGACCAAACTGCCACATTCGTTTACATTCAGCAAAGCCGACACAGTTTTCTGTATAGCATTTTCAACAATCAATTTGAATCCTTTCCATATCCCACTCCTACCGCAGTTGTTTGGTTTTCAATTCCCCTGTCTTTAGTTTGTTTTTCACTCTAATAGCTGCTGAAAAGGAAATACCAGGATGCTCGCGGAGGGCGCCATGGCGCAGGAGGGGAGGATTGAAAAGAGAGCGAGGCCTCTGCGTTCACGTGCGCAGGCATGCACAGCGCCTTCTCTGTTTTATCCAAATTATTTATCTTATTTAACATCCATACATCGTTTTAGTATAAATATATGGATAATATATTTATTTTTTTAAAAAGTTAGCGAGAGAGATGTCGGCCCGACCCGACCATAATTAATCACACATAAGTCGCTCCAGAGTATAAGTTGCACCCTCTGCCAAACTATACACACACATATACAGTAAAGGCCAAAAGTTTAGACAGACCTTCTCATTTAGCTATGCGTTTTCTTTATTTTCATGACGACTTACATTGTAAATTCTCACTGAAGTTAATAAAACTATGAATAAACGTGTGGAATTATGTACTTGGTAAAAAAGCGTGACAACTAAAAACGTATAATATTCTAGTATCTTCATTGTAGCCACCGTTTGCTCTGATTACTTTTTTTCCCCACACCTTTGCCATTCTCTTGATGATCTTCAAGAAAGATTTACCGAAAATGGTTTTTGACTTCACAGGTATGCCTTTTCAGGGTTAATTCATGGAATGTATTGCTTTATCAATGGGGTTGGGACCTTCATTTGCATTGCATTGCATTGAATCAGGTGTATCCAAACTTTTGGCCTGTATTGTGGTATGTATAATGTTTGGATATATGTTTGTGTGCGTGTAAAGGCAAATTAGCCTGATCCAGATATTACTCAAATTCAAGTAATTAGTCATATTTTTCAGGGTTTAAAATTACATCCGTTTTTGTTCCTCATGTGCCCTAAATGCGACTTACCAATATTTGGGAAGAAGCAATTACTGTATTGTGAGTGAAAGTCATGGCTTTAGCCTCTATGATTTTATATGTATATGTCAGGGTTGTCAAACGATTAGAATTTTTAATCGAGTTAATCACAGCTTAAAAATGAATTAATCATAATTAATCGCAATTAAAACCATATCTAAAATATGCCATATTTTTCTGTAAATTATTGTTGGAATGGAAAGATAAGACAAGACGGATATATACATTCAACATACTGTACATAAGTACTGTATTTGTTTATTATAACAATAAATCCACAAGATGGCATCAACATTATTAACATTTTTTCTGTGAAAGGGATCCATGGATAGAAAGGCTTGTAATTCTTAAAGGATAAATGTGAGTTTGCATATTGTGACTACATATTGCCATCTAGTGTATTTGTTGAGCTTTCAGTAAATGATACTGTAGCAACTTAACTGTTCTGCCCAAATGCATGATGGGAAGTGGGCCAACCATGACTGTGTGTGGTGGCTGCAAATGGTATATCTACTCAGCATTGGGAACAATACAGGGTGTTAAGAAAAAGATCAACTGTCATTCTTCCCCACGTTGCTTCCCACAATAGATATAGTTGTTGTGGAAGAGATGTCAAAGCTTTTGTCAGTTATAAGCACGGCCCCAATGAATGCTTGTATCTACTCCATTCACTTGACGCTGCCTCTTAGCTCTGTATATACGTAAAACAGCGCCATTGTAGTCTGTTTGCTGCAATGCGTGAGTGGGTCGTGGGCCGCGCATGCGTTAAATGCGCTGATATGTTAACGTGATTAATTAAAAAAAATAATTACAGCCCTAGCATATGTATATATAAACGTATATGCCTGAAAACACTCAGGTGACTTGAAGTTCTGCTCTGAGACCCCCACGTTGGCCAAATTTCAAAATTGTCCTATATGCATGTGTGATACATCATTGGAAAGCTTAAAATCTCAATTTTATGGGTGAAGAAATATTTTGCACAGGAGGGCATTTTAGGAAAAAACACATTTCTAAACAGCAAAACCCTACCGGGAGGTGAGAGCATGAGAGAATGGAATTAAAGACGCAACGATTTTAATGAGATATTATCGCGTACTTACCTCTTTTCAATCCAAAAACTCTACAAACTGTAGCATGTTTCACCCAGTGTGAAGACACAGCTGTGAATGGTCACCGACTGATTTTTTGGGGGGGGATTTTATGGGTGAAACATGGTAATATAACTAGGGCCGCAATGCAGAAATCGCAGACAACAAGCAGTGGTCGAGACTTTCTTTTTCATATATTTACCCTTTGAATGTTATTTTCAATTTTTCTTTGATTTGATTGATTATTTATCATCTAACATATGGGAGAAAATGCGACAGTAACAAAAAAAATACAATTAAGCGATAGTTATGAGGTAGATATCTGTGACGCCAATTTTTTCATTGTGACATAATTTGTTTAAAAGTTTAAAATATGAGAGTGAGTAATTTTTTGAAGTCGTTTTTTTTTTTTTTAACTAAATATTAGACATCAATTCATGATTCTAAGCTAAAAATGACAGACATTTCAAATAACAAATATAATTACTTACCTTCTTTTTATGGCTGGGTTGAAACAAAAGCGGTTGCGTTACGTCTGTAAACGAGGGTTTCCAGGGTAAAATGGACAAATTAAAAATAGTTCAGGGGCTTAATGCGCCATGAATCTGCTATGGCAGCATTTAGACATATTGTTCTAGCAAACACAACAGTTATTTTGGCTTAAAATACAGGGGTTGATTTTAAAGAGGGGTGCAAGAGCAGAAACTGCTTTTTCAGCCTTGTCTGTGTTTTCCGCCATATACAGTATATTTAGGGCCCGAGCACTCAGCGTGCGAAGGCCCTATTGTTTTGCAAAGGATTATTATTATTATTATTAGGGCCCGAGCACTAAGCGTGCGAAGGCCCTATTGTTTTGCAAAGGATTATTATTATTATTATTATTATTATTATTATTATTATTATTATTATTATTATTATTAGGGCCCGAGCACTAAGCGTGCGAAGGCCCTATTGTTTTGCAAAGGATTATTATTATTAGGGCCCGAGCACTAGGCGTGCGAAGGCCCTATTGTAATGCAAAGGATTATTATTATTATTATTATTATTATTCTTCTTTCTTCATGGCAAATGAAAATGGCCAATTTGGAGGCCTGAACATGCACGAAAAGTCACCAAAATTTGCACATACGTGCAGATTCGCGTAAAATTTGATAATCTAGCGTCGTTTTGAAAAAATTTCAAAAAATGGCTCAGTGGCGCCCCCTTGACCCTTAAAATTTTCAAAAAGGCCTCTCCTCTCAGGTTTTCAACGTAGAGCGATGAAATTTGGGGAGTAGATACCTTATGCCTAACTGTTCAAAAAAGCCTCTTGCACCCATATTCCAAATCCGACAGGAAATCGGATATTTTGGATCAAATGTGAAATTTTTTCGGTTCACAGTTGGAGTTTACGTTTGGAGGCCTGAACATGCACGAAAACTCACCAAAATTTGCACATACATGCAACTTTGCGTAAATTTTGATAATCTACAAAAAAATTTAACAAAATCGCTCAGTGGCGCCCCCTTGAAATTTTCAAAAAGGCCTGTCCTATTAGGTTTTTTCAACGTAGAATGATGAAATTTGGTGAGTCGATACATTGTGTAAAACTGCTCCAAAAAGTCTCTTGCACCCATATTCCAAACCCAACAGGAAGCCGGAAATTTTGGATCAAATGTGAAATTTTATCGATTTACATTTGAGACCTTGTCGCTGAAGAAAATAGTTGGATCGTCTTCAAAATTGGTCAGACTATTCAGGAGACATATGAGATCTTAAGTTTTCAAAATGGTGAGTTTTCACTCAAGGGTCTGACCTGGGCGTGGTCCCAAAGTCGGCCATTTTTGGGCAAAATACCAAATTCAGAATATGATTAAAAACTCGGTGATACAACGTTCAATCTTTTTCATTTCTAGCATGTATATGAGATATCCCAGCCTGAACACGACTGCATTGAAATATTACCCATTAGGCCTGGCGCCCCCTAGTGGAAACAGGAAATGGCCTTCTTTACGAGACAGGCTCCTCCTCCAAGGGAAAAAAATCTATTGACCTCAAACCTGTTTCAGGGGAGCCTCAAGACATGTGTTCAGGTCCCTGATGAAAAATATTGAGGTTTCGTTGAAGCGGAGAGGTCCAAACTGGAAGTGAAAATGACCGTCAACAATTTGTCTCGCCAAAAATTTTGAACAGTCATAACTCGGCAGATATGCAACATATCTGCGCCAAACTTTCCGTGTTTGTTGAGAGTCATACCCTGAAGGTTTTTGTAGGGGTCATTTGCATCAACTCTACAGTGCCCACTAGTGGCGACAGAAAGAAGTTTTAAAAAAGGCCTTTCCTATTGGGTTTTTTCAACATAGAGCAAGGAAATTTGGGGAGTAGATACCTTATGCAAAACTGCTCCAAAAAGTCTCTTGCACCCATATTCCAAATCCAACAGGAAATCGGGTATTTTGGCTCGAATGTGAAATTTTCATGGGTTCACAGTAAGAGTTTACATTTGGAGGCTTGAATATGCATAAAAACTCACCAAAATTTGCACATACATGCGGCTTTGGATAACGTTCGATAATCTTGCAACGTTACGAAACAATTTAACAAAATGGCTCAGTGGCGCCCCCTTGAAATTTTCAAAAAGGCCTCTCCATTTAGGTTTTTCTAACATAGAGTGATGAAATTTGGAGAGTCAAAACTTTGTGCAAAACTGCTCCAAAAAGTCTCTTGCACACACATTCCAAATCCTACAGGAAATCGGGTATTTTGGATTGAATGTGAACTTTTTATCGATTTACAGTGTGCACATTTTACACCTTGGCACCTAGGGAATTAGTTTGATCATTCTCAAAATTGGTGAGACTGTTCATGAGGCATATGAAATCTTAAGTTATAAAAATGGTGTGTTTTCATTCACGGGCCTGACCTGGGCGGGGCGCCAAATTCTTCCATTTTTTCGCCAAAACACCGAATTCGGAAAATGACTGATAACTCCCTCATACAACGTTCAATCTATTTTAAATCTGGCATGTGTGTGAGGTATACCAGCCTGAGCAGGACTGGATTGAAAATTTACCATTTGTGCCTGGCGCCTCCTAGTGGGAACAGGAAATGCCCTTTTTTACGGGACACACTCCTCCTCTAAAGGGAAAAAATCAATCTACCTCAAACCTGCATAAGGGAAACCTTAAGACCTGTGTTCAGGTGCCTGATGAAAAATATTGAAGTTTCGTTGAAGCGGAGGGGTCCAAACAGGAAAGTGAAAATGACTGTCAACAATTTTTCTCTCCAAAAACTTTGAACAGTCATAACTCGGCAGATATACAAGATATCTGCGCCAAACTTCCCGTGCTTGTTGAGAGTCATACCCTGAAGGGCCTTGTAGGGGTCATTTGCATCAACCCTACAGCGCCAACTAGTGGCGATAGAAAGTCACTCGTTTTTCCAAAACATGTCCAGTTCTTTTCATGTTGGTCATTGTAGTTTCAAGACCTATTAAAATACTTTTTTACGGCCCATGTCCACGTGTCTCTGTCTGTTGCCGTGACGACCCTTTGTTCGCCATTTAAAGGAAATATTTTTTTTCAGAGACTCAGGGAGCTTATGGAGCCACAATAGTTGGCACACTTGGTCGAATTGGCCCAGTTAGAAGATTAATTTTGGTTTTGAATAAGGGCTTGGCTGCACAGCTCAGTAGTGGCTCCTTTTTTGTAGTACTCTTTCCAATAGTGGTTTTTATCTCTTGGGTGTGGGAATGTAAATAGGCGACTTTCGAGCATGTTAGGTTCTAATGAGATGATTAGAGAGGAGGATCTGCCACCACCCTGACCTGCACACAGTCCGAGTTGCGTGACGTCCGAGTTGCGCTAGATTGCGAGGGCCCGTTCAGTCCTGCTTGCAGGCCTAGTTATTATTATTAGGGCCCGAGCACTAGACGTGCGAAGGCCCTATTGTTTTGCAAAGGATTATTTTTTTTTTTATTTTTTTTTTTTTTTTTTTTTTTCAGGGCAAATGAAAACGGCCAATTTGGAGGCCTGAACATGCACGAAAAGTCACCAAAATTTGCACATACGTCCGGAAAATTGTAAATTTCGATAATTTTGCAACGTTGCAAAAAAATATAACAAAATGGCTCAGTGGCGCCCCCTTGAAATTTTAAAATTGGCCTATAACATTAGGGTATGTCAGCGTAGAGCAATGAAATTTGGGGGGTCTATACCTTGTCCAAAACCGCTCCAAAAAAGCATTTACACGCATATTCCAAACCCAACAGGAAATCGGTTATTTTGGATCAAATATGAAATTTTTATCGATTCACAGGGTGCACATTTGAGACCTTTTCGCCGAGGGAGTTAGTTGGATCATCTTCAAAATTGGTGAGACTGTTCAGGAGACATATGAAATCTTAAGTTTTGAAAATGGTGCGTTTTCATTCACGGGTCTGACCTGGGCGTGGTGCCAAAGTCGACCATTTTTTCGGCAAAATGACAAATTCAGTAAATGACTAATAGTTCCTTGACACAACGTTCAATCTTTTTCATATTTGGCATGTATGTGTGGTATCCCACCCTTAACACGAGTGCATTGAAATATTACCCATTAGGTCTAGCGCCCCCTAGTGAGAACAGGAAATGCCTTTTTTTACGCGACAGGTTCCTCCTCCAAGGGAAAAAAATCTGTTGACCTCAAACCTGCATCAGGGGAGCCTTAAGACCTGTGTTCAGGTCCCTGATGAAAAATATTGAGGTTTCGTTGAGGCGGAGGGGTCCAAACAGGAAAGTGAAAATGAACGTCAACAATTTGTCACGCAAAAAACTTTGAACAGTCATAACTCGGCAGATATACAACATATCTGCGCCAAACTTCCCGTGTTTGTTGAGAGTCATACCCTGAAGGTTCTTGTAGGGGTCATTTGCATCAACTCTACAGTGCCAACTAGTGGCGACAGAAAGAAGTTTTAAAAAAGGCCTTTCCTATTGGGTTTTTTCAACATAGAGCAAGGAAATTTGGGGAGTAGATACCTTATGCAAAACTGCTCCAAAAAGTCTCTTGCACCCGTATTCCAAATCCAACAGGAAATCGGGTATTTTGGATCGAATGTGAAATTTTCATGGGTTCACAGTAGGAGTTTACATTTGGAGGCTTGAATATGCACAAAAACTCGTAAAAATTTGCACATACATGCGGCTTTGGATAACGTTCGATAATCTTGCAATGTTACGAAAAAATGTAACAAAATGCCTCAGTGGCGCCCCCTTGAATTTTTCAAAAAGGCGTTTCCTATTAGGTTTTTTTAACATAGAGTGATGAAATTTGGGGAGTCGATACCTTGTGCAAAACTGCTCCAAAAAGTCTCTTGCACCCGTATTCCAAATCCAACAGGAAATCGGGTATTTTAGATCGAATGTGAAATTTTTATCGGTTCACAGTAGGAGTTTACATTTGGAGGCTTGAACATGCACGAAAACTCACAAAAATTTGGACATACATGCGGCTTTGCATAACGTTCAATAATCTTGCAACGTTACGAAAACATGTAACAAAATGGCTCAGTGGCGCCCCCTTGAAATTTTCAAAAAGGCCTCTCTATTTAGGTTTTTTCAACGTAGAAGGATGAAATTCGGAGAGTCGATACCTTGTACAAAACTGCTCCAAAAAGTCTCTTGCATGCGTATTCCAAACCCAACAGGAAATCAGGTATTTTGGATTGAATATGAAAATTGTATCGATTTACAGTGTGCACATTTTACACCTTGGCACCTAGGGAATTAGTTTGATCATTCTCAAAATTGGCGAGACTGTTCATGAGGCACATGAAATCTTAAGTTATCAAAATGGTGTGTTTTCATTCACGGGCCTGACATGGGCGGGGTGCCAAAGTTGGCCATTTTTTCGCCAAAACACCGAATTCGGAAAATGACTGATAACTCCATCATACAACCTTCAATCTATTTTAAATCTGGCATGTGTGTGAGGTATACCAGCCTGAGCAGGACTGGATTGAAAATTTACCGTTTGTGCCTGGCGCCTCCTAGTGGGAACAGGAAATGCCCTTTTTTACTGGACACACTCCTCCTCTAAAGGGAAAAAAATCAATCTACCTCAAACCTGCATAAGGGAAGCCTTAAGACCTGTCTTCAGGTGCCTGATGAAGAATATTGAAGTTTCGTTGAAGCGGAGGGGTCCAAACAGCAAAGTGAAAATGACTGTCATCAATTTTTCTCTCCAAAAACTTTGAACAGTCATAACTCGGCAGATATACAACATATCTGCGCCAAACTTCCCGTGCTTGTTGAGAGTCATACCCTGAAGGGCCTTGTAGGGGTCATTTGCATCAACGCTACAGCGCCAACTAGTGGCAATAGAAAGTCACTCGTTTTTCCAATACATGTCCAGTTCTTTTCAGGTTGGTCATTGTAATTTCAAGACCTATTAAAATACTTATTTACGGCACATGTCCACGTGTCTCTATCTGTTGCCGTGACGACCCTTTGTTCGCCATTTAAAGGAAATATTTTTTTTCAGAGACTCAGGCAGCTTATAGAGCCACAATATTTGGCACACTTGGTCGAATTGGCCCAGTTAGAAGATTAATTTGGTTTTGAATAAGGGCTTGGCTGCACAGCTCAGTAGTTGCTCCTTTTTTGTAGTACTCTCTCCAATAGGGTTTTTTATCTCTTGGGTGTGGTAATGTAAATAGGCGACTTTCGTGCATGTTAGGTTCTAATGAGATGATTAGAGAGGAGGATCTGCCACCACCCTGACCTGCACACAGTCCGAGTTGCGTGACGTCCGAGTTGCGCTAGATTGCGAGGGCCCGTTCAGTCCTGCTTGCAGGCCTAGTTATTATTATTATTATTATTCTTTTTTCAGGGCAAATGAAAATGGCCAATTTGGAGGCCTGAACATGCACGAAAAGTCACCAAAATTTGCACAAACGTGCGGCTTTGCGTAAATTTCGATAATCTTGTGTCGTTTTGAAAAAATGTCAAAAAATGGCTCAGTGGCGCCCCCTTGACCCTTAAAATTTTCAAAAAGGCCTCTCCTCTCAGGTTTTCAACGTAGAGCAATGAAATTTGGGGAGTAGATACCTTATGCCTAACTGTTCAAAAAAGCCTCTTGCACCCATATTCCAAATCCAACAGGAAATCGGATATTTTGGATCAAATGTGAAATTTTTATCGGTTCACAGTTTGAGTTTACATTTGGAGGCCTGAACATGCACGAAAACTCACCAAAATTTGCACATACATGCAACTTTGCGTAAATTTTGATAATCTACAAAAAAATTTAACAAAATGGCTCAGTGGCGCCCCCTTGAAATTTTCAAAAAGGCCTTTCCTATTAGGTTTTTTCAACGTAGAACGATGAAATTTGGCGAGTCGATACATTGTGCAAAACTGCTCCAAAAAGTCTCTTGCACCCATATTCCAAACCCAACTGGAAGCCAGAAATTTTGGATCAAATGTGAAATTTTATCGATTTACATTTGAGACCTTGTCGCTGAAGAAAATAGTTGGATCGTCTTCATAATTAGTCAGACTATTCAGGAGACATATGAGATCTTAAGTTTTCAAAATGGTGAGTTTTCACTCAAGGGTCTGACCTGGGCGTGGTCCCAAAGTCGGCCATTTTTGGGCAAAATACCAAATTCAGAAAATGATTAAAAACTCCGTGATACAACGTTCAATCTTTTTCATTTCTAGCATGTATATGAGATATCCCAGCCTGAACACGACTGCATTGAAATATTACCCATTAGGCCTGGCGCCCCCTAGTGGGAACAGGAAATGGCCTTCTTTACGAGACAGGCTCCTCCTCCAAGGGAAAAAAATCTATTGACCTCAAACCTGTTTCAGGGGAGCCTCAAGACATGTGTTCAGGTCCCTGATGAAAAATATTGAGGTTTCGTTGAAGCGGAGAGGTCCAAACTGGAAGTGAAAATGACCGTCAACAATTTGTCGCGCCAAAAATTTTGAACAGTCATAACTCGGCAGATATGCAACATATCTGCGCCAAACTTTCCGTGTTTGTTGAGAGTCATACCCTGAAGGTTCTTGTAGGGGTCATTTGCATCAACTCTACAGTGCCAACTAGTGGCGACAGAAAGAAGTTTTAAAAAAGGCCTTTCCTATTGGGTTTTTTCAACATAGAGCAAGGAAATTTGGGGAGTAGATACCTTATGCAAAACTGCTCCAAAAAGTCTCTTGCACCCATATTCCAAATCCAACAGGAAATCGGGTATTTTGGATCGAATGTGAAATTTTCATGGGTTCACAGTAAGAGTTTACATTTGGAGGCTTGAATATGCATAAAAACTCACCAAAATTTGTACATACATGCGGCTTTGGATAACGTTCGATAATCTTGCAACGTTACGAAACAATTTAACAAAATGGCTCAGTGGCGCCCCCTTGAAATTTTCAAAAAGGCCTCTCCATTTAGGTTTTTCTAACATAGAGTGATGAAATTTGGAGAGTCAAAACTTTGTGCAAAACTGCTCCAAAAAGTCTCTTGCACACACATTCCAAATCCTACAGGAAATCGGGTATTTTGGATTGAATGTGAACTTTTTATCGATTTACAGTGTGCACATTTTACACCTTGGCACCTAGGGAATTAGTTTGATCATTCTCAAAATTGGTGAGACTGTTCATGAGGCATATGAAATCTTAAGTTATAAAAATGGTGTGTTTTCATTCACGGGCCTGACCTGGGCGGGGCGCCAAATTTTTCCATTTTTTCGCCAAAACACCGAATTCGGAAAATGACTGATAACTCCCTCATACAACGTTCAATCTATTTTAAATCTGGCATGTGTGTGAGGTATACCAGCCTGAGCAGGACTGGATTGAAAATTTACCATTTGTGCCTGGCGCCTCCTAGTGCGAACAGGAAATGCCCTTTTTTACGGGACACACTCCTCCTCTAAAGGGAAAAAATCAATCTACTTCAAACCTGCATAAGGGAAACCTTAAGACCTGTCTTCAGGTGCCTGATGAAAAATATTGAAGTTTCGTTGAAGCGGAGGGGTCCAAACAGGAAAGTGAAAATGACTGTCAACAATTTTTCTCTCCAAAAACTTTGAACAGTCATAACTCGGGAGATATACAAGATATCTGCGCCAAACTTCCCGTGCTTGTTGAGAGTCATACCCTGAAGGGCCTTGTAGGGGTCATTTGCATCAACCCTACAGCGCCAACTAGTGGCGATATAAAGTCACTCGTTTTTCCAAAACATGTCCAGTTCTTTTCATGTTGGTCATTGTAGTTTCAAGACCTATTAAAATACTTTTTTACGGCCCATGTCCACGTGTCTCTGTCTGTTGCCGTGACGACCCTTTGTTCGCCATTTAAAGGAAATATTTTTTTTCAGAGACTCAGGGAGCTTATAGAGCCACAATAGTTGGCACACTTGGTCGAATTGGCCCAGTTAGAAGATTAATTTAGGTTTTGAATAAGGGCTTGGCTGCACAGCTCAGTAGTGGCTCCTTTTTTGTAGTACTCTCTCCAATAGGGGTTTTTATCTCTTGGGTGTGGGAATGTAAATAGGCGACTTTCGAGCATGTTAGGTTCTAATGAGATGATTAGAGAGGAGGATCTGCCACCACCCTGACCTGCACACAGTCCGAGTTGCGTGACGTCCGAGTTGCGCTAGATTGCGAGGGCCCGTTCAGTCCTGCTTGCAGGCCTAGTTAGGGCCCGAGCACTAGACGTGCGAAGGCCCTATTGTTTTGCAAAGGATTATTTTTTTTTTTATTTTTTTTATTTTTTTTTTTTTTCAGGGCAAATGAAAACGGCCAATTTGGAGGCCTGAACATGCACGAAAAGTCACCAAAATTTGCACATACGTCCGGAAAATTGTAAATTTCGATAATTTTGCAACGTTGCAAAAAAATATAACAAAATGGCTCAGTGGCGCCCCCTTGAAATTTTAAAATTGGCCTATAACATTAGGGTATGTCAGCGTAGAGCAATGAAATTTGGGGGGTCTATACCTTGTCCAAAACCGCTCCAAAAAAGCATTTACACGCATATTCCAAACCCAACAGGAAATCGGTTATTTTGGATCAAATATGAAATTTTTATCGATTCACAGGGTGCACATTTGAGACCTTTTCGCCGTGGGAGTTAGTTGGATCATCTTCAAAATTGGTGAGACTGTTCAGGAGACATATGAAATCTTAAGTTTTGAAAATGGTGCGTTTTCATTCACGGGTCTGACCTGGGCGTGGTGCCAAAGTCGACCATTTTTTCGGCAAAATGACAAATTCAGTAAATGACTAATAGTTCCTTGACACAACGTTCAATCTTTTACATATTTGGCATGTATTTGTGGTATCCCACCCTTAACACGAGTGCATTGAAATATTACCCATTAGGTCTAGCGCCCCCTAGTGAGAACAGGAAATGCCTTTTTTTACGAGACAGGTTCCTCCTCCAAGGGAAAAAAATCTGTTGACCTCAAACCTGCATCAGGGGAGCCTTAAGACCTGTGTTCAGGTGCCTGATGAAAAATATTGAGGTTTCGTTGAGGCGGAGGGGTCCAAACAGAAAAGTGAAAATGAACGTCAACAATTTGTCACGCAAAAAACTTTGAACAGTCATAACTCGGCAGATATACAACATATCTGCGCCAAACGTCCCGTGTTTGTTAAGAGTCATACCCTGAAGGTTCTTGTAGGGGTCATTTGCATCAACTCTACAGTGCCAACTAGTGGCGACAGAAAGAAGTTTTAAAAAAGGCCTTTCCTATTGGGTTTTTTCAACATAGAGCAAGGAAATTTGGGGAGTAGATACCTTATGCAAAACTGCTCCAAAAAGTCTCTTGCACCCGTATTCCAAATCCAACAGGAAATCGGGTATTTTGGATCGAATGTGAAATTTTCATGGGTTCACAGTAGGAGTTTACATTTGGAGGCTTGAATATGCACAAAAACTCGTAAAAATTTGCACATACATGCGGCTTTGGATAACGTTCGATAATCTTGCAATGTTACGAAAAAATGTAACAAAATGCCTCAGTGGCGCCCCCTTGAATTTTTCAAAAAGGCGTTTCCTATTAGGTTTTTTTAACATAGAGTGATGAAATTTGGGGAGTCGATACCTTGTGCAAAACTGCTCCAAAAAGTCTCTTGCACCCGTATTCCAAATCCAACAGGAAATCTGGTATTTTGGATCGAATGTGAAATTTTTATCGGTTCACAGTAGGAGTTTACATTTGGAGGCTTGAACATGCACGAAAACTCACAAAAATTTGGACATACATGCGGCTTTGCATAACGTTCAATAATCTTGCAACGTTACGAAAACATGTAACAAAATGGCTCAGTGGCGCCCCCTTGAAATTTTCAAAAAGGCCTCTCTATTTAGGTTTTTTCAACGTAGAAGGATGAAATTCGGAGAGTCGATACCTTGTACAAAACTGCTCCAAAAAGTCTCTTGCATGCGTATTCCAAACCCAACAGGAAATCGGGTATTTTGGATTGAATATGAAATTTTTATCGATTTACAGTGTGCACATTTTACACCTTGGCACCTAGGGAATTAGTTTGATCATTCTCAAAATTGGCGAGACTGTTCATGAGGCACATGAAATCTTAAGTTATCAAAATGGTGTGTTTTCATTCACGGGCCTGACCTGGGCGGGGCGCCAAATTCTTCCATTTTTTCGCCAAAACACCGAATTCGGAAAATGACTGATAACTCCCTCATACAACGTTCAATCTATTTTAAATCTGGCATGTGTGTGAGGTATACCAGCCTGAGCAGGACTGGATTGAAAATTTACCATTTGTGCCTGGCGCCTCCTAGTGGGAACAGGAAATGCCCTTTTTTACGGGACACACTCCTCCTCTAAAGGGAAAAAATCAATCTACCTCAAACCTGCATAAGGGAAACCTTAAGACCTGTCTTCAGGTGCCTGATGAAAAATATTGAAGTTTCGTTGAAGCGGAGGGGTCCAAACAGGAAAGTGAAAATGACTGTCAACAGTTTTTCTCTCCAAAAACTTTGAACAGTCATAACTCGGCAGATATACAAGATATCTGCGCCAAACTTCCCGTGCTTGTTGAGAGTCATACCCTGAGGGGTCATTTGCATCAACCCTACAGCGCCAACTAGTGGCGATAGAAAGTCACTCGTTTTTCCAAAACATGTCCAGTTCTTTTCATGTTGGTCATTGTAGTTTCAAGACCTATTAAAATACTTTTTTACGGCCCATGTCCACGTGTCTCTGTCTGTTGCCGTGACGACCCTTTGTTCGCCATTTAAAGGAAATATTTTTTTTCAGAGACTCAGGGAGCTTATAGAGCCACAATAGTTGGCACACTTGGTCGAATTGGCCCAGTTAGAAGATTAATTTTGGTTTTGAATAAGGGCTTGGCTGCACAGCTCAGTAGTGGCTCCTTTTTTGTAGTACTCTCTCCAATAGGGGTTTTTATCTCTTGGGTGTGGGAATGTAAATAGGCGACTTTCGAGCATGTTAGGTTCTAATGAGATGATTAGAGAGGAGGATCTGCCACCACCCTGACCTGCACACAGTCCGAGTTGCGTGACGTCCGAGTTGCGCTAGATTGCGAGGGCCCGTTCAGTCCTGCTTGCAGGCCTAGTTATTATTATTCTTTTTTCAGGGCAAATGAAAATGGCCAATTTGGAGGCCTGAACATGCACGAAAAGTCACCAAAATTTGCACATACGTGCGGCTTTGCGTAAAATTCGATAATCTTGTGTCGTTTTGAAAAAATGTCAAAAAATGGCTCAGTGGCGCCCCCTTGACCCTTAAAATTTTCAAAAAGGCCTCTCCTCTCAGGTTTTCAACGTAGAGCAATGAAATTTGGGGAGTAGATACCTTATGCCTAACTGTTCAAAAAAGCCTCTTGCACCCATATTCCAAATCCAACAGGAAATCGGATATTTTGGATCAAATGTGAAATTTTTATCGGTTCACAGTTGGAGTTTACATTTGGAGGCCTGAACATGCACGAAAACTCACCAAAATTTGCACATACATGCAACTTTGCGTAAATTTTGATAATCTACAAAAAAATTTAACAAAATGGCTCAGTGGCGCCCCCTTGAAATTTTCAAAAAGGCCTTTCCTATTAGGTTTTTTCAACGTAGAACAATGAAATTTGGTGAGTCGATACATTGTGCAAAACTGCTCCAAAAAGTCTCTTGCACCCATATTTCAAACCCAACAGGAAGCCGGAAATTTTGGATCAAATGTGAAATTTTATCGATTTACATTTGAGACCTTGTCGCTGAAGAAAATAGTTGGATCGTCTTCAAAATTGGTCAGACTATTCAGGAGACATATGAGATCTTAAGTTTTCAAAATGGTGAGTTTTTATCCAAGGGTCTGACCTGGGCGTGGTCCCAAAGTCGGCCATTTTTGGGCAAAACACCAAATTCAGAAAATGATTAAAAAATCCGTGATACAACGTTCAATCTTTTTCATTTCTAGCAAGTATATGAGATATCCCAGCCTGAACACGACTGCATTGAAATATTACCCATTAGGCTTGGCGCCCCCTAGTGGGAACAGGAAATGGCCTTCTTTACGAGACAGGCTCCTCCTCCAAGGGAAAAAAATCTATTGACCTCAAACCTGTTTCAGGGGAGCCTCAAGACATGTGTTCAGGTCCCTGATGAAAAATATTGAGGTTTCGTTGAAGCGGAGAGGTCCAAACTGGAAGTGAAAATGACCGTCAACAATTTGTCTCGCCAAAAATTTTGAACAGTCATAACTCGGCAGATATGCAACATATGTGCGCCAAACTTTCCGTGTTTGTTGAGAGTCATACCCTGAAGGTTCTTGTAGGGGTCATTTGCATCAACTCTACAGTGCCAACTAGTGGCGACAGAAAGAAGTTTTAAAAAAGGCCTTTCCTATTGGGTTTTTTCAACATAGAGCAAGGAAATTTGGGGAGTAGATACCTTATGCAAAACTGCTCCAAAAAGTCTCTTGCACCCATATTCCAAATCCAACAGGAAATCGGGTATTTTGGATCGAATGTGAAATTTTCATGGGTTCACAGTAAGAGTTTACATTTGGAGGCTTGAATATGCATAAAAACTCACCAAAATTTGCACATACATGCGGCTTTGGATAACGTTCGATAATCTTGCAACGTTACGAAACAATTTAACAAAATGGCTCAGTGGCGCCCCCTTGAAATTTTCAAAAAGGCCTCTCCATTTAGGTTTTTCTAACATAGAGTGATGAAATTTGGAGAGTCAAAACTTTGTGCAAAACTGCTCCAAAAAGTCTCTTGCACACACATTCCAAATCCTACAGGAAATCAGGTATTTTGGATTGAATGTGAACTTTTTATCGATTTACAGTGTGCACATTTTACACCTTGGCACCTAGGGAATTAGTTTGATCATTCTCAAAATTGGTGAGACTGTTCATGAGGCATATGAAATCTTAAGTTATAAAAATGGTGTGTTTTCATTCACGGGCCTGACCTGGGCGGGGCGCCAAATTCTTCCATTTTTTCGCCAAAACACCGAATTCGGAAAATGACTGATAACTCCCTCATACAACGTTCAATCTATTTTAAATCTGGCATGTGTGTGAGGTATACCAGCCTGAGCAGGACTGGATTGAAAATGTACCATTTGTGCCTGGCGCCTCCTAGTGGGAACAGGAAATGCCCTTTTTTACGGGACACACTCCTCCTCTAAAGGGAAAAAATCAATCTACCTCAAACTTGCATAAGGGAAACCTTAAGACCTGTCTTCAGGTGCCTGATGAAAAATATTGAAGTTTCGTTGAAGCGGAGGGGTCCAAACAGGAAAGTGAAAATGACTGTCAACAATTTTTCTCTCCAAAAACTTTGAACAGTCATAACTCGGCAGATATACAAGATATCTGCGCCAAACTTCCCGTGCTTGTTGAGAGTCATACCCTGAAGGGCCTTGTAGCGGTCATTTGCATCAACCCTACAGCGCCAACTAGTGGCGATAGAAAGTCACTCGTTTTTCCAAAACATGTCCAGTTCTTTTCATGTTGGTCATTGTAGTTTCAAGACCTATTAAAATACTTTTTTACGGCCCATGTCCACGTGTCTCTGTCTGTTGCCGTGACGACCCTTTGTTCGCCATTTAAAGGAAATATTTTTTTTCAGAGACTCAGGGAGCTTATAGAGCCACAATAGTTGGCACACTTGGTCGAAATGGCCAAGTTAGAAGATTAATTTTGGTTTTGAATAAGGGCTTGGCTGCACAGCTCAGTAGTGGCTCCTTTTTTGTAGTACTCTCTCCAATAGGGGTTTTTATCTCTTGGGTGTGGGAATGTAAATAGGCGACTTTCGAGCATGTTAGGTTCTAATGAGATGATTAGAGAGGAGGATCTGCCACCACCCTGACCTGCACACAGTCCGAGTTGCGTGACGTCCGAGTTGCGCTAGATTGCGAGGGCCCGTTCAGTCCTGCTTGCAGGCCTAGTTATTATTATTATTATTATTATTATTATTATTCTTTTTTCAGGGCAAATGAAAATGGCCAATTTGGAGGCCTGAACATGCACGAAAAGTCACCAAAATTTGCACATACGTGCGGCTTTGCGTAAATTTCGATAATCTTGTGTCGTTTTGAAAAAATGTCAAAAAATGGCTCAGTGGCGCCCCCTTTACCCTTAAAAT
Organism: Corythoichthys intestinalis; assembly: GCF_030265065.1. Taxonomy (NCBI): domain Eukaryota; kingdom Metazoa; phylum Chordata; class Actinopteri; order Syngnathiformes; family Syngnathidae; genus Corythoichthys; species Corythoichthys intestinalis. The sequence continues at coordinate 4,580,819 of NC_080409.1, read as the reverse complement.
TTTCAAAAAGGCCTCTCCTCTCAGGTTTTCAACGTAGAGCAATGAAATTTGGGGAGTAGATACCTTATGCCTAACTGTTCAAAAAAGCCTCTTGCACCCATATTCCAAATCCAACAGGAAATCGGATATTTTGGATCAAATGTGAAATTTTTATCGGTTCACAGTTGGAGTTTACATTTGGAGGCCTGAACATGCACGAAAACTCACCAAAATTTGCACATACATGCAACTTTACGTAAATTTTGATAATCTACAAAAAAAATTAACAAAATGGCTCAGTGGCGCCCCCTTGAAATTTTCAAAAAGGCCTTTCCTATTAGGTTTTTTCAACGTAGAACGATGAAATTTGGCGAGTCGATACATTGTGCAAAACTGCTCCAAAAAGTCTCTTGCACCCATATTCCAAACCCAACAGGAAGCCGGAAATTTTGGATCAAATGTGAAATTTTATCGATTTACATTTGAGACCTTGTCGCTGAAGAAAATAGTTGGATCGTCTTCAAAATTGGTCAGACTATTCAGGAGACATATGAGATCTTAAGTTTTGAAAATGGTGAGTTTTCACTCAAGGGTCTGACCTGGGCGTGGTCCCAAAGTCGGCCATTTTTGGGCAAAATACCAAATTCAGAAAATGATTAAAAACTCCGTGATACAACGTTCAATCTTTTTCATTTCTAGCATGTATATGAGATATCCCAGCCTGAACACGACTGCATTGAAATATTACCCATTAGGCCTGGCGCCCCCTAGTGGGAACAGGAAATGGCCTTCTTTACGAGACAGGCTCCTCCTCCAAGGGAAAAAAATCTATTGACCTCAAACCTGTTTCAGGGGAGCCTCAAGACATGTGTTCAGGTCCCTGATGAAAAATATTGAGGTTTCGTTGAAGCGGAGAGGTCCAAACTGGAAGTGAAAATGACCGTCAACAATTTGTCTCGCCAAAAATTTTGAACAGTCATAACTCGGCAGATATGCAACATATCTGCGCCAAACTTTCCGTGTTTGTTGAGAGTCATACCCTGAAGGTTCTTGTAGGGGTCATTTGCATCAACTCTACAGTGCCAACTAGTGGCGACAGAAAGAAGTTTTAAAAAAGGCCTTTCCTATTGGGTTTTTTCAACATAGAGCAAGGAAATTTGGGGAGTAGATACATTATGCAAAACTGCTCCAAAAAGTCTCTTGCACCCATATTCCAAATCCAACAGGAAATCGGGTATTTTGGATCGAATGTGAAATTTTCATGGGTTCACAGTAAGAGTTTACATTTGGAGGCTTGAATATGCATAAAAACTCACCAAAATTTGCACATACATGCGGCTTTGGATAACGTTCGATAATCTTGCAACGTTACGAAACAATTTAACAAAATGGCTCAGTGGCGCCCCCTTGAAATTTTCAAAAAGGCCTCTCCATTTAGGTTTTTCTAACATAGAGTGATGAAATTTGGAGAGTCAAAACTTTGTGCAAAACTGCTCCAAAAAGTCTCTTGCACACACATTCCAAATCCTACAGGAAATCGGGTATTTTGGATTGAATGTGAACTTTTTATCGATTTACAGTGTGCACATTTTACACCTTGGCACCTAGGGAATTAGTTTGATCATTCTCAAAATTGGTGAGACTGTTCATGAGGCATATGAAATCTTAAGTTATAAAAATGGTGTGTTTTCATTCACGGGCCTGACCTGGGCGGGGCGCCAAATTTTTCCATTTTTTCGCCAAAACACCGAATTCGGAAAATGACTGATAACTCCCTCATACAACCTTCAATCTATTTTAAATCTGGCATGTGTGTGAGGTATAACAGCCTGAGCAGGACTGGATTGAAAATTTACCATTTGTGCCTGGCGCCTCCTAGTGGGAACAGGAAATGCCCTTTTTTACGGGACACACTCCTCCTCTAAAGGGAAAAAATCAATCTACCTCAAACCTGCATAAGGGAAACCTTAAGACCTGTCTTCAGGTGCCTGATGAAAAATATTGAAGTTTCGTTGAAGCGGAGGGGTCCAAACAGGAAAGTGAAAATGACTGTCAACAATTTTTCTCTCCAAAAACTTTGAACAGTCATAACACGGCAGATATACAAGATATCTGCGCCAAACTTCCCGTGCTTGTTGAGAGTCATACCCTGAAGGGCCTTGTAGGGGTCATTTGCATCAACCCTACAGCGCCAACTAGTGGCGATAGAAAGTCACTCGTTTTTCCAAAACATGTCCAGTTCTTTTCATGTTGGTCATTGTAGTTTCAAGACCTATTAAAATACTTTTTTACGGCCCATGTCCACGTGTCTCTGTCTGTTGCCGTGACGACCCTTTGTTCGCCATTTAAAGGAAATATATTTTTTTCAGAGACTCAGGGAGCTTATAGAGCCACAATAGTTGGCACACTTGGTCGAATTGGCCCAGTTAGAAGATTAATTTGGTTTTGAATAAGGGCTTGGCTGCACAGCTCAGTAGTGGCTCCTTTTTTGTAGTACTCTCTCCAATAGGGGTTTTTATCTCTTGGGTGTGGGAATGTAAAGAGGCGACTTTCGAGCTTGTTAGGTTCTAATGAGATGATTAGAGAGGAGGATCTGCCACCACCCTGACCTGCACACAGTCCGAGTTGCGTGACGTCCGAGTTGCGCTAGATTGCGAGGGCCCGTTCAGTCCTGCTTGCAGGCCTAGTCATTATTAGTCTTTTTTAGCTGTTTGTGAAGTTTTGTGCTTGTACGCTACGTTCACTTACATCCTGTGTAACTCCTGGGGGCTAAGACGCCCCGTTCTTAAAACCTAGTGACGCCCCTGCATTATACATAATGTCATAAGCACTGGATGTATAGCTGTAATATCGCTCCACAACATTAGGCATAGAATACCTGCTGAAGCTAATGAGATCGACTCAACAATTTAAGTGAAATTAATAATAATTATTAGGGACGTCCTAGATCCGATCACATGATCAGAAATCGGGCATGATCACGTCATTTTTAGTCGATTAGAATCGGGTGAAAAAGTTGTGATGAAACAAAATATTCCAGAGGTATAACGATTAGACAAGTCCGCAATCCGATCGACGTCATCAGAAATCGGGCCCCGAGCGATATCTGTTTAAAAAGATCTGTTTTTTTTTCAGATTCCTTTTAATTTAAGGGCTACAAACCAACAAAATGTAATGTAGGTTATTGTCAAAACAAACAAACAAAAAATTGTTTTGAAATACGCAACATTTTTAGAGGCTTATTTTTAATTGCTACAAAGCAATGAAATAATTAAGATGGATCAAATGACAAAATATGTGATCAAGACAACTCTAATAATAAAGCTATATTAAAAGTTCAATGAATATGTTCCTGATAGTACTATTTAAAAAGAGGCCTTGAATGTCAAGAGTGCAAGTGGAATAATTGTGTATCTCTGATGTGACAAACAGTGCTTTCATATATTTAGGTGACCTTGAGGATAGAAATTCCTTCTCGTTAAGCTCTTTCACGTCAGACAGTCACAGCTTAGTCTGTTCATGTTTGCATTTGTTGCGCGTTGAATGTTTGAGGAGGCGTGGCCTTCATTCGGGTGCCGCCTGCGACCTTGTAAAAGAGAAGTGATTGAAATTAATGTGAGAAATCCCACTTCATGTTTTTATTCTTCCTTTGTGTGATATTCAGTTTGGACACAACATGAATTATAATCATTTGTAAGAGAAATGCTTAATTAGTTAATCTATGAAACAGAAAAACAAACATTCATTTAAAGTGATTCAATATGAGCTTTTCAGCAGTCATGCAGTTATTGGGTCTTTTTTTTTTTTTTTTTTTTACAGGGTGCCATTTATGTCCCCAGTATAAATGGAGCTTTATTTACACTAAAGTTGGACAAAAATCTATTTAAACTTATTTTTGTGTATTATCAATTGCCTACTAATGTATAATAAAATAAAGGGTCCAGGGTCCTCATTTCTATTTTATTTTATTTTTTATAATTTACTTCTGGTAAAATATTGTTATTGAATCCTGCTATCCAATGTGTTTCATTCAAATTCAGTCTATAAGAAAATTAATATACTGTACTTAGAAAAAAAAAATCCCAAAGAATTGTTATGATTTGTCCTGGATAAACTATCATAAATTGTGTGTTGTTTAAAAAAAAAAAATCTATTTCTCCCCAGTGTCACTCTCCACACTGTTGTGTTAGTGTTCCTTTAAGAGAATTCCCTATTTATTAATAACATCACTCTTCTGTGATAACATCACAATATTGGCGCGAAATACAACTGTGGTAAGCAATTTTATTTTTTTATAAAATAAAAAATTCAATTACAAATCAGATTAACAGTTTTATAAAGTACGTTCAGTGTGGTTGATCATGTGTTCACTCTGCCAAAGCAAAATATCAAAGAAAATAATTCAATTGAATCATTTCAAAAGGCTTATTTGTAAAACTAGATTTCTCGTCAAGTGTCCAAAGTCATGTTAGCTATTGTGCTAGCAAAGCTATGCTGAGGGCTAACTTTAGCACAAAATGTGCCCTCTGTTAATGTCCACTCTGTTATGCATGGTTTAATCTACTGCGTCAGGCCAACAGCGTCGCCACGCTTGCATAGAAGTGACGCGTTGTGCTGAAGTGCTCCGCCAAGTCATTAGGGGGGTGCATCCTTGTATTTGTGTGAATTTGCAGGCTTTCAAAGGGCTTCACAGAGCACTCCTTGATTTCTTTAACGTCAAGAGACGGTGCAGCTGTATCTCGAGCTGGAGCTAATTGAAATCGAAAAAGAATTGCTCCAAATGTTAAAATGCAGGAGATGCAGAAAACGTTTGCGGAGGTGGTCTCTCCAGCCACTGAACCAGTCGAGGCAGAGAACAGGTGAATTTGCCACACTTGTTCACCCACTGAGTGGCATGGATGAAGAGATGCACTTTTGATATTTTCAGATATCAGCGGGAAGATGAAACGATCTTCTGCACCGAATTCAACCTTTAACATCACACCACCAAAAACACAGCATAATAATAATAAAAAAGCAATCACGGAAATGACGTTTTGTGTGGACCAATCACAGTTCTTGCCGTTCACATAGCAACGTGTCACCGCGACGCGTAGACAGGATTTTTGGGAGGCGCACGTCAGGCTACGATGTAGGGTCCAAGCAGGGAACGGCTTCGACGGTGTAGCTACAGCGCCGCCCCAACGCAGAAGCATAACAACACCTTTACGTCCAAATGGCGCACTATAAAATAATGACCCTATTATATTTTGTGTAGACAAAATAACAACAATAGTATTCAATGTATCATCACTGGCTTCTGTTTCAAATGTTGACTTGACTTATTTAGCAATAAGAAATTGCTAAAATTATATTGTTGAATAAAGGCAATTTTTGGGCTGTCATACAGAGAGTTAATAACTTTTCATTAAGGAAAATAAAATCGTTTTCTATTGAAATGATAGATTTGTCAGTTTAGTTAGATTTTATTAATACAATTACAATACTGTGTATATATAGTATATACAGTGTATCACAAAAGTGAGTACACCCCTCGCATTTCTGCAGATATTCAAGTATATCTTTTCGTGGGACAACACTGACAAAATGACACTTTGACACAATGAAAAAACCCCTAACCCTAACCCGCCCGTCTCATCAGACCATAGGACATGGTTCCAGTAATCCATGTGCTTTGTTGCCATGTCATCAGCAAACTGTTTGCGGGCTTTCATGTGTACCGTCTACAAAAGAGACTTCCTCCTGGGGTGACAGCCATGCACACCAATTTGATGTAGAATGCAGCGCATGGTCTAAGCACTGACAGGCTGACCCCCCCACCTCTTCAATCTCCGCAGCAATGCTGACAGCATTCCTGTAACGAGTCACATGACATTTTGGAGGGAAAATGACAAGCAGTACTCAATTAGGACATTTAGGGATGTACATTTTTCATAGGGGTGTACTCACTTTTGTTGCCAGGGGTTTAGATATTAATTGCTATATTTTTGAGTTATTTTGAGGGGAAAATAAATGAACTCTATTATATAAGCTGCACACAGACTACTTTTCATTGTGTCAAAGTGTCATTTTGTCAGTGTTGTCCCATGAAAACATATACTTAAATATCTGCAGAAATGTGAGGGGTGTACTCACTTTTGTGATACACTGTATTTTTTTTAAATATAGGTTATTTATTAAGTTTCAGAAAATGTGTTTCAAATGTAGTTTTAGTCATTTCGTTCATTTTCATTGTTGATTACAACATTTTACAAGCGCAAGGGTTACTTTACACGTACAAGTGCATTCTGTAACCTAGATTACTCTTTAAAATGACAATAAAGACTGCTTTTCTATTTTCTTGATTGTTTGGTGGGAAAGCACAACTTAGTGACTCCTTTGTCCTTTGCTGGAAGCTCCAAAATAGCAGTGTGATGTGAGATGCAGCTGTGACGCTGCATTATAAACAGGCTTAAACATGCACGGACGGTATAAAACAGGTGCACGTCACACCAACACACACCGCATATATGCCACATTCCAGCGTGAAGCCAAGCAAGTTTCTTTTCCTCATTCATGCCCTTCATCTCAGATCCACGCAGCACCCAAAAACAGAGTAATCCCATTAAACCACCAAAACAACCTTAGAAATTTGGTAGGGGGTGACCGTTTGTCAAAATTACCGAGTGTGTTGTGAAGAGGATGAGGTCACCAAGCAAATGCATAGTTGCTTTGTCTCACTGTCACTTTCCTAATTGGAAAGACAGGCTGGGTCATTTGTCTCCTCAGTAAAGATCTTAATCTGCTCAACCGGATTGGTGCGGACAATGTTTCATACTCTGTAGACGTAAATATTGACTTGTGTCCAGATGTATGTGGGATGACTTATAAGATGACGCAGTCCCTCGGTGGTATAGATGACGGACGATCTAGTGGCTTTGGAGGCAACAAGTTCATTGACAGGGCGAAACAACCAGCTGCAGGCTACGTGTGGCCAGAGGTAGCCTTGGCGTATTGTAAATCTACCACTGAATCCGGCATCACCACCAGTTAGTTGTATGCAGAGGTTATTTCTAAAAACGTGTATATTTATTAAAGATGCCAGATAAGATCCCTGACTGATAATCATCGGCCGATAATGGCAATAATGACGTCACACAGATAATCTAGATTAAAAACAATTCAACTGATAATGCAATCAGTTATTCAGCAATTCAGAATTATGTGTGAATATTTACGGTCAGGTCTGGCCGACTTCTCTCTCGCTAACTTTTTTAAAAATAAATATATATTCGTATATTTATACTAAAACGATGTATGGATGTTAAATAAAATAAATAATTTGGATAAACCAGAGAAAGCGCTGTGCATGCCTGCGCACATGAACGCAGTGGCCTCGCTCTCTTTTCAGTTTTCCCATCCCGCGCCGTGGAGCCCTCCGCGAGCATCCTGGTATTTCCTTTTCGATATGGAGCAGCTATAGAAGTGAAAAACAAACTAAAGACAGGGGAACTGAAAAACAAACAACTTTGGCCGAAGTGGGATACGAAAAGGCAAGGCAAGGCAAATTTATTTATATAGCACAATTCAACACAAGGCAATTCAAAGTGCTTTACATCACATGAAGATCATAAAAATCACATTTAAATCAACACAACGTAAAAACCAAGACAAAAGATCGCATTTAATCACAGAATAAAAATAAATAAATAAAAATAAAACAAAAATAAAAATAAAGCAAAAACTACTTCTACTGATAATAATTGAAATCAGCAATGGAGATAAGCACAAGAGGAATAGAAAGCAGGTAGACTGAAATATATAGACAGTTATGGATATGCAGTGCTAAACAAAAGCGTTTTTAGCCCTGATTTAAAAGAGCTAACAGTTTCACCATACTTCAGACGTTCGGGTAACTTGTTCCAGAGGTGAGGAGCATAATAACTAAATGCTGCCTCACCCTGTTTGGTTCTTGTTCTTGGAACATGCAGAAGACCGGTTCCAGACGACCTTAGGGGTCTAGATGTCTCATAGGAATCTAACAAGTCAAGCATGTATTTTGGTCCAAGGCCATTAAGTGTTTTGTAGAGGAGCAGTAGTATTTTATAGTCAATCCTTTGACTCACTGGAAGCCAGTGTAGCGATTTCAAAACCGGTGTAATGTGGTCCAGCTTCCTTGTATTTGTGAGGACTCTGGCTGCAGCATTCTGTACTAGCTGCAGCTTCCTGACTGATTTTTTTTATCAAGACCTGTAAATATACCGTTGCAATAGTCCAATCTGCTGAAAATGAATGCATGCATAAGTTTTTCCATGTCTTGTTGAGTCAGAAGCCCCTTAATTCTGGTTATATTTTTTAGGTGGTAATAAGCGGATTTAGTGACGGACTTTAGATGGCTATCAAATTTTAGGTCTGAGTCAATAATTACGCCAAGGTTTCTTACTTGATTTGTAGCTGTAAGTGACATTGTGCTAAGTTGGCTGCTTATCTTTGACCTTTCCTTTTTTGGCCCAAAAATGATCACCTCTGTCTTCTCCACATTTAACTGGAGAAAATTCTGGCACATCCATTCATTGATTTGATGGATGCATTTACTCAGGGAGACTAAGGGACTATAATCATGTGGGGACACAGAAATGTACAGTTGTGTGTCATCTGCATAGGCGTGATAGGAGATGTAATACTGTTCCATTATCTGAGCTAACGGAAGCATATAGATGTTAAATAAGAGTGGTCCAAGAATTGACCCTTGAGGGACTCCACACGTGAATTTGGTTCGTTCTGACTGATAGTTTCCGATTGACACAAAGAAATCCCTATCATGTAAATAGGATGTGAACCACTGAAGAATAGTGTTTAAAATTGGTTTGGTGGAAAAGGTTTAAAATTGATTGTTGAAAATGCTATACGGAAAACTGTGGTGGTGGTGCTGGTGGGGGGGGGGGGGCGGTGTTCGTGCTATAACCTACAAATAAAACATAAAATTTTCTTTTTTTTCAGGCTTTTCGGGCTCGGGCCTACAAATAAAACATAAAATTTCGTTTTTTGGGGGGCTCGGGCCTACAAATCAAGTTAATTCATCGGCCGGGTCGGGCTTTAATACCCGGGGGCCGGATCGGGTCAAGCTGGATTTTTTTAGGCCCGATCTTACCTCTACACACAAAACAGAGTGTAGTAGTCGAGGAGAACTCAAAAGATACATACATTCGTCTAAGTGAGTTATGTACCATGCAGCACCACAATATATATATATATATATATATATATATATATATATATAAAAAATTAGGAAAAATGTCAAACGTACGACGAGGTAAAACTACTCTTAGAAATACATTTTTCACCATAAGTTACTTAAATAAATGTTATGGAGTAAATGTAACTCGGTACTACCCACCTCTGGGCCTCAACTTTGTTGCCAGGCCGCCAACTACTATGATGAAATCTGTGCAGCTGCTTAGCTATACAGCACAGACCGGCAACTAAATTCACCGGGGAAAGAACCAAAAAAGGATGCCAAACCATGGCGCTGTGCTGCACGGGATGGGAGAAGCAGAGCGACGGCACGAGGGCGAGAGGTCCATTAAGGTCTATCAAATATTCATCCACCATACGGCACTGACGCTCAGCTCTCTCCCTGTTGCGGCATGAAAAAGAAAACCCACCAAGAAAAAGTGATGCTGACAACAACAACAAAGTCAGGATGCCTGCAGTGAAGCACCAAGACACAGCTTTAATGAGAGTTCACCTCAACCCAGCAATGCTGATTTATTCATTTGAGAAAGCTGGCAAAGCTACAATCAATACACATCACAGAAGCAATGCATGTGTAAGTTGTGAATACTTTCAAGCATAAACACAAAAAGGACAATTATGGCAAGAATGTCAAATCAACCATCTGCACCTACAGTGTATCACAAAAGTGAGGACACGCCTTGCATTTCTGCAGATATTTAATTTAAGTATATCTTGTCATGGGACAACACTCACAAAATGTTACTTTGACATAATGAAAAGTAGTCTGTGTGCATCTTATATAGTAGAGTTAATCTATTTTCCCCTCAAAATAACTCAAAATATAGCCATTAATATCTAAACCCCTGGCGACAAAAGCGAGCACACCTCTTAGAAACTACGTACATCCCTAAATGTCCAAATTGAGTACTGCTTGTCATTTTCCTTCCAAAATATTACAGAAGTACTGTCAGACCATACACCGCACTCTATATCAGATTGGTGTGCATGGCTGTCACCCCAGGAGGAAGCCTCTTCTGAAGACGGTACACAAGAAATCCCGCAAACAGTTTGCTGAAGACATGTCAACAAAGCACACGGATTACTGGAACCATGTCCTATGGTTTACTATATAAGCTGCACGCAGACTACTTTTCATTGTGTCAAAGTGTCATTTTGTCAGTGTTGTCCCATAAAAAGATATAAATATCTGCGAAATGCGAGGGGTGTACTCACAAGTTCTAGAATTAGCAACAGCAGACGGCCAAGGCGACTCTTTAAATGAAATTTCATTTTTAATTCCAAAAAAAAAAAAAAATACAAAAATTAGAAAAAATGTCCTCTGGCTGCATGCTAATTCAGATTTGCATCAAAACATTTGGATTTTAACAACTGAAATAATAAAATCTTCCTGAAATCAAGGTTTAGCCTGTATTTACTATTTTGTGTACAGTATTAATATTTCAATCAATCATCAGCCAGTGCGCTCTCTTGAAGGCATCGGGACAGATGTTTCCTATGCAGCGCACACAATAGACCTGCTGGGGTGGGGGGGGATTGAGTGGCCCCCCTGATGGCCGAAAAATGGAACCGCATGTAATCGACTTTCCTATAAACAATCAAGTTAAAGGAGATGTTCAGAATTTTTTACATAAGGCTTAAGTTAAATTAGTCCGTGGAGTTGATTTCAACAAATTCTGTGCAGTCCGTCAGATATTTGTTAGTTTCAGGGCATGAGGGCGAGTCAGTGGTGCCTGTTTAGCTAGGGTGACCAAACATCCTATTTTGCTCGGACATGTCCACTGGTTACATCGAGTATGGGGGTGTGCGAGACATCTGCAGGGTGGAAGGCAACCTAAATAGTCTGAAATATCAACAAATCTTAGCTGCCTCTTACATTCCTAACCATAAAGAGGGACAGATTCTGCAGCAGGATGGTGCTCCATCGCATACATCAAACTCAGAAGCTCAAGATCCTCCAGGACTGGCCAGCCCAGTCACCAGACATGAACAGGATGAAAGAGGAAGCATGGAAGACGAAACCCAAGAATGTTGATGAACTCTGGGAGGCATACAAGACTGTTTTCTTTGATGTCCCTGATGACTTCATCAATAAATTGCATGAATCCTTGCCGAACCGCATGGATGCAGTCCTTCAAGCCGATGGAAGTCATACAAAATATTAAATTTGGATCTCACAGCACCACTACTTAATTCGCTTGTGTTATGTAACATATTTTTGTATTTGAAGTACATTTTATTCATTCATTCATTCATCTTCCATGCCGCTTATTCCTCACGAGGGTCGCGGAGGTGCCGGAGCCTATCCCAACTAACTACGGGCAGTAGGCAGGGGACACCCTGAACTGGTTGCCAGCCAATCGCAGGGCACAAGGAGACATACAACCATTCACGCACACACTCATACCTACGGACAATTTAGAGTGTTCAATCAGCCTACCATGCATGTTTTTTGGGATGTGGGAGGAAACCGGAGTTCCCGGAGGAAACCCACGCAGGCACGGGGAGAACATGCAAACTCCACACAGGAAGGCCGAAGCCCGGGATTGAACCCTTGATCTCAGAACTGTGAGGCAGACGTGCCAACCACTCAGCCACGGTGCCAAGTACATTTTATGTTAAATTTTTACACTACTTTCTGCAGGCGACAAAACTTTTGTCTTGGCAAAATTTGACCTTTATGTCTTCATTAAATGATAAATCTTTTTTCAGTGAAACAAATATATTTTTGTACATTCAACATCACCTGGAAGGGTCTTAGCTTTCATATGAGCCATTTCTGAAACCAGTTGAATAATTAAAATCAGGTTATTAGCAATTGTTTCTACAAAATGGATACGCGACAAGACTTTTGTCAGGGACTGTATAATTTAAGCAGTGTTGCTAATCTTACTTTAAAAAAGTAATTAGTTAAGAGTTACAAATTACTTCTCCCAAAAAAGTAATTGCATTAGTAACTCAGTTACCTCAACGTAAGAGGAATTAGTTACTTGGCAAAGTAACTGTTCTGCACGTTATTACATGTTCCATTCTATCATGTCTTTCACATCACATCACACTCATTGAATTGAACTGTCTTTTTCTTTCAAAAAAAACATAGGTCACCCTTTTTACATTTTTTGAAAATTTCATCTTAATAAGTGTGTATTGGTATACAAACTAACTTTCAAATGCTGTGACAAAAAAAGCCTTTTTCCTGTTGTACTGAACCGTGACGTGTGTGTACCGTCAATATATATAGATATATTTTTCAATATGCAGGTGAGGCTTGAATCTCCTCCCTCTTCTATCTTTTCTCTGTTTGTTTTGATTTAAAAAAAAATAAATAAATAAGTCACATACGGTTTATGGATATGTCATTCATTAAAAGTTTAGGGTAAGTGACTATTTTTGGTGATAAAAAACAAAAACAAATTATTATTATATTGTAGCATCTACAAGGAAAACACCCACTTGGTGATGATAATCCATACTGAACAGGAAAACAGTCCAATATTTTCAATTAATTGTACCCACCTGAACGCCACGAACTGTATGTAAAAAGTTTCCCGAGCGTTTATCATGATGCTCGGCACACTAAATGCTAATGCTAGCCATTCCCGCTCTGCTCTCTCCTTGTCTCCCACATCATTCACCCAAATTGTAGTGACGCGAGCCTTCACATCCTTAGTAACGGTAATGGCGTTGTAAAGATGGGAAAAGCAATTAATTAGATTACTCACCACTGACAAAAATAATGCCGTAAGTAACGCCGTTATTAACAACACTGAATTTAAGTATGTCGAGTGCCAAGTGTCTTCTTTTTTGGAAATCGAAATATGGTCACCCTATACTTAGCATGCTAATAAAAACAACTACATGCATGCATGCATGCATGCATGAGAATCACCGATGACCCATGAAATCAATAGTGTTGGCTATGTTTTCAGAATAAAGTTATTAGAATTTACCATTGCATGTCAGTAATTGTAGTGTGAACACTTGTAATCCAGCAGCACTGCAGGGAACAGGCTATCTGAGCAAGCAGGGCGGAGTGACATCACATCGTTTTTTTCACCACTGATATTTTTTTTTGTTGGAACAAAAGCAGACTGAGCACGAGTACCTCAAGCACTCTTCACTATTCTGGTCGCATTGTGCATCTAAGAAACAGTACTGCAGAATGAAATGAATTACGGCAGTTTGGTGTGACATTGTTTTGGCCGCATTAGTATTTTGAACAATGATCTACATTTTGAATTTATTTGATTATGTTGGATCTGTTAATATCGTTTTTCATTGACATGCTAAACAGGTACCATTGACTCGCGCTAGCTTAGTCACTTCGGAGCCCTGAAACAAACAAATAACTGACAAACTGCACAGAATTTGTTGAAATCAACTCCGCTGACTAATTAAACCCCCACTAACTTGAAGAAAGAGCCTAATGACAAAAATTCTGAACTTCCCCCTTTTATAATAAAGACCTAACAGTTAAAATGTGGTTTATAAAAAATTAAATTAAATATATAAAAACCAACAACAAAAATGAATTAAATGAACAAGAATCCTACAATGTATTTCATAATGGGTCATTTTTCAAACAGATCATGTGACTAGCACTTTAAAAACAGTCTTTTGCTTTGCTTAGCCAAAACTACAACTGGGGAAGCAAGATTTAGTATTTCTTTAATCTAACATTTCAAAAGGTTCAACAACAACTGAGCTTGAACCGAGGATTGAACATGGACAGTGTCAAGATGTATTTACATATACTGTATATAAATAGTAACTTAATTCTATGGCAGACACTGCATTTCGGGGTCATCAACATGTTTTATCCCCCCATAAAAGTCAAACTCCGCCTATGGTGCCCCCATTACATTAGTTTAATACTCCGAAATGTACTGCGAAACATTGGGAATATCGAACAATTTAACCATGCAGCAGTTGTATGTGAAAACAATTTCCCGGGTCGACTGACACGGAGATTACATGGACATTTCATGGGTCGCGTCTTAATATAATTTCCGGGACTTTTTCCGGAAGCGGTGTGCGTGAAAGCAGGCGTTAAATTCACGGGTCACAGCACGATGGCTGATGATGGCTATCATGGCGGGCAGATCATCACTTCCTCCCTCTTCACAGTAAGAAGAAAAGCGATACACAAACATCGCAATTATCAACATAGCAAGCTGGAAGTAGCTAAAATAAACTGAAAACATACAGTAACTGAATTAAATTGCTACGCAATCATAGAACCAAGGAAGAGAGTCCATCGTCCACGACAAACTAAACAACACATTTCCATCTTTGGAAATGTGTTGTTTAGTTTGTTGCCGATGTTAGGGTCCGCTACTGCGGAAACAAGGTTGTACTTCAAAGCAATAAACAACAGAGGGATGCGTTCAAGGCTTTATAAAATACAAAAATACACGCGATCGCGGAAAAGGGGAAAAAACAAAATGGGTCCATGACAGTAGGTCGTCTGGAATCAATAAAATATTAACTTAAGCGGTAGGCAGACAGCATCAAAACAAAGCCAGTGGGATTCTTCCTTCCACCCTTCTCTTGGATCGCCTGGGCTTAAATAAAGTCTTGATGAGCTGTAATTGACTGCAGTTACAACATCGGGAACGCTCCCTCCAGAACAAAACATGATTTGACCGACATTGTGACAGCTGATGTCGACCAAAAATGACGTAATGTCAGGGTTATAAAATCGCACCAGCGGCCCTCCCCGCACATAGAGTGCCAGTGGGCAACATGGGATAAGTTTGTCAAAGTGTCCAACCCGCGTCATTCTCAGGACATCTCTACATGCGTGAAAGCAATGATGCGTGTGAGTTTTTCTGGATATGTGTGTGAAAGGGGCTTTAGTTTAGAATATAAAAAAGGCGAGAAAGCTAACATCATTTTTGTTCTCATCTAATTAAAGGGCAACTGAAGACCTTTCCGGATTTTGGTACAATTTTACAAATATTAACTTTGGACGACTTCGTCAAAACAACCATGACATTATCAACACGTAATTGCAAGGATAATTTGCGGTTTTTTTTAGTTTTTTTTGCACTCCGTTTATGGTCCCTTCGCAAACCCGGAAGTGTGACGTAGGCAACAGAAGACTACCCACAGCTAGCATAGCAGCAACCACGATGTCAGTGATATTTCCACCAAAGGTAACCATTCAGGATCGCTCTTTCGTGACGCTACCCATGGCAAAGGCTCCCAGGAAAGATGAACTACAACTAATCCCTACATATTTTAACCTGAGGCGTCAGATGACGGCGATTTACTTGACACAGCAGATGGCGTCATGACGCCAATTGACAGCTCGAGTGAGTGGTAAGCCTAAGTCCAGCATCGTGATTTTTTTATTAGAGAGAATGCGATTACATGGTTGTATATTTTTCCACGCTCTCCACATAGCTAAAACTGGATATTAGGTAATGGGACAGCTCCTACTGATCTAAATATGGTAAAGCTAGCCCAAATGTGGCTAAATGAATGATATGTTATTGATTTTTCAAAATAAATGACAAAACGATTTTATTTTCCAGGTGTTGCTGTAAACCGTCAAGTAATTACCCTCCCAAGAGTATGCCTGTGACCACAGGAGATCCCAGACGTGAAAGCCAAACTTGAGGAGGCTGAAGCACTGACAGGGGCATGAATTACATTAAAAAAAATAAAACCATAAATTGCAAACAACATTGACACATTTTGTTGACTGTTTAATGTATTCTATTGGTATATAATGTATTGTAATTATATTACATTCTGAAAAAAATTCAATAGGCCACAATAATAAATGATACCAGATTTATGTTGAATCAGCATCAGCTTTCGCTGTCAGATTGTGACACAACATATAAGCTAAGTTATACCAAGCACATAATGGCACACATCAAAGAACATAAATTTAGTAAGCAACACAAAGTTAGGATAGCAACGGACTAGCCCAACATTGAAAAATGATAATGGCAGTGGGAAATGTGTATTTACTCTTTTCTGTAGCATTAGGTGTTCTCTATACAAAGATAATGCATTATCATTAAAATGTGAAGGTAGATTTTTCTTTTAAAAAGTGTGTATTGTATATATGATTAGTTTATGATTTCATGTCATCAAAATTTGCTACATTTATTTCTCCTAAGTCATCATCATCTGATGTCGCAGACGGAAGAAATTCAGCATCTGGCAGGCCTCATAGGATCTCTTCAGTCGTCATCGCTGGACACCGCATCACTTGTTCCCTCTTCAAATAGGAAGACCTTGATGTTGAAGTATAATAGTTATTGTTTTATTGAGATGTATTTGATACATTAGGACCTGGCAGAGGATTGTTTAATATATAGGCTTTATATTTACCCTGTGACAGGCCAAAAAACAACGAGCCAAGGACCTATTTGGTGCTGGTAACATTTGAATTTACATAATACCTATTGATATAGTCATAAAATCACACGAGTAGACCTGTCAGCAAACCTATCTACTTATGACAGGGTAACAGCAACAAAAAAAAAAAATGACGCACTTGAACAAACAGGCAGTAGGAGTCCCCCTCGTTTATCAACAGAAGTGCATTACATTTTAGAATCATAAAAGCCATTAAGCATCTCTACTTATGTGTTTGTAAAACCAAGGTTGCATTGTTGTAGGTTTTCAAAGCTGTTGTGGCTGAAATGATGAAAACAATGAGCCGATTGGGGACCTGTATGCATGCTCACAAAAACGGTCCAAACCTTTGCAGGACTTTGCAAGTTTTTTTGGACCACTCCTAGAGTCTCGAGTCTTCCAGTGAGCAATTCATCACTACACATCGAGATGGCATGACGAATCCCGCGAGTAAAACCCAGAAAATGTTGGCAATATATGGCGAAGATCGCGTAGTGCTATAGTTCCGTGTTCCGAGTGGTGGCGAGGCTTCCTGGAAGTTACGTCATGAGGTAGCGGTCGGCAGGACGGCGCGTCCCTCGTTGCTATGGTGTTGCTATGGCCATAACTCAAAAACTACGCGGTCAATTATTATTTATTTTTTTTTATGTGACTTTTTGAGACAGCGAATGACGCATTTAATACAATTCAACTGAGTAAAACACTCAAGCTCTTCTGTTGCCCTTTAAAGCACATCAAAAGTGTTTATTTAATCCAAAATTATTGTCATCTTGGCCTGCAAAGCGCTTATGTTAGCAAATGTGAGGCCCAATTATTTATTACCAATCACATTTTTCATAATTGGTGTCATTTGAAAGCCATGTGACAGTTACTGCCAGTGTTGTTAATGTTTAGCAACACGGACACAAGAAGGAAGCCATCTGTATTCCCGGTTGAGAGCGAGGGTCGTGTTCATCTGGGTAGACTTGGCTTTTTTGTGCATTTGAGTTTCAAGAATTTCATCTGGAAGGCTAAATTCCACCCTAGGAACTTTATATGCCGCATGCTCAATACTCCGTGCAGAGTTATTGTTTTTTAAGGCAAGGTTCCGCTGATACCAACACATTATCAAAAAAGTAATAGGTGTCAATCAAAGAATTACAAAACACATTCGTCAGGCTCACATCCACTCGGAATTTAGCAAGTTTCCGAAGACAATATAGTCCTTTCCGGCCCTTTTTACACATAATTTCACAGTTAGTATCAAATTTTAGCACATCCTCTATTGGTTTACCAGGATACTTGTAAATGCTAACTGGTTTAAGAACTTTAATTGAATAGAAAGCCTTCTTGCACCATATATTTAAAAAATCATCAAAACCTGACAATGACTATCCTCACAGTCATTGAACAGGCTTACAATGAATGTATGGTCAGCATACTGTATTTTATGATGGAACTGTTGGTGTACTGCCAGGAACAATCATTAGTATATAAAATGTATAAAGCTGCAAACAAGACACATACTTGAATTGATCCAGTGGAGGACGTAAAAAGACTGGACACTGCCTCATTTACCCTTACTTGCTGGCTTCTATTTGTATGAATATTGACAATTCGAGCAACAAGACAAATGTCCAAGCCAAAAAAAAAAATCAACAAGTTTATCTGTTAAAACATGAGGATGGATGGTATTAAAAGCTGATGAATAATCGACAAAAAAGGTTCGTTCTGCCTTCAAAATGTTTATTCACTTGATTAAGCAAAGTAGTGGTGGCATTTTGCACTTCTATTATATCTGTATGCAAATTGCATTGGGTCAAGTAAAGACTCAGTTTTCTGTAGTATTTTATTTTTACTTTAACCATATTTTCAAACTGCTTTATCATGTTAACGCCACTGGCCAGAAGTTATTTTGTGTGATGGGGTTGCATTTTTGGCAACAGGTACCACAAGAGATCGCTTCTATGATGCTGGCGCCCTCTGCTGGGGAAAGGATATTTTCAACATAAAAGTTAAAAGCGCAAAGTTGCTCAGCACAGATTTTTCGCGGGTGACCACTAATACAATTTGAGGCAGGACCTTTTTCTCCGTTTTCTGCACAGTAGTTTAACATGCTACAAAATAGAACTCCTGTGGGGTTCAAACATCTATGATACTACGGTGTTAAATCAAAGCCTTGATTTAACACCATATAATACAGCTTGCTTCCCTTTTTGTATCTCAAACAGAAAGATGCTCGATATACTGGTGTTGTTCACTATTCAGGTAAAACTGTTCTTAAACTCATGTTGTTTGCATATTTCTTAATCTAAACTGATGCCCTCGTGTTTTTCACACATCAGTTGATATTGTACTTGAACTCAAACTATAAAGGAAAATGTTTGCATGCAATTTTTACTGGGCAGACAATTTGTAAATGATAAATTTAATGAGCAAATTAAATCAATAAAAACAGTTGACAATCAAATGCTTTTCTTGTGTGCAATGACTTTCGGGTAAAACAAACCTTATCTGCAAAAGTAATAACTAAGTTGATATTTAAATTAATATTTACTAATAAACATTCGGTGAAATATACATTACAAATACACTACACTACAATCATGAGTAAATAATAGTCAGTTTTAATAGGTATTAAATTAAGTGATATAATCTGTTTCAAAAGGTTAATTTATAGAATTTTATATGGATCATAATTACTACCAGCAAAAAGTTTTTTTTACAATGGATATGCCTTCTTCGGGATTTTTGTGGATCATACAAGCTGTGGCCAATTTGATGACTGGAGTAGCTGTTGTGTGCTGGTGGAGTGGTACCGGAAAGCTATAGGACCCAACGGGCACCGGCATCATCACAGCGAGGATCCAACTCAGCGAAGCCAGCGAGTGAGGGGTGTGGAGCAGCGCTAATGTTTGTGAATGATTATGGTAGTTTATATGCCCAAATAAAAAAAATCAATGCATTGGTGGTAAAGTGTGCACCGACTGAAAAAAGTCTGCAGCGTGCAGACTCGGTGTTGCACAATGCACTATTACACGTAGTCCCCGGTTTACGAATGAGTTCCGTTCCTGCGCTGAAGATGTAACCCGGATTTCCGCGTAGGTTGGAATTAACCCTTTAAATACCTCAAAACACTAAGTTTAAAAAAAAAAAAATTTTTAAATGTACTGTCCTCGCCAAGACGTTGGAGCTAAGTCCTAGCTAGACAGTGAGCTAAGCTCCGAATGATGATGTCAGATGTCCGTGTGGTTTGCTAACTTTATTCAGCTGCTTATGACAGCAACACTTCCAGAACGAAAATAAATGAAATTAAATCAGTCTCATCTTCAATAACAGAAATTCAAATTTGCGTTTACAAGCTGATACAGCCTCCTCCGTGAGTCATCACCTTATCGTGGTGGAGGGGTTTGCGTGTCCCAATGATCCTACGAGCTATGTTGTCTGGGGCTTTAAGCCCCTGGCAGGGTCACCCATGGCAAACAGGTCCCTTGAGGGGCCAGAAAAAAGCATGGCTCAAAAGGACCCCTATGATGAGTAAAACAAATGAACTCAAGTGTCCCTTGCCTGGACGCGGGTTACCGGGGCCCCCCTCTGGAGCCAGGCCTGGAGGTGGGGCTCGAAGGCAAGCGTCTGGTGGCCGGGCCTGTCCCCATGGGGCTCGACCGGGCATAGCCCGAAAAGGCAACATGGGTTCCCCTTCCCATGGGCTCACCACCTGTGGGAGGGGCCAAAGGGGTCGGGTGCGCAGAGAGTTGGGCGGCAGCCAAAGGCGGGGGCCTTGGCGGTCCAACCCCCAGCTGCAGAAGCTAACTCTTGGGACATGGAATGTCACCTCTCTGGCAGGGAAGGAGCCTGAGCTGGTGGGTGAGGCAGAGAAATTCCGACTAGATATAGTCGGACTCTCCTCCACACACAGCTTGGGTTCTGGTACCAATCCTCTCGAGAGGGGTTGGACTCTCTTCCACTCTGGAGTTGCCCACGGTGAGAGGCGCCGAGCAGGTGTGGGCATACTTATTGCCCCCCGGCTTGGTGCCTGTACGTTGGGGTTTACCCCGGTAGACGAGAGGGTAGCCTCCCTCCGCCTTCGGGTGGGGGGGACGGGTTTTGACTGTTGTTTGCGCTTATGCACTGAACAGCAGCTCAGAATACCCACCCTTTTTGGAGTCCTTGGAGGGTGTGCTGGAGAGCGCCCCCTCTGGGGACTCCCTCGTTCTACTAGGGGGACTTCAACGCTCACGTGGGCAATGACAGTGAGACCTGGAGGGGCGTGATTGGGAGGAACGGCCCCCCCGATCAGAACCCGAGTGGTGTTCTGTTATTGGACTTCTGTGCTCGTCACGGTTTGTCCATAACGAACACCATGTTCAAACATAGGGGTGTCCATATGTGCACTTGGCACCAGGACACCCTAGGCCGCAGTTCAATGATCGACTTTGTAATCATGTCATCGGACTTGCGGCCACATTTTTGGACACTCGGGTGAAGAGAGGGGCGGAGCTGTCAACTGATCACCACCTGGTGGTGTGTTGGCTCCGATGGCGGGGGAAGTTGCTGGCCAGACCTGGCAGGCCCAAACGTATTGTGAGGGTCTGCTGGGAACGTCTGGCGGAATCCCCTGTCAGAAAGAGTTTCAACACCAACCTCCGGCAGAACTTCTCCGTTGTCCCGGGGGAGGTGGGAGACATTGAGTCCGAGTGGGCCATGTTCCGCACCTCCATTGTTGAGGCGGCCGATCGGAGCTGTGGCCGTAAGGTGGTTGGTGCCTGTCGTGGCGGCAATCCCCGAACCCGCGAGTGGACACCAGCAGTAAGGGATGCCGTCAAGCTGAAGAAGGAGGCCTATCAGGCCTTTTTGGCCTGTGGGACTCCGGAGGCAGCTGACAGGTACCGGCTGGCCAAGCGGACTGCAGCTTCGTCGGTCACTGAGGCAAAAACTCAGACATGGGAGGAGTTCGGCGAGGCCATGGAAAAAATCTTCGAGGAAATTCTGGTCCACCATCCGGCGTCTGAGGAGAGGAAAGCAGTGCACCATTAACACTGTGTATAGTGAAGATGGTGTACTGCTGACCTCGACTCGGGACGTCGTGAGTCGGTGGGGAGAATACTTCGAAGCCCTCCTCAATTCCACCGACACGCCTTCCTTTGAGGAAGCAGGGTCTGGGGACTCTGAGGTGGGCTCTTCGATCTCTGGGGTTGAAGTCACTGAGGAGGTTGGTAAGCTCCTCGGTGGCAAGGCCCCGGGGGTAGATGAGATCCGCCCGGAGTTCCTAAAGGCTGTGGATGTTGTAGGGCTGTCATGGCTGACACGCCTCTACAACATCGCGTGAACATCGGGGACAGTGCCTCTGGATTGGCAGACCGGGGTGGTGGTCCCTCCTTTCAAAAAGGGGGACCGGAGGGTGTGTTCCAATTATAGAGGGATCACACTCCTCAGCCTCCCCGGTAAAGTCTATTCAGGGGTGCTGGAGAGGAGGGTCCGTCGGGAAGTCGAATCTCGGATTCAGGAGGAGCAGTGTGGTTTTCGTCCCGGCCGTGGAACAGTGGACCAGCTCTACACCCTCAGCAGGGTCCTTGAGGGTGCATGGGAGTTCGCCCAACCAGTCTACATGTGTTTTGTGGATTTGGAGAAGGCGTTCGACCATGTGCCTAGGGGAGTCCTGTGGAGGGTGCTCCGGGAGTACGGGGTACCGAGCCCCTTGGTAAGGGCTGTTCGGTCCCTGTATGACCGGTGTCAGAGTCTGGTCCGCACTGCCGGCAGTAAGTCGAATTCGTTCCCAGTGAGGATTGGACTCCGCCAAGGCTGCCCTTTGTCACCGATTCTGTTCATAATTTTTATGGACAGAATTTCTAGGCTCAGCCGAAGCGTTGAGGGTGTCCGGTTTGGTGGCCTCAGCATTTCATCTCTGCTTTTTGCAGATGATGTGGTGCTGTTGGCTTCATCAAGCCGTGACCTCTAACTCTCATTGGGGCGGTTCGCAGCCGAGTGTGAAGCGGTTGGGATGAAGATCAGCACCTCCAAATCCGAGACCATGGTCCTCAGCCGGAAAAGGGTGGCATGCCCTCTCCGGGTCGGGGAGGAGATCCTGCCCCAAGTGGAGGAGTTCAAGTATCTTGGGGTCTTGTTCAAGAGTGAGGGTAGGAGGGAGCGGGAGATTGACAGGCGGATCGGTGCAGCGTCTGCAGTGATGCGGACTCTGCACCGGTCCGTTGTGGTGAAGAAGGAGCTGAGCCAAAAGGCAAAGCTCTCAATTTACCGGTCGATCTACGTTCCTACCCTCACCTATGGTCACGAGCTGTGGGTCGTGACCGAAAGAACAAGATCCCGGATACAAACGGCCGAAATAAGTTTCCTCGCAGGGTGTCCGGGCTCTCCCTTAGAGATTGGGTGAGAAGCTCGGTCATCCGGGAGGGGCTTGGTGTCGAGCCGCTACTCCTCCGCGTTGAAAGGAGCCAGTTGAGGTGGCTCGGGCATCTGGTTCGAATGCCTCCTGGACGCCTCCCTGGAGAGGTGTTCCGGGCATGTCCCACCGGCGGGAGGCCCCGGGGTCGACCCAGGACACGCTGGAGAGACTATGTCGCTCGGCTGGCCTGGGAACGCCTTGGAATCCCGCCGGAGGAGCTGGCTGAAGTGACTGGGGAGAGGGAAGTCTGGGCTTCCCTGCTAAAGCTGCTGCCCCCGCGACCCGACCCCGGACTAAGCGGAAGATAATGGATGGATGGATGGATGGAAGCTGATACAGCAGTAACAAACGATTAGCATCTATCCGTTAGCGTCCGCACATCATCAAAAACAATTACATAAACTCACCCCACGTATTCGACCACAATTTAAAAGCACAGTAAACAGTACAAAAGGAGTTATATACAGCCGTCGCCTCTGGATGCTTCACAAGCAACAAATGTGCAAGCAGGCTTTTTCCTCTGTCTTTCGCCTGCTCTGTGTGGGGTAGGCGGGCACGTCTATAGACCCTACTCCCCTACGTCACAAAATGACGCGTCGCTGTATCCGGCCGCCATATTGTCCGTCATTTTTTAGCCCTATTCTCAATGGTTTCAATTAGTCGTGCAATTTATAGAGCAATTCATGGAAGCCCCGGTGTTATCTGATGCTGTAAACTCATTGGATGCGTTGCATAAAAGGCGTTATGTGGAAAAGCTTCAGTTTATCCATTCGCCAGATCCATATTTGATGCCTAAATCGATGTTTTTCGACCCGCTGTCTTCGCCGTGTCTGCCTGACATCTGCTACCCTGATATTTACAACTATCTGGGCCACACAAAATCAGCCTATTCTCACGATAGTTTGAAAAACTTTAAGAGATTGGAGGCTTATAAATACTTCGTTGCTGGTTGGGTGAAACAGGTCCTCGTCCACAAAAATTCGTCAGGAATCTTTTTCAATTCAAAATCTTTTGTTCTTGCTAACATCCACTGTCAAGTCTAATGTATTTCATGTCATTTGTCAATGGAGCTAGGGCTTTTAATGTTTATATGGTTTAGCGATAGCACTCTCACTACATACATATATAATATGTAATAAATATGAAGTGCGATAGCACTACTCCAGATTGTCCCTAGTTGAATTTATTTTTTGGCTTTTGACCTCAATAGTGAAATTGCAAATTAATTGTATGACAACTGTCTTATTATCCCCTTATAATTATATATTTTCAGGTAGTTTATTCACAACGTCTGAGTGTATGTTGTCGGCGATTAGCCTAGCAATGATCTTAATTGTGGTTGTCAGCCTAAAACCCTCTAAATATATATTAAATGCATCTTACCAGATTACATAATCTGTGGTAATTGTTTGGAGCCCAGTTTTCTCGTCGAATTGCAGCAGCCCATCTCGCTCTCCTCTCCGGGTCTCTCGGAATCCGGTAGAACTTCAAGTCTCTCCATCTATCTTCTCTGTTATTGCAGCCGACCGCCACACACGCCTTCACCATTTTGATTATTAATGTTAACGAGCAGAAAAACACGCCATATTAGGAGGAATTTACGTAGCGGTAATGCATCAACAGTGACGAGTTGACAGACAATATGGCGCGGGGGCGTGGTTGTGACGTCATGTGAGTAGGGTCTATAAGTGGACTGCACTCGCTTCCTTTTCTACGCTCCCTGCGCCAAAATAAAAGCATGCGTCACAAAACAAAAGTCGACATTAAAGAAAAAAACGACGACACGCAGGCGTCATGAAGTCAAAATCGCGTAAGTCAGTTCCGTCGTAACCTGCAGACTACCTGTATAATAGAACGTATTTACGCATGGTAAACATGGCTGAGAAGTCGCCACTGGATGTCGCCAGATCTGAAGCTGAGCTGCTTGCGAACGCGAGTGTGAAATCTACAACTACTGCACTGTAACTGTAAAACGCATACCTCTGAAGTTGTACGGTTTCGGCGTAATTTGTACAAGTGAGCACTGATTTTTAAATGTGTACGCCGTACGTTCAAAATCTGTACGTTTTTCGTGCATTACGTTTTTTTTTCTCCGTTCGGATTTTGTCACCGTTTCAGTAACAAGACAATGTGCGTTACTATGCGTTGGTAGGATGACACGAGAAGTCAGAAACACGGAGAATAAGCGGGAGTGGGGGAGTTTTGACGCCGTTGCAAACGCGATGCTAGGTAAGGTGGCTCCAATAATACCTGACTGTAGCCGACAGCCTACAAACTACGCCCACATGATGCTACGCTAGATATCACATGTATATGAACTAGATGCGAAATGATACACTTGCCGGCATTGGTAAACAGCCACCATCTTAAAGCAGTACACTTCTCAGAAAGGCTCTGTTCTAGTGAATCTTCCTAGCGAACTTAAATAACCTTATATATATAATACTCCTAAAGTGGCAAAATCTCAAGTTGAATCCATCTTTAAATGATGAAACAGTTTTAAAACTTTTACATGTCGAAAGTAGACAAAAGGGAACTAATGCAAAAACGGGAGCAATTTTAACAACTTTAACGGTTGATTCACAACATTAAATGACTTCCAAACATAGCAAAGGTTACTATGTTATTGTTGTTTGTTTTTGGAATGAAACAAAAACACAAAAAGTAACACCAGTTACTTTGCCAAGTAACTAATTACTTACATTCAGGTAAATGAGTTACTAACTTAATAACTTTTTGGGAGAAATAATGTGTAATTAATTAACGGTTAACAATTAACGGTTGATTCACAACATTAAATGACTTCCAAACATAGCAAAGGTTAATATGTTGTTGTTGTTTTTTTTCTGGAATGAAAAAAAGAAAACACGAAAGGTAACACGTTACTTTGCCAAGTAACTAATTACTTACATTCAGGTAAATGAGTTCCTAACTCAATAACATTTTGAGAGAAGTAATGTGTAACTGTAATTAATTACTTTTTAAAAGTAAGATTAACAACACTGGTCATAAAGATGAAGTTTGCAGAATGAAAAGTGACGAAAGCGGAGATTTTATTTTGCCAATTTGTTGACAAACACAATTTGCCCGCAACTGTTGCTGACCACTTCTCAGGATTAGCAAAAGAAATGTTCCCTGACTCAAAGATTGCATCGGTAAGTTCATTTTATCAATTGACCTTTTTAATTTATGATTGGATACACTAACGAACTACTTTCAAGTCAAAGTGAATTGCGAGCTGAAGTGCCATGAAGTGCAGCCATTAAAAGACATGATAGAAATTGCCAAAAGTGCGACATACAATTATAACAAAAGTAACTGTTAAATTTTAGTAATCATGATGTAGCTGAAGATATTGTTCTTTGATTGCACCAGGTTATACTGTATGTGACAATATTACCAATAAAATCATATTATTTAAAATATTGAGTTTTATATTTGTTTCATATTGCACGCTATATAAAACGTTATAAGATTAGTCACCAATTTGTAAGGGCATAGCCCACTATTTGTATAATTGCCAAAGGCCTCGGGTTGACAGGTATGAAAACGTGTTGTTAGATTCTCTCTCTCTCTCTCTCTCTCTCTCTCTCTCTCTCTCTCTCTCTCTCTCTCTCTCTCTCTCTCTCTCTCTCTCTCTCTCTCTCTCTCTCGCTCTCTCTTTCTCTCGCTCTCTCTCTGGGTGATAAAGAAATAATCAAATGTGCCAGTGGCACAATACACCACAAGGCTTTGTGGCACCAATTACCTGAAACTTTATTTTTATCTAAATGTACTTACCTCTCAAGCCATGTGCCAGTTTGTGGCTTTCATTGAAAATTATGTACCGGAAATGTTTATTTTTGGACTAAAACTTTTGAATTTTACAGACGAAAACGTTTTGAGTAACTATCGACTAAAAATAAATTACATTTGTATGAGATTTCGTCGACCAAAACTAGACAAAGACAAACACATTTTGAAATGACTAAAATATGACTAAGACAAATAAGACAAATGACTAAGACTAATACAAAAATTAAAAGGGCTGCCAAAAACAACTTTTGCTCGCCCCAGTTTCCCATACATGATATCTGTTTTCAATACAAATTATTCCCTAGTCTAAAATGTATCCCTCGGAAATTGGATTAGCACGTAGACAAAAAGAAAATTGTTCAAATTTTTTTCTTCCTTTTTTTCAGAGTTCAGGTTTCTCATCCGTTTTCAGCTTCTGTAGCTCCTCCTCTAACTTGTTGATGTGTTGCAGTAACTCCTGTCTCTCCTGCTGCATTTTGAGTTTCGTCTGCTTCTCCACTTCCAGGATTTTTCTTTCATACCAACGCTCCAGCTGAATGGACACTGTCTCAAAGAATTGCTGCGTCACCTTGCAACCACATAAAAGCACAGGTGGAAATAAGCATCAGATTGCAATTTTGGCAGTTAAAGTATTGTTTTTCCTAGAGCAATGCAAAAGTAGGTATTCTTATACAGTAAACTTATATGAATAGTGTATGAGTATATGATAGTATTTTAGACAAATAGAGGTGGACCACTGAGACTTCCATTGCTTCAAAAGGTTTCAATTTGCTAGGAGCATAAAGATCGGACTCTGTAGTCATTGAAGAAGGTCACGTGGGCTGATGAGTCCAGGTTTACCATGTTTAAGAGTGATGAAGAGAGATATGAAGTGATCCACCCATCATGTCTAGTGCCTACCGTCCAAGCCCATTGAGAATCTTTGGGATCTGCTAGAGAAGGCTGTGCGCTGTGGTCCAACTCTAAAGGCAAAATCTTCAAGGAAACTTTATGCAACACTAGATGGGAAAAAATTGTGACATTGCAGAAGCAGGTTTTTTTTTTTTTTAATTTAATATAATTTATATTCATTAATTTATGTATGTACTGTATATACAATGGTACCTGAAGATATGAAATTAATTCGTTCTGAAGTGGTTTTGGTATCAACTTTTTTTTTCGCATATTGAATTTTACATATAAATCTAACTAATTCTTTCCAAGCTCTACTAAAACACATTAAATTTGCTGTCACGTCTTTGTAATTCTTTGTCACCTCCAAGTGGCACCATGGTGTAAATAGCTTGTAAGTTCCAGCTCATTTCACATGACTACTCAAGCTCATAGCAAACAGGGAGTGCTAAAAGACGCAAGAACTTCGGCAGCCATTGCTTGCTATTTTATCTCGCTGTTTGTGCCTCGATAAAGCATCGCTTATCAGTTATATTCTTCTGTTTCATATACATGAGCATTGTGCTGTCATGAGCCTGGCCAATTTCCACTAAAGGCCGAGTTATGCTTCTGCGGCAGACCAGCGCCGTCAAGGCAGACCTGATTTAAGACCCTCCGCCGTGCGCGTCAACAAAATCTTGACTTGTGCGATGTCAACGCGTGATGACGTGGCGCAAATGATTGGTCCTCTCAGACTGTTGTTTCCGGTTCAGCACGAAATCACCGCCAGTTTCATACATTGTTGTGCTACACGCAAAAATGGACCAAGCTGACGGGAGTATCATCAAAGAGCAAGTGCAACAACTTCTACATGTCATGTTTATGTGCCTTCTCAGTTCTTTTCTTTCCTTTCCAGCACATTATGCAGCTGGATGGGCGGGGCTGTGCTGCACACCTGTGGCACATTTGGAGCGCTCATTATTTAAGGACTCCTGTCACCGTCTGAGAGTGTCGGACTATTGCATTTGCTTGTTACCTGCTTTGCTTACCGCTGTGTGCTCATCGTCACCCTTGGTGCTTCCCGACATTCTTCGATCGTGTTCTGGTTTGATCTCATTTACCTTTGTGTTTTATTGGGATTTTGTAATTATAATTTTGTACTGTTATATTCACGCCATTTTGGCGTGCTCTCTCAGTTGTATTTTCTGACCCGCGTTTTCTAGCGTGCTCTCTGTTGTATTTTCTTACCCGCGTTACTTAGCGTGCTCTCTCAGTTGTATTTTCTTACTCGCGTTACTTTGGCGTGCTCCCTTTGTTCTCGTTTTTTGTAATAAATACTTCTAATTTCAAAGTCTGTGTTTGGATCCATATTGTAACATAAGAGAATAGTCCGACCATGGATCCCACAGATTCTGAAAGTACTCGTCGTGTAATCGCCTGTCACGGTCACGTGATCAGCCAGCACGAACAGTCACTGCGTGAACTAGCAAACGCGATCGGCTCGCTAATTACACGAGTAGAAAAGATGACGTCACCTTCACAGTCTTGTGGCATAGTTGACGCTGCGGTGGCGCCCGATCAGCTCCCTCCCTCTTCGATGGGTCCGCCGGCGTCCTTTCGGGAGCCGGTGTTGCCACACCCCCATCGATATGAGGGAGAACCCGGTGCTTGCCGACAATTTTTGCACCAGTGCTCCCTTGTTTTTGACCAACAGCCATACACATTTGCGAGTGATAGCTCCCGTGTAGCATATGCCATGAGTCTCCTCGCCGGTAA
Source organism: Corythoichthys intestinalis (assembly GCF_030265065.1). NCBI lineage: Eukaryota > Metazoa > Chordata > Actinopteri > Syngnathiformes > Syngnathidae > Corythoichthys > Corythoichthys intestinalis. The sequence goes on along the minus strand of NC_080409.1, from coordinate 4,551,406 downwards.
AGCTGCTACGTGGGCCATGGCGGTAAGCAACTCTACACCCACGATCCGTCAGTCATACGAGACTTTTAAGACTGAGTTTATGAGGGTTTTTGACCATCCGGTTAAAGGCAAGGAGGCAGGCAGCCGCCTGCTGGATTTTTTTCAAGGCGATCTGTCTGTGGCGGACTACTCCATTCAGTTCCGCATTTTGGCCGCGGAGTGCGGTTATGGCGAAACGGCTCTGTGTGGTATTTTTCGGCGGGGGCTGTCGCCTGCTGTCAAAGATGAGTTGGCGGCCCGGGATGATTCATCGGGTCTGGAGGACCTGATTTCTCTGTCCGTGCTTTTGGACAATCGTCTGAAGGAGCGCGAGAGGGAACGAGCCATGGAGACTCGGGGACGTCGTTGGCCTTCGCCGCGGGGCGGCCCGACAGCGGACCGTGCAGATGGCTTCGTCGAGCCGTCATTTGTCTCCACGCCGACGCGGGGTCCAGGCTCGACAGGAGTGGAGCCTATGCGACTCGGTGGCGGTCGTCTTTCTGCAGCGGAGCGACGGAGACGGATGACAACGGGTTTGTGTCTGTACTGCGGCTTGCCGGGGCACCATGTCGCCGCCTGTGACGCGATCCCTTCAGGTCGCCTCGGATCTTCGGCCGCTGGGGCTCCCCTCGCCCGAGGGGGAACGAGATTCAGGCATGACCGCAGTCCATCGAACGAGTTGCCTCGCGACAAATTAAATGAACCAATACACCCTCGAGGTGATTTGAGACTGCAACTGCCGGGAGAGGTGTCATATAGTGGGATTAATTTTAGGTTTACTGCTTTAGTTGATTCGGGGGCGGATGACTGCTTTATAGACCGAAGTGTTGTTGACGCTCTTAAATGTCCGTTGATAAAACTAGCTCGGCCTAAAAAGGTTTTAGATCTCGATGGGCGACCCCTGGCGGACGTGAGATTTATTACGCCTCCGCTCAAAACAAAGCTTTCCGGTAATCATTTTGAGATCCGTAGTTTTTTAGTGATGCCGTGCAAGTCGGCTCCAGTTGTACTTGGGCTCCCCTGGTTAAAAGTGCATAACCCTAATATTGATTGGGCCAAGACACAAGTAGTGACGTGGAGCTCATTTTGTTATGCGCACTGCTTACGTTCTGCATGTTTACTTCCTGGTCAAACGCAGGCGGCCATCGAGCCGGTCAATTTGGAGAATGTTCCGGCCGAATATCATGACCTCCAGCACGTTTTTAGCGAAGAGCGTGCCAAGACCCTGCCACCGCACCGTCCGTACGACTGTGCAATTGAATTATTGCCTAATGCCGCGTTGCCTAGCTCTAGATTATACCAGGTCTCTAAACCGGAACAAGAGGCAATGAGGGAATACATCTCCTCTTCCTTGGCTGCTGGCCTTATTCGCCCGTCATCTTCTCCTTTGGGGGCGGGGTTTTTCTTCGTCGGCAAAAAAGATGGGGGTCTTAGGCCGTGTATCGACTATCGGGGTCTCAACGAGATCACTATCAAAAATAAATATCCGCTGCCGTTGTTGGATTCGGCTTTTGCTCCGTTGAAATCAGCCACAGTATTCACCAAATTAGACTTGCGCAGCGCTTACCACTTAGTCAGGATTCGTGAGGGAGACGAGTGGAAAACCGCTTTCAAAACCCCGCTCGGGCATTTCGAGTACCTGGTCATGCCTTTCGGCCTAACTAACGCACCTGCTGTTTTTCAGAGCCTCATAAATGATATATTGCGTGACATGCTAAATGTGTTCTGTTTTGTTTATTTAGATGACATTCTGATATTTTCTAGAAGCCTGCAGGAACATCACCAACATGTCCGCATGGTTCTGCAAAGACTACTAGAAAATAAACTGTTTGTCAAAGCTGAAAAGTGTGAGTTCCACCAAGGGTCAATCCAGTTTCTTGGTTTTATTGTGGAAAAAGGGCAGCTACGACCTGACCCAGCTAAAATTAAGGCAGTAGCAGAATGGCCGACTCCCACTTCACGTAAGCAATTACAAAGATTCCTTGGGTTTGCCAATTTTTATAGGCGTTTTATCCAAAATTATAGTATGAGGGCTGAGCCCCTGACCAGGCTGACCTCTAACAAACGCCCCTTTGTGTGGTCTCCAGTGGCAGAGGCCGCATTCGTAAGTCTTAAACGGTCATTCACGAGCTCGCCCGTCCTTGTCCATGCTGACCCAGATCTTCCTTTTGTGGTCGAGGTTGACGCGTCGAGTTCCGGAGTGGGGGCAATCCTGTCCCAGAGGTCTTCAGTCGACCAGAAACTGCACCCCTGTGCCTTCTACTCCCGCCGCCTCACCCCTGCCGAGGCGAATTACGATGTGGGCAACAGGGAGCTGCTCGCTATAGTCCAGGCTTTGCAGGAATGGAGGCACTGGTTGGAGGGCACAGAGGTACCGTTCCAAATACTTACCGACCACAAGAACCTGCAATACCTTCGGGCCGCCAAGCGTCTCAACTCACGCCAGGCCCGTTGGGCATTACTCCTGACGCGATTCAACTACGTGATCACTTACCGTCCAGGTTCAAGAAACGGGAAGCCCGATGCACTTTCAAGGCTTCATGAGCCAGCGGGGGAGGAGCCTTCGGAGGAGCCTGTTGTTCCTGGAAACCTGATAGTCGGCGCGCTACGCTGGGAGGTCGAACGGCTTGTGGAAGAGGCCCTGCAAGGCGTTAAGGTGCCTGGAGGCTGTCCTGCTGGCAGGCTATTTGTTCCGGTTGCTCAGCGTGCAGCAGTGCTGAAGTGGAGTCACACTTCAAAGTTCGCCTGCCACCCGGGTGTGTCCCGCACATTCTTCCTACTTTCCCAAAAATTTTGGTGGCCAGGTATGAGAAAGGACGTCATGGACTATGTTTCTGCTTGCTCCGTCTGCGCTCGGGGCAAGGCAGTCCACCGTGCTCCAGCAGGACTCTTGCGTCCCTTGCCTGTTCCATCTCGCCCTTGGTCCCATGTTGCACTTGACTTCATCACTGGCCTTCCACGCTCCAGGGGTCATTCCGTCATCTTGACAGTGGTGGACAGATTCTCCAAGATGGTACACTTCGTCGCTCTCCCAAAGTTGCCTTCGGCTCTGGAAACCGCTGACTTGCTGGTAACGCACGTGTTTCGGACTCATGGCATCCCGTGTGACCTCGTCTCCGACAGGGGCCCCCAGTTTGTCTCCCGGGTTTGGGCAGCGTTCTGCAAAGCCTTGGGGGCCACGTCAAGTTTGTCTTCTGGTTACCACCCACAGTCCAACGGGCAGACTGAACGGGTCAACCAGGAGCTGGAGGCCGCCCTCCGTTGCGTCTGTCACCTGCACCCAGCTTCCTGGTCTTCACACCTCCCTTGGGTGGAGTACGCTCACAACACCCTCGTTTGCTCAGCCACCGGGAGGTCACCTTTCATGACCGCATATGGGTTCCAGCCGCCGCTATTCCCGTCTCAGGAGGCCGAGGTCGTTGTGCCATCTGTCCAGGTGCACCTGCGGAGAGCCCATAGGGTCTGGAGAGACACTAGGGCGGCACTTGTCCGCACGGCAGCCCGCAACCGTCTGATTGCTGATCGCCATAGGAGACCCGCTCCAGCTTATCGTCCGGGCCAGATGGTCTGGCTGTCGGCGCGGGATTTACGCCTTGCTGGGACTTCTAAGAAGCTAGGCCCTAGATTCGTGGGCCCTTTCGCGGTGGACTCTGTGGTGAACCCTGTCGCAGTCAGGCTGAAGCTTCCCAGCTCGATGAAGATTCACCCCGTTTTCCACGTCTCGCTGCTCAAGCCTGTCTCCACCTGTCCTCTGAACCCTCCGCCAGTGCCTCCTCCTGCTCCTCGCATAGTCGACGGTGGACCAGTGTACACGGTGCGTGTCATTCTCGATTCCAGGAAGAGGGGTAGGGGGGTGCAGTACCTGGTCGACTGGGAAGGTTATGGCCCTGAGGAACGTTCCTGGGTACCCCGCTCCTGGATTCTCGACCCGTCACTTCTGCGGGATTTCCACTCCCTCCATCCGTTGAAACCAGGTGGTCCGCCAGGGGGCGTCCGTTGAGGGGGGGGTTCTGTCATGTTTATGTGCCTTCTCAGTTCTTTTCTTTCCTTTCCAGCACATTATGCAGCTGGATGGGCGGGGCTGTGCTGCACACCTGTGGCACATTTGGAGCGCTCATTATTTAAGGACTCCTGTCACCGTCTGAGAGTGTCGGACTATTGCATTTGCTTGTTACCTGCTTTGCTTACCGCTGTGTGCTCATCGTCACCCTTGGTGCTTCCCGACATTCTTCGATCGTGTTCTGGTTTGATCTCATTTACCTTTGTGTTTTATTGGGATTTTGTAATTATAATTTTGTACTGTTATATTCACGCCATTTTGGCGTGCTCTCTCAGTTGTATTTTCTGACCCGCGTTTTCTAGCGTGCTCTCTGTTGTATTTTCTTACCCGCGTTACTTAGCGTGCTCTCTCAGTTGTATTTTCTTACTCGCGTTACTTTGGCGTGCTCCCTTTGTTCTCGTTTTTTGTAATAAATACTTCTAATTTCAAAGTCTGTGTTTGGATCCATATTGTAACATAAGACTACAATGTCTCGTCAAGACATTATAAAGATTGCCAAATGGCAAAGTCAGCGATTGGATAAAAAAATGAAAGAACCACCGTGTATTTGTGTGTTCGGAAGCAAATGGCCATCCGAGGTGGTGACACAGTCGGCCAAAAACTGCCAGCTTATTTTAACTTTAAAGCAGAAATGTCAAGTAATTTCATAACATGCCAAATAGGGTCACAATTAAAGTAATTAAACATTGTCCAACAAATAAAGCATGAAAAAATAATTTATATGTTGTATATTTGACAAAAAAATCGTGTTTCCGAAGTTCGAGCCTGAAAGGGGACGAACCCGGAAGTGGTACGTCACACCGGGAACAGCGATGGCAGCTCCATACATACGGCCACCATACAAAGCCCTTCAAACAAACAAAACAAAACAGCGATATAAGCGATAGATCGAGCGCAAGGGAGGAGATCCAAGTTTTTTAAGAGTTGGAGGAAGAAGAGGAGGTTGGAATTTTATGTTGGACCTAAAATGTACTAGCCAGACGCTAATCAGGATGCAAACAATGTGCCTAGACTACCTGACATGGAATGGATACAAGACCCATCGAGATGACAAGATTGGTAAAGATATAGGCTGTTATTATTTTCATGATTTGAAGATGCAGGCATTTGCACATAATTTTATGTTTTTGTCTATCTGATGACATTGTTAAAAAAAATAATAATCAGACTTCATGTTCATTTTGGCAGATCCAGTAGCTCTCGTGCATATAAAATAATAATATAAAAACGTTGGGGGGAAAGAAGGAGATGAGTCATTGATTGCTTTCTCCACTTTATTGTGGCAACAATAAGAAAACAAAATAATAGCGGACTGCCGCCACATTCGACCGCAAAGTTTTGCTTCTCTCTGATCTCCTCGCCTCCTACTACTCCAGCGTCTCTTAAACGGATCGTGCATAGTGTCTTGTTATGAGCTTTTTGTTTACAAATGTATCGAACACACGACATGCTGACAAATTTGTTTCTTTATTAACACATAGAGCTAACAGTACAACACAGCTCGGGGCTCTTGGGAGGAAGTGGCGTCTAATGGCGTGAGGAAATGTAGTTTTTTCACACAAGCGAACAGATTACAAAGCACCACTTCAGTGTTGTCCCAAGACTACATTTCCCATGATTCACTGCGTGACCTGCGCGCTCGCTGATTCGCTGCCAGACATTAAAAGCAACACGCAGTTGTTGTCACCTGTCAGCAGCTCTTGTACGTAAAACACAAACTAGAAGGCTATCAAGCGATCACCGTGAAAGAAATGCCGAACCGTACAAATGCAATGCAATGCTTGAAGCATGAAGGTGGAAATACATAATACAAATACAAATAAATGTGCACAAACTCACCTGCGGTGTGTGTCTCTTACTGCAATGTGACCGTGAATTACTGCGACGCCGACCCGCTTATATGCACATCCACACCCCTTTCCCGATTGACAGTGGTTTAACCCTTTCGGACAAGATCGTAGATGACGCACAATTTAAACACGCTTAACCTAGCCAACGCAAAACAACTATGATCGGGGATTGCCACGAGTAACTTTCGGCTAACGTCGCTAGCTTATACTGTTCATTCCAGAACAGCTGGCAGCTCTGCTTTGACAAAGTCATCAGTCATCTATCCAAAAATCACACTTACTTTTTGGCAAATCCTTGATCATAAGCAGACCGGTTAAGGAACCAGGCATCTTCGAAGTGTTTGCAGCAGAGAACACTACTCGATGATGGCGATAAATTCATTCACTTCGTGCGAACGAAAGATGTCCATTTACATGCCCCGCTATCCTTTGGCCACTCATACAACTTTTCGTTTGAGTGAGAACTAAAAATCGCCACACACCGCCGTGGCATCTTACCGAGATGCAATGCAACAAACAATACTGTTCTATGGCGGACTTCCCTCGCACTTCCCGGTGTGACGTAATTTCCGAAGATTTCCGAAGATTGCCGAAGAAAAGCATTTTCGTTGTCAAGGGCGTTGCTATGGGGTAAACAAAGAATCTGGAAGGGTTGCGTTAAAAAAAAGAAATAATTATTAAATAATTAAAGTTGTTGCCATAGATGCATCTGATACCGGGAGGTCAAGGAATGCCTCAGCAGATGCAACGAAGGAGGTGCAGCGATAGTTTACTGATCCAACCCTGGGAAGAGCCGAAAACCCACTTATTTACTGACAAAATCATCAGAATGTGTACCCTCACTTAAATTCCATTCAGCAAAACATTATTTATGCAGACCATCATCATCTGTTTCCTGTGAGATAGTATTTTCTAAATGTGGAGAAGTTTTAAGCAAAAAATAAATCGACTCAATCCAAAAACTCTGCAGATAATTATGTACCTCAATAAAAATCTTTGAATGGTGCCCATCCCACATAATGACCATAGTTACACAAGCACACTGCAAATCCCCCCCACAAAACATATTCATAGCTTATTATTTGTAAAAAGTAATTCTCTTAAAATATTTGCCTACACCATATTTGAACAAATATTTACTCCAGCCCCCCTTGAACATTTCCTCAGGATGCTGGCCACCTCTACTAAAATTGGCTACATCCTTAGTCAAACGGATTACTCAATTCTGCCCCTGAAATGGAATTAATCATCAATACAGTGTAATGAGAATTTGGTACAGTATTTCATGTTTTCGAAAAATAAATAAATAAATAAATAAAACCCTAAATAAAGTGACTTGTGCTATTTCGTCATCCTCTTACAATAATCGCCTATCAAAATCAGCTTTCCTGTGTGCATCACACTTTTACCAGGAGATGACACTGGTATTGAAGTTTCATGAACTGAACCTATTTTCGAATCAATTGGCCAAGTGGTTCGGAACTTCACATGAAGCTTCATTGGCCATCACTAGTGATATTGCAACACATTCAACCTGCTTCCACTCCATCTATCATGAAGTTCATTTCCCAATAACACCTAATTTCCACCACCTACAACCTGATAACAGCTGTTCATTTAAGGCACAACCTCCAAACATTCATTGTCAGAGCGTCAGCGACTCGGCGCACACCTGCATGTCGACTGTCCATGACCGCTTGACCCGCTATGCCCTTCCTCCTCGTCCCAATGACGCCAGTCTCCAAACCTGATCACCTTGCTCAGTCTGACCACACCATTCCTCCGAGTCCTGAGCATTTTCATTGTCCGCCAACATCGATAAAACCCTGTGTTCGCAATACGCATCTGGTTCCCCTGTCTCGCACCTGATATGTGTAGCACATTGTGGTATGTATATTTTGTTTGTTTACATTTATAATCAAACGTATTTACATTATTGCAATGCTGCGAGTGGGATATATGATTGATATATGTATAACTAGAGATGCACGATAATTATCGGTTCGATAATTATCAGTCCAATAATAGAAATTATGACGTCATACCAATAACTCCAATAACATTATATATTATCGGGCCTATTAACTCATTTGCTCCCAAAAACGTATAAACACGTTCTATTTTTAATTGGTTCAGTGTCCCAAAGACGTATTTATACGTCTTTTACTTTTTTTTTTTTTTTTTTTTAAAAGACATCTCTGGGTTCTGATTCAATTTAGCTCCAAAGCACAAAGCTGAAAATCCATTTTATAGCAATAAAACTGGCCACTGGAGGGCAGTAGCGCATATGGTAAGACCTGCAACCCGATTCAACGGCAACAAACGGCCAAGCCGCACGGCCAAGCCGTATACACACATACTGTATATATATACAGTGCTGCTCAAAAGTTTGTGAACCCCCTCAACATTTTGGAATTTTCTATTATTTCAACCTGATTTCCTAATCAATCAATTCAGTAGTTTTTTGTTTTGTTTTTTTAACAGTTGTGTTGTCGAGACTAAATTAAAAAGAGTTTTCATCAACTGATGTAGGTGCAAAATTGAACTGTTTGGTCACAACCAAAACCGCCATGTCTGGCGAAAAGTCAACACTGCATACCACCAAAAGAACCTTCTCCCAACAGTGAAGCATGGAGGTGGGAATGTCAAGATCTGGGCTTGCTTTTCATCCTCAGGACCTGGACAACTCCACATAGTCCAGGGAATCATGAATTCTGAGGAATATTGTCAAATCCTAGAACATAACCTGACGCCATCTGTTTTGAAGTTAAAGCTTGGCAGAAGGTGGATCATGCAACATGATAATGATCCAAAGCATTCCAGCAATACAACCAAGGAATGGCTGAAAAAGAAGAAGATTCGTGTTCTGGACTGGCCCAGTCAAAGTCCTGACCTAAATCCCATTGAAATGCTGTGGCGGGACCTGAAGCGAGCAGTTCATGCCAGACGCCCATCAAACCTCTCTCAACTGACTGCGTTCTGCAAGGAAGAATGGGCAAAAATCCCCCAAAGTAGATGTGAGAGGCTGATTAGTCACTACAGAAACCGTTTGGTTGAGGTAATCTCTGCAAAAGGAGGCGCAATATCCTATTAACTGAAGGGGTTCACATACTTTAGCACACATGATATCTGAGTTTTTCTTAAATCAACCACTTTTGTTAAATAAAGAATGACAATATAACTATTTCTTTTGTTTCAGTCCATTATTTGGAATGTCAGTATTGTGGATTTGGGTATAACTTAACATTTAATAAGGTTATTTTAGTTTTTTTTACAAAAAATCTGACCATCGCTGTGGGGTTCACAAACTTTCGAGCAGCACTGTATATATATATATATATATATATATATATATATATATATATATATATATATATATTAGGGCTGTCAAACGAATATAATTTTTTATCGAGTTAATTACAGCTTAAAAATTAATTAATCGTAATTAATTGCAATTCAAACCATCTATAAAATATGCCATATTTTTCTGTAAATTATATATATATTCTGTAAAATAAATTGTTGGAATGGAACGATAAGACACAAGATGGATATATACAGTTGGCAGTGTATCAAATACTTGTTCTCCCCACTGTACATTCAACATACGGTACATAAGGACTTTAGTGGGCATTTCACTCTACTGTCATTTAAATCTGTCTATGCTGTCCTCACTCCGAAGTGTCTACTTTTTCCAAAGCTAGACAGCTAGTGAACGACGCCTTAATAATCAGACTTCTCCCTTTTTCATCTGATTTATTAATAAAATAGCCTCAAACCATTGTCCTCTTTAGACCGTCGTAAAACTACAACAACAAAAAGTACACAAGCATTGCATTAGCAACAACGTTAGCTTAGCACGCTATACAGGTTCACTAAACATAAACAAAAAAGTCTCATACAAAAAATAGAACATTTCGCTTACTAACATAATATGCACATTCTTTACAACAACCATACTTACGGACAAATCTTGTCCAAGGATCATATAAGCACAACATTACAACGTAGGCGTCAGCCCAAGACGTCGTGCAGCCATATTGAACTGGCAAGAAAAAAAATAAACCATGTCGCAAAGTGACCACAAGAGTTCGCTGTTAGACAGCACAAAAAGCCTGCTGTAAAACTTACCAAAAGGCAGAATACTGTCTGAGCGGGACGTGTGCGTTAAATATTTTAACGTGATTAATTTAAAAAATTAATTACCACGCGTTAACGCGATAATTTTGACAGCCCAAATATATATATATATATATATATATATATATATATATATATATATGTATATATATATATAATTTGATCTTCAATTATAAATTGCCAGCGTAACGATAAACTTTTATTTTTGTGAGGAAAGGTATTTGTTTTTTCAGACCAAACGATTTTAGTATACAGTATATTGTTATTTTGATGATAAAATGTGCCTGAAATGAATCACCTCCATTGCATGCAGATGGTTTCTTTCTTGAAATAATGTGGCCTCGGACTGAGGGTCGACAAAGGACTCCAGAGTTCTGGTGTCATCAACTTGGATCTGGCTTGGGATTTGATTGCTTCCACTTTTGCAGGTCAAAATTCTCTACAAACAAGCAGATTTGAAATCCGTGACGATGTGACACCATATTGTGTCTTACTATGCAAGTTTCTGCCCACTTCATGGTTCCAACGCAACCACTCATTTCAGGAGTGTTGAGGAGGAAAGGCGTCTCTGTATTCATGATAGTCAAGGCTGCTTACGTCAGCCCAACTCAGGCAAGTTTATAGTTGGCTTCAACTTGTTTGGGCGGAATCATTACACATTTCAGAAGTGGTATTTTATTATAGTCAGCCTGAGAGGAAACATTTGTATATTTTTTTTTCTAAGCACAAAAAAAAGAAAGACACAAAGATTCTCGAATTGTGACTACAAAATTCTAGAGAAACATCACTCGTCCAAAAAGCAAGAGTGCCCTCTATATGTCCTTCCATGAAGTTAAAATGAACATATCTCTGATTTTCCGTGATCTATTGGTACCAAATAAAAGAAGGGAGAGATGTTGAAATCCATGCTTTCCAGTAATGTTGAAAGCTATAACGTGAAATAGTTTATGCTTTTCAGCGCTTCAAAGACGCCATGTAATTGAACAGGCTGGCGTGATCATACTGTAGGTTTTTCGACTGCAAGCTTGTGTGTTGTCATGTGACTGTATTGTTACGTCTGATTGATATAATGTGTTATAATGAGTTTGTGATGATTGTTGACATGTCTCACTGGTAGAGCCACTGTGGGCATCACTGGCAAAAATAAAGAAAATGCAGAATAAAAAAGAGGAACAATGTACTGTATTTTGGTCACTCTAGTCAAAGAGTAGCGTTTCTTCACTTAAGTAAAAGTAAAGAGTATGGTATAATGGAAAAATACAATGGAGTAAATGTAACCACTACCGACCTCTGGTTACACCCACAGGATTGACAGTAAACAGTGTGTGCTTTTCCTCATAATACTGAGTAGAAATGCATTCATTTGTTTTCCACACACAATGTAGGTTGCCATGGCTGCCTGACTGGCACCCTATCGGCTTGTTTGATGATCGAGCAAAATTAATTGGAATTGGGGTTGTATAAATATTTGCCACCAACTCGCCAATGGCCAAGGTCAAATGTTACATATTTAAATTAACATATTACTGATTGGACATATGGGTATTTTCAATGCAAATTGTCTGGCAAACCTGATTAAATGACATAAAACAAAAATAATGCAAACAAAAGCCAACCGTCACCTTCAACGGGTCCTGGTCATTCATGTCGCACTGGTTGCTGCTACTGTTTGAGAAGCTCTGGTCACACATAGCCACAGCTATGTTCCCATCACGCACTCTTGGAGTTTGGCAGCAGAAGTTGTTAGAATCCAAAAGGAATCCAAAACCATGGCAGTTACACAATGAGGAAAGGGCTTTATGCTGGTTGTCACCTGACCGGAGAAAGGAAAACATACATAAAAACAACATTTACAAGTGTCATAAGAGACCCATGATTATTTTCAAGAATACTTCTTGATAAATCATTGACTATATGACTATATCAGCAATTCAGTTAAATATATCAAAGAGCTGACATCCACAGCAATATTTGAGAGGTGCAAATAACAATAAAAATAATCAAGGCACAGAAAGTGTGGGATAATTATTTAAACAAAAGAAGCCAGGTTCCTGCAACCCTTGTGACAATAAGTGGGGAAAAAAGTGAAGTGCCCTCCACCATACTGGCAGGGGTTAAAGTGGGCCAGAACAGTCGGGAGCGCAGTTCCGGTATAAGATTCAGGGCCAGAACGCAGTTCCGGTACAAGATTCAGGGCTGGACTGCTTTACCGGTACACGGTGCTTTAAATCCGAAAATATTACAGCAACTGCCAAAACGCTATGTAGTAAAAAAAAAAAAATGCTAAGCTGCCACACATGCATTTCATCTCCAAGAAGAAAACAATCTACCAACATCAGATTTACATAAAAAAATGTTAACAACAAGCATAATAAAGTGCTTCTGTAGCGTAATCCGTTTCCACCGATATTTATTATTTATTTTATTCCACAGACGGCATGGAGGTTTCCCCAGCTTCTGCAGTTATCCAAGTCTGACGATGATGAGTCACATCAATGTGCGAATGCACGCAGCAAAGCAAAACGCCTGGACTCATTTATCCGTTTAATTGGCTGACATGTGATCAGCAGAGATAGTTAGCTCTGATTGGTTCAAATATGCATGGTTTCTGGAACAGCAAAAAAAAAAAAAAAAAAAGTTTGTTGAATTGATGCGACAAAAAAGGGCAAAGCAACAGAACATGGATCAAATCTTTAAGAGCAAGGAAAGAGTTTAGGAGGCTGATTTATCATATTTAGTTTTATTTGCTCTGATGGGGAGGTGCAGAACATCTTAGATGTCAGTGTGCACTTTGGACTTATATTCATTTATGTTAGGCTACTTATTCATTTCCTTATGATTTAAAAAAAGTCGATGTTTACGAGATCTTCAAATTATATTCCATTTCACTCTGCATAATATCTTTAATCTTTATTATTTACAAAAAAGTAAGTTTACATTAACTTCAATTTTAATATACATCCTATGTTTTTAAGTAGTTAAAATTGAGATTTAGCATTTAGTAGGTGAGGAAATGAGGGAAAATAAAAATTAGGAGATGGAGGTTGGGGTTACTGCTGTTTTTGTTAATTTTTACTTTGCGAATCATTGAAAAAATACAATTTTGAATGAAAATCAGTTTTTGTATGTGCTATTGAAATAACTGTGCCAAAACATTTTTATTTGCATTTCAGTAGTTTTAGGAGGTTTGACCCCCCTCCCCAAAAAAATGAAAATAAAAAAATAAATAACAAAATTTCTGGCTCAGTGGCGACCATCAAGTCGGGGAGTTCCGGCAAGAAATTCTAGCCACTTTCACCCCTGCATACTGGGTGCCCTCTCTTGGCCCGGGGATGGGAGGGAGTTCCTCTGAGCCTGCCTCCTCCTCCTACTTGCACTTTTATGGACTTCGGGCTGTCACCCTGCTCTTCACTTATAAAGTTGCCTGCCCCGCAGCTCCTTTAATGTATCGATTATACTCCACAGGGGAGCTACAATGAGAGGCGAGAAAGCTGATGGTGGACAAGCACTCCCCCGTTGGTCTCATGCTGATCCCTGGCCGGCCTCTCCTATTTTAAAACATACACTGCACTACACCCCCCAAACGATTCCATCACAGTCCTGGGTAAAGGCTTTCAGTTAGGAACCTGGCAGTAGTCCTGTCTATTTCTTGCCCCAATCTTCCTCTTGCCCTCTCTCGGGGTGTGCTTCTTGGGACTCCGCAACGGTCGCCGTGCTGTTAGTGCCATTGGGGAAGCGCTCTCTCCAGTTGTGGGTCCTCCCCTGCCCCGGACCTTTAAGTCCGTGGGGGTTTTGCTGGGGTCCCGGTCGGGTGGAGGGCGCCAACGGTGGCACGCGGTGTGGATCGGAATGTGATGGGGAGGTGGTTGCGCGTCTCTTCATTCTATTGCCAAAGGTTGGTTGGGGGCAAGTTGGATGGGCTGGGGTACCGCTCTGAGTCCTGGGGTGCTGGTGGTGTGGCGCTAGGAGTGCAGGCGGATAGGCGTGTCGTGTCCAATCCCCCCTCGGTTGGCGGGGTCGGTGCCATGCCTACCTAATGGATCCTGCCCAACATTTTCAATTTCTGCCTGTCTAACACACACCACAATGGGTACACACGACTCGCTGCAACCAGTGCAATGTTCAGGTAAATTTGTCGATGCCAGAATTAGAGATCACATACTCTTTTATTATCCCAGGAGATTTGTCTTGATATTGGGTTCACTTATTGCACTTTACTGAAACTGCCCGTGTACTTACCTTGCCCTGTCATCTTTCAATCTGACCTGTCCCCCTTTGTCTTTTCCTCCCGTTGCAGAGTGTCTCCCTCCCCGTATGGTGTCCTCTGACAAGAATAGTCATATTGCGATAGCTACACTACTTACATTAGGTAGCATGTGTGATTAATCATGTTTCATCTTTCTTTCTGTCCAACTGCATTTTTTTTTAAATAAATAAAAAGCCAGGATCATAGTCTTGTTTTAGAATGGTGGAAAATAAACCTAATGGGTTAATTTTCATTCCGTCTAATCAGTAGATAAGTATGTAATCAAGCTCCCCTGTATTTGAACCATTTGTCCTGTGAATAATTATACAGTGATAGTGGTTTTGTATTTGTAATTGCCTTTTCAAAGCACACAGCAATATTCAGCCAGCTGTTAAATGAATGGAAGGCAAAAATAATCCTGCTCTGGCAATGTCCCTATGGGCCTGAGCAACACTACTGAGAAGTTTATCCCATTCACTACATCCCAAAACTTGAACCCCCCCCCCCCCCCCTCTTACCAGGTGACCCATTTTTCTTCATTTCAAAATATTTCTCACTCCGAGTCCACTCCTTTTTGTCTTCTATGAAGATAGATTTGGGTGGAAGAATGTTCACATAAGTAGCCACTGATGTGCTGCTATCTGCAGATACCATAGACAGCAAGGGAGTGGATTCCAGTCCAGGATCTGATGGCTCCGCAGGGGAGGCAGGAAGCAGATTGTAATGCAGGGATTCAACTGCTATTGGAATCTTGGTCGTCCTCCACCTCTTCAGATTATGATTCATTTCTTTCTGTTTGAGAGAAAGAATATGCATTTCACAATATTCAGTCATAAAACTGAATATTAACTGAACACATTCCTTGAGCTGCATTTAAAAACTTGACCTAAAATATTTTGCCTTACTGTAAGGTGTTAACTTCTACGTTAAAGCAAGAGTAACTTTTTCATTGTAATAACAATCAAACGTGTACTTGATAGAGACAATTTAAGAAAATACACAATCTGATTTGCTAATTATACCTGACTTGTATGTGAGCCAGTCTAACAAAATAAGGCTGAGTGATCCATTTGAAAAACTGGTTTTAAATACCGTAAGTCAAAAAGAGAACGATCTCAGCTTGCAATGTAACCAACCATTGCACTACGACATTTTATCTATAAGAAATTGCAATTTAAAGTTGGGTGGTCGGAACATGGTGAATTCCTGAAATTCGGAAAGTCGCAAAATGGCACTCATACTTTTACCTATTAAAACAAAAAAAAACATGTTAATGAAGCGAAAAGAAGCTTCAGTCATGAAATGGTGAATTCAATTTGATTTTTCAATCTTCCAATTAATTTTACAACCGCTAAATTCACCTTTAACTGCAAGAACCCAAGTGTACATACTTCAAGATCGGGAGAATGCAGTATTAAGTACAGGAGTATACTGCGAGTAATCGTTTTAGACCAGGTTTTGGATTGGATTGCCACCATTTTAAATGTTTCATTCAATTTCTTTCAACTGCTAGCCCTCTATGTAATGCTAGTAGAAACTGGTTGGTTTCGTGCAAAGTTGACTTGCACTTGCTATGAGGAAGCATAACAGGCCTACAGGTAGAATAAACTACCCAGAAAATAATAATTTAAAAAATATTTTATGACATAAAAATAGTATGTGATGCAAGGATGTGACAAAATGAGAATGTAGACATTAAAAAAGAAAAAAAGGGGAGCAGTGTGAGAAGAAATGACTTTCATTTTCCAACGGGAAAATCAACAGCAAAAGCCAATTATTTTTAATATATTTGAAATTTGAACAGGAATTCACTTAAATACTAGCTTGATAGCTATATCGGTTCTGGATTTAAAAAAAAAAAAAAAAAAACATCACTTAATTATTGAATTCCGAAGGGTTCGGTGAATGCACATGTGAAAAGTGTGGGGTTCATCTAGCAGGGTTAAGAACCGTTTTTCTATTGCATTTTAATGAACATAATGTGCAATTTTCTTTGGTATGTGTGCTTACAGTTAACCTCAACTGGACTGTAACAAACTATTTGAAAACCATCAACATTGGACTCTGCTTGAGGAATTGATCAAAATCTTATGCTCAATTAAAAATCTAATGGCCTATTACAGAGATAGACCCAGAATTTGTAAAGAACCAATAGGAATTGACCTGAAACTGCCCCAAATTCAACAGAAAGTGATTTGAAATTTTAAGGAAGCGACAGAAAGTAGCCCTAAAACCAATTGTAAGTTACCCAGAATTGCCCGAAAATCAATAGGAAATTACCTAAAATTAATAGGAAGTGAACTGGGAATTGCCCCCACATCAACAGAAAGTCACCCAAAAATCAAAAGTAAGTGACCCATAATAGCTCTTTACCGATATTAATTAAAATATACAGTACAACCCATTTGCATACATTAAAGCAAACCTGGTGTTTGCTCTTGTGGTCCATCTTACACAGCCTGCTGTCAAACTGTTCATGCATGGTCAGCATGTGCAGTCTCAGCTCCTTTTCTATGTCTTTCAGTCGCTCTTCTAGTTTTTTTATCTTGGGCCCACAAGGGCAGCCTTTGGCTGGTTCCTGGAGAACACATTTAAGAGTTAACAAAGCTCCGATCTGTAAATTCATCAGATACAGTATGTTACACATATTACAATAACCTATTTCACAGCTGCGTCATTCAACTGTTTTGTTTTCTTTAAAACCCTTTTGTTTTGAATGGGGGGGGGCACATTGCAACACTGCAGTGGCTCTTCAGGCCTCCATACGACCACTTCAACGTGGGTGCCGACGCACGTATTCCATCACATGACTGACGCAGAGGGTCCCTCTCTGTCGCTTGACATGCATGGCGCAGAACATTGTAAACACGCATGACTGAGAATGATGCAGGTTATTGTATTGTTCCTTACGTGTGTGTACGACACGATTAAGAACCAACAGTCAGGATGATTGTAACTCGTCTTTATATACTATTGCCCCCTGCTTACTTCTGCCATTACCTAATATACAGTGCCTTGCAAAAGTATTCGGCCCCCTTGAATATTGCAACCTTTCGCCACATTTCAGGCTTCAAACATAAAGATATGAAATTTAATTTTTTTGTCAAGAATCAACAACAAGTGGGACACAATCGTGAAGTGGAACAACATTTATTGGATAATTTAAACTTTTTTAACAAATAAAAAACTGAAAAGTGGGGCGTGCAATATTATTTGGCCCCCTTGCGTTAATACTTTGTAGCGCCACCTTTTGCTCCAATTACAGCTGCAAGTCGCTTGGGGTATGTTTCTATCAGTTTTGCACATCGAGAGACTGACATTCTTGCCCATTCTTCCTTGCAAAACAGCTCGAGCTCAGTGAGGTTGGATGGAGAGTGTTTGTGAACAGCAGTCTTCAGCTCTTTCCACAGATTCTCGATTGGATTCAGGTCTGGACTTTGACTTGGCCATTCTAACACCTGGATACGTTTAGTTTTGAACCATTCCATTGTAGATTTGGCTTTATGTTTTGGATCATTGTCCTGTTGGAAGATTAATCTCCGTCCCAGTCTCAGGTCTTGTGCAGATACCAACAGGTTTTCTTCCAGAATGTTCCTGTATTTGGCTGCATCCATCTTCCCGTCAATTTTAACCATCTTCCCTGTCCCTGCTGAAGAAAAGCAGGCCCAAACCATGATGCTGCCACCACCATGTTTGACAGTGGGGATGGTGTGTTCAGGGTGATGAGCTGTGTTGCTTTTACGCCAAACATATCGTTTTGCATTGTGGCCAAAAAGTTCAATTTTGGTTTCATCTGACCAGAGCACCTTCTTCCACATGTTTGGTGTGTCTCCCAGGTGGCTTGTGGCAAACTTTAAACGAGACTTTTTATGGATATCTTTGAGAAATGGCTTTCTTCTTGCCACTCTTCCATAAAGGCCAGATTTGTGCAGTGTACGACTGATTGTTGTCCTATGGACAGACTCTCCCACCTCAGCTGTAGATCTTTGCAGTTCATCCAGAGTGATCATGGGCCTCTTGGCTGCATCTCTGATCAGTTTTTCCTTGTTTGAGAAGAAAGTTTGGAAGGACGGCCGGGTCTTGGTAGATTTGCAGTGGTCTGATGCTCCTTCCATTTCAATATGATGGCTTGCACAGTGCTCCTTGAGATGTTTGAAGCTTGGGAAATCTTTTTGTATCCAAATCCAGCTTTAAACTTCTCCACAACAGTATCTCGGACCTGCCTGGTGTGTTCCTTGGTTTTCATAATGATCTCTGCACTTTAAACAGAACCCTGAGACTATCACAGAGCAGGTGCATTTATACGGAGACTTGATTACACACAGGTGGATTCTATTTATCATCATCGGTCATTTAGGACAACATTGGATCATTCACAGATCCTCACTGAACTTCTGGAGTGAGTTTGCTGCACTGAAAGTAAAGGGGCCGAATAATATTGCACGCCCCACTTTTCAGTTTTTTATTTGTTAAAAAATTTTAAATTATCCAATAAATGTTGTTCCACTTCACGATTGTGTCCCACTTGTTGTTGATTCTTGACAAAAAAATTAAATTTCATATCTTTATGTTTGAAGCATGAAATTTGGCGAAAGGTTGCAAGATTCAAGGGGGCCGAATACTTTTGCAAGGCACTGTACATGACTACACCCTGCCGCTTGCTGGTCATGTCCAAGCATTACAGTTATTATTAACCATTACATCTCCCCCTTTTAGCGGGCCTTTTAACTGTTTTAAGCAAACCGTTAACATAACATTTTCAAGCATTGGGGGTATGTTCTTGTTTTCATTTGCACAGTAACTTAAAATTTCACTGTTATCCTTTCAAATTTCTAAATTGAAACTTAAAGCTCCAGCATTTAAGGATATACCCTAATAAAGGAATAATACTTCACTATAGCCATCTTGTATTTTTGCATTGAACATTGTGCATACTATGAAACGTATCTAAAAATTACCTTTTTAAACATTTTAAACAATACTTAACCATGACATTTTTTTTTCTTCTGTGTCTTTTGTTCAAATGTCCAATCTTAGAGGAGGCCTAGATGGTCTCTCAGACCTAGTTGTTACAGTCTCACCTGGGTCTGGAGGTACTGGTACTTCCCTGAGGTGATAGTGGTTGCGTCGAAGCTGTCTTTCCTCTGCTCTCTCAACTTTGTACGAGCGAGGTGTGTGCTCCGGCCCCACTAGAGTTCTTCTGGTGTTTGTACGTCTGACCCACACCTGCTGCCCTGGTTGAAGGTGGCAGAGTTTGAGTCCGATGTCTCCGGTTGTACGCCTGTTGTTGTTGCAGCTTCATTGCAATGTCCTTCGTCCTAATTGTTTGAAGATCTGGCCACTGTGGTTGTAACTGTGTTGGAGACACTGGAACCAAAGTTCTGATCCTTCTGCCATTAGCAGCTGTGATGGAGAGAACCCATGGGCTAGTGGAGTGGCTCTGTAGGCTAACACAGCCTTGTGAAAGTCTCCCTCTTTCTCCAAGAGAGCCTTGACGGTCCTGACGCCCCGTTCTTCTTCCCCGTTGCTACGAGCGTAACGGGGACTGCAGAACTCCATTAATGAAAACTGGGGACCATTGTCATTGACTAACACTTCAGGGGAGTCGCGCCTTGCGAACACAGCTTTGAATCTGGCTATTGGCTGTTTTGCAGAGGGGCTGCGCAGCGTGCAAACTTCGATATAGCGAGAGAAGTAATCTATGTAGGACTATGTGGGAACTACGCAGTTCCCGTTCTGCCACTGGAAGAGATCTGCTGCGACTCTCTGCCAGGGCCTACCTGGGAGCTCTGTAGTGAGGAGGGGCTCCAGAGGTGCCTGAGCTTCTCGTGCACATGTTTCGCATCTTTCCATCATCTGCTTCACAGCGGACGTGATGCCGGGCCAGCAGCAGTTCATGCACGCCGCGTCGGTGTTAGGCCAGCCGTTTGCAATGTAATGGCTGAGGCGTATGCAGGTGTCATCTGTGTGTTGGGCACTTTTAATCTGGTCCAGCTTTGCAGGTGTAGCTGGCAAGCTTTCCAACATGCTGTCCAAGTAAACTTGACATCCTTTTTCAAGGTCATGCTCCACGTCAGTGCCTGGGGCTGGTAGAGGCGCTTTCGATAACATGTCAGCTGTTATCATGTTTTTGCCTGGGACATGGATAATATTAAAGTTGAATCTGAGCAGCCTAAGCTGAAACCTGATGATCCTTGGCGGCAGGTCATCAAGTGCTTTGGACTTCAGAAGTGTGAGGAGTGGCTTGTGGTCCGTTCTAATGGTAAAATCCCGACCATATAGGTATCCTCGCAGGCACTCGCATGCCCACGTTAACGCCAGTGCCTGTTTTTCAATTTGGGCATATCTTGATTCTGCTTTGGTGAGGCTTTGTGAAATGAAGACAACCGGTCTCCACTCACCGTCTGGCTGTTTTTGTGTCAAGATACCCCCTAGCCCATACGAGGAGGCATCTGTAGACACCATGGTTTCATGGTTTGGCCTGGATTGGGTTAACACAGTCTCAGACCCCAGTTCTCGCTTCATCTCTCTGAACGCTTTCTGCCTGGGTGACCCCCATGTCCAGCTGTTCTCCGTCTTCAGCAGGTCACGGATGGGCTTTGTGAGGTCAGCGGGCGGGGTAAAAATTTGCCAACAAAATTCACCATGCCCATGAAGCGGCGAACATCTGCCACATCTTTTGGTTCAGGCATGTCGAGGATCGACTTGATTTTGTCCGGGTCTGCTCTGATGCCCTGGGCATTGACGACTTGACCTAGGAAACGGATCTCAGTCAACCTCCTCGAAGATGACCTCCTCCTTAATCTTCTTGTCTCCCCTCTCTATGACTGCTGTCATTTGCCCCATGACCTTCAGCGGCTGGTTAGATAGCCTCAGAAGAGGCATGCATGCTGCTGTGTAATTGCCTTGTTTGTGTTCATCGTATTCAATTTCAGGAATGGCTGTCACAGAAGCACCAGTGTCCACTTGAAAACTTACTGACTCACCATTTACAGCATATGTCTCAGTCCATGTAGATGACTGTGGATGGTTCACAGCTCCCAAATGAGCTGCTGAGTCATCCTCCTCTATGGATTCTTATTTTTTTAGCAGATCTGCGTACTGCAGCAAAGTGTACCTTTTTAAAACATTTCCTGCACTCAACGTCTTTTGCTGGGCAGTCTATCCATGAATCTTTTGGGGTTTTTCCACATTTCCCACACTGTTTTGCCTTGGTGGCTATCTGTACGTACTTTTTCTCGCTTGGCTTCCTCCTGCAATGGGAGATTGCATGCACATGCCCCAATGCCTCGGCTGAGTGGAGAACCGCCTGTTGCTTTTTCATCTCTCTGTTCTGCCTCACTTGAGTTATTGCCATCTTTAAATCCAACTTGTCATTTAGCTGCATTTTTCATACAATTTAGCATCTCGTATGCCCACGACAATCCTGTCTCAGATCAATTCCTCGCGCTGGACACAGAAATTGCAGTGTTTGACAAGCTTATGCACTGTTCTCAGCCGATTCGCCGACTTCTTGGCATCTCTTATTAAATTTGGCTCGTTCATAAATTACGTTGTGGACGCCAAAAAAGTGCTCATTCAAAGCCTTTTTTACTTATCATAATTGGCCTTTTCAGGTGCCTCTAATTCAGACATGTCCAAAGTCCGGCCCGGGGGCCAAATGCGGCCCGTTGACAAATTTCATCCGGCCCCCAGCATCTGTCATAAAATCAATAACGTCTGGCCCACACACAGACTTAATAATTTGGTCAGCAGTACTGCTACCAGCGTATGAAGTATCTTACCCACTAAATGCTGCTCCTCATTTACCCACAAAAAGGCAGCATTACTCTAAGCAACATTACCCCGTGTGGCCTTTACTCCCAATTTTCTAAAATGGCGACAATCAACAAAAAAAAAGAGCGTTGACTGCGACGGCCGACGCTTGAAGGATAGGTGGAAATTGGACTGTTTCTTCACTAAAATACGCAACAACTGTCTGCTTCATTTGCAAAAAGACAGTTGCTGCTTTTAAAGAGTTCAATGTGAGACGATTTTACCAAACAAGACACGCTGACATGTACGACAAGATTACAGGGAAGATTGGTAGCGAGAAATTGAAGCAACTTGAAGCTAGTTTAATTTCACAGCAGCAGTATTTCGCACTAGCCCGAGAGTCGAAAGAGAACGCCACAAAGGTTAGTTGCGAGATTGTTGAAATTATTAATTAAAAAAATACTAAAGCAAATGTGACACATAGAATGGATTGCTAAAATTTGCTTAAATATATTGTTCGACATAAAGGACGTCAGCCAAGGTCGGCCCCCCAAATTTTTACCACTCCAAATCTGGCCCCCTTTGCAAAAATTTTGGACACCCCTGCTCTAATTGAAAAGAGTTCAAAATGTCGTCTGCCTTTTCGCCCATCTTGTAAATGAGAGAGTTTACTGTCCTTCTCCTTCAGTCCTGAAGCGAGTCTGAAGAGCTAGAAACGTTTAATCCAGGTGGGCCACGATCTCGGCTCGAAGTCAAAAGCTCCAGGCGATGTGATTGTGAAGAAGTGTTCCATATTGTCGGTGTTGTTAGCCCTTGATATGAGTGGGTGACACCCCACTGACCCATGAGCACTCGGGCAGCGACCCAAGACGGATCCCAAGGAGCCGGGCTGAAAAGAGAGGGGAAGGCGGAAGACAGAGATCGCCGAGAAGCCGACGTGGGGTGGCGCGGGACCGGAGCCCCTCACCCCCGCTTTACCCCTGCAACTGGCAGCCAGGCAAAGAGAACCCACCATAGAGAAAAAGTGTAGGTTCATAAAAATGTATTTCTTGTTGTTGTTTGCTCTTGCGCTCATCTGTCTGCTTCCTTCTTTTGTGTTTCCCCATATGATACATTAAAACTGTTCAGACCATAAGAACACTCAAATTCCTATTCTCTATGCCCAAGCAGCTGAACAGGACGGGATACAAAAAGAAGCAAAAAAAAAAAAAAGTGACCGTTTCATGATACATTGTTTTGATTGCCAAATTTATTTTCTGCATGTAAAATTATAATAGTAATGTCATTTTCATTTTTTAAAATGCTCACTGCCATATCACCTTTAAAGTAGGGTTGTTCCGTTCATGTTTTTTTGCCCCCGATCCGATCCCGATCGTTTTAGTTTGAGTATCTGCCGATCCCGATATTTCCCGATCCGATTGTTTTTTTTTGCTCCCGATTCAATTCCAATCATTCCCGATAATTTTTCCCGATCATATACATTTTGGCAATGCATTAGGAAAAAAATGAATAAAACTGGGATGAATATATACATTCAACATACAGTACGTAAGTACTGCATTTGTTTATTATGACAATAAATCCTCAAGATGGCATTTACATTTTTAACATTCTTTCTGTGAGAGGGATCCACGGACTTTGTGTATTGTGACGAAATATTGCCACCTAGTGTATTTGTTGAGCTTTCAGTAAATGATACTGCAGCATTCCCCAATGCATGATGGGAAGTGAAACCATGATGGGAAGTAAAACCACGACTGTGCGTCATGCTACCAATGGATATATCTTCTCTGCTTTGGGAAATAGGTTAAGGTGTTAAAACAAAGATCTATTGCTACCTTGCTTCCCCACATTGCTTCCTATGATATTTCTAATCATAGGGAGAGGGTTTGCAAGGTTATAACTGTTTAAAGGGAGGCTCCTAAGGCCACCAAATTTCACTCTACTTGTTTAGCGCTGCCTATTATCTCTCTATGTTGGTAAAACGGCGTCATTACAGATTGAGCGCGACAATGAGTGAAAAGGTAGTGCAGCGCATATATTTTGAGCATTACATATATAAACCTGACACATATTTTAATACATTTATTGCCGCCGTTATTGGAATAATTTTGATAACCCTACCTTAAGCCTAAATTAAAGACTCTGGATGAGTGCAACATATTATGTCTGTAACGTTAAATACAATTTGAAAACGATTTATTAAAATATATATATGTTTAAAAAAGGCATGGCCGATATTTTTTTGCCGATTCCGATACTTTGAAAATGACGTGATCGGACCCGATCGATCGTCGACATCTCTACTTTGAAAGGTGGAAAAGCGCTATATAAGTATAACACCATTACCATTAAAGACAGAAAATTGCTGTTTGAATTGACTTTAGTTTTAGATCAGCGGTCGGCAACCTATGACACCCGTGTCAGCACTGGCATGCGTAGGATTAAGCACCTTTTTACCTGAAATTAAGACATTTTCAGTTGCGCGCCCTGTTATTTAGGGGATTTACGGGAGCGCCCCTCCCACCCCCTCTGCCTATGGCATTATATGCGAGACAAAAAAAGATTTTGAGCACACCTCCAGTTCTTCCTCAATTTCTCGACTCCTGCGCTCGTCATTTAGTTTCTCTGCGCGCCCAATTCAGCACAGGCTACTAACGTGTCACGAACCCAACCAATCAGAGAAATGGCGGAAGTGCACTGTGTTACCAATCTGCACTTTTGGTAATAGCGGTGCTCTCATCTCCGCACTGTAGTGGACCGGCGATTAATGTGGCTCGTTTTCGGTGATTCGTCTGGTGCTTACTTCGGAGAGGTGGCGATGTGTATAAAAACACAGTGACACGTCGGATGGCTTTGTGCTGGAGACTTTTATAAACAAAACAAAAACCAGCGGGGGAGACAGTCACTTTTCACGGAGCTCTCCACGCAACTCTCTCAACACCTTGCTTCGCTTTCTCTTTTCCTCGCCCAGACGCTCGTTTCTTCTTCTACACTTAACTAGTAATCCGGTCATATTGTAGGAGACAGCGGCCCCCTATGTCCATGTTTTGTTTGGAGTAAAATTACAGCTCCGGATATAAAAATTCGGATGTGCGTCATTAATCTTGGTGTGGCACACTGACTGACAAGAAAATTTGAAAGTGGCACTCCACACCAAAAAAGTTGCTGACCCCTGTTTTAGATCACGTGTTTTAGATCACAATGATCTTTCTGAAAATTCAAACAACTGAGTGAAGATCCTCTGAAACGGAATTCCACAACTTTTTCCAGAGGGTGGTAGCAAATGCAACCAGAATGCACATGAACTCCTGACGTGAGATTTCAAAGGTAGCAGATTTGTCAGAGTGCCAACGAAGGTGGAAACTCATAAATCACAACTACGTTGCCATTAAAAGGAGGGATGAGCGGTGTGTCTTCAGTGGAGTCTATACACTCAAGGCAAACTGCATGCATGATCGCCACAGTGACATTACGGCGGCAATGACACATTGACGTAGTAGTATGAAGAGGCCTATACTCTACCTGCATGAATGGAAATATCTAATTATCTAACTCCTTGTAAAAAAAAAAAGGCAAAAAACATCACTAACCTGTCGAATGTTTCCATCTGCGTCACGATACAAAGAGTAAAGCTGAAAAGTATTTCTATAATGTGTCCATGAATTGTCCCTAACGATTGGATCCTTTAGGCGGGATTGCTGCAAAAACAGATATAAAACATCATATCCAGGCTTGACTTCGGTATTTCTCTTGAATTTTGAGTTGAAAAAAAAATGTAACTGCATACCATTCAGTGTCTATTGTGTATAATGGGTTGAAGGCAGTTCCCTAAGTATGTAATTGCATTTAAAACACTTTATGTAATTGCATTTAAAACACTTTTTATAAGCATTACCGGAGGGACACAGGCATGAGGAGAACACGCAAACTTCACAAAGGAAGGCTGGGGTTGAATCCTAGGACTCAGAACTGTAAGGCACATGTGTTAACCAAGACAGAAAGTTGCCATTTAGTTTAGGATCATGTCACTGATGTTTTTTTTCCTCTACAGCAGACTGCATCCAAAGTGCGGCCCGGGGGCCAAATGCGGCCCCTGGTCAAATATCATCCGGCCCCCAGCCTCTGTCATAAGATCAATAACGTCTGGCCCGCACACAGACTTGATAAACTGGTCAGCAGTACTGCTACCAGCATATGAAGTAGCTTACTGCTCCTCATTTACCCACTAAAAGGAAGCAGCTGTTTAAGCAACACTACCCAGTGTGACCCTTGACTTCCAATTTTCTAAAATGGCAGCAATCAACATCAACAACAACAACAAAGTTCAATGTGAGGCGATATTACCAAACAAGACACAATGACATGTACGACAAGATTACAGGGAAGATACGCAGCAAGAAATTGAAGCAACTTGAAGTTAGTTTAATTTCACAGCAGCAGTATTTCGCCAAGATCCCGAGAGTCTAAAGAGAACGCCACAAAGGCTAGTTGCAAGATTGTTGAAATTATTCATTAAAAATAATAATAAAGCAAATGTGACACACAGAATTGCTTGCTAAAATTTGCTCAAATATATTGTTAAATATATTGTTCTACGTAAAGGACATCAGCCAAGGTCGGCCCCCCACATTTTTACCACACCAAATCTGGCCCCCTTTGCACAAAGTTTGGACACCCCTGCTCTACAGCTTTGAACAACTCGAACATCCCGAGACCGAGGAGTTCATAATTTTTGCCAGGAGTCAGGGGCGTTACCGGGGGGGTGGCAGTGCCCACCAACGGACACGCTCTGCCCACCCAAAGAAAACTGGATGTAGTACTAACGGCAGTCTGGGCACCGTGTATGGTATCCCATTCATATAGTACTGATGTGATGTGCCTGCCGATTTTGGTGCATTTTGAAGCATTCTAAGGGGGTCAAATTGAGCTCAAAGGGGCTGCAGAACAAAGAATAGCTATAATAATAATAATAATAATAAAACCAAGTAACCACAATAGGTTACATAAAAATTTTTTTTTAAAAAAACATTGTCACCTGCATGTCCATACTGTTCAGTTATGGATGTGTTCTAAGTCAAATAAAATCAAATCAACTTTTATTTGTTTAGACCAAATCAAAACAACAGTTATCTCTAGGAGAAAACAAAACATGTATTAAGGTGCAGTAGCCCTACGTTGGATTTCGACCTACTTGAGCATTGTAGTTTTTGTTGTTGTTTTTTTTTTCGCCTCCGCCCTCCCTGTACAATACTGAAGA
This sequence comes from Corythoichthys intestinalis, assembly GCF_030265065.1. NCBI lineage: Eukaryota > Metazoa > Chordata > Actinopteri > Syngnathiformes > Syngnathidae > Corythoichthys > Corythoichthys intestinalis. The sequence continues at coordinate 4,524,077 of NC_080409.1, read as the reverse complement.
GTGTATATGGTTTTGGTGTTTTTTATGGGGGGTGGAATGGATTACAGTGATCCCTCCATTTTTGGGTTAAAAAAAAAAAAAAAAAAAAAAAGGTTAAAAACTTCCCCGGAGGTTTGTAGCGGGCTAAAGTGGGTAAAAAGAAAAATACCATTGAAAATGACCCGGGAAGTCCGGTGTTGAAATTCCCCAGTGAGACTGGAGATAGAACAAGGTAAGTGGCTATATATATTTCTGACTATTTATGTTGCCTTCCACCCTGCAGATCTCTCGCACACCCCCATACTGGATGTAACCCCAGACCATGATTTTGCCACCACCAAACTTCACTGTTTTCTGAGTGAATCTCGGATACATGCAGGCTCCAGTAGTTCTCCTGCAATATTTGTGATGACTGTGGTGTAATTCAGTGGAAGAATTATCTGAAAAGTCCACCTTTTGCCATTTTTCCAGTGTCCATCCTTTTGACAGGCTGTGGGCCTTGGCAAATGTCACACTGTTTTTTAATTGTCTGCGCCCTGAGAGATCTGCAGGGTGAAATATCAACAAATCTTAGCTGCCTCTTACAATCCTAACCATAAACTGGGACAAATTGTGCAGCAGGATGGTGCTCCATAGCATACTTCAATCTCTACCTCAAGGCAAAGAAAATCAAGATCCTCCAGGACTGGCCAGCCCAGTCACCAGACATGAACATCATTGAGCATGTCGGGGGCAGGATGAAAGAGGAAGCATGGTAGACGAAACCCAAGAATGTTGATGAACTCTGGGAGGCATGCAAGACTGCTTTCTTTGATGTTCCTGATGACTTCATCAATAAACTGTATGAATCCTTGCCGAACCGCATGGATGCAGTCCTTCAAGCCCATGGAAATCATACAAAATATTAAATTTGGATCCCACAGCATCACTACTTAATTCGCTTGTGTTACTTAACATATTTTTGTATTTGAAGTATATTTTTTTGTTCAATTTTCACTCTACTTTCTGTAGGCCACAAAACCTTTGTCGTGCCAAAATTTGACCTATATGTCTTCATTAAATGATGAATCTTTTTTCAGTGAAACATATATTTTCGTACATTCGACATCATTTGGGAGGGTCTTAGCTTTCATATGAGCCATTTCTGAAACCCACTGAATAATTAGGTTATTAGCAATTGTTTCTACAAAATGGTTAAGCGACAAGACTTTTGTCAGGGACTGTATATTCATCAATACTGTAACGCTTGCACAAATTGGCAGCAGAGGAGTTTTACTCATTTTTCGCTAGGCACTCCTGAAGTCATGCACCTCACAACTATAAACAATCGTGGTGTCAGTAACCCACCAATGGGAGCGCTGCGTTGCCGTATCGAACGCACCAATAGGAGCATCGCGCTAACACATTTCTGTGGCGCCGACAGTATTCCTAGTGCTGCTACAATACTTTTCTTTTGAATTTTATTTTGTGCGGTGCATAGATTTTCTTGCGCGCTAAGTCTGTGCAAGCAGTGCCTGATTGCGCACACACTGCTAAGAGGGAACGTTGGCTGCAATGCTCACTGGTGCTCTCATGTGTCAATCACATAGCAGGAACCAATCACACGCCTTGCATGAGTGCACGTGGGTATGTACAAAGCCCCTGAGTCATGTTTGTCTTGCAGCGAAACACCTGCAACCCAAAATGAAACAACAAATATTTTATCATTTCTATTTTTAGAGGAATTTTTTTTTTTTAATCTGCGATGCACAGAATCTGTGAAACGTGAAACCGCTAAATTGCGAGGCATCATTGTAGTGGCATTTCCATTAATTTTGATTGTGAAGGTTAATTTGAGATCTGAATTATTTGACGTGGCTAATGAACAAAGTCAATTCATAAATCAAGGAACCACTGTATACAACATACATATGACAGTGTAACTGTTTAAAATTTGTGAAAAAAAAACCCACCTGATCTTTGAATCTTTTCCCTTTGGAGCTTTTGATGGCAGCAAGGGTAAAATGGCTTTGCAACTGTTTCTCCTGTGTGCTGTCTCTTGGCTCACTACTGTGCATTTCCATCGCAAATGACAAGCTTTTTTGCTAGAACAAAGTCAGAATGGACACAATTTAATACAATATATTGTAAATCTGACACTTCTCATATTTATTATAGTCCTGACAGCTTCACACTCAGTTGCAAACCGCTCCAGTGAGAGTTGACTTGATGAAGCAGCAAAACCATGGTTTATTAAAAAAAAAAAAAAAAAAAAAATACAATTTGATAGATGCGGACCAAATACTGATTTGCTTGACCATGGAGTCTATATGTTGCTAGACTGCTGTTAAATCCCCATCAGAGTGCACTCTTAAACCAGTCATTTCAGACGCCAATGAAAATACGGACCTGAGAATACTTGCTCAGCAGAAGTACGACACGTCTGTGGTCATTCTCTTTTGCTATGTCCAATGCCATCTGACCTTCCTAGAAGTGCATAAAATAAAAAAAGTTTTAAAAATTAAACAAAAAATATTAATAATGACTAGAGGTGGGTAGTTCTTTACGCGTTACAGCTACTATGTTTATTTACTTGAGTACTTTTTTACAAAAAAATTACTTCTAAGAGTAGTTTTACTAAGCCATACTTTTTACTTATACTTGAGTAGTTTCTTGAAGAAAAAAAAAAACGCTACTTTTACTCCGCTACTTTGGGACTGATTTCACCAATGAGACGTCGCAACAATAATCACATGACTCCATTAAACCAATCAGACACAAGCTTGCCGTTCTATGATCACGCTAGCCTGTTCAATCACGTGGTGTCTTTATTGCACCGTAAAAAATGAAGTATTTCACGTAAAGCACTGCCCCAACATGACTCGAAAACGTGGATTTTAACCTCTCTCCAACTCTTTATTTGGTACCGATTGACCACGGAAAACCGGAGAGATGAAAATGGCAACTATTAAGGAACTATTCACCATTCAAACTATGAACTATTTTCTCCACTAGACGGTACTCATGCTCTTTGGACTAATAATGCTTCATTTTTGTCATTTTTTTTCTCTCGAAGGATTTCAATGATATATATACTTTTGTATTTCTTAATAAATGTGTGTGCTTAATGTGGTTATGCTATGGGTTATTGTACGGTATTACTGTAACAAAAGTTCATATAAATAACTTAAAAGAAAAAAAAAAAACATTGTTAAAAAAAAAAAAATTGTAAGTAGTTACTCACAATGTTACTCATTAATTGGTTATTCTTTTTACCAAATACTTTTTACTTGAGTACATTTTTTGGCTCACTACTTTTACTTCAGTAATATTATTTTGAAGTAACGCTACTTTTACTTGAGTACAATTTTTTGCAAACTCTACCCACCTCTGATAATAACCAATAGTCTCACCTTTACTTCATACAGAAAAGATATGGTGTGTCTACGTAAAATTATACTTTTTTTTAAGCAATAGTAACCTTTGAGTATAAATGGCCTTCATGTGAAATAAATATGCAAATACAGATAGTTCCCAGGTTATGAAGTACCCGACTTTTTCGACTTTACGACGCCAAAGTCTAGCCGACCATTTTGTCTTCAGTTGTTTTTTTGTTTGTTTTTTTTGTTGTTGTGTAAACAGTACCTCATTGTACCTCACATTATCTTATTTTTTTACTTAATTTTATGAACGTGTTCTGTCCTCACTAAACGTGAAGTTGTTCACCTTGACAGACAGCAAACAAGGAAATTGTGGTTTCTGAAGCTCTGTACTTTTTTCACTTTTGACAATTTGTAAAACTGTAACACACACACATATGTACACTTATTTTCAAAACGACACACACTTAAAAAATAAAACACTTGACACAAAATAATTGGTGTTCAAACATCCAACTGGTCTGATTGATAGGCCCATGTAAAATTAGGCAAATTCATTATTAAATCCTCCATCATTAAACAAAATACAATACAGTACTTTCAAAGTTATTCTGAGATTTAAGGAGTATTTATGGGTATTTAAAGTGTTAATTCCGATTTGTGCGAACATTCGGGTTATGTCACCAGCAGAGGAATGGAACTCGCTCGTTACCCGGGGACTACCTGTTTCCAAAAAATTATTTCTGTCAAGAGTTTGCACATTAATATCCAACAGCACTCTGCATGGCAGTAGCTCAATAGCAACAACAAACAATAATATAGCTGCAATGCAAACTGCCAATGCCTCTAAAATGGCCTCTTGAAGTTTTCGAATCCAAACCTCTTCCCAGGAAACCACATGTCTGGCTGACAAGGATCGTCAAATCCAGTAATAGACAGGAGTTGCTCTGGCGCCGTGGCATTCAGGAGCTTGAGGCTTAGTTGTCAGTGGTACGTTGCTCCCGCTTGGACTAGTGATTCACCAGAATAATTTCCACAATCTAAATCTGCAGCTAACTTTTCCTCGCTGGGCACTATTATAGAATATCATTATTATGATCTTCATTTTGGACCTCGAATTGAATTTTAGAAAATTTTGCTGTTAACGTGAAGAAAAAAATCGTTTTTGCGCCTCCTCTGTCAACAGTCAACTTTCCGTTCCAATAGCGTTGTATTCAACGTGACCAGGTAGCAAGCAAGGAGTCAGGTGGTGAGTGTTATTAACAAAATTATTAACAAAAAAACAAAAACAAAATAACATTAGAACATATAGATTTAATCCCCAAAATTAAATACGCTATTGTACCAATATGTTTTATATATTTATTTTCAACAGCAACAACAAAAAATTATTTTAACAACAACAACAACAAAAAAGAATCTACCAAAACACTTTCTTTCTCCCTTGCCACTGCTGAAAATGACACATTCCAAGGTGCCGCCATTTTCTGACGATTGGTGGAGCGGGGGGACATCCATTATAAGCACATAATCAAAAGTCAAACCTTAAAAAAAAAAAAGGGGGCGGGGGACTCACAGTGGTCTCAGGACCAGGGCTTCATGTAGAGGGGACTGTGAGTTCCCACTCAGAATAACAGCCTTTGGTCAAAACTCTTTCTCTGTAAAACCCGGTAATACCTGGAACAGTCTACTACTCACCATCAGGCAGTGTCTTTCATGTGTCCTTCATTACAAACTTTCAAAAATCACCTCAAGCAGTGGGTGAAAATCAACCAGTCCTGTCCCCAGAACTTTTAACTTCTTAGTAATTTACTGTACTGTGCTTTATGGTAACCTCTTGTTCTTTCTTATGTATTGTTGTGTCTTTCTGTTAAGTTACCTGCTGATGTAAATTAACATTTTTACTATAATGCGGCATATTTACGTCTTTTAGATGTGTCTGGATAGATTTTCATTAATGTGCACTGTCCTTATCAAATAAATGAATAAACAAATAAAACAATAACAACTTTTACAAGCTTACAATCGACGTTTAAAATGGGAAAATCTTGGTTTAACCATTGAGAACCGTGTTTGTATTTCCATGAAAAATGCTACTTTAATATCTAGCGTCCAGAGGGATACAACCAAGCAACAGCCGAGGAAACCTGATAAATGCGCTTTTTATAGTTTCCCGAGCTTTGGGATGTTCAAAACGTGTCTCACACCTGTCCTTGTTAGGCTTAATAATATCTCAATGTAGAATTATGTGGAACTGTAGTTCACGAACAGCAAAAAAACTTCATGCTCTTGCTGAAACTAGTAAGGCTGTTTACACTGTTACTATAATCTCCCCTACTTCTTATAATAAGAAAAGTCGCTGTTTTCTCATGCACAATGAAAAATAAATGCATCGGTGCTTGGTACTATAGTAAATAGGCTTACTGGGGCCCCCATTCTTCACTTTCCAATCGCGTCTACATCAGCCCTACGTATTCCTTTTGTCAACGTGTTGCGCTTTTGGAGACATTCGTTCACACTGGCTACCACAAATGTTAAACAGCCGTAATATTGATTATTACATGAACCTCTACTTAAGTGTATCAGTATGTTTTTGCACTGTGTTTATACATTATTTTCTCTTTATTATCAGAGGTCTAAGACATTTGCATGCCCAGATACCAATTACTAAATATGAACACTTACAGATCCAAGATAGCAGGTTATTTCTGTGTTTAGCATGTCAGTACCTAACATCTGAATTTTTTTGTGTGCAAAACGGAATGTATTTTAAGACTGAATAAATTTAAAGTTTTGGTGACATACATACATTCTCTGTGGTCTTTTATCAAGTGTTATGTTTGAGCAAGATTTGTTGTCAATTTTATCCATCTTCTCTCTAACATCAGCTGTGAGATCAAGCATTAAATCCTGCGGCCTTCCTGTGGGGAGCATTTTCTCTCCATTCCTCGATGGGTTTTCTCCACATACTCCTGTTTTCTCCTATCCTTGCAAGTAAGCCTGTCTCATTCATTAATTCATCATGCAGTACTGTCTTGCCAACCTCAGGTTTCTAACCACTTTGCGCCATCTAATGACCGAGCCAATCAGGAGCAAGAGGCGGGAGCTGGAGACGTGACGAGGAAGCAAATATCTTATTGAATACTATGACGGAGCGCCAAGCGGTTCTTGTAGATAGGTTTATATACGAAGTTTTGTCTGAAGAACACTTCATTTCCTTATTAAAAGAGGAGCAAAGAACGTCAATAAAGCTTTTTTGATCGGAAACAATGCTTTCGCAAAAGTCACAAAATTAGTCATCCAATAGCCATATATTTTTTGATGGTTCCTTCGCTGAAAACGGTCCCCAATGCATCTTGTCCAGATTGATCTTTGTAAAATATACGTAGCAGACATATGAAACATCCAATCTGGCGTGCTAGGTTAGTTTTGGCCAGCTCTTCCTTGTAAAGGTGATCTTTGTTCTCAGTGGTACTAACCTAGTTAAATAAAAGCTAAATAATGACTGGGGAAAAAAAACTTTATTTCACATGAAGGTCATTTATACTAGGCCTTGTCTGTTCCTTTAACTAAGTCACAAAGCCCACAAACTGTTTCAGTCATAGATTATGCATAGTTGTTTAAGAGTAAAATATAGATATACTCACATGGTTTCTGATGTATGCATTTGCCCCAAAATCCAATAAAAGTTTAACTGTCCTCTTATGACTCAAAGTAGCTGCCACGTGTAGAGCTGTTTCCCCTTTCTGCAAATAGTACACAACAAGTATCACACCCTGAAACATTCAGAGGTCTCAAGTTAAAACAAGAATAACATAACACATTCATTTGCACACTGAATCTTAATTTTCCAGAGACTGACAGAATCACCAACTCACACTGTTTGTTGTGTCTGGGGTGGCTCCTCCAAGAAGCAGAAGGCGAGCAGTCGGAAAATGATCATTTTGACTGGCCAGATGAAGTGCTGTGTTCCCTGCCTACAATAACAACATAAACAGTGGAATGTAGTTATTGCACAAAACCATCACTCAATCAATCCATAAGCCATATGTAGAGTGTAAACAATGATTGGATGCCTTATGTGTCTTAAAGATGGGCACAGTGACAGTATCTAGGGAACAGACAAACTTTTCACCCACACCTACGTTAAAATTATTTTTTTAAGACTATTTATGTATGACGGCTAAATCTCAGCAAAGTGGCATTTTAGAGCAGATTTTGGACTGGGTTGCAACCAATTTACAGGCGTTATTCCTTATTTCTCTCAACTGCTAGTCCACTATCTGGTAGGAGGAGATCGGAGGTTTGCTAAGTGGAAGGTTGACTTGCACTTGGTATTCGAAAGTACAACAGACAGCGTGGACTGTGCTGGCATGAAAAACATTTGTATCACATTTTATGCCATGAAAATAGGGTACGATGCAAGGATGCGACAATAGAATGACAATGTAGAGATACAAAAAAAGGAGCAGTGTAAAATAAAGTGAGTTTCTTTTTCCAACATGAGAAGGAACAGCAATAGGCTAAACTATTTGAAGTAAATTTTTGTTCAACACTGCTGTATTGTTTTGGTGGAGAGATTCACAATTTCTTTTTTTGGAACGTATTGATTTTGTACACTATGTGCACTGCTGCACATACTGCTTTTGGTGTGATTTTGGGAGATTGAAGTAACATTACAAGAAAAAAGACGTAGAATTACGGGATTAAAGTCGTTATGTTACTGTACTGCCTGCAAGGACAACAGCAACTTCGTTTGGGTTTTCAGTCAGTTATTTGCAGCCGAAATCACGGAACACGACAAATGTAGGCCGCAGCCGAGGCCAAGACGAAAATGAAAGCAACCCACCATCTCATCCACCCCTCGCTCTCTCAAAGTTAGAGACGCGGTGTGTTTAGGGACAGCCCAGAAAACACGATATCTAGCACTTCAACATTGCAACCTGAAGAATACATGCAGCCCAATTTGTTACATTACTGTCATTATTTACATTACGTGAACAGGAAGGTGTTTAGTTTCACGTACTTTGACTGCTTGTGACGTATGGTCAGTGGTAACACAAAACTGCATTGTGTGACGAGCAAGGCGTTTTCGCACAGCGGTCTAACTTTGGTCTGAACGCAAGATATACTGTAATTATTGATGTTCGTCGGTGTCTCCTCTCCCCCTCCTTTTTTGGATGTTAAGCTTAATTGTTTTCTATTGGTTGGACCTAGAAGACCTAGCTTTATTTTTTGGGACCATACAGTGGGGCAAATAAGTATTTAGTCAACCACTAATTGTGTAAGTTCTCCCGCTTGAAAATATTAGAGAGGCCTATAATTGTCATGGGTAAACCTCAACCATGAGAGACAGAATGTGAGAAAAAAAAACAGAAAATATCATTGTTTGATTTTTAAAGAATTTATTTGCACATCATGGTGGAAAATAAATATTTGGTCAATACCAAAAGTTCATCTCAATACTTTGTTATGTACCCTTTGTTGGCAGTAACGGAAGCCAAATGTTTTCTGTAACTCTTCACAAGCTTTTCACACACTGTTGGCCCATTCCTCCATGCAGATCTCCTCTAGAGCAGTGATGTTTTGGGGCTGTCGTTGGGCAACACGGACTTTCAACTCCCTCCACAGATTTTCTATGGGGTTGAGATCTGGAGACTGGCTAGGCCACTCCAGGACTTTGAAATGCATCTAACGAAGCCACTCCTTTGTTGCCGTGTGTTTGGGATCATTGTCATGCTGAAAGACCCAGCTACGTCTCATCTTCAATGCCCTTGCTGATGGAAGGAGATTTTCACTCAAAATCTCTCGATACATGGCCCCATTCATTCTTTCCTTTACACAGATCAGTCGTCCTGGTCCCTTTGCAGAAAAACAGCCCCAAAGCATGATGTTTCCACCCCCATGCTTCACAGTGGGTATGGTGTTCTTTGGATGCAATTCAGTATTCTTTCTCCTCCAAACACGAGAACCTGTGTTTCTACCAAAAAGTTCTATTTTGGTTTCATCTGACCATAACACATTCTCCCAGTCCTCTTCTGGATCATCCAAATGCTCTCTATTGAACCGCAGACGGGCTTGGACGTGTACTGACTTCAGCAGAGGGACACGTCTGGCAGTGCAGAATTTGAGTCCCTGCCGGCGCATTGTGTTACTGATAGTAGCCTTTGTTACTGTGGTGCCAGCTCTCTGTAGGTCATTCACTAGGTCCATCCGTGTGGTCTGGGATTTTTGCTCACCGTTCTTGTTATCATTTTGACGCCACGGGGTGAGATCTTGCATGGAGCCCCAGTTTGAGGGAGATTATAAATGGTCTTGTATGTCCTCCATTTTGTAATAATTGCTCCCACAGTTGATTTCTTTACACCAAGCGTCTTACCTATTGCAGATTCAGTCTTCCCAGCCTGGTGCAGGTCTACAATTTTGTCTCTGGTGTCCTTCGACAGCTCTTTGGTCTTGGCCATAGTAGTGTTTGGAGTGTGACTGACTGAGAATGTGGACAGGTGTCTTTTATACCGATAATAAGTTAAAACAGGTACCTTTAACACACATGTAACGAGTGGAGCCTCCTTAGACCTCGTTAGAAGAAGTTAGACCTCTTTGACAGCCAGAAATCTTGCTTGTTTGTAGGTGACCAAATACTTATTTTCCACTCTAATTTGGAAATAAATTCTTTAAAAATCAAACAATGTGATTTTCTGTTTTTTTTTTTTTTTTCCACATTCTGTCTCTCATGTTTGAGGTTTACCCATGTTGACAATTACAGGCCTCTCTAATCTTTTCAAGTAGGAGAACTTGCACGATTGGTGGTTGACTTAATACTTATTTGCCCCACTGTATTGTGATAAAAGAAGGGCGAAAAAGGAAAATATCATAGACTTCATAACGTATTGACGGGACACGGGCGCGGGGCCGATAAATAGGGGGCCTGCATTGTTGGCGAGGTCGTCAAAGTGGAATCACAGAAAATTGAAAAGTTGAAAATTTTTGTGAATAAATGCTTAAATTCCTGAATTCTTTAAAGATATGGACGTAAAACAGTCTCGATTCTTCATTAAAAGCAAAAAGAACCCGTGCAGTTAGTATTTATTTTACTTAAATATGTCGAAACTAGTCGATGCTAGTCTGTTAGTATAATGTAGCTAGCGGCTGCCTTATGTAAACAGAGCTTTTCCGGTGAAAATTCTTGTGAATAAATGCTTAAATCCCCAAATTCTAGACATGGACGTACAGGCTCGATTCTTGGTTAAAAGCCAAAAAAAACAAAAAACTGTGCAGTTAGCATTTATTTTATGCAAATATGTCGAAGTACAATGGTAGTCTGTTAGTGAAAGTAGCTAGCGACCATTTTATGTAAACAGAGCATATCCGGTGAAAATTCATGTGAATAAATGCCTAAATCCCCGAATTCTTTTTAGATATTGGCGTAAAACAGTCTCGATTCTTGGTTAAAAGCAGAATTTTTTTTTTTTTTTTAAAAAGGGCAGTTAGCATTTATTTTACGTAAATATTGTGAACTCTGATGCCAATGCAGTACAGGCTAATTTCTCCCATTGATTTTTTTCACAACGTTTCAAAATGCATGCATTGTACGAAAAATATAATAATTACCTTGAATCCTCGAACAAATCACTCTTGAGACAATCCTTCCTGTTTGTATGCTGTACAGCTTTCGTACTTTTTCCAAGTCTTTGAATTGAATGAAGAGTGAATTAAGTCTTTATGTATATTGTGTTTGTGGTAATATGAAAAATCCAAGCTAGTCTTATTACATGTGTTCAGACATCTGCACTTTTGGTTTAGTGAGTTGGTACTGTATTACTGGGTTAACCAGCGCACAACATTGGCATTTCTTGCGCACTCTCTCTGTCATACCTGAACCTTTCTTGTCTTCTTTCTGTCTCATTGGTCATTAGGTGTATTCACTCAACGCATGGTGTCCCTGCAGTAACTGAAGTCGTAATAAGCTTGTAACTCTAAGTATAACCAGATAGCATTTATACAGTATATTCAATCGTTTTTTTTGTTTTTGTTTTTTTTTTCATCACCATCCCCCTTGTTCTTTCTGTTCGCCCCTTTCCCTTCTACCCCCTACAAAAAACAAAACAAAAAAAAACATACCTTATTTTTTATGTGTAAATTAGCTCCTGCTTTGATCAGCAATTTCACACATTTAAGGAAACCATGCCACGAAACTTCATGCAGAGCAGTGTTGCCGTCCTCAAATGAATCCAGAAAACGATTTAATCAGACATAAATTGTGGCTTCTGAATGTCAATGTTTACTGTGCAATAAACGCAACTCACTCTGTTTTGGAGGTCTAGTGCACAGCCAGCTTGAATTAGAGCTGCGATGGCTTCACTATTTCCCAAGACAGCAGCCTGATGTAATACTGTCTGGTGGCCAAGGAACTGTAAGAATATTGAATGGTTAGTAAACTTTTTACTTCAACGTCATGATATGTACATTTAAATTTACAGTCTTCTTTTCTTTCTGAAAACATTTCCATTTAATCCATTCAATATCAGAGCAAGGTAAAGACTAAAAATATCCTTAAATGTCTGCTAGAAGGGTTCAGGGTGCCAAAAATACAGTACATGTGTACTGTATAAGGAAAGTAGTATCCAGTATTGTATCTGTATTTACTACAGAGTGATATACAGTATTTTGTTACATTAGATATAAATAGATATCATTATAAATTAATTACATTAAAGTCCATTATGCAAAAAATTGACCCATTATAAGTTAACCCATTGTAATAGCAACTTATTGTGCGTGCACATGAGCTCAACCAACGGCCAATGAAATAGATAAATCTAATTAAATGAACAAATTTCATCTTAACACCTGGAATGTAACCAGTTCGTTCCATTTTTGTAGTTACAAAGAAACTTTGAACTTTAAAAAGATACATTAATGAAGAAAATGTGGGTTTGTGCAAATAAAACAAGTTTTTTCCGCTAGAAGAAGAAATGCGCACCTATATTTGTATTTTCTTTTAACAGTTTAAACATTGGATTGTTCCTATTTCATTGATTTGTCATGCAGTACTTTCTTGCAAACTACAACTGTTCATCCACTTTCCCATTTGTCTTACAGTGGTAGAAAAAGTATCCGAACCTTTTGGAATTTCTCACATTTCTGCACAAAATCACCATCAAATGTGATCAGATCTTTGTCAAAATCACAAAGTGAGTGAGACAGTGTCGGCTTTAACTAAAACCACCGAAACAATTACAGTCCCTGACAAAAGTCCATTTTGTAGAAACAATTGCTAATAACCTGACTTTTAAATATAACCTGACTAATAACCTGACTTTTAATTATTCATTTCAACTTCACTGTTTTGTTGTAAAAGGTGGATTTTTCAGATGAATCTTCCATTGAATTACACCACAGTTGCCACAAATATTACAGGAGACCTACTGGAGCCCACATGGATCCGAGATTTATTCAGAAAACAGTGATGTTTGGGGGTGGCAAAATCATGGTCTGGAGTTGCATCCAGAATGGGGTGTGCGAGAGATCTGCAGGGTGGAAGGCAACATAAATAGTCTGAAATATCAACAAATATTAGCAGTCTCTTACATTCCTAACCAGAAAAAGGGAGACATTCTGCAGCAGGATGGTGCTCCATCGCATAATTATATCTCTACCTCAAATTTTCTCAAGGCAAAGAAGATCAAGTTCCTCCAGGACTGGCCAGCCCAGTCACCAGAGATGAACATCATTGAGCATGTCTGGGGCAAGATGAAATAGGAAGCATGGAAGACGAAACCCAAGAATGTTGATGAACTCTGGGAGGCATGCAAGACTGCTTTCTTTGATGTTCCTGATGACTTCATGAATAAATTGTAAGAATCCTTGCCAAAGCCCATGGAAGTCATACAAAATATTAAATTTGGATCTCACAGCACCACTACTTAATTCGCTTATGTTATGTAACTAGGGGTGTAAGGGTACACAAAAATCTCGGTTCGGTAAGTACCTCGGTTTTGAGGTCACGGTTTGGTTTATTTTCGGTACAGGAAAAAAACAAAATGCGAAATATAAATGTGCTAGTTGTTTATTACACACTTTCGTGCTTTCAGCAATAGGAACATTAGCCTATACAAAGCTAGAATTCTGCTCAAAAAGTAGCGGGTATTTAAAGACAATCCAACAAAAATTTGCCTTTCAGACCCCACGTATTGGTCAGCTTTCTTTCTGAAAGAAAGAAGAAAAAAGAAGTCCTGTGCTAAAGAGAAACGCAATCCCAATGACAAAGATTTTAACGTGTATTTTACAAATGAAATGCCTCAATGAAAATTTTTTTTTTTCTTACGAACGGTTTTCAAAAGCTTTATTGGTGGTTTTTCTCAAGTTAAAGCGCCACACAGAAATTAATAAATTTAATTGTGTAAGCAGGATGTTTGTATTATTCTTATTATTTAATTACAGGTGTTTTAGCTCATTTCAATTTATTTTATTTAAATGGGCTATTGTTCATTTTATGACGTGTTTATATTTTACAAATGTGATGTAGTATTCATTTATATTGTATATTTTATGTTGTATAACTTTAGTTCCTATGTGAATATTAGTTCCTACTTGTTTTATTTGGGTAGGAGTGTTTTGTATTGAACACGGGGCCGTGTTGGTTATTATTATAGAAGAGAAGACAGCAGTAAATCAACAAAGACAAGTCAACTGTGCCCCGATCTACCACTCAAGAGATCTGATGGACTCAAAAAGTAGGTTACGATTGCATATTAGTTTGAAAATCGACCAGAACCACCGTATTATTACACGAGTGACTTCCGGCCCGATCCTAGCTAGTAGTATTGACGCAGGAGGGCTGCGTCTCGCGTCAAATAATAAACTCTGCTGTTCTTTTCGCGTGCGTCGCGTTGAGCGGCTTCTGGGACGCATCTAACACGCGGCCGCACTGCGACTGGTGTGCATTGGCTGATTGACTCTAATTGCGTTCTCGCGGCGGCCACGTTGTCGCGCCTTTGACGTTTCTGGACTGTCCTACCGTGTTGGTCCTCATTATAGTAGAGAAGAGGGAGTAAATATAATCTACACAAAGAAACTGTAACCTGATCGACTCACAGCCTCGAAAAGTAAGGGTTATATTACGTCAAAAACTCGTTCGGTACGCGTCCGTTCCGAACTGACTACCACGTACCGAAATGGTTCATTACTATTACATGTACCTTTACACCCTTACATGTAACATATTTTTGTATTTGAAGCACATTTTTTGTTCAATTTTCACACTACTTTCTGTAGGCGACAAAACCTTTGTCGTGTCAAAATTTGACCTTTATGTCTTCATTAAATGATAAATCTTTTTTCAGTGAAACAAATATATTTTCGTACATTTAACATCATTTGGGAGGGTCTTAGCTTTCATATGAGCCATTTCTGAAACCAGTTGAATAAGTCAGGCTATTAGCAATTGTTTCTACAATTTGGATAAGCGACACGGCTTTTGTCAGGGGCTGTACATTGAATGCCTACACTGTTAATATGTTGGTGCTATCGTCAGCTAGATGTATTTCCGGTTGACACCATGTGGGGGGCCTGTTGACCAGGGAAAGAAGGGGATGGGGTGGGGGAGTCTATAAGGGGTAGAGTGTACACAAATCAGCTCTGTGATCTAGAACCCAGTAATCGTGTGAATCCCTTGTGAGTGTAAGCCCGTTGGCGACCGACCCGCAGACGAGCGGAGACGCCACGCGGGCGCCAACCCAGGGCCACAGCCCCCACCCAGCCAGCCCGGGAGGGAGGGCGGGCGGAGGGCAGCGCAGCCCATCCTTCCTCCCGCAGCCCAGCAAAGGAGCCATCGTCGTTTTATTCTAAATTAGATTTTAGAGAAGGCAATAGGTTATATCCATTTCCTCCCAGTTGTGGATCCATTACAACTAAAATCTGATGTTTCAATACATGACATAAACTTGCATGTAACGTAACTAAAATTTTTCGAGAGCATAAAGTAAGAAATGTAACATTAAACTAAATGATCATACTGTATTTAAATACTGTATATGACAAACAGGTTTGAACAAGAAACGCCCCTCACTAGGCGAAACATTTACTTAATATTTTCATGTCAACTAGTTCTCCAGAACTGCCTTTTTGAGATATAGTGCATTTTTGTAATTTTTTAAAAGACAATTGATAAAGGCAACTGCAGTACATTGAACCAGTTTGCAGAATAAATAAAATTGTTATTATTATTTGAAAAACAAAAAATGTTTTACCCTGCCCTCCATACGCTGCAGACTTCTTACGCTGTTTTGAATAAAAACAAAGAACATCCAGAAAAAAATCCCACAAAACCTTGCAAAGAGCGAGTGGCAGTGCTGCATAAGAGGATGATAACTACTGCTGTGCCAACATCCTGTTCCATCTGCGAAAGTGTGTTGAAATGATGCCAGCTGTTGTAGTGCATTAGAGATGCTTAGAGAGAAAGCAAATAGGACACGACATGTACACCTACCCAATACTTAATCCATGCTTGGATACTGTTAAAACATTTAATCATCTTCCGTTCAGCTGTGCTGCCAAATTAATACAAAGCATGTCAGCTGATTCACACACACGCACACAAATGCACACACACTGATGGACACTTGACGCCGAATGCCTTTGATGATTCTTTCTCAAAAGCGTTTTATCCTTAAGGGAAAGATTCAGGAGATGGTCAATGGAAATCTGTGACTCCATCTGCTTTATTCCACTTCTGTACGTAAACTGGTCACTAAAATTGAGGGGGACACAAGCTCACGCTGATCCTGCTTGACCCTGGATAATTATATGAGATGAGTCTTTTGTCACAGAGTGCAGGAATTGGAAAATGGTGGTGGTTGTCGTGGTGTTAATTAGGCTAGGTTCATACTACAGGTCTTAATGCACAATTCCGATTTTTTGTCATATCTGTTTTTTTGGGGGCGTCCCCGTTCAGATGGCCTTTGTCCATTGAGCCTGTTCAAGTATTACGCATGCACATTAATTCGCAGTCCGACACACGCTGAGCAAACTGACCCGCATGCGCAGAAGCATCAAAACAAATGACTCCACATGCTGACAGTTTGTCATTCCAGGGTGATCATATTTTGGTTTCCAAAAAGAGGATACAAATAACAGACATTAATAATCCCCATTCAGTCTTATATGCAAAGTTTGTATAGATTGATAGAACGCATGCACTGCGCGTGCATGACGCATGCACATAAGCAAATCTGTCAACCCGAGGCCATTGGCAATCTTAAAAATAGTAGAGTATGCCCTTACAAATTGGTGACTAATCTTACAACGCTTTATATAGCGTGCAACATGACACAAAAATAAAACTCAATTTTTAAAACAACATGAATTTATTGGTAATATTGTCACATATAACCTGGCGCAATCAAAGAACAATCAATATCTTCAGCTACATCATGATTTCAACCAAGAGCGTGTTTCCACAACTCCATGGCCACAAGAGGCACCAATACACTGGACAATGTTTACACTGCTCACAAAGGAGCCTATAAAGCCTTCCCCCTCCCCCACCTTGGGGCCTCAGACCACACCACTGTCATGCTAATGCCAGCATACAGGCCAGTGGTTAAAGTCTCTAAGCCAGCTACTAAGCAGGTGCGGGTGTGGCCAGAAGGGTCATCAGAGGCACTCCAGGACTGTTTTTCCACCACTAACTGGAGTGTATTCAGACAAGCAGCTACTTACAATAACAATATTGACCTCCAGGAGTACACGGACACTGTCACGTCCTACATGAGGAAATGTATGGAGGATGTCACAGTCACCAAGAACATCATTATCCGGGCCAACCAGAAGCCATGGCTAACTGGAGAGGTCCACAGGCTACTGAGGGCTCGGAATGCTGCCTTCGGAGCTGGGGACGAGGTGAGCCTAAGAACAGCCAGGGCCAACCTGTCACGTGGCATCAGATTGGCCAAGAGACAGTACTCCAGGAGGATTGCCGATCGCTTCAACGACAGCAGAGACACCAGGAACCTGTGGCGGGGGATCCAGACCATTACGGACTATAAATCATCTCCGCAGACCTGCGACAGCTCCATCTCTCTGCTGCTCTCAATGACTTCTTCGCCCGCTTTGAGGCAGACAACTCCACCACGGCGCGGAAGTCCCCTCCTTCTCCCGACGACCAGGTGCTGACATTATCCACAGACAGCGTGAGGTAATCACTCAGAGGGACTAATGTCCGGAAAGCCTCAGGTCCCGATAACATCCCTGGTCGTGTTCTGAGAGACTGTGCTGTGGAGCTCACAGATGTCTTCACCGACATCTTCAACACTTCTCTGAGCCACGCCGTTGTCCCCTCATCCCTCAAAGCCACCACCATCATCCCAGTTCCGAAGAAGTCGTCTCCCACCAGCTACAATGACTACAGCCCGGTGGCACTCACTCCCATCATCATGAAGTGCTTCGAGCGGTTAGTCATGACGCACATCAAATCCGCCCTCCCCCCCGCCCTGGACCCCTTACAGTTTGCATATCGGCCAAATCGCTCAACCGACGACGCCATCTCAATGGCCCTCCACTCAGCCCTCACCCATCTAGAGACCAAAGACCCCCACGTCAGAATGCTGTTTATGGTCTTCAGCTCAGCATTTAACACAATAAGCTCATCCACAAACTAGACCAGCTAGGCCTCAACGCTTCCCTGTGTAACTGGCTGTTAGATTTCCTGACAGAGAGACGACAGGCAGTCCGGGTTGGCAATAACATCTCCAGCACCATCACAATGAACACTGGGGTCCCCCAAGGATGTGTGCTGAGCCCCCCCCTTTTCTCTCTGCTGACCCACGACTGCACCCAGTCATCCAGCTCCAACATCTTCATAAAGTTTGCGGACGACACAACTGTGGTGGGTCTCATCAATAACGGCGATGAGACAGCCTACAGGAGTGAGGTGAGCAGGCTGGCCTTGTGGTGCAAGGACAACAATCTCCACCTGAATGTGGAGAAGACCAAAGAGATTGTTGTCGACTTCAGGAGAGCGCACACCCAGCACGCCCCACTTACGATCAACGGTGCTGCAGTGGAGAGGGTGAGCAGCACCAAGTTCCTGGGTCCTCCACATCAGTGAGGACCTCTCCTGGAGTCAGAACATCGCGTCACTGGCCAAAAAAGCCCATCAGCGCCTGTATTTCCTCCGTAAACTCAGGAAAGCAAGAGCCCCGGCCCCCATCATGCTCTCATTCTACAGGGGCACTATCGAGAATATCCTGACCAGCTGCATTACCGTGTGGTATGGAACCTCTACTGTGGCCTGCCGCAAGACCTTGCAGCGCATCGTGAGAGCAGCTGAGAAGGTCATCGGTGCCCGCCTCACGCCCCTCCTGGATATCTACAACTCCCGCCTCATCCACAAAGCCACCAGGATTGCGGGTGACCCCACCCGCCCATCCCACAGCCTCTTCAGCTTGCTGCCGTCGGGGAGAAGACTGTGGAGTCTTCGGGCCAGAAACAGCAGGCTCAAGGACAGCTTCTTTCACCAGGCTGTCAGGGCTCTGAACTCCCGCCCTGCACTACCCCTTCGTACTCCTCAACCTTCTGCCAAATGAGGTAACCCCCCTTCCATCAACCCCTGCCGTCCAATGCACTAGCGTACTTTAATATTCACTCTGGACTGTTATATACAGCTGCTATTTCTTTCTCTTTTGAAAATGCACTACCTAACTTCAAGCCACTTTTGTACACATCTTTGCACCATATTACATTTTTAAATTATATTCATTTTGTTTGTACATAGTCTTTTTGTTATTTATTATTATTTTTATGTATTATTATTATTTCTTTATTTTTTTATGCGCTGTGTTTTTATACGCATGTTTGCACGTGGGGAGAGTGGAAAGCAATTTCATCTGTGCTGTATGTTCTACGTATATGCATATTTGACAATAAAGCTGAACTTCATTACTAAAATTTAACAGTGACTTTTATTATAATTGTATGTAGCACTTTTGGCAATTTCTGTCATGTCTTTTGATGGCTGTACTTCAGCTCGCAATTCAGTTTGACATGAAGGTAGTTCGTTAGTGTGTCCAATTATAAATTAAAAAGGTCAATTGATAAAATGAATGTACCGATGCAATGTTTGAGTCAGGGAACATTTCTTTAGCTAATTCTGAGAAGTGATCAGCAATAGTTGCAGGCAAATTGTGTTCGGCAACAAATTGGCACAAATCTCCGTTTTCGTCACTTTTCATTCTGCAGACTGCATCTTTATGACCAATGTTGTTAATCTTACTTTAAAAAATTAATTAATCACAGTTACAAATTACTTCTCCCAAAAAGTAATTGAGTTAGTAACTCACTTACCTGAATGTAAGAGTAATTAGTTACTTGGCAAAGTAACTGGCGTTACCGTTCAAGTTTTTTTTTTTTTTCATTAAAAAAAAAAAAAAAAAAACATAGTAACATTTGGTATGTTTGGAAGTCATTTAATGTTGTGAATCAACCGTTTAAGTTGTTAAAATTGCTCCCGTTTTTGCATTAGTTCCCTTCTGTCTACTTTCGACATGTGAAAGTTTTAAAACTGTTTAATCATTTAAAGATAGATTCAAGTCAATATTTTGCCGATTTTGGAGTATTTTAGATAAAAGGTTACTTAGGTTCGCTAGGAAGGTTCACGACAACCGAGCCTTTCTGAGAAGTCTACTGCTTTAAGATGGTGGCTGTTTACCAACGCCGGCAAGTGTATCATTTCGCACCTAGTTCATATAGCCTACATGTGATGTCTAGCGTAGCATCACGTGGGCGTAGTTTGTAGGCTGTCGGCTACAGTTAGGAATTATTGACGCCACCTAGCTTAGCATCGCGTTTGCAACGGCGTCACAACTCCCCCACTTCCACTCCCGCTCTTTTTTCTCCGTGTCCCTGACTTTTCTCGCGTCATTCAACCAACGTAGTAACGCATAGTAACGCACATTGTCTCATTGCCGAAACGGTGACAAAATACGAACGGAGAAAAAAAAACGTAATGCACGAAAACGTACAGATTTCGAACTTACGCCGTACACATTTAAAAATCAGTGCTCACTTGTACAAATTACGCCAAAACCGTACAACTTGAAAGGTATGCATAAGCCTTATGTGTGTGCGTCAGTCTGCCCCTACTCGGCCATGTAAGCAATACTGAAATATTGCTTATTTGGCGCACAGAAAGAAAATTGAGCATTATCAGGCTCATATTTTCTTCATTTTATTTTTTTATGACTGTGGTCAAGCCTGTGTCCTGCGTAAAAGCTTAGTTCAAGCTAAGTGCTAACACTAATGCACAGCGACATCGCTGACATCCTGCCTGCCACTTTCACTGTTTGCTGACGTAATTGTGAAAAGTGACGCCCCTGGTGATGATCGAGCCCACCAAATAGCACCACACTTACTTTTGTAAACACAATGTGTGAGATGTTCTGTGCACATGCGTTTCACATTACTGATGTGTGCTCCATTCAGCTATAGAAGCTGCTTTTGTTAATACAATATGAATGGTAAAGGATGTGATACTTTTGTGGTGCTTTTCCACCTTTCAAGGTGCTCAAAGCGCTTTACACTACATTGCCATCCACCTACTGGTGACGCAGCACCAGGGGCAATGTGGGGTCCAGTATCTTGCTCAAGGATATTTAGGCAAGTTCATCAGGGCAGAGAATCGAACCCACAACCTCTGGGTTGAGGGACAACTACTCTACCGCTGAGCCACGCCACACAAAAAATCCAAATTGGACAGTACGACTGTGGCCTAAGCTCCAAATAAGGTGTGTTGCCGTTTATGGCATACATTATGTTTCTTATTAGGGAAACAGCAATGATTCCTCAACGTGTCTCCCGCTTTTGATTTGTTATTTGTTGCACACACGTGTTTTGCGATGGGCATTTACAAAATATAGAAATTATTTAAAATAAAATCAACGAATGAATTGAAGGATCCATTTTGGGGTGGACAAAATTAATTCTTGAAATAAGAATGAATAATAATAACAAAAAAATATTAATGAGTAAGGGTGTAACGGTACATGTATTCGTATTGAACCGTTTCGGTACTTGTTGCTCGGTTCGGAACGGAGGCGTACCGAATGAGTTTCGGACGTAATGTAACTTTTCGAGGCTGTGAGTCGATCGGGTTACAGTTTCTTTGTGTAGATTATATTTCCTCCATCTTCTCTACTATAATGAGGACCAACACGGTAGGACAGTAAGAAACGTCAACGGCGCGACAACGTGGCCGCCGCGAGAACGCAATGAAATGCAGGCGTTAAAGTCAATCAGCCAATGCACACCAGTCGCAGTGCGGCCGCGTGTTAGACGCGTCCCAGAAGCCGCTCAACGCGATGCACGCGAAAAGAACGGCAGAGTTTATTATTTGACGCGAGACGCGGCCCTCCTGCGTCAATACTACTAGCTAGCAGACCGGAAGTCACTCGTGTAAAAATACGGTGGATCCGGTCGATTTTCAAACTAATATGCAATCGAAACCCACTTTTTGAGTCCATCAGATCTCTTGAGTGGTAGATCGGGGAACAGTTGACTTGTCTTTGTTGATTTACAGTTGTCTTCTCTGCTATAATAGTAACCAACACGGCCCCGTGTTCAATACAAAACCCTCCTACCACAGCAAAACAAGTAGGAACTAATATTCACATAGGAACTAAAGTTATACAACATAAAATATACACTATAAATGAATACTACATCACATTTGTAAAATATAAACACATAATAAAATAAATAATAGCCCATTTAAATAAAATAAATTGGAATTAGCTAAAACACCTGCAATTGAATAATAAGAATAATACACAGACCCTGCTTACACAATTAAATTTATTAATTTCTGTGTGGCACTTTAACTTGAGAAAATCCACCAATAAAGGTTTTGAAAACCGTTCATAAGAAAAAAAAATATTTTTCATTGAGGCATTCCATTTGTAAAATACATGTTAAAATCTTTGTCATTGGGATTGCTTTTCTCTTTAGCACAGGACTTCTTTTTTCTACTTTCTTTCAGAAAGAAACCTGACCAATACGCTGGGTCTGAAAGGCAAATTGTTGTTGGATTATTATCTTTAAATACCCGCTACTTTTTGAGCAGAATTCTAGCTTTGTATAGGCTACTGTTCCTATTGTTGAAAGCACAAAAGTGTGTAATAAACAACTAGCACATTTATATCTTGCATTTTGTTTTCTTACTGTACCGAAAATGAACCGAACCGTGACCTCAAAACCGAGGTATGTACCGAACCGAGATTTTTGTCTACCGTTACACCCTTATTAATGAGTGATAAAAAAATATGATTTTAATGTTGTCATTTATAGAATTATTATTATCAAAATATATACAGATTATTTTATCATTTTAAAATTGCTGTGCATCTAACGAATTTTTATGTTATGAAATTGTTTTAATTATTTTGTTGCAAAGACGATGACCCAGAAGTTAATAATAATAATACTAATAATAATAATACTAATAATAATAATAATAATAATAATAAAAAGGACGTCACTTTTTATATTGTTATATGTGCTTTGTGACCATCTCAACGGGCCTCCGTAAAGTTGCCCCCCCCCCCCCATTAGACAGACGCAAATTTATATAAAAATTATGTTAATCGTTTGAGCTGCAACGGTTTTGTAGATACAGTATTATGCTTTTATTGAGATATTAATTTCGAGTAGGGACGTCACTCGTAGCTTTTTCTTATATAAATTTGCGTCTGATGGGGGGGGCAACTTTACGGAGGCCCGTAGAGATGGTCACAAAGCACATATAGCAATATACAAAGTGACGTCTTTATTTATTTATTTGTTTTATTTATTTTATTTATTTATTTATTTTAATTCTGGGTCATCGTCTTTGCAATTGTCTTGCGAGCCTTTTGCGGTCGTGCTGCGAGCCATTTGCTGTCGTGTTGTGGCAATTGGCGTTTGTGCTTTTGCCAATTTGCAATCGCGCTTTAGGAATTGGGGATTGTGTTGTGGCAATTTGCATTCGTGCTGCGAGCCATTTGCTGCCGTGTTGTGGCAATTGGGGTTCGTGCTTTTGCCAATTTGCGATCACGCTTTAGGAACTGGGGATCGTGTTGTGGCAGTTTGCATCCGTGCTTTTTTTCTTTTGCAAAGCATTTGCAATTGGGGTTCGTGCTTTTTCTATTTGCAAAGTGTTTGGACTTTGCATTTGGTCTGACACCTCTCGGCCATCGTACTATCCATCCATCCATCCATCCATCCATTATCTTCCGCTTAGTCCGAGGTCGGGTCGCGGAGGCAGCAGCTTTAGCAGGGAAGCCCAGACTTCCCTCTCCCCAGCCACTTCAGCCAGCTCCTCCGGCGGGATTCCAAGGCGTTCCCAGGCCAGCCAAGTGACATAGTGTCTCCAGCGTGTCCTGGGTCGACCCCGGGGCCTCCCGCCGGTGGGACATGCCCGGAACACCTCTCCAGGGAGGCATCCAGGAGGCATCCGAACAAGATGCCCGAGCCACCTCAACTGGCTCCTCTCAACGCGGAGGAGTAGCGGCTCGACACCAAGCCCCTCCCGGATGACCGAGCTTCTCACCCTATCTCTAAGGGAGAGCCCGGACACCCTGCAGAGGAAACTCATTTCGGCCGCTTGTATCCGGGATCTTGTTCTTTCGGTCACGACCCACAGCTCGTGACCATAGATGAGGGTAGGAACGTAGATCGACTGGTGAATCGAGAGCTTCGCCTTTTGGCTCAGCTCCTTCTTCACCACAACGGACCGGTGCAGAGTCCGCATCACTGCAGACGCTGCACCGATCCGCCTGTCAATCTCCCGCTCCCTCCTACCCTCACTCGTGAACAAGACCCCAAGATACTTGAACTCCTCCACTTGGGGCAGGATCTCATCCCCGACCCGGAGAGGGCATGCCACCCTTTTCCGGCTGAGGACCATGGTCTCGGATTTGGAGGTGCTGATCTTCATCCCAACCGCTTCACATTCGGCTGCGAACCGCCCCAGTGAGAGTTGGAGGTCATGGCTTGATGAAGCCAACAGCACCACATCATCTGCAAAAAGCAAAGATGCAATGCTGAGGCCACCAAACCGGAAACCTTCAACGCTTCGGCTGCGCCTAGAAATTCTGTCCATAAAAATTATGAACAGAATCGGTGACAAAGGGCAGCCTTGGCGGAGTCCGATCCTCACTGGGAACGAATTCGACTTACTGCCGGCAATGCGGACCAGACTCTGACACCGGTCGTATAGGGACCGAACAGCCCTTACCAAGGGGCTCAGTACCCCATACTCCCGGATCACCCTCCACAGGATTCCCCTAGGCACACGGTCGAACGCCTTCTCCAAATCCACAAAACACATGTAGAGTGGTTGGGCGAACTCCCATGCACCCTCGAGGACCCTGCTTAGGGTGTAGAGCTGGTCCACTGTTCCACGGCCGGGACGAAAACCACACTGCTCCTCCTGAATCCGAGATTCGACTTCCCGACGGACCCTCCTCTCCAGCACCCCTGAATAGACTTTACCGGGGAGGCTGAGGAGTGTGATTCCCCTATAATTGGAACACACCCTCCGGTCCCCCTTTTTAAAAAGGGGGACCACCACCCCGGTCTGCCAATCCAGAGGCACTGTCCCCGATGTCCACGCGATGTTGTAGAGGCGTGTCAGCCATGACAGCCCTACCACATCCAGAGCCTTTAGGAACTCCGGGCGGATCTCATCTATCCCCGGGGCCTTGCCACCGAGGAGCTTACCAACCGCCTCAGTGACTTCAACCCAAGAGATCGAAGAGCCCACCTCAGAGTCCCCAGACTCTGCTTCCTCAAAGGAAGGCGTATCGGTGGAATTGAGGAGGGCTTCGAAGTATTCTCTCCACCGACTCACGACGTCCCGAGTCGAGGTCAGCAGTACACCATCTTCACTACACAGTGTTAATAGTGCACTGCTTCCCTCTCCTCAGACGCCGGATGGTGGACCAGAATTTCCCCGAAGCCGTCCGGAAGTCGTTTTCCATGGCTTCACCGAACTCCTCCCATGTCCGAGTTTTTGCCTCGGCGACCGCCAAAGCCGCAGTCTGCTTGGCCAGCCGGTACCTGTCAGCTGCCTCCGGAGTCCCACAGGCCAAAAAGGCCCGATAGGCCTCCTTCTTCAGCTTGACGACATCTCTTACCGCTGGTGTCCACCAGCTGGTTCGGGGATTGCCGCCACGACAGGCACCAACCACCTTATGGCCACAGCTCCGATCTGCCGCCTCAACAATGGAGGTGCGGAACATTGCCCACTCGGACTCGATGTCCCCCACCTCCCCCGGGACAAAGGAGAAGTTCTGCCGGAGGTGGGTGTTGAAACTCTTTCTGACAAGGGATTCTGCCAGACGTTCCCAGCAGACCTTCACAATACGTTTGGGCCTGCCAGGTCTGGCCAGCAACTTCCCCCGCCATCGGAGCCAACACACCACCAGGTGGTGATCAGTTGACAGCTCCGCCCCTCTCTTCACCCCAGTGTCCAAAACATGTGGCCGCAAGTCCGATGACACGATTACAAAGTCGATCATTGAACTGCGGCCTAGGGTGTCCTGGTGCCAAGTGCACATATGGACATCTCTATGTTTGAACATGGTGTTCGTTATGGACAAACCGTGACGAGCACAGAAGTCCAATAACAGAACACCACTCTGATTCCGATCGGGGGGGGCCGTTCCTCCCAATCACGCCCCTCCAGGTCTCACTGTCATTGCCCACGTGAGCGTTGAAGTCCCCCAGTAGAACGAGGGAGTCCCCAGAGGGGGCGCTTTCCAGCACACCCTCCAAGGACTCCAAAAAGGGTGGGTATTCTGAGTTGCTGTTTGGCGCATAAGCGCAAACAACAGTCAGAACCCGTCCCCCCACCCGAAGGCGGAGGGAGGCTACCCTCTCGTCTACCGGGGTAAACCCCAACGTACAGGCACCAAGCCGGGGGGCAATAAGTATGCCCACACCTGCTCGGCGCCTCTCACCGTGGGCAACTCCAGAGTGGAAGAGAGTCCAACCCCTCTCGAAAGGATTGGTACCAGAACCCAAGCTGTGTGTGGAGGAGAGTCCGACTATATCTAGTCGGAATTTCTCTGCCTCACCCACCAGCTCAGGGTCCTTCCCTGCCAGAGAGGTGACATTCCATGTCCCAAGAGTTAGCTTCTGCAGCTGGGGGTTGGACCGCCAAGGCCCCCGCCTTTGGCTGCTGCCCAACTCTCTGCGCACCCGACCCCTTTGGCCCCTCCCACAGGTGGTGAGCCCATGGGAAGGGGAACCCATGTTGCCTTTTCGGGCTGTGCCCGGCCGGGCCCCATGGGGACAGGCCCGGCCACCAGACGCTTGCTTTCGAGCCCCACCTCCAGGCCTGGCTCCAGAGGGGGGCCCTGGTAACCCGCGTCCGGGCAAGGGAAACCTGAGTCCATTAATATTATTCATCATAAGGGGTCTTGTGAGTCATGCTTTGTCTGGCCCCTCACCTAGGACCTGTTTGCCATGGGTGACCCTGCCAGGGGCTTAAAGCCCCAGACAACATAGCTCCGAGGATCATTGGGACACGCAAACCCCTCCACCACGATAAGGTGATGACTCACGGAGGAGGCCATCGTACTAAACATTGTCAAAATCTCCTCTGCTGCACGGCATCTGTATATGCTATGTCAGTGCCATTTCATTGGTCAAGAGACTGTGCGTGAGGGTGAGATGTTGTGTTCAGTCATTTTAAAGCAAAGCAATAATTTTCTTTTTCGCCCCAAGGGAAGGAAGGCAAAGTTTTCGTGCCCCCCAACTCTCTGCCACCATTGAAAATACGAGCCCCCCAACACTATGTTACCATTGAAAATAGTCTCACTTGTCTATAAACGTATTATTATCAGTACACCTCTGCATTACATTGTGTCCTTTTTAATATTAAAAAAAGTAATTTTGATCAATTTACAATAAAGTACAGAAGATCCCTCGTTTTTAGCGGTTAATGTGGACCAGAACTTGCCACGATAAGTGAAAAACCATGAAGTAGCACATCCCCTAAAAAAAATATATATACAGTGCCTTGCAAAAGTATTCGGCCCCCTTGAACCTTGCAACCTTTCGCCACATTTCAGGCTTCAAACATAAAGATATAAAATTTAAATTTTTTGTCAAGAATCAACAACAAGTGGGACACAATCGTGAAGTGGAACAAAATTGATTGGATAATTTAAACTTTTTTAACAAATAAAAAACTGAAAAGTGGGGCGTGCAATATTCTTCGGCCCCCTTGCGTTACTTTGTAGCACCACCTTTTGCTCCAATTACAGCTGCGAGTCGCTTGGGGTATGTTTCTATCAGTTTTGCACATCGAGAGACTGACATTCTTGCCCATTCTTCCTTGCAAAACAGCTCGAGCTCAGTGAGGTTGGATGGAGAGTGTTTGTGAACAGCAGTCTTCAGCTCTTTCCACAGATTCTCGATTGGATTCAGGTCTGGACTTTGACTTGGCCATTCTAACACCTGGATACGTTTATTTTTGAACCATTCCATTGTAGATTTGACTTTATGTTTTGGATCATTGTCCTGTTGGAAGATAAATCTCTGTCCCAGTCTCAGGTCTTGTGCAGATACCAACAGGTTTTCTTCCAGAATGTTCCTGTATTTGGCTGCATCCATCTTCCCGTCAATTTTAACCATCTTCCCTGTCCCTGCTGAAGAAAAGCAGGCCCAAACCATGATGCTGCCACCACCATGTTTGACAATGGGGATGGTGTGTTCAGGGTGATGAGCTGTGTTGCTTTTACGCCAAACATATCGTTTTGCATTGTGGCCAAAAAGTTCAATTTTGGTTTCATCTGACCAGAGCACCTTCTTCCACATGTTTGGTGTGTCTCCCAGGTGGCTTGTGGCAAACTTTAAACGAGACTTTTCATGGATATCTTTGAGAAATGTCTTTCTTCTTGCCACTCTTCCATAAAGGCCAGATTTGTGCAGTGTACGACTGATTGTTGTCCTATGGACAGACTCTCCCACCTCAGCTGTAGATCTCTGCAGTTCATCCAGAGTGATCTCGGGCCTCTTGGCTGCATCTCTGATCAGTTTTCTCCTTGTTTGAGAAGAAAGTTTGGAAGGACGGCCGGGTCTTGGTAGATTTGCAGTGGTCTGATGCTCCTTCCATTTCAATATGATGGCTTGCACAGTGTTCCTTGAGATGTTTAAAGCTTGGGAAATCTTTTTGTATCCAAATCCGGCTTTAAACTTCTCCACAACAGTATCTCGGACCTACCTGGTGTGTTCCTTGGTTTTCGTAATGCTCTCTGCACTTTAAATAGAACCCTGAGACTATCACAGAGCAGGTGCATTTATACGGAGACTTGATTACACACAGGTGGATTCTATTTATCATCATCGGTCATTTAGGATAACATTGGATCATTCAGAGATCCTCACTGAACCTCTGGAGTGAGTTTGCTGCACTGAAAGTAAAGGGGCCGAATAATATTGCACGCCCCACTTTTCAGTTTTTTATTTGTTAAAAAAGTTTAAATTATCCTATAAATGTTGTTCCACTTCACGATTGTGTCCCACTTGTTGTTGATTCTTGACAAAAAAATTAAATTTCATATCTTTATGTTTGAAGCCTGAAATGTGGCGAAAGGTTGAAAGATTCAAGGGGGCCGAATACTTTTGCAAGGAACTGTATATATTTTTTGTGTGTGTGTGTGTGTGTGTGTGTGTGCGTGCGTGCGTGCGTGCGTGTGTGTGTGTGTGTGTTTGTGTTCGATTGTATTTATTCAGGTTAGCATTGGAAAGAGATACATAGAAGACGTTTTATCCCTTTTTCCCCCCAAAGTATAATTTAAGTATAAGTAAAACTTTAATGTGGATGGATGGATGGATGGATGGATGGATGGATGGATGGATGGATGGATGGATGGATGGATGGATGGATGGATGGATGGATGGATGGATGGATGGATGGATGGATGGATGGATGGATGGATGGATGGATGGATGGATGGATGGATGGATGGTTGTAAAGAACTTCAAATGTAATAATTATAATGTTTTAAACATCTTACTTGGCTTTATTAAATGCTTCATTGAGTGAGTCCACTCAAATGTGCTCAAGCAGCTCATTAACAAGAAGTTGCCACTGCAAATGTTTAACAAGTTAAATGATGCTTGATGAATGCGGCGCTCTGAAGTTCACTTTACTGGCAAGAGCGAACAATAAACGTCTTACAATCATCGTTAACTTAAATATGCAACTCAAGTTCACTGCAGACCAACAAAGAGCAGAGAGTGGGGGGGAGGGAAGGAGGGAGAGTGAGACTACGCGATGAGCATTCATTTAATTTTTATTTTAAAAAATCTGCGATGGACTGAGGGCGTGAAATTTGAAGCGCGAAGGATCACTGTATAACTTTATTAACACTGTTTTGTTTGTAACTGAAAAGACTTAAAGCGGATCAATTTGCCTGAATTAAAAAAAAAAAAGTCACATCCAAATTGCAAAAATACACGCAAGGTATATTTTTTGACATTTTGATAATGAAAAATAAAATTTGATCAAATCAATTGATAATTCTTCTTTTCTTTTCTGCTTTTCCCTTCAAGGGTTGCCAAAGCGAATCAGTTGTCTCCATTGAACCCTTTCCTCTGCATCATCTGCTCTTACACCAGCTACCGTCATGTCCTCTTTCATTACATCCATAAACCTGGTCGTTCTCTAGACTTCCTGCCTGACATATATAAATTCAGCATCCTTTTTCCAATATCTCTCCTCTGGACATGTCAAAACCATCTCAGTCTGGCCTCTCTGGCTTTATCTTCAAATCCCCTAACATGCACTATCCCTCTGATATGCTCATTCTTGATCCTGTGTTATGTATGTACTTGTTATTCACGATTTTACCACAAGATGGTATCAGTTGTCCATGTTTTACATGTTGATTATGGGAAGTAGGAAGCAAAGAGAAATAAATAAATGAAAAAGTGTGCACCAGCCAGCTGTGTCTGCGTAGCTAAGTGTCAATGTAAAAGTGTTTACATTGAGACATAAAAAGGAGCGACATAACACTATCCATCATCCTGGTCACCCCCAAAGAGAACCTCAGCATCTTCACTTCTGACATTTCCAGCTCTGCCTCCTGTCTTTTCTGCAGACCATACACATCGCCAGTGGTGGACTTGGCAATTTTGGGGCCTAAGGCGAACATATCCAGGGGCCCTCTTCATGGGTCAGGGGTTTAAAAGGTGAGAAGGGTGTGGAGGAAATATGTTCCAGTACACTAGGGCTGTCCTAAACGACAAATTTTCTCCTGATTAGCCAGCTCACTAGTTTTACGATTAGTCGACTAATCGAATAGTTTTCTTTCTTTTTTTTTTTTTTTACTAATTTAGCAATGAAATTTTTGTTGATGCTAATTAATTCACGAAACCATTTTGGAACACTTAAATTCTTTATTAAAGTACAAATAATCAGGTAAATAACAATAATTAATCACAAATAAACAATGAGGTTAAATGCTGATAGCATTTACTAGTGCAAAAGAATGGAAAGTAAACAGATTCAGAACACTGACTTTGCCTTTCCAACATTATTCAAAAACAATTCTTTCAAAAAAAAATTCCAGCATCATTATTATTATTATAGTATACTAATATATATAATAGTAGTGTAATAATTATAATAATTTTTCATTGCCAGTCATATTTGCCATAAAGAGTGTCATTTGAAAGCTATTCTTAGTGTAGAATCTGTATTCTGTAGTATTTACTCAACGTATTATAATATTAATTCTGAAGTATGTGGGATTAACTCCAGAAATCGTTATTTATATGACGAACATGATTTGCTTTTATTTTGAAATGTTCACCGGAGGTACAGTACTGTGCAAAAGTTTTAGGCAGGACACCTGCCTAAAACCTTTGCACAGTACTGTATATTTTTATTATATTATGTACTGTATATACAGGATATACTGTATGTATATATTTTCCCCAAGTGGAAGCTTCCATGATCCTAATAAATTTAATAATTAAAAAATATATATATAAGTTAGGTGTCCTGCCTAAAACTTTTGCACAGTACTGTACGTTCGCTAAACCGCTGACCGAAAGCTTTACACTCCGTAAAAAAAACATTCTTCGTCATTGCTTGTGAATTCACTAATAGATTTAATTTGTTTTTTGTTAGCAAATGCTGTTAACCAGCTCTTGAGTGTTATTGGATTGGAACTGTACTGCATTGTTTTGCCACAGGGTGTGCTGTGGTGTATTTTATGTTCGGTGTGAAGAAGAAGAAGAAAGTTAAAAGAGGCATTAGCGGCCTGTTCTGAACTTCTCCCTCACTGCACTTTGGCTCTCATGGAGAGCACGTTCGCTCATTTGTTCGAAATAAACGATAGCCGATGTGCAAAGTAGCAAGTGAGCTGTAAAAATAGTTAGCTTAGTGGCGTGAAAAACGCGGGAGAGCTAAGTGAAGCTAACGCACAGCTAAGGGGAGCTAAACGATGCTAAACGGAGCTAAACTAAGCTAAACGGTGCTAAATGAAGCTAAGCGACTGATACGCAGTCCGTCGTCGTGAAACAGTGCATTGTAGTGTGTGTGTGTGTGGGAGAGATAATATAAATGCATGAAATGGCTTTCTTTTTTGTTTTGTTATTTGTTTGTTTGGTATGCTGGCATAATTATACATGACGAATAGTTGGGGGTGCTGTTGGCTCCGGTGGCCCAAGCTCTTGCTTGTTGGGGTAAGGGCAGCTGGTTGGGGGCCCCCTACAGGTTGGGGCCCTAAGGCCTACTTCGCCTGAAAGTAAATCCGCCTATGCACATCGCTGATCCCACTACAATTTTATAAACCTTTCAAAACAAACCTGGGAGCTTATTTGATTTTATTCTATTTTATTTTATCTTATTTGCTCTGATGGGTAGGTTCAGAACATCTTCCATGTTAATGTGCACATTTGGACTCAGAAGGACATAAAACAGAGGTGGGTAGAGTAGCCAAAAATGTTACTCAAGTAAGAGTAGTTTTCCTTCCAAATAAAAATAGTCAGGTAAAAGTAGCCATCCAAAAAATGTACTCAGATAAAAGTAAAAAAATATTTGGTGAAAAGAATACCCAAATAATGAGTAACTTTGTGAGTGACTGCTGTCGATGTTTGATTATATTTTATAAATAAATTCATTATAAAATAAATGAAGATATTACTACCAAAGCATTTGCAATTGCATTCATTTTCTGGGAGAAATTGAGCATTATCTGACAGAATTGCAGGGGTGCCAATACTTTTGGCCAGCAGTGTACATCCTATGTTCTTATAATTAAAATTGAGATTTTGCATTTAAATGTGAGGAAATTAGGGAAAATAAAAATTACGAGATGACGGTTGGGGTTACTTCTGATTTTGTTAACTTTTATTTAGCAAATCATTGAATGAAAATCAGTTTTAATGTGTTATAGGAACAACTGTGCCAAAGCAGTTTTCTTTGCATTTCGATAATGACATAATAAATTTAAAAAAAAAAAAAAAGATTTCTGGCTCCGTGGCAACCTTCATGTTAGGGAGTTCCAGCAAGAAATTCTAGCCACTTTCACCACTGGTTAAAACCTCAAAAGTGTGGAATAGTATTCACAAATCAATCAGAGAAATCACCAGTTACAGTTTATTTCGCTTCAGTTAAAACGTTGGCTCCTTAGTTGTCAGACCTGTCAGCACTGAACCTTCACACAGCCTCCTGTTCTTTGGAACTTTGTACTGTTCTGCCTTTCGTTGTTCTTTTTTTGTTTGTTTATTTTTTACCATGATGATTTTGTAATGCTCTCTACTGTGCATTTTATAATGCAAATATTATTAATAAAATACTATTTCCAGGGTGCCAATGTACATCCTGCCGAGGATTACAGATGAAAACTAGCTTTTTGGCTAATTCCTGCATATTTTGCAATGAGATTTAATGTTAATATGCACTGTCCTTGTAAAAAAAAAAAATGAAAACATAAATCCGATGTTTTTATTTCATTTTAAAGTACTGTATTAGAAATTGAGGTTTTCCATTCATATCTGTGGAAATGAGGACAAATAAAAATCAGGAGATGGAGGTTGGGTTACTGGTGTTTTTCTTCATTGTTATTTTGCACATCATTGAAAAAATACAATTCTGAATGACAATCACTTTGTCATGTATGACCTGTTACCAAGGGCGTAGGTTTGCATAGGGACGGTAGGGACATAACGCTACGAACTTTTCAGACTGCTGAAATTGTCCCCACCAACTTGTAAGCAACCGTATTTGCATTATATGATGACAGTTATATATCCACAGTAATTTAGATTGTCTTCCCATGTCTCGTAAGGACATAATTGACCCGAACATTATTAAGTGAATTACGGTACTTTCATTATGTTCAGACTTACATTGATCCCTTTTAACTTGCTGAATGTGCCAGTTCATTTTTTTCCCTCAAACACACATTTGATCGGTTGATGACTTGACCCCCCCACACACACGCATTCACAGCCCGACAGAAATACAACATGCCGCCTCCGCCCCCTTCGAAAACGAGGGATATTAAAAGTTTTTTTAACGCCAGCAGCAGCTACTGTAAGTAATGTAAAAAGACGTCAATGTTGTGGAGGTGGAGAACTCACCACTAATTTTGCTACTGAAAGTCCGACCTACATCAGAATTAGCATAACATTTATCTGTGTGAATTTCTCGAACTCCTCCAGTATGTTTCTTACTGCTAACGTTATTTAAACTAAGAAATGTAGAAAACTAAGGCTAACCCACTTATAGGTTTGTATTTCTTGTGTATGTTCATATAATTTGTGTTCAAATATTGCACTTTAAATTTGCTGATAAAATCCAGACATTTATTCTGGAAGTTTTCAAAATGTTTCTTTAGTAGTTTTTGAAAACAAAGGTTTAAATCGAACGGTGTATCACCAATACCCATGAAGGTTAGTATGAGTCAATACAGATTTATTTTGCAATGATCATTTATGTCCCGTCCCCAGAAAAAAGTGTAAATGCAGGTTATGCTGTTATATAGTCCCTACCAATGTTGAGACCTTACCTACGCCTTTGCTTGTTACATGCAGAAGCTTAATGCATGTGTAAAATTTGTTGTGATTTATTGTGCGTTAACAGTGCCAAAAGCAGTTTTCTTTACATTTCGGTGGTTGGCTTGCTCCGTGGCGACTTTTATGTCAGGGAGTTTCTGCACACAAAAAAAATCTATCCACTTTCACCAATGATCCCAGCTGAAGGAATCTTGTTTAGTAAATTGAAGAAAAAAACAACAACTTTTTAGTATTTGTGGAGAATAAAATAAATAAAAGCCTAGTATTTCCAGGAAGTGGCCGCTCATAAATACTTTGAGCAACCGTCTTTCACGTGAAGGTCATTTATATGAGATGTCCCTTGATTAGACGTTTCATTTTTCTGGTTAGGTTCAGGATTCTGGAGTGTATTTAGGAGTGTGGAGGAGCCCATGTGTATATTTTCTTGTAATGACGATGTAATCATAATTTGGTATGGATAAATAAACAAACACTTGAAAGACCACACAGACTTTTTATTGCTATGAAGGGATTGAAACCCTGTGAGCGCTTCAGTCATGCACTTTATTGGTTGCTATGGCTTCAGTTGTCCGCCAGATGTCACCTTCACTACAATCTTGAGGCTTTGAGTTTATTCAGCACAATTGTTAGGAAAGCGTTAGTTTCTCATAAGGGTTCATTTAGGCTCTAATCCCAGCCTAAATCCTCTTTCCCATTTTCATTTTTTCCTCATACTTGAGACTGCTGTCCAACTGTTATATTCGATGCCATCTTTTGACTGAGTGTACATCTTAATCTATTCACATAAGAGTTTATTCCTACCAGAGTGGGACTCATTTTCAGGAATTTCATGCCTCAGACCGGCTGACTTTATATTATTTAAAATAGGGATGTTTTTGCACCCAAGTCTGAGTCACCGGATTTTGAGAATCTGCCGATAAAACTTGTCCCAAAGAGTACTTCCTTTTCCTCTTTTTCTGGGAGTGTTGCAGAGGATAAACATTGTTTTTTTTTTTTTTTTTTTTTTTTTTTTTTTTTTTTTTTTTATGCCATTGTATTTCTGCAATATTTTGTTACTTTTTAGGTCTTAAAAAATATATAAGTGTACTGCTCAAAACTTCGTTTCCTGGTGCACTGCCCAACAGCTAGCCAACATTGAATGTCCTTCAATAAAACACAAGGCGTGGTCTTTTCTTGCTTTTATATGAAGTCATTCGTTTAAGTTTGTGAAACTGTAACAAAAACATATGTATGCATTCAAAACAACGGCACAACACACGCCGGTATACAAATACCATGTAGACGCCACACTTAATTTAAGCTATAAGCTATAAGTATAGGTGAGCTTCCATACAGCAAAAGTTATTAACAAATTTCGTTCATATAGCTTTAACCTCTTGGTACCTCACGATACGATACGATTTCCGATATGAAGCTCACGATAACGATGATCTCACATATAGCAATACAGCGATTATCGATACACTGGCAGGCATGAAAATGTCTCACCTTTCGGCAAAATTCGCCGTTTTGATGTCAAAAAGGGTGACCTGCGTGAATTGCGTAGATCCGAGGATGAATTGTTTTTTTTGGGGGGGGGGGGATCGGGAGATATATATATATATATATATATATATATATATATATATATATATTAGGGCTGTCAAAATTATAGCGTTAACGGGCGTTAATTAATTTTTTTAATCAATCACGTTAAAATATTTGACGCAATTAACGCAGATGCCCCGCTCAGACAGATTTAAATGACAGTACAGTGAAACGCTCACTTGTGAAATTGTGGTTTTATGGAGTTTTGCCGCCCTCTGCTGGCGCTTGGGTGCGACTGATTTTATAGGCTTCAGCACCCATGACCATTGTGTAAGTAATTATTGACATCAACAATGGCGGGCTACTAGTTTATTTTTTGATTGAAAATTTTACAAATTTTATTAAAACAAAAACATTAAGAGGGGTTTTAATATAAAATTTCCATAACTTGTACTAACATTTTTCTTTCAAGAACTTTAAGTCTTTCTATCCATGGATCGCTTTAACAGAATGTTAATAATGTTAATGCCATCTTGTTGATTTATTGTTATAATAAACAAATACAATCCTTATGTACCCTATGTTGAATGTATATATATATATATATATATCCATCTTGTGTCTTATCTTTCCATTCCAACAATAATTTACAGAAAAATATGGCATATTTTATAGATGGTTTGAATTGCGATTAATTACAATTAATTAATTTTTGTTTGACATTGTTTGACATTTCGTTTGACAGCCCTAATATATATATATATATACATATATATATATATATTACCTGGCAGAGGAAGCAGAGCAAGGCAGTTTCTGGCTCTGACTCCGCAGGAAAGATCAAACGTGGGGGAAACAAGCAGCGTAGGACCTCCACGTTTGCTCGGTATGCGGTCAGGCCTGCACTTGAGTCAGGGCCTTGGACTCCCCTGCCATGCATAGTCCATTGGGGCTCAGCCCACAAGCCAGCTGCAGGCAGTAGCAGGGAGACGTCCCTGACACTGCCCCACCACCCAGAGATGTCCGGGATGAAAGGGGCGAAACATCAATGAGGGGTGACGGCTGACGACCCTGCAGCGGGCCTATTGGCACCGTCGGAGGTGCAACAAGCAGTTATGCTCAGCAGGCTACATCTACCTGTACTCTCAACTAAATATATCTGATCATGTGATCAACTTAGTACGTAAACTGAGCACTTCAGAAATCGGTCCTTAAAAAAGTTGGACTTGGACAGTTAGAAAATCCTTCTGGCTGCTTCGCTGACGAGAACCAATCATTGGCCCAAACAGTGCTCTATTATTCCAATCACGTGCACACTCTTCACGTGTACATGGAGTGCTTGGAGAGCTTTTGGTTGCATTGCAAAGCTACAAAAACAAAAAGCAGGCCTTATCCACGCCGGAGCATACACACTTGCCTGCATTTGCCAGCAGATTGAATTTGGTGAGTAATGGTTTCAATCGTATTCGTATTTTGCGATATAATAAAGTTACTGCCGTTCCTTGCATCTTGCGTTGAATACTGCCAGAGCTAGCCAAATCTCCCGTGAAAAAATAGCTCCTGTTATGTTAGCATCAAGCTTGTGTATTTAATGATAATATAAAACGAAGAAACACACTGTTGAGTCAAATTCAGCGACATGCTCTCGGATGGAGGGCGGCGCCTCGCATCGATCCCGTTGTCCACCTGAGGCGCGTTATTTTCGGCTGCGACTTGAGCTGACGGCCGGCCTGACGAGTGGTAGAAATGTTGCTTGCTTTTTAAATCTTTTCAGAACCCGCCACGATAAGTGAAAACTGCGAAGTAGCGCACCCCCACCCCTATTTTTTTGTTTGTTTGTTTTTTGTGCGTGTTCAATGTATTTATTCAGATTACCATTGGAAAAAAGATACATATATATGACATGTTTTTTCACTTTTTTTCCCCCAAAGTATAATTTATAAATGGTTTTTAAGCACTTCAAAATGTAATAATTATGAAAATGTAATAATTATGATAAGTTTAAAACATGTTACTGTCCCGCCGAATTATTTTTAAACAAGAATAAAGTAGTAGGAAAATGATTGGCTTTATCAAATTCTTCATAGTGAGTCCACTCAAATCCTCTCAAGCTGCTCACTTAGTTAAACGATGATTGACGCGAACTTTTTCTATGATTGATTTCTTTTTTTGATTGAAGTGATTTTTTTAAAAATATTTTTTTGTTTGAAGCAACTTGTTTTTTGATTGGATAATAAAGACACAAATGTCCTAGCCAAAATGTGGCCCAAATGGAAAACGACATTACTTCAATCGAAAAAGTTGTTTCAATCAAGAAAAATAGTTTTCAAATGCTTTTTGTTGTCTCAAATTTATTTTTGCATTCAAACACATTTTTTTTATTGAAGTGACTTTTTTTTGATTGAAAATATATATTTTGATTGAAGCACCTTTGTTTTTGATCAATGTAACTTTTTTTTTAATTGAATAATAAAGACACAAATCTACCTCCATAGTTATTGAGAGAGAAAGAAATTAAGAACGCTTTGAAAATAAAAACAACCGGGGAGTCTGATTTTTTTTTTTTTTTTTCAATTTAAGATTTATATTTCATTATGTAAACATGCGTCGTAAGGAAAGGAGATTGAGGGATTAAAAAAAAAGGAGTTGGATGAGGCTGCTAAAGGCAGTGCATACCTCTTCAGCTGAATGAATAGCACACTTGGTAAGAATAACAGTTTGCAAGGATTGTCGGGTACAAAATACAATTATAAACACAATTACAATGTTATTTTTCTATAAGATTTTATGTCATTGCTTTATTAATTGTTAGGTGCTAGAGTTGTCAAATATGGATGATAATAATGAAATAATAGTTTTGAGAAAACTGTGCTGTTGGTGGCTCAGTGACCATCTGATGTGGTTTGTTCTCAGATGAGCAACAAGTTGAGGAAGGAAGTTTTGATGTAGCGGTTGAAGGAAGAAAAGAGGCAGTGACTGAGTCACAGCCAGAAAGTGTTGAGGACAGTGTTGATTTCTATTCACTGTTGCCCTCTCCCATTTAAAGTATGTCTCAGTCACAGCCAATTATAATCTAAAACTGGTCAAAATTGAAGTTATGTTGTTGTAAGGTGTATTAAATACTTGTTCATGTGCCACTTTTGATCTATGAGCATCGGTCTCTGCGCGGCCCTGCTGAAACACAGTGTGGGTCGACAGAGCTCAATATTTTGTTGGGTTGTACAGTGTGCCGGAACATGTTTCCTCCACACCGTTCTGACCTTTTTAACCCCTGACCTATTTTCATGCCTGATTGGTCAGGAAATCATTCTACAAAACAACTAATAAACAGAAAATTAAGGTATCTTCATCCTTCTGCTGTAAGTTTACGTCCAATCCATTTGAATTTTTTTTGAATTTCCATTTTTACAGTTTCCTGTGACGTCACATCCGGTGAGTGTATCGTTTGTTTGTTAGCGCTGCTACTAGTCGCTAATCTCCTAGTGCTCCTCAATTTGTTTTATCCAACGGACACATCGGAGAATCGATCCTAGGCTAGTTCGGCTCTCCTAGTGCTCCTTATTTTGTTTTATCCCACGATCGGACAGATCGTGGATTAAAACTACTCTCCTCTCCTCTTTAGCTCTATCTTGCTAGCCTAGCTTATCCGAGCTATGGCTAGCCCTCTGCCTTCGTCCTCCCGTCTTTTCTGCTCAGTGTGCTGTATGTATAGCGAGCACCCTGGCTCCTTCGTCGAGGACAGTAGTAGCTGTAGGAAGTGTAGCTTAGTCTCAGGGTTGGAGACCAGGGTTTCTGAGCTAGAAGCACGGCTCTGCACTCTAGAGACGAAAGCTAGTCCTAGCTATAGCCAGGTAGTGGCAGGTCGTGCTTGCAGTAGTAGGATTGCTAGCGCAGTTAGCCCCCCAGCGAGCCCCGTGCAGCCGGGGGAAATTAAGGAGGGATTTGTGACTGTACGGGGGAAGCGCAGTGGTAAACGCACAACCTTAGTGCACCAGCAGCTTCACGTCAGCAATAGGTTTGCCCCCCTCAGCGACACACCGGCTGAACCAGACACTCTCGTAATTGGAAGCTCCATAGTTAGAGACGTGAAGCACCCGGCGGTGTCTGTCAGGTGTTACCCAGGGGCCAGAGTCGGTGACATCGAAGGAAACCTCAGACTCTTAAAGCAGAGTAGGAAGAGGTTCCGCCGTATCGTGATTCACGCAGGCGGTAACGACGCCCGGCGGAGACAGTCTGAGGTGCTTAAATTAAACGTAGCCTCGGTGTGTGAACTTGCTAAGTCGATGGCGGACACCGTAGTTTTCTCTGGTCCTCTGCCTAATTTGGTCAATGATGAGATGTACTCTAGATTCTCATCATTTAACCGCTGGTTGTCTAGATGGTGCCCAGAAAACGATATAGTCTTTGTTGATAACTGGCACGCGTTTTGGGGCAAGCCCGGGCTCATGCGCCGAGACGGCATTCATCCGACTTGGGACGGTGCTGCTCTCTTAACTCGAAATTTGGCCGCCAAACTAAGTCTCCCAAAGTGACACTTGAGAGTGGGGGCCCGGGCGCAGTGTTGTAGTGTAAAACATAACACTGTTAGTAGTGACCACTCGCCTCTTTCCGAGCTGTCACAAATCCAAAATTCAGGACAGAAGATAGAGACTGTGTCCGTGCCTCGTATAGTGAACAGGGGAAAACCGAGTACTATAGGAACGAGACCAAAGAATTTAATACATATAGCCCCTGATAGCAGTGAAAATAAATTAGCTCTTAATAAATATATAAGATGCGGATTATTAAACATCAGGTCAATCTCGCCCAAATCTCTGTTAGTTAATGACTTAATTGGGGATTACAATATTCATATTTTGGCCCTGACTGAAACTTGGCTTCAGCAGGATGACTTTGTTAGACTTAATGAATCCACACCCCCAAGTCACGTGAATTTTCACACAGCTAGAAGCACGGGCCGTGGAGGGGGGGTGGCAGTAATATCACACTCTTGTTTAGGTATGAGCCCAAAAAGTAAAGCTAATTACATTTATAACTCCTTTGAAAGTCTAGCACTATCAATTATAGACGCTAACTGGAAGAACCAAAAACCAGTTCTGTTCATAGTGGTTTACCGTCCCCCTGGTCCCTACTCACAGTTTTTGTTAGATTTCTCTGACTTTTTATCTAGTATTTTGCTAAGCTGGGATAGAATTATAATTGTAGGGGATTTTAATATACATGTTGACGATGAAGGTGACTCCCTTGGTAAGGCCTTTAATGACCTACTAGATGGGACTGGCTTCATTCAAAATGTAAATAAACCAACCCATAGTCACAAGCACACCCTGGACTTGATTTTAACCTACGGT
This sequence comes from Corythoichthys intestinalis, assembly GCF_030265065.1. Taxonomy (NCBI): domain Eukaryota; kingdom Metazoa; phylum Chordata; class Actinopteri; order Syngnathiformes; family Syngnathidae; genus Corythoichthys; species Corythoichthys intestinalis. The sequence goes on along the minus strand of NC_080409.1, from coordinate 4,482,787 downwards.
ACTGAGATTAGTGATCTTAGTGTCCATCCCCACAACCCTGTACTGTCTGATCATTTTCTAATTACCTTTCGGTTTGTGCTTCAAGATAATCCACCACCAGTGATTAGAACTCAGATGAAAAGGACATTAGGTGATCACTCTGTTTCAGAGTATAAACAGATAATTCAGCCTATATTTGCCTCCATGTCATCTAATTATGAAGGAGTGATGTCCGGCCTTGCTGTTAATGACGAGTTTGTTGATCGTGTTCTGTTTACGTTTCGTACCACCCTAGATGTCGTCGCTCCCTCCAAATTAAAGTTTGTCAAGCCGAGACGAGCATCTCCCTGGTATAATGCTGAAACACGCTCTCTTAAACAATCGACACGTAAATTAGAAAGACTTTGGCGCCGTTCCAACACAGAGCACACCCTCTCTGCTTGGAAACACAGCTTAGTGACATATAAGCAGGCCTTGCGCACGGCTAAAACCAGATATTACTCATCCTTAATAGAGGAAAACAAAAATAATCCTAGGTTTCTGTTCAGCACTGTAGCAAGGCTGACAAACAGTCACACCTCAATAGAACCTTATATCCCAACCACCCTTAGCTGTGATGACTTCTTAAAATTTTTTAACAATAAAATCGCAACTATTAGAAATAAAATAAATGAATCACTTCCAATTATTAGGTCTGATAAAGTGCAGACAAAGAATTCGGAATCTCCTATAAACCCCTCTAAAATATTAAATAACTTTACCACTGTAGACCAAATTGATGTAACTTCAATTATAATGTCCTCCAAACCATCAACGTGCCTCCTTGACCCAATCCCAACCAAACTTTTTAAAGAGACCCTGCCTCTAACTATTGACACTATCTTAAATATAATAAATATCTCATTAGTTACTGGCTACGTGCCGCAGTCCTTTAAATATGCAGTTATTAAACCGCTCTTGAAAAAACCTACTCTTGATCCTGATATTCTGGCCAATTATAGACCTATTTCTAACTTACCATTTCTCTCCAAAGTCCTTGAAAGAGTGGTAATTAAACAGCTCTGTCAGCACCTACAGGACAATAGTTTATTTGAACAGTTCCAGTCTGGCTTTCGAGCTCATCATAGCACTGAAACCGCATTAGTTAAAGTAACTAATGACTTGTTACTTGCCGCTGACGTTGGATTAGTCTCGATCCTGGTTCTGCTGGACCTGAGCGCAGCCTTTGACACAATCGACCATAATATCTTATTGCAGAGATTAGAATGTGACATAGGCATTAGAGGAGCAGCCCTCTGCTGGTTTAAATCATATTTATCTAATAGGTACCAGTTTGTCAATGTAAACCAGCAATCATCATCGTACTCTAGAGTTAGTTATGGTGTGCCGCAAGGATCTGTCCTCGGGCCCATCTTGTTTACGCTGTATATGCTTCCTCTAGGTAACATCATCAGAAAACATAGCATTAACTTTCATTGTTACGCTGACGACACACAACTGTATTTATCAATTAAACCTGAGCAGGTCAGGCAAGTAGAAAAACTAAGCGCCTGCGTCCGAGATATAAATACCTGGATGAGCACTAACTATCTTCTACTTAACCCTGAAAAGACAGAAGTCCTTATAATAGGCTCGAAAAGTGTTAGAGACTCTTTATCTGCCCAGATAGTCGCTCTGGACAATGTAAGTGTAGCCTCCAGCGCCACAGTTAAAAACCTAGGAATTCTATTTGACCCTGACTTATCGTTTAAAGCACACATTAAACAAACCTGTAGAACGGCTTTCTTTCACCTGCGCAACATCGCCAAAATTAGAAATATTTTATCTAAAAGCGATGCAGAAAAATTAATTCACGCGTTCGTTACATCGAGATTGGATTACTGTAACTCCCTACTTGCAGCTTGTCCTAAAAGCTCTCTAAAAGGTCTTCAGCTAGTCCAAAACGCAGCAGCAAGACTTTTAACAGGAACCAATAGAAGAGAGCACATCACCCCTGTGCTCCAGGCACTTCACTGGCTTCCAGTCGAGTTTAGAATTAAATTTAAAATCCTCCTTCTTACATTTAAGACCATTAATGGGTTGGGGCCATCTTATCTCACCGATGCTCTGGTTCCATACCGCCCCAACAGAACACTCCGATCTCAGAATGCAGGTCTACTGGTAGTTCCCAGGGTTCATAAAAGTACTGTCGGAGCTAGAGCCTTTAGCCACCAAGCCCCTGTTTTATGGAATCAGCTTCCAGCTAGTATTAAAGAAGCCGAGACAGTTTGCACATTTAAGATTAGATTAAAAACGTTCCTATTCGACAAAGCTTATAGTTAGGCTAGTTGAAGTCGGAATAGACTCATAGTTTAAGTTGCACTAGAAGCTATAATGCTGGGGGGCAGTACAGCCGCTGAGTTCTATCTCCTTTTCTTACTCTACCTACCACTTGTCTTACTTTATTTCTATTTTCCAATGTTAATATCTAGTTGTCTAGTCTCTTCATCACTAGTCACCCGGTGTCCCCTTTCCCCCCTCCCCTCTGGGGAGGGGCTATTTTTCAGCTGCAGCCTCCTGACTGTCCGGACCCCTGGCTGGATAGACGTCCTCGCTGCTACCTCCGTCTCATCTGACTAGAGGGACCTCTTCTTGCTCCTTTACTCCACTGGATTTTTACGGACTATAATTTCGCTTGCTAATTTCCATTAGCCGTTCTGGGGTTCCTGTCTATCCGTCCTGGGAGTGGATCTCTCCTGACTGTGGTACTCCCCAAGGTTTCTCATTTTTCTCCCAATTGACTCTGGAGTTTTTGGAGTTTTTCCTTGCCGGCATGGAGGGTCTTAAGGATAGGGGATACCCAGGACTTGAACTGTATCTATTCATCTTTGTTGCTTCATTTCTAATTGTGTATCATATTGCCTCTGTAAAGTCCTTTGAGACCTCTGTTGTGATTGAGGGCTATACAAATAAAATTGAATTGAATTGAAAATTGAATTGAACTGGGAGGATGCCAGCAAATGAACCCCTCCCACTTCAAGCAGGCCAATTAATGCCAGGCAAGGAGTCATTTTGGGCCATTTCAGGTCATTTGGGGCATTCTATGGGCACCTCCTGCTGATTTTGGGTTACAGTACAGAAAGTGAGCCGGGAATCCAACAAATTAATAGGCAGTGACTCAAACTCAAAAGGAAGTTACCTGTAAATGCCCTAAGATGAACAGAAAGTGACCTGTAAATGCCCTGAAAATCGGAAAGAGTGACTTTCAATGGCTGCCATTGAGTTAACTGAAACACTATTATGTAGTAAGATTTTGGTATCAACTTGTTGGTTCTTGTTTTTGTTTGTTTGTTTGTATAAACATTGATACCTTTTTTTAAATGATATCTCGATTCTTGGCAGGAGCGTAACGATAACCTTTTCGGATGCAAAGTATAATGATATATCACCATTTTAATATATAGTCACTAGGGGTGTTATGTTACACAAAAATCTCGGTTCGGTACGTACCTCGGTTTTGAGGTCACGGTTCCGTTCATTTTCGGTACAGTAAGAAAACAAAATGCAAAATATAAATGTGCAAGTTGTTCATTACACACCTTTGTGCTTTCAACAATAGGAACATTAGCCTATACAAAGCTAAAATTCTGCTAAAAAAGTAGCAGGTATTTAAGGATAATCTAACAACAATTTGCCTTTCAGACCCCATGTATTGGTCAGCTTTCTTTCTGAAAGAAAGAGGAAAAAAGAAGTCCTGTGCTAAAGAGAAAAGTAATCCCAATGACAAAGATTTTAACATATGTTTTACAAATGAAATGCCTCAATGAATCTTTTTTTTTTGTTTTGTTTTAAACAGTTTTCAAAAGCTTTATTGGTGGATTTTCCCAAGATAAAGCGCCACACAGAAATTAATAAATTTAATTGTGTAAGCAGGATCTGTGTATTATTCTTATTATTTAATTACAGGTGTTTTAGCTCATTTCAATTTATTTTATTTAAATGGGCTATTATTTATTTTATTATGTGTTTATATTTTACAAATGTGATGTAGTATTCATTTATATTGTATATTTTATGTTGTATAACTTTAGTTCCTATGTGAATATTAGTTCCTACTTGTTTTGTTGTGGTAGGAGGGTTTTGTATTGAACACGGGGCCGTGTTGGTTATTATTATAGCAGAGAAGACAGCAGTAAATCAACAAAGACAAGTCAACTGTGCCCCGATCTACCACTCAAGAGATCTGATGGACTCAAAAAGTGGGTTACGATTGCATATTAGTTAGAAAATCAACCGGATCCACCGTATTTTTACACGAGTGACTTCCGGTCTGCCCGATCCTAGCTACCGGTAGTAGTATTGATGCAGGAGGGGCACGTCTCGAGTCAAATAATAAACTCTGCCGTTCTTTTTGCGTGCGTCGTGTTGAGCCGCTTCTGGGACGCGTCTAACACGTGGCGACTGGTGTGCATTGGCTGATTGACTTTAACGCCCGCGTTTCATTGCGTTCTCATGGCAGCTACGTTGTCGCGCCGTTGACGTTTCTGGGATATACTGTCCCATTGTGTTGGTCCTCATTATAGTAGAGAAGACGGAGTAAATATAATCCACACAAATAAACTGTAACCCGATCGACTCACAGCCTCAAAAAGTAAGGGTTACATTACGTCAGAAACTCGTTCGGTACGCCTCCGTTCCGAACTGAGCACCACGTACAGAAACGGTTCAATACAAATACATGTACCGTTACACCCTTAATTGTCACACCCTGGCACGCTCAAGTGCTACGCATGTTCTTGTCTTTGCCAGTGACTGTAGCTGGAGGAGAACGAGCATTCAATAAAATGAAACTAAAAAAACTACCTATGCTCCACCATATCACAGGGCAGGCTTAACAACCTAGCCATTGTTACCAAACTGCACTTTATGGTAAGTTGCAGTGCTCTCAACTTCGCACCGTAGTGTGGAGTGGACGTGTGGACAGCTCGTTTGTACTCAGTTCATCCGGGTCTTCCTTCTTCTTCTTCGGGAAGGTGGCAATGTGCATAAAAACGCAGAGACACGTCGGATGGTTTTTTGCTGGAACTTTTAGTAACAATGGGGGACTCACAGCCACTCAACTCTCAACAACTCCTATTTCACCCCCTTACGCTCACCACCTCTTCGTCCGCGGCAAATTGGTAAAGCCGGTCATATTGTAGGGGACAGCGGCCCCTTGGGGATGCACCATGCTCTCCATTGAGCGTGAGCTTGCTCAAAAACTGCACTGTTTGAGGGCTGGATAACCCCAAAGATGTGGAGGTGGCAGGCACAGGATGTTTAGTTATACTGTTTCGTTGCCGTCGTTGTAGCCTACATGGGACAATAAATGGATATTGTTTGTTTATAGATGGAAATTGTTTTTTTATATTGTGTCACATTACGGTCTGTTAAATTTAACTGTCCATCTCAAATTAAATAATTTGAAAATTTACATTGTCATTGCTTGCAAAGCCTTAAAGTACTGCATATGTTGTTGTGACAAGCTGGTGGCAGGGGTGGGGGGGGGGGGGGGGGGGGGGGTCCTATAACGGTCTCTTGTCCCCGGCCTCTGCAAGTCTGGTGACAGCCCTGCTGAGGTCCATTTACAACGGTGCGATGGAGAGTGTTCTGACATAGTGCATTGCCACATGGTACTCCAGCTGCAGTATGTCAGACAAAAAAGTCCTGCAATGGACAGTTAGGGGAGCTGAGACGCTTGTTGGAGTTTCCCTCCCCTGTGTCCAAGAACTTTCCAGAACCGGTACAGGAGAAGGGCACTGAACATTATGAGAAATGTTTCTCACCTTCTGCATAAGCACTTTGAACTTTTCCCTTCTGGTAAGCGTTTCCGGAGCATCAGAGACGGAACTACTTCACAGCTCCCTTCCACAAGCTATTAGGAAGATGAACAGTTACAGAACTTGAACAGTATGCACTACAGTGAGACAATAAAGTTTGAATTGATTTTAACCATTTAAAACCCTGTTTGTAACCTCTTTTTTTATAAGACTCAGTTTCACATTTAACAAACGTTTTTAATCATATTTATGAATTTCACCATTCATAGGACATTTTCAATCTATTACATTTGCAATTGGGGTCTGTTATGAAAACTACTGGGCAATATTCTATAATGGGTGACATTTTTGAATCATCAGGTGTCTGTAACTTTCAGGCAAAAGCTCCCATGCTGGAGGGCAGGACTGCTAAAAGTTTCTGGAAGGGCATGAAGGGTTTACCGAGATAAAAAGTCAGCACCAATTTGGAAATACAGTATTTCCGATGTCCGACAGGAAGTTGCTTTGTGGTAGGAGTAAAACCAGCCCAGGATTTAACTCCATGGTAATCGTAGTGAAGAATCCCCTGGATGCCTTTTGGCATTTTGCTGCAGGTGAACGTCCATGTTATCTGAGTGAGAACCGGGATAGAGATTTCATGGCAAGCATGCCCCCCCCCCCCCCATTTTTTTTGCCACATTTTGGCATGCTGCACAGCCCAAGCACTTCTCACCGTTCCAACTTCCAAACGTTCCAAGATTTCATGTGAGGCAGGGTAGGCTTTTGATTTTGCGTCATACAGTATTTACAGAAGAGGGAATCTAAGGTTTTTGGACCCCAAAAAAAGCCCCATTCATTTCCAATGGCAAAAACTTAAAATTTTAAAATGTAGCTCTTCCTATATTTTTCAACCAATTCACAGAATTTACAATTACATATAAATATACAAATACATTATAAAAATATCAGGAAATCGATATGCACAAAAGTTGTACAGTTTTTGCTAAAAAAAAAAAAACATATGGTTCCACTAAACTTTAACAAAAATATCCCCCATTTATTTCAACTGGGCAAGAAATGACCCAATATTAACAGCAAGTGTTCCAAAAAGCCTCAAAGTCTAAAGGAAGTGACAATTGAACGGGAACTGCGAATAAGATACCAACAAACTACAAAAAAAGGAAAACTTTTAGTTTCACTTTTAATAAGGCAAACTTAGCACTGATGTTGCTCGACGTCCAATCCCTTTTGACTGTGAGGAGCGAATAAACAAAATGCTCATTTGCCCCTCCCAGTCAAAAGGAATTGGACATCGAGCACCGTCAATGGCAACTAAACAATGAAGTGACCCAAAAATGCCCCAAACTTAAATGCAAGTAACTGAAAATCTCCGGCAGCAAAGCATCCCGACTCGATTTCTCAGGAATTGTATTTTCTAGTTTCTTATGTAGTGTTGCACATTCATAAACTAGTGCGTGCGTGTGATATACCACAGAGGGTAAGGTCACACACGCTGATTCGAAGTCACGCGGGTAGTTGCATAACAGCTGCTGGCGGTTTTCGTCTGCACTACCATGTGTTACATAAGACTACTTTATGTTCTGTTATAATCCGACCTGTGTTGCCTGAGGATTTACCATCTGGGATTTCCATCCTGACCAAGCTTTGCACTTTAACTTATTTCTGTGTCACACAGACTCCTCAATTTGTTGCCCAATTCTAGTTACAAAAAAAAAATCCAAGCTGGGAAGACACCCTGGCTCTGACCGACTCAGATACTGGGAGTCAGACTGACATCTAACCAAATCTTTTTTTGGCAATAGTAATTTTATCAGAGTAAATCAATAAGTATCTGCACTCCATTTTTATTATTTAATACAATACAAAAGTTACATTTACATTTTTCAACATAGTCACCCTGCTTTGCTGGATTTGTCTCGATCCTGGTTCTGTTGGACCTGAGTGCAGCCTTTGACACAATCGACCATAATATCTTATTGCAGAGACTAGAATGGGACATAGGCATTAGAGGAGCAACCCTCTGCTGGTTTAAATCCTATTTATCTAATAGGTACCAGTTTGTCATTGTAAACCAGCAATCATCACCGTATTCCAGAGTCAGTTATGGTGTGCCAAAAGGCTCGGTCCTCGAGCCCATCTTGTTTACGTTGTATATGCTGCCTTTAGGCAATATCATCAGAAAACATAGCATTAACTTTCATTGTTACGCTGACGACACACAACTGTATTTATCAATTAAACCTGAGCAGATCAGGCAAGTGGATAAACTAAGTGTAGCCTCCAGCACCACAGTTAAAAACCTAGGAGTTCTATTTCACCCAGAGTTATCATTTAAAGCTCATATTAAACAAACCTGCAGAACAGCCTTTTTTCACCTGCGCAGCATAGCCAAAATTAGAAATATTTTGTCTAAAAACGATGCTGAAAAATTAATTCACGCGTTCGTTACATCTAGATTGGATTACTCCTTACTTGCAGCTTGTCCTAAAAGTTCCCTAAAAGGTCTTCAGCTAGTCCAGAACGCAGCAGCAAGACTTTTAACAGGAACTAATAGAAGAGAGGACATCACCCCTGTGCTCCAAGCCCTTCACTGGCTTCCAGTCGAGTTTAGAATAAAATTTAATATCCTCCTTCTTACATTTAAGACCATTAATGGTTTGGGGCCATCTTATCTCACTGATGCCCTGGTTCCGTTCCATACCGCCCCAACAGAACACTCTGTTCTCAGAATGCAGGTCAACAGGTAGTTCCCAGGGTCTCTAAAAGTACAGTGGGAGCTAGAGCCTTTAGCTACCAAGCTCCTGTCTTATGGAATCAGCTTCCAGCTAGTATTAAAGAAGCTGACACAGTCTCTACATTTACAGTTTTTCTCAAATGTTAGAACACAGTTAAGGAAACTGCCCTCCGTTTTCTCTAAACTCTAAACACGAAACACTTTTCTCAAGCTAGCTCCACAAAAACTCGAATTCTCTTTGCAAAACGAAACTCTCACTCCAAAACCCAAACTTTCACCTCAAAACTGTTGCTCCAATGGCTATGACCAAACTTTGACAACAAAATGGTCCCCACAGCTTGCAGAAATGTAAACACTATTGGATAGCTATCGCACACTTCAATAAAAATTTAAAACACAATGTTTAGGGTGTGATGTTCTAAGTACCCCGTCATCTGTATAGTAATCAATAGTAAGTCACAGATTATTTTTTAGGGGAATTGAACCCCATTTATTGACGACAACCTGTACAAATGTACTTTTCCCAAAACAAATATTTCAAAAGAGAACAAAAGCCTACATGGGGAATGGATACATGTCACAAATTCTTGTATGTACAGGAAAGAGGTACTATGGTGTCTGCGGGGGGGCCTGTGCGGGGGCCTGCACATCACGTCGTCGGGTGGGCTCAGGCCACAGGACCTCGTCCACATTGCAGGCTATGTTTTCCCTCGCCAGGCAGCGGAAGAAGAAAGCTCTGGCCCAACCTGAGTAATCCCCCACATCATCACAGGCCAGGTCTATGGCCCTGAGGAGGTTCTCTCCACTATATAGTTCCCCGTCGTACACCTTCCACCGCCATGATGAGAAGAACTCCTCTATGGGGTTGAGGAAAGGTGTGTAGGGTGGCAGACATACATTGAAGAATTGATGGTGTATATTGAACCACTCTCTAATCTGGTTGGTGCAGTGAAAGCCGATGTTGTCCCAGATGATGACATAGATAGGAGGAGGCTGTGCTGGAACCAGATTCTGCTGCTCACAGTCAATCAGGATGTCCTTTAGCTCTCCCAAGAACGTGAGCAGACACTGGTTGTTGAAGGACCCACGGAGAGCATCAATTTTGAGTCGTTGTGCATTCTCAAGAGGCCAACGTGGATAGTCTCATGTGTCTTCAGTTTTGAGTTACCGTGTTTAAGCAATGACGCCTGTGCTTTCATTGTGTTCAACTTTTGATGTCTGAGTTTTTTGCATTGTGAGAGCAAAATGTGTTTAGTGAATGAGAATGTGTTCATATGATTGCGCAAAGTGTGTTTTAGGAAGAGCGAAAGTGTTTAGCCTAAGTGTGAATGTGTTTAGAGAACTGCAATTGTGTTTAGAGTTTTGTGAAATTGGAAACTGAGGTGAAATGTGTTTATAGTTAAGCCAACTAGCGGCCTGATTTAATAAATGTGTTTCGGCAACTGGTCATTGTGCTCGGAGATCAAGAAATTGTGCTTTAGCAATCGAGAAAAACTGTAAGATTAGACTAAAAACGTTCCTATTTGACAAAGCTTAGTCAGGCTAATTGAAATGGGTCTAGACTCACAGTTCAGTCTAAGCTGTACTAGAAGCTGTAATGCTGGGGGAAGTACAGTCACTGAGTCCTATCCCCTGTTTCTCACTCTACCTACCACTTGTCTTTACTTTATTTCTCTTTTCTAATTCTAATATCTAGTTTAGTCTCTTCATCACTGGTCACCCGGTGTCCACTTTCCGCCATCCCCTCTAGGGGAAGGGCTATTTTTCAGCCGCAGCCTCCTGACTATCCTGACCCCTAGCTGGATGGACGTCCTCGTTGGGGTTTTTGGAGTTTTTCCTTGCCGACATGGAGGCTCTAAGGATGGGGGATGCCCAGGACATGAACTTCATCTAATTCACCTACTGTTTCTGACTGTGTATCATATTGACTCTGCAAAGCCCTCTGAGAAAACCTTGTTGTGATATAGGGCTATACAAATAAAACTGAATTGAATTGAATTTGTGGCTTTCGTATCATGATTTTTTTTGAAATAATGAACCACGTTTTACATGTAAATCGCCTAATTTGTTCTAAGCACTACCAAAAACACCACATTACATTTTATAATGAGGGTAAATGAGATTGTCAGTGCCAGGGTTAGCGATCAGGTGGCACAGAATAGGCTGTCAACATATCCACACTTACAAGTGATCTACATAATTCTGGGTTCCCCACCTCACATTGCACATTACACCCCACCCTCCCAATCACGTTTCCTTTCGAAATACCTTCCCTCCTCTTTCTCCTCAGTCATCAGGGCCCCCACATGATGTCCACGGGTAAATATTACTACTGTAGATAAAGATAGCATCACTATGTTCATGGGTACCATAGTCATTTAATTATGTATTATTTTTTTCTGTTGTTTGTTCTTCTCCTCTTTGGTCTGCCTCCCTCCTTTCTGTCCCCCCAAGCCGCTACCTGTTCACTGCTTTCTCCTAATAAATAACACACAATGAACAACCACAATGGGATTATACTGTATCTAACGCCCATGAAAAACCCCAATACAATTCAGACCATAAAAACCTCAGATTGCTATTCGCCATATCTGAGGAGTTGAACAGGACAGTAATAATTTCTGTAATAATGTGATGAATCGGGTTCCAATGTGGCAGACTTTTTTGCTGTACCTAAACACGCCGCGCAGCTGACGTGACAGAGAGGGTTGAGAGCTTAATACTTTCACTTCCAATGTTTTCATGAGAACACAGTCAACTGCAGCGGAGAGTAGGCGTTTAGTGTTGGATAAGTTCTGAAATAAATGATAAAAACCTGACGAAGCTGGCGATTTCTACCACAATAATAATTGTCACCTTAACTTATAAAGACTGGCGAACGGTGGTCGGGGGAGGACCGTGGAGATGTATTGTTGAGCCAGTTCACAGATGCGCACCCCTCGCTTATATTTTTTTTATAATTTGCATCATCATTCCAATGGTAAGCATCACCTTTTTCCTTGTTTCACCACGTGTACCCACCTTTTTGAAACCTGTGTTGATTTCTGTCACAAGAAAATCCGCGGTGCGTTCGTCTGCGGTGCTGTCCGCGGTGCGTTCGTCTGCGGTGCTGTCATGTCATCGTATTTCGAGCATGCCGCCGGATGAAGAAACAAATGGCGAGTCAAAAAGATCGTGTGTCGAAGCAATCGTATGTCGAGGTACCACTGTATTGCGGAAAACGGACACAAGGCTGAAACCGCCTTTTAAATAAAGTACTGTATTTTAAGCCAAAAGAATTGTTGTATTTGATAGAACAATATGTCTTTATGCTGCCATAGTGGTTTCATGGCATAATATGCCCGGGACTATTTTTGATTTGTCCGTTTTACCCTGGAGACCCCCCTTTACGGACACATCGCAACTGCTTTTGTTTCAACCCAGCCATAATAAGAAGGTAGGTAATTATATTTATTATTCAAATTATCTATCATTTTTAGCATAGAATCATTAATTGATGTCTAATATTTAGTTTTAAAAAGAAAAACGACTTTAAAAGTGATTCACTCGCATATTTTAAACTTTTAAACAAATTAAGTCACAAGGAAAAAAATCTGTGAATAGGTAACAAACATCTACCTTATAACTATCGCTTAATTGTATTTTTTGTTATTGTTACTGTCGCATTTTACCAAATATTTTCGATGATAATCAATCCCCCCAAAAAATGGAAAAAAAAAAAGTTTAGACATTTTTTATGTTTACATTTATATGTTAAATGTTCATGTTTAATATAATTAAATATATGAAAAAGAAAATCTCGACCACTCCTTATTGTCCATGACTTTTGCGTCGCGCCCCTTGCTAAATGACCGTGTTCCAGCTATAAAAGCCAAACAACGACGTGACTTTATGCTGCTGTTGAATCTTTGTTGTACTTATGTCCAATACTGTTTCAATGTTTACACTTAAGGGTATTTATTTTGCACTTTACCAACTTAGCTGTATGGATGTTTCAAACAAAGTTTTGTTGTGCTCTTTGTAACAATGACAATAAATATTCCGTATCTGAATCTCAAAGCCCGGCTGTGCCAATACACAGCTGTGTCTTTACACTCGGTGAGACATGCTACACAGAGTTTTTGGATCGAAACAAGGTAAGTACACGATAACATTTGGTTGAAATCGGTGTGTCTTTAATTGAGCTCGTATTTGTTGGTGCCTCGCGGCTTGTAATCAGACCCTTAAAACGAGTTATGTAATGGTTTTGGATGATATGCGAACGCTAGCTAATTGATGCTCACTGTTTACATAGGCTTTATTGTTGTATTAGCAGTTAATTATAATCACAGATTTACATTGCTGTGAATATGCCTTCGTCAAACCACCGAAATGCAAAAACTGCTTTAGGCACAGTTATAAATATAACACATAATAAAACACAACATGTTTTACACACACAGTGTTTAGCACATCCGCCTCACAGATCAAGGTTTCAATACCAGGCTCCGGCCTTCCTGTGTGGTGTTTCCATGCTCTCCCCATGCCTGCGTGGGTTTTCCCCGGGTACTCCGGTTTCCCCCACATCCGAAAAACATGCAGGGTAGGCTGATCGAACATTCTAAATTGTCCCTAGGTATGAGTGTGAGCGCGAATGGTGGTTCATGTCCTAGTGCCCTGCGATTGGCTAGCAACCGATTCAAGGGGTACCCCGCATACTGCCCAAAGCTAGTTGGGATTGCTTCCAGCGTTTCCGTGACCCTCGTGAGGATAAGCGGCTCAGAAAATGATTGAAAGGTTTCACTCAAGCATTAGGCTACTGCATTTCAGTGGAAAAAGGTAAAAATGATAAACTGATTTCCATTCAAAATGTTTATTTTCCCTCATTTCCTCAAATCTAAATGTAAAACCTCAATTTGAACTATTCAAGAACATAGGATGTACATTAAAATTGAAGCCAATGTAAAGATTTACTTTTTTATTAAATAATAAAGATATCCAGAGAGCAAGGGTGTAGGTTTGCATAGGGACGATAGGGATCAAACACTACCAACTTTTCTGGATGCCAATCCCTCCTCCCGCAGCCCAGCAAAGGGGCCATCGTCGGCCCCTCGGTATACCAGGCTGGTCCCCCGGGCCACCCATGCCCCCATAAAGCAGCCATCAACCGGCCTTCGGGGATAGGAAGAGGGGACGCACCACAAAACCCACCCCCGTCCGCCCACCAGGCCCACGAGCCACAGTCGCAGGCAACATTCAACATTCAATTCAATTTCAATTCAATTTTATTTGTATAGTCCTATATTACAACAAGGTTGTCTCAGAGGATGGCATGGCACCCCCAACGTCCCACCAAGCCCAGGGCAGGGCTTGTTCCCCCGCCAGAGCAGGTGACACCAAGCCGACACACCGGCGTCCAGCCAGCGACCCGCGACGGCGCGCATGGCGGATACCCAGGCAGAGAAGAGAGGGGGGCGACATGAGATCGGAGCCCCGACCTCCCCCCACTCCCGTGGCCAGCAGCCCATGCAGAGGGGAGGCAACGTTCCGGGAGCCACGCCATAGAGAAAAAGTGTGGGACCCACCTACCACCCTATTACTGTGGCTGCCAGGTCCCCAGCTGCCAGACATTACCCAGCACCGTGGTGGGATCAATGCTTATAACAGATGTTATTATCCAGCCAATGATCTCACTTTTGAATGGATGTAAAAGATCCGAGCTGGACATGAATGGAGTTAATGACATAATTTGTCGGATGACACTTAATGACATCTGTCATAAGCATTCAGTAATGCCCATGATAGTGTCACGTCATAATTATGACGGTCTTATGACGACGCTGTCAAATAAAATACCTATTGACCCAAATAAATCAATAAATAAACAGCACTGGAACAGCAGGATTCAAAATGAAGGAAAAAAGTAGCGGCTTATATTCCAAATATTATGGTAAGTAGCCATATATAAATGAACAAACATAAGTCAATGTGCATATTAACATGGAAGATGTTCTGAACACCCCCCCCCCCCCCCCACACACACACACACACACACAGAAAAAAATTATAATTACAATAAACCTCATAAACTCCAACGGGCCTCACCGGTCCCCACTGCCCGCGTCTAAATACATACCCACTGTTAAGTTAAGATGACAGTAAAAACGCTTTTTTTATTTCTTATTTTTTCATAATTTGTTTTACATGTGTCTTATTTAATGCATTTGTTAAATTAGACAGAACACGGTTCAGCACATGCACTTGCAGTCTCCTCTGACCTCTGTTGGCCAGTGTCCATAAGTTAAGTTGACAATAAAAACACTTCTTAAAATTTCCATTTATTATAATAATAATTATTATTATTGCAATTTGTATTTATAATTCATTTGTTATGCTATTTGTAATTACTATTAGTAATTTTATCAGCAGTATTTTGGGGTTTTCTTCACGAGTGATGGCAGGAGGGAACGAGAGATCGACAAGTGCAGAGCCAAAAGACGGAGCTCTCCATTTACCAGTCGATATATGTTCCTACCCCAACCTATGATCACGAGCTGTAGGTCGTGACCGGAAGAACAAGATACAAGCGGCCTAAATGAGTTTCCTCCGCAGGGTGTCTGTGCTCTCCTTTAAAGGGAACCACGGCTAGTAAGACACTTACAATGGTACCTTTACATACGAACTTAATTCGTTCCAGGACCTTGTTTGTAAGTCAAAATGGTCGCATGTCGAGCATGATTTTCCCATAAGAATACATTATATAATCCAAGGGCGTAGGTTTGGTCGCAATATTGGTAGGGACGATATAACAGCATAACCTCCATATACACTTTTTGGTTGAGATGGGACATTAATAAGACCACGCAGACTGGGTGAACGGTGGTAAGGGCTACACTACCAAATTAATCGATAGGCTAAATTATTAATGCAAAATAAAGCAATACAAATTTATTTAACTTCAACACTGCAAAGTTAAAACGTCTTAATCTGATAATTTTTCTTAAATCTAATCGAATCATTTTCTCCATCTTGTTCTAAGTGTTAAAGGCGTGTTAACAGATCAATGCATCAGATTCTCCCACTTATTTTAACATTACTATTACTTTGTTCATATTAAGGCCATACAACTAGAAGTTGGTCATTTTTCACCTAAATCCAGAAAAAAAATGCTTTCAAATAATGTTTTGAACAATATCTATTCTTGAATTAAGAACATTTCTGACTAGTTTTTTTAAAGCTTATTTTCAGCTAGGTATTTTTCTCATTTCAAGAAATCTAAGTGAGTAAAATTTAGCAGATTTAGCAGCACTAGCAGATAAAACAAGGGAATTTTGGGGGGGGGGGTTGCAGTGCATATGTATAGGTTTCGGTGGTACACACTGTTTGATTAAACCTTTGTTTTTAAAAACTACTAAAGAAAAATTTTGAAAACTTTCAGAATAAGTGTCTGATTTTAAAGGCAAATTTAAATTGCAATATTTAAATGCAGAGGTGGGTAGAGTGGCCAAAAACTTTTACTCAAGTAAGAGTACCGTTACTTCAAAATATTATTACTCAAGTAAGAGTAAAAGTAATCATCCAAAAATATACTGAAGTACAAGTAAAAAATATACAGTGAAATAAGAGTAACATTTTGAGTAACTGCTTATTTTTGTTTGATTTTTTTTTTTTTAACAATGGTATATGAATTGTTGTTCCAATGATACTGGACAATAACACATTACATAACCACGTTAAACCAAAGGGGAATTTTTTTTTTTTTTTTTTTTTTTTTTTTTTTTAAATCATTGAATTCCAATGAGAGAAAAAAAACATACAGTAAATGAGGCATTATTCGTCCAAAGAGGATGAGTGCCCTCTGGTGGAGAAAACAGTTCCTAGTTTTAACAATGAAGAGTTCCTTCATTATTACTATTTGGAAATCAAAATGAGCATATATCTGGTTTTTCATGGTCAATCAGTGCCAAATAAAAACTGGGATAGAGGTTGAAATCCGCACTTTTGAGTCATGTTGAGAGCAACGCTCAATATCAAATACTTCATTTTTTACGGTGCGAAAGACCACAAAGTGCGTTATACATAAAATGTATTATTATTATGATTGAGCAGGCTTGCGTGAAGCTAGAACGGCAAGCTTGCGTCTGAAGAGTATAATGGAGTCAAGTGATTATTTTTGCGATGTCTCATTGGTGAAATCGGAAGAGCTACTTGCTACTACTACAGCTGTTACAGCTTCTCGGCATCGCTGGCAAAAACAATAATCTAATTAATGTAATAATCTCTTGTTTATTTAGCACCTTTGGATAACTTTGTGGGTCCAACTGAATGTAAAAGAGTGCTTATTCACCACCAGAAAAGCTTCGGAAGCAAAATAGTATCAGGCTGAAAAATTTCACAGAACATCGGCTGTGAACACATGTGTGAATGTAGGGGTGGGGTCAAGTCATCAGCCAATCAAATTTGCGTTTGAGGGGGGGAAATGGACTAGCACATTCAGCAAGTGAAGAGGGGTCAATGTAAGTCTGAACATATTGAAAGTATAGTAATTCACTTAATAAAGGTAGGGTTAATTCCATCCTTACAACATGGGAAGACAATTTAAATTACCTATATAATTGAAGTCATTATATAATACAAATAAGGTTGCGTAAAAGTTGGTGGGGACAATTTAAGCATCCTGAAAAGTTGGTAGTGATATGTCCCTATCGTCCCTATGCAAACCTATGCCCTTGATATAATCCCATTAATTCATTCCACAGCCTGAAAACCTACAGTAAATCCTTAACAAATGCTGCTGGTACTACTGCAAATAGCAATTACACAGAGCAAAACAAATAAATAATCTGATTAAAATCTGATAGTAATAATAATAATAATTATAATAATAATACCTCTAATAATTTAACGAAAAGCGTTCTAAAGTGGCAGATGTGTTTTTGCGTGGTGTACCGGAACGCACCGCGTGGCTGAGTTGACAGAGTGAAGGGGGTAGGGAGGACTTTTTACTTTCACTTAGTTCAGCTGGTGCAGACAAGAGGCATGTTTTGTTGCACAAGTTCTGAAATAAATGATTAAAAACCTGACAAAGCTGGGGACTTTTTGGCGATGTTACCACAATAGTAATTGTCACCTTAACTTATAAAGATTGACGAAGGGAGGTCGGAGGAGGACCGTGGAGATTCTAGATCAAATTGGTGTGCATGGCTGTCACCCCAGGAGGTAGCCTCTTCTGAAGACGGTACACAAGAAAGCCCACAAACAGTTTGCGAAGACATGTCAACAAAGCACATGGATTACTGGAACCATGTCCTATGGTCTGATGAGACGGACGGGCTTTCTTGTGTACCGTCTTCAGAAGAGGCATCCCCCTGGGGTGCACACCAATGTGATGTAGAGTACAGCGTATGGTCTGAGCACTAACAGGCTGACCGCCCCACCTCTTCAATCTCTGCAGCAATGCTGACAGCACTCCTGTATCGAGTCACATGACGTTTTGGAGGGAAAATGACAAGCAATACTCAATTTGGACATTTAAGGATGTGCATTTTTTGATAGTTGTGTACTCACTTTTGTTGCCAGGGGTTTAGATATTAATGGCTATATTTAGAGTTATTATGAGGGGAAAATAAATGAACTCTATTATACAAGCTGCACACAGACTACTTTTCATTGTGTCAAGGTTTCATTTTGTCGATGTTGTCCCATGAAAAGATATACTTAAATATCTGCAAAAATGCGAGGGGTGTTCTCACTTTTGTGATACACTGTACTAGGGCTGCAGCTATTGAATATTTTAGTAGTCGATTAATCGATGAACTACTTTGTTCGAGTAATCGGATAAGGAACATAAAAATTAAAATACCTAAGCCGAGCCTCAAACGATATAGAAAAATAATAATAAAAAATGAGGATCTATGTACAACAAAAGACAATTGGCTAATTTACATAGCAAAAATCCGCTAGCTTAAATGCTACAAAAGGCTAGCTTTTTTTTTTTTTTTTTTTTTTAATGCTCTAAACAAATGGTTCGGACACATATTCCCGCAAAAAAACGGCTAAATATACTTTTAAACTAAATTAAGATTGCATTAAAAAAAAAAAAAAAAAAAAAAAAAAACATTAGCTCAAACACAAACTTAGCATATGTTGGTCTTAACAGGGAGCAGCTGATTTCAGTGTGAAATTCATGTGAAACCATGTGAAATGAGGCAGAGTAGAGGGCAGTGTATCCACGCAAATCAATAAAACAAAATGCAAACACTTTCAAAACAAACCATCAAAACGCCATTTTAATTAAACGAGTACTCATTGCAGCAAAAATTAATTTGAATCTTTTTTCCAATCGAATACTTGAGTTGATCGATTAATCGTTGCAGCACTACACTGTACATTATTTTATTATGCAGTTATTGAGCAAGTTACTGGGCATGCATTTTGTTATAGCACTTACAATTTTACTTTTTTACTATTAATTTTTTTTTTTCTAAAATGATAATCTGATAATCTCCCTCGATCTGAGGCTCCATGCAAGATCTCACCCCGTGGCATCAAAATGATAACAAGAACGGTGAGCAAAAATCCCAGAAGTACACGGGGGGATCTAGTGAAGGACCTACAGAGAGTTGGGACCACAGTAACAAAGGCTACTATCAGTAACACAATGCGCCGCCAGGGACTCAAATCCTGCACTGCCAGACGTGTGCCCCTGCTGAAGCCAGTACATGTCCAGGCCCGTCTGCGGTTCGCTAGAGAGCATTTGAATGATCCAGAAGAGGACTGGGAGAATGTATTATGGTCAGATGAAACCAAAAGAAAACTTTTTGGTACAAACACAGGATTCTCGTGTTTGGAAGAGAAAGAATACTGAATTGCATCCGAAGAACACCATACGCATTGTGATGCATGGGGGCGGAAACATCTTGCTTTGGGGCTGTTTTCCTGCAAAGGGACCAGGACGACTGATCTGTGTAAAGGAAAGAATGAATGGGGCCATGTATCGAGAGATTTTGAGTGAAACTCTCCTTCCATCAGCAAGGGCATTGAAGATGAGACGTGGCTGGGTCTTTCAGCATGATAATGATCCCAAACACACAGCCAGGGCAACAAAGGAGTGGCTTCATAAGAAGCATTTCAAGGTCCTGGAGTGGCCTAGCCAGTCTCCAGATCTCAACCCCATAGAAAATCTGTAGAGAGAGTTGAAAGTCTGCGTTGCCCAACGACAGCCCCAAAACATCACTGCTCTAGAGGAGATCCGCATGGAGGATTGGGCCAAAATACCAGCAGCAGTGTGTCAAAACGTTTGTCCTCCGTTATTGCCAACAAAGGTTACATAACAAAGTATTGAGATGAACTTTTGGTATTGACCAAATACTTATTTTCCACCATGATTTGCAAATAAATTCTTTAAAAATCAAACAATGTGATTTTCTTTTTTCTTTTTTTCCACATTCTGTCTCTCATGGTTGAGGTTTAGCCATGTTGACAATTACAGGCCTCTCTAATATTTTCAAGTGGGAGAACTTGCACATTTAGTGGTTGACGAAATACTTATTTGCCCCACTGTAGTTCTAGAGGCGAAAAATAAATTAGTTCATCATTCATTCATTTTCAACACCACTCATCCTTGTCAGGCTCGCAAAGTTATCAGTATCAAGCACAAACTGTCACGTGATTGATGACGTTTGAATAAAATGAAAAAAAAATATTCGGAGAAATACACACTCAAAGTTTGGGATTATCAGCAAAATTAGAGATGGAAAAGGAGATTTCTGATTTATCCTCAATGATTCTAAAGGCCGAGTTATACTTCTGCGGCAGACCTTTGCCGTCAAGGCAGACCCGATTTACGACCCTCCGCCGTAGCCTGCCGTGCACCTCAACAAAATCTTGACTTGTGCGACGCCAACCTGTGGTGATGTGGCGCAAATGGACTGTGATTGGTCCGCTCAGACTGTTGTTTCCGATTCAGCGCGAAATCACCATTTTCAAACATTATAAAGATTGCCAAATGGCAAGGTCAGCGATTGCATAAAAAAATGGAAGAATGTGTGTGTTCGGAAGCGAATGGCAACCCGAAGCAGCCCAGTCGGCCAAAAACTGCCAGCTTTTTATCACTTTGTGTCGTATTTTTGATTGGTGCACTTCATCATTTATTGTGTACATATGTTTGCTGTGAGTCTGTGGCTTATTTACATTTCACACTTCAAGTATATGAAGAATAAAGCACAGGTTTGGTGTCAAGACTTGTTTGGATGTTTCATTTTCAACAACAGACAGTTCAAACACTTGATACATCATCACTGATTGAGAGTGCCTCAGTAATTTTATGATAACGTGATTACCATCAAGGCTTCCAAAGCAGTTTGGGAAGTTCGGTAGCCACCAGAAATCTGCTATGGCTTCCCACTGGCTGGTTGTAGGACACGGCAAAAATTGGGCTGGAGGGCTGTCCACAATGCTTTGCAGACCTCGGATAAAACGCTGGACACAGTGCTCAACACCAGTTTGAAGGTAGTCGCCACAGCTTGCTGGCTTCCACCCGAGGCTAGAAGTTTCTGTGCGCCATCAACAGTCGAAGAGACCACCTCCGAAACCGTCTTCTGCGTCGCCTGCGCCTCAACATTTGTATGATCAACATTTGTTGTTCAATGTTGCCGAGCTGAAAATCCACATTCAAGCATTCCATCTCCGTTGGCTTGTTTATTTATTTATTTTTCTCCGTCGGCATTGTTGTGTAACCGGAAGAAAACTAGAGGAAGTCGACAAGTCCCGCAAAACCGTACAACCACAACGCCACACCCCTCTGGGACTTGCCGATGATTTACAGAGCAATGTGTTCCCTTGCCCCAGAACTATCGAATGCTCATTGATGCCCTAGTTACTTTGCCGTCACCGCAGCGCAGAATCATAACTCAGGGGCAGTTTACATGGCTCTGCACAATGACTGTGTTGCGTAGTGGCCTCGCGTTCGTATGGTGCCGGCGCGGAACCCGCGCCGATAACGTCAGCACTCGTATATGTCACATTCGGCATGCGCAACAGTGCTACTAAACATTAAAAACAGCAAATATGGCGGATTGACGGCTTTAATTTACTGTTTTTATGATATTTTTAATTTAAATATGTTGAATGTTTCTATTTTTGTGCCTTTTGGAACAAAAGAAAAATGCCATTGCTTGGAGTGGGCGGGCATGTTGTCTTCCGGGCTGAGGAGGTTGTTAGGGTCAAAGTGCATCATTTGCTGTCGCCTTGTAAATCTGCACTGCCCCGTAGGGCCTGACATGAATACTACATCGTTTTGATGTAGATATGCAACATTGGTCAAATGGAGACGGAACCATATAGATGCAAACATGAAATTTTTCATCTTCTCGGAGAGTCACCATGTAAACGGCCCCTCACCGTGACATCTTATTGTAAAGCGAAAGTAAAGCAGAAGTGGGACACTATAGACCTGCCCTCGCATAGAAACTCTTTATATTTCTGCTACTTTTCTCCAGTGATCTTTCAAAATTGAACATGCCGATCAAGCACTGCTTATATGGAACTTGTAGAAACGACTCTAGACATTACAACATATGAAGGATGTTTTCTTCATACGTTTCCCAAAACCAAAAACTCGGAGGAAATAATGTGAAGAATTGATCACCTTCCGCGGACATTTAACGCCAGCAAGGTGAAGCTATTCACATTTCATATGCAGTAAACATTTTGTTGGGTTGACATGGTCCTTCAGAGGACAAAGAGACATTTTGATATTTTTACTCACTTTTAGCGTAGCGTTTTGCCGCGCTGCTTCTGTCTGACAATGAATGACCTGAAAAGAATTAAAATGGTATCTGACTGCCACTGTTACCTTTTCTGTTGTAAAAAAAAAAAAAAAAAAAAAAACATCCGTATGGGGGAAGTGTAAATAAATTATAGAATTAAGATTTGTTATAATGAAAAAATTAAAAGTTTTCGATGGCTGTCAATGAGTAGCATTTACGATCGCTACACAAAAATAGCAATATAAATTGCCCAAAAGAACGGTCAGAGACGTAAGACAACCATAGGATATAATTTATAAGATAGACAGATCATATGGTGGTAAAGGATAGATTGTTGAAACAGGAGAATGTCATTGTCAGTGGCGTAAGAAAAAGGTGTCGATAAAAAAGCTAAGACCAGGCTAAGTCGGCTCGGCTCTTTTTCAGCCCTCGATACTCAAGCCATCTCTTTAACTGAACATTTGTATGTTCTTCCACATCTTTACCAGTGAATTTGGCACTAGGGACATCATTTTCGGACAGAATTGGTAGGTTTAGCTCTGTAAACATCTCCGTCGTACACTTTTTCCATTTGTTTATTATTGGGGACAAGCTCCCGTTTGTCCCCCCTTAGCAACATTAGCTCACGTCATGAATATTAATGAGTTGAAGTGACGTATGGCGTGCGGTACGCCATTGGCCTCCTTTGTCAAGACTTTGATGACTTTGAATGAATGATGGGCCATCATTCCCTGTAGCAGGAGGAAGAGAAGACGAGTGGGAGGGCGGGCGAGGAAATGAGACATCTGAAAGGCGTAATTGGAAAAGTAGCCTTAAAAAACGGCTGGGTGCATTTTGAATACGGTAAGGCTGAAATGATGTTCAAGTGACATTTCTTGAAGTGATTTAAAAAAAGGAAAACAATCCGTTTTGGGAAAAGTCATTAAAGCGCGGCAGTGTAAGTTGAAAAGGCACAGATATTTTGTTGTTTTGGGTGTTGGGTCACTTGATCCAGCCCCAAGATCTTAATAGTGTTAAGCAACTAACTTGTATTATGAATTCAGCGCCAACAAGCAGCAGCAAATCATCATAAGTATGTGACATGCCCCACAATTTACTCATTCTGGACTGATAATTTTGGCATTATGTCGGAGGTCATGGGGACTACGATCAAACCACACCATTTGTTTATTATTCTTGAGGTACTGGAAGAAGCCTCTAAGAAATTGAGCAAAGTACAACAAGGTCTGCTTTCATATGGTATTGTTGAATGGTCTTCTCTCCTGGGGTGGTAAGGGTTTTTTGTTTTTGTTGTTTGTTTTTGTTTTTGTCTTTGTTTATTTTTGTTTGTTTATTTTTTGCTTGATCTGTGTTTTGAACTTAAATCTTCTTACTCTGTATGTATAATCCATCATAAAAATCCAATTAAAAGATGTGGGATAGAACAAACAAACAAACAACAAAGAAATACAAAATATACCTTCTAATCACAATCGCAAGAGCCGTAACAGAAAAGTAGTAGTTGGGGGTCAAGGTCAAGCTTATGTGGTGTGTTCACTGTCACTTTTAACCGACCCGTTGTGGTGATGTTATACGTTAAGAGCAAGTTTTTTTTTACATTGGATATAACGTTATTAAAAGGTCACAGATCAGCTACACTACTAAATGCAGTATAAGCTGATTTTCCAAAGATATGTGTATATTTTTTACTTTCAGTAGTTTATAGTATTAGTTTGCTATTTTTAGTCGGGGCAAGTCTTTGACCATTACGGCTTCGTGTCCGGTGAGCCCATCATTTTACCACAGATTTAGGGAATTAGAGAAAATATCCAAAAGCTCCAATAAATTGATGCTGAAGAGGTCATGGCGTGGCGCTGGCATGGGAGTGAGGGAACAGTTTTTCTCATAGTGTATATTTATTTCAAAGTACTTTTGATGAAAATACAGATAGCTCAACTGTTACACAAAAAGAATTTGATTTTCTAGGTCGTACAGAGAATGGAGAGTATATTCAGTGGGGTATCACAGAGTATCCTCAGAGTATAAGGAGAATTAATACTGAGATGCACTGTTACCGTTCCGGGTATAACGGAAAAGCACTTCATATTAAAGTGCATATAATATATAGAAGAAAATATATATATACATATATATATATATATATTTATAGAAGAAAAACATTGAACTTGTGAATTTTTGTTTTTATTTGTTCTAACATTTTTTTTAGCTCACATTTTATGTGCAAAAATATACAACATCCTTTTTTTGTGAGGATCGACTGACGTAACAGTTAAAGTTGGACAAAATAAGATATTACCATTTCCAGTTTTGGATTGCACACAGTTAACTATAAACCAGTAGCACTGAACATACACTCTGATATACTTTAGATATATTTTTATTTTGGCTAAAATGTACAAATTGTTCCAAACCAGACAAATCATCTCTTGAGTTGAAATAATGCAAAAATAAATACTCACTCAGTGTTTCATTGTATTCAGCCTAGGGCTAGCTAGAGCAAAATAAACATTTCGTGATTAAAAAATATGAAATTCAGAAAGTGTTAGTAAGACTGCATTTGATAGTTCCGGTGTAGCGGTGCAATGATGGCAATATCAGGAAAAAGGAACATGAGAAACTAGAGAAATACCAACGGCTCAAGGAAGAGCAGTAAAGAGCCCGGGAGGTGAAAGCAACAGTGGTGCTCGTGGTCATAGGAGCACTGGGGGCCATGTACCCCACACTGGAGAAGTGGCTCCAGCAGATGCCCAGAGAAACATCTTCATCCAGAAGAGCACAGTCCTAGGAACAGCAAAGATACTCCGCAGGACCCTCAAGTTCCCAGGCCTCTGGTACACCCTAGCTTGAGATGAACAGCCACCCTCCCTCCCAGGGGAGATGGGGGAGGGGGAGGGATGAGTCATATATACAGTGGTATGAAAAAGTATGAGAATGGGCCAAGATTAGTCCTGATCGATGTGTCAGACTGATCTTCAGCTAGAGGAAGCGTCTGGTTTAAGTTATTGCTGCCAAAGGTGGGGGGACAAAATATTAAATGTGATGGTTCCTTTTCCTATTTTTCCCCCTTATGTCATTGTTTGCATCTTATCCTCATTAAAATATGAAAACCTGTAAATGTTTTGTGGTGGTTTTAGTTAAAGCAGATGCTGTTTTTTCATCTGTGTGATTTTGACAATGATCAGATCACATATGATGGTGATTTTATGCAGAAATGTGAGAACAGGTTAAGCCCTGTTCTACAGCCTTTATGTTTGTTGGGGGAAACAATGCTATGAAAAAAATGTTCGTAGTATTTTTTTCCAGTTTTTTTTTTTTTTTTTTTTTTTTTTTACCAGAGGGAGGAATAATCTCCCTCTCGTGTTGAGCCACGCTGATCTGCAAATCCCAGTAAGTGCATGTGTGTGCGATCGCGCACGTGAGTGACGTGAGCGCGCGCATGTTTATCGCTCTCCTCCGACCAGTGCTGCAGCTGTTCGTTCATCCCCCTCCTCTGCCCTGGTGTGAAAAGTGCAGACGGTGAAGCACATGAGCAAGCTTTCCTCCAACTGCTGAGTCTGATGCTATGACTGAGGAATCACCCATCCTCAGCTGAGAGACATGTTCTGCCTGAGTCTTGCTGGAATGAACCGCGTAAAGGGAGGGTTCAGCAGTCCCACCTGTGGATTTGTTTCATCAAAATGTCCAATTTGACCAAACCTCTTATTTTATTTCTGTGTCTACTTATGACTGGAGAATGTCGTAAGAACAGTCAACGGGAGCGGAGATGGACGGGCACTGTGGATTCCCAAAAGCATGGCATGTGAGTGTTAAATTCAACTCTACAAGATGCATTTTTTGGAGAAATTGCATGGGGATGCTTTGCTCTCACTTCGTTTACATTTTGGGTCAATTGCTATTCATTTTCCTTGTTAACTTATCGGCTGCCATTGATGACCCTAGACGTCCGATCCATTTTGACCTGGAGAAGCAAAAGATGAGCATGCACAGCTAATACTCGCATATTAAATTTATAGGATGTCTGTGTTTGTCAGAGCGGGTAATGAGTTAATTTTGGTCACTATCTTGTTAATTATAGGTGTCACATCCTATTGAATTTGGATCACTTTCTGCACAATAGGTGCATTCTTCAGTTCAGTTCCAGTACTTCTGGGGTAAACCTTTGATTTTATGGCATTTGCCGGTCACTTCCTGTTCATTGGTGACCTGTTGATTTTGGCCATTTATGAGTGACTTGGTGTTCATTTCGGTCACTTCTTGTATATTTTGGCTCATTCCTGCATCGCTCTCTTTACAATTTGGGGCATTCCAGAGTCATTCATGTACATTCTGGATCATTTCCCACTGTGTTTAAGGTATTTCTGTGTCACTTCCTGTAGACTTTTTTAGATCACTTCCTGTCAGTATGAGATCATTTTTCCCATTGGAAATGAATGGGAATATTCTTGTCAAATTTGGGTGAAAGGCTTAAAGGTTGTGTTTTTGTAAAAACACTGTACACAGTTTTTGATTTCCTGAATTCTTATATATCATATTTATGTTAAATAAATAAAAGGTTTACATTTTCAAATGTATGTATGTCCAAAAAAGAAGAAGAAAGAAGAAGAAAAAAGAAGGACTTTATATGTGACGAGCTTTGCTCTGCAAATAATTTGGAGAAAAAGTGGGGTTTGAAGAGGAGCATTCCAGCTGTTTTAAGTGTTTTTCAAAATAATCTTCATAAAATCAAAATACCATTACATAACGTACACAAAGACCCCCCACCCCCCCCACCCCTCATAATTACAAGACAAACATCTCAATTCCAATGCTTTATGGACGTACTGTTTAATGGTATAGTAATCAAGAGTTGCAACAAATATAACATTGGGACATTTACACTGTATTTGTATACATTAATTAAAAATGATCCATAATCAAGATTGGGACTTTAATAGCGGGAATATGAGTAGTGAAATGAGATATTGCTGAATGAAAGAAAGACTGCCAGTACTGTATCAAAAGTAATCGTCTTCTTCCATAAAAGATTAAAGGACTTGAAGTTAACCGATACAGATTTCTCAGGGCAAATGAAAATTTGTCATTGGAACCAGTGTTGTTAATCCTAATTTAAAAAAGTAATTAATTACAGTTAACAATTACTTCTCCCAAAAAGTAATTGAGTTAGTTACCTGAATGTAAGAGTAATTAGTAATTGGCAAAGTAACTGGTGTTACTTTTCATTGTTTTTTTCTTTTCTTTTCATTCCAAAAAAAAAAAACATAGGTCACACTATGTGAATTTCAAAGGGTTTTTGGGACAATTGGCCCCAGCCCAATTCTTTAGCCTAAACCTAACAAGACACAGGGATATTGTGGATATTGCGATGCCTAGATAGTAACCTTTGCTATGTTTGGAAGTCATTTAATGTTGTGAATGACCCGTTAAAGTTGTCAAAATTGTTCCCGTTACTGCATGCGTTATTGCGTTAGTTGAGTCGACATGTGGAACTTTTAAAACTTTTTCATCATTTAAAGATCAAGATTTTGCCAATTTAGGAGTATTATAGTAAAGTTACATAGGTTCACTAGGAAGGTTCTCTGCAACAGAGCCTTCCCGAGAAGTCTACTGCTTTAAGATGGCGGCTGTTTACTAACGACGGCGAGTCTATCATTTCACATCTAGTTCTATATACATGTGATATCTACCTAGCATCATGTGCAGCAGGGCCGAGAACGAAAAGTGGTATTTGCCATGTGGCAAAATGGATTTTGCCATGTGGCATGTTTTTTGCCATGTGGTAAAACATATATATATATATATATATATATATATATATATATATATATATATATATATATATATATATATATATATATATATATATATATATATATATATATATATATATATATATATATATACATATATACAGTGCCTTGCAAAAGTATTCGGCCCCCTTGAACCTTGCAACCTTTCGCCAGATTTCAGGCTTCAAACATAAAGATATAAAATTTTAATTTTTTGTCAAGAATCAACATCAAGTGGGACACAATCGTGAAGTGGAACAAAATTTATTGGATAATTTAAACTTTTTTAACAAATAAAAAACTGAAAAGTGGGGCGTGCAATATTATTCGGTCCCCTTGCGTTAATACTTTGTAGCGCCACCTTTTGCTCCAATTACAGCTGCAAGTCGCTTGGGGTATGTTTCTATCAGTTTTGCACATCGAGAGACTGACATTCTTGCCCATTCTTCCTTGCAAAACAGCTCGAGCTCAGTGAGGTTGGATGGAGAGTGTTTGTGAACAGCAGTCTTCAGCTCTTTCCACAGATTCTCGATTGGATTCAGGTCTGGACTTTGACTTGGCCATTCTAACACCTGGATACGTTTATTTTTGAACCATTCCATTGTAGATTTGGCTTTATGTTTTGGATCATTGTCCTGTTGGAAGATAAATCTCCGTCCCAGTCTCAGGTCTTGTGCAGATACCAACAGGTTTTCTTCCAGAATGTTCCTGTATTTGGCTGCATCCATCTTCCCGTCAATTTTAACCATCTTCCCTGTCCCTGCTGAAGAAAAGCAGGCCCAAACCATGATGCTGCCACCACCATGTTTGACAGTGGGGATGGTGTGTTCAGGGTGATGAGCTGTGTTGCTTTTACGCCAGACATATCGTTTTGCGTTGTGGCCAAAAAGTTCAAAAGTTCAAAAGTTTGGTTTCATCTGACCAGAGCACCTTCTTCCACATGTTTGGTGTGTCTCCCAGGTGGCTTGTGGCAAACTTTCAACGTGACTTTTTATGGATATCTTTGAGAAATGGCTTTCTTCTTGCCACTTCCATAAAGGCCAGATTTGTGCAGTGTACGACTGATTGTTGTCCTATGGACAGTCTCTCCCACCTCAGCTGTAGATCTCTGCAGTTCATCCAGAGTGATCATGGGCCTCTTGGCTGCATCTCTGATCAGTTTTCTCCTTGTTTGAGAAGAAAGTTTGGAAGGACGGCCGGGTCTTGGTAGATTTGCAGTGGTCTGATGCTCCTTCCATTTCAATATGATGGCTTGCACAGTGCTCCTTGAGATGTTTAAAGCTTGGGAAATCTTTTTGTATCCAAATCCGGCTTTAAACTTCTCCACAACAGTATCTCGGACCTGCCTGGTGTGTTCCTTGGTTTTCATAATGCTCTCTGCACTTTAAACAGAACCCTGAGACTATCACAGAGCAGGTGCATTGATACGGGGACTTGATTACACACATTTGGATTCTATTTATCATCATCGGTCATTTAGGACAACATTGGATCATTCAGAGATCCTCACTGAACTTCTGGAGTGAGTTTGCTGCACTGAAAGTAAAGGGGCCGAATAATATTGCATGCCCCACTTTTCAGTTTTTATTTGTTAAAAAAGTTTAAATTATCCAAGTAATGTTGTTCCACTTCACGATTGTGTCCCACTTGTTGTTGATTCTTGACAAAAAAATTAAATTTCATATCTTTATGTTTGAAGCCTGAAATGTGGCGAAAGGTTGCAAGATTCAAGGGGGGCGAATACTTTTGCAAGGCACTGTATATATATATATATATATATATATATATATATATATATATATATATATATATATATATATATATATATATATATATATATATATATATATATATATATATACAATGGGGAGAACAAGTATTTGATACACTGCCAATGGATTTTCCCATTGACTGTGTATCAAATACTTGTTCTCCCCACTGTATATATATATATATATATATATATATATATATATGTGTGTGTGTGTGTGTGTGTGTGTGTGTGTGTGTGTGTGTGTGTGTGTGTGTGTGTGTGTGTATATATATATATATATATATATATATATATATATATATATATATATATATATATATATGTGTGTGTGTGTGTATATATATAGTATATGCCACAAACTAAAATCCATTTTGCCACATACCAATAAAAAATGCCACATGTCAAAATACATTTTGCCACGTGGCAAATTAAGTTTTGCCACATGGCAAATATCAGTTTTGGTTCTCGCTGTCTCTCATCTTGTGGGTGGGTGTAGTTTGTAGACTGAGAGAGCCATGAACACCACATATTTTTAAATGTCATTCTGTGAGAGCCGTACAATATGTTTAAAACTAAAACTACAAGTAATGTGTGCATTCTATGTAATTTCAATACTTTTAAAGTACAATAAGTCTGAATTATTCTTAATAACATTGTTATGCTGTTGCTAATTAATGATGAGTATTTCTTACCATTAATGCGACTTCTGTTGCTGCATGGTGTTGCTGATGGCTTTGAAGTCTGGTTGATACTTGGTGCGGTTAAGCTTCATACAGGCGTTGAGGAACTTAGGATGCATCTCTTTTCATGTTCAGGAAGTGCCACGAATCCCGTTTTTCTCCACCACGCATGGAGCACCATCAGTGCACACCGAAACAAGTTTTCCATTGGTAGATTTTTTTTTCTTTAGCTAACTCAGTGAAGGACTTAACAAATTCTCCCCTATTGTTGTTCCTTTCATAGTCAAAACATTGCAATCACGCTGAACTGGGATCAATTGCTTACGTCTGTTGACTCATCCAAAGCGAAGAAAAAAACAGTGTCACATTTATGTCCTTCACTTGCGTTGCCTCAATTTGATTTGACATCATGATGGTACGATCGTAAACAGTTTTTGCCGACAGAGGCTTGCCTTTTATCCGTTTAATTGTCTTTATCCGAAAAGTCATCAGAAACTCTCCACAAAGGCAAATTCCTCTGTCCATTCCTGCTGAAAAGTACGATACTCCTCTTCTTTTTTTTCTTTTATCCATCTTCTCTAAAGGGTTTCTAAAATTAGCTTACAATGCGGAAAACAAAACTAAAAACAAGGGAAGTTTACTACACGCACATGCGCACATCGGCCGCTATTTTCGACAGCAAAATACGGCGAACCCACTTATACCCACTTGAACAGTGTCTCTGCTTCATCTGTGTCGCCTATGCGATTGATAGATAGATAAATGGATACAACAACATGTATGTATGCCACTTTCCCACTAAAATTACTGCGAAGCGGCTTTCTAGTCGCCGGTTGTAGTATATGGACTACTTCCCAAGATCACCATTAGCTCACGCAGCCATTGGCATAGGACTTAGGGGGATCTAACGTAACACATCTAGGTTGCCATTTGATGATATCTAGTGCAAATTGCAGGAGTGTTGTCGGAGCAATAAAAAAGTTAACACGCCACAAAAGTCATGTCTGCTCATTACTGCACAACACCAGCGTATGACCGGTGACCTTCTCCGTTTCCGTTTTTTTTTTTTAATAATTCAAGATTTGTCTGCGAGCCAGATGCAGCTGTCAAAAGAGCCAGATTTGGCTCGTGAGCCATAGGTTCCTGACCCCTGGGCTACAGTAATGTATTAATGGAGCCACCTAGCATCACGTTTGCAACGGCATCACAACTCCCTTCCCTCCTCCCAACTCCTGCTCTGAGTGAGTGAGTGAGTCCGTGTCTCTCAGACTTTTCTTGCGTCATTCAACCAATGTAACAACACATAGTAACGCACGCCTTTACATCCTCAGTAACGGTAACGGCGTGGCATGAGAAAAGTAAATAATTAGATTACTCACTATTGAAAAAAATAATGCCGTTAGCAACGCCGTTATACTCTGACGCCGTCATGAACAACACTGATTGGAATGCTAATAAAACTAATTTATAGTAATACTTTCAACCAGTCAAAAAGCACCTGTAAATTGCTGCCATTCCTCAACCAGATCACTGTGTCTGCTATCTGATAGTGCGGGTGTATGTGTCTCAAAATCATTTACGTGGCGTGAAGCCAAGCTCCATTTAAAAAGTTAACCCGTGTACATGCACTTCTGTCCTGCTCCCAACCATCCCTACAAACTGTCCGCCTGCGCCCTGCCCCTTGGCAGAAGTGAATGATGAAGAATAAAATAGTCAATTTTCTCTTATCAAAGGTTCTATAATTCTCTTGAATTAACAGGAGATGACGACACACAATACAGGAGCAAAAAGAAGATAATCACCTAAGCTAAATACTAGGGCTGTCAAACGATTAAAATTTTTAATCGAGTTAATTACAGCTTAAAAATTAATTAATCGTAATTAATCGCAATTCAAACCATCTATAAAATATGCCATATTTTTCTGTAAATTATATATATATTCTGTAAAATAAATTGTTGGAATGGAAGGATAAGACACAAGATGACACTGCCAATGGGAAAACCCATTGGCAGTGTATCAAATACTTGTTCTCCCCACTGTACATTCAACATACGGTACATAAGGACTGTAGTGGGCATTTCACTCTACTGTCATTTAAATCTGTCTATGCTGTCCTCACTCCGAAGCGTCTACTTTTTCCAAAGCTAGACAGCTAGTGAACGACGCCTTAATAATCAGACTTCTCCCTTTTTCATCTGATGTATTAATAAAATAGCCTCAAACCATTGTCCTCTTTAGACCGTCGTAAAACTACAACAACAAAAAGTACACAAGCATTGCATTAGCAACAACGTTAGCTTAGCACGCTATACAGGTTCACTAAACATAAACAAAAAGTGTCTCATACAAAAAATAGAACATTTCGCTTACTAGCATAATATGTACATTCTTTACAACAACCGTACTTATGGACAAATCTTGTCCAAGGATCATATATGCACAACATTACAACGTAGGCGTCAGCCCGAGACGTTGTGCAGCCATATTGAACTGGCAAGAAAAAAAATAAACCATGTTGCAAAGCGACCACAAGAGTTCGCTGTTAGACAGCACAAAAAGCCCGCTGTAAAACTTACCAAAAGGCAGAATACTGTCTGAGCGGGACATGTGCGTTAATTGCGTTAAATATTTTAACGTGATTAATTTAAATAATTAATTACCGCGCGTTAACGCGATAATTTTGACAGCCCTACTAAATACATGTAGTCATGAATGAACAAACCAGGCTGGCCTGGACCTCTGTTACTGTTCAACAGTGTTAATTTAACATCACAAACATTGATAAAATGTTGTAGAAATAATAAAGAAAGTGTCACAGATTCTACTTGTGACTAACTGGCTCAGATGTGTTGATTTCAGGGGCTCCTTTTAGAGAGCATAACAGATGAACTCAAGTACGTTTTTGGGCTCATGTGCAGGTGTGCATACACGGCTGGCCAAAAGTATTGGCACCCCTACAATTTAGTCAGATAATGCTCAATTTCTCCCAGAAAATGATTGTAATACGAATGCTTTGGTAGTAATATCTTTGTTTTGCTTGCAATCAAAAAACACAAAAGAGAATAGATTTTTTTTTTTAATCATTATTATTTTACACAAACCTCCAAAAATGGGTCAAACAAAAGTATTGGCACCCTTTGAAAAATCATGTGATGCTTCTCTAATTTGTGTAATTAACAGTACCTGTTACTTACCTGTGGCACATAACACATGGTTGTAATAACTAAATCACGCTAGCAGCCAGTTCAAATGGATTAAAGTTGACTCAACCTCTGTCCTGTGTACTTGTGTGTACCACATTGAGCATGGAGAAAAGAAAGAAGACCAAAGAACTGTCCGAGGATTTGAGAAGCAAAATTGTGAGGAAGCATGGGCAATCTCAAAGACCTGTTTGTTCCTGTGTCTACTGTGCGCAGTGTCATCAATAAGTGTAAAGCCCATGGCACTGTGGCTAACCTGCCTAGATGTGGACGCAAAAGATAAATTGCAGAGAGATTTCAACGACTTGAAGATTGTGCATATGGTTGATAAAGAACCTTGACTAACATCCAAACAGGTTCAAGCTGTCTACAGTCCGAGGGTACAACAATACCAACCCGTACCATCCGTCGGCGTCTGAGTGAAAAGGGACTCTATGGTAGGATAACCAGGAAGACCCCACTTCTCACCCAGAGACATACAAAAAGCCAGGCTGGAGTTTGCCAAAAACTTACCTGAGAAAGCTAAAAACGTTTTGAAAGAATGTCCTCTGGTCAGATGAGACAAAAGTAGAGCTTTTTGGGCAAAGACATCAACATAGAGTTTGCAGGGGAAAAAAAACACAGGCCTTCAAAGAAAACAACACGGTCCCCACAGTCCAACATGGTGGAGGGTCCTTGACGTTTCGGGGTTGCTTTGCGCCCTCTGGCACTGGAATGCTTGACCGTGTGCATGGCATTATAAAGTCTGAAGACTACCAACAAATTTGGCAGCATAATGTAGGGCCCAGTGTGAGAAAGCTGGGTCTCCCTCAGAAGTCATGGGTCTTCTAGCAGGACAATGATCCAAAACACACTTCAAAAAGCACTAGAAAATGGTTTGCAGGACACCTGTGGAGAGATCTGAAAATGGCAGTTCGGAGAAGGCACCCTTCAAATCTCAGAAACCTGGAGCAGTTGGCCAAAGAAGAATGGTTGAAAATTCTAGCAAAGCATTGCAAGAATATTAATGATGGTTAGCGGAAGCGGTTGTTTGCAGTTATTTTGTCAAAAGGTCGTGCTACCAAGTATTAAGCTGGGGGTGCCGATACTTTTGTCCAGCCCATTTTTTGACTTTTGTGTAAAATTATCATGATTTATTTTTTTTTCCATTCTCTTTGGTGTTTTTTCATTGTAAGCAAAATAAATGAAGATATTACTACCAATTAATTTCTAATTGCAATCATTTTCTGGGAGAAATTGAGCATTATCTGACAGAATTGCAGGGGTGCCAATACTTTTGGCCAGCAGTGTATATGTACACACATTTAGTATCTGGTGAATAACATACAGACTTATACTCAACATTTACAGACCTCTTAATATGTTTAGTTTATTCAACATTAAACCACATAATTTTAACTATAAACCAACTACTGTATCGTGAACATATGAATGCTATCTCCCGTCAAGCCACTACATTCACAGCTCACATGAATTATTTTGATATGATGCTAACAGTTGTAGGCGATAAAAAAAACAAAAAACAAGCTGACAACTACAAGTTACGTGTGTGACCAATTGAAGAAAAGACAGACACAAAAACACATTCAGCACAACTATTCCTCCACCTAGCATTGTGAGGAATCTTCACGATTTATATGTCGTGCCTTTAATTCACTTTACAAGGCATACTCACACCATCGAGGGAGCAGATGCATGAACCAGGAAATGCAGAACCGGAAATAAAACAATGAGCTGTTTCCAAAATCAAAGTGCCGCTTTAAATAGAAAGTAAATTCATTAAACAGCTAAACTATTAAATGACTTGAAGAAGGAAAAAAAAATACATATGGCAGAAAACACAGACAAGACTGAAAAAGCAGTTTCTATTCTTGCACCCCTCATTAAAATAAACTGCTGTATTTTAAGCCAAAAGAACTGTTGTGTTTGATAGAACAATATGTCTATATGCTGCCATAGCAGATTCATTCCGCATTAAGCCCACCAACTATTTTTAATTTGTCCGTTTTACCTTGCAAACCCCCGTTTAGACGTCGCGCAACCACTTTTGTTTCAACCCAGCCATAAAAAGAAGGTAAGTTATTTATATATTATATATTATATTATTATATTATATATATTATTATATATTTATTATTTGAAATGTCTGTCATTTTTAGCTTAGAATCATTAATTGATAATAATAATATATTTAATAAATGTTTAATAATAATTGATAATATCTCGTTAAAATCATGGCGTCTTGAATAATGCTTCGCGTGCTCTCACCTTTTCTCCCACCAGAAATTTGAGATTTTAAGCTTTCCAATGATGTATCACACATGCATATAGGACAATTTTGAAATGTGGCCAAATTGGGGGTCTCAGAGCGGAACTTCAAGTCACCTGAGTGTTTTCCGCCATTAACAGTACATTGTACAACTGAGTCAAATGTTCAAGATATTTTTTTTTTTTTATTCTTTGCACATTAAGAATCAAAGTCAACCCTGGGAGAGATCCACACACCACACCCACCTCCTTCTCCTTGTGGTGTTGTATTCAGACATTAACTGTGGTCTGCATGGGACGTCATTGCAATGCTAGGGGCACCAATTCTAATAGTGGACAATTACTCGTGCCCCTAGTAATTTGGCCCCCTGGGCGACTACACAACCTGCCCGCGGCAGGAACTGCTATTGTTTCCCATGCATATCTTATCCAAATAGAGTCACTTTGTTATAGAAACTTAGTGAATAAGACAAGCAATATAGAAATGATTAGACCTAGTAAAATAAATGAATACAGGCTATTTGGGAGAAAGTGTATCTACAATACATAGTAATGTGTTATATTTACTCTGTTACATTTACATTACTTGAGAAAAATGTACTTCTAAAGCACTTTTCAGACTTATATCCAGGTAAATTCCTGTGTAAAGTGTCGCTGGATTTGCCCGTGTCATGGCTTTCAGACATGGGGAATCGGACCTTTTAGCCAGATTACCGGAATCACGCCAGCTGAACTGCCGACCCGCGCTGACGCAGCTCCAACGACCCAGGCTGGCGAAACCCTAACAACCCGGCCAAAAGGCCAAACTCTGCGTGTTCACCTTAGTCTTAACTCCTTGTACTGACTCCATTTTGAAAGCTGGAAAGGCCACAAAAGGCCAAACTCTGCGTGTTCACCTTAGTCTTAACTCCTTGTACTGACTCCATTTTGAAAGCTGGAAGAAGGCTTCGAAACACAAGTTGACGATTTATTCGCATCAAAAGCGATCAAACAGCAAGGCAAATCAGCGACAGACCCAGGCAAAGAGGAAACCATATCACAAGTCAACAAAAGGCTTCCCGAGAAAAATGAAAACGATTAGTTAAACATTCAGTCTTTTTGAAGGCTTTCTCGGGGTGAGCTGTGGGCAGGAAGAAAGGTGTGTTAAGGCGTTGTTCAGGATTACCTTCTATTCCAGTTTGGGCTGTTTAGTTCGTGCGTCACAGTTGCTGAGTCACCATTACTGAGGCAACCGTAATGCAGACCCGGCTGCAGAAAGAAATTACAGGGGGGGCATTGCCTTTTTTTAGGGGGGGGCACACTTCTTCAATGTAAATTTAGCCGTAACAGTGGCGTTTTTACCCGTTATATTTTCTGATGATAGTGTCAGTCAGTGAAACTGCAGGAAGTGGCAGCGCTATCCCTTCATGTTGACATTCGGCCGCGTCTTTGTCATGGCTTGAGTTCGTCTTTAGTTTCTTGAAAAAAACACGGATGTCCGTTCCAATTTGAATTAGCAACGGAGGAGCCACTCAATCGCCATTTCTGTGACCGGAGCAATCCCTATCCAATCGCAGTACCCAATGGCCGACTACTCAGCCCGCCCCCCTTATCTGTGATTGGCTAGAAATTGCCTACAATCGCTGCTCTGATTGGTTGAAATGAATGACGACAGATCAAGATACGATGACTAGAGCACTGTTTTTCAACCTTTTCTGAGTCACGGGACGTTTTTACGTTGGAAAAAATCTCGCGGCACACCACACCAAAATGTTCCAAAATTACTTTCTGTACAGTATATTTAATTATAAAATAATTTCTCATTATTTATACTTACTCAGTGTGAAACGTTTAGCAATTAGGCTTGAAAAACCATCAGACAGGGGACTTGAGCAATGTCTTTAAGCACATCAGAGCTGGTCGTCTCGCTGACAATGGCTTTGCAGGCAGGTAGTATTAACGTCTCTGCCACAGTTTGGGACTTTTGGGATTTAGCAACAAAGTAACTGGCTTTCTTATTTACCTTTGTAGTTTTTCTCAAAAAAGTTGCCCATTTCTCTGTGTTTTCACGAAGTCGTAAAAAATAGTCCATCGACTTGTTCTGAAGCGACGGGCGTTCATTTGGAGATGACGTTTAAGCTTGTATGGGGCTAGATAGCCGCTCGTGTCGCGTTCAAGAACTGCTCGGATTTCTAGCCATCTCCCACCTTGCTGTCCTCGATAATGTGTTGGAATAAAACATAGAGGGAGGATTAACGGTCGTCACATATGGATAAAATGGAAAGGACACTTTTGTGTATATCGACACTTGACGAGTCAAATAATGAACAGTAGAAGTGCTGGGGTCCACATTGTTACGGAGAGCAAGGTGGCTGATGGCTAGAAATCCGAGCAGTTCTTGAACGCAACACGACTCATCTGCACACAACCGAGAACTTTTTGCCCATTCCTTCCTTCCTACTGCAACTTTGCCCGACGATGTTAAAAAAAAGCGACATTGGATAATTTCTCGCGGCACACCTGACGATCTCTCACGGCGGCGGCACCATCGGTTGAAAAACACTGGAATATAGGGTTCATTCTCTCCGTGTGTGTTTGTTTTTGTGGAAGATTAAAAAAAAAAATTACACAGTACAGTTTAATCGAACTAGGGCGGGCACGGCCGTACCTCAGGGCGGGCACGGCCCCCTAATGCCCGCCCATGCCGCCGGGTCTGCCGTAATGGGAGATTTTGCCCGCCTCAGCGTCAGACGAGCACTTGGAGTCTTATCAGTCCTGTTATCAGTTGGATATCGGGCCAGTGTTCCTAATAGGACAGGACGTCCCGCCATTTGTTCTGGACTGTCTTAAAGAACTGATTGCGGGATTTAGTGTTGCAGATGTGGGCTTGTAGATGTCTTGCCTATCACCTGGTTGTCAGTGTCAATCTTGCTTAGTCAGCTGCATGATGCACGCGTTGGGCTTCCGTGATCAGAAAGCGTCATGTATCTCTTACGTCCTATGTCAAATATATTCTGCTTGTCTTCCTTAAGCAATTATATACAGTAAATGCTATTTTATATTGGGTGATTTAGAGTAATACAAACAGTCGAACGGTAAATATGAGAAAAGATACTATTCCCTTCAGGAGATATCCCGTAAATTACCCGGTGGGCACTTTCACAGACTTGTCCCGTGTTGGCAACTTGCCGCTCTCTGCGCGGAGGACGACTGGCGCGATTTTACAACCCGAATATTACGTAATTTTTGGTCAGCATCGGCAACAAAATAAACCACACATTTTCAAAGATAGATGATGGACTCTCTTCCTCAGCTCTACGATGTTGTAGCAATTTAATTTCGTTATATTTCCAGTTTAAATTTGCTACTTCTTCAGTTTGCCATGTTGATTATTGCGATGTTTGTTTACCGCTTTTCGTTTCATTGCGAAGAAAGAGGAAATGATGATCAGGCCGTCATGATATTTACGTCATGAGCTTTTGTGCTGTGATCCAGGAATTCAACGCCTGCTTACACACATGCCATGTCCCGGACATTATACTAGGACGAGACCCGGTAAATGTCCGCGTAATCTCCGTTCAGTGGACCCAGGAAATTGCTTTCACACATAAGGGCTACCGGTTAAATCCCGGGATTTAAACAGTGTTCAGGTATGTGTGAAAGAGGCTTAGGAGTAGTTTTACTTT
This sequence comes from Corythoichthys intestinalis, assembly GCF_030265065.1. Classification (NCBI taxonomy): domain Eukaryota; kingdom Metazoa; phylum Chordata; class Actinopteri; order Syngnathiformes; family Syngnathidae; genus Corythoichthys; species Corythoichthys intestinalis. The sequence goes on along the minus strand of NC_080409.1, from coordinate 4,443,152 downwards.
TACTTGAGTATATTTGTGAAGATACACTACTCCTACTCTGCTACTTTGGTCTACACTAGACTCACATGGTTCCTTGTTTTATTAGATACTAGATTTGACTTTATGTTTGCCAGCCCAGTGGCTGTACCAGTTTCACCAACAAGTCGTGGCAACAATAATCACGATTCCATTATACCAATCATAGTTAACAATACATGACCACACACAAGCTTGCAGTTGGAAGTTCATTGATCACGCCGGCCAGTTTAATCTCGCGGCGTCTACAAAGCGCCATAAAAATGCCAACTATTTGACATAGAGAGCTGCTTTACCATTACTGGAAAACGCGGATTTCAACCTTTCGTTTTTATTTAGTACTGATAAATCTCGGAAAAGCAGAGATATGATGGTTTTCATTTCATGGGAGGATACAGGTATATGTTTTCTCTGCTTGAGGACATTCATGTTCTTTGGATGGGTGCTGTTTCATTTCGTCGAAATTCAATATTTTTTGTGTATCTGTTTTTTTTCTAATATGGTACATGTTATAGTACTGCATAATAATAACAGTTCATATACTGCACATGTCGTTGTGCGGAGAAAAAAAAATATATTGTTTAAAACAAATGTAAGCAGTTACACACAATGTTATTCATTATTTGAGTATTCTTTTTACCAAATACATTTTTACTTGTACTTGGGTAAATTTTTTGGACTGCTACTTTTGCATTTACTTGAGTACTATTTTTTAAAGTAATGGTACTGTCGATTGAGTAAAGTTTTTGGCAACTTTACCCACCTTTGCTCCATGGACTCATATCAAAGGAATCCAGCTCTATTGAGTACAGGAAGTACTTGCTGTTGCGTATTTGGCAAAACAGTGATTCACATTTTTGGAGTTCGAAGGTAACTCATTAATACTTTTTTTATTGCAGTGAATGACTTCAACATTATATCTTTTATTGTTGCTTGAAAGAATAGAGATAGCGAGATTTCATTTTCATTTTTCACTGGTTCATCATGCAGTATAGTCTTGCCAACCTCGAGTGTCCAACCACTTCGCGGCCATCTGATGACTGAGCCAATCAAGGGAAAGAGGGAAGGCTGCAGATATGACCGGGACAACTATCCAGTTGAATACTATGGTTCTATTACAGTACTATTACAGTTCTTGTAAATAGGTCAATTTCCTAGGTTTTGTCAGAAATACACTTAATGCCCTCACAATAAAAGGAGTAAAATCGTCACGAGAAGGTTTTTTTGGGCAGGAAACAATGTTTTTACGCTTTTCCTTGGCTAATCTGTCATACATTCTGATAACATATTTATTAAATGGTTGTTAAATATTTGCTTTTACCAACGATGGCTCATAAAGTATTTATTGCTATAATAGGATGATCCATGATTGATTGCAGTAAGAGACAATTTTGGAATTGATAACTATAGACATGTTTAGCTCTTGATAATACTGCCTTGGCATTCTGACCAGTTTGAACCGGCCTAGATTCCACAGGTCAACTTCAATACATTTAGGAATTATAATCATTAAGTTGTTATAATACTGTATATATGGTTTTATCAATTGCTGCCCGCAATAAAGAAATGCTTTTGCTTATTGCTGCCCGCAATGAAGAAATGCTTTTGCTTACTATTATTGTTCACAAAGAAAGAATGTTTTGTCTTGCCTGGTCAAAGTCAGAAAACGCCGCTTTGCTTTGCTGAAATGTGCTGACACATATGTATATAATTCCACCTACATGCACACACATAGCCAAAGACAAGAGGTGTCACCAGCTTGCTTCCCCTTTTAGGGCAAGATACCCGTCTTTTGCTTGGGCCGTCACAAAAAAAAAAGCGAGGTGAAGGAGGGGCTGGTGAGAACGATTGCGGAAGCTGGATAGTTCCCCATCTTTCTCCTTACAAGCTTTTCAACCAAATTGAGTGCCTTCTCTCCTTATTATGGGTAATATTGTAAATGTCTACCTAAGGATTCGTATTTTAAATCGACACATACAATGCGGAAATGATGCAAATGTGCATCATGATATTCTCTGCGTGTGTGTACTTTTTGGATCTGGAAAATTGACAATCAGATCTTAAGTTCGGCCGCAGTACACATTTTCATGTTATTTCTCTTGTTAATTTACTTCCCTTGTAACAGCATATTACAAGGTTTCTCTATTCAAAGCTCAAGTGCTGCTGGCTTTGTGGAATGGTTGAACAAGACTTAAGGGACTCGGAAGCCGGGAAGAAATCTGAATATTTAGAAGCAATAAAAAGTCCAAAAACAACAACAAAAATTGTGTCCAAACATTAAAAGAATCATAATCATCATCAAAGGATCATCATATACACGTGGAACAGACCTATAGGCCTAATGTTAATCATACAAGTGTTCCAGATAGAAACTGAAAGTAAAAGCTATCAACGGTAAGCATGTCCGTACAAGACATACTGTATGTGTATCATATACAATAAATTATACAATATACAATATATTTACAGTACAATATTACTATATAACATCTCTTCCCTTCTCCCCTGATACTTATGCATGAGAACGTCTGGCTCACTGATATTGGGCGTCATTTGTAAAGCAGTTTCACCCATTTAATGTGTTATTTAGATTTCACATTTAAGCTTTAAATATAAGATATACAGTGAGGAGCATAAGTATTTGCACCCTTGTGATTTTGCAAGTTCACTCACTTACAAAATAGGTAAAGGTCTGAAATTTCAATTATAGACTCATTTCCACTGATAAAGACATACCATAATTTTCTAACTATAAGTCGCAGTTTTTTTCATAGTTTGGCTGGGGGTGCGACTTAAACTTTGGAGCGACTTATGTGTGAAATTATTAACACATTATTATATCATTTCACATGTTATTTTGGTGTTTTGGAGTGACATTGATGGTTTGGTAGACATGCAATGCATGTTCTTTATGCTATACAGTAGTTATCTGAATAACTGAATAGCTATGTTAACATTCGTTGTTCATGCATCATGTAACATTATCATACTGTACACTTATTCAGCATGCTGTTCTCTGTTGTATTTTTTTTTTTTTTTCAAATTACCTTTCAAATGACATATCTGTTCTATGTGTTGGATTTTATCCAGTAAATTTCCCCCAAAAATGCGAATTATACCTCAGTTTGATTTATATATTTTTTTTCCCCTCTTCATTGTGCATTTTTGGGCTGGTGCGACTTATACTCAGGTGCGACTTATAGTCCGAAAAGTACGGTAATCTAAAAAAACAATGGAACGAACTAACGTTGTATGATTTTTCAATAATTTATTACCGGAGTTCATAAGTATTTGTACACCTGAGAATCAGCAATAATTATTACGCTCAAAGAGTTGTCAGTCTACCATAAAAATGTCCACCTTTACCTCAGAAGTAACCACCCACCCACAATCAATTTGAGCTTATTATTGGCACTTGTGCACCCCACAGGCAGTCATAATTCTACTGCTACCAAGGGAAAGACCGGAAAGCTTTTGAAAGACACCAGAGAAAAAATGTTGAGCTCAACAAAGCTGGAAAAGGCTATGGGACGATTGGAAAGCAACTTTGTGAGAATATACCAACAGTTACTGCAATTGTTAAAAAATGGATAAGGCTAAACATGACTGATAATCTACCTCGGACTGGGGCTCCATGTAAAATCTCTCCTCATGGGGCATCACTGATTCGAAAAGTGAGGACTCAGACTAGAAATACACAGAAGGAGCTGGTCAGTGACCTGAACAGAGCTGGATGCACAGTTTTAAAGGCTACCGTCAGTAGAACACTACGGTGCAATGGTTTAAAATCATGCATTGCTCAGAAGGTTCCCCTGTTGTTCATGTTTTGCGGCTGTTTTTTAGCGAAGGGAACAGGGCGACTGTACTGTATAAAAGCAGAGGATGAATGGTGAAATGTTTTGTCAAATTTTGATTCACAACCTCCTTCCCTCAGTCAGAGACTTGAAGATGAGTCGTGGCTGGATCTTCCAACATGACAATGATCCGAAACACAAAGCCAAGCTTACCAAAGCGTAAAAAGCATATCAAGGTTCTGGAGTGGCCTAGCCAGTCTCCAGACCTCAATTCAATAGAAAATCTTTAGATGGAGCTGAAACTTCATGTTTCTCAACGACAGCCCCGAAACCTGAAAGATCTAGAGAAAATTTGTGTGGAAGAATGGGCCAAAATCCCTATTTCCATATGGGAAAACCTGGTGAAGAACTACAGAGAGTGTCTGACCTCTGTAGTTGCAAACAAAGGCTTCTGCACCAAATATTGGTACAGATTTTCTCAGGGGTACTAATACATATGAATCCCAGTAAATTATTGAAAAATAATACAATGTGAGTTCTGGATTTTTTTTTTTTTTTTTTTAGATTATGTCTCTATAAGTGTAAATGCATCTATGATTGAAATTTCAGACTTCTACCCATTTTCTAAATGGGTGAACTTGCAAAATCACAAGGGGTAGAAATACTTCTGCTCCTCTGTATATATTATTTAGATTTAATATTTAGGATTTTGATGTAAGATTTAAATTAAATATTAAGTTCTTGATTAATTATTTTAGTGTAGCACTACTGTGCACTGTTACTGTAGCATTATTTTGAAATAAATGCTTAAATTGGTAAATAGTTTTGTAAATGTGAGAAGAAAAATAGTGACATTGGTTTTCACACCACATTTTAAACACTGTTTGGCGCTAAATGTGACAAAATGTCGTTGTAGCTTTCAGCATGTGCTGCTTTACAAACAGCGCCCCATAGTTTTCTTTCCAAAAAAAATGTGTTGAGGCTGGAGCCTTTTTGGTTCTTTTATATTAAAGTAATTTAACTAGCGTTGATGGACCTCACTCCGTGACCCTCGTGAGGAAAAGCGGCATGGAAAATGAATGAATGAATGAATGATGGACCTCACTTTGTGACCTGGGGTAAACTGAGTTGCTGTCAGTCCATGGTGTAATCAGCACCTTGAGAAAATAAAGAACAAGAAAAGGTGTGCGTCATTTGTTGGTCAAAACATTGACATGATTCACTCTTTTCCTTTAGCTCCTTGGCAAAGAAGCCCCCAGATGTGACCAAGTCTCGCAAAATGAAGACAGAGCATCTAATCAAAGTGGATGATCATGACTTCACCATGAGGCCAGCCTTTGGAGGTAGGTAACTCTCGTAATTTGTGGATAATATCTGCCTCACATTTCTAAGCTAAATGATAGAGACATGTGGGACGGGTTGCAGCTCTTAATCCTCAATAATATATTAAATAATATGATAAAATAAACCAATAAAGTTAAAAGGTGGTATGAAATACGACAGCAAGTGACTTTAAAATGAGAGCAGAGCATATTTTGGATGCAACTACATCCCAAAAAGAGACAGAAAAGGCTTAATAATGAAATTAGTTCCTGTACTGTATTAGTCTTCCTGTCACAACTGCCTTAGCACCACCAACTCAAAAATTGCGGCTCAGTGTCGTTCACCAACTCAGAGGTTGTCGGTTCGATTCCCCGCTCTGGTGACCTCGCCTTAGTATCGTTGAACAAGATACTGAATCTCACATTGCCTCTGATGCTGCATCATCAGTGGGTAAATGAGGAGCACAAGGTACTCTTGCTGGTGGAAAGGCGCTATACAGTACATGTGTAACTCCGTTTACCAATTACTAAACAGATGATGACATTACAGCGAGAATGAGCAGCAGATATTTGCAGCATGCTAGCTGTGCTATCCATAGGCTTTCTATTCTCTTGTTGCCTTGAGACCGATTTGTTATTCTGTCAACATGTACTCGCTAGCGCAGCACTAGAAAGCTAGGCTTGATTATCAATTCTGGTTGTGATGTCACAGCGGATGGTCACCCACAAAATGCAAGCCACCTCCTTATTAAAACCTGTGCCATGATCCCAGTATTTGACATAATTAAATAAAACGTAGTTTATTCACTTCCTCGTCGGTCCAACTGTCCCACAGTTGTCGAACTTGTTTTGGCCATTCTCCGTGGTGATCGGGAACTTTTTGAAACCTAAAAAGGCTCACACGCCACTGCCTGGTGCAGCAACAACATCCTGCAGCACATTCGGCTGGCATGATGCGAAAAATAAACAAATTAATCCGCAAAATCAACTGAATCCGCAGTCACTCTGCATGCTATAAAGTAGTGGCTGCATTGTGGTGACCCGACTGACGTCACATTCGCATTCTTCCTTAATCCAGGAAGTCACTCATTTTCATGGCGTGGGATTAAAAAAATTGAATAAATAAATCAATCACTTCCACACGCATTCAAGTGGTCCATTTCATTCAGGAGCATAAAAAACAAGGTGAAATATGAAATCAACATGCTTTTTGCTGTGATAGGCAGTTTAATGCTGTCATTTTTATTCTTTGACATGGTCACCACTTCATAGCACCTTTTATTGGTATCGTATACTGAAAAAATGTGATGCTCATTTGGTTAAAAGACCTCCCGCTACTCTCAGGCCACACTGAGCAAAATGGGGGCATGTATGCCAGTTGCCCATGCCTAAATGTAGGTCATTAGGAGTGTAGACCTTCCTTCAGCAATATAATATATATATAATATAATTAGTCACATGCATTGCTATAAGGGATGGCTAGGACACTGAGTACCGTAGTCATCTAGACTGCTCTGGGAAATGGGTAAGGGAGGTTGTAGCCGACAACCCAGGACATATGGTGGCTGCAGGGAGTGGTGGTGGAAAAACTCGTGGATTTTTTTATGTGTGTACATGGGGATGTGTGTGTGTGTGTTTGTTGCATGTGTTTGTGGGTGGTGAAATCAAGGCACACTACCACAAAGAAACCAAGCGTGCTCAACAATTAAATTATGTAAACCAGTAGTCCCCAACTTTTTTTTGCACCACAAACCGGTGTTATGTGGGCCTTTTTTTCATGGACCAACAGTGTCTGGCAGAAAATTACAGTTAATATAACACGACGGGGCTAAAAACGAACATTAAAACTGCATGGAAAATGTAACTCACCATATGCTGGATCAACCTTTTTTTTTTTTTTTATTTTCTATTTTTTATTTTGTAACAGCGGCCTCTTCCAAAACGATAAATATCATTGGTCGCAGGCATAATGAGTTCTTCTCCAATCGTAAAAGGTTTCTCGGATTTAGCAATACGATTCACCACGAGGTATGATGCTCTCAATGCCTTTGCTTTTGTTGACTCGTTTGCTAGCTTTTAGCCAAATAATATGCAGAATGGACTTGGTCGTAGGCTCCTCTTCTAATTCACCAGGTGGCCTTTTCCCCGTGAAAAAGCTGTCCAAAGACTTCTGTTTTTCAGTCAACTTCGCTAACGTGTGGGCTTATTATTTATGGGAACAAATCTGATACTCCTACGTCATTAGCGAGAACAAGACTAATTCAAGCAAAACGACTGGAAGTACCCTGTCCGCCATTGCTGAGGTGTGAAGCCCACGCACATAGCTAACAGCAGCTAACGTAACTGTTTGCATTGACTGACACTGGGCTGCTATAGGTGTGCAAACATCCCAGTAATGGCGGTCGGGCAACGTAAAGAAATCTCTACACGGATTAGTCAGTACAGGCATATTGATGTGTCAAGAGTCACAGGCCAGGTTGCGGTCTTTAACAAATTATTTATCATTTCTCTGCAGCCCGGTAGCAAATGCGCCACGCACCGGTAGCGGTCCCCGGCCCAGTGTTTGGGAATCCCCTATGTAAACAATAGTTTGATGGGTATCTAATAGTGCCTGACATTGACACCCATCAATAGGTTTGCCAACCGTGCCTTGAACAGCGGAATCAAATTGTATTCAGAAGCAAAAGTACTGAGCTGACAAGCGGCGGGCTCTGTCCCTTATTAAAGGTGGGTAAATATTGCATGTGGTCATGTGGCTGTATTGTTAAATATGATTCATAAAATGGAGTCATGTGATTATTGTTCTGACGCTTCACTGGAAAAACTGGTAGAGCCATTCCGCTGGCAAAGTAAAATCTAATTTGTAGAATAAAGAAAAAAAATGTAAGGACTTTAGTGTAGCCCAAAGTAGCGGAGCAAGAGTAGTGTCTCTTCTTCAAAAATATACTCAAATAAAAGTAAAAATTTTGGCCATGTTTACATGACAATGATCTTACACAATAACGCAAAAGTGGCATTTTGCTGTTTTTTTTAATTCCGCATTTACAACCACCATTATGTGTGGGGAAAATGCACAAAAGTGCAAAAGTACATGAAACCTCCCATTTGTCAATGTGGTATACATTCCCAATGTGTAGGTGGCAGCGCCACCAAAACTTCCTGCATGTCATCCTTTCATGATGCTTTTTCCGCTTTCGTCCCAGTCAAATAACAACATGGCGAAGCTCGTCATGCAAAGTAATTTTGTATGGAATAGTGGTCTGTCACTCTGCTCTGACTCCTACAGGTCAATAAAGGTGGTGGAGTGATTATTATTCGTGTATTATACTGTATTATATTGACTATCCACTGATGATAATCATACAGTATGTGAATGAGCTTAACTCCTGTACTCATCTATACGTAAAGTGAGAAACACAGCTGGTACTCCAGAGGGAAGTCAGCCGGAAAATAATGGTAAAAAGAGTTCACACTTAACTCGAACCAGGACCTTCACAATGCATTTCAGACTAACTAGCTAGCAGCAGCTAAGTAGCAGCGTTATTTTTGAGCAAGGATGTAACTTTTGATTGCAAAACAACAAAGGTAAGACGTACGCAGAGATTGTCTGTAGTGTGCAAGCCAGGTTTTTATTCATGAAACACAGAGCAGTTGGTTTATTAATTACATGGTACCTTCTGGTGTTAGTCGGGGGCTGGAACAAACTGTTTCTACCAGCAGTGATAAATACTTTCTTGGAAAAACTTCTTATGTCCGTCATTCATCCATCTATTCACGTTCTGCTCTATCCAGAAAGCTGGCAAAATCAGACAACTCGCCTCTCATTAAACCAAATTGTAGAAATGTGCCCCTTCACATCTTCAGTAACGGTTGCAAAGATGGAAAAAGTTAATTAATTCGATTACTCACTACTGAAAAAAAAAACAAAACAAAAAACGCTGTTATACTTGGCCTTGCCTGGTACTGACTTCGAGCAAGGTCACAGGGAAAACGCAGAGTGCATTTTCAGTGATGTGGGCGTTCTCTATATGAACAAGTAGAATAATCTAGATAATTACGCACTAAAGGGGCTCTCCACCTTACTCTATAAAGTGAGGGGAAACTGACAGATTTATGAACATATTTAAGTTAATAATTATAGGTTGTATGATTATTGATTTCAACTAATATTCTGGAAACTTTATAGTGAATATGTCAGCATTTTTTGTTTTAAATAAAACAACACCTGAAGCCCCCCTAAAATATGCCTAACGACGCCACTGGTTGTTACCACCATTGACGTTGTCATGTAAATGATAGGGATCGCTGAAAAAATATTGCCGTTGTCACCCCGTTCTGTTGTCGTGTAAATGGCCCCTCAGAAGTACATTTTTCTCCAACAGTTGCTCAAATAAATGTTAAACGGTAAATGGAGAGTACTTATATATCACATTTATATAAATATAAAGCAGTAAATGTAATGCGTTATTACCCACCTCTGCCCATATTAGCATTAAACTCTAGACTGCTAAACTAGGATGAACCAATACTGATCAGACGCTTTTTAGAAATACTGTATGTAGGAAACCTATTCCCTGTCCCTTCTGCTATGTGAACAATGAGCGACGATACAAAATCATCATCCATCAGCCTCTCTCTATCGGCAACGATGTAGTGGAGAAGGTGAGAAGCTTCAAATTCTTTGGGGTAACGGTGACTGAGGACTGGTCCTGGGGGGGGTCACATTTCCACAGCGGTGGGCAAGGCACAACAACACCTCTACTACTTGAGGAAGCTGAAGAGCACTCACATTCCCAGACCTCTGATGGTGAACTTTTACAACTTTACCATAAGCAGTGTTCTGACATATGGATTTTTAGTGTGGTTTTCCAGCTGCACTAAGGCTGACCAGAAGGTGCTAAAGCGTGGCGCAAGCTGCCAGGAGAATCATAGAAATGACTCTCCCTGAGATCAGCACCATCTACTCCACTTGCTGTTTATGAAGAGTGCACAACATCTTGCGGGACCAGTACGATCCTGCTCACAACCTTTTCCACCTGCTGCCCTCAGGCAGAAGGTACAGGTCCATACAGGCCAGAACATCAAGACTGGCCAACAGTCTGTACCCATAGGCTGTGAGGCTACTGAACTCTGCCCCTCTCCCCTCTCTGCCCCCCTCTTACGGATAATAATCCACATCCACCAACAACAATAACTCTGAGCTGGTTTGCATTGTTGCAGTATGTCACTACCCACTACTTCCTCCTCCCTGACCCTTACCCATTGGTTGATAACCAGTAGGCTATACTTGATTAACTTATCTGGTTTTTGCACTGATTTATAACTGGTTTTATCTGGTATACTGGACTGTCTCAGAAAATTAGAATACACAATATTCTAATTTTCTGAGACAGTCCAGTATTTTGCTCTGCACTTTAGCACTGACATGACTTTATGCTACTGTTGAATCTTAGTTGTACTTATGTCCAATATTGTGTCAATGTTTGCACTTGGTTCTTCAGGGTATTTATTATATTTCCACTTTACCAACATAGCTGTATGGATGCTCCAAATAAAGTTTCGTTGTGCTCTTTGTAACAATGACAATAAATATTCTGAATTTGAATCTGATTGTTTGAGGTGCTGTTGCTAGTCATGAAGATACCAGATGACAACATAGCATCATGATGGATTTCAGATAAGCGTATTGAAATATTTCCTCCAGTAGAGATAAGGCGAGTCAGGTATCACTAGCTTTTTACAGACTTACGACCCAACCACACTAATGATAATGATTATGACTTTTTTTTCCTTTTTTTTTTTAACTTTACTTTGTATCTTCTGCATAATACATGTATTCATATTTCTGTTCAATAAATTTTTTTAAAAAAATCAGTTGAAAATGAATGAATTTCTGTTATATTTGTAACAGATATTTTTTTAAAATCTTTACATCCATATATAAAAAATACATTTAAATAATTTAAAATTAATTTTGAAAAGTTGTTAAATGGAGTAAATCTTTTGCAACCGTAACTACGTTGCCATGGCCAAACTAATACTCATTGGAGAAAAGCCTTGGTGTCAGCTGCTTTATCCCTGCGCACCAACATGACATGTGATGTAATCTGTTAGGGATATGCGAAAGTTGCCATTTTGGAACAATGATGACCATTTTATATTACCGGTTAACAACACAAGCCCATAAAATATGTTGGTTCAAAGTATGTGAGGGTCTTCGCTATTAACCTGCATCATTAGCATTATTTTTGGTGGCTTGAAATGTAACTCTGATGGTGCATAGTGAGCTATCTGGCCGGCACCCACCCCTGCAATACTGAGCAGATTATGTTGGCAGCCGTTCTTCCTGCTTATCGTTTACATTTGTGTTGCCACCAATCTGTTACACCATCAACCAGATGTTACTCTGCAAATTACACTTTGTCACAACTAAGAAACAAGCACAAAAATAGGAACATTTCCAAAAGTAGTTGTAGGTACAGCCAGAGATTAGTGAAGGTGGTGTACTGAATTCCGATAAAAGATGCAATGCCTCAGAAACCAGGAATGTTTACAGGAAAATGTGTATTTTGTATACTGCATATTGCGTAACATGTCTTGCAAAAAGGTACACACACAAAAACACTCTCCGGATTCACACTCCCTACATACTACAAGTTGTCCGATAATGACTTTTTAACCGATATCCCAGTATTGTCCAAATCCCAAAATCGATATTTTGAATAATAAATATACTTACTTCGCTTCTTTTTATGTCTGGGTTGAAACAAAAGCAGTTGCGCGGTGTCTGTAAACGGGTACTCCAGGGTAAATTGGACAAATTAAAAACAATCTGGGGCTTAATGCGGCATAAAACTGCTATGACAGAATATTGCCAGTGTATCAAATACTGTGTATATGTATGTATATATATATATATATATATATATATATGTATATGTATATACATATACATACATACATACATACATACATACATACATATATATATATATATACATATATATATATATATATATATATATATATATATATATATATATATATATATATATATATATATTTATATATATATATATACAGTGCCTTGCAAAAGTATTCGGCCCCCTTGAACCTTGCAACCTTTCGCCACATTTCAGGCTTCAAACATAAAGATATAAAATTTTAATTTTTTGTCAAGAATCAACAACAAGTGGGACACAATCGTGAAGTGGAACAAAATTTATTGGATGATTTAAACTTTTTTAACAAATAAAAAACTGAAAAGTGGGGCGTGCAATATTATTCGCCCCCCTTGCGTTAATACTTTGTAGCGCCACCTTTTGCTCCAATTACAGCTGCAAGTTGCTTGGGGTATGTTTCTATCAGTTTTGCACATCGAGAGACTGACATTCATGCCCATTCTTCCTTGCAAAACAGCTCGAGCTCAGTGAGGTTGGATAGAGAGTGTTTGTGAACAGCAGTCTTCAGCTCTTTCCACAGATTCTCGATTGGATTCAGGTCTGGACTTTGACTTGGCCATTCTAACACCTGGATACGTTTATTTTTGAACCATTCCAATGTAGATTTGGCTTTATGTTTTGGATCATTGTCCTGTTGGAAGATAAATCTCCGTCCCAGTCTCAGGTCTTGTGCAGATACCAACAGGTTTTCTTCCAGAATGTTCCTGTATTTGGCTGCATCCATCTTCCCGTCAATTTTAACCATCTTCCCTGTCCCTGCTGAAGAAAAGCAGGCCCAAACCATGATGCTGCCACCACCATGTTTGACAGTGGGGATGGTGTGTTCAGGGTGATGAGCTGTGTTGCTTTTACGCCAAACATATCGTTTTGCATTGTGGCCAAAAAGTTCAAAAGTTTGGTTTCATCTGACCAGAGCACCTTCTTCCACATGTTTGGTGTGTCTCCCAGGTGGCTTGTGGCAAACTTTAAACGTGACTTTTTATGGATATCTTTGAGAAATGGCTTTCTTCTTGCCACTCTTCCATAAAGGCCAGATTTGTGCAGTGTACGACTGATTGTTGTCCTATGGACAGACTCTCCCACCTCAGCTGTAGATCTCTGCAGTTCATCCAGAGTGATCATGGGCCTCTTGGCTGCATCTCTGATCAGTTTTCTCCTTGTTTGAGAAGAAAGTTTGGAAGGACGGCCGGGTCTTGGTAGATTTGCAGTGGTCTGATGCTCCTTCCATTTCAATATGATGGCTTGCACAGTGCTCCTTGAGATGTTTAAAGCTTGGGCAATCTTTTTGTATCCAAATCCGGCTTTAAACTTCTCCACAACAGTATCTCGGACCTGCCTGGTGTGTTCCATGGTTTTCATAATGCTCTCTGCACTTTAAACAGAATAATATTGCACGCCTCACTTTTCAGTTTTTTATTTGTTAAAAAAGTTTAAATTATCCAATAAATGTTGTTCCACTTCACGATTGTGTCCCACTTGTTGTTGATTCTTGACAAAAAAATTTAATTTCATATCTTTATGTTTGAAGCCTGAAATGTGGCGAAAGGTTGCAAGATTCAAGGGGGCCGAATACTTTTGCAAGGCACTGTACATATATATATATATATATATATATATACATACACATACATACACAGATATATATATATATATATATATATATATATATATATATATATATATATATATATATATATATATATATATATATATATATATATATATACAGTGATACCTCGGCTCACGAACGCTTAAGCTCACGAACTTTTCGCCTCAAGAACATTAAATTCGCGAGCATATAGTCTCTGCTGGCGAACTAGTTTTCGGCGGACGAACCAAGCCACGCGGTCGGACAGCGCCACGAGAAGCTGACGCACGCTCACGGCGTCCCAGTTCGTCCCCTCCCTTTCGTTGAGTGCGGACGTGGTTTGTGTTTGATAGACATTTTGGACCATATTGAGTGTACTTTTGCTATTATGGGACCGAAAAAGAGTTACATACAGTCCTTATGGAAGGTGACTCGTGTTACCAATTCGCCCTCGACTGGTAATTGGCGGTGCTTTCAGCTTCCCACCGTCGTGAGAAGTGGACCGGCGAGTCACGTTGGCTCGTTGTCGTCGGTTGTCTTCGGTTCGCCCGATTTCCTCTCCAGAAAGGAGGCGGCGTGCATACAAACACCCAGAGGCGTCGGATGGCTTTTTGTGGGCACTTTTATTAACAACCAAAAGCATGTGGGGGGCACAGCAGTGGAGTCTACGCTAACTGCGCACTTTGCCGGTAACACTCTCCTTCCAAACAGTAACTCCCTCCCTCCTCCTCCCACTCCTCCCACTCCCATACCATCGCAAAGGTAAATAAAACAACTTTATTATACAGTACAGTTTATTTCTTTAATTATAATACAATAGCACACTTATTATACATAAAATAAGGTATATTTTTGTGTAGTTTTAAGGCTTATTTAGTAGAAAATTATGTGTTATGGGGACCTGGGAACGGATTATTCTCATTTTAATGGTTTCTTATGGGAAATAAATGTTCGGAAGACGAACTTTTCGCCTCACGCACACTTTCTGGGAACCAATTATGTTCGTGAGCTGAGGTATCACTGTATAGCGGAAAACACTCATGTGACTTGAAGTTCCGCTCTGAGACCCCTAATTTGGCCATATTTCAAAATTGTCCTATATGCATGTGTGATACATCATTGGAAAGCTTAAAATCTCAATTTTCTGTGGGAAGAAAAAATTTGAACAGGAGGGCATTTTTTTTCTAAATGTTTTTCAAACAGCAAAACCCTATCTGGAGGTGAGAGCACACGAGAGCAGAATTACAGACACCATGACTTTAAAGAGATATTATCGCGTACTTACCTTGTTTCGATCCAAAAACTCCATGTAGCATGTATCACTGTGTGCCAAGACACAGCTGTGAAGGGCCATAGCTTGATTTTTTGGGGATTTTATGGGTGAAACATGGTAATATAACAAGGGTCGCGATGCAGAAATCAGTGGAGTGGTCGAGATTTTCTTTTTCATATATTTACCCTTTTAAACGTTTTGTTTTTTTTTTCCAGTTTTTCTTTGTTTGGATTAATCATTTATCATCTAAAATATAGGGGAAAATGCGACAGTAACAAAAAAAAATCCAATTAAGCGATAGTTATGAGGTAGATATCCGTGACTATTTTACAGACGCCATTTTTTTTATTCTGACATAATTTGTTTAAAAGTTTGAAATATGTGAATAATTTTTTAAAAGTTGTTTTTGTTTTAAACGAAATATGAGACACTAATAAATGAGTCTAAAAACAACTGACATTTTGAATAATAAATATAATTAATTACCTTCATTTTATGGCTGGGTTGAAACAAAAGCGGTTGCTGTTAACGGGTGTTTTCAGGGTAAAACGGACAAATTAAAAATAGTTCGGGGGCTTAATGCGCCATTAATCTGCTATGGCAGCATTAGACATATTGTTCTATCAAACACAACAGTTGTTTTGGCTTAAAATACAGCAGTTTATGTTAAAAAGGGTTGCAAGAGCAGAAACTGCTTTTTCAGTCTTGTCTGTGTTTTCCACCAGATAGATAGATAGACAGACAGACAGACAGGCAGACAGACAGACAGACAGACAGACTAACTGACAGACAGAAAGACAGACAGACCGACCGACCGACCGACCGACAGACAGACAGAATTTGAAAGCAATTTGAAGCTAGTTTAATTTCACAGCAGCAGTATTTCACAAGAGCCCGAGAGTCGAAAGAGAACGCCACAAAGGCTAGTTGCGAGATTGTTGAAATTATTAATTTAAAAAAATAATAAAGCAAATGTGACTCACAGAATGGCTTGTCAAAATTTGCTTAAATATATTGTTCTACCTAAAGGACGTCAGCCAAGGTCGGCCCCCCCACTTTTTTAACACACCAAATCTGCCCCACTTTGCAAAAAGTTTGGACAACCCTGCCATAGACTATAGTACTGTAAAAAGATGGGTGCTGCGACTTAAAAACAGTACTGAAGACCACAAAGAGGTGGGTGAAGCCAGCATAGCCGATAAGCCCAAAAAGTTCAAGGCCCAAAAATCAGATGGCAAAATTATGGCCACCGTTTTTTGGGATTCTCAAGGTGTAATCATTGTAGATTTTTTGCCCGGGGGGGGACCATTAACTCTGAGGTATACACTGAGGTATACATTGAGACTCTTAGGAAGCTCAATGCAAGAATTCGACTTGTTCGGCCTAACTTGGACATGGCAAATGTGCTCCTCTAGCATGACAATGCACGTCCTCACTCAGACAGACAGACAGACAGACAGACAGACACCCAGACAGACAGACAGACAGATAGACAGATAGACAGATTGACAGATAGATAGATAGATAGATAGATAGATAGATAGATAGATAGATAGATAGATAGATAGATAGATAGATAGATAGATAGATAGATAGATAGATAGATAGATAGATAGATAGATAGATAGATAGATAGATAGATAGATGATAGATAGATAGATAGATTTTTATTAAGATGTTTATTACGTATTTGCTTTAATAAATTCCTGCTCGCAATGAAGAGATGTTTTGCTTATTATTGCTCACAATGAAGGAATGCTTTGCCTTGAGGCTTTACTTCGCTTCGCTACTGTGCAGACGTCTCTCTGCTTTGCTCCTGCTTCTCAAGCTTCAATCATCTTTTTAATCATTTTTAATCACCTCTAAATTACTCAGTAAGTCTTGGAATTTTCTTTTAATCTTGTTTATATTCAAACAAAGGCTTTTTGAGCATTTTTGAGCCTTTTAAAGTGCTATTTTGTCGTTACTGGAACACAAGTCTGCCTTATCAGAGCTGAGGAATTCGGCTAACGAAAGCTAAGTAGCAGCAACATGCCTCCCCTGTCTATGGATGATTACCACAAACTGCTCCAGAAGATAGCAGTACTGGAAACAAAAATCTACCGGCTTGAAGTGAATATGGAGGTAAATGGACAGCTCGGGAATGAAACCACTCTGCCGATCTCCCAAAACAGCGAGTGGGAGCGGACCCACAGAATGCAAACAAACACCATCGAGACTCAACGGGACCCTGGCAGAACCCAGCACTGGCAGATTTACGATGAAAAGGAATGGCCACCTCTGCAGAAGACAGCGTCATCTACTCCGGCACCAGAAAGAAAATTATCACAGATCAAGGCAACAACAAAGGCTCAAAGCAAAGTGCCTCAAGCTGCTGGAATTCAACTGGAAAATAGATTTACGCCACTCTCCGAGACTCCTGACCCAGGGAAAGTTGGAACACCCAGCTCGAAAGAGAGGTACGATGCTAATGCATGTGCTAGCAGGCTACAGAGAAAGCGACCCAATGGGCCCCGCACTCTGATGGTGGGCGACTTTGCTGTGAATGGGATGAAACACTTTTGTAGCAACAATACCAGAGTATGTTGTTTTAACAAAGCTACGGTGTCTGTTATCTCTGAAAAAATCCTGAGCATTGCTGCTCAGCATCCAACAGCCACTACTCTGATAATACACACAGGAGCCCTCGATATTGCGAAGCAAAAATCAGAGCTTTTAAAGCAAGACTTCACTGAACTGATAAACAAAGTCAGAACTTTAAATACTGAGGTGTTTTTCAGTGGACCCATACCCGCGCCCAGGCTGGGGGATGAAAGTTTCAGCAGAGTGATGATGCTCAACAAATGGCTCAAAGCAACATGCGCTGGACAATCGATGTACTTCATTGACAATTTCAACATTTTCAGGGCGCAGGCATCTCTTTAAGAACGATGGCCTTCACCTAAATAAGTCAGGAGTGCGGTTACTAAGCAGCAGCATGTTTTATCTCTTGAGGCACAGACAGTCTGCTTATCTCGAGGAAAGGAGGCAAGCTGTCCCAAAACATCGGATAAACATGGTGGCTGGGATGAGTGCTGAATCAGACAGTGTGCATGCAGAATCAATGTCTCCTCCAAAAATGGAGCCGATAGTCGCTGAAGGGGAAGTGACTAAGCCAGCCCTGCCAGGCTGTGACCAACCCTCCTCTGCTGAGGCTCCACTGCCTCAACGGGAGGAGACCCTGGTAGCAGGTGATCGACCCCCTTCAGACGAGACTCAAGAAGTGGCTCCATCAGCTCAACAGGAGGAGAACGACCCGACCGTGCAATCCTCTGCTGTCGAGGCCCCATCCAGCCCCAAATCCTCGCACTCCAAGACGCCACCACGCCGCCGACTCCAGGCTAAGGCCCCATCCAGCCCCAAATCCTCGCACTCCAAGACGCCACCACACCGCCGACTCCAGGATAAGGCCCCATCCAGCCCCAAATCCTCACACTCCAAGACGCCACCACGCCGCCGACTCCAGGATAAGGCCCCATCCAGCACCAAATCTTCACACTCCAAGACGCCACCACTCCGCCGACTCAGTCAGGCTAAGGCCTCATCAAGGCCTAAATCCCCACAGTCCCGGAAGCCACCCCGCCGACGACTTAGTTTGGATGAAATAATGAGTCAACCTGATTGGGACTCCATGGATCTAGATAGCAAGGTTAACCAGTCTCTTGATCTCCTCAAGTTCATGTCTTCGCTTCCACCCTGTACCTGTCACACCCGACAGGTGCCAGGGGAAGATGGCAACAAACCAACCAGCCTCCCCTGGAATTCTCTCGGGGCAAAGCCAAAGCACTACAACTCTGGAACTACACGGTATTATCCTTCTATGGAGGAAGCCATGTTTGCGACACCAATATGATGTGCACCGGGTCCAGGCTGTGACAACATTACAAAGACTGTTCTGTCCCAGCAAAAGCCGGGGCCTTATGGAGTACAGTATGTATGCTCAACAATCCCAGTGGTGATAAACAACAAAAAAAGGGCTAGACTGGTGAGAAATAAAAAACGCTCAATCAACTCTGCCAACCTGTTAAGCATAGTAAGTCATTCCCAAAACTCACCAGTGAATCCAGTCTGGAATCTCCAATTGGCTCTGCTAAATATTAGATCTTTAGCTGGCAAATCTTTCTTAATTAATGATTTTATCAGTAAACGTAACCTTGACATGTTGTTCCTAACAGAAACTTGGTTAGATCAAGATAAGAGTTCGACAGTTCTGATTGAGGCAACCCCCACAAACTTCAATTTCTTTAGTGCGCCAAGAACCCATAAGAAAGGAGGTGGGGTTGCCAGTCTGATCAGGGACAGTTTTCAATGCACGAATATTTCATGTGGTCAGTTTGATTCCTTTGAATATATTGTCATTCAGCTAAAAAGCCCTTGCAGAGCTGCCTTGGTAACAATTTACAGACCACTGAAGTATAACACAATGTTTTTTGATGAGCTTACCAAAATACTGTCTTCCGTCTGCATGGACTTTGATTGTGTTGTTTTAGTGGGTGACTTTAACATTCATGTTGATAATCCTGAAGAAGGATGTGCTAGAGAGCTTTTAAATATTTTGGATACATTTGGTTTATCTCAGCATGTCACAGTTCCAACACATAACAGAGGGCACATACTGGACTTAATAATATCCAAAGGTCTTAACATCTCTCAGGTCACAGTGAATGATGTTGCTCTGTCTGATCACTACTGCATTATGTTTAAAATGACCACCCCTGTCCATCCTCTGAAAAGGGAAACAGAGGTGATTAGGAAGCGTTACATAAGTGATAACACATGTGCGTTATTCACACAGGCCTATGCCTCATCATTAACCTCTACAATAGCTCCAGTGGAAGAACTTGTAAATAGTTTCAGTTCCAGTGTGATGACTGTAATGGACACTATTGCCCCGATTAAGACAAAAACTTTGTCAAGAAAGAAGAGGTCACCCTGGAGAAATGCCATACTAGCTATAAAACAAAAACAAGTTTATAGACGAGCAGAATGCAGATGGCGAAAAAACAAACTCCTAGTTTTTTATGATATCTACAAAGAGAGTCTTCGCAAATACAACCAGGAACTGAAAAATGCTAGACAATCATATTTTTCAGAGATCATTAGTAGAAACACCAACAATACTCGCACACTATTTTCTGTTGTTGACAAACTGACAAACCCACAAGCATCAATACCTCAGGAATTGGCATCTGAGGTGTCCTGTAATAATTTCGCAGCATTCTTTACACACAAAGTACTAAAGATTAGACAGGCTGTGTGCAACTCCGGATTGTCAAATGTTACACTAAACACCTCCCAAAATGTCCCCCACGTCAATCTTAGACAGTTTAGCCTCCTGGACTATGCCACTTTAACAGAAATTGTGTCGAAATTAAAGCCCACAACATGCTGCCTTGACATCCTTCCTTCAAACTTTTTCAAAACTGTTTTTCATTGCATAGCCCCAGACATACTTCAGATTATAAATACTTCCCTCCAAACAGGAGAGTTTCCTCAGACTTTAAAAACTGCAGTGATAAAACCTCTCCTAAAAAAACCTAATCTGGATGCCTCAACCATTAGTAATTACAGGCCAATATCAAATCTGACATTCCTGGGGAAAATTATCGAAAGGGTTGTGTTTGAACAGATCCAGACTTTTATGATGCAAAACAATCTTTTTAACTCATTTCAGTCTGGATTTCGGCCACAACACAGCACCGAGACCATGCTTATCAAAGTCCTAAATGATATTCGTCGGAATACCGATGCAGGCAAATCATCTGTTCTGCTACTATTGGATCTCAGCGCCGCATTTGACACGGTTGATCACAACATACTACTCAGCAGATTGGAACAGTGGGTAGGGCTTACTGACACTATTCTTCAGTGGTTCACATCCTATTTACATGATAGGGATTTCTTTGTGTCAATTGGAAACTATCAGTCAGAACGAACCAAATTCACGTGTGGGGTCCCTCAAGGGTCAATTCTTGGACCACTCTTATTTAACATCTATATGCTTCCGTTAGCTCAGATAATGGAACAGTATGACATCTCCTATCACGCCTATGCAGATGACACACAACTGTACATTTCTGTGTCCCCACATGATTATAGTCCCTTAGTCTCCCTGAGTAAATGCATTCGTCAAATCAATGAATGGATGTGCCAGAATTTTCTCCAGTTAAATGTAGAGAAGACAGGTGATCATTTTTGGGCCAAAAAAGGAAAGGTGAAAGATAAGCAGCCAACTTAGCACAATGTCACTAACAGCTACAAATCAAGTCAGAAACCTTGGCGTAATTATTGACTCAGACCTAAAATTTGATAGCCATCTAAAGTCCGTCACTAAATCCGCTTATTACCACCTAAAAAATATAACCAGAATTAAGGGGCTTCTGACTCAACAAGACATGGAAAAACTTATGCATGCATTCATTTTCAGCAGATTGGACTACTCCAACGGTATATTTACAGGTCTTGATAAAAAACCAGTCAGGAAGCTGCAGCTAGTACAGAATGCTGCAGCTAGAGTCCTCACAAATACAAGGTAACTGGACCATATTACACCGGTTTTGAAATCGCTACACTGGCTTCCAGTGAGTCAAAGGATAGACTATAAAATACTACTGCTCGTCTACAAAACACTTAATTTGCCTTGGACCAAAATACATGCTTGACTTGTTAGATTCCTATGAGACATCTAGACCCCTAAGGTCGTCTGGAACGGGTCTTCTGCATGTTCCAAGAACAAGAACCAAGCAGGGTGAGGCAGCATTTAGTTATTATGCTCCTCACCTCTGGAACAAGTTACCCGAACGTCTGAAGTATGCTCAAACTGTTAGCTCCTTTAAATCAGGGCTAAAAACGCTTTTGTTTGGCACTGCATATCCATAACTGTCTATATATTTCAACCTACCTGCCTTCTATTCCTCTTGTGCTTATCTCCATTGCTGATTTCAATGATTATTAGTCGTAGTAGTTTTTGCTTTATTTTTATTTTATTTTTATTCATTTATTTTTGTTCTGTGATTAAATGCGATCATTTGTCTTGGTTTTTACGTTGTGTTGATTTAAATGTGATTTTTATGGTCTTCATGTGATGTAAAGCACTTTGAATTGCCTTGTGTTGAATTGTGCTATATAAATAAATTTGCCTTGCCTTGCCTTGAAGAAGCCTTGAAGCTTTGACTACCCTAACCCTAAACCGAGACAAGAACAACAGGACAAAGACAGCCTTGCTTTGCTGGAATGTGCTGACACCAAGGGCATAGGTTTGCATAGGGACGGTAGGGACATAACACTAGCACCTTTTCAGGATGCTCAAATTGTCCCCACCAACTTTTAAGCAACCTTATTTGCATTATATAATGAGTTCAGTTACATAGAAAATTTAGATTGTCTCCCCATATGTTGTAAGGATAGAATTGACCCTACCATTATAAAATGAATAATTTTCATTATGTTCAGACTTACATTTACCCCTTTTCACTGCTGAATGTGCCAGTCCATTTTTTTTCAACTCAAATGCACGTTTGATTGGCTGCTGAATTGCAACCCCCCGACACACACACACGCACATGCAGTCACAGCCTCAGCCCCATGCCGCCTCCTCCGCCTCCGGAGGGATATTAGAAATTTTTGGGGGGTTTTTCAGCAAGCAGCAGTAGCTGCAGGCACAGTAAGTAATATAAAAAGACGTCAATGTTGTGGAGGTGGGGAACACACCACTAATTTTTGCTACTGAACCTGTATCAGTGTTAGCATAACATTAAACTGTGTGAATTTGCTAACCTGCATAACTTGAGTAGGAAGCAGCTTAATGTTGCTCATCATAAGGGGTCTTTTTGAGCCATACTTTGTCTGGCCTCTCACCTAGGACCTGTTTGCCATGGGTGACCCTACCAGGGGCTTGAAGCCCCAGACAACATAGCTCCTAGGATCATTGAGACACGCAAACCCCTCCACCACGATAAGGTGATGACTCATGGGGGGTGACGTAGTTAGCACTTTGTATTCAGAAAGCCACATGGCAGAGCTGATCACACTTGGGTTAGGTTGTGAGACCAAAACATTTGAGATTTTTTTGTCGTCACAAATGTATTGATTATTTCATTCATTATAACTTTATACACGTTGCAATGGTCTGTGCGTTTGTTTATTTCATTGCAGTAATTTATACATAAAGTTGCCTGTGTGTGCTATAGGAGAAGAAGAAAAAATGGGCAGAGCAATGAATGAATAAAATAAAACCATATTCAAAAATAAAACTCTCAAATAATAACTGAAACTATCATGGCAAGAGTCAGTGTAAACTGACCAACCCTTGTGGGTTAGAGTAAGGTTGTTTGCTTGTGTGCTTGAGTGGCCTATTTGAGAGACAATGACACACTCATTTGCACATATACAGATGCTAATTGTGGATACCCAGAGTTGTGGGGATCATCTGATCCCCTTCTGGGCTTTCCAGTAGGCTAAAAAAATGTCGGGTCCTATGCTGTCCTATAGCTATGTCACACGAGTCTCTTACTCAGTCATAGAAGCCTAGGCGACATTCCAGCGACACCTAATGCTGCCACCAGAGGGCAGTGTATTCTCCATTATTAAACAAAATAAAATACCTTTTGGAGTTTTTGGGTAGTTATTTTTACAGGCCTAATTCCAATTTATTGGTGTCACGTCGTCGTAACCTGAGGGACTACCTGTACATATACTAGTATATAAATCTACGTATATATACATATACATACATATATTTGTAAATGAATTTTATTGCTGACACTACATTTTGGGAACATCAACATGTTTTTCAGACTCAGCATATGTTTGGTATACTGGATGTGCCTTTACTAGGCAGCACACAGTAACATATGTATCTTGCCTTAATGTGTTGTTTTTGTTCTTAAGGCCCTGCCATCCCTGTGGGAGTGGATGTTCAGGTGGAGAGCTTAGACAGCATCTCTGAAGTTGATATGGTAAGGCAGTGCTTCTCGAATATTTTCTGATATGTCATAACAATAGTGAACACTCAAATACCCCCCACTCTCCATGAGTGGAAAGGAATCAGCATTCTAGCCACATTCTCATTCGTTGCTAATTAGCTAAATGAGGTTTTGCACCCAAACGAGAAAGTTGCTCATTCTAATGTGAAACCAAAAAAAAAAAATGCTCCCAATTTCTCTTTGGGGGCTTCATATCCTCGTCTTCAAATGTAGAAAAATGTAGAAAAAAAGAGAGAGCTAAACATGGAAAACCTTTTATCAATTCATTTGTTTTTTCTACAAAAACTTTGATGAAGTTCATATACAGTGGTACCTCTACTTACGAATGTCTCTAAATACAGAATTTTCAGGTTAACACACGGCTCAATTGGGGGGGGGGGGGGGGGGGTATTGCCTCTTGTTACGAAAGAAATTTCAGGAATCCGAAAGGCAAAAATGGCTGGTACTTGCAGCTCCCAGAGTTTACTAAACGTGACATTCTTATAGCTGCTCTGCCATTGACTACTGCCTAGCATTGCTGCATCCAATTGGCTAAGAGGGACTTCTACTGTATGTGTGTATGCCAGCATCCTCTTTATTCGCCTCCCATGTTCTAACAGCTTTACATTAGTGTATTAACTTTTATTCTTTTAATTTTTTTTATTATTTTTTTTTCAATGTTTATTGTGCAGTTATCTAATTGTAACATATATTTGTTACATATTTTGATGCATTTTTATGCATTATAAAAACATTTATGTCTGAATATTCGGGCGCTTGGAAAATGCGTCTTTACTAACAGAATTTTCAAGTTACAAAACTACTTCCAAAACCAATTATTTTGTAAATAGAGGTACTACAGTACACAAATACAGGGTCATTCAAAAAGAATGAGGCAAAATCATCGTGTACAAAAATCTTTTAAAAAATATTACAAAATTCTAGCTGGGCACGTGTTAAACATAATAAGTTTTATTTCATGTTTTACAACTGCTCAATGTGGCCACCACCAGCATCAATCATTGCTTTGTCTAATACACACCACCATATATTTTCTATCATAAAATTAAAATGATCATATTTCTGGTTATCTGTGGTCTATAATTCCCATATAAAAATAGGAAGTGTTTTAAACACAGTTTTGAGTAATAGTGACGCGCTATGTGAAAGTTGTATTTTTTTTTTTTTAAGACACCAAATATTGATCATGCCGACGTGATCACAGGACCCAGAGTAAAGCATTCTTTTAGTACTGTAACATAGCGTTGTAAGATAATGCCAACACATTTTCTATTCCAATCACTGTCATTAACGTGACATCAAACAAACTTGTAGTTGTAAACAGTGCTGGGGCGAGTGAAACATCAGCAGCACTCAATTTAGTCGATACATGCTTTTGAAATTACTCAGAGAGTTTGTATTGTAAGACGTATATATTTCTGTTTATTTTGGCAATGTCTTTGTAACTTTGGATTATTTTGCTATGTTGTGACCCTTAAAAATTTTAAATAAAAATCGAGAAATACATTTTTAAAATCTTTCATCCGATCCTCTGTAAAATGTGATTTTTCTGAGCTAGTAATCGGATCAGGGACATCTGCAAAATCCATTTACTTCATATGTGAATAATATGTTAGACTACGCACATTTTCTTTTATTGTAATTGCAGATTCTTTAAATCGACCAGTAAAAAATAGGTGAAAATCAAGTTAAACAAAATGTGGAAATTTTTTTTAGATAGATAGACGATATGAGAAAAAATTCATCGTGATCCAGATCACACAGTTGAAGAAGTAGTCATTAAGAAAACAATGGTCACAGAATGAGACAAATATGAGAAGCTCAAATTGGTCTCACAACTTTTCTATGAGATAAGATGATGATGACAGTTCTACTCATTTTTACTACAAAAGCTGCTGACTCTGCATCGTCAATATAATCTGGTTCACTTTCACTCCATTTTCCAACAGGACTTTACCATGACATTGTACCTGAGACATTATTGGAAAGATGAGCGTCTGTCATTCACCAGCAGTACCAACAAGAGCATGACATTTGATGGCCGTCTGGTGAAAAAGATCTGGGTTCCTGATGTATTTTTTGTCCACTCGAAGAGATCTTTCATCCATGACACAACCACAGACAACATCATGCTGCGTGTCTTTCCTGATGGTCACGTGCTTTACAGTCTCAGGTGTGCATCGATATAAAGTCAACACATTTTTTTGGATGTTTTATGTATTTGTTATAGTTGATATTAAGGTTACAATAGGAATTAGAAAGTGCAACCTGTCCAACCCTCAGACAAAAAAACAACTATAGCGCATGGGTGTCAAACTCATTTTGTTTCACGGGACACATTTACAGCACTTAGATGTAAAATGAGCCGCACCAGTATATTTTTGGCCTAATAAGTCCTAAGTTCCCCATCAGTTTTCCAAATAAATAAATACACATAATACGCCCAATATTCACATAAATAAAGTAATAAAGTAATAACGTTTTTTACGATATTTACCATAAATTGTGGGCTGTAGTGGCGCGTCACCTCAACCCATCCCTGAAGGCCAGTTGATGGGGGCGCAGATGGCCCGGGGGACCACCCTGGATCCCGGGGGAATGACGGCGGCACCCTTGCCAGGCTGCAGGAGGAGGGATGGGCTGCGCTGTCCCCCCCACCCCCGAATTGGCTGGGCAAGGTGACCTGGGGCGGCTCCTGCGCTGCATTGTCACTCGTCTGCAGGACTACCACATGACTGATAGGATTCACGTATGACTAGGTGCAATTAAACACACTCAAGTAGAAAAACGACGTCAGGATTAACGATCAGGCAGCATAGAATAGGTTGCCAACATACTCACACTCACAAGGGATTCACACAAATACTGGGTTCTACACCACACATGGTGGTCATCAGGCCCCCTACATGGCGTCAACTGGAAATACAACTAGATTTTTTTACAACTGATTTTTGTGACCACATAAATAAAATAAAAATGAAAATTTGTTGGAATTTATATGCTATTTATTTTATATTGTGTTCGAGTAATACAGTGCTTCTCAATTATTTTCTGTAACACCTGGCCCCCAACTCTCTGTCGCCACTGTAAATACGATCATTTGTCTACAAAATTGTTATTATAAGTACACCTCTGCCTAACATTGTGTCCTTTTTTTCTGGTAAAAGAAAAAAGTAACATAGATCAACTGACAAAAACGGATTAACTTTATTAACATAGTTTTGATTGTAACAGCAAAGACTTAAAGCGCATCAATTTGCCTGAATTTTAAAAAAAAGTCACATCCAAACTGAAAAAATACATTCAGTGTGCATTTTTGACCATTTGATACTGAAAAATAAAATTTGATAAAATCAATAAATAGTAATAGATTCAAATTGATAGGCAACATTACCTCATGAGGACAATACACCAAACAACTTGACCAAAATAACAAAAATGAAAGGAACAAAATTGACAGTGTCATTGGACATTGGGACAGTTTTTATTTTTGCTGCAGGCAGTATCAGCTCCTTTGCAATGGTGTAGGGTTATTTTGCACTGAGCATGCTAAACAGTGCTCGCTGGTTTACTGATGTAACACTGACAAAGCGGGACGATTGTTTTCTCTTAAAAACAATCAAGCAGCTTATCGATGAGATTGGGGTCTAATGTTTTTAAGTGACGTCTTAATTGATTTGGCTTCCCGCTGTCCGCTATGAACATTTTTAGACACAGTAAATAGAGTGGTCTTTCCTCGTCTCCCACTGTATTAAAAGTCAAAGCCAAAAGCCCAACGGGCCGAAAACGGCAAATTCTTGGCCGCCGGGGTAGGACCAGAGATGAGGGCGGTCGTCGTGATGCTCCCAAGCCGGAAATGGCGCTTCTTTGGCGGACACGTGAAAACCAAAGAAGACAATAGGTGGCTGCGTGAGCCTAGCCTGAAAATGGCGCACAGCTTTTCATATATCTTTGCTGTGTGCTCTTGTTTGGGTCAAGAATACTGCGCACACTCTGAAAATGAGAGCATCAGAAACACCCACTGAGTGGATGTTCAATCACACTTTATTCTAGTCCGGCAAAAATATACATTATAATAAATCCGTATACTCAAATACGTATACTGGAATAGTTCTGGAGTAATACAAACAGTCAAACAGTTTAATTAACATTAACAGTAGAAAACACATACAGGAGGACACTTCTCTCCAAGCAGTTTCTTTCTCGAGTTTTGAAGATTAGCAAATTCAAAGTTTAATGATTAGCTCTGATTCAGGTCGGACTTTCAGTCGCAAAATTAGTGATGTGTTCCCCACCTCCACAACATCTTTACATTACTTACAGTGGCTGCTACTGCTGCTGGCCGAAAACAAAAAGAAAAACTTGGAAAATCACTCCTCTTCGAACGGGGAGGAGGAGGCGGCATGTTTTAAACATGTTTTATTTCTGTCTGGACCGTGAGTGTGTGTGGGGGGGGTGGAGGGGAGTCAATTCAACAGCCAATCAAACGTGCGTTTGGGGAAAAAATTGGTATAGGGTCAATAATATCCTTACAACATATGGGAAGACAATCTAAATCACCTATATAACTGAACTCATTATATAATGCAAATTAGGTTGCTTAAAAGTCGGTGGGGACAATTTGAGCATCCTGAAAACCGTCCCTATGCAAACCTTTGCCTTTGGTGCCAAAAGTAGTTTTCCTTGCATTCCTCTGATTTGAGGAGGTTTGACACCCCTCTCAAAAAAGTTTTTTTTTTTTTTTTCTTTTTTTTTTTTAAATTCTGGCTCCTTGGCCATCTTTATGTCAGGGAGTTTCACCCCTGTTCATTTCATCCCTGTTTATTTTGATTGAGAGTCTGTTTATGGTGTTGCAAAACAGAACTGAGCTACTTTTTATTTGCTTTAGAAAAAGGGAATTCATATTTTTGCGATTGTGAAAAAACATTTATCTATCTCCCTGACAGCTTTGAGTACTCATGAAAAATGCACGCCATCGCATGATTCCTTCTGTGTTTACTTGCTCTCAGAGTCACTGTGACTGCAGCTTGTAATATGGACTTCAGTCGATTTCCTCTGGATTCTCAGACTTGTTCCCTGGAGTTGGAGAGCTGTGAGTTGAACACTTCTTAATCACATATCATCTTACATATTTTACATATCGATTTATCAATCATTTTGTGGGGTGGGGGGGGGGGTGCAAGAGAGAGAGAGAGTTAGTGGTAGGATAAGATCATTTCTCTAGGATTGGGAAATTTAAATGCAATGCTGTGTGAACCTTTAGCCTGGAATGTAAGCTGCAAGATAAACAAGAGATATACTATCTGGAAAGGGACTTGTAAATATTCTTAAGTGAGATTCATTAAATATTTCTTGGATTTCTTTTTTTGGACCCTAATTTCTATTATCAACAATTGACCTTTCACAAATGCTCCGCCTACTTTAGTTAAGGTTGCTAAACTGATAAGCTTCGTGACTTCAGACGCAGGCGTGAAAGTGGGCCAGAACGGTCAGAAACGCAGTTCCGGTGTAAGATTCAGGGCCAGAACGCAGTTCCGGTATAAGATTCAGGGCCGGAATGTTGTTCCGGTACACGGTGCTTTGATTCCGAAAATATGACGTCAACTGTCAAAACGCTATTTTAAAAAAATAAAAAATAAATAAATGTAAAGCTGCCACACATGCATTTCATGTAGAAAACAATCTACCAACATCAGATTTACATACACAAGTGTTAACAAAAGAATAACAAAGTGCTTGTGTAGCGTCATCCATTTCCACTAACATTTATTATTGATTTTATTCAACGGATGGCATGGAGGTTTCCCCAGCTGCTGCAGTTATCTGAGTCTGACGATGATGAGTCACGTTAATGTGCGAATGCATGCAGCAAAGCAAAACGCCTGGACTCATTTATCCATTCAATTGGCTGACATACTGACATGTGATCAGCAGAGATAGTTAGCTCTGATTGGTTCAAATGTGTATGTTTTCTGGAACAGCAAATATTTTTTTTTTTTTTTAAAAAGGTGGTTGAATTGATGCGGGGGAAAAAAGGGCAATGCAACATAAAATGGATCAAATCTTTTAGAGGAATGAAAGAGTTGAGGAGGCTTATTTATCATATTTAGTTTGATTTGCTCTGATGGGGAGGTTCAGAACATCTTAGCTGTCAATGTGCACTTTGGACTTATATTTGTTCATTTATGTTAGGCTACTTATCCATTTCCTTATGATTTAAAAAAGTCAATGTTTGCGTGATCTTCAAAATATATTCCATTAATGCATAAGTCATTTATACTTATTTTTTTGGAGTGTATGTTACTTATATCTTTATTATTAAAAAAAAAAAAAAAAAAAAAAAAAAAAAAGTAAATGTTTACTTTAACTTCAATTTTAATATATATATATATATATATATATATATATATATATATATATATATATATATATATATATATATATATATACATATATATATATATACATCCTATGTTCGTAAGTTGTTAAAATTGAGATTTGGCATTAAGTATGTGAAGAAATGAGGGAAAATAAAAATTAGGAGATGGAGGATGGGGTTATTGCTGTTTTTGTTCATTTTTACTTTGCAAATCATTGAAAAAATACAATTTTGAATGAAAATCAGTTTTTGTATGTCTTACAAAAATAATTGCTAAAACCGTTTTCTTTGCATTTCAGTAGTTTAAGAGGTTTTACCCCCCACTCCCCAAAAATGAAAGAAAAAAAAAATTAAAATTAAATTTCTGGCTCCGTGGCGACCTTCATGTCGGGGAGTTCCGGCAAGACATTCTAGCCACTTTCACCCCTGTTCAGACATATACCAGAGTGTTTTAAGAGATTTATTTTGGACAAATACCAGTGCAAAATTCTCCAGATTGAGGCAATAGGATTTACAATACGCATTGGCTGGAGGGTTAGAAAATGATGTGTCCCGTAATGTCTTTTATAGGGAAGCGTTTTTTCCTGTATTATCTTGAAACTCAAAAATAATGTCTTATTTGTAGACTGAACAAATAGTGGTATGAAGCTTTACAACAGGGTTGGGCAAACTATTCCACAAAGGGCCGCAGTGGGTGCAGGTTTTTGTTGCAACCCATTAAGAGGACACATTTTCACCAATCTGTTGTTTTACAAGTGCAATCAGTCGATTGCAGTCAGGTGCTTCTTATTTCTGCTGAAACCTCATTGGTTATACTAGCTGTGCTGGGTCAGTTGGAACAAAAACCAGGACCCACTGCGGCTCTCGAGGACCGGTTTGCCCACCCCTGCTTTACAAGAATATGCAGGGAGACGCATTTCCCTGCCTCTCCTGCTTTTTGACATTTTTTAATATCATTGGTCGCGAAACTGTGTTTGTCATTATAATACCGTAAGATAGGGTGACCATATTTGATTTCCAAAAAAGAGGTTCCTCAGCCCGGCCTCGAGATACTTAAATTTTACTTGAATTTAACTCAAAGGTGCCTATATAACTTTAATATATTTAAAGTGTGCCTCATCCGTCTGGATAGAAAAAAACTAGGGCTGTCAAACGATTAAAATTTTTAATCGAGTTAATCACAGCTTAAAAATTAATTCATCGTAATTAATCGTAATTAATCGCAATTCAAACCATCTCTAAAATATGCCATATTTTTCTGTAAATTATTGTTGGAATGGAAAGATAAGACACAAGACGGATATATACAGTACATACAACATACTGTACATAAGTACTGTATTTGTTTATTAGAAGAATAAATCCACAAATGGCATTAACATCATTAACATTCTTTCTGTTAAAGGGATCCACGGATAGAAAGACTTGTAGTTCTTAAAAGATAAATGTTATAGTTACAAGTTATAGTAATTTTATATTAAAACTAGGGTTGTTCCGATCATGTTTTTTTGCTCCCGATCCGATCCCGATCGTTTTAGTTTGAGTATCTGCCGATCCCGATATTTCCCGATAATTTTTCCCGATCATATACATTTTGGCAATGCATTAAGAAAAAAATGAATAAAACTCGGACGAATATATACATTCAACATACAGTACATAAGTACTGTATTTGTTTATTATGACAATAAATCCTCAAGATGGCATTTACATTATTAACGTTCTTTCTGTGAGAGGGATCCACGGATAGAAAGACTTGTAATTCTTAAAGGATAAATGTGACCTTGTATATTGTGACTAAATATTGCCATCTAGTGTATTTGTTGAGCTTTCAGTAAATGATACTGTAGCCATTTAACTTCTGCCCAAATGCATGATGGGAAGTGCAACCATGACTGTGCGTAGTGGTACCAATTGATATATCTTCTCTGCGTTGGGAAATAAAATAGGGTGTTAAGAAAAAGATGAAGTACTACCTTTCTTCCCCACATTGCTTCCCACGATATTTCTAATTGTTGAGAGAGGGATTGTAAGGCTTAAGCCAATTAAAAAAAAGCTTCAAAGGCTGCCAAAATTCTCTCTACTCCATTAACGTTGCCTTTTAACTCTATGTATACGTAAAACGGTGCCATTTTAGACTGAACGCGACATGATAGCCGTAGTTTAAGCCAAAACTAAAGACTCTGGATGAGTGTAAGACATTTTGTCTGTAACGTTAAATAAAATTTGAAAACGATTTAATTAAAAATATATATATACTGTATATTAAAAAAAAGGCATGTCCGATATTTTTTTGCCGATTCCAATAATTTGAAAATGACGTGATCGGACCCGATCAATCGGCATCCCGACATCTCTAATCAAAACCCCTCTTCATGTTTTTGTTTTAATAAAATCTGTAAACTTTTCAATCAAAAGTAGAGTTAATATAATAATAATAAGAATAAAAATAACAATAATAAGAAGTTGCCAGTTCATGCCAGTTGACTTTGCATTGTTGTTTAACTGTTTGAGAATAGGGTCTCATTACTACAGACTAAAGTGCTTTTCTTTTTGTGAACATTTTTTTTTTTGAGAGATACGAATATTATTTTTGTTGTGCTTTCACTAAATGATACTTATGTTTGTTGTGAAGGAGTTGCCGAAGCTTATAACCAATAAACGACGCGGTCCAAAGAACACCTGTGTCCACTCGCCTTTATAACATATATATCTCTGTCCATATCTTACAACAAAATACAACAAGAGACACATAATTGCCACTAAAAGAAAGAAAACTTACAGAAATATGTGTGGCGCACAAATAGCACAATGGAACAGCATAAACGTCTCACAACTACTAATTCTCCCACTAGTAGAAGGAATAACATTAGTATGGAACGGCGCTACCCCCAAGCGGCCGGTGACATTCTCTTCACTCTTAATGTCCATAAACGGCGTCATTGTAACCTATTGGGGCAATGCGTGAGCGGATCATTCAGTGCATGCGTTAATTGCGTCAAATATTTTAATGTGATTAATTTTAAAAATTAATTAACGCCTGTTAACGCGATAATTTTGACAGCCCTAAAAAAAAAAAAAAACTGCTTAAAAAAAAATAAATAAATAAATATTACCTTATAGTATACAATGGGAAAACCCATTGACAGTGTATCAAATACTTGTTCTCCCCACTGTATATTACATTGTATCATAGACTTCATAATGATATTGATGGGACACAGGGCATGGGGCCAATTAGTTAGGGGCCTGTATTGTTGGCGTGGCCGTCAAAGCTGACCGAGTGGAATCACAGACAAAGAGATTTTTCCTTGAAAATTCTAGTGAATAAATGCTTAAATCCCTGAAGTCTTTATAAATATGGATGTAAAACAGTCTCGATTCTTGGTTAAAAGCAAAAAAACATGCAGTTAGCATTAATTTTACGCAAATATGTCGAAGAATGATGCTAGTCTGTAAGTCAATGTGGCAGCAGCCTTACAACAAAGAGCTTTTTACGTTGAAAATTTTTGTGAAAAAATGAAAAATATAATAATTACCTTAAATCTTCGAACAAATCACTCCTGAGACAATCCTTCCTGTTTGTATGCGGTACACCTTTCTTACTTTTGTAACATAAATCCGGCGTTGGATCGCTGTATGTGTCGCTACGATCGACTGCAAATAACTGAAGCAGATTGTGGGATGGCCCCCTACTTGAAGGCATGGCGCAGTCTATGATACTATATATAGTGGGGAGAACAAGTATTTGATACACTGCCATTGGAGAAACCCATTGGCAGTGTATCAAATACTTGTTCTCCCCACTGTATATTTATTTTACTCAACAGGTTACAGGTTACTCAACAGGCTTTATTCTTCCTAAAAAAAAAATAAACTGAACAATAAAAACGCAACAACAACAACAACAACAACAAAATAAAATAAAATAATGATTAAAAAAATAATGATATAATGCAGACCCATGGAAATATATTTATTTATACAGTCTGTGACTGCGCACGCATGCGCAAACATGTCCAAAATAAAATAAAAGTATTTTCAACTTAATTACTCTTTTGGGTACACGAGCATTTGATTACACAGTATACGTATTGATTGTAAAAAAAAAAAAAAAAAAAAAAATCAACAACTGTGCAGGCTCTCTGGGAACACGTCATAGGCAGCACAGTATCGTAGTATTCTGTGCAAAGTGTTAGTCAATTTCAACACATGCTAATTGTGAAGAAACACTCCTCCGTGTCAATTTGGAATTTCCTTTTATTAACTTAGATGACGGAACCCTGAGGCATAAGAAACCCTGCTACTTAGAATACAATACTAACATTCAACCAAATACACGAATGCAGAACAATTACTACAAGACTAATACAATATACTGTATCTCTGTGTACACATACAATGGTATGAAAAAGTATGTGAACCTTTTGGAATTTCTCACATTTCTGCATAAAATCACCATCAAATGTGATCTGATCTTTGTCAAAATGATACAGATGAAAAAACAGTGTCTGCGTTAACTAAAACTAACCAAACATTTGGTTTTCATATTTTAATGAGGATAGTATGCAAACAATGACAGAAAGGGGAAAAATAAGTAAGTGAACCATCACATTTAATATTTTGTGGCCCCCTCTTTGGCGGCATTAACTTCACCCAGATGCTTCCTGTAGCTGCAGATCAGTCTGGCACATCACTCAGAAATGATCTTGGCCCATTCTTCTCTACAAAACGGCTGTAGTTCAGTCAGATTCCTGAGATGTCTGGCATAAATCGCTGTCTTTAGGTCATGCCACATCTTCTCAATGGGGTTCAAGTCTGGGCTTTGACTTGGCCACTCTAGAACGTGTATTTTGTTCTTCTGAAACCATTCTGAAGTTGATTTACTTGAGTGTTTTGGACTATTGTCATGTTGCAGCATCCATCCTCTTTTTAGCTTCAACTGTCTGACAGACGGCCTCAGGTTTTCTTGCAAAACATCCATATAAACCTTTGAATTCATTCTTCCATTAATGATTGCAAGTTGTCCAGGCCCTGAGGCAAAAAAAAAAAAACAGCCCTATATCACGATGCTCCTTCCATCATGCTTCACGGTGGGGATGAGGTGTTGATGTTGATGAGCTGTTCCATTTTTCCTCCACACATGATGTTGAGTGTTACTCCCAAACAATTCGACTGGTTTCATCAGTCCACAAAATATTTTGCCAAAACGTCTGTGGAGTGTCTAAGTGCCTTTTTGCGAACATTAAACGAGTAACAATGTCCCATGAACACCATTCTTGGCCATAGTTTTACATATACTTGATATGTGCACTGAGATATTAGACTGTGCCAGTGATTTCTGTAAGTCTTTAGCAGACACTCTAGGGTTCTTTTTTACCTCTCTGAGTATTCTGCGCTGAACTCTTGGCCTCATCTTTGGTGGATGGCCACTCCTTGGGAAAGAAGCAACAGTGCCAAACTCTCTCCATTTTTTTACTTCTCTGATTGTTGATTGATGAGCATTCAGACTTTTAGAGATGATTTTGTATCCTTTCCCAGCTTCATACAAATCAACAGTCCTTGATCGCAGGTCTTCAGACAGCTCTTCTGACCGAGCCATGATGCACATCAGACAATGCTTCTCATCCAGACAATTTTTACCAGGTGTGTTTTATAGTGGGCAGCTTTAAACCACTCATCAGTGATTGAGCATACACCTGACTTAAAAGGTTTGGTAAAAATTTGTTTTAATTGCTCTTTTAGTCTCCTTAGGCAGAAGGTTCACTTGCTTATTTTTCCCCCTTCTGTCATTGTTTGCATGCTATCCTCATTAAAATATGAAAACATAAATGTTTGGGTGGTATAGTTAGAGCAGACACTGTATTTTCAACAGTGTTTTTTCTGTGATTTTGACAAAGAACAGATCACATTTGATGGGGATTTTATGAAGAAATGTGAGAAATTCCAAAAGGTTCAGAGACTTTTTCATACCACGGTATAACCCAATATACAACAGAAGACACATGATCGACATTAATAAGAGATAAACTTACAGATCCGGTTCTTTTTTCGAGTGGATGGCAAATTGTATAAAACACATGGACGCATCGGATGGCTTTTTCGGTGAGGGCTTTTTTAGTAACAAAACAGAACCAGCGTGGGACACTGCCACTCAACACGGCGCTTGCGCGCAACTTCAACACCTTCCTCGCTCTCACTCATTTCGCTCTGCCCAGTTTCTTCCTCTGCTCTATATTTGTAATGCCAGTCATATTGAAAAAGGATAGCGGCCCCTTGGGGATGCCGGTAACACAATACAACAGCATAAACGTCTCTTAGAACTACTCCTTCTCCCCCTAATAGTAGGAGCCACGTCATCACAGGCAGGCGCTGCCCCCCAGCGGCTGGAGGGATTCTCTTCAAATTGGTCCCGGGAAAAATCATGAATACCGGACCTTTTCGTGAATTTATAAAACCAGACCAGGCAATAAGGACAGGACGTGAAAAGTGGACAAAAGAGGCAAAAGAGAACGTTTGGTCACCCTACCGTAAGACAACATTGAGTGTGGGAGATGAGATTTGAGTGAAGCTTGAGTAAAAGGCACGTTCAAAATGACGATAAATTGTTTTCCTGTT
Source organism: Corythoichthys intestinalis (assembly GCF_030265065.1). Lineage (NCBI taxonomy): Eukaryota > Metazoa > Chordata > Actinopteri > Syngnathiformes > Syngnathidae > Corythoichthys > Corythoichthys intestinalis. The sequence continues at coordinate 4,406,178 of NC_080409.1, read as the reverse complement.
CATCTCTGTGTATTTTATTTTCAGCAATTGTATTATATTTTTGTGTTCTGTCCAGTGTTTTTGGTAGCGAATTTATTTTCATCTTAGTGTTTTGGACGATAATACTTATTAGTCTTAGTCATAGACTTCATAATGATTGACAGGTCAGATTCCACCTTCACTGGGCAATGCCTTTAAGTTGGGGGCCGCCCTACAGAGCGCTTCAGTTATTCACAGTCGGTCGCAGAGTCAACACATGCAGTGATCCGACGCCTGATTTAGTTTGTACCGCATACAAACAGGAAGGATTGTCTCAGGAGTGATTTGTTCGAGGATTCAAGGTCATTTATTATATTTTTCGTATCATGCATGCATTTTGAAACGTTGAAACGACGCCTGATTTAGTTTGTACCGCATACAAACAGGAAGGATTGTCTCAGGAGTGATTTGTTTGAGGATTCAACGTCATTTATTATATTTTTCATACCAGGCATGCGTTTTGAAAAGTTGTGAAAAAAATCAGTGGGAGAAATTAAAAGCTACGAACTAGCATCATTCTTCAGCATATTAACGTAGAGTAAATGCAAATGCCCGGTTATTTTGCTTTTAACCAAGAATTGAGACTCTTTTACATTCATATCTATAAAGGGATTTAAGCATTTATTCAAGAATTTTCAACGGAAAAAGCTCTTTGTTTATATATGGCGGCTGCTAATTTCCTTACAGACTAGCCTCTTAGTTCGCAATATTTGCGTAAAATAAATGCTACCTGCTACCTTTTTTTTTTTTTTGCTTTTAACAAAGATTCGAGACTGTTTTACATCCACATCTATAAAGAATTCAGGGATTTAAGCATTTATTCAAAAGAAAAAAACATAAAAACGTTAAAAAAAAATGTTAACTGCACTTTTTTTTTGCTTTTAACTAATAATCGAGACTGTTTTACGTCCATATCCATAACTAATTAAGGGATTTAAGCATTTATTCACAAGAATTTTCACCCGAAAAGCTCTGTTTACATATGGCGGCCACCTCATTGAGTAACAGACTAGCATCATACTTTGACATATTTACGTAAAATAAATGCTAACTGCAAGTTTTTTTTTGTTTTTGTTTTTTTTTGCTTTTCACCAAGAATCGAGACTGTCTTACGTCCATATCTATATACAATTCGGGGATTTAAGCATGTATTCACAAGATTTTCAACGAAAAAAGCTCTTTGTCTGTGATTCCACTCGGTCAACTTTGACGGCCTCGCCAACAATGCAGGCCACCTATTTATCAGCCCGCATCCTGTGTCCTGTTAATACATTATGAACTCTATGTCTCAGTCATATTTTAGTCATTTCAAAATGTGTTTGTCTTCATCTAGTTTTTTTTTTTTTTGGGGGGGGGGGGGGGGGGGCGAAAAGACTACTCTAGATGTAACTCATACCATTCGCGTTAGCATTAGCTTTATCATAGTGAGCTTCCTTTTAAACTCCCACTCTAACTTGTTTGTATTTCGTCGCGCCGTCCTGGTGGCTTTAATTATTTGAAAATAATGTGCTGTTCTTGCTGAGTGTGTATAATGATAAAAACAAGTGTTGCGTTTCATGGTTTGGTAGCACTAGAACGAATTAACCCTTTAAATCTCAGGTCATCATCGTAAATTTGAATCATTTTTGTAAATGCCTTTCTTAATCTACAGTAAATGCTAAAAAAAAATATATCGGTTTACAAAATCAGTTTTGAATATCGGCAATTTTTTTTAAGATATCGGAATTGGCATCGGCATTTGAAAATTGGTCGACCTCTAATGGCTTCACCACCAACATCTTCTTCCGTAAAGTTTTATGGCAGTTGGCGATCTCAAAACCACCAAATCAAACAATTAGACAATGGGGCATCTTAGAATTGTTGGATCGGATGGATGAACAGATGACAGATAGAGAGATAGACGGATCACATTCCTTTAACAATGGGATGGAAGATTGCTCGATAGCTGTTTAGGAGGCGGAGTATGCGAAAGGTCAATTTAGTTGCAGATATGTGTAATTCAAGTAGCAGGTACTTGCAACTCAAATGTGGATTGCTCAGATGAGAATCTAACAACAATAGTCCAGAAGACTTATCTACAGTATGTCATTTGACTTCAGCAAAATAAGGCTGCAATTGTGGCAATTGGCAATTGTGGACAAGAACAATGGCATTTAACTGTATATCTGTAGCCTGATATTTTTTGTTTGTTTTTTCCAGATATTTTCAAAATATTGTACATCATTTTAGTTATTAAATGTTAAAAGTGCTTACCATATCACTTTGAACAATTTGCCAGCAAGTTGGGCTTCAGCCAGAGAATTATAGCATTGGATGTGACGTCAAATATAGTACATTAAATGGTCAGTTGAATATGCTGTGAACACTACCGCTCCATCATGATAGAGTAATGAAAGTAGTTTTGCTATTATAAAGCTTGATGTTGCTTACAACAACTCTGCTGAGGAAGCTCTTGTTTTTGACTGCACCGCAGGCAGCAGGAACACGACTACTGGGCAAAGAGAAAGTAGGAAGAAGTAGGAATATTACAAATGGGAAATAAGTGTATCTATAGCAGTAGCCGGGATGTTTTAAAGTGCATTTAAAACCATGCTCACTGATATTTTACAGATGCATATACAGATGAAGACTTGATGCTTTATTGGAAAAGTGGTGATGAGTCCCTAAGTACTGATGATCGTATATCATTATCACAATTCCTCATTCAGAAGTTCCACACCACATCTCGTTTGGCCTTCTACAGCAGCACAGGTAGATTGGGAATACAGTGAATCCCCACCATTCACAGGGGATAAGTACCACCTATAGAAAAATGGTATAGTCGTAGAAATAAAATGAATAAACAGAAAATCACAATTTTGTGAAACTCATTATTAGAATTGTGTGCCAGCATGACTCAAAATCTCAATAAATAGAGTCCTGTGATCTCAATACTGTGAAAATACCGAAAATACCGAACCTCAAGATTCACATACCATATAATTTTTACATACCAGTTTATACATGTAAACAAAAAAAACAAAAAAATCCCTCTAACCATCGTGGAGTGGTATCTGTGTCATCCTCTACCAGAGGCTTGGGAGTTTGAGAGTTCTTCTTTCAGTATCTTAGCTGTTCCTAGGACTGACTCTTTTAGACTGAGGCTTCAGATGCTCTTACTTGGTTCTACCGGAGCCAGTGTGGGGGTTACTGTCACTACCATGGGAACCTCGCTAGCCTTCACCTTTTACATCCGCCCGTACACATGGGTCATGTCAGAGCCCAGTCCATATATATATATATAAATATGTACTGTATATATTAGACCAACTCTAAAAGTGATAAATATGCAAAACAAAACAAAAAAGTTATTTTTCATAGCACTGCATGTACAGTATACTGTACATACAGTGTATCACAAAAGTGAGTACACCCCTCGCATTTCTGCAGATATTTAAGTATCTCTTTTCATGGGACAACACTGACAAAATGACACTTTGAACTTTGTCTGTGTGCTGCTTACCAGTATATAATAGAGTTAAATTATTTTCCCCTCAAAATAACTCAAAATATAGCCATTGATTAAATCTAAACCCCTGGCAACAAAAGTGAGTACACCCCCTTGAAAAATCGTACATCCCTAAATGTCCAAATTGAGTACTGCTTGTCATTTTCCCTCCAAAATGATGGATGATGATCATGGCTGTCACCCCAGGAGGAAGCCTCTTCTAAAGACGGTACACAAGATAGCCCGCAAACAGTTTCCTGAAGACATGTCAACAAAGCACATGGAATCCTGGAACCATGTCCTATGGCCTGATGAGACGGACGGGTTTTGTTGTGTACCGTCTTCAGTAAAGGCTTCCTCCATGCACACCAATTTGTTGTAGAATGCGGCATGTGGTCTGACCACTAACAGGCTGACCCTCCACCCCTTCAATCTCTGCAGCACTCCTGTAACGAGTCACATGACATTTTAGATGATCAAAAACTAAAAAAAAATGTTTTGACCGAACCGAACCCCTTTTTTATTTGGGAAAAAAAAATGTTTTTAAATGCCATTTTGGCATTATCTGATATATATATACATGTATATATTTTTTTTTAATTCTTTCTTTTTGGGGGGGGGTAGTTTTCATCATAACTGTTCAAAACCAAATATTCACAGCAAGGGCTCCTATTTAAAAAAAAAAAAAAAAAAAAAACTTTCATGTAGCTTTTAGTATGTTTTTTCTGGCATGCAAAGATGACAGCCTTTAGCGTTTTGAGGGCATTTCCACCATATCTGCCAAAACCCCATTTGTGTAGATGTGGCCGTTTGTCTACATCCCAGGACCTCATTCAACCTTACCATCCCTACCCTAAACTTGGTATAGCATCAGGGTCTGGCCTTCTGGGTGCCCTATGCATAACTTACCCTGGCGGCCCAGCAGCAATTAATCAGAACTACTGATGACTCAAAAGCCCAAAATGTAAATGTGACTGACAGTGTACCGCTACAGCAATGGATCATTTCTGTGTCCATCAGCATCACAATAGAGGTCATTGGCTGCACCTCAAAATGTTTTCACTTTCTTACCTCCTCATGCGTCTTAACTTGCTTAAATCATTGTATTTACACAATGCTATAAAGTGATTAGTACAGAAATAGACCGTTTCAACTCAAGATCAGATAAGAGTCAGATTGCAGTATTTATGAATTATATGGTAAAAATATCTCAACTTAATTAGTACCAATAATTGCATCTAATTTAATTCATTTTTCCCTTCAATGCCTTGATATCACAATTCGTGGTAGACTGCTGGCCAAAAGAATTGGCACCCGTGCAATTATGTCAGATAATGCTAAATTTCTTTCCTAGAAAATGATTGCAATTACAAATGCTTTGGTAGTAATGTCTTCATTTATTTTGGTTGCAATGAAAAAACACAAAACAGAATGGGGGGGGGGGGGGGGGGGGGGGACATTATCATTTTACACAAAACTCCAAAAATGGGTAGGACAAAAGTATTGGCACCCTTTGAAAAATCATGTGATGCTTCTCTTAATTTGTGAAATTAACAGCACGTGTTACTTACCTGTTGCCTGTTGCACAAAACAGGTGGTGGCAATAACTAAATCACACGTGCAGCCAGTTAAAATGGATTAAAGTTAACTCAACCTCTGTCCTGTGTCCTTGTGTGTACCACATTGAGCATGGAGAAAAGAAAGAAGATCAAAGAACTGTCTGTTTCTGTGTCTACCGTGCGCAGTGTCACCAATAATTGTAAAGTTCATGGCACCGTGGCTAACTTCCCTAGATGTGGATGGAAAAGAAAAACTGACAAGAGATTTCGGCAAAAGATTGTGCGGGTGGTGGATAAAGAACCTCGACTAACGTCCAAACAAGTTCAAGCTGTCCTGCAGTCCGAGGGAAACTAACTCATGTAACACAAATTTGATTCAGCAAGTACAACTACATGTTGACTCAAAGAGCGACCACTCACCTTGTATAATCTGAAGAGTCGTCGCCGAATACTTTAACATTTATTTTCACAGGCCAGTTCATTATTCATGAGACTACTTAAGGAAATTGTGATTTTTTTTCCCCCCAGAAGCCTATTAATGGGTCTATCGTATTCCTTGTCGAATACTCTATAAGAAAAATATAACATATATGCATCTAAAATAATCCTAAACAATTTTATTAGCAATTTTAATACTCCAGTTAGAAAGGTTTCATGGGTATGCGTTCATTCCCATAGCAACCAGTCAGTTACTTCCTGTTATTGTCTTACGTCACACGCGCTGCGTATTCTGGGACAGAGAATAGGCGTAAGGTGCACATTTCGAGCAGAGTGCGGCGACCTGTTAAAATGTGTGCGAGGAAGTGTTAATCTGTGTGCATCCATGAACAAACGTATTTCCTTTTCATGTCGTAAAGTTCTTATGATAAGTCAGAGCCGTTATCAGCGCGACCATTTCGTGTTTTTACTGTTACGTTGGCTAGTTGCTCCCGCTCGTCCTCTCTGCAACAAGGAGAGCATTGTTTTACATTATATTCGCGTTGCACATTTGTAGCCTGGTACTCCAGACTCACCGCTGTTCCAGCTATTGAGTCTGGCCACCATTAAGCGGATAAAATTTCCAGGGCGGAGCAAGCCACAGCAAACAGACGGCGGAGTGGACCAATCAGCGACGGGCGGTACGAGGGACTTGCGCGCGGAAGTAAACATACGAGGAGAGCGGAGTTTATTCAACATGACTAGCGTGAGACAGATTGTTGTCAATGACTTGTGTTGATGTGTTTTTGGTAATTTAAAACTGATTTTACCGTGGATTGGAACACATTCTCGGCTCTCCTGTTCGCCATCTGTGTTGTTGTGGAGACGACTTCCGATTCGGAAGAGTGACGTTGCTCGTTAAGAATACGTCACTCAAATAAACGAATCTGATTTGTTGATTGATTATGTACTTGCTCGAGAGGCTGTTAATGGGCTGGGTCGCAGACTATACTTTCAGCGTTTGGAAAAACACGGAGAACAGTCTGGCCGTGCCAGGCAAGCACATTTGTGTTTAGAGGGAATGTGTTAGTCTAGCACAGGGGTTTTCAACCCAGTCCTCAAGGCACACTGTGGGTCCTGGTTTTTGTTCCAGCCGATCCAGCAGAGACAGTTGAACCAATGAGGCTTCTGCTAAAACAAGCCACACCTGACTGCAATCAACTGATTGCACTTGTAAAACACCAGATTGGGGAAAAAGTGTTGTCATCTTGTTTGGTAAGAATGAAATCCTGCACCCACAGTGTGCCTTAGTGGAATAGGTTGGGAACCCCTGGTCTAGCATCTTAAGATGATGTTGTACATTCATATGAGTGTAAAGTGCTTAGTTTTCGCCACTCTTATGGGCAAGATGACCGCATGTGCATGCAGCGTGCAACCGGGTTGTGCGCGAGCACTCACGCCACCCCACCTTTTTGTTCATTAACATGTGCGAGTCATGTATGTGTGTTATTGACTGCTTTACAGTCAGTCTGGATTGTTTATAGCATCAGCACTAACATAATATAATTTTCTTTCCTTTCAGAACCACACATATACCCACACATTCCAGTCTTCTTCCACACACATACAAATGCATCAACATCTTTCCACGCATGCACTCATCTGCTCATTGAGTGATTCTCATATCAAGTGCCATTGCCTGTGAATAGTTGTGCCTGTTGCCAAGTAGGATTAAAAGTGCCAAAGACCAACTCCACTCTCCGCTCCTTGTGTTCTAACCGACACTCCGAGGCAAATGAACCATAAATCATATTAAAACCAGAACTTCATACAGTCCATTGGTCCAAATTAGAATCGATAAAGAATCGAATCACTAAGCAATATCGATAATGGAGTCGGAATCATAAAAATCTTATCAATTCCCATCCCTACCGAGGGTACAACAGTGTCAACCCGTACTATCCGTCGGCGTCTGAAGGAAAAAGGACTCTATGGTAGGATACCCAGGAAGACCCCACTTCTGACCCAGAGACATTAAAAAAGTAAAAGCCAGGCTGGAGTTTGCCAAAACTTACCTGGGAAAGCCACAAACATTTTGGAAGAATTTTCACTGGTCAGATGAGACAAAAGTAGAGCTTTTTGGGAAAAGGCAGGGGAAAAAAACGAGGCCTTCAAAGAAAAGAACACAGTCCCCACAGTCAAACGTGGCGGAGGTTCCCTGATGTTTGGGGTTGCTTTGCTGCCTCTGGCACTGGACTGCTTGGCCGTGTTCATGGCATTATGAAGTCTGATGACTACCAACAAATTTTGCAGCATAATGTAGGGCCCAGTGTGAGAAAGCTGGGTCTTCCTCAGAGGTCATGGGTCTTCCAGCAGGACAATGACCCAAAACATACTTCAAAAAGCTATTAGAATTAGAAAATGGTTTGAGAGAAAGAACTGGGATATCTTAAGTGGCCAGAAATTAGTCCAGACCTGAATCATTGTAAGAAACTCATTAATGGATACCAGAAGTGGTTGTTCGCAGTTATTTTGTCTAAAGATGGTTCTACCAAGTATTAGGCTGAGGGGGCCAATACTTTTGTCCGGTCCATTTTTTGAGTTTTGTGTAAAATGATAATGATTTAATTTTTTTTTTTTCATTCTCTTTTGTGTTTTTTCACTGCAAGCAAAATAAATGAAGATATTACTACTGAAGCATATTTAATTGCTATCATTTTCTAGGAGAAATTGAGCATTATCTGACGGAATTGCAGGGGTGCCAATACTTTTGGCCTGCAGTGTATAAGATCAAAGGTAAAATTTAACATTAGCGTTGTATTCTTTTGCTGCTGCCAAATAAATACAGTACAGTATATTTTAGGCACACAGAATGCACATTAGGTGGTGCTAAACAAAAAATAATTATAAAAATAACATACAACATACAAAATGGAAAATATATTGTTTATTTCATTAAATTAGGCTCTCAACAAAATAATTGAACTAACAAACAAATATTATCTTGAGTCATATTACCCTGAGTTTGATATAGATTTCATATTGGCTAGATTTGAATTTACAAGCAACATCAACACTTTGCTTTTCAACATAAAAAGATTTTGGAGGTTCTTCTGCTGGTTAAAAAGAAAAAAAAAAGGTATCATCATGCAATAATCAATGGTAAAGCTAATAAAACAACTAGAGCAAAATACTTGCTATGAGAGGAAAGGGGGTTTATTTCAATTTTACAATTTTAGTCATGAATTTACAAGTTATCAATATCAGGCATTACCATAATCTTTAGTCATCTCATGAACATCTCAGGATTTGGTTGGCACTCCACTTCCAAGGCTAAAATATGTATCAATAGCCTGTGACTGTGTCTTTGACTAGCCTGTGTAGTCAAAGATACATTCCATTACATTATTATCAGTAGAAAGAAAAACTATTCAGGAACAATAAGCTATAATTGCCACTTCTGTGTTATCATAATTTACTATAAAAATTGTTCAGTGAGACTTATGTAAACACAAAGAGTGACAGCAGACAGACAGATAGATAAACAAAGATACATTCTCATCACTGTATTGATAAAATTATCATTTTAACATTATTGCCAGAGAAATTTAGGGTGCGGCATAGATGGTCTGAAACGTGTATCTCGCATTCACTTCGTAAGAGTTGAGAACCCTATATTACAGCACCCAGGTCGGTTAGTCAAGTGTAAAATAACAACAGGTGGTTGCTGCCTGCTATGCCCTTGTATGCTACTACTGCTACACCGAACGTTGTTTTTCTTTACAGGGAAAGATGACATACCTTGCTGTTCTATTTTTCCCTCAAACACACAGCACAAACGTCCCCTGAACTTACCTTGAGATTGTTCTTTCTGTTCTTAATTTTTTTCTCCTTTCATTTATCTGCTCCTGAAGGTTAGTGTCTTTTCGACATGCTGCTAAATGGCCAGAGGTGGTCAAAGTAGCATCAACCACTCAGCGCATTTGGTATAGTAGTGTCATATGATTGCGAGGCTCGTTTTTTTTTTTTTTTTTTTTTTTTTTTAAACCTGTCCTGTTCAGCTGTTTGGCACAGAGAATGGAAGTCTAAGTGCCCGGATTCTGAACAGTTTTAATGTTTCACATGGAGAGTCTGACATACTCCCATTGTGATCCTTCAAAATACCTTTTTATTATGACAAAGCAGCGAACAGGAAGGGATTATGGGGGGACAGAAGAAAAGAAATACAAGAGAAGAAAGAAAAGAAACACATAAACAACAACAAGAAATACATTGAACATCTAAACTAGTTACTAATATGCTGGTGCTATCGTCAGCGAGATGTATTTCCGGTTTACACCATGTGGGGGCCAATTGGCCAGTGAAAGAGGAGAATGGGGGTGGGGGTGTCTATAAGACTATAAGCTAAGTGATTGAAAGGGGTAGACTGTACACAAATCAGTTCTGTGATCTAGAACCCAGTAATCGTGTGAATCTCTTATGAGTGTAAGCCCGTTGGCGACCAACCCTACGCCGCCGCATCGCCAATCCCGGCACCGGAACCCCCAACCCGAGCATGCCCTACCACATCCAGCAGCACGCAAGCCCCGCCGGGCGCGCGACAGCCACGCAGACGGGTGGAGAAACCGCGCGGGCGCCAACCCAGGGCCACGGCCCCCACCCAGCCAGCCCGGGGAGGGAGGGGGGGATGGGGGGGCCATGTGCAGCCCATCCTTCCTCCCGCCGCCCAGCAAAGGAGCCACCGCCCCCCCCCCCCCCCCCGGGACCCAGGGTGGTCCCCCGGGCCACACGCGCGCCCATCAACCGGCCTTCAGGGATGGCAGGAGGGGACGCATCACCAACCCCACGCCTACACCCACCCCCGCCCGCCCACCCGGGCCACGAGCCACAGCCACAGCCCCCCAACCGGCACGGCACGCCACGGGACCCCCAGCGGCCTACCAAGCCCCAGGCAAGGCAGGGTCCCCCGCCGGTGCAGGCGACACCCCGCTGATACACCGGCGCCCAGCCAGCGACCCGCGACGGAGCGCAGGGCGGATGCCCAGCCAGAGAAGAGAGGGGAAGGCGGAGGCAGGAGAACGCCCAGGAACTGCCACGGGGCGATGCAAGATCGGAGACCCGACCCCCCAACCCACTCCCGCGGCCGGCAGCCGAGGCAGAGGGGAGGCCACACCCCGGGAGCCACGCCATATAGAAAAAGTGTGGGACCCACCTACCACCCTATTACTGTGGCTGCCAGGTTCCCGACTAGCAGCCATCACCCAGCACCGTGATGGGGGTGTGAGGGGAGGGTAGTGCAATGTATGCATTAAAATAGGAGAGCTTGGCTTGGGGCAGTGGGACCGCAGCATGAAGTTTCTGTCCAGCCGCCCGTCCCACCGCCCTTTGCCGGAGCTCTCCTGTAGAGTATGATGTGTGTGGTGCATTTAAAAAAGGTGCAGGGATGGCGGGGCCTGTGGTGAGGAGGCAGCCGTGAGGCCCCCCCCCCCAACAGGTCCCAACCATCCCACAACCTTGGTGTGTGGTGCATTAAAAACAGGGGGGAGTCGGGCTGGGACTGTAAAGCCCCGTCCCAACTCTCCCCGGAGAAATGTATGAGCATGTAAGTGCCAGGGTGAAAAATATTTACAGTGCCGAAGTGAGAAGTGCGTGAGTTAAGAGGCAGGCTCCCGCGGGCGTGGCCCCGTCCACCAGAACCACCGGCCCCAGGGCGGAAGAAGCGTCAGGGCCCCGATCAATCCCCGCCCCAGACCACCCACGGCGCCTCCGCGACCGCCCACCCCCCTCCCACCCACCAAGCACCCACCCCGCACCCCGAGCAGGCGCCACACCAAGCGCCGGCGACCAGGGGGCGTCCACCCCACCGGCAAGGGACAGCAAGCCTCACCCTAGGCCCCGCGGGCCCCAAGAGGCCCCGCCAACGACTCCGCCGGCCGGGGGGCAGCCGCGGCCGCCGCGGCCTAGGGAGGCGGACAGGGCCGGAAACAGACCAAGGGGAGGGAAGCGCACCCCCCACAACCCACCCCCTGGCCAAGAGGGGCGTGCGGTATGGCACCAGAGGGCACCTCCCCGGCACCCGGTACAGGGAGACGCGGCTCCGGCCGGGAGGACCTGGGAGGGAACCATGGCTGCCGCATACACCCCCCGGCCCCCACCCCAACTCCACCCCACCCCAGCCGGCCGGGGAAGGGCCACGGCCCCGGACCGGCACCCGCGCGGCCCCCCCACCCGCCCACGACACCAGCGCGCACCCGACGGGACCCCCCGCACAGCCAGACGCAACCAGACAAGCCCCGGCCGAAAATCCCGGGGGCCAAGACCGGCGGCGGGACGGCCCAGGGCAGGACGCCAACAAACTCCACCTGTAAAGCTGATAGAAGAAGAGGTTTATCAAACACCATTATATGTATGCCAAGGACCAGTGAAGTGTATTATTTACGCATAGTTCCTTAATTGTTCCAAGTCTGATAAGTAATATATAGGGTGTTCCAAAAAAAGTTGCATATGATCCCCAGTAGCTGGAAACCAAATTGTCTATGAGTATCCTTGTAAAATAAGCCCATTGACCGACTAAACTGTGAAGGAAGAAAAATTATTTATTACATGCTGTTGGGAGTGTATAAAACAGTTCGGATTTAAACATGTCCAGTTTCCAGCTGCAGAAGGATGCATACAACTTCCCTGGACACCCCGCATACATCCATTTATGTATACATTTCTATTATTTTTGTGGCATTCCTTCGCAGGTGAGAGAGAATCCTTATTCTATGTTCATCATTCTTGCGACCGTTTCCCACTGTTGTTCGTATTTGACCATTTTATTTGTCTGTTTGGCAGATATTTTCTCTAATGTTATATATTCAATGATTAGATTTAGCCATTGGTTAATGCTAATGTTTTGTTTGTTTTTCCAATTCAACAATATTGTTTTTTTGGCTATCGTTAGACTTGCTAGTAGTGGACGGGTTTGATGGATAGAGATATTCACTGTATTCAGATCGCCAAGCAGACAAAGAGTTGGAGACAATGGAATCCTGCAGTTCAATAGGAAAGAGAGTTTCTTCGTTACCTGTGCCCAGAAATCTTGTATTGTTTTTTTTTTTTTTTTAATCTTAAATATAAACTTTTCAGAGGCACATGTAGCATTGAATTGCTTCATTAGTGCTCTTTTGCGCTGCAACTGGAGCATACATTGCACGTAAACACAACATGCAATATACACTCGCATTGTGGGGCGTTTTAGTGCATCTGGGGCTTCACGCGATGGCTTAATTGGTGTATAGGCCTTGCATGGTATTATTTTACCATACTATACTCAAGTATGGACACAGCCTCTGGCTCACCAGAGCCAACCTGTTCTGTGACTGGCGGTGCGGCAGTCATGGGCTTAAGGGCAAGCTCCTGGCTAGACAGAGGGAGATTGCCTCTTTCAAAATCAATGTGTACTTCCCCTGCTGGTTCCTTGTAAAGAGCAACAACAGCTGAGTGGACGATCCAAAGAATGTCCTGTTCGAGCTGTCTTGCGTCCGCACCCAACCCAATGTGGTGCAGATGACAGTCATGCCGACCGTCCGGTCCTCTGCATGGTTTGCTCACTCCGAGGCAATGCTGGTGACCATGCTCGGCAGCGAGGTGGAGGAGGTGACGAGGTTCACAGTCCTAGAGATCATCTCCACCAGGTGAGAGCAGGAGCTGGGAAACACCTCACTCAGGCTGCGCACTCTGCCCTACCTCAACACACAGGTGACCACTCTAGAGAACATAATAGACTGGGAGGGCACACTGAGCCTGTCATCAACTGCAAACTGACCAAGACAGTGCAGCTGGAATTAATGCAGAAGCCCATGGAGGTAGAGTACTTCCCCTGCCACACGCAGTTTATAGAGAGAGCTGTGAAGGAAGTGACAGCCAGTGGCACCGAGAAGAGGGATGGATTCATCTTGGGGAGGGCACAGCACATTGAGCTGGTGCCGAGGATAAACAGCAAGCAGGACGTCATCGGCGACACAAAGCTTACCAACAAGTAGCTACACAATCAAATAGAATTGGTATAAAGCTTGATTTCTAATGAATGTATATGTTCTAGTGAAGTGATTACATAAGTTGTATGTATACACGCTGTTTTTGTATGCATTTCGTGTTGTTTATAAAGTGAATAAAACATTTTGAAAACAAAAAAAAATATTTCAGAGTTAAGTTGAATAAATAGCTTTTCTCGGCTTCTTTTGTCTTTGGCTGACCATGGTTTGGTATTGCATAATGTTATGAGCTGCTATACCAAGCTTAAAGTGCCTGCTACAGCATAAAAAAAAAACTTAAATGGCATTGTTATGTGAATTATAATCATATTTTAAGACAATTCGACTATAGACAACAATTTGGCAAAGGACAGATGATGAGAAGTTAGTCTTTTAATCTGCTATTTAGCCACGCCTGTTATTATAACGCTCGAGTGTCCCCAGCCTAAGGATGACGTCGTCAGGGTCACGATTTCAGTTGATTTAGAATTCAGCCCATTGAGAGGGAAGATTCAGAACGAGGAAAATACGACACACAACAACAAAATGGCATCATTGTTTCAATCTCTCTACTCCAATATTTTTACAGGATATTTTTTTATCCAAGTATTTTTCCCCAATTGCTTAATAAATGGTATGGTCATGACAAATAACAGTCTTGTGCTAAATGGAATATGAAGTATTCAAAATGCATTTATTCAGTACAACGGCAAAATTACTGCATAATGGTCAAAATTGTTGACTTCTTTCACCTCCCAAATGGTATTTTATGCCACCAGAGTTAATCCGGCTTTTGTCATTTCCCTGCCCTCAGCTTCGGAGACAGAGAAAGGATCGTAAACAAAGGAGTAGGCGTGACAGCTAGCCGACGTGCTAACCCAAACCGAGTGGCGTTTCCAATTTTTATTCACCCCTTTCGAAAACGAAAAAGCACACAAATCTACGGGTCCGGATCATGTCACACGGCGGCGGGGTTGACTGTCTTTACTGACAACTTGTGGCCAGCAAGTTACAGCTCGTCGTTACCCTGCTGCATGCAGGAGAGCTCGTTGAGGTGGAAGCAGCTGGAGAATGACTGCTGAGCGGCTGTTCCAATCTTTTCGCCTTTCGAAAACAAAAAAAGCACAAAACTACCCCAACTCATGTCACACACAGCGGCAAGGGTGACAGCTTTCACCAATCGGCGGCGAGCAAGCTCGTCGTTCCCCTGCTGTGGGCACAAATGCACGTTGAGGGGGAAGCAGCTGGAGAATGACCGCCGGACAAACCGGCCAATGTCGGAGGAGCGTGTGGCTGCCCGAGCCCAACCCGAGGATAGTGGTCTATTGCCGGGCCCACGAAGAGGGCAGAGGGGGCTTGAAGTCTGGACGATATGGCGGACCGCAGACAAGAGCGAAGGGCTTCATTAGCATAAGCCGAGTATAGCGTTCTCTCGGTGGGCACGCGAAGAGGACATAGTGGGGTGTGCCACAAGCCGCCGGTCGTCGGCCGAGTGGCCTTCTCGGTGGACAAGGAGCATTGTCACCTACGAAATGCAAGCCACCTCCTTATTAAATGCCTGTGCCATGATCCCAGAATTTGACATAATACAAAACACGTAGTTACTCACTTCCTCATAAGTCCTATAGTCCCACAGTTGTCTGACTTGTTTTGGCCAATCTCCGCGGTGAATGGGAACTTTTAGAAACTCAAAAAGGCTCAAACGCCTCTTCCTGGTGCAGCAACAAAAAACCTCCAGCACGTTAGGCTGGCGTAATGCGAAAAATAAAAAAATTAATACACAAAATCAGCTGAATCCACAGTCCATCTGCATGCTATAAAGCAATGTTGTATTGCGAGACACTGACCCGGTTGACGTCACATTCGCATTCGTCCTCAACCCGACACTGGGTTGTCACTCATTTTAATGGCGCCGGATTAAAAAAATTGAATAAATAAAATGATCGCTTCCACACACATCCAAGCGGTCCATTTCATTCAGGAGCATACATTACCGTGTGAAATATTAAATAAACAAGCTTTTTGCTTTCATAGGCACTTTAAGGTAGGAGATGGTGTGTCTGTATGAGGTCCAGGGATGTAAAGAAGCAGACACATCTACAAAAATAGGGTTTTGGCAGATTTTGTCGATATGCCCCAAAAAATGCCAAAGGCCATCTTTGCATGACAAAAAATAAAGAGTTTATTGGAAACTACATGAAAATTTTTGTTTTTGTCTTTTCCTTTTATAAGCGCCATTGTTGTGAACATTTGGTTTTGAATGGTAATGATGAAAACTACCCCAAAAATTTTTTACAAATATGAAAAACTGTCAGAAAATGCCAAAATGGCCAGAAAATGCATTTTTTCTTCAATCAAAAAAGGGGTTAGGTAAATAAGGTGAAAATTTTTTGTTCTATATTATAATTATGTATATCATCAGAAAACCTGAAAACACAGGGTCCCCACACACATTTATTTACTTCTTCAAACCCAAGTATACTTGAATATACACTGACAAAGAAAGTTAGTTAGGCTTCAAGAACATTTTAAAAACGAATAATTATTAATCATGCAACCCCCCGCCCCTGTCAAAAAAAAACCAACAACATAAAATAGATGTATGAGCAGGTCCCACGAATATAAGGGGTTCCACTGTATCGCAATGCAGCAAAAATTGGAATTTACTCTTGTTTTCTGTTTCGTCAATGCATTTATTTATTCATAAATATTATCGATATTACTTATTTATTTTTATATATTTCAATTTTTAATGTCAACCATGTGTCTGTTGATTTGATTTTGACTTAATATTTGATATTGACAGAATCCATCAGATTTGTTTTCTAACATGACTTGTACAAT
The DNA here is from genome assembly GCF_030265065.1 of Corythoichthys intestinalis. Lineage (NCBI taxonomy): Eukaryota > Metazoa > Chordata > Actinopteri > Syngnathiformes > Syngnathidae > Corythoichthys > Corythoichthys intestinalis. The sequence goes on along the minus strand of NC_080409.1, from coordinate 4,389,835 downwards.
AGATTATCATTTTGTTTCAGTTTTTTATTTATTTATTATTATTATTACTTTATTTCATTTTAGCTAATCTGAGAACATTGTTAAAACAAATTGGATATTGGATAATGCTTGCAAAATATTGCTTACAGCAGGTAATTATAATTTATTGGGCATGTCGATGTTAAAGGTTTGTCCACCTAAAGAATGAAAACATTACACCCAAGGTCAATGGTTTTGTGACATTTTCTCAAGCTACACTGATAAAAATGATTCAAGATGATGTAACACATTAAATTTCTGTTTGATATACTGAAACAATTCAATTAAATGCAATATAGATGTAAATTTAATACGGATAACATAATAGTTTAACAGGTTTAAATATACAGTACATACATTTCATTGTGGTGGGTAATCATTTTAACACTGATCCAAACCCTTCATTGATGTTACACATTAATGTGTTGTTGGATATGCTGAATTAAATGGAATAATCCTAAATATGTATATGTAAATTTAATAGGAGTAAGGCAATAGGTTTTCTTGTTTACAAAGGTGAACTCAAAACAAATGCGTTGTGACTTTCATCGACTTAAAATAAATGCGAAGAGGCCGACTTTTGCCAATGTACAAACCGAGAAAAATCATTTCAACACAGATCCAAACCCTTCGTTGATGTGTGACGTGAACACATTGTTGTGGGATATGCAGAAATAAATCTAATAATCATAAATAGGTACACAGCGGTACCTCTACTTGCGAAAATAATTGGTTCTGGAAGTAGTTTCGTAACTTGAAAATTCTGTAAATAGAGAGCATTTTTCATGTAAATGCCCTAATCTGTTCCAAGCCCCCCAAAATTCACACATAAATCTTTTATAATGCACAAAAATGCATCAAAACAAATAAGAAATATACAGTGCCTTGCAAAAGTATTCGGCCCCCTTGAACCTTGCAACCTTTCGCCACATTTCAGGCTTCAAACATAAAGATATAAAATTTTAATTTTTTGTAAAGTATCAACAACAAGTGGGACACAATCGTGAAGTGGAACAAAATTTATTGGATAATTTAAACTTTTTTAACAAATAAAAAACTGAAAAGTGGGGCGTGCAATATTATTCGGCCCCCTTGCGTTAATACTTTGTAGCGCCACCTTTTGCTCCAATTACAGCTGCAAGTCGCTTGGGGTATGTTTCTATCAGTTTTGCACGTCGAGAGACTGACATTCTTGCCCATTCTTCCTTGCAAAACAGCTCGAACTCAGTCAGGTTGGATGGAGAGTGTTTGTGAACAGCAGTCTTCAGCTCTTTCCACAGATTCTCGATTGGATTCAGGTCTGGACTTTGACTTGGCCATTCTAACACCTGGATACGTTTATTTTTGAACCATTCCATTGTAGATTTGGCTTTATGTTTTGGATCATTGTCCTGTTGGAAGATAAATCTCCGTCCCAGTCTCAGGTCTTGTGCAGATACCAACAGGTTTTCTTCCAGAATGTTCCTGTATTTGGCTGCATCCATCTTCCCGTCAATTTTAACCATCTTCCCTGTCCCTGCTGAAGAAAAGCAGGCCCAAACCATGATGCTGCCACCACCATGTTTGACAGTGGGGATGGTGTGTTCAGGGTGATGAGCTGTGTTGCTTTTACGCCAAACATATCGTTTTGCATTGTGGCCAAAAAGTTCAATTTTGGTTTCATCTGACCAGAGCACCTTCTTCCACATGTTTGGTGTGTCTCCCAGGTGGCTTGTGGCAAACTTTAAACGAGACTTTTTATGGATATCTTTGAGAAATGGCTTTCTTCTTGCCACTCTCCCATAAAGGCCAGATTTGTGCAGTGTACGACTGATTGTTGTCCTATGGACAGACTCTCCCACCTCAGCTGTAGATCTCTGCAGTTCATCCAGAGTGATCATGGGCCTCTTGGCTGCATCTCTGATCAGTTTTCTCCTTGTTTGAGAAGAAAGTTTGGAAGGACGGCCGGGTCTTGGTAGATTTGCAGTGGTCTGATGCTCCTTCCATTTCAATATGATGGCTTGCACAGTGCTCCTTGAGATGTTTAAAGCTTGGGAAATGTTTTTGTATCCAAATCCGGCTTTAAACGTCTCCACAACAGTATCTCGGACCTGTCTGATGTGTTCCTTGGTTTTCATAATGCTCTCTGCACTTTAAACAGAACCCTGAGACTATCACAGAGCAGGTGCATTTATACGGAGACTTGATTACACACAGGTGGATTCTATTTATCATCATCGGTCATTTAGGACAACATTGGATCATTCAGAGATCGTCACTGAGCTTCTGGAGTGAGTTTGCTGCACTGAAAGTAAAGGGGCCAAATAATATTGCACGCCCCACTTTTCAGTTTTTATTTGTTAAAAAAGTTTAAATTATCCAATAAATGTTGTTCCACTTCACGATTGTGTCCCACTTGTTGTTGATTCTTGACAAAAAAATTAAATTTCATATCTTTATGTTTGAAGCCTGAAATGTGGCGAAAGGTTGCAAGATTCACGGGGGCCGAATACTTTTGCAAGGCACTGTATGTTACAATTACATTTTTGCACAATAAACATAAGATCAGAGTTGCATTCAATTTAAAAAAAAAAAAAAAAAAAAAAAACGAGTAAAGAATATAAGTTAACACACTCACGTAAAGCTGTCGGGAAACGGCGGGAGAATGCAGAGGACGCTGGCATACACACACTCACAAACAGTGGAGGTCCCCCTTTGCCAAATGGATGCCAGGCAGTGCCAATGGCAGAGCAACTATAAGTATGTTAAGTTCTGTAAACACTGGAAGCTTCAAGTACCAGCCATACTGTGTTTTTGCCTTTTGTATCCTGAAATGTCTTTTGTAACAAGAGGCAATATTTTCACAGCGCCCTTCTCTCTCAGCCAGGCGACTCACTAGGGAGTAAAGCCCTTTAAATTTTTTAAAGCCCGAATAGTCGTTGAATATAACAACATTTAACACAATGTACCTCGCAGTATCTTATTTTTTACTTTATCTTATTAATATGACATATTATGACATATAATACATTTTATACGTTTTTGGACAAGTTTTTTGAGGTTTAGTGGTATTTCGGGATACTCAAAGGGTTAATTCCGTCTTGCTCGGAAATTCGGGTTACATCGCCAGCCTAGGAACGGAACCCATTTGTAACCCGGGGACTACAGTGGGGAAAATAAGTATTTAGTCAACCAGTAATTGTGCAAGTTCTCCCACTTGAAAATATTAAAGAGGCCCGTAATTGTCAACATGGTTAAACCTCAACAATGAGAGACATAAGGTGGAGAAAAAAACTGAAAATCACATTGTTTGATTTTTAAATAATTTATTTGCAAATCATGGTGGAAAATAAGTATTTGGTCAATACCAAAAGTTCATCTCAATACTTTGTTATGTCCCCTTTGTTGGCAATAACGGAGGCCAAATGTTTTCTGTAACTCTTCACAAGCTTTTCACACACTGTTACTGGTATTTTGGCCCATTCCTCCATGCAGATCTCCTCTAGAGCAGTGATGTTTTGGGGCTGTAGTTGGGCAACATGGACTTTCAACTCCCTCCGCAGATTTTCTATGGGGTTGAGACCTGGAGACTGGCTAGGCCACTCCAGGACTTTGAAATGCTTCTTACGAAGCCACTCCTTTGTTGCCCTGGCTGTGTGTTTGGGATCACTGTCATGCTGAAAGACTCAGCCACGTCTCATCTTCAACGCCCTTGCTGATGGAAGGAGATTTTCACTCAAAATCTCTCGATACATGGCCCCATTGATTCTTTCCTTTACACAGCTCTGTCGTCCTGGTCCCTTTGCAGAAAAACAGCCCCAAAGCATGATGTTTCCACCCCAATGCTTCACAGTGCATATGGTGCAATTCAGTATTCTTTTTCCTCCAAACAAGAGAACCTGCGTTTCTACCAAAAAGTTCTATTTTGGTTTCAACTGACCATAACACATTCTCCCAGTCCTCTTCTGGATCATCCAAATGCTCTCTAGCGAACCGCAGACGGGCCTGGACGTGTACTTTCTTCAGCAGGGTTACGACTTACACGTCTGGCAGTGCAGGATTTGAGTCCCTGGCGGCGCATTGTGTTACCGATAGTAGCCTTTGTTACTGTGGTCCCAGCTCTCTGTAGGTCATTCACTAAGTCCCACCGTGTGGTTCTGGGATTTTTGCTCGCCGTTCTTGTTATCATTTTGACGCCACAGGGTGAGGAGGGAGTTGAAAGTCCGTGTTGCCCAACGACAGTCCCAAAACATCACTGCTCTAGAGGAGATCTGCATGGAGGAATGGGCCAAAATACCAGCAACAGTGTGTGAAAAGCTTGTGAAGAGTTACAGAAAACGTTTGGCCTCCGATATTGCCAACAAAGGTTACATAACAAAGTATTGAGATGAACTTTTGGTATAGACCAAATACTTATTTTCCACCATGATTTGCAAATAAATTATTTACAAATCAAACAATGTGATTTTCAGGTTGTTTTTTTTCACATTCTGTCTCTCATGATTGAGGTTTACCCATGTTGACAATTACAGCCTTCTCTGATACTTTCAAGTGGGAGAACTTGCACAATTAGTGGTTGACTAAATACTTATTTGCCCCACTGTACCTGTATTGGATAAATGATGTTACAAGGAGGTATTTTGTTTAAAGTTTGGGAATTTAATAGATGAAAATAATGGCCATAATTTACTTGTGTCCTTACATTGAATCATTTTACCAATGTACTGAATGGCAGAGTTGGGTAGAGTAGCCAAAATTTTGACTCAAGTAAGAGTACCATTTCTTCAAAATAACATTACTCAAGTAAAAGTCATTTAGAAAATTCGCTGAACTACAGCTTGGCAACCTTGTGATTGGGCTTGACTCAACATGACAAACTTGTGACTTGACCTGACTCACAGAGGTGTGCAGGGTAGCCATAAAATTTACTCGAGTAGCATTACTTCCAAATAATATTACTCAGGACACAGTAAAAGTAGTCATTCAAAAATGTACTAAAGTACAAGTAAAAAAGCAGAGTTCAAAAGAATACTCAAGTCATGAGTAACATTGTGAGTAACTGCTTCCAGTGTATAAAAAAAATACATAATAAAAAAAAAATAATGGTACTTTTTCTTTTCAGCACAACTCTATTAGAGATGCTGTTATTATACTGTACTATAGCCCAGTGGTCCCCAACCTTTTTTGCATCACGGACAGGTGTCTTACCATTTTAGGTATCCCCATCAAAAAATGTTTCCCCTTGCCGCAGGAGCACGCATGCATTCAGGGAATGTGGAGAGCAACAGCACTGCGCTTGATTTGAGTGATGTCAGTGTTTTGATGTTGTAGTTATGTACCAGGATTTGCAACATGGCCCATCGACCAAAAAACACTTTTCTTTCGTATGACATAACAAACTTTAATATATTGCTAGGATGATCTGCATCATCACCGATCAATTAGTTACCCCTGGGAAGCACATCCTTGTTTGGCTATGTCATGTCTTGGACTGGGGTGTATATGCTACAGCCAGAGGAAACACTTTCTGACGGGGATACCTACCTTGGTACGATGCCGGCAATGTGTGGCAGAAATTAATAGTAAATATAAAATAACACAACAGGAATAATAGTAAATATAAAATTAACACAACAGGGCTAAAACAAACATTAAATGGAGGGAAAATTTAAGTCACCATACGCTGAAACAACTTTTATTAACAGCGGTCACTCCTAAAACATGACAGCAAATATCCTACAGTATATCCTAAATATTCATAATGAGTTCTTCTCCAATTGTAAAAGGTTTCTTGGCTTTCTTGATTCGCTACGAGGTATGATGCTATTAGTGCATTCACTTTTGTCACCCCGTTTGCTAGCTTTTAGCCACATATTATGAAGAACGGGCTTGGTTTTTTTTTTTTATTAATTTATGTTTTTTAGTTTTACTTTTTCAGAATGGACTAGGTTGTAGGCTCCTCTTCTGGCTCAGCAGGTGGCCTTTTCCCCGTAAAAAAGCTGTCTAAAGTCGTCACTGTTTTACATTGACTGACGCTGGGCTGCTATAGACCCCAATCACGACGTCACAACTCCGCCCCCCCTGACTTTAGCCGCCATATTGTCCGTCAGCTCGTCGTGTTTACGCATTACCGCTACGTACATGCCTCCTATTGCGGCGTGTTTTTCTGCTCGTTAACATTAATAATCAAAATGGTGAAGGCGTATGTGGCGGTTGGACTTGAAGTTATATCGTATTCCGAGAGACCCGATGAGGAGAGCGAGATGGACTGCTGCAATTCGACGAGAAAACTGGGCACCAAACGATCACCACAGACTATGTAGTAGTTATTTTATACCTGGTAAGATGCATTTAATATATATTTAGAGGGTTTTGGGCTGACAACCACAATTAAGATCATTGCGAGGCTAATCGCCGACAACATACAGTTTCAAATTCAAGATGTTTATTTCTTCCGCAATCGTTATATTTTGAATAATATTTAGCTTGTACCAAGTGAAAGAAGCTGGCCTCGTCTACGGATCATCAGTTAAACAGGGGTGTCCAAACTTTTTGCAGAGGGGGCCAGATTTGGTGTGGTAAAAATGTGGGGGGCTACCTTGGCTGATTTACGTAGAAAAATATATTTAAACAAATTTTAGCAAGCCCTTCTGTGTGTCACATTTGCTTTATTATTATTTTTTTTAATTCATAATTTCAGCAATCTCGCCTTTGTGGCGTTCTCTTTCGACACTCTGGCTCTTGCGAAATACTGCTGCTGTGAAATTAAACTAGCTTCAAGTTGGTATAATTTCTCGCTGCGTATCTTCCCTGCAATGTTGTCGTACATGTCAGCGTGTCTTGTTTGGTAATATCGCGTCACATCGAACTCTTTGAAAACATCGACTGTCTCTTTGCAAATGAGACAGACACAGTTGTTGCGTATTTTATTGAAGAAATAGTCCAATATCCACCTACTGTATCCTTGAAGTGTCGGCCATCGCAGTCAACTTTTTTTTTTTCATTGATTGTCGCCATTTTAGAAAATTGGAAGTAAAGGGTCACACGGGGTAATTTTGCTTAGAGTGCTGCTCTTAAAGTTTTTCAAAGTTTCGTGAGAATCGGCTGAGTTTCTGTGGACAAGATAGTTGTAGATATCAGGGTAGCAGATGTCAGGCAGAGACGGTGAAGACAGCGGGTCGAAAAATATCGATTTAGGCATCAAATATGGATCTGGCGAATGGATCGACCGAAGCTTTTCCACATAACGCCTTTTATGCAATACATCCAATGGGTTTACAGCATCTGAAAGCACCGGGGCTTCCATGAATTGCACTATAAATTGCACGATAAATTGAGACCATTGAGAATATGGACACACAATGACGGACAATATGGCGGCACAACACAGCGATCACGTGATTGTGTGACGTTGGTGATTGGGGTCTATAGGTGTGCAAACATACCAGTAATGGCGCCCAACCACTAGAGGGCGACGTACACAAATCTCTGCTCGGATTAACGGTAGTAAAGAGGCACAGGCCAGATTGCGGCTGTTAACAAATTATTCATTATTTCTAAAAATGTAACAACTCTAGTGTAGCCCAAAGTAGCGGAGTAAGAGTAGTGTCTCACAAATCTACTCAAGTAAAAGTATTGTGAGGTAAAACTTCTCTTTTTCTCAAAAGGTGTCAATTTAAAGTGTTATGACCCACCTCTGTTGACTCGGCTTGAAAAACCTGCGACTGGGCTTAACATAACCTGGTCACTCAACTCGACTTGCCCAAAACAGGAAAGACTTTGGACTTTCTTGAGAGTCGGATCAGAGGGACTCATGCAATTCTCTGGGTTATACACTGCCGGCCAAAAGTATTGGCACCCCGGCAATTCTGTCAGATAATGCTCAATTTCTCTCAGAAAATGATTGCAATTACAAATGCTTTGGTAGTAGTATCTTCATTTATTTTGCTTGCAATGAAAAAACAGAACGAGAAATAAAAATTAAATCATTATCATTTCACACAAAACTCCAAAAATGGGCCAGACAAATGTATTGGCACCCTTTGAAAAATCATGTGATGCTTCTCTAATTTGTGTAATTAACAGCACCTGTTACTTGACTGTGGCATACAACAGGTGGTGGCAAGAGCTAAATCACACTTGCAGCCAGTTAAAATTGATTAAAATTAACTCAACCTCTGTCCTGTCTCCTTGTGTGTATCACTTTGAGCATGGAGAAAAGAAAAAGGACTAAAGAACTCTCTGAGGACTTGACAGCAAAATTTTGAGGAAGCATAGGCAATCTTAAGGCAACAATTCCATCTCCAAAGACCTGAATTTTCCTGTGTCTACTGTGCGCAGTGTCATCAATAAGTGTAAAGCCCATGGCCCTGTGGCTAACCTCCCTAGATGTGGACGGAAAAGAAAAATTGACAAGAGATTTCAACAAAAGATTGTGTGGATAGTGGATGAAGAACCTCGACTAACATCCAAACAAGTTCAAGCTGTCCTGCAGTCCGAGGGTACAACAGTGTCAACCCGTACTATCCGTCAGCGTCTGAAAGCCAAAAACGCTTTGCTGCCTCTGGCACTGGATTGCTTGACCGTGTGCATGGCATTATGACGTCTGAAGACTACCAACAAATTTTGCCACATAATGTAGGGCCCAGTGTGAGAAAGCTGGCTCACTCTCAGAGGTCATGGGTCTGTCAGCAGGACAATAACCCAAAACACTTCAAAAAGCACTAGAATATGGGTTGAGAGAAAGCACTGGAGACTTCTAAAGTGACCAGCAATGAGTCCAGACCTGAATCCCATAGAATACCTGTGGAGGGATCTGAACATGGCAGTTTGGAGAAGACACCCTTCAAATCTCAGAGACCTGGAGCAGTTGGCCAAAGAAGAAGGGTCTAAAATTCCAGAAGAGCATTGCAAGAAACTCAATGATGGATACCGGAACCGGTTGTTCGCAGGTATTTGTCTTAAGTTTGGGCTACCAAGTAGGTAGCCAATACTTTTGTCCACCCCATTTTAGGAGTTCTGTATAAAATGATAATGTTTTTTTTTTCCCTATTCTCTTTTGTGTTTTTCATTACAAGCAAAATAAATGAAGGTATTACTACCAAAGCATTTGCAAGTGCAATCATTTTCTGGGAGAAATTGAGCATTATCTGACAGAATTGCAGGGGTGCCAATACTTTTGGCCAGCAGTGTAGTATTTTAATAATAACAGTTCATAGAGATGACATTGTGCTTTGAAAAAAAGTATACTATTGTTTTAAAAATAGTTGTAAATTAGACATTATAAGCAGTTACTCATCACTCCTATTGTTTTCTCTGAATACTTTTCACTTGTACTTGAGTGAATTTTCTAGATGACTATTTTTACTTGAGTAATTTTATTTTGAAGTAACTATACTTTTACGTGGTTGAAATTTTTGGCCGCTCTACCCACCTCTGATCCTTATGCACGTCCAACTGTGTTGTTCTCTCTCTGTGTTTTCAGGCTGGTACAATCGCCTGTACATCAACTTCACGCTGAGACGCCACATCTTCTTCTTTCTGCTACAGACATATTTTCCTGCCACACTAATGGTGATGCTATCATGGGTGTCATTTTGGATTGACCGTCGGGCTGTGCCAGCCAGAGTTTCCCTTGGTAATACATAAATAAATAGCAAGCTTTCTGGAGCAAATGTACAATACTAGTGTTGTGTCGGTCGCGAACAATTTGTTCTTTTTGAACGAATCGTTTGGAGGAACAAGACTGTACGGGTCACCTTCTGCACTGGATCATTCTTAAGGAAGTTGGGACTTGCGTGGCCGGGCGTTGAGCAAGCGGCAGCGTCTGACATTGCTCACGAACAATCAGACGCCAGCCTCATCGCAGGCAGGGGAGGGAGCGGAAACAGAATCATAGCGTCTGTCACTCACTTCCACGTGTGGTCAAAAAGAAGCCGGTGTGCAGGCAGGGGGCAAGATTGAGTTATGCCACTTCCCGTGCACTTACTCGGTCCTGACCGAAATTGCTGAGTCTACGTCTACACTAGAACAGATCATTTTCTCCGGGGTATTTTGCCGACTATTTTTATACCTGTCCACACTACGTTTAAGGTGCGTTTAAGGCCCCCCTGCTTCTATAAGGTACGCCTGCATTTGCGCAAACTACGCACCTGTAGAAAGGAGCATCCTCATGTTTTAGGTCATCGTCTGTGTGGTTTACCTCTGAACCGTAAACTCATTACTCACCGCCGGGAAATTTCGAAATTACTACACCTTCTAGACCAGGGGTCGGGAACTCCGTTTTTTTCTGGATTCGTGAATGTAGACCGCGAGAGTGAAGGGAGAGCATGCTCGGCTTTTACGAGCAGTCGCTGAGTTGTGATTGAAATCAATCTTTAGAAAACAACAACGGACACCTGACATCGTTACCAACAATGGAAGCCTGACATCGTTACTTGGGATGTTACAATCGATGCTCATTTGCGCACTCACCACACAATAACAGATAGAAACATATGGTGTGGCGCTGCGTATATTTCCTGGAAGTGCATACCGCAACCAGGACTGCTTGTGCATAACAGTGGCGCTCCTGGAAGTGGCGACAGTTTTGACAGGGGGAAATGTCATTAAAATGAAACTGATCTAGCGTCTCTGTGACTTGGGGTACCACACAGTTCACACTTCAGGGGTTTAATCTTCCTCTAAGCATTTTTATATACTCCAGTTCAGTCAGCATTGAGTGTAATCCACAATGGGAGGACCACCAATGGGCACTGAATTGAAGCATATTATTGCGAAGTACGTTTGAAGGTTAAAAAAAAAATGGCGTGAATGCAATCAAGTCGAGCCAGCCAGCCGGTACCACATTTAAAATTACGGGTTGGCGGAGTGGCAGATGCACTCATCATAAGAGCAAAACATAGGTTCCTGACACGTTCTACACTCCAGATGATAAACTGTAAACAATGACTGTGGAAAAGAAAAGAGGAGCAGGAAAGCCACGACTTCATCTCCACTGTTTACAATGCCGTCAGGCCGAACTAAAAATGGCAATGGCGCACTCCATGAGCTCACTTCCTTAGCATCCAATTGTTATACGAAGACTGCCGTCTATATTAAGCGGTGGGTAATATTACTCGCCTACCTTCTCCGTGTAAGAACGACAAGAGGTGATAGAGCTGATAGTGATCAGCATAAAAACTAAAATACAATTAAGCATGAGGTAAATATGATGTGTTTGTTGTTCCATATTTAGAAATTAAAGTTTAGGTTTCTCTTTTAATTATTGTAATTTTATTGTATTGCAATATTCTACAATATGTGATCTTAATCATGCTAGAGAAAGTCTGTGCTTCCAGAAAAAAATGTTTAGGAAAATGTTTACCCGTATCCTAAATCAAAATTCAAGCACAAGCCATGACTTTGATCCCATACAATTATGACAATTTCTCTCTCACTATTGCAGCAGCGGGGGAGGGAGCGGAAACAGAATACAGTGATCCTTGGCTACTTCACACTTCAAACGCGTCCTCAGTCCATCACAGATTTTTTTCCAATTACAAAATAAATAAATATAGTATTTTATTGAGTTGTCCTGATCCGATCACGTACAGCCTCTGCTGTTCTTGCTCAGCAGGCAGCTGCAGTTTGTTAAAGTTAACAATGAGTGACAAGGGTGCTGCTGATCTAGCCAGAGACGCTTGGTAGGGCTACCTTTTAAAGGCGCTGAGTCGTTTCGCTTGTTAAACACTAGCAGTAGTGTGTTGTGTGTAGGGCTGTCAAAATTATCATGTTAACGGGCGGTAATTAATTTTTTAAATTAATCACGTTAAAATATTTGACGCAATTAACGCACATGCCCCACTCAAACAGATTAAAATGACAGCAGTGTAATGTCCGCTTGTTACTTGTTTTTTGTTGTTTGGCGCCCTCTGCTGGCGCTTGGGTCCAAATGATTTCATGGGTTTGGGGAGTGAGTATGGTGTAATTATTGACATCAACAATGGCGAGCAACTAGTTTATTTTTTGATTGAAAATTTTACAAATTTTAATAAAACGAAAACATTAAGAGGGGTTTTGATATAAAATTTCTATAACTTATACTAACATTTATCTTTTAAGAACTACAAGTTTTTCTATCCATGGATCGCTTTAAGAGAATGTTAGTAATGTTAATGCTATCTTGTTGATTTATTGTCATAATAAACAAATACTGTACTTATGTACCGTATGTTGAATGTATATATCCGCCTACTGTCCTATCTTTCCATTTCAACAATAATTTACAGAAAAAATATGGCATATTTTATAAATGGTTTGAATTGCGATTAATTACGATTAATTAATTTTTAAACTGTAATTAACTCGATTAAAAATTTTATTTTTTTGACAGACCTAGTTGTGTGCTGTTCTAAGCACAGCAATGAAGCATTTCATAAAGAATTGTACTATGGGGAAAAAACATGTCTTTTATTTATCTCTTTCCAATGCTTAATCTGAATAACTACATTGAACACACCCAAAAAGAAGTACCGATGTTCGTCAGTTTCTCTTTCCTTTCTCCGTTCTTTTTGTGACGTGTTATGTGCTCATATTTATATATTAACTTATATGCATTAGGTAGGCTTTTATTCTTAGTCAAAGCAATCATGCATGCACATTTTGGTTAGTTTTAACATACGAGTTTACCAATTGGTGTCGTAGAAGTCAGCCCATTTATCTCAATCTCTTGAAGAACACAAAGGTGTAACATGATCCCCTTTTTTTTTGCTCAAGTCTTTGATAATCAAATAAGGGGAAGTCACAGACAACCCCCAGAACTATTGACCAATGGTTTGAATGATTAAAGTAAACGCCCACTGGATTATAAAATGTCAGGTATAGACAGTGGTACCTCAACATACGATCACTTCGACACATGATCTTTTCGACATCTGACATAAAATTTGACTCACCATTTATTTCTACATCTGACGACATGCTCGAAAAACGACGATTCCAGACAGCGCCGCAGTTTCTTTGTTTTCCAGCAAGACAGACGCAGGGCGGATTTTCTTATGAGAGAACTCAACATGGGTTCCAAGAATGTTAGTGCAGGTGGTAAATAAGAAAAAGGGTGAGGCTTACCATTGAAATGAAGATGGAAATGATAGAAAAATGCGTGGCGTGCACGTTCGTGAACTAGCTAGGCGATACGGCCGTAAAATGTCTACAAACTTGCCAGCTTTGTCAGATTTTTAATCATTTATTTCAGAACTTGTGCAACATAACATGCCTACTGTCCACCACAGCTGAACATGAAAAGTGAAAGTAAATCCACCGCAGCTGAACATGAAAAGTGAAAGTAAAAAGTCCTCTCTCAATCTGTCACGTCAGCCACGCGGTCAGGTACACCACACAAAACACATTCGCCACATTAGAACGCAATTTGTTACATTATTACAGGTTTTATTATTATTATTATTATTATTATTATTATTATATCATTATTCCTATTTTTATTCATAATTTATTTGTTTTGCGCTGTGTAATTTTCATTTGCAATAGTACCAGCAGTATTTATGAAGGATTTAGTGTAGGTTTTCGGGCTGTGGTACGAATGAATGGAATTAAAATGTATTGTTACGGGGAAATCCTGCTCAACATACAACCATTTCAACTTACAAACAAGGTCCTGAAATTAATTAACTTTGTATGTAGAGGTACCACTGTATTGGAGTCAGATTCTGAAATGTGTGTGCCTCATTCATTAAAAAGTTTTGGTTTATTGTTTGACTGCACCTTGAGACTCTCAGTATTTGTGTGTCAACTCCGTTTTTTTGCCAATGGCAACAGACGTTAAGCAATTACCATGAAAACGAAGCTTTTTTTTTTTTTTTTTTTGGAACCAGCTCTCTTCTTTGTAGCCATAATGTGAAAATTGGGGGGCAATGTTTCAAAACATGAAGTAACATTATGTTTCTTATATCTAGGTATTACCACTGTGCTAACCATGTCCACCATCATCACTGGTGTGAATGCATCTATGCCTCGAGTATCTTACATCAAGGCAGTGGATATTTACCTCTGGGTCAGCTTCGTCTTTGTCTTCTTATCTGTGTTGGAATATGCTGCAGTCAATTACCTGTCCACCGCCCAGGACCGTCGGGAACGTAAAATGAGAGAGCGGGCACGATCACAAGTAGGTTTATTTCTGTTGATTGTACGACACTATGAAAAAGTCTTCTAAGTCTTCTGTCCTGAGGAAAAGAAAGATAGTTGTAGTTTGTGTGTCACTTAAGTCTGATGTCTGAGGTGTCCGGATACCGTTCAGCAACTTTGCCGTAACAAGTGTGTCTACACATCCAAGAGCTGTGCTTTCAATGTTTCGACTCAATAGTGTAATAAGATGTAAAATTCTCAGTTAAATTGAGTGTCAAATTTGACTACCAGTGACAGACTGCAAGGATCTTAAAAACATAAGCCCGAGTGCTTTGTAGCAGGGGTCTCCAACCTCTTCCACAAAGGCCCACTGGGCTGCAGGATTTCATTCCAGCCAAACAAGATGACTACACTTTTTCACCAATCTCATGTTTTACAAATGCAATCAGTTGATTGAAGTCAGGTGCTGCTTGTTTTAGCAGAAACCTCATTGGTTTAACTATTAGTGCTGGATCGGCAGGAAAAAAAAACACGGCCCACAGCAGGCCTTTAAGGACAGGGTTGGAGACGAGTGCTTTGTAGCACATGGTTGAAGAACGTGACTAATCTGTGACTCAAATTGACAACCTTGTGACTTAATGCCACTCACCTTGACACACTTGTGACTTGGCTTAGCTCAATATAACCTTATAACTTAACTCGACTTAACTTGACATAACCCTGTGACTCGACTTGACCTGACTTGCCCAAAACACGAAAGACGTACCTTGTTTGAGACAAAGGCTACGTTCATACTGCAGGTCTTAATGCACAAATCCGATTTTTTCATGTTTTTCCGACTCAAGTGAGGCATTAACTTGACGGTCTGAACGGGACAAGTCGCATAGAAGTGGACCATTTCAAATCCGATCTGGGTTACATTCGTATGTATCCGATCTGGGCCACATTTTTCCAGAACGTCGCGGCGGCCAGAACTGGCAAGTCTCCCAAATTGGAATTCCTCCAGCAATTACGTCCTCAAAGACCGAGAGAGACGGCGCTCTACGGTAGCCTCACTTAAGCAGATTGTCACTCTACGGTATAGTGTACGGTTCTTAAATGCAGTGATTCTCAACCTTGGTAAACTAGTGTGCTGTTTGACATCATCAGGGGCCTCATGTACAAAGGGTGCGTAAGCACAAATATGTTCTTTTTGACGGCAAAGTCCAGGCGTATCAAGAGTGAAGTGAACTTAAAACTTCATAGCTGCAGTTGATAGTTGGGCAACATTTAGAAGTGACAATGGAATACATAAGAGGCACGTGGAACAAATCTTCCCCCGAACTTGTGACACCAGGGACTGTGGAGGAACAAAACGTCTGTACTGTGGCATCGGGCAAAGTGTCTTCAATGTATCCTTCGCAAACTCTGCCCCCCAAATGGCAACTGAGCAATCATATGTCCTGGCAATGTCATTGAGTGAACATGATCCATCAAACAATCGGATGCCCCATTTATTTGGTGGTTTTGAGATCGCCAACTGCCATAGAACTTTATGGAGGAAGGCGAAAAAGCTCAATAAGTTGCAGATGTCCAAAATAGTGGAGCGATGTGCTAAATCGGACATGAGGTACCGAGAGAGTATTTCAGTATGAATGCAGTTCTTTTCCTTCCAAAAGCCAGAAAAAAACCCTGCTTAATTCCAAAGGAGTAAACTATCTGGACGTACGACATCACTCCCATCTACAGTGTACGTCTCCTAAATAAACAAGCAAACATTTGTGTTCTTCAGGAAAGATTAAGCAAACACGAGAGGCTTATGAGTGAGCTGCCTTGCCGAAAATGCTCAAGTAGAGGCAATAACATTCATCAAACGGATATCAAAGTTGTAGTTACTGTTATCCACGGGCGCTCTAAGTCACTCTCAACAGGGGGTGCTGAAGATTGTCTTTTGTTTTTCCAATCTAAAAACAACTGTTTTGGTCCAAATTTGTCATGCTAATGCTTTTTCTCCATACAAGGCATGCACAATGGCAGTACACACGCATGCTGGATAAGTTAAGTACTACTACTAGGCTATTACAAAGACAGCGTTCTATTTCACCTACAGTGTGTGTGTTGGAGTTTTTATATTGGAAATAAAAGCACCCGTGTATTATACAGCAAATCCTCACAGCCAGATGGCGCAATGACACACAAACACATTTGAAAACTAAATGGTCCAATAAGCCTCTAACAGTGCTCTGTACGGCAATAGCTCAACAGCAACAACAAACAATAATATGGCTACAACGCAAACTATTTGAAGTTAATCTAAATCTGCAGCTAACTTTTCCTTGCTGGACACGATTTTAAACTATCATAATCATCTTCATTTTTGACCTTGAATTGAATTTTAGAAAATTTCACTGTTCTCGTACAGAAAAAAATCACAAATTCATATTTTGCGCCATTTTAACGCCTCCTCTCAACAGTTTCCATTCCAACAGTGCCTTACCGAACATGACCTGGTAGCAAACAAGGTTTCAAACAAACAAAAAACAACATATATTTAATCCCCAAAGTTAAATATGTATGCTATTGTTTAAATGTTTTATTTATTGATTTATTTTGAACAACAACAACATAAATCTACCGAACACCAAGGGTGCTGCAGCACCCTCAGCTCCCCACTTCCGGCACCACTGCTGTTATCGAATATTATATCTTACTAGGATGTCATCGCTATGTCTATAACATGATCATTGTCTATAAAGGTATAGCTGTTTCATTAATTCCATTTTTCAATTAATCCAGCTCAGTTCTACGTTAATTGGGATGTATAAAGGAAATGTGCTTGGATTCATGCGTGCGCAAACCTTTTTGAGCATATGGCATTTTGGGGGGGATTTGACCATATGCCATGTTTCAATAGAAAATCCACACAACTAACTCAAGCCCCAGGTGTGTTACAGTAAAAACAATGTCACTAATTTGGACAAGAAATCAAAACAAAACAAAAACCAGCTACCAATGCTAATGACAAATAGTAACAGGCAAAATATATGGTAAAAGGTACTAAAGTAACCCGTTGTGGACATTTTATTAGATGTTGTGCTGTGAGCTTTTTTCCAATGAGGAAATGTGGCTGGTTGGGAAACATTGCTCTAGCTCAATACTTCTCATTGGGGTGCAGAGCGATGCCGGGGGTGGCACATGTGACCTCAGGGGAACTTTTTTTTTTTTTTTTGTCATCCTATAATAAAGTGTAATTGCACATTCAGTCAGTCGGTGGCAGTGGCGCTCTCATTTTCAGAGTGTGCGCAGTATTTTGAACCACACAGAGCACACATTAAAAGCACTGGAGATATGAAGAGCTAAGACAAGGAAATATGAGTAAGCATATGTAGCGTTTGGCTTTTGGCTTTTACTTTTAACACAGTGGTAGACGAGGATAGACCAGTCTGTTTACTGTGTCTAAACGTGTTTGCAGCGGACAGCATTAAGCTAAATAAATTAATATGTCACTTAAAGACCCCAATCACATTGATAAGCCATTTAAGGTTTTTTTTCAGCGAAAATGTGCCGAATATTTCGAACAGTCGTTCCGCTTTGTAAGTGTTGTGTCAGTAAACCAGCGAGCACTGTTAGCATCATATAAGGTGGCATACCAAGTTGCTCTGTGTATAATAACCCCACATCATAGCAAAGGAGCTGATACTGCCTGCAGCAAAAATAAAACTGTCCCTCTGTCCATCGTTTTTGCTCTATTAATTTTTCTTTTTTCGGTCAAAATTGTTCGGCATATTGCCCTCATGGGATAATGTTGCGAATCAATTTGAATTTATTATTATTAATTGCTTTTATTACATTTTATTTTTCAGTACCAAATGGTCAGAAAATGTACCTTGAGTGTATTTTTACAGTTTGGATGTGACATTTTTTAAAATTCAGGCAAATTGATAGACTTGAAGTCTTTTCTGTTACAGACAAAACAACTGTTAATAAAGTTATACTTCATTTCAAGTTGCTCTATATCACTGTAACAAGGTTTACGCGCAGTGGTGGCGACCTCTCGTCCGTGCGTGGTGAAATAATCAGGTCTTGACATTCAGCCAAAACGCGCGTATTTTTTTGAGCATTCACAATTTTACAAAACATGCTCGCATCGGCGCGCTCCAAACAGCTCTAACTGCTAGGGAGGATTACGTCATAACAAGGCGTGTTGAACACACATACAGTACATCCATATGCTAACGCACTATATTGAGTAAGAGCACACACGTAAAACAATGCTTAACAATTACTTTTTTCCTCTAATATTAAAAGGCACACAATGCCATGCAGCGAGGGGGCACATGAATTTGCCCCTACCAGTCATGGATTGGATGTCTAGCGCCGTCAATAGAACTAAAAGAGGAGCATTCATGGCCAGTGCTTCCAGTTCAAGTTAGTTGGATGTCTATCGTTGTCAATGGCAGGCAATGAGTTAATTTTGCGTCACTTACTTGTAATTTTAAGATACTTATGGGTCACTTCTTGTCAATTTTGGATCATTTCCTGTTTATATGTGGGTATTTCCAGGATATTTCTTGCTTCAACGCTTCCGTCCCCAGGCTGTACATTTGACACCTCTGCTCTAATAGATAAATGATAGAATATATTTTGTTTTTCCACACTTAAAGAGCTTTTGGTGTTTTTTTTTTTTTTTTTTTTTTTTTTAACTCAAATAACATAATGCGTAATTTTGGCGTAAATCCAAATAACACATTTTTGGAGTTACGCAACAATAAATGTAAAATAGGAGGTACATACAAAGGGTATTTTTTTCTACATGATACATAAGTTTTGTTTGCATTTGTTTGTTTTTTTTACAATGTCATGTTATCTTTACATGTTTCTCATTAAATTGCTTGTTTCTTCCCTAATAGTCACTGCCCTGCACATGTGGTATTTCCCAAACAAGAACCATGGCAATGTTAGACGGTACCTACAGCGAGGCCGACACCAACAGTCTCGCCGGCTACACCGAAGAGCCCATGGTGCCCGAGGAGGAGCCAGAAGAAATGCGTGACATTTCAGAGAAAACTGAAAATATGGTGGTTCATCTGTCAGTGAGCAGTGAGTCCACCACCACTAAGAAGAAGAAGAGCCTACGCGGCCTAAACATTATCCAAAACACACACGCCATTGACAAATACTCCCGTATGATTTTTCCTGGGTCATATATTTTTTTCAACTTAATTTATTGGTGTGTCTACTGCTGAATGTGTGTTTTGCACCTGATTTGCTGGATTCAAACATCTGGTGCTTCAAGTCACGGATGGACAGTTATAAACACAACCCAAACTGGTTGTTCTGAAAACTACAGTGTAATGTATATTGAAATGGTGCTAGAAATGGGCACTAGGGTGTGTCAAGAAATAAAAAGTTGAGTAATGAGAGGGGGCCCTATGTTTTCAAGTTGTCTTATGATTTATATTTACTTGATCATAATCAAAATTTAAAAAAATAGTTTTGACTTTATTTACCTCCCCCTTTTTTGATTGAAAAAACAGCATTTTTTGGGCGTTTTTGCATTTTTGACCATTTCCGCCTAAACCCTGTTTTTTCAGATATGTAATTTTTTATGCAATATTTATCACCTCCATTTAAAACCAGATATTTTCTACAGTTGAAAATGGTCCCTTTAAAAATAAAAAAAATGGTCCTTTTAAAAATTAAACTTATTTAGTTTCCAATAAAGCTTTTACTCTTCTAACATGCCAAGACATGCTGCCGGCCATCACAGATCATTAAGAGAACACTTTGTACCCGAACATATTTGAATTGAACTGTTGAACCTTTTTATTGATAACTCCTATTGAGATGGGTCCCAAGACCAGGCATGAGGCTGGTACTAGTCTGGCTGATGTGACAGGTCCAGGAGAAGCGATGATACAAACTGAGCTCCCTACCCTCCGGGGTGTCCTGAGGCATGGCATCTACCTGCAGGAAAAGAGGCTGTTGGAGGATGGGGTGGATAGGAGGAACTACAGCATCAACCAGCTGGTCAAGGATGTCAGGGTGGAGCTGGTGGGCTGCTGGCAGAGGGCAAATGCTCAATTCAGTCCCCCGGTCACCATAACAGACAAGTCCGTAGAACGGAAAATCCAGGTGGCCTGGACTGCTCTGGAAAACTTCGCCTGGAACAGAGGGGGCATGAATTGGTCACCAGGATTGCCTCAGAGTGAGCAAACCATGCAGAGGACCGGACAGTCGGCATGACGGTCAACTGCACCACCTTGGGCTGGGTGTGGAGGCAGGACAGCTCAAACAGGACATTCCTTGGACCATCCACCCAGCTGTTGTTGACCTTTACTTGGAACCAGCAGGGGAAGTACACATTAATTATGAAGGAGACAATCTCCTTCAGTCTAGCTAGGAGCTTGCCCTTAAGTCCATAACTGCGGCACCACCAGTCACAGAACAGGTTAGCTGTGGTGAGCCACCGGCTGTGTCCGGTCTTGCCAACTGTCAGTGCAGCAAGATCATTGTCCATCTTGCCACTTCTGATAGTTTTGTTGATCCTGTATCCATAGTGCTGGTCTGAGGAGAGGTCTTTCACTATTTTGTCAGGAATATCAGGGAGACTTGTCTTCCCTGAAATTGCCAGGAAGCTAAGGGTTCTCTCCAGAGATCTGACAGTCGGTAGCAACTTCAGTCATGAACTTAAGGGCAAGCTCCTGGCCAGACTGTAGGACATTGTCTCCTTCATAATTAATGTGTACTTCCCCTGCTGGTTCCAAGTAAAGGTCAACAACAGCTGGGTGGATGGTCCAAGGAATGTCCTGTTTGAGCCATCCTGCCTCCGCACCCAGCCCAAGGTGGTGCAGTTGACCGTCATGCCGACTGTCCGGTCCTCTGCATGGTTTGCTCACTCTGAGGCAATCCTGGTGACTAATTCATGCCCCCTCTGTTCCAGGCGAAGTTTTCCAGAGCAGTCCAGGCCACCTGGATTTTCCGTTCTACGGACTTGTCTGTTATGGTGACTGGGGGACTGAATTGAGCATTTGCCCTCTGCCAACAGCCCACCAACTCCACCCTGACATCCTTGACCAGCTGGTTGATGCTGTAGTTCCTTCTATCCACCCCATCCTCCAACAGCCTCTTTTCCTGCAGGTAGATGCCATGCCTCAGGACACCCCGGAGGGTAGGGAGCTCAGTTTGTATCATTGCTTCTCCTGGACCTGTCACATCAGCCAGACTAGTGCCAGCCTCATGCCTGGTCTTGGGACCCATCTCAATAGGAGTTATCAATAAAAAGGTTCAACAGTTCAATTCAAATATGTTCGGGTACAAAGTGTTCTCTTAATGATCTGTGATGGCCGGCAGCACGTCTTGGCATGTTAGAAGAGTAAAAGTTTTATTGGAAACTAAATAAGTTTAATTTTTAAAAGGACCATTTTCAACTGTAGTAAATATCTGGTTTTAAATGGAGATGATAAATATTGCATAAAAAATTACATATCTAAAATAAAAAAACAGGGTTTAGGTGGAAATGGTCAAAAAATGCAAAAACGCCCAAAAAATGCTGTTTTTTTTTTCAATCAAAAAAGGGGGTAGGTAAATAAAGTCAAAACTATTTTTTTGCTTTTGATTCTGATCAAGTATATCATATGACAACTTGAAAACATAGGGCCCCCTCTCATTTCTCAACTTTTTATTTCTTGACACACCCTAATGGGCACGGAAAGTTTTCAGACCCACTTAAAATTGTTCATTCTTTGCTATATTGAAGCCATTTGCTAATATCATTTGATGTCCATATTTTACTCATAAATGTTGACACAGCGCCCTATATTGACAGAAAACACACACTTTATTAGTTTCTTGCAGATTTATTGAAAAAGAAAAACTGCCAGTAGTGGAATGTAACGTAATACTGTACTCAAGTACATTTTTGTGTATCTGTACCAAGGGCGTAGCTTTGGTCTCAACATTGGTAGGGATGGCATAACCTGCATGTACACTTCTTGCTGGATTGGGACATTAATAAGAACAGTTGGGTGAACGGGGGTCAGGGCTACATTCAGTGCTTAATTTGTAAGGCAAAGTATATACGACAGCGCAGGAATGACGAGACGGGCACAGGTCCCGGAACATATGCAGAAAATGGTGCTGAAAACAACACGCAAATGTCCACTTGCCATGCTGTGGGACTTACAAGCCTCAATTTCACATAATATC
Source organism: Corythoichthys intestinalis (assembly GCF_030265065.1). Taxonomy (NCBI): domain Eukaryota; kingdom Metazoa; phylum Chordata; class Actinopteri; order Syngnathiformes; family Syngnathidae; genus Corythoichthys; species Corythoichthys intestinalis. The sequence continues at coordinate 4,367,530 of NC_080409.1, read as the reverse complement.
TATGGTATAAATGTTATGACAACAATTTACAATTATCTAGGCTATACTCACAGCACGGGCAATTGCCACATAACCACGGAGGGGACTTTCAGTACACAGTCAGCAATTAGTTTCTCAACAGGTCTAACTTGTAGTTTCTCAACAGGTCTAACTTGTAAAACATAAAAAAAAAAAAAAAAATTTGAGATTACAAGAAATAACACAAACCCATTCTTTTGCGAGTTTCATCCCCCCCGTCTTCTCCGGCCCCAAAGTTCCCGCCACCTTACAAATTGTGCAGCCCAAACCCGAATTTCTCTTAAGAGTACTGGCCTGTTGCTCTGGCTGTTGGTGGTCCACTTGGCTGACTGCTGGCGCTGTAGCTGGCCCCCACTCCGGGTGACGCTTAACCTGACCAGCTGCTGCGACGGTAGCAGCCTCCTGCCCCGGCTTGGCTGTCTGTCCGTGAACCTGGCTAACTGCTGCAGCGGTTGCCTTCTCCTGCCCATTAGCATGATCGCTGCAGCTGCGCTCGTCGCCGGTTGTTGCTTTTCTGACTCATTTTGAATTATCTTCCTTCTTTTTGAAAAAGGACAGGAAATGCAACTGTCTTTTTGCCATGTTGAAATACCGTTTGATCGTGGCTGCTTGCTCCCCAGATGCCACTAATTTCCCAAAGTTTTGTTTTTTTATGTCAGGGGCGTGATTTGTTGGTCCAGATTTTCAGTTCTTCGACTCTTTCAAATGACGTTAAATTTTTATAAACAACATTGTTACCGGCATCCCCAAAGGGGCCACTGCCCCGTTTCAGTGTGACCAGCATTGTCAATTTGACGTAGAAGAAGAAGTGGGCAAGCGTAGCGCGTAGAGAAGAGGGCGCGAAAAGGAGAGTTGCGCAGGAGCGTGTTGTCGACTTTCTGACTGTCCCCTGCTGGTTTTTGTTTAGTTAATAAAAGCCTCCATGAACAGCCATCCGAGGCGTCTCTGTGTTTTTATACAATACACCACCTCCCTGAAGGAAGAACCTGACGTAGGAGCGACAACGAACGAGCCACAGAAATCGCCGGTCCACATATTACTATTATTTTCTATACACAAGAAGTGCCAGGTCTGCCCGAATAAGTCCCGGAACAGAGGGAGGCCAAAATCAAGAAGTGCCGGATCTTGTACCGGCAGGATCGGCACAAATTAACCCCTGGCTACATATCTCACAAATATGAACCTAATAAATTGATAAGCTAAAACTTTCATGTGTGTTGGTTCAGGTGATACACTGTTCGATTCAATCCTTTGTTTTAAAAAACTACTAAAGAAACAACTTTTGTTTTCAAAATCTTTGTTTTGGTTTAAAAACTAATAATAATCATCAGGATCGTTATAAGGCTCCTGTAGAGCTTGCTGATGAGCTGATCATTTGACTTAGGTGTGTTGAAGGAGGGAGACATGGAAAACAAGCTGGATAGGGGCTCTCACGGACCAGAGTTGGATTCCCCTGCTCTAAGCAGATTTCTACTCAATTTTTGCAGGTTAGCAAAATCCCCCCAGTTTAATGTTATGCTAACTTGCAAGTCTGACTTTCAGTAGCAAAGTTTGTGTTGTGTTCCCCACCTCCACAACATTGAGTTCTTTTTACATTACTTACAGTGGCTGCTGCTGGCCAAAAAAACATCCCTCCTCTCGAAGGGGTTGAAGGAAGTGTCATGTTGTCGACATGTTGTATAAGTCATTAGCCAATCAAACCTGCGTTTGAGGGGGAAAAAATGAACCGGCTCATTCAGCAAGTGAAGAGGGTAATTCTAAGGTCTGAACATCATGAAAATAATTCACTTAAAATGGTAGGGTCAATTATATCCTTGGGAAGACATCTAAATTACCTATATAACTGAAATCGTTATAGAATTCAAATAAGGTTGCTTAAAAGTTGATGGGGACAATTTGAGCTTCCTGAAAAGTTGCTAGTGTTATGGCCCTACCTGCCCTCTGCAAACCTACGCCCTTGATCTGTACTTTACTTAAGTACAAATATGAAGTGGTACTTTTCACTTTTAACTTACTTACTCACTTACTACATTTTACAACACGTATCTGTACTTTTTACTCCACTACTTTTCAAATTGTTGATTGCATTAAACTTTACTTTTGTTTGTTTGTTTTTCTCTCATTGTGAATTGATGGTTTCGTTTTCATTTAAGCCCTGTGCAACTATTATTGAGCACTAGAGGGAGCAACAAGCAAGATTAGGCAGGTTAACAAGATATTGACCAATACAAAACAACAGTGAAAGCAGCGCATCTTTAAATGAGTGCTGCACACTCTGTTGAGCTTCTGTTTACAGGGCAGTCAATTTATTATTTTATTTTTTCTGTTATGAAAGGATGTATAATATATTTATATTTAAAATATATACACATGACATTTTTGCATCAGAAGAAAATACTTTTACATTTTACTTGAACATTTTAAAGCATGTACTTTTGTACTTTTACTTGAGTTTTACACAAACAATTAACAAAAAAAGTGAGTACTTCATCCGCCACTGAAAACTGCATTCTTATATGGACATTAAGGGCGCTTTCACACTAGCACTTTTTGGTTTGTTTTAAATGGACCAGAGTTCTTTGTCTCAGATAGTCTGCTTCGTTTTGAACGCACATCTGAACTCTAGTTTGGACCAAACAAAGAAACTCTTGTCCGCTCAAAAATCGTGGGTCTCGGTCCGCTTTAAGCGCATCCTGCTTCGCTTGTGAATGCAACCGGAGCAGGATGCGGTTTTGCTACTTTATGTGCAGCGTCACAGTGTGGAGCTGTGATGCTGCAGGCTGTGATGCTACCCGCAGTGCATCCTTGCAAGCGGAAGTACAGCATGCACGCTATTCAAAATCAACAATGGTAAGAGGACAGACGATTAACCATGGCCAAATGTTGTTGTGCTCCGCTAAGCAGTTGGATTTGATTCACAAAATTGAGTTCTAACGTGGCAGTTGTGTTTTGCATGCTGTTCCTGAACGCACCGTGTGAGAGTGCAGAAGCGTTGGGCGGGATACTTTCACTTTCTATGTTCTGTTGTGGTTGGTGTCGCCTACAGCGTACAGTAGACGTGTAGCACAAGTTCTAAAATAAAGAATTACAAACCTGACGAAGTTGGTGACTTCTTTGTTGTTGTTACAGTATTAGGGAAACAAACGTCTGCACCAGAAGCTCCATTTTTCGGGTGGTTTTTTTTAGTTTTTCCAGCAGGGATGGGGAGAATAGTTGGGTTGACGCAGTGTAATATATATGATCTCTATTCAGGAGTCACACCAGGTGTCCATAGCACAACCCAACACAAACCAACAGAAAAATGACATAAGAAAACACAGGAACAGAAACTAATAAAGAAAGAACATTAAAGGGCAGCTGAAGAGCTTTTCAGATTTCGTTCTTGAGTGCCTTACTCGGTTGAATTGTATTAAATGCATCATTCACTGTCTCAAAAAGTCGCCGCCCTGCCGACCCACTACCTGATGATGTAACTTCCAAGGAGCCTCGCCACTATTCTGAACACGGAAGTATAGCACCACGCTATCCTCGCCATATATTGCAAACATTTTCTGGGTTTTACTCGCGACATTCGTCATGCCATCTCGATGTGTAGCGATGAATTGCTCTCAAGAAGACTCGAGACTATGAGTGGTCCAAAAAATACCTCTCCTGGAAAGGTTTGGACCATTTTTGTGAGCATGCATACAGGTCCCCAATCGGCTCATTGTTTTCATCATTTCAGCGACGACAGCTTTGAAAACCTACAACAGTGCAACCTTGGTTTTACGAAGACGTAAGTAGGCCCTTACTGGCTTTTCTGATTCTAAAATTTGATGCACTTCTGTTGATAAACGAGGGGAAATCCTCCTGCCTGTTTGTTGAAGAGAGACTTTTTTTGTTGTTGTTGCTGTTGGCCTGTCATAACTAGATAGGTTTGCTGACAGGTCATCTTCTCATGTGATTTTATTACTATATCAATAGGTGTTATGTAAATTCAAATGTCCCCAGCACCAAATAGGTCCTTGGCTAGTTATTTTTTGGCCTGTCATAGGGTAAATATAAAGCCTATATATAAAACAATCCACCTGCCAAGCCTTGATGTACCAAATACATCTCAATAAAACAATGACTATTGTACTACAGCATCAACATCAAGGTCTGCCTATTTGAAGAGGGAACAATAGCGTCAAATAGATGCTGCTTTAACTGGGGCATTATTATATGATCACCAAGAAATTATTAATAACAATTATTAAATTAAAATTAGGATTCATCCTATATTTCATGCTGCTGTGATGTTTTTTTTCCCAGGAAGCCAAACAAAAAATTAAGCGGTGGAAACCCTCAGCACGATAAAAAAGCATTGGAAGTCAGTCGCCACCCAGTTTCCCCAAACCAAGAGAGAGTGGGTTGAGTCATATGATGACCCAAAAGATGCGGTGTCCAGCGAAGACGACGGAAGATATCCTGAGGCCCTCCAGATGCTAAATTTCTTCTGTCTGTGACATCAGATGACAATGACATAGGAGAAATAAATGTAGCAAATTTTGATTAAATGATTCATAAACTAATCACATTTACAGCACACATTTATAAAAGAAAAATCTAGATACCTTCACATTTTAATAATTATGATGATTTATCTTTGTACAGAGTAGACACATAATGGTACAGAAAAGATAACATTTTTTCCCACTCTAAACTGCTTTTCAGTCTTTTGCTATTATCATTTTTCAATGTTGCGCTAGTCCGTTGCTATCCTAACTGTGTTGCTTACCAAGTTTATGTTGTTTGATATGTGCCATTGTTTGCTTGGTATAACTTAGCTTTCTATGTTGTGTCACAATCTGACAGTGAAAGCTGATGCTGATTCAACATAAATCATGTGGTATTGTTATTATTGTGGCCAATTGAATACTGTTTCTGAATGTTGTATAATTACAATATATTATATACCACTATAATACATTAATCAGTCAACAAAATATGTCAATGTTGTTTACAATTTATGGTTTTATTTTTTAATGTAATTCATGCCCTGTCAGTGCTTCAGCCTCCTCAAGTTTGGCTCTCACGTCTGGGATCTCCTGATGACACAGGCACTCTCTTGGAAGGGTAATTACTTGAACATTTACAGCAACACCTGGAAAATGAAATTGTTTTGTCATTTATTTTGAAAAATAAATACCATGAATCATTTATTTAGCCAAATTTGGACTAGCTTTACCATATTTATATGGGTAGGAGCTGTCCCATAACCTAATATCCAGTTTCAGCTATGTGGAGAGCATCGTCATCTGATGCCTCAGGTTCAAACATGTAGGGATTGGTTGTAGATCATCTTTCCCGGAAGCCTTTGCCATCGATAGCGTCACGAAAGAGCGATCCTGAATGGTTACCTTTGGTGAAAATATCACTGATATCGTTGTTGCTTCTATGCTAGCTGTGGATAGTCTTCTGTTGCCTACATCACACTTCCAGGTTTGGAAAGGGACCATTAACGGAGTGCAACAAAACTAAAAAAACGCAAATTATCCTTGCAATGACGAGTTAATAATGACATGGTTGTTTTGACGAACTCGTCCAAAGTTTATATTAGTAAAATTACACCAAAATCCAAAAAGCTCTTCAGCTGCCCTTTAAACGGGCACAAACTATCTGTGTGCAACAAACAGGCTTTTACGCCAATGGCGCCACATGCTTGACCTGAATCTATAACTATTTGCAGGGTCTGTTAATTTCATTAAAATACTATTTTCAGAGTCACTTAATCGACACATTAACTTATACATCAGATTTCTTAATAGCGCTTTAAAGGTGGGTAACCCAGAACTGAAAAATAATTGGCTGGCGCTATGCCATCTAGCCACACGCAATGACAGCCTCAAAGCATCATTATAGGCTACATTTAGCCTCTGCATGGACTTAGCTAAATACCTGGTCCACAGGTGTAAATGCTTAACCTTTTCATCAAGTCATTTGGAAGTGTTGTTGCGAGGTTCTCTCCAACCGGTCCTCTTGGTATAATGTGAAAGTGCCCTAAGTATTCAGAGTTTCAGATCATTTGCTGGGACGCTCATATTTATTTCAGGTGCTCCCCATTTCTTCTGATAACCCATGAGATGGTTATTCACCTTCATCCGTGTCCAATTGTGATGATATTCTGCTTGTGGTCACTTTTGCAGTTGCTCCCTTTTCTATACCCCCACTCCCGCTCTTTGTCTTATATCTGTCTATGAGCCGTGATCTGCTTCTTTTCAGGGGGGAAATTATGGAAAAGGTCCCTCAGCTTTCTTGACCATATTTACTGAACAAAGAGCAAAGAGCCTGTTTAACCCGGCGGAACTTATCTGGCCAATTAGACGATGGACTCCTGGAGTAAGTGGAAGATGGTGTGCCTGTCCAAACTGTACGTCAAGAATGTGGAAGATGCCTATTTGATGGTTGTAGGATTCATGCTGATCTGAGTTGGCAATCCCTGGCCTAACGCTATTTTCGAAGGGTGTGGGCGGCGCACACAAAATTGGGGGAACTATCAGCTACAATGGTGGCTGATCGGGCTGTTGGTGTTAAACGCAAACAGGACGCGGTGCTTGACCTCCTCCGTACGAGGGATGCCACCTAGATGTGGATGGGCGACCTGACATGAGAGAAAAGGCAGGAAGATTCGACAAATTTGACATTGTGGGACCGGAATGCAGTCTCCCTTCACACTGTGACTTAACAACTTTGTCTTTGTGGCCTCGGCAGCCTTTTCTCCTGAAAGAGAGTAAGGCCGCCCCCACTCCACCACGGCGTTACACTGGACTGATACATATTCGAGAGACAGCGAGAACCAAAAGTGGTATTTGCCATGTGTGATATTTGTGGCAAAATACATTTTGCCATGTGGCATTTTTTTGCCATGTGGCAAAATTGATTTTGCCATGTGGCATTTATTTTTTTTGCCATGTGGCAAAATGGATTTTGATTTGTGGTATTTTTGGGGGTATATGGCAGTTTTGCATGGAAAATTTGGACGTGCATAGTCATTATGCAAGTCCAAATTTCAGAAATGGCAGAAAAACCTGTGGCTGTGATTTTTTGCTATCCACTTACCATTAGGGCACATTGACATTCAACTGGCACCCAAGTCAGGCAATGCCATTGTCGGCTATGTGCGTCCACATTTTCCATTCATTTTAAATGGCAAAAAAAAACGTGTAGCTGTGATTTTTTACCATACATTTTACATTATAGCGTATTGACAATCAACTGTCACCCAAGTTAGGCTATGCCATTTACGGGGAAAAAAATGCCATATGTCAAAATTAATTTTGCCACGTGGCAAAAAAAATGCCACATAGCAAAATCTATTTTGCCAGATGGCAAATATCACTTTTGGTTCTCGGCCCTGTTGGCACTTTCACACCCTATGATTCACGCCCTCATGATCAATTCCCTCACCACCTCACCAGCAGGAGCAGTGTTCTTTTTGGAAGCCCTTTTAATTTTCTCTTCAGCCTTTTGGATGATAAAACTTATTAGTCGTAGTTAGATTTTATTCATTTCAAAATGGGTTAGTCATTGTCTAGTTTTTGTCGACGAATACTAAAGCAGTTGTAGTGTAGTTTTAGTCAACGAATACTCAGAGATGTTTTCATCTGTATAAATTCAAAGATTTTAGTCTAAAAACAATCTACACATCTGCCTCACAGTTCTGAGATCAAGGGCTCAATCCCGGGCTCCGGCCTTACCATGTGGATTTTGCACGTTCTCCCTGTGCCTGCATGGTTTTTCTCTGGGGACTCCAGTTTCCTCCCACATCCCAAAAACGTGTGGTAGGCTGATTGAACACTCTAGATTGTCCATAGGTATGCGTGTGTGCGTGAATGGTTGTCTGTCTCATTGTGCCCCGTGATTGGCTGGCAACCAATTCACAGTGTACCCTGCTTACTGCCCGTAGTTAGCGGATAGGCTCCAGCACCTCCGTGACCCTAATGAGGATAAGCGGCATGGAAAATTATTGAAAAAAAGTTTTCCAACGAACAACATTGTTTTAAAATTCGGGGGCAGAGTGTTGCGAAACAGTGCTTAGATCCCAAAAATATGACAGCAACTCCCAAACCTCAATGTTAAATAAAAAACTGCCAGGCTGCCACACATACATCTCCAAGAATAAAACAATTTACAAATGTCAGATTGACATACACAAGTGTTAAAAACAAGCCTCATAAAATGCTGGTGTAGCGTCACCCCTTTCCAACGATATTCGCGATTGATTTATTCCACGGGGTTCTCCCAGCATGTGTCTGACAAGTTGTGTCGATGTGCACACAGCTATCCACCCTTCCTGGACTGGACATTTGATCAGCATGGATAGTTAGCTCTGATTGGTTCAAATGCACATGTTTTTGAGGCAACACAAAAAAAGCTTGTTGTTGTATTTTATTTAATTTTTTCTGATTTACGCTTCCATGTTAACCCTATGATGCCTTATCCCAGAAATAATGAAAAGTCAGATTTTTTAAAAAAAACTTTATGTGGTCCTTAAATTAAAAAAACGAACTTTTTTTAAATTATATATATATATATATATATATATATATATATATATATATATATACAGTGCCTTGCAAAAGTATTCGGCCCCCTTGAACCTTGCAACCTTTCGCCACATTTCAGGCTTCAAACATAAAGATATAAAATTTTTATTTTTTGTCAAGAATCAACAACAAGTGGGACACAATCGTGAAGTGGAACACAATTTATTGGATAATTTAAACTTTTTTAACAAATAAAAAACTGAAAAGTGCGGCGTGCAATATTATTCGGCCCCCTTGCGTTAATGCTTTGTAGCGCCACCTTTTGCTCCAATTACAGCTGCAAGTCGCTTGGGGTATGTTTCTATCAGTTTTGCACATCGAGAGACTGACGTTCTTGCCCATTCTTCCTTGCAAAACAGCTCGAACTCAGTCAGGTTGGATGGAGAGTGTTTTTGAACAGCAGTCTTCAGCTCTTTCCACAGATTCTCGATTGGATTCAGGTCTGGACTTTGACTTGGCCATTCTAACACCTGGATACGTTTATTTTTTAACCATTCCATTGTAGATTTGGCTTTATGTTTTGGATCATTGTCCTGTTGGAAGATAAATCTCCATCCCAGTCTCAGGTCTTGTGCAGATACCAACAGGTTTTCTTCCAGAATGTTCCTGTATTTGGCTGCATCCATCTTCCCGTCAATTTTAACCATCTTCCCTGTCCCTGCTGAAGAAAAGCAGGCCCAAACCATGATGCTGCCACCACCATGTTTGACAGTGGGGATGGTGTGTTCAGGGTGATGAGCTGTGTTGCTTTTACGCCAAACATATCTTTTTGCATTGTGGCCAAAAAGTTCAATTTTGGTTTCATCTGACCAGAGCACCTTCTTCCACATGTTTGGTGTGTCTCCCAGGTGGCTTGTGGCAAACTTTAAACGAGACTTTTTATGGATATCTTTGAGAAATGGCTTTCTTCTTGCCACTCTTCCATAAAGGCCAGATTTGTGCTGTGTACGACTGATTGTTGTCCTATGGACAGACTCTCCCACCTCAGCTGTAGATCTCTGCAGTTCATCCAGAGTGATCATGGGCCTCTTGGCTGCATCCAGGGCCGGAGTGGGACTCATTTTCGGCCCTGGAATTTCATGCCTCAGACCGGCCCACTCATTTAAAATTATGTCATTATGCATACACGTGTTAAGTTCAGTGTTCTCTAAAGCCGTGTACTGTAATTCTGTGTATTCCAATTCAGTGCAGGTAATGGTTGTTTAACAAGGTGGCTCTATTTTAACAAGTGCAACACAACATATTTTGAACAAATTTAAAAATGGGTTTAAAAAAAAAAAACTATATTAAATGATACATTTGAAAAATAAATTAGGCCAGTCAAACGATTAAAATTTTTGATCAAGTTAATTACAGCTTAAAAATTAATCGTAATTAATCGCAATTCAAACCATCTATAAAATATGCCATATTTTTCTGTAAATTATTGTTGGAATGGAAAGATAAGACACAAGATGGATATAAACATTCAACATAAGGTACATAAGGACTGTATTTGTTTATTATAACAATAAATCAACAAGATGGCATTAACATTATGAACATTCTGTTAAAGCGATCCATGGATAGAAAGACTTGTAGTTCTTAAAAGATAAATGTTAGTACAAGTTATAGAAATTTTATATTAAAACCCCTCTTAATGTTTTCGTTTTAATAAAATTTGTAAAATTTTCAATCAAAAAATAAACTAGTAGCCCGCCATTGTTGATGTCAATAATTACTTACACAATGCTCATGGGTGCTGAAGCCTATAAAATCAGTCACACCCAAGCGCCAGCAGAGGGCGGCAAAACTCCATAAAACACAATTAACAAGTGGGCATGTCATTGTACTGTACTGTCATTCAAATCTGTCTGAGCAGGGCATGTGCGTTAATTGCGTCAAATATTTTAACGTGATTCATTTAAAAAATTAATTACCGCCCGTTAACCCGATAATTTTGACAGCCCTAAAATAAATGAATCAATAAGACCTTTTCTGCAACATCAAATATTAACAAAATGAGTGCTTACAGATAAAACAAACATAGCAACATAACAATATGAAAAATAAAGAATACGTATTGCACATTGTAACAACTTCTAATGATACTATTATCCATTTTCCATTTCCACTTTAAAAACGCCACGTAATTGATTATATTAATTCTAATGTTAACTCGCTGAACGACATGGCAATCCTACCTTCCAGCTCTGCGTCTGTGGTGTGTTCATTATGGCTAATGCTTGCTGCTACATATCCCTTGTGAGGTGCTACAAGAAGCCAAAGTTTCCACAATTACATATTGTCGTATCACACGGTGCAAGTTGCATTTTATTCGCCATCTGGCCTTACCACTTTCGTTGTAATCCTCTGTAGTTTGAGGCAGCAAGGTCGTTGCATGAAAAAAATTAGCTATTTTTGCGCATTTTGCCGATTCTTTCACGAGTGCTTTTCTCTTTTTAATTCTTATTTTTCAGCGCCACCCTTGCTCTTTTTATCCATCCGAGCACCGAGTTAGCAGCTAATTTGGCTCAATACAGACTACAATTAGGGGGCGGAGCTGCATGCTGTATTTTTCGTCTGCACACGTGAGGATGAGTCTGGAAAAAAAATAGTTTTTTTTTTTTTTTTTTTTAAGACGGCCCACAGGGACAGCGGTAACAGAATGTAAGTTATACTCAGTGACACTGTCACAAATAAATAGCAAACAAAAAATGATAACAGTGTAATTTTTTTTTTTTTTTTTTAAATAAAACCCGGACCGGCCCATCTGGCCGGCCGGCCCTTCTGGAATCGTCCAGAAGCTCCCGATTAGTCACTCCGGGCCTGGCTGCATCTCTGATCAGTTTTCTCCTTGTTTGAGAAGAAAGTTTGGAAGGACGGCCGGGTCTTGGTAGATTTGCAGTGGTCTGATGCTCCTTCCATTTCAATATGATGGCTTGCACAGTGCTCCTTGAGATGTTTAAAGCTTGGGAAATCTTTTTGTATCCAAATCCGGCTTTAAACTTCTCCACAACAGTATCTCGGACCTGCCTGGTGTGTTCCTTGGTTTTCATAATGCTCTCTGCACTTTAAACAGAACCCTGAGACTATCACAGAGCAGGTGCATTTATACGGAGACTTGATTACACACAGGTGGATTCTATTTATCATCATCGGTCATTTAGGGCAACATTAGATCATTCAGAGATCCTCACTGAACTTCTGGAGTGAGTTTGCTGCACTGAAAGTAAAGGGGCCGAATAATATTGCACGCCCCACTTTTCAGTTTTTTATTTGTTAAAAAAGTTTAAATTATCCAATAAATGTTGTTCCACTTCACGATTGTGTCCCACTTGTTGTTGATTCTTGACAAAAAAAATAAATTTCATATCTTTATGTTTGAAGCCTGAAATGTGGCGAAAGGTTGCAAGATTCAAGGGGGCCGAATACTTTTGCAAGGCACTGTATATATATATATATATATATATATATATATATATATATATATATATACTAGGGCTGTCAAACGATTAAAATTTTTAATCGAGTTAATTACAGCTTAAAAATTAATTAATCGTAATTAATCGCAATTAATCGCAATTCAAACCATCTATAAAATATGCCATATTTTTCCTGTAAATTATTGTTGGAATGGAAAGATAAGACAAGATGGATATATACATTCAACATACGGTACATAAGGACTGTATTTGTTTATTATAACAATAAATCAACAAGATGGCATTAACATTATTAACATTCTGTTAAAGTGATCCATGGATAGAAAGACTTGTAGTTCTTAAAAGATGAATATTAGTACAAGTTATAGAAATGTTATATTAAAACGCCTCTTAATGTTTTCGTTTTAATAAAATTTGTAAAATTTTCAATCAAAAAATAAACTAGTAGCCCTATTCTGTCCTCAATGTGTGTGAGTACACAAATTGACAGATAGCGAACATAAGTTCCAAAAAGAAATCAGACGGTGTGGCAAAGTTGCATGGGCTTTACTGAAGTCATCTCTTTTTGACAGGAGCATGTTTCTTGTATTTTTGTAAAACTGAAAATAACAAGGAAATGTGTCAATAACTTGCATAAATCACAAAATAACATAAAATGTACACACACGTGTCCATTTGAGCAGTAGCACTAGCCAATTAGCTCACAAGCATCTAACAATGTAACTGCATTTCACCATATATGTGAACAAATTCAAATACACATCATCAATAACTATCTAATGCTCATGAATATAAACAAAGGAGGAATATAACTCACAAGCGATGCATGTATTAGACACAAACAGTGTGATGGGGCTATGAGAACTGCCACTGAATACTGGATGCGGACGTTAGCTGGTCTGAATAGCACTGTCTATTAGCGTGAGTTCGCGTCGACATATAATAACGTCAGAAAAGCGCGCCGAAAGCCAAATAATCAGCTGCACTGAATCACCAGCAGAGGGCGACATTACGCCAGATAACATATGCAAGTCACACCCAAGCGCCAGCAGAGGGCAGAAAAATAACACACAATTAACAAGTTGGCCTTTCACTGTACTGACATTTAAATCTGTCTGAGCGGCCCTAGTGCGTTAATTGCGTCAAATATTTTAACGTGATTAATTTTAAAAATTAATTAACGCCCGTTAACGCGATAATTTTGACAGCCCTAATATATACATATATATAAATATTTATTTATGTATATACGTTCTGTAATTTGCATAAATGATACATTGAGCATGACATGCAGTTCTTGTGGTAAAACAAATGTAACTAAAGTGAGATTGAACATAACAAGGTTTTAAACATTTTTTTCTTTAGCTGCAGTGAGGTCCGGAAATGCTCGCCTCAAATGTGATACATTTGACAATATAGTTAATGTGCACTTGGGAATTATTTTTGTTCAAGTACCCATGTTAGGCTACTAATTTATTTCCTTATAATGCACCACATCACACCTTCCTCTGTAACCTCAACAACTCATGTCGGGTGGTCAAGCTGTCTTCTAAAGAGATAGCTTATATAAATCAAACTCTGTACTGCACTACAAAACCAGATGCTAATTTGTCGTCATACATCAAGAAATAAGGTATTAAAGTGCCCACCAAAAGATAAGAGACATGTCTTTGAAGTAGTTGGTCCAGTGAACAAGAATCTCTGCCTGCAAAGCCTTGCTTGCAAGCCTTTTTGTCAGTATTTTTATTTTTTATTTTTTTAAAGTGATCCTCTAGTTTTAAGACAAGTAATTCTTAAAAGATACATCTTAGTATGAGTTATAATAATTTGACATTAAATCCCTCTTAATGTTTTCGTTTTAATAAAATTTGTAAAATTATTTTAACTGATTGTTCGCCATGGTTGTTGACGTCGCAGTGCTGTGACGTCACAAGTCCCGTTGCCGGTGTTGTGCCGAAAAATAGCCGCCCCGCGTGAAATGTCCCCCCTGACGGGAACGCTTATTTTTAACGCTTTATTGAGGTGAAAACATCAAATGTTTTCATGGACGCATTACAGTAATGGATTTACGACTGTAAAATCAGTTTTAAATAAATAAACTAGACAAAATACTAGTACTTTATTTTAGTAAAAAATCGTGGACTGGGTCACATAACCATCTTTGAACAGAAATATATTAGTCTACAGGTTTTCACGACCATATCTCAATGACAATCACACAGGTATGACATTTATTAGTTCAAGCAGAGTAAAAAAATACATATTCTCGGTACAAAAAAATCGTTTCTATGTCCATCGATTGGTAAGAAAAAGCTGTAGGAGTAACGTCTCGGCACTCAATAATAAAATAAATAAACAAATTAATCAAATAAACGCTCAATAAAGCGTTATAAATAAGCGTTCCCGTCAGGGGGACGTTTCACGCGGGGCGGCTATTTTTCGGCACAACACCGGACTTCAGCGTGTCATTCATTAGCAACATGTCGTTGGTTCGTCCCTTCCAATTTGAACCAGAGCGGAAAAGTGAAGAGCAGGACAGCACTGTCGGTCGTTCACAAGACGAGCAGCAAAGGCGAAATGCAGAGCAAGAAATACCTGATGAGGCAAGAGTTGGGCTAAACTTCTGGTGTACTTGCGGTATGTTGTCGAGAACTCAGGTTTTTGTCAGCAGATCTTCAAGGATAGTTATTGCGTCATCAAACTCATTCCAATATAATTGTGTAGATTGTTAGCATCCAGAGCTGTCGTATGCTTTACATACAGTACAGGCCAAAACACTTTGGCATTCGTGCCTTTTTATTTTCTTGACCATTGACATTATAAACTCTCACTGAAGGCAATAAAACTATGAATGTGTGGCGAGCTAGGGAAGGAGGCGGAGTATCAAACCACGGAGCTAATCCGCATTGTTTTATTGACATTTAGGCTGCAAGAAATAGCAATGTCTGTCTGGCATGCGACCCGCGGAAGGTAACGTTATTTCCAGCTGTTCCCTTCACAAAGTACCCCCCCCCCCCCAACCACACAACTTGCCAACATAATTTCCGCCGGTGAATTCTGTTATAACTTGCTACAAATGCACATGTGTGTATTGTGTACTTAGAAAAAAGATGAAATAACTAAAAACGTGTAATATTCTAGTATCTTCAAAGTAGCCACCCTTTTCTCTGATTACTGTTTGGCACTCTTGCCATTCTCGCGATGAGCTTTCAGAGGGAGTCCCCTAAAATGGATTTTGACTTCACATGTATGCCATTCCGACAAGGAGAATTTATTGCTTTATCAATGGGGTTGGGACATTTGTGTTGCATTGAATGAATTGCATTGGATGTGCTTTGATCAGTTTGAGTGGCAGCATCACTCATATTAGCTGAATACTGAACACACACATTTACTGCCTGATGAACTGACAGTATAGGTGAATTATTAGCTTCCTCTGTGACTAGCGGTACGCCCGAAGGTTCGCCTCCCGCTGTAGCGACAGGAGCGGCTTGGGTGCTTAAGAGGGCGGCCAGAGTGTCTCGTCCGTCTCGCTTCATTGCGCGCATTTCACTCGATATCCGAGCAGGCTGAGGCTTCTTGTGCGGGAAAATAGTTGGAACAGCATTTGGTTTTAGTCTGCACTTATATCTAGCCGCTCCGGTGAGATCTTTCATTAGTTGTCATCTTCTAAAATCCTCAAACGCGGTAGGAGAAAACTGGCGACAACAAAGCCTTGGTTGTTTGGGAAGATTTGCTTGTCTACAGGCATTTTCCCAAACCTTTCTCCTCTTCTTGTCAACAGGAAATTTGTGGAGACTCGCATCACTCTCCTTGTGTCCATTTGACTCGAAATTGCATCCATAAGCAGTACATCGTGGCATTTTACTTCGCGAGTTAAGCCAGTAATACACAGTTGTTGTACACACGCTACACGATTGGAAAAATATCATCTACGTCATCACTCCTTGCCCGCAGAACATGGCGCCAACTATCGGTCAAAATATGCACTAAATATTATAAAATATTTCCATTCATTTAACATTTTATGTGTTTCTAACGACATATTTTAATACAAGAGAACAATTGTGGTTTATTAGAGCCTACATGTCTTTAAAATCGAGGATCACTTTAAATCTTAACACATATATATCATAGCACTCATTTTAGATGCAAAATTTGAGCAATTGAGTTTATTTAAGTTCTAAATGATATTTAAGATATTAAATAGAGTGAACTTAATGTGCAAACATAAGCGAGTTGGATTTATCCCAGTACTTCAGGGGCGCCCCCCCCCCCAGGGGAGCGCAGAGCGATGCCAGGGGTGGCGCGAGTGACCTCGGGGAACACGCTTTTTTTTTTTTTTTTTTTTGCCGTACTAGAATAAAGTGTACTTGCACATCCACTCCGTGGGTGACAGTGGCGCTCTCATTTTCAAAGTGCGTGCACGCCGTGCAGTATTTTTGAAGTAAGCAAGAGCACACGGAAGAGACTCATGCAGAGCTGGACTCACGCAGCGACCCACTGTCTTCTCCGGTTCTCACGTGTCCAGCCGAGAAGTGCCGTTTTCGGCTTGGAATCAGCACGACCACCGCCCTCACCTACGGTTCTCCCTCGGCCGCCGAGAATGCGCTTTTTTCGGGGCGTTTGCCTTTTGGGTTTGAGTTTTAATATAGTGGGAAATGAGGAAAGACCACTGTTTACTGAGTCTAAAAATGATTATAGCGGAGAGTCTGAAGCCAAATCAGTTAAGACGCCACTTAAAGACATTAGACCTCAATCTCATTGATAAGCCGCTTGATTGTTTTTCAGCGAAAACGTGCCGAATATTGCCAATTGTCACAATCGTCCCGCTTTGTCAGTGTTCTATCAGTAAACCAGTGAGCACTGTGGTGAATCAGCGAAAATAAAAACTTTCCTTCTGTCCAAAGACCCCCCCCCCCCCCCCCCCTTGTATTCAGTTTTGGTTTTTTCGGTCAAATGTTTTGGCATGTTGTCCTGAAGAGTAAATGTTTCTAATCATTTTGAATTTGTTATTATTTACTGATTTTATTACATTTTATTTTTCAGTATCAAATGGTCAAAAATGTACCTTGAGTGTATTTTTACAGTTTGGATGTGACATTTTTTTTTTCTAACTTCAGGCAAATTGATGCGCGTTGTCTTTTTTCTGTTACAAGCAAAACAATGTTAATAAAGTTATACTTTATTATAAGTTGATCTATGTTACTTTTTTCTTTAATAGAAAAAAAGGACAATGTTCGGCTGAGGCGAACTTATAATAGTAATATTATAGACAAATGATACTATTTACAGTGGCGGCAGAGTTGGGGGGGGCGCGAAACATTTACGTCTTCCTTGGGGGGGCGTAACAGAAAATAATTGAGAAGCACTGATTTATCCGCTCCTGACAAAAAAAGGTAAATGGAAAACTGTTTTAGTTTAATCACTATCATTTTTTAAAAGTAATTTTTACACAGTCAAACCACTCAGCTTTGGTTTCCGAAGTATTACCTGAAGTTTGTGTTAAAAATATGTATATAAATATTGAAAAAAAAATTCTTCATGTGGTGATGGATGCAGGGCATATAAAAATGAAAGAAAATTATTAGCGGTAAGATAAGGGCAATAATCTGGCAATCTTCTACGGATGGTTGTTTTAGTCGAACTTATTTATATTTTTTAAATTAAACAGTCTTAATTAGTAGAATCTTCTACGGATGGTTGTTTTAGTCGAACTTATTTATATTTTTTAAATTAAACAGTCTTAATTAGTAGCATGTACTGTATTTTTTCATTTCCTGCCTTTTATCCTCCACACTCCAGTCCGGTAAGTGGCAGCACTGCGCCATTATGTCGGTTTTGCAACCACCAATAAACTATTAAAGAAGAAGCAGTCAACTCCACCGACTGCTAAAAACATCAATAGTATCTTCACGTAGTTGCTGTAACCTGATTAAACAACGTCGTGAGTATTACTGTTTTGTTTTCGTTGGATTAACTATTGTTATTCTTGTTGTTTATCATAGAAGATACTTTTTCAATGAATACTTCCTAGCTAGATTTTAATAATAGGCCAAAACTTGAATAACATGTTGGTCCTCTTGTCTCTAGCGCCACATTAGATGACTTCCCCCCCCTACAATAACATTACGTAAATTATAAGTTAATGTATTTACCTCATCTTGTTCACATCACCCCGTCAACGACCGTCGGAAATGGATGATCGTTTTCACAGCTATCGAAGGAAAGTTGTATGTTCCTTTTATGTACAGTTCATGGATAATTCAATTTGCCGAAGCTCAGCATGCAAAAAAAAAGAGCCAAGACATTGCGTCTGTCGTTAGATTGGACAGTACAGTATAAGCAAACGTGAACATATAAAAACGTTAGTGCGAATTGGGCAACAGATAATGCGTGGGTACAGTTCAATCAACATACGAATATAGAAATTATGTTCACATTTTCCTAGTATTACAAAAACAGCTTCTGCGTGACTGTTTTGCAACACAGCAAAAAAACAAAACAAAACAAAAAAAAAACCAAACAAAAAAAAAACAACACAAAAACCCACCCCCGAAAAACCATCGTGTAAAAATGTCACGACTCGTCTTTTTCTTGTTTTTGGGCTGACTGTTGCCTTAGCGTCTTCCTTAAGGCGTCTTTTCCGTCCATTTTAGATTGACTGTTGCATTAGTTTTCGATGCACAAGTGACTGGACCCTACACTCTTCCATAAGTGGATCAAAAATGAGCCATATTAGAATCAATGTGTTTTCATGCCATTTTGGTGAAAAATAATCACTATCACAGGGTCCTTCAAGAATGATTCATGTTTGAAATATCTTTATTTTTCACTTAACATTGTTTTGAAAAACAAAATTACCCAGTACAGCAATAGACTTTATCCCCTTTGTATTATATCATCAGTGATGAAGATCTCCCATGCATCTTTTTGACGAGACAGTGGTGCTGAGTCCTTGTGCAGGCCCTGACTGACTTCTGAGGATATTGTGGCTTTGTGTTCTGGGTGGGAGATAACTCTCTCCAATGAGAGCCCTACCAACTCATTCTGTTGGCCATGATATGGACACTTTCTTCTTCAGAGGACACATAACTGGAATCTTACAAGTATAAGTGATCCTGTTCAGTTTGATTTCCAGGTGGACGAATGTCACAGACAGTCTGGGTCCTCGTCATCTGGCATTTCGGACTCTTGAGTCCAACCCCGTTACTGCTTCTCCATCATCCAGCATCTTTAAGACCATTTCAGCTGTGTATCTAGCAGCCATGACACCTTGGATAAGGAAACCAAAGAGTGCAGTAATGTTTTCACTATATCAATATGTAGCTGTAATAATAAATACTAGAGATTGACCGATAGGGGTTTTTAAGGACCGACACTGATTGTTAGTAGTTGTAAGGGCCGATAACTTATTTTTGGAGCCGATATTCATTTGCAGTAAACGTGTCAAAATTGGCGTAAAAAAATTGAATAATCAAACGCTGAACTTCATTGAAGTCTGAAGCATGTTTATTGAATCACACAAATAGAAAATAATAGTTCCAGAAGTGCCCGAATTTCCTAGACTCAGAAACATCTCTTATAATGTTGAATAAAAGGTTAAATGAATAGCTCAGATTTTTTTTCTCAGGTGAGTTCTCAGGCTCAGCAGCACCTCTTGTGAATTTCACAATAAATAAAATAAAATTGCAATGTAACTGAAATAGATAGCACACTGAGGACCACTGTGAACAACATCAGATGTGTACGCTGTAGAAATAGATCGATTATCAGCCGGGCTGCGTATCAGCACCGTTATTTGGAAATGTGACGTACATCGATATCGGCCCTTTTTTTCCCCCATTGGCCGTTTTTAAAAAAAAAAAAATTATTAAAACTGGGTTATTTCAGCTCAGATGTAGTCGCGCCTCTCTCTCCTGCACTAGTATTCACACTGTCCTCTAATTGGTTAAATGGTAATGGTAAATGGAGTTACACTTGTATTGGGCCTTTCCACCTTTTTAAGGCTCTCAAAGCGCTTCACACTACTGTATATCTTCATCTACCTTCTGGTGACTAAAGGTGTTTCATAGACTTCATAATGTATTGACGGGACAAGAGGCGCAGGGCCGATAAATACGGGGTCTGCATTGTTGGCGAGGCCGTCAAAGCTGACAGAGTGGAATCACAGACAAAGAGCTTTTTTCGTTGAAAATTCATGTGAATAAATTCTTCAATCCCTGAATTCTTCATAGATATGGACGTAAAACAGTCTCGATTCTTGGTTAAAAGCAAAAAAAAAAAAAAAAATGTTCAGTAAGCATTTATTTTACGTAAATATGTCGAAGTACAATGCTAGTCTGTTAGTGAATGTACCGGTAGCTAGGGCCGCCTGATGTAAACAGAGCTTTTACGGTGAAAATTCTTGTGAATAAATGCTTAAATCCCTGAATTCTTTATAGATATGCACATAAAACAGTCTAGATCCTTGGTTAAAAGCAAAAAACTGTGCAGTAAGCATTTATTTTATGTAAATATATGGAAGTACAATGCTAGTCTGTTAGTGAATGTAGCTAGCAGCCGCCTGATGTTATGCATCAATAATCGATTTATAATCAAATCGTAGCCTCTGAATCGTAAGGTACCCAAGATTCCCACCTCTACTGGTGACGCAGCACCTGGAGAAATGTGGGGATTAGTATCTTGCTCACGGATACTTAGACAAGGTCATCAGAGCAGAGAATCGAACTCACAACCTTTAGGTTGGGGAACGGCTACTCTACCACTGAACACCACCACCCCCTATTATTAGCTATTATTTCTTATTTGTGTGATTCCATAAACATGCTTTAGGCATTTCAATGAAGTTCCGTGTTTGCATTTTTAATTTTTTAAAAAATTCCAATACACTTTTAATGCAAAGGAATATCTTCTTCAAAAATCAGTTATCGGACCCTCTAACAACTAATAATCGGTATTGGTCCTGAAAAACCTATATTGGTTGATCACTAGTACGTTTGGCCACATCCCAGTTATACGTCTGGTCAAAACCTTGGATCGTAGCAAGTTACAGTCATGTGAAAAAATTAAGACACCCCCTTAAATATTCAGTTCGCTATTAAGAAATGTTTGCATATCAATGTCTGATCTTGTCTCTGGAAAAGAAAGTTATTTAACAGCAGGTAAACATAAAAAAATAACGTTGTTTTACTCATTAAACCAAATTAAGCAACAAAAATGCATATTCTAACTGAGGAAAAACTTAGGACACCCAACAACCTAATACCTAGCGTTACCCCCTTTGGCTGAAATAACTTAAATAAGACTCTTAATAAATAAAACATAATGAACAACCTCAATGGGAGTATATCACACTCTCACATTAAAACTGTTCAGACAGTAAAGATACTTAAGATTCATATTCTCAGTGTTCATCGCTTGTGCTTACTTTAGACTCCGACAGCCATTCCATCTTAAAAGAACCACATTTCTTTTTTACTTTGGCTTGTTGAGTGTAGTATCGTTGACCGTTCCTTTCGCCATGATGGGGGGTTAGCATTTGCGTCTCCTCCGCTGCACTGTTGTTGCTAATCTGCACGGCTCGTATGGGTAGTGCGCATATGCGTAACACTGTCAATGCTCTGATTGGCTGCGTTAGCGCAAGTGAACTGTATCGTATTATTAGCGGGACACCTGTTGCTCATTGAATTACGTTGCAAAATGGT
Organism: Corythoichthys intestinalis; assembly: GCF_030265065.1. Taxonomy (NCBI): domain Eukaryota; kingdom Metazoa; phylum Chordata; class Actinopteri; order Syngnathiformes; family Syngnathidae; genus Corythoichthys; species Corythoichthys intestinalis. The sequence goes on along the minus strand of NC_080409.1, from coordinate 4,345,813 downwards.
TGCAGATAACATTTTTTTTGGTCTAATGAACTACATTATATCAGTTTGAAAATGAGATATTAATAAATACTGTAACGCTTGCAAAAATTGGCAGCGGAATGTTGCTTCAGTAAATCAGCACAGGAGTCTAGCTCACTTTTCAATCTTTATTTTTCGCCGCACCCACCCACCTCACAACTATATACAATCGTGGAGTGGTAACCCACCCATGGTACCCGCGGGTTATTAGAAGTATTAAAAAAGCATTGAATTTATTTTTCCATTATTAAAGGTATTAAAAGTATTAAATTAGCTGTTGTAAGTCTGGAATTTTTTCACCGTGGTCTTAATTTTCAAGAACATCTCAGTGCAACCTAAATTATATCCGTGCCGAAGTTGTTTTTTTTTTTTTTTTTTTAACTCCATAACGAAGATGACGCATAGAATTTTTACGATGCACTGCACTACAAATCGAAATGCAACTCATGCGTGCCAAACCACCACAACCGGCAAAACGGAGAATCCACCCACCTCTGCATTGGGAATGCGTCAGTTTGTCGGTGGAACGAAAACCCTGCAGGCAGAAGTATTGTGGATACTGAACACCAAAACAGACCACCATTCATATACTTCAAATGAGTCCATTGGTGATCTGTTTCGGATATTACGTAATTTTTGGTCTGCATCGGCTGTCACAATGTTGGTCATATTGCGTTTTGTTCCAGAGGGAGCATTCCCGATGTCGTAACTGTCTTTTGTAACGAATTTTCAGTTGGCAGAAAAAAAACGCACATTTTCTTAATGTTTAAATAGTCTACATATTTTTATGATCATTATAAATACATTTACACAATGAAATAACGCTGGGAAAGTTTGTTAAACATAATGTTGGTCAAATCGTGTTTTTTTCCGGAGGGAGCATTCCCGACTTCGTAACTGCAGCCAATTTAAGCTCATCAAGACTTAAAGATAGAGGTAAAATCGGGCCTAAAAAATCCAGCCTGACCCGTACTGGTCCGCGGGTATTAAAGCCCGGCCCGCGTTTTGTCTGATAACATTTGTGACGATGTCTGCATAAAAGTCTGTCTTTTGTAACGAATTCTCAGTTGGCAGAAAAAAAAAAAAACGCACATTTTCTTAATGTTTAAATGGACTAAATATTTTTATGATCATTATAAATTTATTTACACAACGAAATAACGCTGGAAAAGTTTGTTAAATATAAATAAACAGATGCGGGTTTGTGTACTCGCAGAAGGGAAGATTAAAAAGGGCGTATAGGCACGCTCTGGCCCTGCAATGACCATACAGCGCCTTCTTTTCTTATCCAAATTATTTATTTTATAGCAAGTATTCCTTAGTTTATCATTCATACATCGTTAATATATAGTTATTTCAAAAAGTTAGCGAGAAAGAACCCCGGCCCGGCCTGACGTAATAATTAACATTTTAATTTTGGTCATGTTTTCAGTCTAATTTAGCTGTTTCCAGCTTGCTATGTTTATATTTGCAATGTTTGTTTACCACTTTTCCTCTTACTGCGAAGAGGGAGGAAGTTACATCGGCCGCCGCTATGGTATTTAAGTCATCAGCCATCTGCTGTGACCCGGGAATCTAACGCCTGCTTTCACGCACACTGCTTCCCATGTCAATCGACACGGGAAATTGTTTTCACACACAACTGCTGCACGGTTAAGTCCAGCGATATTCCCGTTGTTTTGGAGTATGTGATAGGGGCTCAAGTTACATCCAAATACTTTAGGTTGCAGTTTATGGGTCATGCGAAGGCAGTGGACCTGCTTAAACATTTCGGGTTGCCTTTCGAATGAATGTGAATTTCGCTGTTTTTAACTCAAGAGTTAGCCATGTTCACTGGGGTCTTGACAGGTGCACTAGTGGCTAGCCTGTTACAGAAGATCGCCGGTCTGAGTCCTGTCCTCCTCCTCTTTTTGTCCATAATTATGTGTGCGTGTGTGTGTTTAAAAAAATTCTGACAGACTTTATGTTACCTTAAATGTGTTTTCATTGTATCTTCAATATATGTGCATTCTTTTGTCAAACACAGTAATTGAGGTTAAATTTGATGTTCAGTGCTTTATTTATTTAATATGATTCAATATGATCTAAATAAAGGGTGCAAGAAAAATATTAATTTTCAGTTGGAATGGCATTAATAATGGTCTTAAAAGTCTTGAATTTAGATTGATCAATTCTGGGGGGACCCTGCCCACCAATGGAAGTGTTGCGTTGCCATATCGAACGCATCAATAGGAGGGTTGCGGTGCCGCATCGAACGCACCAATAGGAGAGTCGCGCTCTCGTATCGAACAAACCAATCAGAGTGTTGCGCTGACACATCACTGTGGTGTTGACAGTAGTCCGAGTGATGCTACAGTACGTTTCTGGTGAATTTTATATTGTGCGCTGTACTACCGTCCATCCTACATTCCGTGCTGTATTTGTCAGCAAAACAAATAGCTTTGGATGAAAAATAATTTATGATTCTTTTTAATATGAAAAATATACGATAGTCTGACCAGTCTTTTATTTTTCAGGCCTGAACCGTGAGAGGTCATGACTGAACAGGAGCAGCAGACCTTCATAGAAAGATTGGAAGAGGCACTTTCTTGGATGAAGGCTGTACAGGAGAACCTGAGGGAAAATGATAACACCCAAGGGCCTTGGAATGCCCTTGAAGCACGACTCCGAGAGACTGAGGTACATTCATATAGGTCCAGTGTAGATGACCATCATCTCTGGTGCTATTCTATTACGCCTCATAAGATTCCTAAAAAATAAAATATTGACTAAATCCCATACAAAGTCAGTGTGATCACGTTTGGAAGGGCGACACACATCAGACGCGAGCTCTGTCACTAGTTTGACTAGATAGGCCGCGCCCGTGATGTTGCACAATGAATTTTTGCACCGCAGAGAACATGGCTGGGTTGATCTTTCTGCGACAGATTTAAGCGACGACGAGGAAGAAACCAATCAAAAACGTTTTCTCATTAACGTGACTTCAGTTGCCTCAGCCGGAACTTGGTGCAAGAGAGGGAAAGTTCACTGTTACGCTCATGTTGGGTTGCTGAATCAATATAGTAATACTAAGAAGTGTCGAGCGTTAGATTGTCTTTTGTGTTGTTAGATCCAGCGTGGCTCCATCACAAGTGAGTAAATGAAGCCAATTGAATTGTTTATATTCTTTGTTGATGAGATGTTGCTACTTGGCACCGAGCACTAAGCTAATTAGCGATGCTGCTAATCAGTGTCTTACGTGTCTGTATTGTGTTTTGGAGAAGCATATTAGCACTTGAGTTATTGTCATTTAGTAAAGTTGTCTCATTTCTTTTTGTATAGAAACCCATTCGTATAACAGGTAAGCCTCCTTTCAACGCAAACTCCCATTCAAACTGTAAACTATATTACAAGAGAGTGTGCTTTGAAATTGGATTTGTATTGCATTCATGAACAACTGTATGATAAAGAAAACAGATTCATTACAGTCTGCCTCCTCCTTATTCATTTTTTGTTGTTTTGTTTGTATATAGAAAATAAATGAGCCATTGACACAATTTATGTCAGCACTCACACATGTCACCTTTGGCATGCACATTCGCTGCTAGTAAACATTCAAAACCACAAACATAGTGGAACGTCTCCTTTAATATACCTTTTTAAAAAAAAATAAAATCCTAATATATTTTATGTATATATAATTAATTTGTTTATGTTTTTGTGCCTTTTAAAGCAAAAGAAAAAAACTGCATTGACGCTATTGCTTCGAGTGGGCGGATATGTTGTCTTCCGGGCTGAGGAGGTTGTTGACATGTCAATGAATCATTGGCTGTCGCCTTGTAAAACTGCACTGCCCCTTAGGGCTTGGCATGAATACTGCATCGTTTTCACGCGGAATTGCGACATCGTTCGAATAGGCATGTGCCGGTTACCGGTTTCCCGGTTTACCATGGTATGTAAACATCGTGGTTTCAAAATCACTAAAATTTTCCATCATACCGTAGTACGGTATTCGCTATTTTTTATGTGCCAAAAATGCAGCCAGAAGTGGCTTGGCGCGGCAGCGCTCACCCCTTCCCCTGTTTGTTGCTGTGCGTGTCAGTGACGCTGTTCTGCTAAACAGCCAGCGAACCCAAAAACAAACACTCCAAACACAAGACGCACTTTTCTTCAATTTATTGAGCTCTCAAATCGTGGTAAGTGAAATATTCAAAATGAATAAATTTAAAAAGTTGTACAAATGTATTTTTCCACGTGTGAGTAGCTTCAACAGGTTAGCACCATGAAAAAGTTCACCAAAAACAAGACACACATTTTCCTTTCAAATTCAATATACAAACTAACTAAAAACTTACAAAGACAAATGTTAGCTTAGGCTTAGCTGGGAGAGAAACTTCGTCGAGGTTTTAAGTCTCACAGCCGCTTAGTGAGAAACGAGCTTGAATGAAGGGGGGAAAAAAGGATAGCATCAAAGATCGCTAATTGCGACAGATGATCTTGCCCTCGACACAAATCCATGTTCGCTGGACGAGGAGAGGTCTCACTCTCAATGTTTTTTTAGATGAAACCTTTACACAACAACATTTACATTGTAACTACCTTATACATTTTTAACAACTTATTAACTTATGAATTCTTTGTCTTTTTAACACAAAGCCATGACATGTAGACTAGAGTTGACACAGTGGCTGAAAATGGCGAAACTTCACTTGAGCTTTTCCACCCTCAAAATAGAAGTCATGCAGTATATGGCGGAAAACACTCAGGTGACTTGAAGTTCTGCTGTGAGATGTGTGATACATCATTGGAACGCTTAAAATCTCAATTTTCGTGGGGGGGGGGGATTTTGAACTGGAGGGCATTTAAAAAAAAAAAAAAAAAAATTTTAAACAGCAAAATCCTATCTGGAGGTGAGAGCACGCAAGAGCAGAATTACACACGCCATGACTTTAACGAGATATTATCGCGCACTTACCTTGTTTCGATCCAAAAACTCCATGTAGCATGTATCACTGAGTGTCAAGAAACAGCCGTGAATGGCCACAGCTGGATTTTTAGGGGATTTTATGGGTGAAACATGGTAATATAACAAGGGTCGTGATGCAGAAATCGCAGACATCAAGGAGTGGCTGAGATTTTATTTTTCATATATTTACCATTTTTAAATGTTTTTTTTTTTTTTTTTACTTTTTCTTTGTTTGAAACGATTATTTATCACCTAACATATCGGAGAAAATGCGACAGTACCAAAAAAAATCCAATTAAGCGATAGTTATGCGGTAGATATCCGTGACTTTTTTTACAGACACCATTTGTGACATAATTTGTTTAAAAGTTTAAAATGTGCGAGTGAATAATTTTTTTAGGTCTTTTTTTTTTTTTTTTTTTTTTAAACAAAGTATTGGACATCAATTAATGATTCTAAGCTAAAAATGACAGACATTTTGAATAAGAAATATAATCACTTACCTTCTTTTTATGGCTGAGTTGAAACAAAAGCGGTTGTGCGACGTCTGGAAACGGGTTTCCAGGGTCAAACGGACAAATTAAAAATAGTTCGGGTGCCTAATGCGCCATGAATCTGCGATGGCAGCATATAGACATATTGTTGGATCAAACACAACAGTTGTTTTTGCTTAAAATACAGCAGTTTCTTTTAAAGAGGAGTGCAAGAGCAGAAACTGCTTTTTCAGTCTTGTATGTTTTCCGCCATATATATTTTTTAATTTTATTTAGAAGTGTTTTTACTTTATTATAGCAATTATTTTGTTTTTGCTCTAATCTTGTTCTGGAAAAAAAATCATGTTAGATGGATTTTTTTTATTTAACCCATACATCTCAAACTAACACATTTTAGACCTATAATTGCAATTAGAGCTGTCCCGACTAGTCAACGTAGTCGACGTCATCGATGACGTAAATCCGTCGACGAGCACAACATGCCGTCGACGGTAAATGAAGGGTTAAAAAAATATATGCGTGGAAAGTTAGAATGTCGGATGCTCTGTTTGCAAGCAGGGAAAGCGGCACAAAGCCAAAAAAAGCGCACCAGAGTGTCCAAAACATTGACTTATTTCAAAGAAACAAAGGAGAGTACACTCTTCTGTCCTGTCTCTTCAGTGCAAAGCTTAGCTGCACGTCGGCCGTGAATAAACACCTCAAGCGCCTTCACGCAGTTTGTAAGGTTTTTTTTTTTTTTTTTCTTTCATTTTTTGTACACCAGAGGGTGCTGTCGCCTTACTAAATAATAATGTTTCATTGACAATGGGCCTATAAGTGCTATTAGTATTGTTCTTAATGCTAATTGAAAGGTTTATTTCATGTTATGGTTTATTTTATGGTATAGAAAATTATATAAGGTTAAAAGGTCATAAATATATACAGTATATACAGTGATTGCACTCAAGGGAGAGATTGTCAATGATAAGGTAATAAGGTAAAGGCAATTCATATAGGCAATTCATTGATATATAAATAAGGTTTAAAAGGAAAAATGTGAAAAGTTTTTGTTAATTTCTAATTGTGTTGCTTTATTTGTGTGCGCCGTAGCTCTTACGGTGTGTTTACATCAAGGATGGAATAAAAGTTGTAAACCATCAGTTTAAGAGACCATCTTTTCAATCGGGATGCTACACTAGTTAATTCTATCAGCATTTGAACTCATTGTTTATTTGTGATTTATTATTGTTATTTACGTGTTTATTTGTACTTTAATAAATGATTTGAGTGTTCCAATATGTTTTTTTTAAATTGATAAGCGTCAAAAAAACAAAAATTTCATTGCTAAATTAGTTTAAAAAATTAAAAAATAAATAAATAATTATTAGATTAGTCGACTAATCGTAAAAATAGTCGGCTGACTAATCGGGAGAAAATTAGTCGTTTGGGACAGCCCTAATTGCAATACCGTGATACCGCGGTATTTTTGCTCACAGTTATCTTACCGTCAAAATCTCATACCAACACAAGCCTACGTTTGAATGGAGATGGAACCAAGACTTAACCATGTAAATGCAAATATGAAGTTTGTCGTATTCTTGTGCTTCACCATGGAAATGGCCCTTTAATCTCAAAAAGTTTTTTCATTTCACTTTTGCCGATATATTTTAACATGGAAACATCTGAAATACCACCTTGTGTAGTGTGAGCGTGAAAAACGTTTATATTGTATGATATTTGAAACGTTTTTGAAATTTCTGTTTCCATTACCATATTGCTATTTTGTAATTTGCATTTTACGTATTTCAGAGGGTCATAGAAACAAACCCAGCTCATGATATATTTTTCATTTTCACTTTTAAGAAAATCCACCAATCGGAGCATGATGGTCATGTAAAGATGGACATGGCACTAGTCGCGGCTGAGCATCTTCTAGAGAGCGGGGATGAAAAACTGAGGAACCACACCCTTGCGAAACTGAAAGACCTGAAAAGCTTTTGGGAGGAAACTTGTACCTACATCATTCACTGCCACAGGTGCTGCACTCTTTTACTTGTTTTGCTCAAAAGTATCATGACTTCCTAAAATAACAAAACAGGGAGAATAAACTATCATAAAATAACCTTACTTGTACAAAAAAATATATATTTTCTTGGCTTAAGTTTTTCTGTGTTTTGCACTGCTCCATTTACAATTTTTTCCCCCACCATTTTAAAACATTAAGTGGGTTTAGTAACTAGGTGAGGAAGTAAACACTTAAAATACACATACATCTCCTATAGTAAAACGCTTTCAGGGCTCATCTTACTTCTCCTAGTTCCCCCACAGTAGCTTCATTCTTTCGTTGACAGCGGACACGTGTTCATACAAGTCTTCTCCTTGTGTTTTTCCATTCAGTAACTCCTTGCTCAAAAGCTCCCTTTTTTCGTATAATGAATCACATTTTACATGAAGATCGCCTAATTCATTCCAAGCTATACTAAAAACTCGAGTTATCCGATAATGGCTTTTTAACCAATATTCCTAGTAAAAATCCCATACCAATACCAGTATATGCGGTTGTGCACTTAACATGTTATTGATAATTGTATTGTGATGCCCCACTAGAGGCTTTAATAATGATACTGTAAATGTAACAATTTCAAGGTTTTCCAAATAAGATAAACATTCTGTGAAAAATAAGAGAACAGCTTCAAGTGAAGTTATAGGAAATAAATACAAAGATCCCTCGCAAATTTGCGCGTCGAAATCTACGGTTTTAGTTATTTGCAGATTTTTGAGGTTCTGGGGGAGTTTTGGCCATTTTATTTGTTTTTTCGGGCGTAACTTCGTAGAGAGGTCGTAGAGACTCTGGACCAGCACCAGCGTTTGGCAGAGAAAGACTTTTCTGGGGAACCACTCGCCAAGAAGTGTACCATTTTTTAAATTAGGGGCACAAAAGTGTAGGGTGCAATTCTCATTCCAAGCGGTTTTGCGTCCATGACACAAGCGGGAATAACTCGAGAATGGGAGGTCGTAGGGACTCGGGACTGCTCTCAATGCATTCGGCGTCAAAAGATAGTTCGGAGGAAGCCCACGCCCTCGCTAAAAAGTGTACCCATTTTGAATGAGCCCAAAAGCATTGGAGTCCTCAAGCACATTGAAGCCAAGCGTCAAGCGAGAATAACTGAGAAAACGAAGGTCGCGGGTGAAATCCGACGACATTTCTGAATGAAAGTCGACCCTCCCGCCTTGTCGGGTGGCGAGATCAACTTTGAAGATTTTAGGGACATAGTCATGACAACCTGAAATAGATTGGGAGTCAAAGCTTTTTTCTTAATCAAATTTCTCATTTTAATTGAATAATGCAGAACTACTAATTTATATGTTGTATTACCACATAATCTGTAATTTCAGGAAAGAGCTTGCCACCACCTTACAAATCATTTAAAATTTGACTCTCTTCGTCACATTCTTGTGTACTAGTATTAGAAAAATACCCATTTATAAACCAAACTTAGATTATCAGGAAAAAAAAAAAAAACATCCATGTCACGCTGGCAACCCTAGATCCTCACTAAGGGAGCTTTCACACTAGCACTGTTTGGTCCGTTCCAAACGGACTAAAGTTCTTTTTCCTCTGATAGTCCTCTTTGTTTTGTACAGTGTATCACAAAAGTACACAAGAAAGCCCGCCCGTCTCATCAGACCATAGGACATGGTTCCAGTAATCCATGAGCTTTGTTGACATGTCTTCAGCAAACTGTTTGCAGGCTTTCTTGTGTACCGTCTTCAGAAGAGGCTTCCTCCTGGGGTTACAGCCATGCACACCAATTTGATGTAGAGTGCGGCGTATGGTCCTAGCACTAACAGGCTGACCCCCCCCCCCCCCCCCACCTCTTCAATCCATGCAGCTATGCTGACAGCACTCCTGTAAAGAGTCACATGACATTTTGGAGGGAAAATGACAAACAGTACTCAATTTGGACATTTAGGGATGTACGTAGTTTCTAAGGGGTGTACTCACTTTTGTTGCCAGGGGCTTAGATATTAATGGCTATATTTTGAGTTATTTTGATGGGAAAATAAATTAACTGTTATATAAGCTGCACAAAGACTACTTTTCATTGTGTCAAAGTGTCATTTTGTCAGTGTTGTCCCATGAAAAGATATACTTAAATATCTGCAGAAATACTGGGGGTATACTCACTTCTGTGGTACACTGTAAATTTGAACGCGCATCCAAACTCTAGTTCAGACAAAAGAAGCGAACTCTGGCCTGCTCAAAAATCGTTGGTCTTGGTCTGCTTGAAGCACACCCTGCTTAGCTTGTGAATGCAACCGGAGCAGGGTGCTCTTTTGCTACTTTATGTGCAGCGTCATAGTTTGGAGCTGTGGCGCTACACGCAGGGCATCCTTGGACGCGAAAGTACAGCGCGCACGCTACTCAAAATCAACAATGGCAAAATGACAGACAATTAACCATAGCTAAATGTTGCTGTGCTGCGTCAAGCACTTGCATTCGAAACACAAAATGTGGTTCCAATGTGGCGGTTGCGTTTTGCAAGCTGTTCCTGAACGGACCGTGTGAGAGTGACAGTGGCCGAGACAGGTGGAGCCACTCGGGGCGGCCGTTTTGTGAGTCTCGCTCTCCTGGAGGTGGCGACAATTTGACAGTCCAAAAAGTCACAAAAATGAGACCGCGCCTTTGTGACTTGGGCTACCACACTGTTCCCTTTTTTGTTTTAATTTTCCCCTATGTATTTTTTATATACTCCAGTTCGCTCTGCATCAAGTCGGGAGGGAGCGACCCCGCCACTGGCCGAGCGGCGACTTAATTTATGCTATATTACGTGCATGCTCCCTCTCCTCCCAGGAGGGAGATATTTCCTCTATTATTTTTCCAATCAGTGATTGCGCCATTCATCCATGTGATGCTTCTCTGAAAGTTCGGTTAGCACAGTACGAATGCTGAATGTTTTCAACAAGTCATTTGCAAGTGTTGTTGCAAGGAAGTTCTCCAACCGTACCCTAGTCCTATTGATGTAATGTGAAAGCGCCTTAATACTCCCGTCTCTTCCCAGTTCCCAATCAGAGATGAGTTAATTTCTGTTAATTACACTGTTAAAAGAATCAACTTGAGAAAAAAAGTTCTTTGCTAAAAAAGCTGGGCTTCAGTACATAAACCAAGAAAACTGAACAGAAAACACCCTAGACTTGAGGTTTAAACCCTTTACGTGTTCTACACCAGGGGTCCCCAACCTATTCCACTAAGGCACACTGTGGGTGCAGGATTTCATTCTTACCAAACAAGATGACAACACTTTTTCCCCAATCTGGTGTTTTACAAGTGCAATCAGTTGATTGCAGTCAGGTGTGGCTTGTTTTAGCAGAAGCCTCATTGGTTCAACTGTCTCTGCTGGATCGGCTGGAACAAAAACCAGGACCCACAGTGTGCCTTGAGGACTGGGTTGAAAACCCCTGTTCTACACAATCTCCAAATACATGAAAACATGATCAAAACTAAGTGTAAATCAAATAAATAAGTATGAATCACAAGTAAATTGTTACACTTCCATTGCATGGTTTATTTTCAAAAAATGAACACACTTTTGTCTGACTTGATTCTTGTTCATTTTCTTGATCTCCATTCTCAGTCGAATTGAGTGGGTGTGGCTCCACTGGAGTGAGTATTTGAAGGCCCACCAGGAGTTTGTGTTGTGGCTTACAAGGCAGCAACTTGACCTGGATGTTGGTGTGGAGTTGCAACTGGGACTGAAGGAAAAGCTATGGCAAGTGGACCAACAGAGAGTGGTTGTAAGTGACGTCCATGGGCAAAAAGCCTTACTGGAAAGGCTGATAGATGAAGCTGCCGTGCTACACAACAGAACCCAAGATCCTAGTCTGGACTCCCAGGCCCGGGAGAAACTGCTGAAGACCTACAGTGACATTAGAGATAAGGTTGAGGTAAGGTCATTCTTGTAATATGACATGGCTTCTTCTTGTTCTTGAGGTGGACTCAAACTAAAATTGCTACTCCTCCATCCATTATTCGGGGATGGTTCAGAATGAAATTTGATAGTTATATTCTAGATGTCCTGATCACATATTTTTGCACCCAAGTCACCTGATTTTTAGGATTTGCTCATACTGCGTCCCGATCCGATACCACAACAAATGTATTAAGGAGAGGGGGAAAAAATCGAGCATGATATTTTTGTCATGTGAGAGAACATGAGAGCAGTTCCCCAACCATTTTGCACCATGGACCGGTGTGATGTGGGCCTATTTTTCCATGGACCGGCAATGTGTGGCAGAAAAACGATAGTGCTCAAAATGAACATTTAATGCAGGGAAAATGTAACTCAACGGACGCTGAATCAACTTTTTTTAAACAGCGGCCTCTCCTAAAACTTGACGGCAAATATCCTTGGTTGCAGGCATAATGAGTTCTTCGCCAATTGTGAAAGGTTTGTTGGCTTTAGCAATACTGTTCGCCATGAGGTGTGATGCTCTCAGTGCATTTGTTGCCTCGTTTACTAGCTCTTAGCCAAATATTATATGCAGAATGGTTGTAGGCAATGGTTTCGCTATTTTTTTTATGTGTCTGAACAAACACACAAGCTCCCTCAGCACACTGCAGACCACTGTGAGCAACATCAGATGTGTACACTCTGGCCACACACCAGTATAACGCCTGTTTAAAACCTTGGATCATAGTAAGGTACATACATAGCTTATTAAATGAATGAAATTACATCAGCAATTTTAATAGGTTTACTTTTATTACAATTGATTTGGCCCACTTAAAATAAAAAAGACAAAAATCTTGCTGTTCATGAGATGTGTACATTGTTATATATGTGGGAGTCCTACTTTAACCATAGGAAGAGTCCTGCTTTGGCCAGGGTAAAGTCCAGTTGTGGCATGGGTGTGTAAATGGATAAAAATAATGAAGAACCACAATGGGAGTACAGTGTATCAACTCCCGCATTGAAACTGTTCAGACAATAAGGACACTCAAGATTCCTATTGTCCATGTCTGAGCAGCTACACTTCAATAACACACCTCCTTAAAACTAGTTAAATGCCCTTGTTTTCAGTGTAAATCTACTAACGCGACAAAAATCGAAACAAAGCCAACAGGTAATGAGACAGCCAGCAATTTTACAGTTTGTAACCAGCCTTTACGTACATTTTATAGTTTGTAACCATAGGTGGAGTGTGACTTTGTGTGTGTGTGTGTGTGTGTGTGTGTGTGTGTGTGTGTGTGTGTGTGTGTGTGTGTGTTGGGGGGGGGGGTGACAAAAGAGTGAGTCAAAAGTTTGGACACGCCTCATCATTTGTGCTGTTTATATATTTTCACTACCATTGTAAATTCTCAGTGAAAATATTAAAACTATGAATGAACATGAGGAATTATGTTCTTGAAAACAAGTTTTACAGGGTGACCCAAAAAAAAAGTTTACACTCAGTTGACTGCTTGTTTAAAAGCCATTGAAACATATCTAAATAGGTTGTCATGCTTAAGTGATTCATTAAGGTCACTCAATGCAGCTGGTAATCTCTCGTCTCTACAATTCCTGTGCTTCTGCTGAAAATGAAGAAAACTTTAGCTGTACCTGAATTGCTGCGTGCCGGTCTGACACCTACTGAGATTGCAGCAAATCTGAGAATATCCAGATGTGCAGTCTACAAAGTTAAAAAGAATCTGAAAGATACTGGAACAGCCTCACGAAAACCTGGGTCTGGAAGTACCGATCTGTGCGGACCAAAACGTTGATTGACAAGGTGATATGTGGCCACCCCAGAGTCCAGATCTCAATCCCCTGGATTATAGCATATGGGCAACTGTGGAGGGCAGTGCCTGTGAGAAGCCACAAACTTCTGTGGCAGCCTTGGAGAGGTCCATTGTTAGATCTTGGGAAAAGATGACAGCATCCTACATAAAGAAGACCTGTCAAGCTTTCCGTAGGCGCCTGGAGGCTGTTGTGACACTTACGGGAGGACACATTGAAAAATAGAGTGTACTGTACATGTTCTTTACAATAATGTATAATTTCTGATTAAATTCTAATTCTAAGCTGAATAAACATGGCATTTAAGTTGTATTATGGCGGTGTAAACTTTTTTTTGGGTCACCCTGTATATTGTACATCAGGGGTGTCCAAACTTTTTACAAAGCGGGCCAGATTTGGCGTGGTAAAAATGTTGGGGGCCGACCTTGGCTCACGTCCTTTTTACGTAGAACAATATATTTAGGCAAAATTTAGCAAGCCATTCAGTGTTTCACATTTGCTTTATTATTTTTTTAAATGAATAATTTCAACAATCTCACAACGAGCCTATGTGGTGTTCTCTTTCGACTCTCGGGCTCTTGCGAAATACTTCTGCTGTGAAATTAAACTAGCTTGAAGTTGCTTCAATTTCTCGCTGCGTATCTTCCCTGTAATCTTGTCGTACATGTCAGCGTGTCTTGTTTGGTAATATCACCTCTTTGCAAATGAGGCAAGACACTGTTGTTGCGTATTTTAGTGAAGATATAGTCCAATTTCCACCTATCCTTGAAGCGTCGGCCGTCAGTCAACTTTCTTTTTTTTTTTTGACTCTCCATTTTAGGAAATGGAAGTAATTGGTCACACGGAGAAATGTTGCTTAGCCCATAAATACCTGCAACATTAAGCAATTATCAGAGAATCCCAAAATGAAACCTATTTTTCAAATTTGTAAAAAGAAAAGTCAAAATGAATATGTGTAATAAGCGCTCTAATATCTATAACCCATGCTAAATCATGTTTTTTTCTCATGGAACCTGCTGATGCATGTGTAGACTTACATCCATCATTTTTTTTGTCGAAAAGAAATGTCAAAATTCCAAATTAGTCTCAAAATCATGAAATTTTAGGTGTATCAAATGTCATACATTTGGCAATAAAGGGTTAAAGTGCTGCTGCCTTTTAGTGGGTAAATGAGTAGCAGCATTTCGTGTGTAAGCTACTTCATATGCTGGTTGCAGTGCTGCTGACCAATTTATTAAGTCTGTGTGTGGGCCAGACGTTAATTGATTTTATGACAGAGGCTTGGAGCCGGATGAAATTTGACCACGGGCCGCATTTGGCCCCCGGGCCGGACTTTGGACATATCTAAGTATCCACCCTTGAGGTGTCTCCAAACTTTTGGCCCATACTGAATGCATTATGAAATACTTTTTAGGATTCTTGTTCATTTCATTTGTTTTTGTTGTTTGTCTTATTGCTTTACAACTTTTATAGACAGCATTTTAATGGCTAGGTCTTTATTTTAAAGGGGGAGTTCAGAATTTTTTAACATTAGGCTTAATCTTCGAGTTAATGGGGGTTTAATTAGTCGTTGGAGTTGTTTTGAACAAATTCTGTGCAGTTTGTCAGTTATTTGTTAGTTTCAGGGCTCCGGAGTGGCTGAGCTAGCGCAAGTCAATGGTGGTTGAAATCAACTCCATTAAACCCCTGCTAACTCGAAGATAAAGCCTTATCTGAAAAATTCAATTACATGCGATGACATTTTTCTGTTGAGGCAGCAAAGGGAGAAAAATTGGGAAAAGTAACTGACAAATTACTTTTAAAGTAATTTAGTTACTTTGATAATAATCAGTAAAGTAACTAGATTACTTTTTTGAGGAGTAATTAGTAATTAAATGACTTTTTCAAGTAATCTGTGACATCACTGATAGTGACAGAAATAGAACCATTTAATATTTTCTTTCTACATGCACGAGTGTGAAATTTCACGCGCACGAACATCGCGTGTTGCTTCTCCGCAAGACTTCGCGTGCCATAGAAAATGTATTGAACGTGAGCGACGTCGCCTCCCATGTGTCTAGCCCATAAGCGTTGTCTGTCACCTGGATAGATTTGTGTCCAAAATATGGTGTGCTATCTTTTTAAAGTCACCTGCTGTGGTATTTCATAGCACCCTTAAAGTATGTCCTTCACCATTCTAGGAACGTCTGTCGCTGCTTCAGGAGATAGCTGAGGAGCACCAGACATACCAGGGCAGTGTTCAGAGATTTCAGTCATGGCTGCTGTCAAAAACCAAAGAGCTTACAGACCTTATGGAAAAGGAAGACACAACAGAAAACAAGCTACAGGCCTTACAAGTAAGACTGAAATGGTATCTATTTGCAGAAACACTACAATGCTCCATGGGGTTTAGAAATTCTAATAATTCTAATTCAATTCAAAACAATTCTGTTCAAATTTTATTCTAGATTCATGGTCAATGTAAAAACAAAAAAACACAGTGTGGTGCATTTGAGCCCGTGCGTGAGTATTGGAGTTTAATTGCATGAACAGTATAGAAATTAGAATTTAAATGCACAATACTAAGGATGCAATGATACAAGTCACGGTTCGGTACGATTTTCGATACGAAGGACACAATTTTCAGTTCTATTCAATACATTTAATGCTCCGGGAAAAAAAAATATAGGTGTCATTTATTTTTTTTATGTTTTTTTTATTCTGCTCACAAGCAAAAATAACAATGCCATCATATAAACATGCATTTGGCATGAGATCTAACGTAGCACATCTAGGTTGCTAGCTGATGATATCTAGTGTGTGCACAAGAGTGTTGTTGGGCTTTAAAAAAAGTTAACGCCACAGAGATCACGTCTTCTCATTACTGCACAACACCAGCATTTGACAATCGACTTTCATTAACAGGACGAGTTTGAAGTACAGCGCTCTTAATTTGCCACTAATTGTTTATCATGTAACCGTGAGTTAGCACTCTGTATTTAAGCTGTCTGGTGTCAAACTGAGGCTATCCGTAGCAGCCAAGTCGGTAACAATATATTAGCGGACATTGTTGTACAAATCCGTAAAGACAGTGTCTGTTAAACATCTACGAGTGGGGATAGTGTATCACAAACCTTAAATGCTGCCGCACAACGGATCTGTACGACGTTGAAACCAGCAAGCCGCCTCTGTGTTTACTCACGAGCAATGGTCCTCGTGCGCCAAGGCTCCCGCACTTCAGGCAGTTTGGGGGAGGAGTGGAGGGAGGGGCTGCTAACAGGGAGGAGCCTTCTCATAGCTTTATTTACAAGGCTATTATTT
Organism: Corythoichthys intestinalis; assembly: GCF_030265065.1. Taxonomy (NCBI): domain Eukaryota; kingdom Metazoa; phylum Chordata; class Actinopteri; order Syngnathiformes; family Syngnathidae; genus Corythoichthys; species Corythoichthys intestinalis. The sequence continues at coordinate 4,329,299 of NC_080409.1, read as the reverse complement.
ACAAGACTACCCAAAAAGTTCAGAAAATACATTTTAGGAGCTTTTTCAATGGGATCGAAAGTCTGCGTATTGAATCGAAGAGGGCGTATGGAACGGTTCAATATAAAACCGAGTATTTTTGCATCCGTACACAATACGTTTATAGCATGATCACTTGCACCTTTTGTAACATTTTCTTTCCGAGACTTCCACACCCCCTCCGCCAGTTGCTGTTTAATCCGGCCGAGAGCGACTTTATCACTGCTAGAACTCTGCCCACTTGCCTGGCAGAGGTCGACAATATAAATTGCCCGGATGTACTTTTAAAACCGTCAGGCCACCAGAGTGCTCCCATGGGGCCAGTAAAAGTAATGCGTTGATTAAAAGAAAAAAATCTTACCTCACATGAATTCGCAGTGGTTCCGTGTTTTAATAACAACCTTTACATTTATGCAGCAACCGTTGCTGTCCGAGGGCGTAAACACACCTTGTTTGCTCGCTCGCTCCCACGTGAATGCGCACAACCTGATTACTGAAAAAAAAAGTTGACTGCAATGGCCGACGCTTCAAGTATAGGTGGATATTGGACTATTTCTTCAATAAAACACGCAACAACTGTGTCTGCCTCATTTGCAAAGAGACAGTCGCTGTTTTCAAAGAGTTCGATGTGACGCAATATTACTGAACAAGACACGCTGACATGTACGACAACATTACAGGGAAGATATGCAGCGAGAAATTATAGCAACTTGAAGCTAGGTTTTTTTTTTCACAGCAGCAGTATTTCGCAAGAGTCCGAGTAGGGATGGGAATCGAAATCCGATTCCAATTCGGAACCGGTTCCGAGTGTTTCGAGGCCTCGACATCACAATGAAAAAGCCTTAACGATCCCTTTAACGATTCCTAAAGACGCGTATTGCGTCGTGACGTGTGTTGTTGTCCAGACGCATCAAACTAGCATGGCGCCAAGAACCACTCGCTCCAAAGTTTGACTACACTTCACCAGGAAAGAGTGTGAAAATGAAAGGTTATGACGGGTAAGCACGAGCATTGCAGCCATAAACATAACAATGACAGCACGTAGGTTCAAACGCTCGAAAGTGTGTCTTCACTTCACGAGGAAAAATTACAACAAAGCGACTGGCTCAGTTCTGGCTATACAGCTAGCTAAACTCCCAAATGACGATGTAGAAGACGTTGGTATAATTTGCTGACTTTATTCAACCATCACTTGAAGAGTGAAACTAAGAATAGAAATGAAACAAATCAATTTCGTCCCCAATAACAAACAGGTTTGCATCAACGTAAATCAGCGATGATTAGCTGCTAATAACAGTATGGTTAGCATTCGTTCGCTAGCATTAGCACATCGTTCAAACCACTACACAACTGGATTTAAGTGTCCGATCGCGAGTGGAAACACAACAACAACAACACAAAAGATGGTACATACAGGCGTTGCCTCTGTAGATATTAACATTAACAAAGAACGTAGGCTCGTAGAAGTGTTTCCCTCTCTCACTTCGCTCGCTCACTCGCTTGGATGCGGCATTTCTTCGGGTGCCCAAACTGCGGCCCGCGGCCCAAATACGGCCCGCCTCCACATTTGGTCCGGCCATTTTGAATTTTTTTTTTTTTCTCAATTGTGTTATTTATTTCCTGGCCTTTTTCCTTGAAGAATTCAGAGAGGGTTATTTGGTTATTGTCTATTTAATTGATAGTGTTTTTATTATTAATTATTATTATTATATTATTATTTTTATTTTATTTACTTTCATTCCGTGAAGAATCCAGAAAGGGTTATTTGATTGTGGCTTTCTGAAAAACAATAATTTTTTACATTTATGCACTTCTGCAATCGTCACACTTTTTCTGTTACAAACTGACCCCGGCCCCTCATCAGAGAAGGGAAAAGTTATGTGGCCCTCACAGGAAAAAGTTTGGGGACCCCTGCTTTAACACATATTGCCAAAGGCAGAACAACAACCTATCTGCCAATATATACCAATATTTTTTATTTCTATTAGATAAATGTTTCAGTAAAATGTTACACATTCTTGTGTATTTGCCACTTATTGCCACAGTTAACATTGAGGCTTTGGGCCTCTTTTGATTTCGTTGTGAGTTTGTAAGGTTGTGAGTTCTGATTAAACAAACTCGATGCCAATCAAAACGTTTGTTCTTCTTTTTTCCCAAATTAGAATCGATAAGAGAATCGATAAAGAATCGAATCGTTAAGCAATATCGATAATGGAATCGGAATTGTAAAAATCCTATCAATTCCCATCCCTAAGTCCGAGTGTCGAAAGAGAACGCCACAAAGACGAGACTGTTGAAATTATGAATTAAAAAAAATAAAGCAAATGTGACACACAGAAGGGCTTGCTAAAATTTGTTTAAATATATTGTTCTATGTAAATCAGCCAAGGTAGCCCCCCGCATTTTTACCACACCAAATCTGGCCCCCTTTGCAAAAGGTTTGGACACACCTGTTTAACTGATGATCCGTAGATGAGGCCAGCTTCTTTCACTTGGTACCAGCTAAATGTTATTCAAAATGTAATGATGGTGGAAGAAATAAGCATCTTGAATGTGAAACTGTATGTTGTCGGCAATTAGCCTCGCAATGATCTTAATTGTGGTTGTCAGCCCAAACCCCTCTAAATATATATTAAATGCATCTTACCAGATATAAAATGACTACTACATAATCTGTGGTAATCGTTTGGAGCCCAGTTTTCTCGGCAGCAGTACATCTCGCTCTCCTCCCCGGGTCTCTCGGAATACGGTAGAACTTCAAGTCTCTCCGTCTATTTTCTCTGTTATTGCAACCAACCGCCACACACGCCTTTACCATTTTGATTATTAATGTTAACGAGCAGAAAAACACGCCATAATAGGAGGAATTTACGTAGCGGTAATGCATCAACACGACGAGTAGACGGACAATATGGCGCGGAGGCGTGGTTGTGACGTCATGTGAGTAGGGTCTATACCAGCGACGCAGAGATTTATTTTGTTGTATTGTGGTTTCTGTGAATACAAGATAACCATATAACAGGTCAGTAATATAATATATAAAACCTATAAACATATACTGTATTATAAACATATCTAAATTAACAGGAACAACATTAAATATGAATGAAATATGCTGCTTATATAATGCATACAATGCTAATCATTCACAATAATGAGCATACACATTAAGCAGGAACATAACTAACAATTTAGATAGTGAATTGGCAATAAACAAAATTCAGCCTTCACCATGTAGCAAAAGGGGCCAACAATTAGCATTAGCGATTAGCGTTAGCGGCTAACGAATACAAGGGACCCTAAGCAGGTAACTCATCTCCCAAACGTGTTTATGCACTGCCAAGGCACACTTCTGCAATATAGTCACCTCTCTCATTTACACACAACACTTGGATTACCACTAAACAGGACGGCAGCTTGAGGAACGAACCACAGGCAGTGAAAGGAGGAAAAAGTGACTCGAGTACACCGGCAGTGAAGGAAGGAGAGACAGTAACTCGTGTGCGCCAATGAAGGGAGGAGAGAAAGGCTACGTTCATACTACAGGTCTTAATGCACGAATCCGATTTTTTTCGTGTTTTTCCGACACGAGTGAAGCATTAACTTGACGGTCTGAACATGACAAGTCGCATAGAACTGGACCATTTAGAATCCGATCTGGGTCACTTTCGTGTGTGGTTCAAATCCGATTTGGGCCACATTTTTTTAGACTGTCGCGGCGGTCTGTACTGTCCAGTCTCTCAAATCGGAATGCATGCAGCAATTACGTCATCAAAAAGCAAGAGAGACATTACGGTAGCGGTGCAGCTGTGCGTTATTAGTGCCTAGCTTGCCTTGAACACGGCTTTTTAGGAAGGGTCGGACTTGACAACAGTTATAGGAAAAATAAAAATGGGTTGAGGATAAGCCTGAGAATGATCGGTTTTCTGTCTGCTCCATATAAGCAAATTTTTCAACATTGCTTACACGGCTGAGAGTCGGGGCAAACTGCCCGTATGTGTGTGTGACATGCATGGACAGTGCGTGCACGCTATCGATCCATATACTTTGAATATATCTGTTATTTGTGTCCTCTTTTTAAAAAGCAAAATATGATATCCCTGGAATGACGGATGACAGCCAACATGTGTGGTCATTTGTTTTGATGCTTCTGCGCATGCGGTTCGTCTTGCTCAGCGTGTGTCGGACTGCGAATTCGTGCGCATGCGTAATACTTGAATGGTCTCAATGGACAAAGGCAGTCTGAACGGGCACGCCAAAAAAACAGATATGACAAAAAATCGGAGTTGTGTATTAAGACCTGTAGTATGAGCCTAGCCGATGTGACTCGTGGGCGCGCCGCTTTTCTTAAGGGGCCAGCGTAGTAACAATTAAACTAAAGCACAAACTTGCGATGGGGCTTTCCTACAATAACACTATTAATTAAATAGATAATAACCAAGTAACCCTCTCAGGGTTCTTCACAGAAAAAAAGCCAGGAAATAAATAACACTATTGGGGGGGGGGGGGGGGGGGGGGAATCAAAATGCTCTCTGGTACTGTTCAGGGGGCCGGACCAAATGTGGAGGTGGGCCGTATTCGGCCCGCGGGCCATAGTTTGGGGACCCCTGATTTAGAGATCCAACAAGAGGTTTCCTGCGTCAAGTTCAGTGTTTGCAGAGTCCACTAGTTTCCTTCTTTTTGTCGCTGGAGTGCTTGCGAATAGCCGTGGTGTTGGTGCTTTTCTCTTGTGCCTGTCATTACGTTCAACCTGCAACAATAAACCAGAATTCTTTACAAAACTCCACAAAACCTCTGCTAACTGCGACTGATAATAACTTCACAAACATGTAACTGTAGGTGAGGCCTTAGTTCTCAACAACAAATTCTTGATTTCCAATTCTCAACAACTAAATAAAAAAGATTGTTCATAAATATCATGAATGATGTGTGAGGCAATCGGACTGTTGGCAACACACGACAGAGTGAATCACAGTGGGAGTTAGATACCATTTTAATTTTTTTCAAGTCATTCATTGTCAGACAAAAGCAGCACGGCAAAATGCCAAGCTAAAAAATAAATAAAAATATCAAAATGACTTAACATTTTGGGGCAGGCTGTCACAGGCAGTGGATAAGGATTGCCATCTGTAAGAACAAAGCCCCCAACAAAATGTTTACTACAAATGAGGGTGAATGGCTTCACCTTGCTGGCGTTAAACAGGTCTTTTGGACATCTGCACAAGTTGATCTATCGTTCACATTTATCCCTCTGAGGTTTTCGCTTCGGGAAACCAATGAAGAAAACATCCTTCATATGTGGATGGTTGTAATGTCTAGAATCGCCTTTACAAGTTCCATAGCAGCAGTGTTTACCCGGCATGTTCTTTTTTTTTTTATTTTATTTTTTTTATAGCTAACCGGTAGAGAATAAGCAGTTCTAGCATTTGTCTTCTTCAAACGCGCTTCTATCTTGACCCCCTTCCCGTTTACGCTCTTAATGTCACGCGGCCTTGCGGTCTAAAAATTAGAGATGTCCCGATCTGATATTTGGATCGGATTGGACGCCGATATGGGCAAAAAAATGCGCATCGGTATCTGATCGGCCGACATGGAAAAATTCCGATCCAGACTTCCGATCCAGTTTTTTTTTTTTTTTTTTTTTAAATCCGGTCCGGGTTTTTCAGCGGACCGATATACATAATCCATTCCAGTTTTTGCTTCGGTTTCCTTAAAATCCGGTCCGCATTTTACGGCACTCCTTCAACACACTACATTTACATTACCGTCTCCCAATTTACCGAGAGACTTTATCGGTAAAAATGTCAGCTGTGTGGGTTCATTTCACTTTAAAGTACGACAAAGACGAGGCAGAGTGCAACATATGCCACAATAAAGTCAAGCGTGGTGGTAAAGCTGTAAGAAGTTTTAATACAACCAACCTAATTAAGCATTTAGCGACATACCACCACAAACAATATAAGGAGTATGTTAAGAAAACCGAAGACAAAAAGAAAGGTCCTACGCAACTCACACTGGCAGAAACTTTTGCCATGCTTGACAAACTGGCACTCGACAGTCCCAAAGCCCAGGGAATAACAAGAGTCATTGCCGAAGAATTCATTCTGGATGACAAGCCATTATCTCTCGTGAGTAAAGATGCACCATCCAACACTTTTATGCTGCATTCCAGAGAAGTGGGAAGTCGGATTTATCCCACTCGGATGGTACCAGTTCCGACCTCAAAGCGTTCCAAGCAAATGTAAACAACAAAGATAATTCACTGTATGAGAAAAAAATACATGGCGTCTCAAATAAACTTGATTTACTTCATTATTGTGTTATCATTCAATACGTTTTCTTGAGCGCCATTTTGTCCAGTGATGTCAGATTGAAACAACTTGGAAGTCTGGGTAGTTATTTTTTCTCCGACGTCGCGACTTGGACCTCCCAGTTCGAGTGGCGTTCCAATGATATTTTCCTAGTTGGAGGCCGGAAAAGTCCGACATCATCTTTTTTGTGCTCTGATTTTATATTGACGATCAGCAAAGGACGTAACTAAAAAAGGCAGTTTACAGTGTGGGCTATAACGCAGCCGTCGTTTTTCCTCTACTATTTGATCGCTTATAGGAAGGCAGGTTCGCTGGAGGTCAAAATGTCTATGGATGGCCAAAATAAAAAAACACCTCGTCGCGATCAGCCATCATTGTTGTTTACATTTGCTTGGAACGCTTTGAGGTCGGAACTGGTACCATCCGAGTGGGATAAATCCGACTTCCCACTTCTTTGGAATGCAGCATAAGCATCATGCTTGTCTAATAGATATCATATGTATATAGAACTAGATGCACAATGACAGACTCGACGCCGTTGGCAACACATGCATTGAAAACTACGTGCGTTAGTAAACAGCCGCCATCTTAAAGCAGAAGACTTCCCTTGTAGGCTGTTGTAGTGAACCTTCCAAGCGAACCTAATTAACTTTTTATCTAAAATACTCCTAAATCAGCAAAATCTTGACTTGAATCTATCTTCAAAACAGTTTTAAAACTTTCACATGTCAAAAGTAGACAGAAAGGAAATTATGGAATAACAGGAGCAATTTTAACAACTGTAACAGTTGATGCGCAAAATTAAATTAATTGAATGTACTTTAAAGATGCTGATACAGAATGGGGACTTGAGTATTTCATTTACTGTTTTAAAATGTTGACTTGATACTGAAATAGTCGTTTATTTAAACCTGAGAGGCTTTTTATACAATTTTTGTAACTTATGCACGAAACATTAAAAGCATCTAATAGCTTGTGAAGTTTGTGGGGTTCTCCACTGACAGTTTACAATATTATTTGCACGTTTTACTGACTGACTATGCCATTTCTGTTTGTTATTTAGAATGTTTTGTGTTTGTCACTGAATAAACAGGTCATTTTCTTGTTACCAACCATTGTGTGTTGTTCAAACTCACCTAATTCAGCTGGCTAGTTGTTATCAAGAGTACTAATTCCCTTTTCAACACGAGTCTGACAACTAAGTAAGGAGGCTAAATAACTTTAAACTTTAAGACATGCTCAGATAGGCCGGTATCGGTATCGGATCTGAAGTGCAAAACAATATCGGTATCGGATCGGAAGTGCAAAAACCTGGATCAGGACATCCCTACTAAAAATAGCACTCGTGTGGTACGCTATTTATATACTTTAGTTCACTTGGAGGCAAGTGGATTGTAAATAAATCGTCAATCAAATCGCACGTCCGAAAATAGGCTTTACAAATCTGACTTCGGTCAAATCATGTCTCCCATCTTTGGTATACAATTTCCTGAATCTAATTGTATTCTAACCTTCTTGACTCGGCAACCGAAATCATATTTATCTGTACCTCTTTCAGGTCTTTGATGACATTGTAGGCAATGAAGAAAAAACTCTGCAATATATAGAGAGTGTAGCTGAATCTGTCAGAGCGAAGACCTCTCCTGCTGGCGCAGACGTGGTTGTAGACGAGGCTGAAGAGCTCAGGCTCGGTTGGCAGAGACTAAGGCAAGGCATATTTGAGGTTGAGGAGGGTCTGCAATCCACCCTTTATACACACAATGAATACACGACAAGATGCAAGCGACTGGAGCAAGATATCGGACGCCTCCAATCACGACTCCAGGAGCTGAACCTGGAACTAAAGGAGGATTGTAATGTTGGTGATGACACTGATAGCATTGACGAGCAGGTGGACCAGTGGAGAAACTACATGGTGAGTTTGAAAAAGTCCCAATTGTCAATACCAATTAAACATTATCATATAAATATTTTTGTCCTCTGTTTTGTTGCGTTGCAATTTTTTTAGGAGAGGTAAACAAGTGTTTATGTGTGCAAAAACATTTATTTTGACGTGCTCATCCATTGGCGTCAACACTGCACTTTAAAAAGAACATTAAATGCGAACACAAAATTATATTGTTGACCAGTGAAATTGGTTTCAGTTTTCAGCCCCTGTTTTCTAATGTTTGGTTTTCAGTTTTGGCCAAATATTTTTACATCTATTACAAGTTCATTATTTTCAATAATGTAATGTTAAAATTTTAACTTGTACATTTTAGATTCATTACATACAACTGAAGTTGTTCAAGCCTTTTATTGTTTTGATAATGATGATTTTGGAAAAAAGGTAAAATTAAAAATCCTTATTTCAAAAAATTAGCGTATTTCGTCCGACCATTAAAAAAGGGGTTAGCTATGCAGCAGTGCCACAGGCTGATTACACCCATGACATGCCGCATTGAAGCAGTAATTTTGGCCAAAGGATTCCTGACCAAGTATTATGTTCATAACTGAACATAATTATTTGAAGATTGACTTTTTTTTAAATTATTATTATTAAAAACGCTCCTTCGTAAGTTAATGAATCTAAGATATATGAAAGTTTAATTTTTATCCGATAGTTAAGGAATATAATGAACAATAAACTGTTTTTATTAGAAGACCTGTATGTCTTTTGTTCTCAGTAATTTTGCTTGTCTTTTAGCGTGTAAGGAAGACTCTGATAGGTGAGGAATCCCAAGTGGACCACCTAAAATTGCAGCTCAAAGAGCTTTTCAGGTTCTCAGAGGATTCTCGACATATTTCTGATCATGTCCTTGACGTTGTCAAAGAACACCAGAGGTATGTGTCCAATAGCTTGCCTTTCTTCATTTATAGCACATGTGTCCAAACTGATCCACATAGGGTCGCAGTGGGTGCTGGATTTCATTCCAACAAAACAGACTGCATCCTCTTACCATTCTGTTGTCTTACAAGTGTAATCAGCTGATTGTTGTCAGGTGCTGCTTGTTTTAGTTGAAACTTCATTGGTTTAAACTGTCTATGCTCGATCGGTAGGAACAAAAACCAGGACCCAAAGCGGCCCTTGAGAACCGGTTTGGCCACCGCTGATTTATAGGCTTCTCTTTTGGATGTGGAATGATTTCGGTTAACTTATTCTTAGCAATTAATTAACAATATCATAACTAATTTTTGATTCGCTGACTTTGAGTTCCTACATTGTGCATGTGTGGGCCTGTGTGAGTGGGACAACTGCAGTGTTGTTTTTGTCAACGATGACAATAACGAAAATATTTCGCCTATGAACACTTTTGTCATAATGATAACAGGACGATAATGAGCTAAAAATATGCTTTGGGGGACTAAAACATAACAGACGAATGGCAGTTTTTGTCAAATGAGGCGAGAACGAGATGAAAATACGCAGTAGTTTCCATCACATGTTCACAATGTGTGACCTTTCATATCAGTTAGCCTGCATCGTAACAGTGTCAGGTAGTTCCACTCATTTGACGCGCTGCGCTCCTCAACTCCCAACTCGCCAATGTCTTCTCACAGCGCAGGATGCTAGTAGTTAGAAGGTGTAAAACCGGAATTAAACACAGTGGTGATGCTACAAACATGCCTGTGATCATAATACCGTAATAATCGTTCAATCATTGAATCGTAGCATCCTGAATCGTAATCGAATCGTGGGGTTCCGCAGATGGCCTTCCCTGGACTGTGCGTCTTCTAGATCTGCGTCTCCTGCTGTCATCTCGCCTCGTTCAATTTTTGAAAACTTTATCTCTATATTAAAATACAACACTTGCCTTAACCATTTATTTATTTCTATTCCTCGGAACGTGAGAGCTAAATACTTTCGGAACTGAAGGGCACCTGGAAGCGTGAGGCTCACGTTCCAAAATATTTAATTAGCATGCTAATTAAAAATTAAATTTTTATTTTCATGTCAGAAATTTTATTACTAAAGATACATCTTAGCTCGTAGATATTATTGTCACACAAATGGAGAAACAGGTACTTATTTCCCAGTGGAAGGCTGCCATTAGGACCTTTTATGCTAGTTTAGGAGATTGCTCAGGTTCGGGAAATACAGTGCCTTGCAAAAGTATTCGGCCCCCTTGAACCTTGCAACCTTTCGCCACATTTCAGGCTTCATACATAAAGATATAAAATTTTAATATTTTTGTCAAGAATCAACAAGTGGGACACAATCGTGAAGTGGAACAAAATTTATTGGATAATTTAAACTTTTTTAACAAATAAAAAACTGAAAAGTGGGGCGTGCAATATTATTTGGCCCCCTTGCGTTAATACTTTGTAGCGCCACCTTTTGCTCCAATTACAGCTGCAAGTCGCTTGGGGTATGTTTCTATCAGTTTTGCACATCGAGAGACTGACATTCTTGCCCATTCTTCCTTGCAAAACAGCTCGAGCTCAGTGAGGTTGGATGGAGAGTGTTTGTGAACAGCAGTCTTCAGCTCTTTCCACAGATTCTCGATTGGATTCAGGTCTGGACTTTGACTTGGCCATTCTAACACCTGGATACGTTTATTTTTGAACCATTCCATTGGCTTTATGTTTTGGATCATTGTCCTGTTGGAAGATAAATCTCCGTCCCAGTCTCAGGTCTTGTGCAGATACCAACAGGTTTTCTTCCAGAATGTTCCTGTATTTGGCTGCATCCATCTTCCCGTCAATTTTAACCATCTTCCCTGTCCCTACTGAAGAAAAGCAGGCCCAAACCATGATGCTGCCACCACCATGTTTGACAGTGGGGATGGTGTGTTCAGGGTGATGAGCTGTGTTGCTTTTACGCCAAACATATCTTTTTGCATTGTGGCCAAAAAGTTCAATTTTGGTTTCATCTGACCAGAGCACCTTCTTCCACATGTTTGGTGTGTCTCCCAGGTGGCTTGTGGCAAACTTTAAACGAGACTTTTTATGGATATCTTTGAGAAATGGCTTTCTTCTTGCCACTCTTCCATAAAGGCCAGATTTGTGCTGTGTACGACTGATTGTTGTCCTATGGACAGACTCTCCCACCTCAGCTGTAGATCTCTGCAGTTCATCCAGAGTGATCATGGGCCTCTTGGCTGCATCTCTGATCAGTTTTCTCCTTGTTTGAGAAGAAAGTTTGGAAGGATGGCCGGGTCTTGGTAGATTTGCAGTGGTCTGATGCTCCTTCCATTTCAATATGATGGCTTGCACAGTGCTCCTTGAGATGTTTAAAGCTTGGGAAATCTTTTTGTATCCAAATCCGGCTTTAAACTTCTCCACAACAGTATCTCGGACCTGCCTGGTGTGTTCCTTGGTTTTCATAATGCTCTCTGCACTTTAAACAGAACCCTGAGACTATCACAGAGCAGGTGCATTTATACCAGTGCTTCTCAATTATTTTCTGTCACGCCCCCCCCAAGGAAGACGTAAATGTTTCGCGCCCCCCAAACTCTCTGCCGCCACTGTAAATACAGTGCTGCTCAAAAGTTTGTGAACCCCCTCAACATTTTGGAATTTTCTATTATTTCAACCTGATTTCCTAATCAATCAATTCAGTAGTTTTTTTTTTGTTTTTTTAACAGTTGTGTTGTCGAGACTAAATTAAAAAGAGTTTTCATCAACTGATGTAGGTGCAAAATTGAACTGTTTGGTCACAACCAAAACCGCCATGTCTGGCGAAAAGTCAACACTGCATACCACCAAAAGAACCTTCTCCCAACAGTGAAGCATGGAGGTGGGAATGTCAAGATCTGGGCTTGCTTTTCATCCTCAGGACCTGGACAACTCCACATAGTCCAGGGAATCATGAATTCTGAGGAATATTGTCAAATCCTAGAACATAACCTGACGCCATCTGTTTTGAAGTTAAAGCTTGGCAGAAGGTGGATCATGCAACATGATAATGATCCAAAGCATTCCAGCAATACAACCAAGGAATGGCTGAAAAAGAAGAAGATTCGTGTTCTGGACTGGCCCAGTCAAAGTCCTGACCTAAATCCCATTGAAATGCTGTGGCGGGACCTGAAGCGAGCAGTTCATGCCAGACGCCCATCAAACCTCTCTCAACTGACTGCGTTCTGCAAGGAAGAATGGGCAAAAATCCCCCAAAGTAGATGTGAGAGGCTGATTAGTCACTACAGAAACCGTTTGGTTGAGGTAATCTCTGCAAAAGGAGGCGCAATATCCTATTAATTGAAGGGGTTCACATACTTTTGCACACATGATATCTGAGTTTTTCTTAAATCAACCACTTTTGTTAAATAAAGAATGACAATATAACTATTTCTTTTGTTTCAGTCCATTATTTGGAATGTCAGTATTGTGGATTTGGGTATAACTTAACATTTAATAAGGTTATTTTAGTTTTTTTTACAAAAAATCTGACCATCGCTGTGGGGTTCACAAACTTTCGAGCAGCACTGTAGTATCATTTGTCTATAAAATTACTATTATAAATACGCATCTGCCTAACATTGTGTCCTTTTTTTCTAATAAAGAAAAAAAGTAACATAGATCAACTTATAATAAAGTATAACTTTATTAACATTGTTTTGTTTGTAAAAGAGAAGACTTGACGTGCATCAATTTGCCTGAATTTTTTTAAAAAAATTAACAACCTAACTAAAAAATACACTCAAGGTACATTTTTGACCATTTGATACAGAAAAATAAAATGTAACTAGAAACTGCAATTTCGGGAGAAATTACACACCTTGGTCTTTCCTCTGTGGAGATACAGATCTTAGCCCCACTCAGGTCTATCAATAGAATGGATCATAATGCCAGTCATTGGCAAAAAACAAAGTAAAAGCCGTTAGAAATGAATGGGAGAATTGGACGTCCATGGACGTCAATGGCGGCACCTTTCATAATTGTTAATGGAATCGGGGAAGTTTGGGGGACACGTCCTAATGATATCTAGTCATTTTCTGTTGATTTGGGAAAAAAAAAAAATTCCCATTGAAAATGAATGGGAAAAATTTTGGACGTCCATGGACGTCAATGGTATCAACTTACATAAGCGTCAATGGAATCCAAGTACATTGGCATCAATAAAATGAACAAACATGAAGAAATGCCATTGGAAATGAATGGGAAGTTTGGACGTCCATGAACGTCAATGGCATCACCCTCCATAAGCGGCAATGCAATCGGGGACATTTGGGGGACACGTCCTAATGATATCTAGTCATTTTCTGTTGATTTGGGAAAAAAAAAAAATTCCCATTGAAAATGAATGGGAAAAATTTTGGACGTCCATGGACGTCAATGGTATCAACTTACATAAGCGTCAATGGAATCCAAGTACATTGGCATCAATAGAATGAACAAACATGAAGAAATGCCTTTGGAAATGAATGGGAAGTTTGGACGTCCATGGACGTCAATGGCATCACCCCCCATAAGCGGCAATGCAATCGGGGACATTTGGGGGACACGTCCTAATGATATCTAGTCATTTTCTGTTGATTTGGGGAAAAAAAAAAAATTCCCATTGAAAATGAATGGGAAAAATTTTGGACGTCCATGGACGTCAATGGTATCAACTTACATAACCGTCAATGGAATCCAAGTACATTGGCATCAAAAGAATGAACAAACATGAAGAAATGCCATTGGAAATGAATGGGAAGTTTGGACGTCCCTGGACGTCAATGGCATCACCCTCCATAAGCAGCAATGCAATCGGGGACATTTGGGGGACAGGTCCTATTGATATCTAGTCATTTTCTGTTGATTTGGGGAAAAAAAAAAATTTCCCATTGAAAATGAATGGGTAAAATTTTGGACGTCCATGGACGTCAATGGCAGCACCCCCCATAAGCGTCAATGGAATTGGGGACGTTTGGGATATACGTCCTATTGATATCTGGTCATTTTCTGTTGATTTGGAGAAATTTAGTTTTTTCCCCATTGAAAATGAATGGGAAAAATTTTGGACGTCCATGTAAGTCAATGGCGGCACCCTTCATAAGCGTCAATGGAATTGGGGAAGTTTGGGGGACACGTCCTATTGATATCTGGTCATTTTCTGTTGATTTGGGGTAATTTTGTTTTTTCCCCATTGAAAATGAATGGGAAAAATTTTGGACGTCCATGGCAGTCAATGGCATCGACATCTATATAGTCAGTTGAATCCAAGTACATTGGCATCAGTAGATTCGACATGCATGGCCGTCAATGGCATCAATGCAATGTAAATTCCATTGGAAATCCCATTGGAAGTGAATGGGACTTTTCCCATTCGAAATGAATGGGATAGTTTTTGGCAAATTTCCGAGGAAGCGTAATTTTTTTCCAAATTCTGTATACAACTTTTATGCCCCTCACCGTCCCGGAATTTTTGATGCCCAAATTATGTGATTTGGTCAAAAATTGTAGGACTAGATACATTTTGAAACTTTTTTTTTTTTTCACGGAAAATTGCCGTTTACGGACGAACGGAAAAATTTTCGGGGCCATTTGTAAAGTTTCCTGTGTCACGCGAAAATTCCGGTCGTGCCGATACTTGAACGGTGCCGATCGGTCTAACGGTTCGGGCTGTGAAGCGCGCGTTTTTTTTCCATTCAAAATGAATAGGAAAGTTTTTGGCAAATTTCCGGGGAACCGTAAATTTTTGCCAAATTCTGTATACAACTTTTATGCCCCTCACCGTCCCGGAATTTTTGATGCCCAAATTATGTGATTTGGTCAAAAATTGTAGGACTAGATACATTTTTAAACTTTTTTTATTTTTCGGAAAATTGCCGTTTACGGGCGAACGGAAAATTTTTCGTGGCGGTTTGAAAAATTCCCATCGTCACACGAAAAATCCGGTCGTGCCGATACTTGAACGGTGCCGATCGGTGCTACGGTTTGGGCTGTGCGTTGGCTCAAAAAAACGCGGAGAATAAGATGAATAATAATAATAACTAGAAACTGCAATTTCGGGAGAAATTACACACCTTGGTCTTTCCTCTGTGGAGATACAAATCTTAGCCCCACTCAGGTCTATCAATAGAATGGACCATAATGCCAGTCAATGGCACTAAACAAAGTAAAAGCCATTAGAAAAGATTGGGAGAATTGGACGTCCATGGCCGTCAATGGCGGCACCCTTCATAAGCGTCAATGGATTTGGAGAAGTTTGGGGGACACGTCCGATTGATATCTGGTCATTTTTTGTTGATTTGGGGGAAAAAAAAAATTCCCATTGAAAATGAATGGGAAAAATTTTGGACGTCCATGGACGTCAATGGTATCAACTTACATAAGCGTCAATGGGTACCAAGTACATTGGCATCAATAGAATGAACAAACATGAAGAAATGCCATTGGAAATGAATGGGAAGTTTGGACGTCCGTGGACGTCAATGGCATCACCCTCCATAAGAGGCAATGCAATCGGGGACATTTGGGGGACACGTCCTATTGATATCTAGTCATTTTCTGTTGATTTGGGGGAGAAAAAAAAAATTCCCATTGAAAATGAATGGGAAACTTTTTGGACGTCCATGGACGTCAATGGTATCAACTTACATAAGCGTCAATGGAATCCAAGTACATTGGCATCAATAGAATGAACAAACATGAAGAAATGCAATTGGAAATAAAAAGGAAGTTTGGACGTCCGTGGACGTCAATGGCATCACCCTCCATAAGAGGCAGTGCAATCGGGGACTTTTGGGGGACACGTCCTATTGATATCTAGTCATTTTCTGTTGATTTGGGGAAAAAAAAAAATTTCCCATTGAAAATGAATGGGAAAAATTTTGGACGTCCATGGACGTCAATGGTATCAACTTACATAAGCGTCAATGGAATCCAAGTACATTGGCATCAATAGAATGAACAAACATGAAGAAATGCCATTGGGATTTAATGGGAAGTTTGGACGTCCATGAACGTCAATGGCATCACCCTCCATAAGCGGCAATGCAATCGGGGACATTTGGGGGACACGTCCTAATGATATCTAGTCATTTTCTGTTGATTTTGGGGAAAAAAAAAATTTCCCATTGAAAATGAATGGGAAAAATTTTGGACGTCCATGGACGTCAATGGTATCAACTTACATAAGCGTCAATGGAATCCAAGTACATTGGCATCAATAGAATGAACAAACATGAAGAAATGCCATTGGGATTTAATGGGAAGTTTGGACGTCCATGGACGTCAATGGCGGCACCTTTCATAATTGTTAATGGAATCGGGGAAGTTTGGGGGACACGTCCTAATGATATCTAGTCATTTTCTGTTGATTTTGGGGAAAAAAAAAAAATCCCATTGAAAATGAATGGGAAAATTTTTGGACGTCCATGGACGTCAATGGTATCAACTTACATAAGCGTCAATGGAATCCAAGTACATTGGCATCAATAGAATGAACAAACATGAAGAAATGCCATTGGAAATGAATGGGAAGTTTGGACGTCCATGGACGTCAATGGCATCACCCCCCATAAGCGGCAATGCAATCGGGGACATTTGGGGGACACGTCCTAATGATATCTAGTCATTTTCTGTTCATTTGGGGAAAAAAAAAAATTTCCCATTGAAAATGAATGGGAAAAATTTTGGACGTCCATGGACGTCAATGGTATCAACTTACATAAGCGTCAATGGAATCCAAGTACATTGGCATCAAAAGAATGAACAAACATGAAGAAATGCCATTGGAAATGAATGGGAAGTTTGGACGTCCCTGGACGTCAATGGCATCACCCTCCAAAAGCAGCAATGCAATCGGGGACATTTGGGGGACAGGTCCTATTGATATGTAGTCATTTTCTGTTGATTTGGGGAAAAAAAAAAAAATTCCCATTGAAAATGAATGGGTAAAATTTTGGACGTCCATGGACGTCAATGGCAGCACCCCCCATAAGCGTCAATGGAATTGGGGACGTTTGGGATATACGTCCTATTGATATCTGGTCATTTTCTGTTGATTTGGAGAAATTTAGTTTTTTCCCCATTGGAAATGAATGGGAAGTTTGGACGTCCATGAACGTCAATGGCATCACCCTCCATAAGCGGCAATGCAATCGGGGACATTTGGGGGACACGTCCTAATGATATCTAGTCATTTTCTGTTGATTTGGGAAAAAAAAAAAATTCCCATTGAAAATGAATGGGAAAAATTTTGGACGTCCATGGACGTCAATGGTATCAACTTACATAACCGTCAATGGAATCCAAGTACATTGGCATCAAAAGAATGAACAAACATGAAGAAATGCCATTGGAAATGAATGGGAAGTTTGGACGTCCCTGGACGTCAATGGCATCACCCTCCATAAGCAGCAATGCAATCGGGGACATTTGGGGGACAGGTCCTATTGATATCTAGTCATTTTCTGTTGATTTGGGAAAAAAAAAAAAATTCCCATTGAAAATGAATGGGAAAAATTTTGGACGTCCATGGACGTCAATGGCAGCACCCCCCATAAGCGTCAATGGAATTGGGGACGTTTGGGATATACGTCCTATTGATATCTGGTCATTTTCTGTTGATTTGGAGAAATTTAGTTTTTTCCCCATTGAAAATGAATGGGAAAAATTTTGGACGTCCATGTAAGTCAATGGCGGCACCCTTCATAAGCGTCAATGGAATTGGGGAAGTTTGGGGGACACGTCCTATTGATATCTGGTCATTTTCTGTTGATTTGGGGTAATTTTGTTTTTTCCCCATTGAAAATGAATGGGAAAAATTTTGGACGTCCATGGCAGTCAATGGCATCGACATCTATATAGTCAGTTGAATCCAAGTACATTGGCATCAGTAGATTCGACATGCATGGCCGTCAATGGCATCAATGCAATGTAAATTCCATTGGAAATCCCATTGGAAGTGAATGGGACTTTTCCCATTCGAAATGAATGGGATAGTTTTTGGCAAATTTCCGAGGAAGCGTAATTTTTTTCCAAATTCTGTATACAACTTTTATGCCCCTCACCGTCCCGGAATTTTTGATGCCCAAATTATGTGATTTGGTCAAAAATTGTAGGACTAGATACATTTTGAAACTTTTTTTTTTTTCACGGAAAATTGCCGTTTACGGACGAACGGAAAAATTTTCGGGGCCATTTGTAAAGTTTCCTGTGTCACGCGAAAATTCCGGTCGTGCCGATACTTGAACGGTGCCGATCGGTCTAACGGTTCGGGCTGTGAAGCGCGCGTTTTTTTTCCATTCAAAATGAATAGGAAAGTTTTTGGCAAATTTCCGGGGAACCGTAAATTTTTGCCAAATTCTGTATACAACTTTTATGCCCCTCACCGTCCCGGAATTTTTGATGCCCAAATTATGTGATTTGGTCAAAAATTGTAGGACTAGATACATTTTTAAACTTTTTTTATTTTTCGGAAAATTGCCGTTTACGGGCGAACGGAAAATTTTTCGTGGCGGTTTGAAAAATTCCCATCGTCACACGAAAAATCCGGTCGTGCCGATACTTGAACGGTGCCGATCGGTGCTACGGTTTGGGCTGTGCGTTGGCTCAAAAAAACG
The DNA here is from genome assembly GCF_030265065.1 of Corythoichthys intestinalis. Taxonomy (NCBI): domain Eukaryota; kingdom Metazoa; phylum Chordata; class Actinopteri; order Syngnathiformes; family Syngnathidae; genus Corythoichthys; species Corythoichthys intestinalis. The sequence continues at coordinate 4,310,497 of NC_080409.1, read as the reverse complement.
CGGAGAATAAGATGAATAACTAGAAACTGCAATTTCGGGAGAAATTACACACCTTGGTCTTTCCTCTGTGGAGATACAAATCTTAGCCCCACTCAGGTCTATCAATAGAATGGACCATAATGCCAGTCATTGGCACTAAACAAAGTTAAAGCCATTAGAAAAGATTGGGAGAATTGGACGTCCATGTCCGTCAATGGCATCACCCTCCATAATTGTTAATGGAATCGGGGACATTTGGGGGACACGTCCTATTGATATCTAGTCATTTTCTGTTGATTTGGGGAAAAAAAAAAAAATTCCCATTGAAAATGAATGGGAAAAATTTTGGACGTCCATGGACGTCAATGGTATCAACGTACATAAGCGTCAATGGAATCCAAGTACATTGGCATCAAAAGAATGAACAAACATGAAGAAATGCCATTGGAAATGAATGGGAAGTTTGGACGTCCCTGGACGTCAATGGCATCACCCTCCATAAGCAGCAATGCAATCGGGGACATTTGGGGGACAGGTCCTATTGATATCTAGTCATTTTCTGTTGATTTGGGGAAAAAAAAAAAAATTCCCATTGAAAATGAATGGGTAAAATTTTGGACGTCTATGGACGTCAATGGCAGCACCCCCCATAAGCGTCAATGGAATTGGGGACGTTTGGGATATACGTCCTATTGATATCTGGTCATTTTCTGTTGATTTGGAGAAATTTAGTTTTTTCCCCATTGAAAATGAATGGGAAAAATTTTGGACGTCCATGTAAGTCAATGGCGGCACCCTTCATAAGCGTCAATGGAATTGGGGAAGTTTGGGGGACACGTCCTATGGATATCTGGTTATTTTCTGTTGATTTGGGGTAATTTTGTTTTTTCCCCATTGAAAATGAATGGGAAAAATTTTGGACGTCCATGGCTGTCAATGGCATCGACATCCATATAGTCAATTGAATCCAAGTACATTGGCATCAGTAGATTCGACATGCATGGCCGTCAATGGCATCAATGCAATGTAAATTCCATTGGAAATCCCATTGGAAGTGAATGGGACTTTTCCCATTTGAAATGAATGGGATAGTTTTTGGCAAATTTCCGAGGAAGCGTAATTTTTTTCCAAATTCTGTATACAACTTTTATGCCCCTCACCGTCCCGGAATTTTTGATGCCCAAATTGTGTGATTTGGTCAAAAATTGTAGGACTAGATACATTTTGAAACTTTTTTTTTTTTCCGGAAAATTGCCGTTTACGGGCGAAGGGAAAAGTTTCGGGTCCGTTTGAAAAATTCCCATCGTTGCGCGAAAATTCCGGTCGTGCCGATATTTGAACGGTGCCGATCGGTCAAACGGTTCGGGCTGTGCAGCGTGCGTTTTTTTTTCATTCAAAATGAATAGGAAAGTTTTTGGCAAATTTCCGGGGAGCCGTAAATTTTTGCCAAATTCTGTATACAACTTTTATGCCCCTCATCGTCCCGGAATTTTTGATACCCAAATTATGTGATTTGGTCAAAAATTGTAGGACTAGATACATTTTTTAACTTTTTTTTTTTTCCGGAAAATTGCCGTTTACGGGCGAACGGAAAATTTTTCGGGGGATTTTGAAAAAGTCCCTGCGTCGCGCAAAAAATCCGGTCGTGCCGATACTTCAACGGTGCCGATCGGTGGTATGGTTCGGGCTGCGCGGCGCGCCGAAAAAACGCGGAGAATAAGATGAAGATATAATAAATAATAACTAGAAACTGCAATTTCGGGAGAAATTACACACCTTGGTCTTTCCTCTGTGGAGATACAGATCTTAGCCCCACTCAGGTCTATCAATAGAATGGACCATAATGCCAGTCAATGGCACTAAACAAAGTAAAAGCCATGAGAAAAGATTGGGAGAATTGGACGTCCATGTCCGTCAATGGCAGCACCCTCCATAAGCGTCAATGCAATCGGGGACATTTGGGGGACACGTCCTAATGATATGTAGTCATTTTTTGTTGATTTGGGGGGGAAAAAAAATTCCCATTGAAAATGAATGGGAAAAATTTTGGACGTCCATGGACGTCAATGGTATCAACTTACATAAGTGTCAATGGAATCCAAGTACATTGGCATCAATAGAATGAACAAACATGAAGAAATGCCATTGGAAATGAATGGGAAGTTTGGACGTCCATGAACGTCAATGGCATCACCCTCCATAAGCAGCAATGCAATCGGGGACATTTGGGGGACACGTCCTATTGATATCTAGTCATTTTCTGTTGATTTGGGGAAAAAAAAAAAATTCCCATTGAAAATGAATGGGAAAAATTTTGGACGTCCATGGACGTCAATGGTATCAACTTACATAAGCGTCAATAGAATCCAAGTACATTTGCATCAATAGAATGAAAAAACATAATTAAATGGCATTAGAAATGAATGGGAAATTTGGACGTACATGGCCGTCAATGGCGGCGCCCTTCATAAGCGTCAATGGAATTGGACTAGTTTGGGGGACACGTCCTTTTGATATCAGGTCGTTTTTTTGTTGATTTGGGGGGAAAAAAAATTCCCATTGAAAATGAATGGGAAAAATTTTGGACGTCCATTGACGTCAATGGTATCAACTTACAATGGAATCCAAGTACATTGGCATCAATAGAATGAAAAAACATAATTAAAAATAAATGGGAAATTTGGACGTCCATGGACGTCAATGGCATCACCCTCCATAAGTGTAAATGGAATTGGGGAAGTTTGGGGGACACGTCCTATTGATATCTAGTCATTTTCTTTTGATTTTTGGAAAAAAAAAAAATTCCAATTGAAAATGACTTTGATGCGGGAGGTCGTAGGATCGAACCTCTGTCAATACCAAGTTAGCTTTTGTCAATGCCTGTATCACATACATGATAACTTTATATACATATCACACAACACTGCATTTAGCAGATGGATAGCTCAGTGTTAATATCGCTGACCTTGGTACGAGAGGATGGTGGTTCGATCCCCGGTCAGTTTCCTACTTTATGCGTATACCTCAGAGTGGATTGGACGTCGCCGACGTCAAAAGAGCGGATGACGCCAACGTCCATCGAGAGGACGGCGCCGACGATCAACGAATGGATGGTGACGACGTCCAACGAGCAAACGGCGGCGACGTCAAAAGTTAGCGCGAGAGGCTGACGTCACCGACGTCAAAAGAGCAGATGATGCCGACATCCCACGTGGGACAGTGACAACGTTCAACAAGCAAACGTCAAAAGTGCAGAATGCGATGTCCAAGACGTCAAAAGAGCAGATGACGCCGACGTCCCCGACGATCAACAAACGGATGGTGACGACGTCCAACGAGCAAACGGCGCCGACGTCAAAAGTTAGCGTGAGAGGCCGACGTCAAAAGAGCAGATGACGCCGACATCCCATGTGGGACAGTGACAACGTTCAACAAGCAAAAGTCAAAAGTGCAGAATACGATGTCCAACGAGCGGACGTCACCGACGTCCAAGACCTCAAAAGAGCAGATGACGCCGACGTCCATCGAGCGCACGGTGCCGACATCTCACGTGGAACAGTGACGACGTTCAACAAGCAAACGTCAAAAGTGCAGAATGCGCCGTCTAACGAGCGGACGTCACCGACGTCCAAAGTGCAGAATGCGCCGTCCAACGAGCGGACATCACCGACTTCCAAACTGCTGACGGCGCCGACGTCCAACGAGCGGACGTCACCGACGTCCAAAGTGCTGACGCTGCCGACGTCCAACGTGGGACAATGACGACGTTCAACAAGCAAACGTCAAAAGTGCAGAATGCGCCATCTTACGTCCAACGAGCGGATGGTGACGATGTCAAAAGAGTGGACGACGCCGACGTCCAAGACGTCAAAAGAGCAGATGACGCCGACGTCCATCGAGAGGACGGTGCCGACATCTCACGTGGAACAGTGACGACGTTCAACAAGCAAACGTCAAAAGTGCAGAATGCGCCGTCCAACGAGCGGACGTCACCGACGTCCAAAGTGCTGACGCTGCCGACGTCCATCGAGCGGACGGTGCCGACGTCCAACGTGGGACAATGACGACGTTCAACAAGCAAACGTCAAAAGTGCAGAATGCGCCGTCTTACGTCCAACGAGCGGATGGTGACGATGTCAAAAGAGTGGACGACGCCGACGTCCAAAGTTTGGCGACGTCCAACGAGCGGACGTCACCGACGTCCTAATTGCTGTCGCTGCCGACGTCCAAAGTGCTGACGCTGCCGACATCCAACATAAAGACGGCGCCGACTTCCAACGAGCGGACGGCGCCGACGTCCAATGAGCGGACGGTGATGACGTCCAACTAGCAAACGTCGCCGACGTCCAACATGCGGATGACACCGACGTCCAGTCGACGAAGTCCAACGTGCGGATGACGCCGACGTCCCATAAATTCCCATTGAAAATGAATGGGAAAAATTTTGGACGTCCATGGACGTCAATGGTATCAACTTACATAGGCGTCAATGGAATCCAAGTACATTGGCATCAATAAAATGAAAAAACATAATTAAATGCCATTAGAAATGAATGGGAAATTTGGACGTCCATGGACGTCAATGGTATCAACTTAAATAAGCGTCAATGGATACCAAGTACATTGGCATCAATAGAATGAACAAACATGAAGAAATGCCATTGGAAATGAATGGGAAGTTTGGACGTCCGTGGACGTCAATGGCATCACCCTCCATAAGAGGCAATGCAATCGGGGACATTTGGGGGACACGTCCTATTGATATCTAGTCATTTTCTGTTGATTTGGGGAAAAAAAAAAAATTCCCATTGAAAATGAATGGGAAAAATTTTGGACGTCCATGGACGTCAATGGTATCAACTTACATAAGCGTCAATGGAATCCAAATACATTGGCATCAATAGAATGAACAAACATGAAGAAACGCCATTGGAAATTAATGGGAAGTTTGGACGTCCGTGGACGCCAATGGCATCACCCTCCATAAGCAGCAATGCAATCGGGGACATTTGGGGGACACGTCCTATTGATATCTAGTCATTTTCTGTTGATTTGGGGAAAAAAAAAATTTCCCATTGAAAATGAATGGGAAAAATTTTGGACGTCCATGGACGTCAATGGCAGCACCCTTCATAAGCGTCAATGGAGTTGGGGACGTTTGGGGTATACGTCCTATTGATATCTGGTCATTTTCTGTTGATTTGGAGAAATTTAGTTTTTTCCCCATTGAAAATGAATGGGAAAAATTTTGGACGTCCATGGAAGTCAATGGCGGCACCCTTCATAAGCGTCAATGGAATTGGGGAAGTTTGGGGGACACGTCCTATTGATATCTGGTCATTTTCTGTTGATTTGGGGAAATTTAGTTTTTTCCCCATTGAAAATGAATGGGAAAAATTTTGGACGTCCATGGCCGTCAATGGCATCGACATCCATATAGTCAATTGAATCCAAGTACATTGGCATCAGTAGATTCGACATGCATGGCCGTCAATGGCATCAATGCAATGTAAATTCCATTGGAAATCCCATTGGAAGTGAATGGGACTTTTCCCATTCGAAATGAATGGGATAGTTTTTGGCAAATTTCCGAGGAAGCGTAATTTTTTTCCAAATTCTGTATACAACTTTTATGCCCCTCACCGTCCCGGAATTTTTGATGCCCAAATTGTGTGATTTGGTCAAAAATTGTAGGACTAGATACATTTTGAAACTTTTTTTTTTTTCCGGAAAATTGCCGTTTACGGGCGAAGGGAAAATTTTTCGGGTCCGTTTGAAAAATTCGCATCGTTGCGCGAAAATTCCGGTCGTGCCGATATTTGAACGGTGCCGATCGGTCAAACGGTTCGGGCTGTGCAGCGTGCGTTTTTTTTTTCATTCAAAATGAATAGGAAAGTTTTTGGCAAATTTCCGGGGAACCGTAAATTTTTGCCAAATTCTGTATACAACTTTTATGCCCCTCATCGTCCCGGAATTTTTGATACCCAAATTATGTGATTTGGTCAAAAATTGTAGGACTAGATACATTTTTTAACTTTTTTTTTTTTTCGGAAAATTGCCGTTTACGGGCGAACGGAAAATTTTTCGGGGGATTTTGAAAAAGTCCCTGCGTCGCGCGAAAAATCCGGTCGTGCCGATACTTCAACGGTGCCGATCGGTGGTATGGTTCGGGCTGCGCGGCGCGCCGAAAAAACGCGGAGAATAAGATGAAGATATAATAAATAATAATAATAAGGCGAATAAAGTTGCAGAATAACAATACCTTGTTCTTTCCATAGGAAAGACCAAGGTAATAATAAGGCGAATAAAGTTGCAGAATAACAATACCTTGTTCTTTCCATAGGAAAGACCAAGGTAATAATAATAATAATAATAAGAACAATAAAGTTGCACAATAACAATACCTTGTTCTTTCTTTCAGAAAGACCAAGGTAACTAGAAACTGCAATTTCGGGAGAAATTACACCTTGGTCTTTCCTCTGTGGAGATACAAATCTTAGCCCCACTCAGGTCTATCAATAGAATGGACCTTAATGCCAGTCAATGGCACTAAACAAAGTAAAAGCCATTAGAAATGATTGGGAGAATTGGACGTCCATGTCCGTCAATGGCAGCACCCTCCATAAGCGTCAATGTAATTGGGGAAGTTTGGGGGACACGACCTATTGATATCTAGTCATTATCTGTTGATTTGGAGGAGAAAAAAAAATTCCCATTGAAAATGAATGGGAAAATTTTTGGACGTCCATGGACGTCAATGGTATCAACTTACATAGGCGGCAAAGGAATTGGGGACATTTGGGGTACACGTCCTATTGATATCTGGTCATTTTCTGGTGATTTGGGGAAATTTAGTTTTTTCCCCATTGAAAATGAATGGGAAAAATTTTGGACGTCCATGGACGTCAATGGCAGCACCCCCTATAAGCGTCAATTGAGTTGGGGACGTTTGGGGGACACGTCCTATTGATATCAGGTCATTTTCTGTTGATTTGGGGAAATGTAGTTTTTTCCCCATTGAAAATGAATGGGAAAAATTTTGGACGTCCATGGCCGTCAATGGCATCGACATCCATATAGCCAATTGAATCCAAGTACATTGGCATCAATAGATTCGACATGCATGGCCGTCAATGGCATCAATGCAATGTAAATTCCATTGAAATCCCATTGAAGTGAATGGGAACTTTTCCCATTAGAAATGAATGGGAGAGTTTTTGGCAAATTTCCGGGGAACCGTAAATTTTTTCCAAATTCTGTATACAACTTTTATGCCCCTCACCGTCCCGGAATTTTTGATACCCAAATTATGTGATTTGGTCAAAAATTGTAGGACTAGATACATTTTTAAACTTTTTTTTTTTTTTGGAAAATTGCCGTTTACGGGCGAACGGAAAATTTTTCGTGGCGTTTTGAAAAATTCCCATCGTCACGCGATAATTCCGGTCATGCCGATACTTGAACGGTGCCGATCGGGGCTACGGTTTGGGCTGTGCGTTGGCTCAAAAAAACGCGGAGAATAAGATGAATAAATAATAATAATAACTAGAAACTGCAATTTCGGGAGAAATTACACACCTTGGTCTTTCCTCTGTGGAGACACAGATCTTAGCCCCACTCAGGTCTATCAATAGAATGGATCATAATGCCAGTCATTGGCAAAAAACAAAGTAAAAGCCGTTAGAAATGAATGGGAGAATTGGACGTCCATGGACGTCAATGGCGGCACCTTTCATAATTGTTAATGGAATCGGGGAAGTTTGGGGGACACGTCCTAATGATATCTAGTCATTTTCTGTTGATTTGGGGAAAAAAAAAAAATTCCCATTGAAAATGAATGGGAAAAATTTTGGACGTCCATGGACGTCAATGGTATCAACTTACATAAGCGTCAATGGAATCCAAGTACATTGGCATCAATAAAATGAACAAACATGAAGAAATGCCATTGGAAATGAATGGGAAGTTTAGACGTCCATGAACGTCAATGGCATCACCCTCCATAAGCGGCAATGCAATCGGGGACATTTGGGGGAAACGTCCTAATGATATCTAGTCATTTTCTGTTGATTTGGGAAAAAAAAAAAAAAATCCCATTGAAAATGAATGGGAAAAATTTTGGACGTCCATGGACGTCAATGGTATCAACTTACATAAGCGTCAATGGAATCCAAGTACATTGGCATCAATAAAATGAACAAACATGAAGAAATGGCTTTGGAAATGATTGGGAAGTTTGGACGTCCATGGACGTCAATGGCATCACCCCCCATAAGCGGTAATGCAATCGGGGACATTTGGGGGACACGTCCTAATGATATCTAGTCATTTTCTGTTGATTTGGGAAAAAAAAAAAAAAATCCCATTGAAAATGAATGGGAAAAATTTTGGACGTCCATGGACGTCAATGGTATCAACTTACATAAGCGTCAATGGAATCCAAGTACATTGGCATCAATAAAATGAACAAACATGAAGAAATGGCTTTGGAAATGATTGGGAAGTTTGGACGTCCATGGACGTCAATGGCATCACCCCCCATAAGCGGTAATGCAATCGGGGACATTTGGGGGACACGTCCTAATGATATCTAGTCATTTTCTGTTGATTTGGGGAAAAAAAAAAAATTCCCATTGAAAATGAATGGGAAAAATTTTGGACGTCCATGGACGTCAATGGTATCAACTTACATAACCGTCAATGGAATCCAAGTACATTGGCATCAAAAGAATGAACAAACATGAAGAAATGCCATTGGAAATGAATGGGAAGTTTGGACGTCCCTGGACGTCAATGGCATCACCCTCCATAAGTAGCAATGCAATCGGGGACATTTGGGGGACAGGTCCTATTGATATCTAGTCATTTTCTGTTGATTTGGGGAAAAAAAAAAATTTCCCATTGAAAATGAATGGGAAAAATTTTGGACGTCCATGGACGTCAATGGTATCAACTTACATAAGCGTCAATGGAATCCAAGTACATTGGCATCAATAAAATGAACAAACATGAAGAAATGCCATTGGAAATGAATGGGAAGTTTAGACGTCCATGAACGTCAATGGCATCACCCTCCATAAGCGGCAATGCAATCGGGGACATTTGGGGGAAACGTCCTAATGATATCTAGTCATTTTCTGTTGATTTGGGAAAAAAAAAAAAAAATCCCATTGAAAATGAATGGGAAAAATTTTGGACGTCCATGGACGTCAATGGTATCAACTTACATAAGCGTCAATGGAATCCAAGTACATTGGCATCAATAAAATGAACAAACATGAAGAAATGGCTTTGGAAATGATTGGGAAGTTTGGACGTCCATGGACGTCAATGGCATCACCCCCCATAAGCGGTAATGCAATCGGGGACATTTGGGGGACACGTCCTAATGATATCTAGTCATTTTCTGTTGATTTGGGGAAAAAAAAAAAATTCCCATTGAAAATGAATGGGAAAAATTTTGGACGTCCATGGACGTCAATGGTATCAACTTACATAACCGTCAATGGAATCCAAGTACATTGGCATCAAAAGAATGAACAAACATGAAGAAATGCCATTGGAAATGAATGGGAAGTTTGGACGTCCCTGGACGTCAATGGCATCACCCTCCATAAGTAGCAATGCAATCGGGGACATTTGGGGGACAGGTCCTATTGATATCTAGTCATTTTCTGTTGATTTGGGGAAAAAAAAAAATTTCCCATTGAAAATGAATGGGAAAAATTTTGGACGTCCATGGACGTCAATGGTATCAACTTACATAAGCGTCAATGGAATCCAAGTACATTGGCATCAATAAAATGAACAAACATGAAGAAATGCCATTGGAAATGAATGGGAAGTTTAGACGTCCATGAACGTCAATGGCATCACCCTCCATAAGCGGCAATGCAATCGGGGACATTTGGGGGAAACGTCCTAATGATATCTAGTCATTTTCTGTTGATTTGGGAAAAAAAAAAAAAAATCCCATTGAAAATGAATGGGAAAAATTTTGGACGTCCATGGACGTCAATGGTATCAACTTACATAAGCGTCAATGGAATCCAAGTACATTGGCATCAATAAAATGAACAAACATGAAGAAATGGCTTTGGAAATGATTGGGAAGTTTGGACGTCCATGGACGTCAATGGCATCACCCCCCATAAGCGGTAATGCAATCGGGGACATTTGGGGGACACGTCCTAATGATATCTAGTCATTTTCTGTTGATTTGGGGAAAAAAAAAAAATTCCCATTGAAAATGAATGGGAAAAATTTTGGACGTCCATGGACGTCAATGGCAGCACCCCCCATAAGCGTCAATGGAATTGGGGACGTTTGGGATATACGTCCTATTGATATCTGGTCATTTTCTGTTGATTTGGAGAAATTTAGTTTTTTCCCCATTGTAAATGAATGGGAAAAATTTTGGACGTCCATGTAAGTCAATGGCGGCACCCTTCATAAGCGTCAATGGAATTGGGGAAGTTTGGGGGACACGTCCTATTGATATCTGGTCATTTTCTGTTGATTTGGGGTAATTTTGTTTTTTCCCCATTGAAAATGAATGGGAAAAATTTTGGACGTCCATGGCAGTCAATGGCATCGACATCTATATAGTCAGTTGAATCCAAGTACATTGGCATCAGTAGATTCGACATGCATGGCCGTCAATGGCATCAATGCAATGTAAATTCCATTGGAAATCCCATTGGAAGTGAATGGGACTTTTCCCATTCGAAATGAATGGGATAGTTTTTGGCAAATTTCCGAGGAAGCGTAATTTTTTTCCAAATTCTGTATACAACTTTTATGCCCCTCACCGTCCCGGAATTTTTGATGCCCAAATTATGTGATTTGGTCAAAAATTGTAGGACTAGATACATTTTGAAACTTTTTTTTTTTTCACGGAAAATTGCCGTTTACGGACGAACGGAAAAATTTTCGGGGCCATTTGTAAAGTTTCCTGTGTCACGCGAAAATTCCGGTCGTGCCGATACTTGAACGGTGCCGATCGGTCTAACGGTTCGGGCTGTGAAGCGCGCGTTTTTTTTCCATTCAAAATGAATAGGAAAGTTTTTGGCAAATTTCCGGGGAACCGTAAATTTTTGCCAAATTCTGTATACAACTTTTATGCCCCTCACCGTCCCGGAATTTTTGAATCCCAAATTATGTGATTTGGTCAAAAATTGTAGGACTAGATACATTTTTAAACTTTTTTTATTTTTCGGAAAATTGCCGTTTACGGGCGAACGGAAAATTTTTCGTGGCGGTTTGAAAAATTCCCATCGTCACACGAAAAATCCGGTCGTGCCGATACTTGAACGGTGCCGATCGGTGCTACGGTTTGGGCTGTGCGTTGGCTCAAAAAAACGCGGAGAATAAGATGAATAATAATAATAATAACTAGAAACTGCAATTTCGGGAGAAATTACACACCTTGGTCTTTCCTCTGTGGAGATACAGATCTTAGCCCCACTCAGGTCTATCAATAGAATGGATCATAATGCCAGTCATTGGCAAAAAACAAAGTAAAAGCCGTTAGAAATGAATGGGAGAATTGGACGTCCATGGACGTCAATGGCGGCACCTTTCATAATTGTTAATGGAATCGGGGAAGTTTGGGGGACACGTCCTAATGATATCTAGTCATTTTCTGTTGATTTGGGAAAAAAAAAATTCCCATTGAAAATGAATGGGAAAAATTTTGGACGTCCATGGACGTCAATGGTATCAACTTACATAAGCGTCAATGGAATCCAAGTACATTGGCATCAATAAAATGAACAAACATGAAGAAATGCCATTGGAAATGAATGGGAAGTTTGGACGTCCATGAACGTCAATGGCATCACCCTCCATAAGCGGCAATGCAATCGGGGACATTTGGGGGACACGTCCTAATGATATCTAGTCATTTTCTGTTGATTTGGGAAAAAAAAAAAATTCCCATTGAAAATGAATGGGAAAAATTTTGGACGTCTACGGACGTCAATGGTATCAATTTACATAAGCGTCAATGGAATCCAAGTACATTGGCATCAATAGAATGAACAAACATGAAGAAATGCCATTGGAAATGAATGGGAAGTTTGGACGTCCGTGGCCGTCAATGGCATCACCCTCCATAAGAGGCAATGCAATCGGGGACATTTGGGGGACACGTCCTATTGATATCTAGTCATTTTCTGTTGATTTGGGGAAAAAAAAAAAATTCCCATTGAAACTGAATGGGAAAAATTTTGGACGTCCATGGACGTCAATGGTATCAACTTACATAACCGTCAATGGAATCCAAGTACATTGGCATCAAAAGAATGAACAAACATGAAGAAATGCCATTGGAAATGAATGGGAAGTTTGGACGTCCCTGGACGTCAATGGCATCACCCTCCATAAGAAGCAATGCAATCGGGGACATTTGGGGGACAGGTCCTATTGATATCTAGTCATTTTCTGTTGATTTGGGGAAAAAAAAAAATTTCCCATTGAAAATGAATGGGTAAAATTTTGGACGTCCATGGACGTCAATGGCAGCACCCCCCATAAGCGTCAATGGAATTGGGGACGTTTGGGATATACGTCCTATTGATATCTGGTCATTTTCTGTTGATTTGGAGAAATTTAGTTTTTTCCCCATTGAAAATGAATGGGAAAAATTTTGGACGTCCATGTAAGTCAATGGCGGCACCCTTCATAAGCGTCAATGGAATTGGGGAAGTTTGGGGGACACGTCCTATTGATATCTGGTCATTTTCTGTTGATTTGGGGTAATTTTGTTTTTTCCCCATTGAAAATGAATGGGAAAAATTTTGGACGTCCATGGCAGTCAATGGCATCGACATCTATATAGTCAGTTGAATCCAAGTACATTGGCATCAGTAGATTCGACATGCATGGCCGTCAATGGCATCAATGCAATGTAAATTCCATTGGAAATCCCATTGGAAGTGAATGGGACTTTTCCCATTCGAAATGAATGGGATAGTTTTTGGCAAATTTCCGAGGAAGCGTAATTTTTTTCCAAATTCTGTATACAACTTTTATGCCCCTCACCGTCCCGGAATTTTTGATGCCCAAATTATTTGATTTGGTCAAAAATTGTAGGACTAGATACATTTTGAAACTTTTTTTTTTTTCACGGAAAATTGCCGTTTACGGACGAACGGAAAAATTTTCGGGGCCATTTGTAAAGTTTCCTGTGTCACGCGAAAATTCCGGTTGTGCCGATACTTGAACGGTGCCGATCGGTCTAACGGTTCGGGCTGTGAAGCGCGCGTTTTTTTTCCATTCAAAATGAATAGGAAAGTTTTTGGCAAATTTCCGGGGAACCGTAAATTTTTGCCAAATTCTGTATACAACTTTTATGCCCCTCACCGTCCCGGAATTTTTGATACCCAAATTATGTGATTTGGTCAAAAATTGTAGGACTAGATACATTTTTAAACTTTTTTTTTTTTTCGGAAAATTGCCGTTTACGGGTGAACGGAAAATTTTTCGTGGCGTTTTGAAAAATTCCCATCGTCACGCGAAAATTCCGGTCATGCCGATACTTGAACGGTGCCGATCGGGGCTACGGTTTGGGCTGTGCGTTGGCTCAAAAAAACGCGGAGAATAAGATGAATAAATAACTAGAAACTGCAATTTCGGGAGAAATTACACACCTTGGTCTTTCCTCTGTGGAGATACAGATCTTAGCCCCACTCAGGTCTATCAATAGAATGGATCATAATGCCAGTAATTGGCAAAAAACAAAGTAAAAGCCGTTAGAAATGAATGGGAGAATTGGACGTCCATGAACGTCAATGGCATCACCCTCCATAAGCGGCAATGCAATCGGGGACATTTGGGGGACACGTCCTAATGATATCTAGTCATTTTCTGTTGATTTGGGAGAAAAAAAAAATCCCATTGAAAATGAATGGGAAAAATTTTGGACGTCCATGGACGTCAATGGTATCAACTTACATAAGCGTCAATGGAATCCAAGTACATTGGCATCAATAAAATGAACAAACATGAAGAAATGCCATTGGAAATGAATGGGAAGTTTGGACGTCCATGAACGTCAATGGCATCACCCTCCATAAGCCTAAATGGAATCGGGGACTTTTGGGGGAAACGTCCTGTTGATATCTAGTCATTTTCTGTTGATTTGGGGGGAAAAAAAAAATTCCCATTGAAAATGAATGGGAAAAATTTTGGACGTCCATGGCCGTCAATGGTATCAACTTACATAAGCGTCAATGGAATCCAAGTACATTGGCATCAATAGAATGAACAAACATGAAGAAATGCCTTTGGAAATGAATGGGAAGTTTGGACGTCCGTGGACGTCAATGGCATCACCCCCCATAAGCGGCAATGCAATCGGGGACATTTGGGGGACACGTCCTAATGATATCTAGTCATTTTCTGTTGATTTGGGGAAAAAAAAAAATTCCCATTGAAAATGAATGGGAAAAATTTTGGACGTCCATGTACGTCAATGGTATCAACTTACATAAGCGTCAATGGAATCCAAGTACATTGGCATCAATAGAATGAACAAACATGAAGAAATGCCATTGGAAATTAATGGGAAGTTTGGACGTCCGTGGACGTCAATGGCATCACCCTCCATAAGCAGCAATGCAATCGGGCACATTTGGGGGAAACGTCCTATTGATATCTAGTCATTTTCTGTTGATTGGGGGAAAAAAAAAAAATTCCCATTGAAAATGAATGGGAAAAATTTTGGACGTCCATGGACGTCAATGGTATCAACTTACATAAGCGTCAATGGAATCCAAGTACATTGGCATCAATAGAATGAACAAACATGAAGAAACGCCATTGGAAATGAATGGGAAGTTTGGACGTCCGTGGACGCCAATGGCATCACCCTCCATAAGCAGCAATGCAATCGGGGACATTTGGGGGACACGTCCTATTGATATCTAGTCATTTTCTGTTGATTTGGGGAAAAAAAAAATTTCCCATTGAAAATGAATGGGTAAAATTTTGGACGTCCATGGACGTCAATGGCAGCACCCCCCATAAGCGTTAATGGAATTGGGGACGTTTGGGATATACGTCCTATTGATATCTGGTCATTTTCTGTTGATTTGGAGAAATGTAGTTTTTTCCCCATTGAAAATGAATGGGAAAAATTTTGGACGTCCATGTAAGTCAATGGCGGCACCCTTCATAAGCGTCAATGGAATTGGGGAAGTTTGGGGGACACGTCCTATTGATATCTGGTCATTTTCTGTTGATTTGGGGAAATTTTGTTTTTTTCCCATTGAAAATGAATGGGAAAATTTTTGGACGTCCATGGCCGTCAATGGCATCGACATCCATATAGTCAATTGAATCCAAGTACATTGGCATCAGTAGATTCGACATGCATGGCCGTCAATGGCATCAATGCAATGTAAATTCCATTGGAAATCCCATTGGAAGTGAATGGGAACTTTTCCCATTCGAAATGAATGGGATAGTTTTTGGCAAATTTCCGAGGAAGCGTAATTTTTTTCCAAATTCTGTATACAACTTTTATGCCCCTCACCGTCCCGGAATTTTTGATGCCCAAATTATTTGATTTGGTCAAAAATTGTAGGACTAGATACATTTTGAAACTTTTTTTTTTTTCACGGAAAATTGCCGTTTACGGACGAACGGAAAAATTTTCGGGGCCATTTGTAAAGTTTCCTGTGTCACGCGAAAATTCCGGTCGTGCCGATACTTGAACGGTGCCGATCGGTCTAACGGTTCGGGCTGTGAAGCGCGCGTTTTTTTTCCATTCAAAATGAATAGGAAAGTTTTTGGCAAATTTCCGGGGAACCGTAAATTTTTGCCAAATTCTGTATACAACTTTTATGCCCCTCACCGTCCCGGAATTTTTGATGCCCAAATTATGTGATTTGGTCAAAAATTGTAGGACTAGATACATTTTGAAACTTTTTTTATTTTTCGGAAAATTGCCGTTTACGGGCGAACGGAAAATTTTTCGTGGCGGTTTGAAAAATTCCCATCGTCACACGAAAAATCCGGTCGTGCCGATACTTGAACGGTGCCGATCGGTGCTACGGTTTGGGCTGTGCGTTGGCTCAAAAAAACGCGGAGAATAAGATGAATAATAACTAGAAACTGCAATTTCGGGAGAAATTACACACCTTGGTCTTTCCTCTGTGGAGATACAGATCTTAGCCCCACTCAGGTCTATCAATAGAATGGACCATAATGCCAGTCAATGGCACTAAACAAAGTAAAAGCCATTAGAAAAGATTGGGAGAATTGGACGTCCATGGCCGTCAATGGCATCACCCTCCATAAGCGGCAATCCAATCGGGGACATTTGGGGGACACGTCCTATTGATATCTAGTCATTTTCTGTTGATTTGGGGAAAAAAAAAAAATTCCCATTGAAAATGAATGGGAAAAATTTTGGACGTCCATGGACGTCAATGGTATCAACTTACATAAGCGTCAATGGAATCCAAGTACATTGGCATCAATAGAATGAACAAACATGAAGAAATGCCATTGGAAATGAATGGGAAGTTTGGACGTCCGTGGCCGTCAATGGCATCACCCTCCATAAGAGGCAATGCAATCGGGGACATTTGGGGGACACGTCCTATTGATATCTAGTCATTTTCTGTTGATTTGGGGAAAAAAAAAAAATTCCCATTGAAAATGAATGGGAAAAATTTTGGACGTCCATGGACGTCAATGGTATCAACTTACATAAGCGTCAATGGAATCCAAGTACATTGGCATCAATAGAATGAACAAACATGAAGAAATGCCATTGGGATTTAATGGGAAGTTTGGACGTCCATGAACGTCAATGGCATCACCCTCCATAAGCGGCAATGCAATCGGGGACATTTGGGGGACACGTCCTAATGATATCTAGTCATTTTCTGTTGATTTGGGGAAAAAAAAAAATTTCCCATTGAAAATGAATGGGAAAAATTTTGGACGTCTATGGACGTCAATGGTATCAACTTACATAAGCGTCAATGGAATCTAAGTACATTGGCATCAATAGAATGAACAAACATGAAGAAATGCCATTGGAATAAATGGGAAGTTTGGACGTCCCTGGACGTCAATGGCATCACCCTCCATAAGCAGTAATGCAATTGGGGACATTTGGGGGACACGTCCTATTGATATCTAGTCATTTTCTGTTGATTTGGGGAAAAAAAAAAATTCCCATTGAAAATGAATGGGTAAAATTTTGGACGTCCATGGACGTCAATGGCATTACCCTCCATAAGCGGCAATGCAATCGGGGACATTTGGGGGACACGTCCTAATGATATCTAGTCATTTTCTGTTGATTTGGGGAAAAAAAAAAAATTCCCATTGAAAATGAATGGGTAAAATTTTGGACGTCCATGGACGTCATTGGCATCACCCTCCATAAGCGTAAATGGAATTGGGGAAGTTTGGGGGACACGTCCTATTGATATCTGGTCATTTTCTGTTGATTTGGGGAAATGTAGTTTTTTCCCCATTGAAAATGAATGGGAAAAATTTTGGACGTCCATGGCCGTCAATGGCATCGACATCCATATAGCCAATTGAATCCAAGTACATTGGCATCAATAGATTCGACATGCATGGCCGTCAATGGCATCAATGCAATGTAAATTCCATTGAAATCCCATTGAAGTGAATGGGAACTTTTCCCATTAGAAATGAATGGGAGAGTTTTTGGCAAATTTCCGGGGAACCGTAAATTTTTTCCAAATTCTGTATACAACTTTTATGCCCCTCACCGTCCCGGAATTTTTGATACCCAAATTATGTGATTTGGTCAAAAATTGTAGGACTAGATACATTTTTAAACTTTTTTTTTTTTTCGGAAAATTGCCGTTTACGGGCGAACGGAAAATTTTTCGTGGCGTTTTGAAAAATTCCCATCGTCACGCGATAATTCCGGTCATGCCGATACTTGAACGGTGCCGATCGGGGCTACGGTTTGGGCTGTGCGTTGGCTCAAAAAAACGCGGAGAATAAGATGAATAAATAATAATAATAACTAGAAACTGCAATTTCGGGAGAAATTACACACCTTGGTCTTTCCTCTGTGGAGATACAGATCTTAGCCCCACTCAGGTCTATCAATAGAATGGATCATAATGCCAGTCATTGGCAAAAAACAAAGTAAAAGCCGTTAGAAATGAATGGGAGAATTGGACGTCCATGGACGTCAATGGCGGCACCTTTCATAATTGTTAATGGAATCGGGGAAGTTTGGGGGACACGTCCTAATGATATCTAGTCATTTTCTGTTGATTTTGGGAAAAAAAAAAAATCCCATTGAAAATGAATGGGAAAATTTTTGGACGTCCATGGACGTCAATGGTATCAACTTACATAAGCGTCAATGGAATCCAAGTACATTGGCATCAATAGAATGAACAAACATGAAGAAATGCCATTGGAAATGAATGGGAAGTTTGGACGTCCATGGACGTCAATGGCATCACCCCCCATAAGCGGCAATGCAATCGGGGACATTTGGGGGACACGTCCTAATGATATCTAGTCATTTTCTGTTGATTTGGGGGAAAAAAAAAATTTCCCATTGAAAATGAATGGGAAAAATTTTGGACGTCCATGGACGTCAATGGTATCAACTTACATAAGCGTCAATGGAATCCAAGTACATTGGCATCAAAAGAATGAACAAACATGAAGAAATGCCATTGGAAATGAATGGGAAGTTTGGACGTCCATGAACGTCAATGGCATCACCCTCCATAAGCGGCAATGCAATCGGGGACATTTGGGGGACACGTCCTAATGATATCTAGTCATTTTCTGTTGATTTGGGGGAAAAAAAAAATTTCCCATTGAAAATGAATGGGAAAAAGTTTGGACGTCCCTGGATGTCAATGGCATCACCCTCCAAAAGCAGCAATGCAATCGGGGACATTTGGGGGACAGGTCCTATTGATATGTAGTCATTTTCTGTTGATTTGGGGAAAAAAAAAAAATTCCCATTGAAAATGAATGGGTAAAATTTTGGACGTCCATGGACGTCAATGGCAGCACCCCCCATAAGCGTCAATGGAATTGGGGACGTTTGGGATATACGTCCTATTGATATCTGGTCATTTTCTGTTGATTTGGAGAAATTTAGTTTTTTCCCCATTGAAAATGAATGGGAAAAATTTTGGACGTCCATGTAAGTCAATGGCGGCACCCTTCATAAGCGTCAATGGAATTGGGGAAGTTTGGGGGACACGTCCTATTGATATCTGGTCATTTTCTGTTGATTTGGGGTAATTTTGTTTTTTCCCCATTGAAAATGAATGGGAAAAATTTTGGACGTCCATGGCAGTCAATGGCATCGACATCCATATAGTCACTTGAATCCAAGTACATTGGCATCAGTAGATTCGACATGCATGGCCGTCAATGGCATCAATGCAATGTAAATTCCATTGGAAATCCCACTGGAAGTGAATGGGACTTTTCCCATTCGAAATGAATGGGATAGTTTTTGGCAAATTTCCGAGGAAGCGTAATTTTTTTCCAAATTCTGTATACAACTTTTATGCCCCTCACCGTCCCGGAATTTTTGATGCCCAAATTATGTGATTTGGTCAAAAATTGTAGGACTAGATACATTTTGAAACTTTTTTTTTTTTCACGGAAAATTGCCGTTTACGGACGAACGGAAAAATTTTCGGGGCCATTTGTAAAGTTTCCTGTGTCACGCGAAAATTCCGGTCGTGCCGATACTTGAACGGTGCCGATCGGTCTAACGGTTCGGGCTGTGAAGCGCGCGTTTTTTTTCCATTCAAAATGAATAGGAAAGTTTTTGGCAAATTTCCGGGGAACCGTAAATTTTTGCCAAATTCTGTATACAACTTTTATGCCCCTCACCGTCCCGGAATTTTTGATGCCCAAATTATGTGATTTGGTCAAAAATTGTAGGACTAGATACATTTTGAAACTTTTTTTTTTTTCACGGAAAATTGCCGTTTACGGACGAACGGAAAATTTTTCGGGGCCATTTGTAAAGTTTCCTGTGTCACGCGAAAATTCCGGTCGTGCCGATACTTGAACGGTGCCGATCGGTCTAACGGTTCGGGCTGTGAAGCGCGCGTTTTTTTTCCATTCAAAATGAATAGGAAAGTTTTTGGCAAATTTCCGGGGAACCGTAAATTTTTGCCAAATTCTGTATACAACTTTTATGCCCCTCACCGTCCCGGAATTTTTGATGCCCAAATTATGTGATTTGGTCAAAAATTGTAGGACTAGATACATTTTGAAACTTTTTTTATTTTTCGGAAAATTGCCGTTTACGGGCGAACGGAAAATTTTTCGTGGCGGTTTGAAAAATTCCCATCGTCACGCGAAAATTCCGGTCGTGCCGATACTTGAACTGTGCCGATCGGTGCTACGGTTTGGGCTGTGCGTTGGCTCAAAAAAACGCGGAGAATAAGATGAATAAATAATAAGTACAATAAAGTTGCACAATAACAATACCTTGTTCTTTCTTTCAGAAAGACCAAGGTAATAATAATAATAATAAGAACAATAAAGTTGCACAATAACAATACCTTGTTCTTTCTTTCAGAAAGACCAAGGTAATAATAAGAACTAGAAACTGCAATTTCGGGAGAAATTACACACCTTGGTCTTTCCTCTGTGGAGATACAGATCTTAGCCCCACTCAGGTCTATCAATAGAATGGACCATAATGCCAGTCAATAGCACTAAACAAAGTAAAAGCCATTAGAAAAGATTGGGAGAATTGGACGTCCATGTCCGTCAATGGCAGCACCCTCCATAAGCGTCAATAGAGTCGGAGACGTTTAGGGGACAAGTCCTATTGATATCTGGTCATTTTCTGTTGATTTGGGAATTTTTTTTTTTTTCCCCATTGAAAATGAATGGGAAAAATTTGGACGTCCATGGACGTCAATGGCATCACCCTCCATAAGCATCAATGCTATCGGGGACATTTGGGGTAAAGGTCCTATTGATATCTGGTGATTTCCTACTGATTTGGGGACATTTTTTGTTTTTGCCATTGAAAATGAATGGGAAAAATTTGGACGTCCATGGACGTCAATGGTATCAACTTACATAAGCGTCAATGGAATCCAAGTACATTGGCATCAATAGAATGAACAAACATGAAAAAATGCCATTGGGATTTAATGGGAAGTTTGGACGTCCATGAACGTCAATGGCATCACCCTCCATAAGCGGCAATGCAATCGGGGACATTTGGGGGACACGTCCTAATGATATCTAGTCATTTTCTGTTGATTTGGGGAAGAAAAAAAAATTTCCCATTGAAAATGAATGGGAAAAATTTTGGACGTCCATGGACGTCAATGGTATCAACTTACATAAGCGTCAATGGAATCCAAGTACATTGGCATCAATAGAATGAACAAACATGAAGAAATGCCATTGGAAATAAATGGGAAGTTTGGACGTCCGTGGACGTCAATGGCATCACCCTCCATAAGAGGCAATGCAATCGGGGACATTTGGGGGACACGTCCTATTGATATCTAGTCATTTTCTGTTGATTTGGGGGAAAAAAAAAAATTCCCATTGAAAATGAATGGGAAAATTTTTGGACGTCCATGGACGTCAATGGTATCAACTTACATAAGCGTCAATGGAATCCAAGTACATTGGCATCAATAGAATGAACAAACATGAAGAAATGCCATTGGGATTTAATGGGAAGTTTGGACGTCCATGAACGTCAATGGCATCACCCTCCATAAGCGGCAATGCAATCGGGGACATTTGGGGGACACGTCCTAATGATATCTAGTCATTTTCTGTTGATTTGGGGAAAAAAAAAAAATTCCCATTGAAAATGAATGGGAAAAATTTTGGACGTCCATGGACGTCAATGGTATCAACTTACATAAGCGTCAATGGAATCCAAGTACATTGGCATCAATAGAATGAACAAACATGAAGAAATGCCATTGGAAATAAATGGGAAGTTTGGACGTCCATGGACGTCAATGGCATCACCCTCCATATGCAGCAATCCAATCGGGGACATTTGGGGGACACGTCCTAATGATATCTAGTCATTTTCTGTTGATTTGGGGAAAAAAAAAAATTTCCCATTGAAAATGAATGGGAAAAATTTTGGACGTCCATGGACGTCAATGGTATCAACTTACATAAGCGTCAATGGAATCCAAGTACATTGGCATCAATAGAATGAACAAACATGAAGAAATGCCATTGGAATTAATGGGAAGTTTGGACGTCCGTGGACGTCAATGGCATCACCCTCCATAAGCAGCAATGCAATGGGGCACATTTGGGGGAAACGTCCTATTGATATCTAGTCATTTTCTGTTGATTTGGGGAAAAAAAAAAAAATTCCCATTGAAAATGAATGGGAAAAATTTTGGACGTCCATGGACGTCAATGGTATCAACTTACATAAGCGTCAATGGAATCCAAGTATATTGGCATCAATAGAATGAACAATCATTAAGAAATGCCATTGGAAATGAATGGGAAGTTTGGACGTCCGTGGACGTCAATGGCATCACCCTCCATAAGCAGCAATGCAATCGGGCACATTTGGGGGAAACGTCCTATTGATATCTAGTCATTTTCTGTTGATTTGGGGAAAAAAAAAAATTTCCCATTGAAAATGAATGGGAAAAATTTTGGACGTCCATGGACGTCACTGGTATCAACTTACATAAGCGTCAATGGAATCCAAGTACATTGGCATCAATAGAATGAACAAACATGAAGAAATGCCATTGGGATTTAATGGGAAGTTTGGACGTCCATGAACGTCAATGGCATCACCCTCCATAAGCGGCAATGCAATCGGGGACATTTGGGGGCCACGTCCTAATGATATCTAGTCATTTTCTGTTGATTTGGGGAAAAAAAAAAAATTCCCATTGAAAATGAATGGGAAAAATTTTGGACGTCCATGGACGTCAATGGTATCAACTTACATAAGCGTCAATGGAATCCAAGTACATTGGCATCAATTGAATGAACAAACATGAAGAAATGCCATTGGAAATAAATGGGAAGTTTGGACGTCCATGGACGTCAATGGCATCACCCTCCATATGCAGCAATCCAATCGGGGACATTTGGGGGACACGTCCTAATGATATCTAGTCATTTTCTGTTGATTTGGGGAAAAAAAAAAATTTCCCATTGAAAATGAATGGGAAAAATTTTGGACGTCCATGGACGTCAATGGTATCAACTTACATAAGCGTCAATGGAATCCAAGTACATTGGCATCAATAGAATGAACAAACATGAAGAAATGCCATTGGGAATTAATGGGAAGTTTGGACGTCCGTGGACGTCAATGGCATCACCCTCCATAAGCAGCAATGCAATGGGGCACATTTGGGGGAAACGTCCTATTGATATCTAGTCATTTTCTGTTGATTTGGGGAAAAAAAAAAAAATTCCCATTGAAAATGAATGGGAAAAATTTTGGACGTCCATGGACGTCAATGGTATCAACTTACATAAGCGTCAATGGAATCCAAGTATATTGGCATCAATAGAATGAACAATCATTAAGAAATGCCATTGGAAATGAATGGGAAGTTTGGACGTCCGTGGACGTCAATGGCATCACCCTCCATAAGCAGCAATGCAATCGGGCACATTTGGGGGAAACGTCCTATTGATATCTAGTCATTTTCTGTTGATTTGGGGGAAAAAAAAAATTTCCCATTGAAAATGAATGGGAAAAATTTTGGACGTCCATGGACGTCACTGGTATCAACTTACATAAGCGTCAATGGAATCCAAGTACATTGGCATCAATAGAATGAACAAACATGAAGAAATGCCATTGGAAATGAATGGGAAGTTTGGACGTCCCTGGACGTCAATGGCATCACCCTCCATAAGCAGCAATGCAATTGGGGACATTTGGGGGACACGTCCTATTGATATCTAGTCATTTACTGTTGATTTGGGGAAAAAAAAAAAATTCCCATTGAAAATGAATGGGTAAAATTTTGGACGTCCATGGACGTCAATGGCAGCACCCCCCATAAGCGTCAATGGAGTTGGGGACGTTTGGGGTATACGTCCTATTGATATCTGGTCATTTTCTGTTGATTTGGAGAAATGTAGTTTTTTCCCTATTGAAAATGAATGGGAAAAATTTTGGACGTCCATGTAAGTCAATGGCGGCACCCTTCATAAGCGTCAATGGAATTGGGGAAGTTTGGGGGACACGTCCTATTGATATCTGGTCATTTTCTGTTGATTTGGGGTAATTTTGTTTTTTCCCCATTGAAAATGAATGGGAAAAATTTTGGACGTCCATGGCAGTCAATGGCATCGACATCCATATAATCAATTGAATCCAAGTACATTGGCATCAGTAGATTCGACATGCATGGCCGTCAATGGCATCAATGCAATGTAAATTCCATTGGAAATCCCATTGGAAGTGAATGGGACTTTTCCCATTAGAAATGAATGGGATAGTTTTTGGCAAATTTCCGAGGAAGCGTAATTTTTTTCCAAATTCTGTATACAACTTTTATGCCCCTCACCGTCCCGGAATTTTTGATGCCCAAATTATGTGATTTGGTCAAAAATTGTAGGACTAGATACATTTTGAAACTTTTTTTTTTTTCACGGAAAATTGCCGTTTACGGACGAACGGAAAAATTTTCGGGGCCATTTGTAAAGTTTCCTGTGTCAAGCGAAAATTCCGGTCGTGCCGATACTTGAACGGTGCCGATCGGTCTAACGGTTCGGGCTGTGAAGCGCGCGTTTTTTTTCCATTCAAAATGAATAGGAAAGTTTTTGGCAAATTTCCGGGGAACCGTAAAGTTTTGCCAAATTCTGTATACAACTTTTATGCCCCTCAATGTCCTGGAATTTTTGATGCCCAAATTATGTGATTTGGTCCAAAATTGTAGGACTAGATACATTTTGAAACTTTTTTTTTTTTCCGGAAAATTGCCGTTTACGGGCGAACGGAAAATTTTTCGGGGCCGTTTGAAAAATTCCCATCGTCGCGCGAAAATTCCGGTCGTGCCGATACTTGAACGGTACCGATCGGAGGTACGGTTGGGGCTGCGCGGCGCGCCGAAAAAAACGTCGACAATTATTGAATAATAATAATAATAACTAGAAACTGCAATTTCGGGAGAAATTACACACCTTGGTCTTTCCTCTGTGGAGATACAGATCTTAGCCCCACTCAGGTCTATCAATAGAATGGATCATAATGCCAGTCATTGGCAAAAAACAAAGTAAAAGCCGTTAGAAATGAATGGGAGAATTGGACGTCCATGGACGTCAATGGCGGCACCTTTCATAATTGTTAATGGAATCGGGGAAGTTTGGGGGACACGTCCTAATGATATCTAGTCATTTTCTGTTGATTTGGGAAAAAAAAAAATTCCCATTGAAAATGAATGGGAAAAATTTTGGACGTCCATGGACGTCAATGGTATCAACTTACATAAGCGTCAATGGAATCCAAGTACATTGGCATCAATAAAATGAACAAACATGAAGAAATGCCATTGGAAATGAATGGGAAGTTTGGACGTCCCTGGACGTCAATGGCATCACCCTCCATAAGCAGCAATGCAATCGGGGACATTTGGGGGACAGGTCCTATTGATATCTAGTCATTTTCTGTTGATTTGGGGAAAAAAAAAAATTTCCCATTGAAAATGAATGGGTAAAATTTTGGACGTCCATGGACGTCAATGGCAGCACCCCCCATAAGCGTCAATGGAATTGGGGACGTTTGGGATATACATCCTATTGATATCTGGTCATTTTCTGTTGATTTGGAGAAATTTAGTTTTTTCCCCATTGAAAATGAATGGGAAAAATTTTGGACGTCCATGTAAGTCAATGGCGGCACCCTTCATAAGCGTCAATGGAATTGGGGAAGTTTGGGGGACACGTCCTATTGATATCTGGTCATTTTCTGTTGATTTGGGGTAATTTTGTTTTTTCCCCATTGAAAATGAATGGGAAAAATTTTGGACGTCCATGGCAGTCAATGGCATCGACATCTATATAGTCAGTTGAATCCAAGTACATTGGCATCAGTAGATTCGACATGCATGGCCGTCAATGGCATCAATGCAATGTAAATTCCATTGGAAATCCCATTGGAAGTGAATGGGACTTTTCCCATTCGAAATGAATGGGATAGTTTTTGGCAAATTTCCGAGGAAGCGTAATTTTTTTCCAAATTCTGTATACAACTTTTATGCCCCTCACCGTCCCGGAATTTTTGATGCCCAAATTATGTGATTTGGTCAAAAATTGTAGGACTAGATACATTTTGAAACTTTTTTTTTTTTCACGGAAAATTGCCGTTTACGGACGAACGGAAAATTTTTCGGGGCCATTTGTAAAGTTTCCTGTGTCACGCGAAAATTCCGGTCGTGCCGATACTTGAACGGTGCCGATCGGTCTAACGGTTCGGGCTGTGAAGCGCGCGTTTTTTTTCCATTCAAAATGAATAGGAAAGTTTTTGGCAAATTTCCGGGGAACCGTAAATTTTTGCCAAATTCTGTATACAACTTTTATGCCCCTCACCGTCCCGGAATTTTTGATGCCCAAATTATGTGATTTGGTCAAAAATTGTAGGACTAGATACATTTTGAAACTTTTTTTATTTTTCGGAAAATTGCCGTTTACGGGCGAACGGAAAATTTTTCGTGGCGGTTTGAAAAATTCCCATCGTCACGCGAAAATTCCGGTCGTGCCGATACTTGAACTGTGCCGATCGGTGCTACGGTTTGGGCTGTGCGTTGGCTCAAAAAAACGCGGAGAATAAGATGAATAAATAATAAGTACAATAAAGTTGCACAATAACAATACCTTGTTCTTTCTTTCAGAAAGACCAAGGTAATAATAATAATAAAAAGTACAATAAAGTTGTACAACAACATAACCTTGTTCTTTCCCTTGGAAAGACCAAGGTAATAATAAGTACAATAAAGTTGTAGAATATCATTACCTTGTTCTTTCCTTTGGAAAGACCAAGGTAATAAGAACAATAAAGTTGCACAATAACAATACCTTGTTCTTTCTTTCAGAAAGACCAAGGTAACTAGAAACTGCAATTTCGGGAGAAATTACACACCTTGGTCTTTCCTCTGTGGAGATACAGATCTTAGCCCCACTCAGGTCTATCAATAGAATGGATCATAATGCCAGTCATTGGCACAAAACAAAGTAAAAGCCATTAGAAATCAATGGGAGAATTGGACGTCCATGGACGTCAATGGCGGCACCTTTCATAATTGTTAATGGAATCGGGGAAGTTTGGGGGACACGTCCTAATGATATCTAGTCATTTTCTGTTGATTTGGGGAAAAAAAAAATTTACCATTGAAAATGAATTGGAAAAATTTTGGACGTCCATGGACGTCAATGGTATCAACTTACATAAGCGTCAATAGAATCCAAGTACATTGGCATCAATAGAATGAACAAACATGAAGAAATGCCATTGGAAATGAATGGGAAGTTTGGACGTCCATGGACGTCAATGGCATCACCCTCCATAAGCGGCAAAGCAATCGGGGACATTTGGGGGACACGTCCTAATGATATCGAGTCATTATTTGTTGATTTGGAAAAAAAAAAAAAATTCCCATTGAAAATGAATGGGAAAAATTTTGGACGTCCATGGACGTCAATGGTGTCAACTTACATAAGCGTCAATGGAATCCAAGTACATTGGCACCAATAGAATGAACAAACATGAAGAAATGCCATTGGAAATGAATGGGAAGTTTGTACGTCCATGGACGTCAATGGCATCACCCTCCATAAGCGGCAATGCAATCGGGGACATTTGGGGGAAACGTCCTAATGATATCTAGTCATTTTCTGTTGATTTGGGGAAAAAAAAAAAAATTCCCATTGAAAATGAATGGGGAAAATTTTGGACGTCCATGGACGTCAATGGTATCAACTTACATAAGCGTCAATGGAATCCAAGTACATTGAAATCAATAGAATGAACAAACATGAAGAAATGCCATTGGAAATGAATGGGAAGTTTGGACGTCCATGGACATCAATGGCATCACCCTCCATAAGCGGCAATGCAATCGGGGACATTTGGGGGACACGTCCTAATGATATCTAGTCATTTTCTGTTGATCTGAGGAAAAAAAAAATTTCCCATTGAAAATGAATGGGAAAAATTTTGGACGTCCATGGACGTCAATGGTATCAACTTACATAGGCGTCAATGGAATCCAAGTACATTGGCATCAATAGAATGAAAAAACATGATTAAAAGCCATTAGAAATGAATGGGAAATTTGGACGTCCATGGCCGTCAATGGCATCACCCTCCATAAGAGGCAATGCAATCGGGGACATTTGGGCGACACGTCCTATTGATATCTAGTCATTTTCTGTTGATTTGGGGAAAAAAAAAAAATTCCCATTGAAAATGAATGGGAAAAATTTTGGACGTCCATGGACGTCAATGGTATCAACTTACATAAGCGTCAATGGAATCCAAGTACATTGGCATCAATAGAATGAACAAACATGAAGAAATGCCATTGGAATTGAATGGGAAGTTTGGACGTCCATGGACGTCAATGGAATCACCCTCCATAAGCGGCAATGCAATCGGGGACATTTGGTGGACACGGCCTAATGATATCTAGTCATTTTCTTTTTATTTTGGGAAAAAAAAAAATTCCTATTGAAAATGAATGGGAAAAATTTTGGACGTCCATGGACGTCAATGGCAGCACCCCCCATAAGCGTCAATGGAGTTGGGGACGTTTGGGGTATACGTCCTATTAATATCTGGTCATTTTCTGTTGATTTGGGGAAATGTAGTTTTTTCCCCATTGAAAATGAATGGGAAAAATTTTGGACGTCCATGGACGTCAATGGCAGCACCCCCTATAAGCCTCAATGGAGTTGGGGACGTTTGGGGGACACGTCCTCTTGATATCTGGTCATTTTCTGTTGATTTGGGGAAATGTAGTTTTTTCCCCATTTAAAATGAATGGGAAAAATTTTGGACGTCCATGGCCGTCAATGGCATCGACATCCATATAGTCAATTGAATCCAAGTACATTGGCATCAATAGATTCGACATGCATGGCCGTCAATGGCATCACTGCAATGTAAAAAAAAAAAAATTCAATTGGAAATCCCATTGGAAGTGAATGGGAAATGTTCTCATTAGAAATGAATGGGAAAGTTTTTGGCAAGTTTCTGGGAAACCGTAAATTTGTTACAAATGCTGTATACAACTTTTATGCCCCTCACCATCACTGAATTTTTGATGCCCAAATTGTGTGATTTGGTCAAAAATTGAAGGACAAGATACAATTTGAAACTTTTCTTTGTTTCCCATTAAAAATGAATGGGCCAGTTTTTGGCAATTTGCCGGGAAACCGTACATTTTATCAAAAAAAATTTCTCGGTATTTTTTATGCCCCTCACCATCCCGGAATTTTTGACGCCCATCTTGTGTGTTTTCGTCAAAAATTGACGGACTAGTAACAGTTTGAAAGTTGTCTTTTTTTCCCATTAAAAATGAATGGGCAGGTTTTTGGCAAATTTCCGGGGAACCGTATATTTTTTCCAAATTGTGTTAATAACCTTTATTCCCCTCCCCATCCTGGATTTTTTGATGCCCAAATTGTGTGATTTGGTGAAAATTTGTAGGACTAGATACATTTTGAAATTTTATTTTTCTCATTAAAAATGAATGGGCAAGTTTTTGTCAAATTTCTGGGGAACCGTAAATTTTTTCCAAATTCTGTATACAATCTTTATGCCCCCCACCGTCCCGGAATTTTTGATGTCCAAATTATGTGATTTGGTCAAAAATTGTAGGACAAGTAGCGTTTTGAAAAAGTTGTAAAAAATCGGAAAATCGCCGTTTACGGGCGAACGAAAAAATTTTCGGGGTCGTTTGAAAAATTCCCATCGTCGCGCGAAAATTCCGGTCGTGTCGATACTTGAACGGTGCCGATCGGTGGTACGGTTCGGGCTGCGCGGCGCGCCGAAAAAACGCGGAGAAACCATTGCATAATAATAATAACTAGAAACTGCAATTTCGGGAGAAATTACACACCTTGGTCTTTCCTCTGTGGAGATACAAATCTTAGCCCCACTCAGGTCTATCAATAGAATGGACCATAATGCCAGTCATTGGCACTAAACAAAGTTAAAGCCATTAGAAAAGATTGGGAGAATTGGACGTCCATGTCCGTCAATGGCAGCACCCTCCATAATTGTTAATGGAATCGGGGAAGTTTGGGGGACACGTCCTATTGATATCTAGTCATTTTCTGTTGATTTGGGAAAAAAAAAAAAATTCCCATTGAAAATGAATGGGAAAAATTTTGGACGTCCATGGACGTCAATGGTATCAACTTACATAAGCGTCAATGGAATCCAAGTACATTGGCATCAATAAAATGAACAAACATGAAGAAATGCCATTGGAAATGAATGGGAAGTTTGGACGTCCATGAACGTCAATGGCATCACCCTCCATAAGCGGCAATGCAATCGGGGACATTTGGGGGACACGTCCTAATGATATCTAGTCATTTTCTGTTGATTTGGGAAAAAAAAAAAAATCCCATTGAAAATGAATGGGAAAAATTTTGGACGTCCATGGACGTCAATGGTATCAACTTACATAAGCGTCAATGGAATCCAAGTACATTGGCATCAATAGAATGAACAAACATGAAGAAATGCCTTTGGAAATGAATGGGAAGTTTGGACGTCCATGGACGTCAATGGCATCACCCCCCATAAGCGGCAATGCAATCGGGGACATTTGGGGGACACGTCCTAATGATATCTAGTCATTTTCTGTTGATTTGGGGAAAAAAAAAAAATTCCCATTGAAAATGAATGGGAAAAATTTTGGACGTCCATGGACGTCAATGGTATCAACTTACATAAGCGTCAATGGAATCCAAGTACATTGGCATCAATAGAATGAACAAACATGAAGAAATGCCATTGGAAATTAATGGGAAGTTTGGACGTCCGTGGACGTCAATGGCATCACCCTCCATAAGCAGCAATGCAATCGGGCACATTTGGGGGAAACGTCCTATTGATATCTAGTCATTTTCTGTTGATTTGGGGAAAAAAAAAAAAATTCCCATTGAAAATGAATGGGAAAAATTTTGGACGTCCATGGACGTCAATGGTATCAATTTACATAAGCGTCAATGGAATCCAAGTACATTGGCATCAATAGAATGAACAAACATGAAGAAATGCCATTGGAAATTAATGGGAAGTTTGGACGTCCGTGGACGTCAATGGCATCACCCTCCATAAGCAGCAATGCAATCGGGGACATTTGGGGGACAGGTCCTATTGATATCTAGTCATTTTCTGTTGATTTGAGGAAAAAAAAAAAATTCCCATTGAAAATGAATGGGTAAAATTTTGGACGTCCATGGATGTCAATGGCAGCACCCCCCATAAGCGTCAATGGAATTGAGGACGTTTGGGATATACGTCCTATTGATATCTGGTCATTTTCTGTTGATTTGGAGAAATTTAGTTTTTTCCCCATTGAAAATGAATGGGAAAAATTTTGGACGTCCATGTAAGTCAATGGCGGCACCCTTCATAAGCGTCAATGGAATTGGGGAAGTTTGGGGGACACGTCCTATTGATATCTGGTCATTTTCTGTTGATTTGGGGTAATTTTGTTTTTTTCCCCCATTGAAAATGAATGGGAAAAATTTTGGACGTCCATGGCAGTCAATGGCATCGACATCCATATAGTCAATTGAATCCAAGTACATTGGCATCAGTAGATTCGACATGCATGGCCGTCAATGGCATCAATGCAATGTAAATTCCATTGGAAATCCCATTGGAAGTGAATGGGACTTTTCCCATTCGAAATGAATGGGATAGTTTTTGGCAAATTTCCGAGGAAGCGTAATTTTTTTCCAAATTCTGTATACAACTTTTATGCCCCTCACCGTCCCGGAATTTTTGATGCCCAAATTGTGTGATTTGGTCAAAAATTGTAGGACTAGATACATTTTGAAACTTTTTTTTTTTCCCGGAAAATTGCCGTTTACGGGCGAAGGGAAACATTTTCGGGTCCGTTTGAAAAATTCCCATCGTTGCGCGAAAATTCCGGTCGTGCCGATATTTGAACGGTGCCGATCGGTCAAACGGTTCGGGCTGTGCAGCGTGCGTTTTTTTTTCATTCAAAATGAATAGGAAAGTTTTTGGCAAATTTCCGGGGAACCGTAAATTTTTGCCAAATTCTGTATACAACTTTTATGCCCCTCATCGTCCCGGAATTTTTGATACCCAAATTATGTGATTTGGTCAAAAATTGTAGGACTAGATACATTTTTTAACTTTTTATTTTTTTCGGAAAATTGCCATTTACGGGCGAACGGAAAATTTTTCGGGGGATTTTGAAAAAGTCCCTGCGTCGCGCGAAAAATCCGGTCGTGTCAATACTTGAATGGTGCCGATCGGTGGTATGGTTCGGGCTGCGCGGCGCGCCGAAAAAACGCGGAGAATAATTTGATGATATAATAATAATAATAATAAGGCGAATAAAGTTGCAGAATAACAATACCTTGTTCTTTCCATAGGAAAGACCAAGGTAATAAAGTTGTAGAATAACATAACCTTGTTCTTTCCTTCAGAAAGACCAAGGTAATAAGTACAATAAAGTTGTAGAATGTCATTACCTTGTTCTTTCCTTTGGAAAGACCAAGGTAATAAGAACAATAAAGTTGCACAATAACAATACCTTGTTCTTTCTTTCAGAAAGACCAAGGTAATAAAATCAGTAAATAATAACAAATTAAAATTGATTAGAAACATTCACTCATGAGGACAATGTGCCAAAAAATTTGACCGAAAAAACAAATCTGAATAAAAAAATTAAAAAAAAGTGTCCTTGGACAGGACAGTTTTTATTTTTGCTTCTCACAGTATTTACCTCCTTTGCAATGGTGTGGAGTTATTTTGCAATGAGCATGCTAACAATGCTCACTGGCTTACTGATATAACACTGACAAAGCAGGACGATTGTTGGCAATATTCGGCACGTTTTCACTGAAAAAATCAAGCGGCTTAACAATGAGATTGGGGTCTAATGTCTTTAAGTGGCGTCTTAATTGATTTGGCTTCTGGCTGTCTGCTATAATTATTTTTAGACACAGTTAACAGTGGTCTTTCATCATCACCCACTGTATTAAAAGTCAAAGCTAAAAGGCAACGGCACGAAAAAAGGCGCATTCACGGCGGCCGAGGTAGAACCGTAGGTGAGGGCGGTTGTCGTGACGATCCCAAGCTGAAAATGGCACTTCTCGGGCGGCGACGTGAGAACCGGACAAGACAGTGGGTCGCTGCGTGAGTGAGTCCGGTCGGAAAACGGCTTTCGAAAACGGCGGTGGCACACTGCTCTTCATATCTGTTGTCTGTGTGTGCTGAGTGCTCTTCCTTAGTTCAAAAATACTGCGCGCACTCTGAAAATGAGAGCGCCACTGCCACCTACTGAGTGGATGTGCAAGTACACTTTATTCCAGTACAGTATTCCAAAAAAAAAACATGTTCCCCGAGGTCACATGCATCATCATGCAACATCCCCTGGCATCGCTCTGCGCCCCCCCAGGAGGACGCGCCCCACTATTTGAGAAGTACTGATTTATACGGAGACTTGATTACACACAGGTGGATTCTATTTATCATCATCGGTCATTTAGGACAACACTGGATCATTCAGAGATCCTCACTGAACTTCTGGAGTGAGTTTGCTGCACTGAAAGTAAAGGTAAAGTAAATAAATAATAAAGTAAATATTGCACGCCCCACTTTTCAGTTTTTTATTTGTTAAAAAAGTTTAAATTATCCAATAAATGTTGTTCCACTTCACGATTGTGTCCCACTTGTTGTTGATTCTTGACAAAAAAATTAAATTTCATATCTTTGTTTGAAGCCTGAAATGTGGCGAAAGGTTGCAAGATTCAAGGGGGCCGAATACTTTTGCAAGGCACTGTAAGTCACTGAAGGGGGTCTGGAAGAGGGAACTTGGTGTTGAAATAGCTGCAGAAATATGGGACAACATTTGGACAAATGCAAAAAAAAACAAAAAAAACTAAACGAACAAGAGCGACTCCATTAAAGATTTTACATCGAGCACATGTTGCTCCCAACCGTTTCTCTAAATGTAGTAAAGATGTTTCTCCTGTTTGTTCTAAATGTTAGACAGAAATTGGTGATCTAACACATTGCTATTGGTCCTGTATTAAAATACAGAAATATTGGAGTGATATCCTGTCTGCAATACAGAAAAGGTTAACTAATTCACTCTCAGCCATTTTCACCCGAACAAGGCCCTTCACTCCCGGCCGTTTTACTGGATTTTGACTGATTTTGCAAGGCCCACAGAAAATTATGTTCTATTGCTATATAAACATGGAACCCGCCAAAAGAAAGATTAGACTCTCTTCTTTCAGCAGAAAAAAGTAAGTTCATATCTCTTTCCATTCTTTAGAAATCAGCATTAGAAAATAGCTTAGTTTGAGCAATTTTCCAATTTCTGATGAAAAAACGGAGAAAATGAGCTTTTTGTAAACGCATACATTTCAAACACAACTTTGACTTTAACACAGCTATTTTTTGCTCTAGTTACATCCGAAACATTTGAATAATGTTTTCTTTTTACAAAATAACATAAACAACTAGACAAGTAGAGCTTTTGATAGCAAAATAACAATTTATTCAGACATAACTAACTGAGAGTTGACGCTTGGTGGCCGCGACGGTGGGTTAAACTTTTCCCTCATTGCCGCCTGTCTCATAAAGATTTTTTTTCTTTTTTTCTTAAGTCTTTCTTTTGTGGTGACCACTGCCTCGTTCGCCTGGGGAACTTGTGTTCCTGGGGGGAACTGGTTTGGCCGTGCGTGTTTTCGTGCGGGACACTGGAGGGTGCGGGGGACGCGAGTGGTGAGCCTGCGGAGCGGGCTCTGCTAGGCGAGCAGCACGGTAACAACTACGCTGTGCTGGTTGAATCGGGTTGGGGGGGTCCTACCAAATGTGCTACTGCCCTCCAGTGGCCAGTTTTATTGCTTTAAAATGGGTTTTGAGCTTTGTGCATTCTATCTAAGATACATGGGAACCTGTAGATGCCGATTGTGGGGAAAAAAAAAAACGCAAAAGACATATAAATACGTTTTTGGGACACTGAAGCAATTAAAAATAGAACGAATTTATACGTTATTGGGAGCAAATGACTTAATAACACGGCTTGATTTGGACCCAGTATCTTCGGTCTTACAAATGACCGTTTTCATGATAAATATCAGGAGACTTTATAATATTCTGACTTATTGTGCCTGGAAAAATATCCTCATGCACTGGATCATGGATAAAGCTCCCTCACTAATGGCACAGGATAATAATGGAATATATTCCACTGGACTATCTACAGTAACATGTCTTTCGCACTCCAAATGGATGTTTTTGAACGATCATAGAAACCATTCCTGGACTGGACTACACTCACGACAGTGTTTCTGCCATTCTGATGATTGCATTTGTGTGATGTCGTACTTTCCGCCTTATATACATTTCACTGTATGGCACTCCTTTTCATGATGTACCTGTTTACTATTCCCAGCTAGCAGCTAGCTGTTTTTGTTGTTGTATGTTATTGTCGGTTTGCCTTAATTTGCTGTCTTATATTTTCTTTTGTATGGTGACATTTGAAGAAAATCAATAAAAAAAATAAAATAAATAAACAATCAGAAAATTACACTAATGAAATATTTCAGAACGTGATGGTCTAATCACCACAACAATAATAGTCTTTTTGTAACCTGACCCTACTCTTCAGGAACTTTTCTTTATCCAAAATCAAAATACTCATCTGAAATTACAACTAATGACGAGTTAGCGATGACCTAATGTTTAGCGAGTACGTGAGGCCAAAAAGACTCTGTGAAAAACTGAAATGTGTCAATGTCAATATTTAGGGCGTTTTCACAGGCTTAAATCAGAATCTCATTGACTTCAAAGACCTTTCTATAGATTTTTCTCTCGATTTCCAACTTCCAAGCTTGCAACAGGAGATCGGATGTGTGATATTAAAATAAAACGTGTAAAGGAGCAAATTGTGTTTGACATGCTATTTCAGACGACTTATGGCAAGTTGTGCATAAATAATGAACTATATACATTAGAGCTGAAACGAATACTCGAGCAACTCAAGTAACTCGAGTTTAAAAACTGATCAGAGTAATTTTATTCACCTCGAGGAATCGTTTAATTTTGCCAGCTCTAAGCATCACGTTTTGCCCGGACTACTTTTAATGCGGGACAACGCGCTGTCGTCACGTGAACAGAGGAAGAAGCAATTTAAAAAAAAAAAAAAAAAAAAAAAAAAACCTTACCGCAGCCGACAGCCGCTACAAACTACGCCGACGTTGCTAAAAACTACGCCCGCATGATGCTAGTGTGGTAGCAGGTAGTGTCCGATGTGTCTCATATCGCATGCATTTACTGTAGGACTAGATGCGAAATGACACTCGGCCGCGTCTGGGCAGCATTAGTACACAGCCGCATCTTTAAGCAGTAGACTTCTAGCTTAACACACATCGAAATTTAATTGAAACACGTGGGAAAAACATGTAGCTTTCAAGTGATGTGTGTTATCAAGCGTAATTACATTTTTAGGTAAGAAATATGTTTTTTTTTTTAATAAGATCTAGAAGTTTTTTGAGTGAAAGCAGTGAATTTTTTTTCTTGTCACATCTGAGATGCAATTGTTGGCTGTTTTCAACAATGTACATCGAAAATAAAGACGTCGATTGACTGAAAATGGTTCAATATTGGATTAAATGTCTTTTTTTTCCCTCATGTATATTTATAATTTTCTCTTTACCTAAAAAAATGTTTTATCCGATTACTCGGTTAATCGATAGAATTTTCAGTTGATTACTCGATTACTAAAATATTCGATAGCTGCAGCCCTAATATACATTCATTCAAAGAAACAATTGGTAGCTTTTCAGTTTTTGTTGATTTTAGCGACGCTGGTGCACTACACAAGTGGTAGTGTTTTGCCTTAAGGAAGCTTGCATTTCCCATGCGGACCACCGCATACCCCAAAGTGTCGTAAAATCATCGATCAATTAAAAATCAACCTCCCGGTCGCCTGCAAATGGGTTAAACAACATTTCTGTTTCCAGTGGCTGTGTGAAGGATGAATAGTAATAAGGTAATGAATCCAGTTGTGGCTACACAATAGCATATGACGGGTAGCAACCGTGTGGCATAGGGGCAGTTTACATGGCAACTCTGCTACACAAAGACGCAATGACTGGTTTGCGAAGTGGCCTCGCCTTCATATGGTGTCAGCGAAGACGGTTGGGGGGGTTGGCGTCACGCCAGAGAGTGGTTTTCCTCCTCAGACAAACTTTTAGTCTCTTTGTTGCTCTGCCATATTTACAGAATTCGTGCAAAAGCGTTTGCATCGACTTCCGTTTCTATAATGAATGGGGAAAGGGTGAAATGACTAATGCCGTAACGACTAATGCCGTAAAGCAGTCGTTTGTAGTTTGTAGTGTACATGTTTGTAGTTTTTTTTTTTTTTTTTTTTTTTTTTTTTTTGTGTGTGTGTGTGTGTGCTCCTCAGAGTTAATTACCGTAGTGCCGGCAAAAGCGATACAAACCCCTCAAGATTTAAAAGAGGCGTCGTTCAATTAGTTGTCAGTCGACAGATTTTCACGAATGTTATGAAAATATTTTACAAAGCTTGAAAAATTTACTATTGTTGGTTTGAATTATACAAATTATAAATTAAAATTTATCTTAAAAAAAATTCTTATTTGCAAGGGCAAGTCAGCTTTAATTTTGGTGTAGCGGTGCGCCGCAATCTATTGTATGTATTGGAAACCCTAAAGTCCTTGAAAATGCTTGGAAATGTTAGGCACACAATGTTTCTTAGCATCCTGTCTAAAAATATAGATTATTAAATTAAGGAACTTAAAATAAATTTGCTTCATCGCTGCTACACATTCGTTCTAAAGTTGTTATCCCTTGGTGTCCTACATCACATTGTTGCTCCCAAGAGTAGTGTGCATTTGAGTCTGTGCGTTAGTAGTTTGGAGATGAATCAGGCGAACTATATACAAAGAGTGTAGTATTTAAATGCATACATATGCATTCGCTGTGTTTTAGTACAAGACTTTTATCGCATGACGATTTCCTCTTTTGTCACATTGTTTTTCGCGACCTCCACACACCCTCTGTCAGTTGCTGTTTACTGGCCAGGAGCCACTTCGCACGGCTCCGTCGCCATTAGGACTTCATTCATTCATTAGGACATTAGACCTACTAGCCTGGCTTTTGATCTTTAGGATAACATTTAAAAGGTGCTGGAAAAACTGTATTAAAGGGGATGTAGCGCCCTGGGAAAATTTTGATATTCCATCATTTATCCATAAACGCATGCCTTTTGTATTCATATCATGCCACTTCGTGTAATTACACACAAGAAAATGAGAGAAATTTGGCTCGATTGTCAAGCTAAAACGACCGGCGCCCGAGATCTGGCAGATTGTGTGCGTGACGTCACGTCAAGTGAAGAGAGTGCCACCGGCCACTAGGGGGGCAGCGCCTGTCTGCATCAATATAATTCCTTCTAGTGTGGGGAGAATTAGGGGTGTTTTGAGCTGTTTATGCTGATGCATTGTGTTCGTCCTGCACATATTCCAGGTTCCCTCATGAAGAAACACCGCTCGTTGTCAATAAAAGAGAATTCAGAGTTGGCAGTGAGGGCTGTTTCTTCAACAAGAAAAAGGCTCAGTGCTTTAATACTGAATGGCGGCGATGATGGCAGTCAATTTCGTTTCTAGTTTCAGCGACGAATCCGACGTAGAAGGACGTAACGAATGTTCATCTAATGGTGACGAGGAGAGTTGCAAAGCTTTAATCGGTGTTATAGGTGACCAATTTGAGCCCAAACGAACGCCAATGCAGCGTAATGAAACGGTCATTGAGGGGAGCAATGACACTGATGAAACATCGGCAGCAGATCGTGTGGGAAACACCAATGATTTGTTTAGCATTTCTTTTTGTGAAGCTGATACACCGTGACTGCAAAATAAAGGAATGCATAGAATAATTATAATTTATTGCGCTATCATAGCTTTTCGCTCTGCCAACAGACACAAATATGAACGGGATCAGAGGATTTGTTCTATATATTTTACGAACGATCATTTATACATGTGTCGAGTCCTGTATCCAAAGGCGTGACATTTTTTTTTTATTAATTATAAAAGAGTACTCACTCTGGCCATTTCAAGCTTGGCTGCTCCCTTCTTTGCGTAGCTTTAGCCTCCTTTAGCAGTCATCGTCTCTCTCTTGATATCTCGGGACATTTAGGTGGCTGTGCCTGTATGTCGGCACCGCATCTCCTTTGAGCAGCAATCTTTTAGCAAAACCCGATTTCTCTTGTCCATAGTTCGAGAAGCTTTCAGTTGGAAAATGCGCACCACAGAAAAGCGTGCCGGAGGCTGTGTCTAGAAAATTAGCCCTCTTTGCACGGACGAACTTTACCCATTTTCTGTGTAGTCCAGCTTTTTTTTTCGCGTTCAGGAACTCATGGATACTATATTCCGATAAACAACTATTTGTACACCACATAGCACAGCAGTTTTGAACCATTGTTGTGATGTTTTGGTCAAACAAACCCCAACGCTACTCTCTCGTCGTTAAAAAACAATGGCACCTAGCTCCGCCTCGACTTTCAATCACTTGTCGTGACGTCGCCGCCCCATTCGGCTGTTTCCGGAACACTT
Organism: Corythoichthys intestinalis; assembly: GCF_030265065.1. Lineage (NCBI taxonomy): Eukaryota > Metazoa > Chordata > Actinopteri > Syngnathiformes > Syngnathidae > Corythoichthys > Corythoichthys intestinalis. The sequence continues at coordinate 4,270,672 of NC_080409.1, read as the reverse complement.
TCGGTAGTGTTCGTCATTTTCGATCTATTTTCGATAATTGCTCATTAATGTGATTGATTTTTTTGTTAACTTTATCAATATTTGTTATCTTGGCGCATAACGGTTCTATTGATGTCTCACACCCCCTTTGCCGAAACATCCCCTTTAAAAATGTGCTTGAATTTGGCCATGAAAAAGGTGTACGAACCCTTATTAATGTGCCCCTTCTACAGTATCAACCGTTCTCCAATAGAAGGTGTTAATAGACTGTAAATTGATCCTGAGGCGCCTTGGATTCATGCAGACAACTGTAGTACATGTACTGTATGCTTGCGAGATCTGTGTGGTTAACATAACAGTGTGCCTGTGAAACCTTTGGGCTGAAATGGTCGACGTTCCAAACTATGTCGACTTTTAACCCTGGCAACTCTTCTTTGCTCATGTTTCCACTCCAGTGTGAAATGCAAAGCGACAAAATTGTGCTCCGACTCAGAGGCCTGCCTGAGAAACATGTTCCAGGAAAAGTTGGTGTTCTTTACACAGTGGCGGAATACGGTCTCTCAGATTTTGGAAACTTCTGCTGAGGTCATGGACTTCTCCCATATTGTCACGTTGGTCCAAAATACTGAGGTAAAACACACACATTATCCGAATGAAAAGGTATTCTCTATAGACCATATGTTTGTTTTTGTTTTAATCATGACGAAATACCAGATTACAGTTAGATGAGGAAATACACATACATTTGTTGACATACGTGTTTGTGTTTAGATGATTTATCATGAGGTGGAAGGCATTGATTTTCACATCTGAGAGTGGATTGATGTACACATTTGAAAAAATAAAGAATATCGTAATAGTAGGAATTTTAAAAAGTACAGCTGTTAGCAGCTATTTAGGCACTTATGGAATCCATTGAAAGTGAATAGAAATGCTAAAGATATCCTTGGGCTCATCACATCATTTCTTTAGAAGATCGGAATTAGATGTAAAAGATGGGGTTTTAAAAATACATTTATTGATTTGTATTACAAATAGAACAGCAACAAAAAAGTCCAAAGGTACAGGGAACAAAACAATCAAAAATACTATAGATCGTTTTTCTGACTATGAACCTCTACTTTTTTCCCCTCATTTTGAATCCTGCGGCTTGTAGTCCAGTGCGGCTTATTTGTTGATTAATTTGGGTCAATAGGTAACACTTTATTTGACAGCGGCGTCATTAGACCGTCATAAGACCTTCATACTTATGACATGACACTGCTATGTTCATTAATGAATGCTTATGACAGATGTCATTATTAAGTGTCATCTGGCAATTTTTGTCACTAATTTCATTTATGCCCAGCTCGGATCTTTTACATCCATTCAAAAGTGAGATAATTTGCGAAATGAAACTAAATGACATATGTGACAAGCATTCATTAATGCTCATGCAAATGTCATGTCATAATTATGATAGTTATAGGCGGATCTACTATTCAGGCGAAGTAGACGATCGCCTTAGGCCCCCAACCAGTAGGGGGCCCCCAACCAGCTGTCCTTGCCCCAACGAGCAACGGCTTGGGTCACCGAAGCCAGCAGCACCCCTAACTATTCTAACTATAACTATATTATGTCAGCATACCAAACAAACAAATAACAAAACAAAAATGAAAGCCATTTTAATTGCTGCATTTATATTACCCCCCCCCCCCCCCACACACACACACACACGCACTACAATGGACTGTTCCACGACGACGGACTGAGTATCAGTCGCTTAGCTTCATTTAGCGCCGTTTAGCATCACTTAGCTCCGCTTAGCTGTTCGTTAGCTTCACTTAGCTCTCCCCGCGGTTTTCACGCCACTAAGCTTGGTATTTTTACAGCTCACTTGCTACTTTGGACGTCGTCTATCGTTTATTTCGAACACATGAGCGAACGTGCTCTCCATGAGAGCCAAAGTGCAGTGAAGGAGAAGTTCAGTTGAGAACAGGTCTCAAATGCCTCTTTTAACCTTCTTCCTCTTCCCACTGAACATAAAATACACGACAACACACCCTGTGGTCATACAATAACACTCAACAGCTGGTTAACAGCAAAAGCACGTCATGTTCGTCATATAGATAATGATTTCTGGCGTTAATCCGACATACTTCAGAATTAATATTATAATATGTTGAGTAAATACTACATAATACAGATTCTACACTAAGAATAACTTTCAAATGACTCTCTTCATGACAAATATGATTGGCAATGAATAATTATTATACTACTATTATATATAGTAGTATACTATAATAGTATTGCCAGAATTTTTTATAAGAATTGTTTTGAATAATGTTGGAAAGGCAAAGTCAGTGTTCTGAATCTGTTTACTTTCCATTCTTTTGCACTAGTAAATGCTATCAGTATTTAACCTCATTGTTTATTTGTGATTAATTTAGGGCTGCAGCTATCGAATATTTGAGTAATCGAGTAATCGACTGAAAATTCTATCGATTAATCGAGTAATCAGATAAAACAAATATATTTTTAGGTGAAGAGCAATTAGATATACATGAGAAAACAAGACATTTTATCATTTTCAGTCAATCAATGTCTTTATTTAAGATGTCTATTGTTGAAAACAGCCAACAATTGTATCTCAGATGTAACTAGAATAAAAAAATTAAAAAAAAAAGACTAATTCACTATGTGTGTATAAGTCCTGATAGGATTTTGAATTTTTGCAGTGTTCAAAATAAATGTATGATACAGGCTGTATTGGAGCACATTAGGGACTAGTGCTACTTGGTGTTTTATCCAGCAATGACTACTGAGCTAAAATTGATAGTTAGCGTTATTGAGTTTTTATTTGACACCCTCATCACTCCACAACGCTATGTTATGTTAAAGCCTACATGTAAGACACGTTAGCCACGCATCGAAAGTGGTCTTAATAGAAACCTAGCCCTCCGCAGGGCTAACGTTACGTGAGCTAGTAGTGACAGTAACGTTAATCTTATATATTAGCGCTTAGCGCTCTTTGTTAGCGCTTAGCGCTCCACTGCTTTAAGATGGCGGCTGTTTGCTAAAGCTGCCCAGATGTGGCCTAGTCTGTCATTTTGCATCTAGTTCAACATACATGTGATCCCTATGAGAGTTATCAGACGCTACCTGCAACTAACGTAGCATGTGCAGGCTAGTATTTAGCAACGTCGGCGTCGTTTGTAGCGGCTGTCTGCTGCAGTAAGTTTTTTTTTTTGCTTCTTCCTCTACGCACGTGACATCAGCGCGTTGTCCCGCATTAAAAGTAGTCCGAGCAAAACGTGATGCTTAGAGCTGTCAAAATAAACGATTACTCGAGGTGAATAAAATTACTCGGATCAGTTTTTAAACTCGAGTTACTCGAGTTGCTCGAGTATTCGTTTCAGCTCTAGATTAATTATTGTTATTTACATGATTATTTGTACTTTAATAAAGAATTTAAGTGTTCCAAAATAGTTTTGTGAATTAGTAAGCGTCAGCAAAAATTTCATCGCTAAATCAGTAAAAAAAAGAAAATTTAAGCCGAAAGGTGAGTGATTTTCATGCCTGAATGAATGCAAGTCGCTTTGTTGTTATTTTTCCTCGTGAAGTGAAGACACACTTTCGAGCGTTTGAACATACGTTTTGTCATTGTTATGTTTACGGCTGCAATGCTCGTTCTAAACCATCGTAACCTTTCATTTTCACACTCTTTCCTGGTGAAGTGTAGCCAAACTTTAAAGCGGTGTTTCTTGGCTCCATCCTAGTTTGATGCGTACAGGATGCGTCTGGACAACAAGACGCGTCATGTGAAGATGCAGTGGAAAAGCGCTATAAAAGTATAACACCATTTACCGTTTACGCGTCTTAAGTTAACCCTTTAAGGTCTGGGCCTATTTTGTCTGATTTTGCATGCCTTTGAAGTTGCCTTTATATTTCAAAGAAAGAATTGTTTACGATGGCCTGGTTTGGTCCGTTTTTTGTGACACCTTGAACTTCATGTCGAAACTCTTGTTTCCTTCACTGACCAATTATAAATCATCATTTTGGGCCCAAAAAGACCAAAAATTCCAAAATCGTTTTGTCAAAATTTTTTAATATTGATGTCCAATTGACAACCATACATGCGTAACCAACCGTTTTGAAACTTTGTAATATTTATTCAACATGTTAGGATGAACATTCAACCAAAAAAATTTTAGAATAAATAGTCTTATATTTGACAATTCAACATAAACAACAGGTATAGTCATAGGCGTTTTTTGCCTTTATACATGCTCTAGTCAAAACAGGTTATGTACAGCAGACCAAACAGGGAAGAACAGTGAAAAAATATATACCATCTAACACAAAAAGTGTTTAGAGGCCATCTCTTTATGAGTTTAGGTATTGCGGCCCATCACCTGATGAAAACTATGTACACACAATCAAGCTTCTTGAACACTTATTTATATACACAAATTGAGAAGACTGATTGTGGGGGGGGGGGGGGGGGGGGGGGGAATATATATATATATATATATATAACATTGGGAAAAAAAGTATTTTCAAAAATATTTACATTAAACAAGTTACATTTTTTTCAGGCATGCCACTCCGAAAAGCAGTTTCGTCGTGGAATTACACAGGGCTACATCACACAGCCCACACTTCCATGGGGTGTTGGTCCTCTTTCCACCCTTCCATTTTCATTTCACTTTACTTTCATTGTCACTATAAATGTACATGAAAAAAAGTCAGTATTTATGAAAATAATAAAGTATAAAATAAAAATATATACAGCAATAAATAATAATGGAAATCTATATGTATGACAATAGAAAGAATACCATAGCTGAATATGTGCTACATCCCTAATCTTCATATAGAAAGAAGAACACCACAAATGATAAATTCCTGCCTGGGATACACACAGTGCACGTAAGACTTTGATCTGATATGCACATTTTATTATTATATACACAAACACACACTTATATTGCATCAAAATTAACTTTGTCTTGCAATATCAAAATAAACTTTCAAAAGAGACTTTTTCAGCATTAAAAAAAAAAAAAGTGAGTTGGCTTACCTCTGCTCATCGATGGCGTCACCCACGTGTTCAAATCCGTCACTATCTTCACTGGAGGACTCTTCCGAAGAAGACGATGATGACGAATTTGGACCATCCTCTTCCTCAAGTTGATTAAAAAGCACAATTGCTTGCGCTAAATTTAGTTTTCCGTTCATTCTCAAAGTCACACAAAGTCGCTCGCTCGAACCAAACGGCCGTCGCTCGCCACCTCGCTGCTTCAGAGCACTCCTCCCTCTCGTTCAGTGGAACCTCGCACGGCAGTTATATTTATTTTTAAAAAAAAACACATTTTGTGCTTCCACTGTGACTTCGAAAGGGTTCGTTTGATTTGTGTTTTTTTCATGGAGCTTGTGTTTTGAAAAAGGACAAGAAATGATGGAAATATAGACATAAACAAATGATCCATGCAGCGTTTTAATGTTTTTTTGAGAGGACGATAAAACTGTAAAACTTAAATGACAGTATCTCACGTTTTAGTTGGTCGATTGACTTCAAATAATAACGAGAGTAAACCGCAACTTCCGCACTTTAACACGAGACCAACCAACGGCATGTGGGTGACGTAGTTAAAACGTGAGGGCGCTTCAAAGACGACGTGCGCTGAGGATGCGCCGGCGCGTCCTTCGACTCTCAAGGGTTAAAGGGATCTTTAAGGCTTTTTCATTGTGATGTCGAGGCCTTGAAACACTTGGAACCGGTTCGGAATTGGAATCGGATTTCGATTCCCATCCCTATCCAGGAATAATGCATGATTAACAATTATTGCAACAAAAATGATAATTGATTTTCTATTGTTGTTTATGTCCTCTTCCCTCAGCGGCTGTTGAAGGACAGTATCCAGCTGCAGGATCGTTTGAATGATCTCAGGACAATAGAGGACTTGTGCGACTCTCTTTTTGGTCCCGAAAAGTCTGATGGTCTTCGGAGCGAGTTGAGTACTGCTATCAGGGACAGAGAACTGCTACATGTTCAGCTTATTCAAAGAAAGGCAAGACTACAGGTGGGAAAGAGAAAGCATTCGCTCACAAGCTTTTCCCAAACCTGAATCAAGCGGTTGCCAAAGATCAGAGTAAAATGTTGCAAAGCTGTTTTAATGAATTTGGTTTCATGAATGGTTTCATTTTATTTATGATCATTGCAATGAATTGCACTGAGTGTTATTCGTTTTTGACAAAGTGTTTCAACTAAAATCTTTCTCTCAAAGGAATGTTATTTTGACTTTCTCAGGGTTTAATTTCAAGAACCAATGATTTTGGAGATGCCTACGTTGTGATTCGCTCAAAATTGACCAGTCTCACAGATAGGATGATGGCAATTGAAAGACCCCAGCCTGACATCCTGGCTAAAAAAAGTCAATCTGATCAATTCATGGTGAGTTTGATTTAAGGTAAGATCTGAGCTAATAAAATTGGTGAGACTAAACTTTCTAAACTAAACTAAACCTTTTAACCAAAAGAAGCTGTTAAAAATATCAAGAGGATATTTTACTACAAATATGTAACAACACACAGTAGACAGTTGATATTAGCAGTGTAGTCACTTGTTTCCAGTTGTTTATTTTAACCTAAGGAGTATAAGGACTTGATTCTCTACAACTCTATTATAAAACAAATCTCCCGCAGAATGGTTAATGTGCCCATTTGTGTTGAAAGGGAGGAGAATGAGCGTATCACAGACAGATTTATATGGACTTTATCTACACATGTAGACAATATGGCATTTTCGAAGCTAAATCCAGTCTGGGTCAGTCTCTGTTGTTATGCTCAGATCCTAAATTAGACATTGGACATTTAGGGATGTACATAGTTTCTAAGGGGTGTACTCACTTTTGTTGCCAGGGGCTTAGAAATTAATGGCTATATTTTGAGTTATTTTGAGGGGAAAATAAATTAACTCTATTATATAAGCTGCACAGACTACTTTTCATTGTGTAAAAGTGTCATTTTGTCAGTGTTGTTCAATGAAATGATATACTAAAATATCTGCGTGCATTGCACACGTAAATAATGGCGCTCTCCGGTGGTCAAAACTTACTAACTATTATAGATTTTTAAAACAATTGCAATAATATATGTGTTTCTAATATATGCTAGTATTCGTATTCGTATTCGTCGTCTCCCGCTTATCCGAATCCGGGTCGCGGGGGCAGCAGCCTCAGCAAAGAGGCCCAGACAGCCCTCTCCCCAGCCACTTCCACCAGCTCATCTGGGAGAATCCCAAGGCGTTCCCAGGCAAGCCGAGAGATAAAATCCTTCCAGCGTGTCCTGGGTCGGCCCCGGGGTCTCCTCCCAGTTGGACATGCCTGAAACACCTCCCGAGGGAGGCGTCCAGGGGGCATCCTAACCGGATGTCCAAACCACCTCAACTGGCTCCTCTCGACATGAAGGAGCAGCGGCTCTACTCCGAGTCCCTCCCGGATGACCGAGCTCCTAACCCTATCTCGAAGGCTGAGCCCGGCCACTCTCCGAAGGAAACTCATTTCAGCCGCTTGTATCCGCAATCTTGTTCTTTCGGTCATTACCCAAATTTCATGGCCATAGGTGAGGGTAGGAATGTAGATTGACCGGTAAATCGAGAGCTTCGCCTTCCGGCTCAGCTCCCTCTTCACCACGAGAGACTGGTTAAGCGCCCGCAACACTGCTGATGCTGCCCCAATTCGCCTGTCAATCTCACGTTCCGACCTACCCTCACTCGTGAACAAGATCCCGAGATACTTAAACTCCTCCACCTGGGGCAGGAACTCACCCCCGACCTGGAGCGAGCAATCCACCCTTTTCCGGCTGAGAACCATGGCCTCAGACTTGGAGGTGCTGATTCTCATCCCAGCCGCTTCACACTCGGCTGCGAACTGTTCCAGCGAGAGCTGGAGGTCGCTGTTTGATGGAGCCAGAAGGACCACATCATCCGCAAAAAGCAGAGATGAGATCCTCCCACCACCGAACTCGACCCCCTCCACCACCCGGCTGCGCCTAGAAATTCTGTCCATGAAAGTCACGAACAGAACCGGTGACAAAGGGCAGCCCTGGCGGAGTCCAACTCTCACCGGGAACTGGTCCGATTTATTGCCGGCCACACGGACCAGACTCATACTCCTGTGGTAGAGGGACTGGATGGCCCCTAGCAGAGGGCCATCCACCCCATACTCCCGGAGTACCCCCCACAGGGTGCCCCTGGGGACACGGTCAAATCCACAAAACACATGTGGACTGAATTGGCGAACTCCCATGCCCCCTCAAGCACCCTCGCGAGGGTAAAGAGCTGGTCCGTGGTTCCACGGCCAGGACGAAAACCACATTGTTCCTCCTCGATCTGAGGTTCAACTATCGACCGGACCCTCCTTTCCAGTACCCTGGCGTAGACTTTCCCGGGGAGGCTGAGGAGTGTGATCCCCCGATAGTTGGAACACACCCTCTGGTCGCCTTTCTTAAAGATAGGGACCACCACCCCGGTTTGCCATTCCAAAGGCACTGCCCCCGATGACCACGCAATGTTGCACAGGCGCGTCAACCAAGACAGCCCTGCAACATCCAAAGCCTTGAGATACCCAGGGCGGACTTCATCAATCCCTGGAGCTCCGCCGCCGTGTAGTAATTGCACTACCTTGGCAAATTCTGCCCCAGTGATTGACCCGACCAACCCTAGGTCCCTCGGCTCCGTTTCCTCCATGGAATGCGTGTTAGTGGGATTAAGGAGGTCCTCAAAGTATTCCTTCCACCGCCCGACTATGTCCTCAGTTGAAGTTAGTAACTCCCCGCCCCCACTGTAAACAGTGTGGGCAAGATGCCGCCTTCCCCCCCGAGGCGTCGGACGGTTTGCCAGAACCTTTTTGGAGCCGATCGATAGTCTTCCTCCATAGCCTCACCGAACTCCTCCCACGTCCGAGTTTTTGCCTCGGCGACTGCCAAAGCTGCACTCCGCTTGGCCGCCGGTACCAGTCAGCTGTCTCAGGAGACCCACAGGCCAACCATGCCATGTATGCCTCCTTCTTCAGCTTAATGGCCCCCCTCACCTCCGGTGTCCACCATCTGGTTCGAGGGTTACCACCACGACTGGTCCCAGCTACCTTGCGGCCACAGCTCTCAGCAGCCGCCTTGACAATGGCAGAGCGAAACAAAGCCCATTCAGACTCAATGTCCCCCACTGCCCCCGAAACGTGGTCAAAGCTCTGCCGGAGGTGCGAGTTGAAAATCAGTCTGATAGGTTCCTCCGCCAAGCGTTCCCAGCAGACCCTCACTATTCGTTTAGGCCTACCAGGTCTGCGTGGCCTCTTCCCCTGCCATCTGATCCAACTCACCACCAGGTGGTGGTCAGTTGACAGCTCTGCTCCTCTCTTCACCCGAGTGTCCAGAACATAAGGCCGCAGGTCTGATGATACGACTACAAAATCGATCATCGACCGGCGGCCTAAGGTGTCCTGGTGCCATGTGCACCGATGAACATCCTTATGTTCGAACATGGTGTTCGTTATGGCCAAACTGTAGGTAGCACAGAAGTCCAACAACTGAACACCACTCGGGTTCAGATCAGGCAGGCCGTTCCTCCCAACCACTCCTCTCCAGGTCACACTGTCATTGCCCACGTGGGCGTTGAAGTCCCCCAGTAGGACAATGGAGTCCCCTCTCGGGGCACTTTCCAGTGCCCTTCCAAGAGACTCCAAAAAGGGCGGGTAATCTGCACTACCATTCAGTGCATATGCACTGATAATAGTGAGAACCCGTTCCCCAACCCTAAGGCGCAGGGAAGCGACCCTTTCGTCCACTGGGGTAAACTCCAATACAGAGGCAGAGAGCCATGGGGCTATCAAAAGACCCACCCCAGCCTTCCGCCTCCCCCCCGGAGCAACTCCAGAAAAGGAGAATGTCCAACCCCTCCAGTGTTTCCCACCAATGAAAGAGACTGTGGCGGCCCGCCACAGTCTCGTTTGCGCCCCCCCCCCGCCGAAAAAAAAAAAAAAAAACATACTAATCAGATGCGTCAGTCAGCCGATTACACAGCTGTAGTCCACTCCACTCTACTACCCGCGCGAGTGAGAGCAGCATTTTAGAGTAGTATTTTATTTATTTATTTATTCATTTAAGAGACGCAAGAGGAACGAGTAGGAAGAATGGGAGAACGAGCGAGATAGCGAGAGATAGCGGTCGCATGTCGTAGCAGCCCGCTGTTATTTTGTTATTGTTTTTCTTTATTATTGTTACCACAATCAAGTGGGTAAGCAAATACAGACTTCTCTCCTTCTTCCCCATATCCGGGGCATTACAATAGTTTGGATCGGACTTTTCGGCGAAAGTGAGCGGTGGACGGCCGTCTTGGACGGAAAGCAAACTTTGATTGAACTTGCGCAGAGAGGCGGGGCCCAAAATAAAGCCTTGCTCTATTTTCAGAGCGTTGGTCACAGTAAAGTATTTATTAGTTCAAGCAGAGTAAAATGATACATATTCACGGTACAAGAACGTCGTTTCCATGTCCATCGATTGGTAAGAAAAGGCTGTTTGTACGAGTGACGTGTGGGCGCTCCCGTCGGGGGGACATTTCGCGTGGAGTGGCTATTTTTCGGCACAACACCGACGCGCCAACTTCAGACGAAAGTTGGATAAATGCGCCCCCCCCCCCCTCACCCCCCCAATTTCGCGAGCTCTGGGACACTCGAAAAATGACTCTCATACCTCTTCTTGCTAAGTTAATGGTACCTCGATGTGCGTTTGTGTGGAAATTTAGTTGACGAACAACGGGGAAAAAACTATTCACCTTCTCACCGAATCAAGAAAAACTTTACACGGCCATTAGAATTCCCCCAGTCCTGTAAATGGGTCAGTTGACAGAAGGACTGTTATTGTTGTGGTACTGTAGTACTTATGAGGGTCAAATAAAAAGGAAAAAGGAGGGCTACGACGGCGGACTGAAACCCGCGGCTCTTGGGCCGCATGCGGCTCTTTAGTGCTGCTTCGGAGCTTTTTTTTTTTTTTTTTTTTAATGGAAAAAGATGGGGGAGGGAAATATATTTTTTGTTTTAATAGGATTTCTAGGAGGACAAACATGATACAAACATTCTTTCAATTCATTAATATTGTAATGAAGTTAAACTTGTGGTGTCATCGTACAACAGAGTAGTCACGTGGTGCGCTATAGGATCCACTGCAGGGAAAATAAACATTTAATCATGAAGGCTAATTATGTATTTCTAGCCAACTTATTCATTTTTATAGTAGGCTAATATAGCTAGTATTGATAATTATAAGGCTTGTACAAGGCTTTTAATTTTTTGCTGCTCCAGACATACTGTATCAGTTTTTTTTGGAGGGGGGGGTCAAATATGGCTCTTTCAACAGTTTGGGTTGCCAACCCTGAGTCACTACGAGATGTAAGTCGTACTATTGCTACGAGAAAAAAAGTCGCATTATTACATAGGGTAACGTAGCTGTAACGCATTTCACATACATGTACCGTAGCTGAGAGCGAGAACATTAGCCTAGCTAATGAAATATTTCAAATATATCTTTGTTATGGTTCTTCTTGGGGGAAAAAAATAATGGAAAAAAAAAAAAAAAATTTGCCGTGGCACGACATGGTGTGGCTATCCGACTCCGATGCAGCCCACCACCACAGTTTAAAAAAATCCTATGGTCAGAGACCCTCCCACCACAGTCTCCTAAAATCCTGTGGGAAACACTGCCCTCTCAAGGACCTGGGTTCCAAAGCCAGAGCTACTGTATGTGTTGAGGTGAGGCCGACTATATCTAGCCGGAATCGCTCAACCTCTTCAATAAGCTCCCGCTCCTTCCCCGCCAGAGAGGTGACGTTCCATTTTCCAAATGCCAGTTTCCACAACCGGGGATCAGACCGCCAAGGTCCCTGCCTTGGTCTGCTACCCGATCCACATAGCACCGGACCCTGTGGATTCAACCTGTGGGTGGTGGGTCCACGGGACGACGAGCCCATGTATCCGGTTCAGGCGGTGCCCGGCCGGGCCCCATGGGCGAAGGCCCGACCACCAGGCGCTCGCACACGGGCCCCAACCCCAGGCCTGGCTCCAGGGCGGAGCCCCGGTACTCCTCCGGGCCGGGTACACGTACTCCTGTTTTTACATTCCATCAGGGTCTTTTGAACCGTTCTTTGTCTGACCCTTCGCCTAGGACCAATCTGTCATGTGAAACACTAGCAGGGGCAAAAGCCCCCGACAGCATAGCTCCTAGGGTCATTAGGGCACTCAAACTTCCCCACCACGATAAGGTGACGGCTCACGGAGAAGATATACTAGTATATAATAATATATTTTAGTAAAAGAGAACAATTGTGGCAGCTTATAGCTAGCTATAATAGCTATAATATAGCTAGCTGTAGCTAGTCTTTAAGTCCGAGGATTCCTTTAAATTGCCCTGCATTGCCTGTAAAATTTTCTGGCATTTTGGGAGTGATATTTTTAGTGACATTGGCCAGGAAATTTGCCTCGAAATTGGCTCTAAGGCTAGGTTCAGAGCGCAGGTCTTAATGCACAAATCAGATTGCTTCGTGTTTTTCCGACTCGAGTGAGGCATTAACTTGACGGTCTTAACATGACAAGTCACATAGAAGTGGACCATTTCAAATCCGATCTGGGTGACTTTCGTATTTGAGCTGCTATTCGATGTAGTTGACGTCATCGATGACGTAAATGCGTCGACGAGTACAACATCCCTTCAACTGTTTATGAAGGGTTAAAAAAATATATATGTGTCGAAAGTTGAGAATGTCGGACGCCGGTATCCAAGCAGGGAAAGCGGTACAAGGCCAAAAAAAGCGCACCAGAGTGGCCAAAACATTGACTTATTTCAACCAAACAAAGAAGGGTACACTGTTGTCCTGTCTCTTCAATGCCAAGGTCGGCTGCACGTCGGCCGTGAACACTTAAAGCGCCGTCAGCAAGTTGTAATTTTTGAAGATGACTGGAGACAACAAGCTGGCAGATCGTAAGTCCATCTAACTAACTAACGACATGTCTTATTGAAGCTGCTAAGCCTGTCGGAGTATGCAATAAGTCCATTGATCGCACGGTAAATAAAAATGAGGGCGGTAATTTTCATGGCTGCGTTTTATTGCCACGTGCGTGCGTGCGAGCGAACATACATTTGTACTTGGGTGTTGATGGCATATGAGACTCCATTTCCTTTAACAGATGTTTATTGGTCATCAACACACCATAGAATTAAAATTCAGACATACAAAATAAGGAAACTAGGGCTGCAGCTATCAAATATTTTAGTTATCGAGTAATCGACTGAAAATTCTATCGATTAATCGAGTAATCGGATAAAACAACTATAATTTTAGGTGAAGAGCAATTATAAAAATACATGAGAAAACAAGACTTTTCATCTAATCTTGAACCATTATCAGTCAATCAATGTCTTTATTTTCGATGTATATTGTTGAAAACAGCCAACAATTGCATCTCAGATGTAACTAGAATAAAAAAAAAAGACTCATTCACTGCTTTCACTCAAACAACTTTTAGATCTTATTAAAAATATATATATCTTGCCTAAAAATGCCGTTACGCTTGATAACACACATCACTTAAAAGTTAGGATTTTTACCACGTGTTTCAATTGAATTTCTATTTGTGTCAAGCTATTTTTAAGTTCTGGTTAAGTTTTAAGTTAGTCTAAATTGTAAGTCCTGATAGGATTTTGAGTTTTTGCAGTGTTCAAAATAAATGTATGATACAGGCTGTATTGGAGCACATTAGGGACCAGTGCTACTTGGTGTTTTATCCAGCAATGACTAGAAATTGATAGTTAGCATTATTAAGTTTTTATTTTACATCGTCATCACTCCACAACGCTATCTTATGTTAAAGCCTGTATGTAAGACACGTTAGCCACGCATCGACAGTGGTCATAATTAATAGAAACCTAGCCTTCCGCAGGGCTAACGTTATTTGAGCTTGTGACAGCAACGTTAATCTTATTTATTAGCGCTTAGCGCTCTACTGCTTTAAGATGGCGGCTGTTTACTAACGCTGCCCAGACGCGGCCGAGTCTGTCATTTCGCATCCAGTTCAACACACATGTGATCTCTATGAGACGCATCAGACGCTACCTGCTACCAACGTAGCATCGTGCGGGCTAGTATTTAGCAACGTCGGCGTCGTTTGTAGCGGCTGTCAGCTGCAGTAATTTTTTTTTGTTTTTTTTGTGCTTCTTCTACGCACGTGACATCAGCGCGTTGTCCCACATTAAAAGTAGTCTGAGCAAAACGTGATGCTTAGAGCTGTCAAAATAAACGATTACTCGAGGTGAATAAAATTATTTGGATCAGTTTTTAAACTCAAGTTACTCGAGTTGCTCGAGTATTCGTTTCAGCTCTAAAAGAAACACATCTATATTAAACACTGTAAATCAGGGGTCCCCAAACTATGGCCCGCGCCGAATATATGGCCCGCATCCACATTTGGTCCGGCCCCCTGAATTTTTTTTTTTCCAATGGTGTTATTTATTTCCTGCCTTTTTTCTGTGAAGAAACCAGAGAGGGTTATTTGGTTATTATCTATTTAATTTATAGTGTTATTATTATTTATTATATTATAATATATTATGTTATTATTATTTTTATTTTTATTGTATTTACTTTTGTTCCATGAAGAATCCAGAGAAGGTTATTTGATTGTGTCTTTCTGAAAAACAGTACATTTTTACATTTAGGTACTCCTGCAATCGTCACACCTTTTCTGTTACAAACTGACCCCGGCCCTTCATCAGAGAAGGGAAAAGTTATGTGGCCCTCACAGGAAAAAGTTTGGGGTCCCCTGCTGTAAATGTTAGCATTGCTACACTGAGGCTAATGGGGAAAAAAGACGACCTACTTCAGCCCGCTATAAATCATTGGCAGTCTTCTACAAAACGCAAACTTGCGGTCAAAAGGTGACACCTCAAATATGAAAAATCGCCGGTTAAAAGCCTTTGCAAATGAAAAGATGAAAAAAAATACTGACACCACATGCAATGACAACAAATGCTTTTTTTGCAGAGTGTAAAGCAGGGGTGCTCAAGTCCAGTCCTCGAGAGCCCCTATCCAGCTTGTTTTCCATTTCTCCCTCCTCCAACACACCTGACCCAAATAATCAGGATCATTATCAGGCTCCTGGAGAGCTTGCTGATGAGCTGATCATTTGATTCAGGTGTGTTCAAGAAGGGAGACATGGAAAACAAGCTGGATAGGGGCTCTTGAGGACCGGACTTGGGCACCCCTGACATAAAGCTTACGGTTAGTGGTTTAGCGAACGTACTTACGGGGAAAATCACAAAATAAAAGTACGTCATGTTCATAATTTAAATAGGGATTTCTGGAGTTAATCACCCATACTTCAGAATTCAGATTCTACACTAAGAATAGCTTTAAAATGACACCCTTAATGAAAAATCTTTTTTTTTTTTTTCATTATTATGATTATTATAAGTCTATTATATATGGATGTATACTATAATATTAATGCTAGATATTTTTTTAAGAATTGTTTTGAATCATGTTGGAAAGGTGAACTCAGTGTTCTGAATCTGTTTACGTTCCATCTTTTTCACTAGTTAATTCTATCAGCATTTGACCTCATTGTTTATTTGTGATTTACATGGTTATTTACATGTTTATTTGTACTTTAATAAAGAATTGAAGTGTTCCAAAATGTTTTTGTGAATTAATAAGTGTCACCATAAATGTCATTGCTAAATTAGTAAAAAAAAAATAAAAAAAACCCTATACATATTTAAAAAAAAAAAAAAAAAAAAAAAACGTCTCACCCATCCGGGCGGTATGGTCTCTCCTCTTAAGCTCGGGTCCTCTACCAGAGGCCTGGGAGGTTGAGGGTTCTGCGCAGGATCTTAGCTGTCCCTAGGATTGCGCTCTTCTGAAGGGAGATGTCGGTCGTTGTTCCTGGTATCTGTTGGAGCCATGCACCCAGCTTGGGGGTTCCTGCCCCTAGTGTCCCGATCACTACTGGCACCACTGTTGCCTTCACTCTCCACATTTTCTCCAACTCTTCCTTCAACCCTTGATATTTCTCCAGCTTTTCGTGTTCTTTTTTCAAGATGTTGCTATCGCTTGGGATTGCTACATCTATCACTACTGCTGTCTTATGATGTTTATCCAACACCACTATGTGAGGTTGGTTGGCCATCACCAGTTTGTCTGTCTGGATCTGGAAGTCCCACAGGATTTTGGCTCGGTTTTTCTCGACCACCTTTGGAGGTGTCGCCCACCTTGACTCCGTGGTCTCCAGTCTGTACTCGGCACAGATGTTCCTTTACACTATGCCTGCTACCTAGTTATGTCGTTCCATATATGCCTTGCCTGCCAGCATCTTACACCCTGCTGTGTTGTACTGGACTGTCTCAAGGGCCTCTTTGCATAGCCTGCACCTGGGGTCCTGTCTGGTGTGATAGACCCCTGCCTCTGTTGATCTTGTGTTTAGGGTCTGTTCTTGTGCTGCCATGATCAGTGCCTCCGTGCTGTCCTTCAGTCCGGCCTTTTCCAGCCACTGGTATGTTTTCTCCATGTCAGCTACCACCTCAATTTGTCGGTGGTACATACCATGCAGGGGCTTGTCCTTCCATGATATCTCCTCAGGGTCCTCCTCCTTACTAAGCTCCTGTTGCCTGAGGTATTCACCGAGCAGGTCATCACTGGGGGCAATTTTCATGATGTACTCATGGAGGGATGTAGTTTCCTTCTGGATAGTGGCTCTGATGCTCACTAGTCCTCGGCCTCCCTCTTTCCGCTTTGTGTAGAGCCTCAGGATGCTGGACTTAGGGTGAAACCCTCCGTGCATTGTAAGGAGCTTCCTGTCTTGATGTCGGTAGCTTGCATCTCTTTCAGCGGCCAGGATACGATGCCGGCAGGGTATCTGATTACTGGTAGGGCGTGGCTGTTAATGGCCTGGATCTTATTCTTGCCATTCAGCTGACTCTTGAGGACCTGCCTCACCCTCTTTAAGTATTTGGTTGTGGCAGACCTCCTAGTTGCTTCCTCATGGTTTCCATTTGCCTGTGGGATCCCCAGGTATTTGTAGCTGTCCTGCACATCTGTTATGTTGCCTTCAGGTACTGTAGTTCAGCCCCTTCAGTTGAGGTCATCTTCCCTCTTCTGGATACCATTCGCCCACACTTATCTAGTCCGAATGACATGTCATTGCTGTATATTCTCGTGATGTGAATCGGAGTCGATATCACGCTCGTTCTTGGCATACTGCTTGATATCTTCCATGTAGAGGAGGTGACTGATGGTTGTTCCACTTTGGAACCAGTACCCGAAACCACTCTTGGTGATGATCTGGCTGAAGGGGTTTTGGCCTATGCAGAACAGCAGGGGTGACAGAGAATCTCCTTGGTAGATACCGCATTTGATCCTCACATGTGCAACTGGCTTTGAGTTGGCTTATAGAGTTGTCTTCCACAGCCCCATTGAGTTCTGGAGGAAGGTCCTTAGTGTCCTGTTGATGTTATTCAGCTTCAAGCATTCCAGTATTCATGTGTGTGGCATTGAGTCATAGGCTTTCTTGTTGTCGATCCAGGCAGTGCACAGGTTGGTGCTCCTGGCCTTGCAGTCTCTGGCGACTGCCCTGTCCACCAGTAGCTGGTGCTTGGCTCCCCTGGTGTTATTGCCAATCCCCTTCTGTGCCCTGTGCATGCATTGCTTTATGTGCCTGCTCATTTTAGCTGTGATGATGCCTGATAGGAGCTTCCATGTGGTGCTGAGGCAGGTGATAGGCCGGTAGTTGGATGGTACTGTTCCCTTCTGGGGGTCCTTCATGATGAGGACTGTCCGACCTTGGGTTAGCCACTCTGGGTGGGTCCCCAACTTCAACAACTGGTTCAGTAGTCCTGCTAGGCGTTTAGTTTAGTTTAGTTTAGTTTAGTTTAGTTTAGTTTAGTTTAGTTTAGTTTAGTTTAGTTTATTCACACATCGTATCATGGTACACACAAGAACATGGTCATATATACAAGCAGTTCATCTGACAAGATGCATGAAAGGGACACTCCGAATAAGCTATTTAAAGCTTTTAGTAGGGGCCCAGTCAAAAAACACATACATACACACATCCATACACATACATACAATTAATTATGGGAAATTTCAAAATTCTGATTACATCGGATTTGACATGTGATACCTTCGGAATGTTATTCAAAGACAGCATATTAAGCATACATTGCAAGGAGATGAGTTTTCAGTTTTTTCTTAAAAATAGAGATGGAGTGTGACATTTTAAGTGTTTCGTCCAGTTCATTCCAGATCTGTGGTCCTCTGCACACAATGCCAAAGCTTGTAGACTTTAGCCTTCTGTTTTTTCCTGTGATGTGATTTTTTCTTCTGGTAGTATATGTGTGCTGAGGAGTAATAGATTGGGATGAGATCACTTAATTTATGGTTTAGTTTATGGATGACCTGATACATTGTGCAAGCATTTTGAAAGTAGTTGTGGTCTTTCAGCTTCAGAAGGTGGTGATGGTGAAATATTAATTTAACCCGGACCATGTTATGGCACGTATGACTTTTTTTCTGCAGTGTTTCAAGCTTTTTTAGATAGGTTTGAAATGTGTTGCACCATATGATATTACAATATTGTAGATGTGGTTCAAATAAAGATTTATACAGGGTGAGAAGTGCAGATAGTGGGATATAATGTTGCAGTTTAAAAAACAGAGCGGCATATTTCAACAGTTTATTTGTGAGCTCATCGATGTTTTTTAAAATTAAGGTACTCATCAATATGGATCCCCAGGAATTTTGTAGAGCAGACTCTTTTAATGGTTTCTCCATTTATGTTTAAACAAATTTGTTTGATGGGCTGTTTTTTATAGGAGCGAAATTCAATGTAATTTGTTTTATTGATATTTAGAGAGAGTTTATTACATTTGAACCATGTATCTATTTTCTTTAGTTCACTATTAATGATTTGCTCAAGTGCAGAGGAGGCGTTCATGGAGTGCAGTAGGCTTCTTAAGCCAATAGGCATGAATCTTGTTGGGCCCTGGAGCTGTCCAGTTCTTCATTTTGGACAGTCTTGTCTGAATGTCTGCTGTTGTGATGACTACTGGGTCTTGTTCTGGTATGTTAAGATGTTCTGACTGCAGGTCTGCCAGCCATTGGGCGTAAGTGTTGTGAGACGCCTCTTTTTCCCAGATACTCTTCCAGTATCGTTCAGTCTCAGCCCTGGGTGGATCTGCTGTGGTCTTGCTACCCTGCCACTGAGAGTAGACCTTAGCTGGATTATTGGAGAACTTAGTGTTTATTCTCCTGGCCTCAACTTCTCCTGTGTACCTCTTTAGGCGGCTAGCTTAGCAGTCTCCAGTGCCACAGCTGTGGACAGCTTGCTATATTTCGTGGGCAGTTCCTTCTTAGGTTTCATGCCTTTGCTCAGCTCTGTTAGGAGGCTAACTTCTCTCCGTGTTGCCGTGATTTTTGCCTTTAGCCTTCGTTTCCATGGAGGCTCCTTCCGGTTACTGGCGCTGTTTATCTTTTAGCCAAGTGACTCTAGGATGACTGATGCTGCTGCATATATCAGCTGATTGGTCTCAGTGATGTTTACAGTGGGGGTGTTCAGCAGTGCTGTATTTACATCCTCGAGTAGAGATTCTGACTGGTACTTCTGGTACTTTGTTCGTTAGCCTTGGCAGGCAGGAGGTAGTTGAGTTCCCCCAGGACTTCATGATCTTCTGTCTCAGGTCCGCTGCGCTCTCATTCTCTTCCGCTGCTCTTGGCGCTTAGTACCCAATCTCGATGTTGGGGGGATCTTGGTTAGTGTGGATGTGGGATTTAGAAGTAACCATTCTTCCCACATTCTCTGCATGTACCCCCTTTCGCAGGGGTTGCTGCTGTAGTAGCACTCCATTAACACCCTGTTCGCCGTCCTACGTCTTGTGTCTTGTTCCAGTAGCCCACTTGACATCAGATTGTCCTGGTCCCGCAATACCTGTGTTGTGTGTGCGTCATCGTCATGCACGCACAGTGCATAATTATTTGTTTTGCTACTTCTGCGCATTCGGGTCAGTTTGCTCAGCGCATGTCGGACTGCGAATTCGTGCACATGCGTAATACTTGAATGGGCACAATGGACAAAGGCAGTCTGAACGGGCACGCCAAATAAACAGACATGACAAAAAATCGGAATTTTGCATTAAGACCTGCAGTATGAACCTAGCCTAATTCTGTTCCAAGTGTGAATTTCACTTTTTGAAACCTACAAGAATTTTGACTTGGATTGATGACACTTTTCATTTAAAAAAAAAAAAAAAAAAGATATTCACACGGTTTTGTTTTGTTTTGTTTTGTTTCTAAGGTGATCCAAAAGGATGTTGAAGACTGTGAAGCCCACATCATAGCTCTTGAAACTCTAATATCATCCTGTCAAAACAACCAAACTCAGTTTGAAAAGCTGTATGCTGACTGGAAACATCTTCACAAGACAATTGGGGTTGGTAGAAGTACTAATTTTTTTCATACTTAAGATAACTGTTGTAATCACACGATTTAATGAATTATTTTCCTCGAAATGGAATCATTAGCTGATATCTGCCAACGCATAGATGGTGCTAGGTCATGAAACCTTTTAACCAACATTGCTTAAGTGTGTAAAATCTTTTAACCACACATTTGTGTTGTTAGTCACGCATGTTTATTAGCTCAACCTTTAGCCACACGTTTAGTGCTACAGAGTTCTTTGCAGTGCAGCAGACAGAAAAGCCACTTCCCATAATTATCTCCACAGAAACAGCTGTACCACAATCTCAAAGGTGGCATCCTCCTCCTTTTAAAAAGAAAGAAGCAACGCAGAGATCCGAAATGCCTTGTCAGAAAATAGAAATTTAGGTTTTCCCCTAGGATTTTTGAAGTTGTGGTGGTGGTGGGCTTGCCTGGCTCTGCCAGACTTTTCTCCCTGTATTTTTCAAACACTGAGAGAAATAGTCTGGGAACCATCCCATTAACAGCCTTTTCGAGCAGGTACAAAATCAATTGACAAATCAGATTCCTTTATTTGCGTGACGTGCTCTTAACGAGCAACGTCACTCTTGCGCGTCGGAAGTCGTCTCCACAACAAAGCTGAACAGGAGAGCCGAGAATATGTTCCAATCCACGGTAAAATCAGTTTTAAATTACCAAAAAGACATCGACACGAGTCATTGACAACAGTCTGTCCCGCGCTAGCCATGTTGAATAAACTCCGCTCTCCTCGTACGTTTACTGCCGCGCGCAAGTCCCTCATCCTGCCCTCGTCGCTTTAATAACGTGACGTCTGCCCTGCCCGTCGCTGATTGGTCCACTCCGCTGTCTGTTTGCTGTGGCTTGCTCCGCCCTGGAAATTGTATCCGCGGGAATGGTGGCCAGACTCAATAGCTGGAACAGCGGTGAGTCTGGTGTACCAGGCTAGTGGTGGGCTGCATCGGAGTCAGACAACGTGCCGCGGGGAAATTGTTTCATATCATGACAAATAAGAATTTTTTAAAAAACATTTATTTTTCCAAGAAGTACCAAAACAAATATCTATTTGAAAAGTTTGCATTCTGGCTGTACTTGATTTTCCTGGATTTAAAAAAAACCAAAAAAACAATTTGATGGCTCTTTTATAAGCGAAATCCGCTATGGGAGGTCACATTTATAGTCAATGTGTCAAAGAATCCAGGGTACCCGCCGGTTATTAAAAGTATTAAAAAAGCATTGAATTTTGTTTTCCATTATTAAAGGTATTAAAAGTATTAAATTAGCTGTTGTAAGTCTGGAATTTTTCACAGTGGTCTTAATTTTCAAGAACATCTCAGTGCAACCTAAATTATATCCGTGACGAAGTTTAAAAATTTTTTTTAAAATCCATAACGAAGGTGACGCATAGAATTTTTACTATGCACTGCACTACAAATCGAAATGCAACTCGTGCTTGCCAAACCACCACAACCGGTAAAACGTAGAATCCATCCACCTCTACATCGGGAATGCGTCCCTTTGTCGGGGGAACGAAAACCCTGCAGGTAGAAGTATTGTGGATTCTGAACACCAAAACAGACCACCATTCATATACTTCAAATGAGTCCATTGGTGATCTGTTTCGGATATTACGTCATTTTTGGTCGGCATCGGCTGTCACAATGTTGGTCATATTGCGTTTTGTTCCAGAGGGAGCGTTCCCGATGTCTTAACTGTCTTTTGTAACGAATTTTCAGTTGGCAGAAAAAAAAAACGCAAATTTTCTTAATGTGTAAATAGTCTACATATTTTTATGACCATTATAAATGCATTTACACAATGAAATAATGCTGGAAAAGTTTGTTAACCATAATGTTGGTCAAATCGTGTTTTTTTTTCTCCGGAGGGAGCATTCCCGACTTCGTAACTGCAGCCAATTTAAGCAAATCAAGACTTTAAGATAGAGGTAAAATCGGGCCTAAAAAGTCCAGCCCGACCCGAACATTTGTGACGATGTCTGCATAAAAGCCTGTCTTTTATAACGAATTCTCAGTTGGCAGAAAAAAAACGCACATTTTCTTAATGTTTAAATAGACTACATATTTTTATGATCATTATAAATTTATTTACACAACAAAATAACGCTGGAAAAGTTTGTAAAATATGAATAAACAGATGCGGTTTTGCGGACTCGCAGAGGGGAAGATTAAAAGTGCGTATAGACACGCTCTGGCTCTGCAATGACCATACAGTGCCTTCTTTTTTTTTTATCCAAATTATTTATTTTACAACAAGTATTCCTTAGTTTATCATTCATACATCGTTAATATATAGTTATTTCAAAAAGTTAGCGAGAAAGAACCCTGGCCCGGCCCAACGTAATAATTGAAATTTTAATTTTGGTCATGTTTTCAGTTTAATTTAGCTGTTTCCAGCATGCTATGTTTATAATTGCGATGTTTGTTTACCGCTTTTCCTCTTACTGCGTAGAGGGAGGAAGTTACATCAGCCGCCGCTATGATATTTAAGTCATCAGCCATCTGCCGTGACCCGGGAATTTAACGCCTGCTTTCATGCACACTGCTTCCCGTGTCGACTGACATGGGAAGCAGTTTTCACACACAACTGCTGCACGGTTAAGTCCCGCGATATTCCCGTTGTTTTGGAGTATGTGATAGGGGCTCAAGTTACATCCAGATACTTTAGGTTTCAGTTTATGGGTCATGCGAAGGCAGTGGACCTGCTTAAACATTTCAGTTTGCCTTTCGAGTGAATGTGAATTTCGCCGTTTCAACTCAAGAGTTAGCCATGTTCACTGGGGTCTTGGCAGTTGCACTAGCGGCTAGCCTGTTACAGAAGATGGCTGGTCTGAGTCCTGTCCTTCTCCTCTTTTTTTCCATAATTATTGTGTGCGTGTGTGTGTAAAAAATTCTGACAGACTTTATAATGTTACTTTAAATGTGTTTTAATTGTATCTTCAATATTCTTCAATACACTTCTTCTTCATGCAAGAATCACATCTAGCCAAATCCGAAGAGAAATATCTTAAACACTCAAATTTTAACTTGATGTATTCAGCCAGCTATAACAGCAGACAAAGAGGAGTATCAATATTAATAAATAAAAGAATCTCATACACATTAAATAGTGCAATTGCAGACCCGGAAGGTAGATTCATAATAGTACAAGCTACCATAAGTAATAAACTGTTCACATTAGTGAACATATATGCCCCAAACAACGAGGATACACAGTTCTTCCACAATATCTTTGGTAAACTGAGTGACATGTCAGTGAACTCAACAATTATTATAGGAGGGGACTTTAACACTACACTTGATCCAAGTATAGATAGCTCCAATTATAAACTCACTAAACAGTCACAAACTGCAAGAACCATTAGGAAATATATGGACGATTTTGGCTTAAGTGAATCAAATCAAAATCAATTATAATGCCCTTATCAACAAACTCATGGAATCCTGCAAATCAAAATCACAATATTCCAATAGGAAATATAAAGTATCTTGGAATCAACATTTCACCAAAACTTACAGAATTAACTAAACTAAACCATACACCCCTCCTAGCAAAAATATGTGAAGATTTGACACACTGGAATAATCTACCCATCCCACTTTTGGGCCGGATAGCAACAGTCAAAATGAAAGTATTACCACAAATAAACTATTTGTTCTCAATGATCCCCTTTAAACCCACTCAAAAATGGTTTCAAGACCTAGACTCAGCCGTCACAAAATTCTACTTTAAAAACAAGAAAAGCAGAATTAGCCTTGCCAAATTGCAAAGAAATAAACCAGAGGGGGGTCTAGAGGCCCCTAATTTCCAACACTATTATATAGCAAATCAAATACGATATCTTATTAGGTGGTTATACCTTAACACTGAACAACAGTCATGGCTAGAATTAGAGCAAACAGACTGCAACCAAATACAATTGGCAAACCTCCCCTTTATTAGTTCTAGTATTAAGCACCACAGCTGCTTCAAAAACCCAATGATAGCATGTACCTTGAAAGCCTGGTGGAGAGGTATGGAAATTACGCAATCACAACAAGCCCCGTGTAAATTCTCACCAATCTGGCACAACCCAGACTTTGGAGTTAATAAAATTCCTATTTATTTCAGCACATGGGATGATACGGGAATAAACCAGTTACAGCATTTGTTTAAAGATAATACATTCATGTCATATGAAAAAATATTACAAGATTTCCAGATCAAAGGGGTCAATTTCCTTCAATACAATAAAATCAGGGCAGCCATCAGAAGCAAATTTCCATCACTAACGGGTACGTTAGACCCACCACCTTTCGTAAATAAAATAATAAATATACATCCTAAACAAAAAAAAATACTTTCAAAAGTATATAAAGCCCTCTCATGTAACAACTCTACTTGCCTACCAATCGAAAAATGGAATAACGAACTTTCGGTAACATTAGATAATAACTATTGGTCCAACATCTGTAAAAATGCATTTATAATGACAAATAATAAGAACCTTCAGCTTATACAGTTCAAAATACTGCACAGATGGCATATTACTCAATCTAAAATGCACAAAATGGGGTTCTCCCAATCCGATAAATGTACAAGCTGCAACAAAGATACTTCAGATACATACTTTCATGCTCTTTGGCAATGTAAACCAATACAAGATTTTTTGGGCACAGGTAACGAAGAAACTCTCTTTCCTATTGAACTGCAGGATTCCATTGTCTCCAACTCTTTGTCTGCTTGGCGATCTGAATACAGTGAATATCTCTATCCATCAAACCCGTCCACTACTAGCAAGTCTAACGATAGCCAAAAAAACAATATTGTTGAATTGGAAAAACAAACAAAACATTAGCATTAACCAATGGCTAAATCTAATCATTGAATATATAACATTAGAGAAAATATCTGCCAAACAGACAAATAAAATGGACAAATACGAACAACAGTGGGAAACGGTCGCAAGAATGATGAACATAGAATAAGGATTCTCTCTCACCTGCGAAGGAATGCCACAAAAATAATAGAAATGTATACATAAATGGATGTATGCGGGGTGTCCAGGGAAGTTGTATGCATCCTTCTGCAGCTGGAAACTGGACATGTTTAAATCCGAACTGTTTTACACACTCCCAACAGCATGTAATAAATAATTTTTCTTCCTTCACAGTTTAGTCGGTCAATGGGCTTATTTTACAAGGATACTCATAGACAATTTGGTTTCCAGCTACTGGGGATCATATGCAACTTTTTTTTTGGAACACCCTATATATTACTTATCAGACTTGGAACAATTAAGGAACTATGCGTAAATAATACACTTCACTGGTCCTTGGCATACATCTAATGGTGTTTGATAAACCTCTTCTTCTATCAGCTTTACAGGTGGAGTTTGTTGGCGTCCTGCCCTGGGCCGTCCCGCCGCCGGTCTTGGCCCCCGGGATTTTCGGCCGGGGCTTGTCTGGTTGCGTCTGGCTGTGCGGGGGGTCCCGTCGGGCGCGCGCTGGTGTCGTGGGTGGGTGCGGGGGCCGCGCGGGTGCTGGTCCGGGGCCGCGGCCCTCCCCCGGCCGGCCGGGGTGGGATGGAGTTGGGGTGGGGGCCGGGGGGTGTATGCGGCAGCCATGGTTCCCTCCCAGGTCCGCCCGGCCGGAGCCGCGTCTCCCTGTACCGGGTGCCGGGGAGGTGCCCTCTGGTGCCATACCGCGGGCCCCTCTTGGCCCGGGGGTGGGTTGTGCGCTTCCCTCCCCTTGGTCTGTTTCCGGCCCTGTCCGCCTCCCTAGGCCGCGGCGGCCGCGGCTGCCCCCCGGCCGGTGGGGTCGTTGGCGGGGCCTCTTGGGGCCCGCGGGGCCTAGGGTGAGGCTTGCTGTCCCTTGCCGGTGGGGTGAACGCCCCCTGGTCGCCGGCGCTTGGTGTGGCGCCTGCTCGGGGTGCGGGGTGGGTGCTCGGTGGGTGGGAGGGGGGTGGGCGGTCGCGGAGGCGCCGTGGGTGGTCTGGGGCGGGGATTGATCGGGGCCCTGACGCTTCTTCCGCCCTGGGGCCGGTGGTTCTGGTGGACGGGGCCACGCCCGCGGGAGCCTGCCTCTTAACTCACGCACTTCTCACTTCGGCACTGTAAATATTTTTCACCCTGGCACTTACATGCTCATACATTTCTCCGGGGAGAGTTGGGACGGGGCTTTACAGTCCCAGCCCGACTCCCCCCTGTTTTTAATGCACCACACACCAAGGCTGTGGGATGGTTGGGACCTGTTGGGGGGGGGGGGGGGGGGGGCTCACGGCTGCCTCCTCACCACAGGCCCCGCCATCCCTGCACCTTTTTTAAATGCACCACACACATCATACTCCACAGGAGAGCTCCGGCAAAGGGCGGTGGGACGGGCGGCTGGACAGAAACTCCATGCTGCGGTCCCACTGCCCCAAGCCAAGCTCTCCTATTTTAATGCATACATTGCACTACCCTCCCCTCACACCCCCATCACGGTGCTGGGTGATGGCTGCCAGTCGGGAACCTGGCAGCCACAGTAATAGGGTGGTAGGTGGGTCCCACACTTTTTCTATATGGCGTGGCTCCCGGGGTGTGGCCTCCCCTCTGCCTCGGCTGCCGGCCGCGGGAGTGGGTTGGGGGGTCCGGTCTCCGATCTTGCATCGCCCCGTGGCAGTCCCTGGGCGTTCTCCTGCCTCCGCCTTCCCCTCTCTTCTCTGGCTGGGCATCCACCCTGCGCTCCGTCGCGGGTCGCTGGCTGGGCGCCGGTGTATCAGCGGGGTGTCGCCTGCACCGGCGGGGGACCCTGCCTTGCCTGGGGCTTGGTGGGCCGCTGGGGGTCCCGTGGCGTGCCGTGCCGGTTGGGGGGCTGTGGCTGTGGCCCGGGTGGGCGGGCGGGGGTGGGTGTAGGCGTGGGGTTGGTGATGCGTCCCCTCCTGCCATCCCTGAAGGCCGGTTGATGGGCGCGCGGGTGGCCCGGGGGACCACCCTGGGTCCCGGGGGGGGGGCGGTGGCTCCTTTGCTGGGCGGCGGGAGGAGGGATGGGCTGCGCAATGGACCCCCCGCCCGCCCTCCCCGGGCTGGCTGGGTGGGGGCCGTGGCCCTGGGTTGGCGCCCGCGCGGTCTCTCCGCCCGTCTGCGTGGCTGTCGCGCGCCCGGTGGGGCTTGCGTGCTGCTGGATGTGGTAGGGCATGCTCGGGTTGGGGGTTCCGGTGCCGGGATTGGCGATGCGGCGGCGTAGGGTTGGTCGCCAACGGGCTTACACTCAT
The DNA here is from genome assembly GCF_030265065.1 of Corythoichthys intestinalis. Lineage (NCBI taxonomy): Eukaryota > Metazoa > Chordata > Actinopteri > Syngnathiformes > Syngnathidae > Corythoichthys > Corythoichthys intestinalis. Next base: position 4,242,927 of record NC_080409.1, on the reverse strand, counting down.
AAGAGATTCACACGATTACTGGGTTCTAGATCACAGAACTGATTTGTGTACACTCTACCCCTTTCAATCACTTAGCTTATAGTCTTATAGACACCCCCACCCCCATTCTCCTCTTTCACTGGCCAATTGGCCCCCACATGGTGTACACCGGAAATACATCTCGCTGACGATAGCACCAGCATATTAGTAACTAGTTTAGATGTTCAATGTACAGTGATACCTCAGCTCACGAACATAATTGGTTCCCAGAAAGTGTGCGTGAGGCGAAAAGTTCGTCTTCCGAACATTTATTTCCCATAAGAAACCATTAAAATGAGAATAATCCGTTCCCAGGTCCCCATAAAACATAATTTTCTACTAAATAAGCCTTAAAACTACACAAAAATATACCTTATTTTATGTATAATAAGTGTGCTATTGTATTATAATTAAAGAAATAAACTGTACTGTATAATAAAGTTGTTTTATTTACCTTTGCGATGGTATGGGAGTGGGAGGAGTGGGAGGAGGAGGGAGGGAGTTACTGTTTGGAAGGAGAGTGTTACCGGCAAAGTGCGCAGTTAGCGTAGACTCCACTGCTGTGCCCACCACATGCTTTTGGTTGTTAATAAAAGCCATCCGACGCCTCTGGGTGTTTGTATGCACGCCGCCTCCTTTCTGGAGAGGAAATCGGGCGAACCGAAGACAACTGACGACAACGAGCCAACGTGACTCGCCGGTCCACTTCTCACGACGGTGGGAAGCTGAAAGCACCGCCAATTACCAGTCGAGGGCGAATTGGTAACACGAGTCACCTTCCATAAGGACTGTATGTAACTCTTTTTCGGTCCCATAATAGCAAAAGTACACTCAATATGGTCCAAAATGTCTATCAAACACAAACCACGTCCGCACTCAACGAAAGGGAGGGGACGAACTGGGACGCCGTGAGCGTGCGTCAGCTTCTCGTGGCGCTGTCCGACCGCGTGGCTTGGTTCGTCCGCCGAAAACTAGTTCGCCAGCAGAGACTATATGCTCGCGAATTTAATGTTCTTGAGGCGAAAAGTTCGTGAGCTTAAGCGTTCGTGAGCCGAGGTATCACTGTATTTCTTGTTGTTGTTTGTGTATGTGTTTCTTTTCTTTCTTCTCTTGTATTTCTTTTCTTCTGTCCCCCCATAATCCCTTCCTGTTCGCTGCTTTGTCATAATAAAAAGGTATTTTGAATGATCACAATGGGAGTATGTCAGACTCTCCATGTGAAACATTAAAACTGTTCAGAATCCGGGCACTTAGACTTCCATTCTCTGTTTCAAACAGCTGAACAGGACAGGTTTAAAAAAAAAAAAAACAATTATTATTATTATTATTATTATTATTATATCTTCAATATATGTGTATTCTTTTGTCAAACACGCTTAGTAATTGAGGTTAAATTTGATGTTCAGTGCTTTATTTATTTAATATGATTCTATATGATCTAAATAATGGGTGCGAGAAAAGTATTAATTTTCAGTTGAAATGGCATTAAATAAGGTCTCAAAAGTCTTGAATTTAGATTTATCAATCCTGGGGGGACCCTGGATCAGGGAAATGAAGACACACAAGCATCTCTTACTTAGTGTGCACAGTTTACCAAATGTTTTACCCCGTTCATTGCAGAGAAATCTTTCACAGTTCACTGTTGAGATGGGCACTATCAACGCAAAGGAAGACAGTTATCTCAATTAATGGTACAGTCCTGCCATTCCTCAGTCTGTGATGCCATCTTTGATGTCATATTGACCTGGTCCATATTCTGAAACACATTCAATGGATTAGCCATTAGACTGCACTGTTTCAATCCCATTTTTTCCACAGTTTATGTTACTCTATTTAATTTAAATTAAAACTGAAGCGTAGTAGTCAGGCGCAACCTTACAACAGGAGAACCGATGTGATTTTCGAAATAAAGCATGTCAAGGAAAATTTGTATTTGACATGCTATTTCAGACGGACTTATGGCAAATAGTGCATAAATAATGAGCTGTATACACTAATCAAAAAAATTAAAGGGAACACTAATAAAACATGTTGTAGATCTGAATGAATGAAATAATTTTATTAAATACTTTGTTTTTCCATGGTTAAATGTGCTGACAACAGGCACACAAAAATTATCCATGAAAATCAAATTTATCAACCCATGGAGGTCAGGATTTGGAGTTCTCCTCAAAATTAAAGTGGATAAATACACTTTAGGCTGGTCCAACTTTTATCTAATACCCTTGTGGCCTCCGCATAGCTGTATGACATCCCTACAACTTTTGTTGTCAGCACATTATACTATGGAAAGAACAAAGTATTTCATAAAAATATTTCATTCATTCATATCTACCTTGTTACTTTAGTGTTCCCTTTATTTTTTGAGCAGTGTATAGTCATTTAGACGTCATGTGAAGTTATGCAAATTATACTGTACGTATATTAGAATGTGTCTTTTAAAAAAAAAAAAATCTCATTTGCAAGGCATGGCGGCTTTTATTTTGGTATGGCAGTGCACCACAAACTTTTATATGTAGGGAAAAGCCTAAAATTAATGAAAATATCTCAATAAAAATCCTTGTTTTACGATCAAGGGACTATTCACTGTTCTGGATTCTTTGACTTTTTAAAAAAATTTCTTTTGTGCTGCTATCGTTTTTGAGATATTAAGTTCGAGTAATGACGTAAATCGCAGCACCTCTGTCGCGGCTGACGAAGCATACTAACTCTCGCAATAACAGAGGGGTGTCCCAACAGCTAGTGCAAACATAGCACAAACAAATAGCACCCCTTCGGGTACATTTTGCAGTAAATGGGGGGGCTTTGAGATATTAATTTCGAGTGATGATGGGACTTGCAGCCCAAGCGGTCCATTGTTATTACCTCAAAAATGAAGAAATTTCAGCACAAACGAATGACATCCCGTTTCTATAAATTTGCATCTGATAGGGGGCCAACTTACTTAACGGAGGTATCTTCAAAGGTGATACAAGTAGAGGTTTTGTTTTTGTTTCCAGGTAAAGCTTCAAGAAAGTGAGGAGCGTATTGCAGATCATTCAAATTTTCATGACCGTCTCCTAAACCTGCAAAAATGGTTGATGATCATGAAGCAGAAGCTGGAGTCCTTCAAGAGCCCAAAAGGAGAGTGGAGCATTGAAAGTCGTGAGCATGAGGCACAGGTCTGACTTCAGTGTTTTTTTTTTTTCATGTATCACCACTCCTTGAAGCAGTCATTGATTTTACTTTCTCGATTCTTTTTTCTATGTACATACTGTATGTAAATCTCATCATCCAAAATATGAATCTTTAGTAATTCAATGTAATTATTTATGCCGTAGAATTTGTGCCACAGTGTGCTTAATGGGTGCAGCATGTTTATGTTGTTGTAACCGCTGTGTGATTCCAAGAACACTATCTTTGATAATGTAAGGAAAAGTTGTAACGACGACTTTCCAAAAGGTTGACAATTTAATTCAAGTCGAGAATGCCGTATTTTTCGGACTATAAGTCTCACCTGAGTATAAGTCGCACCAGCCATAAAATGCCCAACGAAGAGGAAAAAAACCCATATATTCGCACCGGAGTATAAGTCGCATTTTTGGGGGAAATTTATGTGATAAAATCCAACACATAGAACAGATATGTCATCTTGAAAGGCAATTCAAAATTAAAACACAATAGAGAACCACATAATTAATACTAAAGAATATGTGTACAGTATGAAAATATACTGTGTTATATGATGCATGAACAACGAAATGCAAACGTGGCCAGTACGTTAGCGAAAAATAGCTTTTAAGGTTATTCAGATAACTACTAGTATAGCATAAAGATCATGCTAACAAGTTCACCATACCATCAGTTTCACTCCGAAACACCAAAATAACATGTGAAATTATATAATAATGTGTTAATAGTTCCACACATAAGTCGCTCCAGAGTATAAGTTGCACCCCCAGCCAAACTATGGAGAGAAAAAAAAAAAAAACTGCGACGAAAAGTATAGTAGTTAAAAATAAAAAGAACAACAAAAACTGTCAGGCAAACAGAGGGACAAAACCGGGCCCAAGGTCCCATTCTAACAGCTTGCCCCAAGGCGTCCAGAGAAGTGACGACGTCTGTGCCGTGAGGCGGGGCGTCGGATTGGATTGGATGGGCTGTCCGGGCTTTGACTAGCGGTGTCATCAGTCTTATGACACGTAAGAGTTTGTGGTCATTGTTGTCGGGGGGCACTGATTATCTTCTGTCAGCCGAAAGGTGGCTCACTTGGTGCGCGACATCAGCTTAGCACGTTCCATCCGACCATTAGCATATGGCGAGGGTAAGATGTGGTTCATCAACTGTCAGCATACTGGCCTGTTCTTATCAGTTACTCATTTCTTGCATACAGGGCTCTTTCGGTTGCCCACACAAACATTCTCTTTCATGCACTCATATTTTAGATGAATTTTATAGTTGATGACACTTTGGTTTAATATCTTTAATTATTCACTAAAACAATTGAAGCAGGCATGTCTATCCATTAGCATGTTAGCAAAAATACCATTCCTTCATTGAAAATACCATGTACAGTACAGTACAGTGCAGTACATAATCATCATCTTCATCGACGATCACTCAAAGTCAAGTATGATGGTCCTCCTGGTGGGGTCAATTTGAGGGTCCCCAGGTGGCTGAAAAGTCCAATTCTGGAACCACGGAATTACAGTATGTGCAGTGCAGTCTAGGCATGGGTGTGTGTTGCTGGGGGTGGAATTGAGTGTGGCCTCGTGGGTGGTAGTTTTCCCTCTCCTTATTGTGCTGTCTTTTGACTCTCAGCCCGGCGGAGATTCAGTTTGTGGAGTCTGGCTCCCTTATATAGACTTTCTCTCCATGCAGACCTATTTTAGGCAAGGTCTTCCCAGCAAGCACTGTTGATATTGAACTGCTTGAGGCTGATTCTTTGCTTGTCCTTGTAGCACTTTTTCTAACCTCCGGAAGCTCTCTGGCCAGTCAGCAGCTCTGAGTAAAGAACCTGTTTAGGTCAGAGGTGCACGATAATTATCGGTCCGATAGTAATCGGTCCGATAATGGGAATTATGTCGTCATCCCAATAAATCAGCTAACATTATTAACTGGCCCGATAATGTATAATATTTTTAGCACTGTGTCGGTGGATTGGGATGTGTGTGTTTGTTTCCGCTCCTGTTTTGCCGGTAATGCAAAGTTTTGTTACTGTTGTAGAGGCTGTATTTTTCCATCACTAAGTGATAAACCTTACAATGGCAATTAGCAAATGATTGCATTTTACATTGTGTTTACAAGTTCTTGAGAGGCCTTTTGGTTATTGATAGGCTTGCTGTCCTACAATTGCCAGGTTAAGAAAGTTTTATGGACCAAGACCACAAAAGTCTCCTCTCCTTTTGCACCAAATGTTTTATCTGCTGACAAAGCACAATACCTGTTGGGTTTATGTTGGTTTTAGTTCATTACTCGTTGTTCAGGGGAATACATCATCAATGATATAGACTGATTGATTGTGATTGACTCAAATTATATTTATTTGAAAAAATAAATATGGGCCCTTTATTTGAAGTCAAAACTGTTCTTGTCTTTGTTTTGTTCATTATAATAATGTTTGTCATCATGAAAATTTTGGTTAGGTCAAAGGCAAATCTATGCTGAATCCACCACTAGTATTTTTGACCTACAGGTGTTCAAAAACTGAGGTGAATATACATTTTAAAATTATAGATATGTTATCGGTTATCGTATCGGTATCGGCCTTGAGGAGCAGGAAGTTATCGGTTTCAATACATGGATATCGTGCACCCCTAGTTTAGGTAGACGTGTGTCTGGCATTCGGACAACATGGTCTGTCCATCTAAGTTGATGTTTGATGACAGTGGTGCCAATGCTGTCAATGTTTGCCTCCTCAAGCACACTGACGTTTGTGCGCTTCTGGTTCAAAGTGATGTACAAGATTTTACGCAAGCACCTTTGGTGGTAGGACTCTAGAACTTTTATGTGCCATCTGTAGGTGGTCCATGTCTCTACGCCATATAGAAGTGTAGGCAGGATAACTCCCTTGTAGACAAGGATTTTTGTCCTTGCCGACAGGTCTGGGTTTTCAAAGACCCTTCTTAGGAGCTTTGCAAAGGCTCCACCAGCACAATAGGTTCGACGGTGCACCTCAGAGTCGATGTCTGCGCACGAGAAGATGTGACGGCCCAGGCAGGTAAACTGGTGCACATTTTCAGGGACAGTGTTGTCGATCTTTATTGTTGGCAGGGTTATGAAGGAGTCTGGTTGAGGCTGATAGAGCGCCTTGGTCTTTTTCACATTTATGGTTAATCCTAGGAGCTTGTTTGCTCTAACAAAGCGTCAAGTATGATCTGAAGATCTTTCTCTTTGTGGGCGATGATGGCATTGTCATCTGCATATTGCAGTTCCCTGATATGCATATATATCGTATGGAACCCCAAAAGGATCAAAATTAGATAAAACAACATAAAATACCCTTTGATAGATAACAAATTGTGTAATGTAGCCCTTAAATTGTAAAATAATATTATTATGAAAAAGATTTTAAAGATTAAAAGCGTTTTTCAGTGTTTTTTTTTTTTTTTTTAATCTCAGAATGCCTTTTTCCACAATAGCCTTTTTATTTCATGTCGTTTTTCAGCACATTGAGATTTTACGCAGTCATTTTTTTCATAATGTCTTTTTCCACAATGGCCTTCTTATTTCATAATGTCATTTTTCAGCACAATGAAGCATGTGCTGTCGATCGAATACATAAGGCGGAGTCAGTTAAGTGATTGGCTCGATTGTGGATTCTGACTAGCTGCGCTAGCATTTGGTAGCCTCGATGAACTGATAGGTAAACTTCCAGAAAGCATCTAATCAAAAAACACACTACTGCTGAAATTCTCGCTCAGGCTGAGGTAAAAGCCGTTCATTACTATCCAGCCGGTTCACAACTTCTCTGAGTCTGAGAAAGTAACGCTACGAAATGCTAGTGCAACTAGCCAGACTCCGGGATCCATTCAGCCAATCACTTAACTTATTGCTGTTAGTCACTACAAGAGTCCATAAAAAGACAGAACCCAAATGTGTCTGTACTCATTAGAAAACGTTTTTTTTTCTGCATGTTGATGACAGACCTGGCATTGAGCAATTTAGTTTTCTTTTTATTCTTTTTCTTTGTTTTGCATTGACTCTTCCCCAGAGAGCACTTGGAGAGTTTCCAGAAAAGGAGTTTCAGCTACAACAGATGGAGATGCATGGTCATAGGGTTTTGAAAAATACGTCCGAGGAAGGAAGAGTCCACATTGTTGGAGATATGAAGCATCTTCAGGAATCCTGGTTGGCGTTGTACAGCATGAGTCTCAATATTCACAGGTAAAGCAAGATGAATGTACAAGAAAACTTTGTTTGTTAGCAGTTACAGGTTACAGTTACACATTATAAAGGTAGCCGGAAATTTTGCTTTTTCTTTTTTTCCTCCCTAGCCAATTAATGTTTGCATAAAGGGGGATATTGCTTATTTTTCAGGCATATGGCATCATTCTAAAACACATTCAAGTAACAATTTCACCTTGAGTGGATTTGTGAAAACTACATAGTGTATACTTAATTAAAATTAATAGCAAATTGCCTTAGCATCATGGCTGCCTAAAACAGCTGAAAATGGGACTCAAAATTCAATTTGCATAATACCCTTCTTTAAGATTAGTACATCCTGATTTAGTTGCTTTGTTGGGCACTATGTTAGTCAGCTCCACTTGTTATTGTTCACATTAGGGATTTAACATCCATTGTTGACTGGCCATCCTGGAGGGAAGGAACACCCATCCGTAACCCTTCCCAAAGTTTCCTATTTTTCCCTGTTGGGGTTTTTCCTTTCGCTTTTGGGGGTTCAGATCACTGGATATTGTAGTTGTCAACTGTTGGCCTGTGAAGCACTTTGAGATATTTGTTGTGGTTAAGGGCTATATAAATAAAGGTGACTTGACTTGTCTTCCACATCCCTATTGAGTTCTGGATGAAGTCTCTCATAGGTCTGTCTATTCTTACAGTCTCAGGTGACTGTTCTATCCCATCCCGATCAATGACTCGCTCTCTTGCTCTCTCCCCAGTTTTTAAAAATACTTTTTTAGTGAAAGTGAGATGGATTAATGCAGAGGCTATGGTATAGATAATCACAAAGAAAAAATTATAAGGAAACACATTTGTCATTTTATTACATGTAATTTTTTGCTACACCCCTCACAGTTGACTTGGCATTAGTCCACGGTCTACCAGTAGCTCGTGATTGCTAGTTGTTCCCTTCTGATTTTAGCTAAGCAGTTACAAATGCAGGCAGTGAGCTCAAGGTGGGCCGTGGCAAATAATAAATAAGCCTGAATTTAGAGCAGTTTGCCACTTATGGTGTAATACTACAAGGATGTAAGTAAATTAGCTGTATAGAATGTTAAGTAACATACGCGCAATATTTATTTACAATGGTTTTGTAACTTCAAACCTGACTACTTCTGAAAATTGGTCAATTAAAAAGTCAATTTTCCACAATATGCAACTGTGCATTGTAAACGTTATCATTAATTTTTTTTTTTTTTTACCCCCTCTAAGGCTACTGAATGGCTCCATAGACGAGGGACAGTCTGTCACGACCGATATGAGTGTCAGGGAAGTGGACGGTGAATGCACTGTTCATAGTGAAGGCCAATCCATACTACCTGGTATGCAAGATGAACATCCCAAACTATCAGGAAAAGGCATGGGTGGCCACCATTCTCATGCTATAGATGAATATGATTTGTCTACTTGGACCATCCAGAGTAAAGCAGGTCTGCCTCTTGCCAAAGAATCTCCAGAGGATACAAATCCTAAGACTGATATATCAAGAGCGGGTGACAGTTATACCTTGAACACAGCGAAAAGCAGTCTGGTTGTTAGTCCTGAAGAGGGAACAATGAGTCCAGAAGAAGGAGCCATGGCAATAGAGGAGAGCCAAGCTATCGGCAAAGCCATGATTTTCAGAGATGCTTCAGCCAAGCTGCAAGCCATCACATCAACTCAAGACAAAACGGTATATTGTAAAACCTTCCCATTCTAACACATTATATAAGGCACTGTAGTTGATACTGTATATAATATCGTAGCAGACCATAGCATTTCACGGCTCATGAACCACATCCAGTCCAGTAGCATTTTCTGCCCAGGCTTTGGGAGGGAAGCCACAACGAAACATGAGTGTTCTGATTTTGAAATCGGTAATGCCGGAGTGTGTTGGTGGTAAATTTAAGCACAACGTTTCAACAGTGTCTCATAGCGAGAACTTGGGTCCTCATTTTAGCAGCGTTTATATTTCCTAGAAGAATTACGAAAGCTGCAGGCTGGACCTAGTGATGATTTAGGAGTAAATAAAAATAAATAAATAAAGGTGTAACGGTACACACGAGTCACGGTTGGGTATGTACTTCGGTACGGGGTTCACAGTTCAGTATGGGTTCAGAACAACAGAAAAATACAAAAAGGTTTTATCAGAGCGTTTAAAAGTTTTTTTCTATTGGCTAAAACTAAAAAGCAGCTCATCTAAAAGTGCAAAATAAATAGAAAACCTTTTATTGTTTTAACATTTGTTAATTCACAGTATAGGGATTAACTGAGGTAACAGTTAAAGTCAGGTAGCACTCGCCAGCTGGCAACTTTTTTATAAAAAAAATTATACTGCTTTTTTCAATGTTTGATTACACAAAGTTAACTTTAAATCATTACTAGTGAACATCCACTCCCACACAATATATATTTTTATATTTGCGATAATAGAATGTGTAAATAGTGCCAAAGCTCAAAAGCATCTCTTAAAATAGTGCAAAAATAAATGCTTCCTCAGTGTTTCAATGACTTTATCCTTAGGCTAAAGAAAAATTAACATTTTCTGATTTGACAATATAGACAAGTTTCCTAAGGAAAAATCAGGCGGCGCCATCTGTGGCATTTTCTGCTACGGACTTCTGTTTTGGACAGAACAACATGAAGTGCGGTTTAAGTAAACGGTGTAGAGAAAAAGTTTCAACTGCACAATAACACCAGAGGAACCAAAAATGGATTCAGCACGTCATAGATGAGGCTTTGGGATTTTCTGTGCTGTGCGTGAACTCCTGAAAGCACCTATATATGGTTGGAAATGGAAAGTTTTGATGAGCGACCAGCTAGTAGCTAAAAAGTGCCAGTGTGGATCTACCTTGCCATACGCCTTACACTGAAACCAGCAGCAAACAATAAGGGTGTGATTTAAACCTAAAAGATTGTATGTTTGTTCTTATCACTTTGTGGATCGTTCGTGGACAAAATTCTAACAATCTGTGCAGCTTGTGTTAACATGAGGTGTAGATTGATACGCCGGCTACTTGGGTGACCAAAGTGAGGTGAAATTACAAATGCTGACACGGATTTTGTTATTACAAGGAACTACTATAAGGTATTTTTCCTCTGGTTGGATTATAGTTATGGTATTGAGAGCTCATCACACATGTACATAAAAACACAAAATTCATTTTTATTGCAGATATTGATCGCAAAAAACTTTTGAACAACATGGATCATCTGGTTTTACTTAAAACAATTGGTGCATGTGCAAAACAGGTCAATAAATCACAATTTATAAAATTATTAGAAAGAAAGAAAGAAAGGAAGGTGAAGCATGAATTGAGCCTTCCATCACCAAGGTAGAATGCACAGTCTCAAAATATGTCCATCAACATAAGTATTGTGAGCCACATAGAGTTGTATTCCTTTGCCTAACAGCGTTGTCCACCTGTAAACAAATGAACAAAAAACGTTTAACATTCTAATTTATGCATTTGGGGTAAAAAGCCTGTACAGTATATGACTTGTAGTAGATGAGTGTTAATGATGTCTCAGCTGTGATGCAACACACAGAATTGTAGTCAAATTGAACATAAATGTACCTATTACTGCTTTGTGGTGGCATTGCCTTTGTTCCACATCTGCCTTCATAAACGCAAAATTCCCGTATTCATCTATCAGGATACGTTCAAATTTGTTGCTGTGCAGGTAGGTACTGGATGCCTCGGAGCTTTTTAGGTTTCTCATTGAGTTTCCATCCACTGCCATTAAATCCACAAAATATATATCTATAATATATATTATATATAATAATTATATAATATGTACCGTATCTTTCGGACTACAAGTCGCACCTGAGTATAAGTCTCACCAGCAATAAAATGCCCAACGAAGAGAAAAAAACCCATATAAGTCGCACCGGAGAATAAGTCGCATTTTGGGGGGAAATTTACCTGATAAAATCCAACACATAGAACATATATGTCATCTTGAAAGGCAATTTAATATAAAAATACAATAGAGAACAACATGCTGAATAAATGTACAGTGTACAGTGCATGAACAACGAAATGCGAATATACTGTCCTCACCAGGACGCTACGGCTCGGTCCTGGCTATACAGCGAACTCCCAAATGATGATGCTGGACGTCCGTATAATTTGTTGAATCAATTTGGTCCTCGATACCAAACAGGATTGCATCAACGTAAATAAATGATAATTAGGTGCTCTTACAGCAATGACATAAACGATTAGCATGTGTTCGCTAGCATTAGCACATCAATCAAACAACCACACAAATGGCTCCAAGTGTCCGATTGCGGGTGGAAAACACACAACAACGGTATTAGGGCTGTTAAAATTATCGCGTTTACGGGCGTTAATTTTTTTGAATTAATCACGTTAAAATATTTGACGCAATTAACGCATGCACTGAATGAGCCGCTCTCGCATTGCCTCAGACAGATTTCAGTGACGCCGTTTATGGACATTAAGAGTGAAGAGAATGCCATCGGCCGCTTGGGGAAAGCGCAGCGCCGTTCCATACTAATGTTATTCCTTCTAATAGTGGAAGAATTAGTAGTTGTGAGACGTTTATGCTGTTGCTTTGTGCTCCACACATATTTTGGTAAGTTCGCTTTCTTTTAGTGGCAATTATGTGTCTCTTGTTGTATTTTGGGTAAGATATGCACAGAGATACAGTGTATCTGTTATAAAGGCGAGTGGACACAGGCGTTCTTTGGACTGCGCCGTTTATTGGCATAAGCTTCTGCAACTCCTTCACAACAAACAGAAGTATCATTTAGTGAAAGCACAAAAAAAATAATATTGCTATCTCTCAAAAAAAAATAATGTTCACAAAAAGAAAAGCACTTCAGTCTGTAGTAATGAGGCCCTATTCTCACACAGCTAAACAACAATGCAAAGTGAACTGGCATTACTCAGACTTTGGTCACTCAATTTTTATTATTGTTATTTTTATTCTTCTTATTATTATATTAACTCTACTTTTGATTGAAAATTGTACAAATTTTATTAAAACGAAAATATGAAGAGGGGTTTTATTATAAAATTACTATAACTTGTAACTATAACATTTATCTTTTATGAACTACAAGTCTTACTATCCGTGGATCACTTAAACAGAAAGAATGTTAATAATGCCATTTGTGGATTTATTGTTATAATAAACAAATACAGCACTTATGTAAAGTATGTTGTATGTATATATCCGTCTTGTGTCTTATCTTTCCATTCCAACAATAATTTACAGAAAAATATGGCATATTTTAGAGATGGTTTGAATTGCGATTAATTACGATTAGAGCTGAAACGAATACTCGAGCAACTCGAGTAACTCGAGTTTAAAAACTGATCCGAGTAATTTTATTCACCTCGAGTAATCGTTTATTTTGACAGCTCTAAGCATCACGTTTTGCTCGGACTACTTTTAATGCGGGACAACGCGCTGATGTCACGTGCGTAGAGGAAGAAGCAAAAAAAAAAAAACTTACTGCAGCCGACAACCGCTACAAACGACGCCGACGTTGCTAAATACTAGCCCGCTCATGCTACGTTAGTGGCAGGTAGCGTCCAGTGAGTCTCATAGAGATCACATGTATGTTGAACTAGATGCGCAATGACAGACTAGGCCGCGTCTGGGCAGCATTAGCAAACAGCGGCCATCTTAAAGCAGTAGAGCGCTAAACGCTAATAAAGTGCGCTAAGCGCTAATATATAAGATTAACGTTACTGTCACTACTAGCTCACCTTACGTTAGCACTGCGGAGGGCTAGGTTTCAATTAATTAAGACCGCTTTCGATGCGTGGCTAACGTGTCTTACATACAGGCTTTAACATAACATAGCGTTGTGGAGTGATGAGGGTGTCAAATAAAAACTCAATAATGCTAACTCTCAATTTTAGCTCAGTAGTCATTGCTGAGTAAAACACCAAGTAGCACTAGTCCCTAATGTGCTCCAATACAGCCTGTATCATACATTTATTTTGAACAGTGCAAAAACTCAAAATCCTATCAGGACTTACAGTTTAGACTAACTTAAAACTTAACTAGAACTTAAAAATGGCTTGACACAAATAGAAATTTAATTGAAAAACGTGGCGAAAAATCCTAACTTTTAAGTGATGTGTGTTATCAAGCGTAAAGGCATTTTTAGGTGTGTGTTTATATATATATATATATATATATATATATATATATATATATATATATTTTAAATAAAATCTAAAGGTTTTTTGAGTGAAAGCAGTGAATTAGTCATTTTTTACAATTCTAGTTACATCTGAGATGCAATTGTTGGCTGTTTTCAACAATATACATAAAAAATAAAGACATTGATTGACTGAAAATGATAAAATGTCTTGTTTTCTCATGTATATCTATAATTGCTCTTCACCTAAAAATATATTTGTTTTATCCGATTACTCGATTAATCGATAGAATTTTCAGTCGATTACTCGATTACTAAAATATTTGATAGCTGCAGCCCTAATTACGATTAATTTTTAAGCTGTAATTAATATATAATTGCAGCTATAATTACAATTATAATTATATATATAATTATATATATAATCACCGTGGGGTCCAACCCGTTACTAGCATGGTGTACCTAATAAAGTGGTCGGTGAGTATATACACTCACCGGCCACTTTATTAGGTACACCATGCTAGTAACTCATTGCAAAATAGCAGGGCGTTCAAATACTTATTTTCTTCACTGTGTATATATAATATATATATATATTCAGGGGTGCACATATTTTTTTGCCCAGGTTCTCAGAGGAGGACCTGGAGATGTGACTTGGTCCTCATTGGCCGACCCGCCTGATGCGATAAAATTATGACAAGCTTTACTTAGAGCCAGTTACCTTTAATTAATTATATAAACAATTAACGCTTGATTAACATCAACTGGCACAACAAAATTGCCATTACTTTGAAGTGAAATGTAAAGAAATAAATAGCACCAATTCAAAATAAAGGGCTTTATGCGGCTCCCACATTAACTCCAAGCCTTTTTAAAAGTGGGATGTCCTCCTCAAAAGACCTCATTGAACGTGCATGTTTAGCTTTGTAAAATGCGAGCAAAAACACGTTTGTCAGTGCATGTCGCTGTTCATTACCTTTATTCCGCCCTATTCCGCCGCTTGTCCATAGGGCGAGTGGGGTCCTGTTTGACATCGATAGTTTGCTTAATTGCCACATGCGCTCTGTTTTTTTTCGTGCTTTTCAAAGTTTGGATGGCTGAAATTCTTTGACCCTACATAAAATGCGCTGCTCTTATCGGCGACATTGGGATTCTCACGGTACATTTTGTACCGCATTTCCGTGCGAGCATCATTTGCTTCTAGCCATGGTACTTCCTGTAGCCACTTTTCAGCAAAAGTCCTTTTTTTCGGTAGCTCCGGTGACGTCTCTGTCATCTGTCTGTCTTTTGACGGGGGTGGGGGAACACGGAAGTAATTACTCAGTGTGGCCTGCCTCTCGACATTTTGAGAAGTTATTGTCTTGTGTCCGCCGCAAATACAGTGGTCAGCCATCGGTACGCAAAAGCGTATGGAAGCCGTTGAGGGCCAGCGCGTTTGTCTACGTCCAGTATGCATGCGCGCATGCGGACCACTTATGTGCACCCCTGTATATAGATATAGATATATACTCACACACTCTATATTTATAAGGACTCGCATACAGATATGATTTTTTATTTTTTTTTTTACCTGTCCTGTTCAGCTGCTTAGACACGGACAAATAGGAATCCAAGTGTCCTTGTGGTCTGATCAGTTTTAATGTATCACATGGGAGTTTCATATACAGTGGGGCAAATAAGTTTTTAGTCAACCACTAATTGTGCAAGTTCTCCCACTTGAAATTATTGGAGAGGCCTATAATTGTCAACAAGGGTAAACCTCAACCAAGAAAGACAGAATGTGAGGAAAAAAACTGAAAATCACATTGATTTGTGGTTGTTCGTTATGTTTTATTCATTAGGAGAAAGCAGCGAAGATGTAGGGTTGATGAGGATCATTGAAAACAATTTTTTTGTGGTAATATGTTCAACTTAACTGTCACTATTCACACCAAAAGTGAGATAGTTATAGTATTCCAATGTGTTAAGTCTTCCCATATTTTTGTTAAAAGTGGTATATGATTTAACCTAATTCTGTAAGTTTCGATGACATGTTGATTCCAAGATGCTTTATGTTCCCTATTGGAATATTGTGATTTCAATTTTTATCTTCAGGATTCAATGAGTTTGTCATTAAGGGCCTTATAGTTCATTTTGTCCAATTTACATTTATTAAACATATGATTAATTCTAGCCCTCCACAGACCCCGTAGCTTAGTCCTCAAGACAACGTGTTCGCTCCCGTGGCCGCCACAGTTGGCCCAGACAGCTAGAGTGAAATCCTGGTTTTCAGGTGAAACGTTGGGTTATAATGGACAAAATGGGGCACATCGAGGCGGTGTTATGAGCGTGAACCCGCCTGGCCCCTTGGCACGACCCATTATGGTGATTTTCGAGCATATTTGGATGAAAATGCAGCTATGAACCTCTTAGTTTTTTGCGCAGTGCTCATGTCCACCCGAGACACACAATTTAGCCCAATATGTGGCACTGTGAGGCAGATTGTGGCATTTATTGTCTTTTATTCAGCTGCAATGTACTGATAAATTGCGAATGAACATGTTGACTGAAAAAATGTGAAGGTTTTCAAGCACTTTTCGATGAAAATGCAGCTAAGAACGAGGGCCGGTTGTAGACAGGCATGCATGAGGGGGCAGTCAGAAATGTGTTGGTGGCATCATATGTACACATCATGCTCCATCCGTTTGGTGAGTCTCGCTCTCTCTCTTGGCCATGACGACAATTTGACAGTCCAAAAAGTCACTAAAGAGAGCGACTGCACGCCTGTGTGACTTAGGGTCCCTTTCGTGGTTTAATTTTCCCCTATACATTTTTTATATACTGCAGTTCACTCGGCATTGAGTCGGGAGGAGCGACGACAGCGGCGACTTGCTATCCTGTGCTACATGACGTTTTTTTTTTTAATTGAAACTTGCATGCATACAAACTTCTACTGACAAAAAATGACACATACAGATACACATTGCAAAATAGGACAGTAATTAAAAAATATAAATATATACAATTTAACATTAAAAATAATATGTTACAGCTGTGATGCGCTACGCTCTCTCGCCTCTAGGAAGAGGAGTTATTTCCTCCTCTAAAGTTGTCTAATCAATGAGTGCGTCTTTCGTCCATTTCATGCTAGTCAGAAAGTTTGGTTGGCGCAATGTGAATACTGAACCTTTTCAACAACTTATTTGCATGTGTTGCTGTGAGGTAGCTCTCCAACCGGACCCTGGTCCTCTTGGTCTAGTGTGAAAGCGCCCTGAGAAAACAGCTGCTGCATCAAAGTCTTTCCGCTCCGTGGCCGCGCTAAAACCTGACACCACATTGTCCGGCGATGTCTAGGCTCATTTACTGTACATACTAACAGTGATTGGATGTTTACTGGGGGCTGTGCGCGCCCAGTAAATACACACAGCAGAGGTAAAGACAGATGGGAGAGAACTGATACGATATTGTCTTCGTGTCCCCGTTTCGGCAGATATTTTTCCAGAACAGCAAATTAATCGTTCAACTTGTATTAATTGTGAGTATATTTAAAATGTGCTTTCTCAAATTTTGATTTGAGGTGGCAAGACATTTATTTGAGGGAGCACTGCTCCCTCTTGCCCCTGCTTCGCTCCTCTCTCATAGGCGCCTGAAGCTCACTATTTTCGGGCACCGGCTTGCTGTTACTCAAAGGGTACACAATTTGTATATCTTAATCACGACCCCAATTTTATCTTGAATATTGCATCCGAGAGACTCACTTTTGAGTTGCTCACTTGAGTTAGCTTTAAATTATTTATGCCAGGCTGCAACACTGAAGGTACCATGATTTATCATCATTTTTGTTGACTCCAATTAATGGTTTTGTACCATAAACTGGAACCGTTCTGTTGAAACAAAATTCAACTTCAAGAATTTTTTTTTTAACTAAAGTCATTTCATTACATCTTTAGTTTTTTTTTTTTTTTCATGAACAGAAGGGTAGCTACACTTTTAGGCACGTATGTACAGAAACAGAATACTATAAATGGTGTTTCATTTTAATATGCTGAATTCTATTTTTACAGATGAAAGCAGATCTATATGAGTCTAGGAGGCGAAAATTTGAGGCATGGCTCTGTAAAGAAAATAAACTACTTTCAAGCATCCTTAGCAACCAGGGAGCAATACTCAAGGGCAAAAAACTCAAGATGCAGCAGGATACCCTAAGCGTGAGTTACTACATTTGTTTACACCAGTGGTGGGCAAATCAGTCCGCGAGGGCCGCAGTGGGTCCTGGTCTTTGTTCAAACTGATTCAGCACAGACAGTTTAACCAATGATGTTTCAGTGGGAACAAGAAGCACCTGACTGCAATCAACTGATTCCACTTGTAAGAAACCAGATTGGTGAAAGGCTGTGCTCATGTTAGGTTTAAACAAAAACCTATCCCCACTGCGGCCCTTTGTGGAATACTTTGCCCACCTCTGGTATATAATACACTGTCTCGGGGGAAGGCAGGGGTGCGCACAGTACATGTCACGTGAGTGAACACAACCAAACATGGTTAGGATACAGGCTGACTACTACACCTACAATAAGCAAATGTCATATATTGTTAACATTTGCCAGAGAGTTATGTCGTATTTTCGTCTCGTCAGACGAAAACTAGCATTTGTCTCCTTATGGTACAGTGATCCAAGACGTGTTTTTTGCTCGTCATCATCACGTCCTCGTCAAGAAAAAAAAATTGGCAACTAAAAAATTTTGTTATTGTTAAGTAAAAGATGACTGGTTGCACGTATACCATTTTTGGCACCCTATTCCGATACCGGATAAAGCTAGTTTCAATAGCGTACCGCACGTAACACGTCACCTTTTGCTCATTAATGTTCATGACGTTAGCAATTGTGGGGTCAAACTCGCGTTTGTCCCTCATGCTAGATGCATGCAAATAGTGTACGAACAAGATGTTTACTGAGCCAAACCTACCAATTCTGTCTCAAAATGATGTCCCTGGGGCCAAATTCACTGGTAAAGATGTGGAAGAACATACAAATGTCCAGTTAAAGAGATGGCTTGAGTGTTGAAAAAGAGCTGACCTGATCCAGAGTTAGCTTTTTTATCGACACCTTTTCTTGTGTGCATTGCCCTACACCACTGACAGTGACAAAGCCTCCTGTTTCAACAAGCTATCTTTTACTACCATATGCCCTGTCTTCCTGATATATTATATCCTCTGATTGTCTTACGTCTCTGACAGTTGTTTGGGGTAATTTATGTTGCTATTTTTGTGCGATCGCAAATGCTACTCAGTGACAGCCAACGGACACTTTTAATTTTTTCATTAGTAACACATCTTAATTTTATTAATTACACTTCCCCCTTACTGAAGTTGTTTCTTTACAACAAAAAGTGTGACAACAGTGGCAGTCAGATACCATTTTAATTATTTTCAGGTCATTCATTGTCAGACAGAAGCAGCACAGTATAACGTCATGCTAAAAAAATAGGTAAAAATATCAAAATGGCTTACCTCTTCAGGGCAGGCTGTGGCAGGCAATGGATCAGCATTGTCATCTGTAGGACCATGGCCCCCAACAAAATGTCTACCGCATATGAAGGTGAATGGTTTCACCCTACTGGCGTTAAACTGGTCTTTTTGATGTCTGCGCAAGTTGATCCATTGTTCACATTTTTTCCTCTTTTTGGTTTCGGGAAACGTATGAAGAAAACATCCTTCATATGTCGTAATGTCTAGAGTCGTTTCTCTAAGTTCCATAGTAGCAGTGTTAACTCAGCATGTTGTTTTTTGAAAGATTACCGGCAGAAAACTAGCGCGCTTGTATGTTGACCCCCTTCTGGTTTATGCGGTCTAAAAAAAAAAAAATAGCATTCGTGCGGTACACTGTTCTGAAATGTTGCTCTGTCCATCAGTTTTTTGATATTTTAGGTGAAGTCGCTGGTCAAAACACCCAATGATATATAAATGAAAATAATGGACATTGTCTGGGGTGCCCAAACCTTATCATACACTATATGTAAGTATCGGATGAACGAGGACAGAGGTGAATGATAATGATTTTAAAATGTTTCACTCCCATTCTCTTTACCCCTTCCATATGGTGTATAAATAGATGAATTAAAATGCAGTAGAACTTTTTTAATATGGCAAATTGTTATTTAAAACAAAACAGATAAACAAACAATGCTAGAGCAACCCTTAAGTTGTTTCGCTGTTTTTATGCAGGCCCTGTGGTCAAGGGTAACCTGGGGTCAGGAGCAGTTCCAACTTTTGCTTCAGGAAAATGGAGTTCATAAGACTCGTTCAGGTCAAGCAGTAAATGCAAGTCTGGAAGAACTGCGCTACCGCTGGATGCTCTATAAGTCCAAGCTGAAAGCTGTAGGTGGTCTTGGGACTACGTACAGTTCAAAGGTGAGTTGACTAACCCCTTGGGATTTGTCCACCCAGACTTATTGCTTCTTTATTTTTCATGAATCATGTTATGTTAAAATTAGGGCTGTCAAACGATTAAAAATTTTAATCGAGTTAATTACAGCTTAAAAATTAATTAATCGTAATTAATCGCAATTCAAACCATCTATAAAATATGCCATATTTTTCTGTAAATTATATATATATTCTGTAAAATAAATTGTTGGAATGGAAAGATAAGACACAAGATGGATATATACATTCAACATACGGTATATAAGGACTGTAGTGGGCATTTCACTCTACTGTCATTTAAATCTGTCTATGCTATCCTCACTCCGAAGCGTCTACTTTTTCCAAAGCTAGACAGCTAGTGAACGACGCCTTAATAATCAGACTTCTTCCTTTTTCATCTTATTTAGTAATAAAATGGCCTCAAACCATTGTTCTCTTTAGACCGTAGTGAAACTACAAAAAGTACACAAGCATTGCATTAGCAACAACGTTAGCTTAGCACGCTATACAGGTTCACTAAACATAAACAAAAAGCGTCTCATACAAAAAATATAACATTTCGCTTACTAACATAATATGTACATTCTTTACAACAACCATACTTACGGACAAATCTTGTCCAAGGATCATATAAGCACAACATTACAACGTAGGCGTCAGCCCGAGACGTCATGCAGCCATATTGAACTGGCAAGAAAGCAATAAACCATGTCGCAAAGCGACCACAAGAGTTCGCTGTTAGACAGCACAAACAACCTTGCTGTAAAACTTACCAAAAGGCAGAATACTGTCTGACATGGGACAGTGCGGGACATGTGCGTTAATTGCGTCAAATATTTTAACGTGATTAATTAAAAAAATTAATTACCGCGCGTTAACGCGATAATGTCTTTTTGTCCATGTCTTTTTGCCATAATTATCAAATTTGAAAAAAACACACTTGAAATTTTTGACCGGGTGTTGTAGAGTTGGGAACGGTACACTAAAATTTCAGTTGGGCTCATTTTTTTAAAGTGTTCGGTTCGGTTTCTTCATGGTACAAAAAAAGCAGGAAAAGAAATGATTACAATGCTTTTATTTTTAAAAATGTTTTATGTGTAAATAAATAATAGTCACTAGGGATGTCCCGATCCCTTTTGCACCCGAGTCCGAGTCACCTGGTTTTGTCCCAATCCTGTTAGTTTTTTGTTTTGTTTTTTTGTAATAAAATTTCCAAAATTTTACTGTACCCCCGCCTTCATAATGTGAATTGTTTTTAAATGGGAATAACGTAGAAAAATATTAGAGAGGCCTGTAATTGTCAACATGGGTAAACCTCAACCATGAGAGACAGGATGTGGAAAAAAAAAACAGAAAATCACATTGTTTGATTTTTAAAGAATTTATTTGCAAATCAAGGTGGAAAATAAGTATTTGGTCAATACCAAAAATTAATCTCAATACTTTTTTGTGTACCCTTTGTTGGCAATAACGGAGGCCAAACGTTTTCTGTAACTTTTCACAAGCTTTTCACACACTGTTGCTGGAATTTTGGCCCATTCCTCCATGCAGAGCTCCTCTAGCAGTGATGTTTTGGAGCTGTGGTTGGGCAACACGGACTTTCAACTCCCTCCACAGATTTTCTATGGGGTTGAGATCTGGAGACTGGCTAGGCCACTCCAGGTCCTTGAAATGCTTCTTACGAAGCCAGTCCTTTTTATGCCCTGGCTGTGTGTTTGGGATCATTGTCATGCTGAAAGATCCAGCCACATCTCATCTTCAATGCCCTTGCTGATGGAAGGAGATTTTCACTCAAAATCTCTCCATACATGGCCCCATTCATTCTTTCCTTTACACAGATCAGTCGTCCTGGTCCCTTTGCAGAAAAACAGCCACAAAGCATGATGTTTCCACCCCCATGCTTCACAGTGGGTATGGTGTTCTTCGGATGCAAGTGAGTATTCTTTTCCCTCCAAACACGAGAACCTGTGTTTCTACCAAAAAGTTCTATTTTGGTTTCATCTGACCATAACACATTGTCCCAGTCCTCTTCCGGATCATCCAAATGCTCTCTAGCGAACCGCAGACGTGCCTGGACGTGTACTGGCTATGTGTACTGTACAGCAGGGGGACACGTCTGGCAGTGCAGGATTTGAGTCCCTGGCCGTGCATTGTGTTACTGATAGTAGCCTTTGTTACTGTGGTCCCAGCTCTCTATAGGTCATTCACTAGGTCCCCCCGTGTGGTTCTGGGATTTTGCTCACCGTTCTTGTTATCATTTCGATGCCACGGGGTGAAATCTTGCATGGAGCCCCAGATCGAGGGAGATTATCAGTGATCTTGTATGTCTTCCATTTTCTAATAATTGCTCCCACAGTTGATTTCTTTACACCAAGCATTTTACCTATTGCAGATTCAGTCTTCCCAGCCTGGTGCAGGTCTACAATTGTTTCTCTGGTGTCCTTCGACAGCTCTTTGGTCTTGGCCATAGTGGAGTTTGGAGTGTGACTGACTGAGGTTGTGGATAGGTGTCTTTTCTACCGATAATGAGTTAATACAGGTAACCAGTGGAGCCTCGTTAGACCTGAAGCCAGAAATCTTGCTTGTTTGTAGGTGACCAAATACTTATTTTCCACTCTAATTTGGAAATGAATTCTTTAAAAATCAAACAATGTGATTTTCTGTTTTTTTTTTTTCCACATTCTGTCTCTCATGGTTGAGGTTTACCCATGTTGACAATTACAAGCTTCTCTAATCTTTTCAAGTAGGAGAACTTGCACAATTGGTGGTTGACTAAAGACTTATTTGCCCCACTGTGTGTACATACATACCACCAAAGAAGAAAATGAATTAAGCTGCCAGCACGGTGTTTGAATGTTATACCAAACTGCCCTTTCGAAAAAATTAATCATTGTTGTTTAAAAAAAAATTAAAAATTAGACTGTATGTGGCAGTTATGGCAGAATGTATGGAATACAGGAGTGCCAAAATTAAAGAGAACTAACTGAATTAATAAAAAGTAGAGTAACTTTTTTATTGACTTTCACTTTTGTCATTAAAAAAAAGGAGAAAAAAAAAAGTTTCTGCCTTTTCCATTTTGCTTTTAATGAAAGGAATGGTCTGTCAATCAAACGGCGTTGGGAGGGACTGAAACTAAACTTCAAATAGGTTAAATGTATTTAAAAAACAAATCTGTCTACAAATTATAATGTATAGACAAATAAATATTGAATTACCCAAGTAAAAGTTGATACAAAACTAATAATTCTCCTAATTTCCCTGTACCGACGTATTGCCATCAAGCGCGGAATACGTTTCAGTCTTATTGACATGAGTCGCCATATATTTTGTGCGATTTTGAATAATGGTGCCACCAGGGGGTGGCCAGGCCTGGCCACGGCTCAATGAATTTGTTGCCCACCCCACTCGCCAGTATTATGTCAGATTGTAGTAGCTGCGGAACTCAGAATGTTGACTGGACTATTATGGACTATGCACATTAACACAGTATAGTAGTATACAATATAACACAATCAACTAAAGTATATCAGTAGGCGTGTCCTAAAGTCTTTCTGACAGTTTTCTACTGGCCTGTTTATTACTACAACATACCAAACATACAACCTGGAATTATGGATTTTATTTTTTGGTATGCCACCTCAAGGTTTTAAGTGGCCCCATTTGGCCTTGCCTGGCTCTGCCAGACTGTTCTCTCTGTATTTTTCAAACACTGAGAGTATAGTCTGGGAACCAGCCCATTAACGGCCTCTCGAGCAGTTACAAAATCAATCGACAAAACAGATTCGTTTATTTGCGTGACGTGTTCTTAACGAGCAACGTCACTCTTGCGCGTTGAAAGTCGTCTCCACAACAACACAGATGGTGAACAGGAGAGCCGAGAATATGTTCCAATCCATGGTAAACTCAGTTTTAAATTACCAAAAACACATCGACACGAGTCATTGACAACAGGTCTGTCTCGCGCTAGCCATGCTGAATAAACTCCGCTCTTTTCGTATGTTTACTTCCGCGCGCAAGTCCCTTGTCCTTCCCTCCTCATTTTACTAACGTCACGTCTGCCCGTCGCTGATTGGTGCACTCCGCTGTCTGTTTGCTGTGGCTTGCTCCGCCCTGGAAATTGTATCCGCGTGAATGGTGGCCAGACTCAATAGCTGGAACAGCGGAGAGTCTGGTGTACCAGGCAACATTGGCCACCCCTATGAAGAATTTCTGGAGGCGCCACTGATTTGGAATAGGCAGTATGGGCACCTTGTGGTTGTTCCATGATATTATTGCCTGTGAGTAAATGAGGGCAGGTGTGATGCATTTCGCTTCCCTCCGCCCTCAAAGTGGCCTCCGTGTGACGTCATCGCAAGTGAGCGAGAGCAACTCAAACCGTGATTGGAACGCAGCCTATGTCTCCCGGCTGGCCTGGGAATGTCTTGGAATCGACCAAGAAAAGCTATATGAAGTGGCTTGGGAGAAGGAAGTCTGGGCTTCCCTGCTGAAGCTGTTGGCCCCGTGACCCGACCTCGGATAAGCGGGAGAAAATGGATGGGCATCGAACGCTGCCGTCAGCATTATTCGAAAGCACTGATTTCAACCTCGCTTCCATTTTTTGGGGGCACCGAAAGACATAGCAGGGGTCAACACAAAACATGGATTGATCGAGACAATTTATGTTTATAAGATACTCCACAATCAAATGTGTATTTGCAGATGATTGTATTTTCAGTAATATGTTCTCAGATATTAGTCTCAATCTCCTGCATATGCAATACCTGCATTGTTGCGTGATGGTATTTTTGCACTGTTACATCAATATCTATGTACAAACTGTCATTTCCACTATCATATCAAGTCAGCCATCTGCCTCCTGGTCTGAATACTGTAAATTGTCATTCAGGCACTCATTACTATTACCTTACTACTTGCTGTAAATCCCTTTATTCCCAATATGTGTACCTGTGTTTTCATATTAGTCTAATTTTACCTTTGTTTTTTGTGATGCAGGTTATGGCAAAGTATTCAATCTCGTTGTACTCTGCACAGTGACAATAATGGCTTTCTATTAAATGCTATTCTCTTATTGCAGAAACCTGGGCTGCTGCAGAGGGTGTGTCGACTGGCTCTTCCTCTTTGGATCCTCTTCCTGGCTCTATTGCTGTTGGCCTTTATCTTGCCTCTCGTCGATGAAGGCAACAGCTGCTCCATCTCCAACAACTTTGCAAGATCTTTTAGCGTTATGCTGCGGTATTCTGGACCACCACCTACATAGCTGCAGCCTATTTTACTTTGTTACAACAAATTACTCACTTATAATATTCTGAAGAGACATCTAACAAGTTTTCAGCTTCAGAATGTAAACGCCATTCTATCATTTTTATTGCATCACAGTTTATATATTTTATTAAGCTTATACAGCCTTTGAATCTTTTTTTAGCCTTTTTTTGACAATGCTTGCCTACATGCACAACTGTAACTTAACATAATGCTATAACAATGAGTTGTACTTATATATATTTTTAACCACTGTATCATTAGTTTTTATCTTTGGCTGTGCTAGTGTGTCAAAAAATGAACAGTGGTAACTCGAGATACGAAAGCTTCGGTACATGAAAAAGTCATTTTATATTTTTGAAGCTTTTTTTTTGCTTCACGTTATGAAAAGTTTATCATACAAAAGATAATATGTACTTTAATAGATCGTTGCCACTTGCAGCAAGGCAACGTTATTCCTGTCTGTTCCTTATTATTACACTTAGTCAGTTTTGATGAATAAAAGTTGGTAAATATGTCAGGTTGTTGTCTAGAATGACTTAAGTCCGCCCACCCCCTTTAGCATTACTTTATCTACAGGTATCAAGTAAAAATAAAGTGGAGAAAGTGTGGACTCGTAATCCATCAAAGTACCCACGTTTCCTGAATGCAACATCATTTGGGATTACAGTGATCCCTTGCTACTTTGCGCTTCAAACGTCGTGCCCTCAGTATCATCGCAGATTGTTTTCAATTTAAAAAATGAATAGGTGGCACGGTGGCTGAGTGGTCAGCACATTCGCCTCACAGTTCTGAGATGAATGGTTCAATCCCGGGGTCCGGCCTTCACATGTTCTCCCTGTGCCTGCGTGGGTTTTTTCCGGGGACTCCGGTTTCCTCCCAAAAACATGCGTAGTAGGCTGATTGAACACTCTAAATTGTCTGTAGGTATGAGTGAGTGCGTCAATGTGCCCTGCGATTGGCTGGCAACCAGTTCAGGGTGTACCCCGCCTACTGCCCGTAGTTGGCTGGTATAGGCTCCTGCACCTCCCCGACCCTCGTGAGGAAAACCGGCATGGAAAGTGAATGAAAAATAATAATAAATGCAGGATTTTCATCCGGTCACGTACAGCCTCTCAATCTCCATCCTGAAGCGTTCCTTTCTCACCGGCAGCTGCAGCTTGGTAAAGTTAACAATGAGTGACAAGGGAGCTGCTTTGAAGTTGCTAGAGAAGCCTTTTCAAAGGCCGCCTCGTTTAACTTGTTAAATATTGGCTGTAGTCGCTATGGCAACTTGTTTTGTTGTGTGCCGTTCTAGCAGCATGACAGCAGAATTTAATAATTATACTTTGGGGGAAAATCATGTCTCATCTGTATCTCAAAAAAAAAGGAAAATTTTTCTGTAAATAAACCTCTACTTCGTGGATTTCGATTATTGGGGGGGGGGCATTGACTGCAATAAACGGGGGATCACTGTACTTGTTTTGCTGTCCCTCAAGAAAATATGTCTCCCGTTGAGACCATGGCCCCTGCGCCAAAACACGGCCAAAAGTTGTGAAATTGGGGAGAGAAAAAAAAACATGGTGAAAATAAGATACCTGAAAATATCTTTGCAACTGGAAAAATGTGTTTCCAGAATTCCAGAAAAATTAAATTTTCAAATTTTTTTTTCCTCAATCGCTTTTCAGATAACAGTATGTTTGGCCTTGATTTAGCACCTTTGTGTCATCACAAAGTTGGAAAATGTGTTCAGTAACTTTTAAGAATGAACGTTTATCAAGGCTTTATCTGCTGTGACAACCCCAACTTTATTTCAATGGTTTATTTGCAACCGAAAGGACTCTTCACCTTGCACTGTAAATAGCTTTCAGTGTTTCCCCTAGGATTTTTTGAAGCTGTGGTGGTGGGCTGCATCGGAGTCGGACAGCCTCACCATGTCGTGCCACAGCGAATTTTTTTTTCTTCATTTTTTCCCCCAAGAAGAACCATAACAAAGATATATTTGAAATATTTCATTAGCCAGGCTAATGTTGTACCTCTCAGCTACAGTACATGTATGTAAAATGCGTAGCTGATTACAGCTACGTTACCCGATGTACTAATGCGACTTTTTTTCTCGTGGCAATAGTACGACTTACATCTCGTAGTGACTCAGGGTTGGCAACCCAAACTGATGAAAGAGCCATATTTGACCCCCAAAAAAAACAAAAAAAAAACTGATACAGTATGTCTGGAGCCACAAAAAATTAAAAGCCTTGTACAAGCCTTATAATTATCGATACTAGCTATATTAGCCTACTATAGAAATGACTAAGTTGGCTAGAAATACGTAATTAGCCTTCATGATTAAATGTTTATTTTCCCTGCAGTGGATCCTATAGAGAATGACGCACCACGTGACTACTCTGTTGTACTATGCCACCACAAGTTTAACTTCATTACAATATTAATGAATTGAAAGAATGTTTGTGTCATGTTTGTCCTCCTAGAAATCCTATTAAAACAAAAAAATATATTTCCCTCCCCCATCTTTTTCCATTAAAAAAAAAAAAAAAAAAAAGCTCCGAAGCATCGCTAAAGAGCCGCATGCGGCCCGAGAGCCGTGGGTTGCAGACCGTGGTCGTAGTCCTCCTTTTTCCTTTTATTTGACCCTCATAAGTACTACATTACCACAACAATAACAGTCCTTCTGTCAACTGACCCATTTAGAGCACTGGGGGAATTCTAATAGCCGTGTAAAGAGTTTTACTTGATTCGGTGAGAAGGTGAATAGTTTTTTCCCCGTTGTTCGTAAACTAAATTTCCACACAAAGGCACGTCGAGGTACCATTAACTTAGCAAGGAGAGGTATGAGAGTCATTTTTCGAGTGTCCCAGAGCTCGCGAAATTTGGGTGGGGGGGGCGCATTTATCAAAGTTTCGTCAGCCGTAATTGTCTGAAGTTGGCGCGCCGGTGTTGTGCCGAAAAATAGCCACTCCACGTGAAATGTCTCCCCTGACGGGAGCGCCCACACGTCACTCGTACAAACAGCCTTTTCTTACCAATCGATGGAACCAGAAACGACGTTCTTGTACCGTGAATATGTATCATTTTACTCTGCTTGAACTGATAAATCGTTTACTGTGACCAACGCTCTGAAAATAGAGCAAGGCTTTATTTTGGGCCCCGCCTCTCCGCAGTCTCTCAGCGCAAGTTAGTCAAAGTTTGCTTTCCGTCCAAGACGGCCGTCCACCGCTCACTTTCGCCGAAAAGTCCGATCCAAATTATTGTAATGCCCCGGATATGGGCAAGAAGGAGAGAAGTCTGTATTTGCTTTAGGGCTGCAGCTATCGAATATTTTAGTAATCGAGTAATCGGATAAAACAAATATATTTTTAGGTGAAGAGCAATTATAGATATACATGAGAAAACAAGACATTTTATCATTTTCAGTCAATCAATGTCTTTATTTTTGATGTGTATTGTTGAAAACGGCCAACAATTGCATCTCAGATGTAACTAGGATTAAAAAAAAAAGACTAATTCACTATATATAAATATATATATATATATATATATATACACACACCTATAAATGCCTTTACGCTTGATAACACACTTCGCTTAAAAGTTACGATTTTTCCCCACGTTTTTCAATTGAATTTTTATTTGTGTCAAGCCATTTTTAAGTTCAAGTAAAGTTTTAAGTTAGTCTAAACTGTAAGTCCTGATAGGATTTTGAATTTTTGCAGTGTTCAAAATAAATGTATGATAC
Source organism: Corythoichthys intestinalis (assembly GCF_030265065.1). Classification (NCBI taxonomy): domain Eukaryota; kingdom Metazoa; phylum Chordata; class Actinopteri; order Syngnathiformes; family Syngnathidae; genus Corythoichthys; species Corythoichthys intestinalis. The sequence goes on along the minus strand of NC_080409.1, from coordinate 4,214,002 downwards.
AGGCTGTATTGGAGCACATTAGGGACTAGTGCTACTTGGTGTTTTATCCAGCAATGACTACTGAGCTAAAATTGATAGTTAGCATTATTGAGTTTTTATTTGACACCCTCATCACTCCACAACGCTATGTTATGTTAAAGCCTGTATGTAAGACACGTTAGCCACGCATCGAAAGTGGTCTTAATTAATAGAAACCTAGCCCTCCGCAGGGCTAACGTTACTTGAGCTAGTAGTGACAGTAACGTTAATCTTATATATTAGCGCTTAGCGCTCTTTGTTAGCGCTTAGCGCTCTACTGCTTTAAGATGGCGGCTGTTTGCTAACGCTGCCCAGACGCGGCCTAGTCTGTCATTGTCCATCTAGTTCAACATACATGTGATCTCTATGAGACTCACCAGAGAGATGGCGGCTGTTTGCTAACGCTGCCCAGACGCGGCCTAGTCTGTCATTGTCCATCTAGTTCAACATACATGTGATCTCTATGAGACTCACCAGAGCTAACTGCAACTAACGTAGCATGTGCAGGCTAGTATTTTGCAACGTCGGAGTCGTTTGTAGCGGCTGTCTGCTGCAGTAAGTTTTTTTTTTTTTTGCTTCTTCCTCTACGCACGTGACATCAGCGCGTTGTCCCGCATTAAAAGTAGTCCGAGCAAAACGTGATGCTTAGAGCTGTCAAAATAAACGAATACTCGAGGTGAATAAAATTACTCGGATCAGTTTTTAAACTCGAGTTACTCGAGTTGCTCGAGTATTCGTTTCAGCTCTAATTTGCTTACCCACTTTATTGTGGTAACAATAATAAAGAAAAACAATAACAAAATAACAGCGGGCTGCTACGACATGCGACCGCTATCTCTCGCTATCTCGCTCGTTCTCCCATTCTTCCTACTCGTTCCCCTTGCGTCTCTTAAGGGGGGGCCTGCATAGTTACGAACATTAGGCTACAATACACAATGAATAGGTGTCCGCTGTACTCCTCCCACTCGGCTGCCGCTAGTTTGAAGCGGCCTTAAAAATTTTTTTATATTTAAATAAATAAATAAAATACATCTCATTTGCCAGGCGTGGCGGCTTTCATTTTAGTGTGGCGGTGCGCCACAATCTGTTGAATATAGGGGAATCCCTGGCTTTCACTTTGGGCACCTACACACTCATTCAGAGGTTTCGGGGAGAGTTGGGATCCCGGGCCGGCACCCCCTAAAATTTAATGCACCATAGCCCGAGGATGTGGGGTGGGTGACGTGACCGTTGCCCTCCCACTGCCATTCCCGCACTCCATACATACTTCAAGGGAGAGCTACGGCGAGGGGCAGTGGGGTGTGTGGATGACAAGAAGTTCCACACGGCGGTCCCACTGCCCTGTCAGCTGGGCTCTCCCATTTTAATGCATACACTGCACTACCCTTCCCAGACAAACCCATCACGGTGCTGGGTAGGGGCCAGTTGGTTTTGTCTGCCGCCCTAGCTGGGCGACAGGCTGGTCCCACACATTTCTATATGGCGGTGCTCCCGGGGCAGGGATTCCTCTTTGTGAGGGCTGTCGGTTGCGAGAGAGTTTGGGCTCCTGTCCCGCGCCGCCTCTCAGCATTCTGCTGCTTCCCCCTTCCTCTCTTTTTGCTACCTCGGCATCCTCCTTGGGCCCCAGTGTGGATGCCAGGCGAGGGCGCAGGGTGTCGCCCAGTCCAGGAGGGGATCCCTTCCTGCCCCGGGCCTAGTGGGCCATGAAGATCCTACGGTGTGCCGCGTCTGTTGGGGTGGTTGGGGATCCGGGTGGGACCCCTCATCCCTTCCTTGAGGGCTGGTTTTATCGCACCCATGGGGGGTGCTGCGCTTGCTCCCTCCCGATTGGCTGGGGTGGTGCTGGGGCTGCCTCCACGCAGCATTTCCATTTTTCTGCAGGACAATTACACGTCTGAGTGGGTTCACGCATTACTGGGTGGAAATTAGACACGCAGGTCGAGAGATTGTCGGTGCCAGCATCAGGGATCAGGTAGCATAGAATAGGATGTCAACATATCCATACTTACATAATACTAGGTTCCCCCACACCACATTGCTGAATTGCGTACGTTCCACTCCGCCTAATCGCATCTCCGAGACATGACAAGAGAAAGGCTTTTCTAGATTTCTTCTGTTACCTGTATGATGAAAATTTGCTCGCATAAGGAGACCATCTCTCATTAAGCGCTCGTATCATCAAAAACTTGTAAAGTGAGGTATTTGTTCAATGCAGACAATTTGCATTATTGGATGATCATCTCAGACCTGTTTATATTTTCATTTGTCTTTTATTTTGTATATTAGTACTGCATGAGAGCTCACCTTTTGTAATCTTTAAAATAGTTTGAAAAAAATAAAAATGACCTCATTTTGATGTCTGTCACTGTTATTTTAAATACTTGTTTGCTTTTGATGAATGGGCTGTCCATTTCAAGCATTTGATGTGCTTTAGAAGTTTTATGCACTTGGATTTTCAGTTTTCACTCATTGCATTAATGTACAAAATTTAAAAGTTGATGTGAAAAAAAGCAGCAAACCAATTGAAAAAAAAAACATATTGCAGTTACAATGCATACCACTAGGAGGTTTTCTATTTTATTTGTGGAAATAGAATTTAATGGCTGCAAGACTCAAAATTGGAAATATTATTTTGCTACTTAAGTTGGAGTGATAAAGCTTACACCATATTAACTCGTTCACTGCTATTGACTGTTAAGGCAAGGCAAATTTATTTGTACAGCACAATTCAACACAAGGTCATTCAAAGTGCTTTACATCACATAAAAATCCAAAGCACAAATAAAATGATACATAAAATCATGTTAAATCATCAAGACTGTTGAAAACAAAACAGGAAATAGAAATACAACCCAAAAATTGAATGTAAAGCAAAAGTCATAACATGACATTTGAAGTATATGGGCAGTTATGAATACACTGTGGTAAACAATAGTTTTTTTTAGCCCTGATTTAAAGGAGCTAACGATTTGATTTCCAGATGACCTTAGGAGTCTAGATGCCTGTTAGGGGTTGAACCAAGCATGTGCAAGGTCATTAAGATTTTATAGTCTATCCTTTGACTCACAGGAAGCTAGTGAAAATATTTAATTACTGGTGTAATATGGTCCAGTTTGCTTGTATTTGTAAGGACGGTAGCAATCTATTAGCTGCAGGTTCCTGGTTCATGTTTTTAAGATCTTTAAATATACCATTACAATAGCCCAATCACAAAAAAAAAAAAAAGTATGGTTGTTTTTCCATGTCTTGTTTGGACATAACTCCCTGAAAGGCTTCCAGTCTATTTAAAAATCCAAAAATAATATATATTTTTTTTCATCATTCACTTAGAGGAGAATAGTCTGTAATCTTGGTAACAAAATACAAGATATTTTCTTAAGAAGTGTAAAACAAGCATATGTGCAAGTGTGACTTCAGTGGTTATTGTTGAACAGCAAACTGAGCAAAGTCTTCAGGTCCATTTGTGGCAAGAGCCAGAAGCAGTAGAGCAGCAGCCATAGCAAGAACAGCAGGTAAAGCTCCCAGCTGTCAATCCAACTAAGCATACACAAAAAACAAAAAAACATTCAAAAGTTGTGCACGCTTTGGGTTGGCGCATGTGACGTTGGGGAACCTACTTTTTTGCCGTGCTAGAATAAAGTGTAATTGCACATCCACTCAGTGAGTGGCAGTGGCGTGCTCATTTTCAGAGTGTGCGCAGTAATTTCTTAACATAAACGAACACACAACAAAGAGCACTGGAGATACGAAGAGCTATGATGTGGAAATATGACGAAGTGTATGTAGCTTTTGGTTTTGACATTTAATACAGTGGGACAAGAGGAAAGAGCAGTCTGTTTACTGTCTGTCTGTCTAAAAATGTTTGAAGCGGACAGCAGGAAGCCAAATCAATGAAGACATCACCTAAAGATATTAGACACAAATCACATTGATAAGCCACTTGATTTTTTTTCCCCCCAGGAAAAATGTGCCGAATATTGCCGACAATCCGCTTTGTCAGTGTTACATTAGTAAACCAGCGAGCATTGTTAGCATCATATAAGGTGGCATACCAAGTTGCTTTGTGCAAAATAAGGTGAAGAAACAGTTCTTACCAGAATTCACATTCCACATTCTTCTTATATTGCCTGGAATATGCAGCCATCATTGACAGATTGTCCTGTTAGAAAAAAACAAACTTGAAGTTAAAGTATGTATGCAGTCCGGCTCAACAAAAGTTAGAATAGAGAATAAAGTCAACCGTTGCCTGAGAAAAAACTCCCTTTCTTTGACGCAGGACTGGTGGGTTCAAGACTTTGTCCTGACTGGGAATTTTTGTGCCGTCTCTGAAAGGAAGATTGTAGTTAGTTGGTAGTTAAGTAAGAGGTGCAAAACAAACCGAATGAATAATGAAATAACACACGATATTGCCTTTCGATACATACATACAGTGGTATGAAAAAGTATCTGAACCTTTTGGAATTTCTCATATTTCTGCATAAAATCACCCTCAAATGCGATCTCATTTTTGTCAAAATCACATAGATGAAAAACAGTGTCTGCTTTACCTAAAGCCACCCAAACATGTAGAAGTTTTCATATTTTAATGAGGACAGCATGCAAAAACAGACGGGGGGGCGGGGGGTTGGGGGTTTGGGTAGGTGAACCCTCGGCCTAAGGAGACTTAAAGAGCAATTGAAACCAATTTTTACCAAGTATTTTAAATCACTGATGAGTGGTTTAAAGTTGCCCTGCCTACTATAAAACACACACTGGGTAAGAATTGTCTTGATGAGAAGCATTGTCTGATGTGCATCATGGCTCGGTCAAAAGAACTGTCAGAAGACCTGCGAACAAGGATTGTTGATTTGTATAAAGCTGGGAAAGGATACAAAACCATCTCTAAAAGTCTGGATGTTCATCAATCGACAAAGAAGTGTCTACAAATGGAGAGTTTGGCACTGTTGCTTCTCTCCCAAGGAGTGACCACAAAGTTTTTTTTCCAAACTTGAGTCTTGAAAAAGAGGGGGTCGTCTTATAGTCTTATATGCGGGCCAATACGGTATATAGACAGTTATGAATAAGCTGTGGTAAACAAAAACGTTTTTAGCCCTGATTTAAATGAGCTAAAAGTTTGAGCACACTTCAGACCCTCAGCTAACTTGTTCCAGTGGTGAGGAGCATAATAACTAAATGCTGCCTCATCCGGCTTGGTTCTTGTTCTTGGAACATACAGGACACCGGTTCCAGACGACCTTAGGGGTCTAGAAGCTTCAAAGGGATCCAACAAATCAAGCATGTATTTTGGTCCAAGGCCATTAAGTGTTTTGTAGACAAGCAGTAGTATTATATAGTCTATCCTGACTCACTGGAAGCCAGTGTAACGATTTCAAAACCGGTGTAATGTGGTCCAGTTTTCTTGCATTTGTAAGGACTCTGGCAGCAGAATTCTGTACTAGCTGCAGCTTCCTGACTGATTTTTATAAAGACCTGTAAATATACCGTTGCAATAGTCCAATCTATTGAAAATGAATGCATGCATACGTTTTTTCATGTCTTGTTTAGTCAGAATTTAACTTAAGAACTTAACTTTAAGAACTTAATATGGGCTATATTTTTAGGCGGTAATAAGCAGATTTAGAGACAAACTTTAGAAGCTATCAAATTTTAGGTCTGAGTCAATACCGTATTGGCCCAAATATAAGACGGCCCTGATTATAAGACGACCTCTTTTTCAAGACTCAAGCTTGAAAAAAGACTTTTCGAACACCAAATTAATTTTATATGTGGGGCAAATAGGTATTTAGTCAACCATCAATTGTGCAAGTTGTAACCCAGGTTAACATAGTCATCAAATTAAGAACCCATTGATAAAGACAACCTTAAAAAGTTTACATTATTAAACATTAAATTGGAAAGTTGTTTAAAAATCTATGTTTAAAAAATATTTAAAACCTGATATAATCAATAAACTACCAATTATTTGATTTAAAAGAAATAAAAAGTTAAAATTTTCTGCTACGCTTTTATTTTGAAAATCTCAATTGGCGAAATGCACTAACCTGTAGAATGCACACTTTCACCGCAATTGCTCATTTGTGATTGATGAAGGGAAGCGGTAAGTCCACTTAGAGGTACTGCTCAAAAGATTAAAAATTCATTAAAACTATGACACTAAAACTTTTGTTTTAACTGTGAAAGGTGTATTTTTGGATTACTCACAAGCACTGTTCATCTTTGTGACAAACTGCTTGCTGAAAGGGACTTGGTGAGTTCAAAAATATACTTGCTTATATTTGTTAAATATTTTAGTTCATATTATTTGAGCCAGTGTATGCTAAAAGTGTCAATTCATGATATTTTTGTCACACGATTGTTGTAAACCAAGAAATGGTGGTTAATTGAACGTATGACGTCGCAAAATGTCTCCTTTTTGCCTAGCCTAGCCACCTGCTCTGTCGGTTTATAACGTGAGTCACTGCACTTTTGTCGACTTCACTCGACGATAACTTTATTTTAAAACATACTTAGACCTCTTTAGTGTGCGAATTAGTTTATTTATTTATGTATTTTACTGAATTCGATAGGCTATTAAAGCTTGATTCAAAAGTGACTGAACAATTGTTGGAGCGAGAAATTCCAACGGCGATACAAGATGGCGAGCTAATCCCAAGACGAACCATTGAACTGTGCCTCACGTCGGAGCGAGACGCACGCGAGACTTCCGTTTGACATCCTTCAATCTGGTAGGATCCACCAAGATTTTTTTCACAAGAAAGCAGCCAAAAGAGACTGTAAAAACGGACATTAATACAGCGAAAAGACAGACTCCTCTCTATTGGAGCCGTTCAGCCTTTTGCTGAATTGTTTTGCGTTAACGCTTCTTGTCATTTTTATTTTTCATGCATCTGTCTTTAATACTTTAAGTCTTATTGACTAAAGAATTTTGTTGATCAACAAAAGCAAAACCATTTGAAAAATGGGAATGGGAAAAAATTGAATATTGAAATTCAAAATAGAAATCAAACGTCTATAAAATTGAGGAAGTTGAAGAAATCAATTGATTAAAAAGAAAAATTAGAAATCTGAAAAACAAAAACAACCCGGGTTGATAGATCCTAAAAATAATCAAAAATAACTGATTATAATATAGGAAAAATACTTGATAAATAGATCCTACAAATAATCAAAAATAACTGATTATAACAGAGGAAGAGGACTTAACGGAAAAAAATTTGACTTATTCAATAAGGGAACAAATTTCCATTTGTGAAATTTATAATTTTTTCAAATCTTTGTTAACTGTATGTCATTGTATGTACGTTGTATGTGTTTTGTTTGTATTAAAAAAAAAAATAGGCCGGCAGTTCAAAACAAAACTTGTCCGAGTCATTTGTTTGGTTTATGCACATACTGCTTCAGTAGCCGAACCTAGTACTAGCCCATAGCATAATTAATTGACTGTAATCACGTCATAGGTGTTACAAAGTTCTCCTACTTGAAAAGATTAGAGAGGCCTGTAATTGTCAACATGGGTAAACCTCAACCATGAGGGACAGAATGTGGAAGAAAAAAAAACAGAAAATCACATTGTTTGATTTTTAAAGAATTTATTTCCAAATTAGAGTGGAAAATAATACAGGCGTGCGAAATTTCCGATTCTTAGATTATTCGCGATTCGGCCGTGGAAGATTCGAGAACAATTCACAAATATCCAAATTCCGATTATTGAATTATACCAGGTAAAGCGGACGTAAAACACAGTCAGCGCGGTCTTTGGGATGCAATGAGGAATGGATCGAGAGTAAATATCATGTTCAACTCATGCCGCTAGATAAAAAAAACAATCTACATGACTGCGGCTGACAGCCGCTACAAACAACGCCCAGTTGCTAGTTGCTACAAACATACGGCTACAGTAGATATCATATATACAGTATGTAGAACTAGATGCAAAATGACAGACGATGTCAGTGTTAGAACATGTATTATTGAACAGAGATGCGAAATGACAGACTTTCCGGCGTAAGTAAACAGCCGCCATCTTAAAGCAGTAGACCTCTCTAGAAGGCTCTGTTGTAGCGAACCTAATTAACTTTTTATCTAAAATACTCCTAAATCGGCAGACTCTTGCATTGAATCTATCTTGAAATGATGAAATAGTTTTAAAACTTTGACAAAAGTAGACAGAAGGGAAATAATTGAATAACGGGAGCAATTTTTACAACTGTAACAGTTCATTCACAACATTAAATGAATTGAATGTAGTTTAAATCTGCTGATACAGAATGGGGACTGGACTTTTTTATTTACTGTTATTTTTGTGTATTTGTTTACTGTTATATTTTAACTTGATACTGAAATAGTAGTTTGGTTTAGCCTGGGAGGATTTTTGAAAAATTTTGGAACTAATGTACAAAACATTAAAAAAAAAAAAACAAAGGAGAGGGGTGCATCAATAATCGTTTTATAATCGAATCGGAGCCTCTGAATCGTAATCGTAATCGAATCGTTAGGTGCCCAAAGATTCCCAGCTCTAGAAAATAAGTATTTGGTCACCTACAAACAAGCAAGATTTCTGGCTGTCAAAGAGGTCTAACGGCTCCACTCGTTACCTGTATTAATGGCACCTGTTTTAACTTATTATCGGTATAAAAGACACCTGTCCACAATCTCAGTCAGTCATACTCCAAACTCCACTATGGCCAAGACCAAAGAGCTGTCGAAGGACACCAGAGACAAAATTGTAGACCTGCACCAGGCTGGGAAGACTGAATCTGCAATAGGTAAAACGCTTGATGTAAAGAAATCAACTGTGGGAGCAATTATTAGAAAATGGAAGACATACAAGACCACTGATAATCTCCCTCGATCTGGGGCTCAATGCAAGATCTCACCCTGTGTTCTCAAAATGATAACAAGAACGGTGAGCAAAAATCCGAGAACCCCAAGGGGGGACCTAGTGAATGACCTACAGAGAGCTGGAACCACAGTAACAAAGGCTACTATCAGTAACACAATGCGCCGCCAGGGACTCTAATCCCGCACTGACAGACGTGTCCCCCTGCTGGAGCCAGTACACGTCCAGGCCCGTCTATGGTTCGCTACAGAGCATTTGGATGATCCAGAAGAGGACTGGGAGAATGTGTTAATGTCAGATGAAACCAAAATAGAACTTTTTGGTAGAAACACAGGTTCTCGTGTTTGGAGGAGAAAGAATACTGAATTGCACCCGAAGAACACCATACCCACTGTGAAGCATTGGGGTGGAAACATCATGCTTTGGGGCTGTTTTTTGGCAAAGGGACCAGGACGACTGATCTGTGTAAAGGAAAGAATGAATGGGGCCATGTATTGAGAGATTTTGAGTGAAAATCTCCTTCCATCAGCAAGGGCAGTGAAGATGAGACGTGGCTGGGTCTTTTAGCATGACAATGATCCCAAACACACAGCCACGGCAACAAAGGAGTTGCTTCGTAAGAAGCATTTTAAGGTCCTGGAGTGGCCTAGCCAGTCGCCAGATCTCAACCCCATGGAAAATCTGTGGAGGGAGTTGAAAGTCCGTTTTGCCCAACGACAGGCCCAAAACATCACTGCTCTAGAGGAGATCTGCATGGAGGAATGGGCCAAAATACCAGCAACAGTGTGTGAAAAGCTTGTGAAGAGTTACAGAAAACGTTTGGCCTCCGTTATTGCCAACAAAGGGTACATAAAAAAGTATTGAGATGAACTTTTGGTATTGACCAAATACTTATTTTCCACCTTGATTTGCAAATAAATTCTTTAAAAATCAAACAATGTGATTTTCTGTTTTTTTCCACATTCTGTCTCTCATGGTTGAGGTTTACCCATGTTGACAATTACAAGGCTCTCTAATATTTTCAAGTGGGAGAACTTGCACAATTAGTGGTTGACTACATACAGTGGGGAGAACAAGTATTTGATACACTGCCAATGGGTTTTCCCATTGGCAGTGTATCAAATACTTGTTCTCCCCACTGTACTTATTTGCCCCACTGTAAACACTGCAGCCAACGGTGTTTGAGCTTCATTATCACCACTGCATGGACATATTTAAAACTACTCTTAGTTTTAGAAAAATGTACTTCTGTTACTCAAGTAAATGTAATGCGTTACAACCCACCACTGACTAAATACTTATTTTCCCCGCTGTATATATATACATATATATATTTTATAGCTGAGATCTGTCACAACAGAACATCGCTTCAATGATATCTGGTGCCATCTAGCGTCGTGAATGGGTATAATGTCCAGACCGCGAATATAAGACGACCTCCACTTTTTCAGTCTTATTTCAATGCAAAAAAACACCGTCTTATATTCGGGCCAATACGGTAATTACGCCAAGATTTCTGACTTGATTTGTAGCTGTATCTTTGCCCATACATTTTTTTGTCCCCAAAATGATCAATTCTGTCTTTCCCACATTTAGCTGGAAAAAATCTTGGCACATCCATTCATTGATTTGATGAATGCATTTACTCAGGGAGACTAAGGGACTATAATAATGCGGGGACACAGAAATGTAGAGTTGTGTGTCATCTTTGTAGCAGTGATAGTAAATGTCCTACTGTTCCATGATCTGAGCTAGGGGAGGCATATGGATGCTAAATAAAAGTGGTCCAAGAATGGACCCTTGTGGGACCCCACATGTGAATTTGGGTCGTTCTGACTGATGGTTTCCGATTGACACAAAGAAATCCCTATCATGTAAATATGATGTGAACCACTGAAGAACAGTGTCAGTGAACCCTACCCACTGTTCCAATCTGCTGAGTAGACTGAGATCCAATAGTAGCACAACAGATGATTTGCCTGCGTCCGTATTCCGACGAATGTCATTTAGGACTTTGATAAGCAAGGTCTCGGTGCTGTGTTGTGGCCGACATCCAGACTGAAATGGGCAAAGGGGCACGTTACTACAATTTGGTTGAATGAAACGCGAGGTGTCTGATTTTGACAGCGTCTGGATGGAGCAGAGCGGGAGAAGCGTGAAGAGAAGGGAGCGGTGACACGGTTGCAAATGTGATGATGATTGGCTAGGTGGGACGGAGCGTTAGCAAAGCATTCACAGTCTTTTTTACATTAGCATGACGAGCATCGTCCTAAAGTCTCAGGCAACTTTTTTTAAACATACAGTTCGTGGCGTCAAGATGGGTATAATTAATTGAAAATAATGTACAGTTTTCCTGCTGAGTGGTCATTATCATCATCAAGTTGGCGTTGTTCCTTGCAGACACTACAATATAATAAATATATGTATATGCAATTTTTGTCCCCCCTTAACACCTTCCTGCTCACTGCTTTCTCCTATTAACGACAATCAGTAATCACAATGCGAGTACCGTAATTTCCCAAATATAAGGCGCACCTGTGCATAATGCACACCCCAAATTTACTTGTAAAATCTGGGGGAAATTATTGTACCCATTTATAACGCGCGCCCTAATTTTAGCACCAATAAATAGAAGAATACAAGAAAACAGACCTCGTGTACAGATACAGAAATGTCATTTTACTGACTGGTGAAACACAGTACAAGCATAGCATATTGGTAGTTCAAAACATTACCATAAACTGAAAATATTTATGGTAATAATACGATTTGACAACTTCTCCAATTTACCAGAATCTAGGAGAAAACAAAACAGATGTGATTTTTCTTTTAAAGGCTGCTGTATAACTTGCTCGTTTCATCATGATGAATAGATGTTTCTTCCATGGATTGATACGGTAAAATGAAAGTGAGAACGTAAGTCGGAAATCCGAGAGAGCTCATCGCTGTCAACACTGTGGCATATTGGTATTCTATGTTATGTTGTTCTATGTTGTGGCACTGGTGGATCCATGCTGCTGTATTGTCATATCTATGTTGTGATTGTCTAAGAGCCAGAGGGCCACTGAGGCATTTAAGTTCATTGAAAGCAAGAAATTAAACGTTTTACACGGCACTCGAAGTATTCTAGTTTTTATCAAGAGAAGATAAAACAGACACGACAGTAACAATAGGAACTATTGTTATTTGGGTTTGAGTTTCCCGAGGGACAGATATAGTTGACGGACACACAGGGGAAGTCTGTTGTTACGTTTGTTATGGTCCAAGTTGCGGAGCTGCAATAAACGTTGACTCAAAGGAGATAAAGAAACTAAATTCTGTGCTTTATGAAGAGTGAAAAAAGCAGAATTTAACACAGACTTAATCATTCGGCCGAACAGAGTGAAGTATTAACGAAACAAAATGGTGACGTCACGTACCGTAATGGTCGGCAACGGATCTCAGCATACGTTTCTTCAACACAACGTGGCCGTGTCAATAAAAAAAAAAAAAAATCGGTTTATATAAATATATATATATATATTTATTTATTTATATGTACAGTGAAGCCACCATCAAGGGTTCAATCCCGGGCTTCGGCCTTCCTGTGTGGAGTTTGCATGTGCGCGTTATATCCGGGAAATTACGGTATATTAGATTCATTCATTTATTCAGATTCCCATTCTCTGTGTCAAGCAGCTGAACAGGACAGGTAAAAAAAAAAAATTATATATATATATATATATATGTATTAGGGCTGTTAAACGATTAAAATTTTTAATCGAGTTAATCACAGCTTAAAAATTAATTAATCGTAATTAATCACAATTCAAACCATCTATAAAATATGCCATATTTTTCTGTAAATTATTGTTGGAATGGAAAGATAAGACATAAGATGGATATATATACATTCAACATACGGTACATAAGTACTGTATTTGTTTATTATAACAATAAATCAACAAGATGGCATCAACATTATTAACATTCTCTTAAAGCGATCCATGGATAGAAAGACTTGTAGTTCTTAAAAGATAAATGTTAGTATAAGTTAAAGAAATTTTATATTAAAAACCCTCTTAATGTTTTCGTTTCAATGAAATTTGTAAAATTTTCAATCAAAAAATAAACTAGTAGCCCGCCATTGTTGATGTCAATAATTACACAATGCTCATGGGTGCTGAAGCCCATAAAATCATTCGCACCCAAGCGCCAGCAGAGGGCGACACAACTCCAAAAAACACAAGTAACAAGTGGAAATTGCACTGTGCTGTCATTTTAATCTGTTTGAGCTGGGCATTGCGTTGATTGCGTCAAATATTTTAACGTGATTAATTTTACACATTAATTACCGCCTGTTAACGCGATAATTTTGACAGCCCTAATATATATAAATGAAATACTTGCCCTAAACATTTCTTGAATGATGTATCCATGAATTTTGTGTGATGTTTTTTAATCTAGACCCCTTGAGCAAGGACAGGAGAGGCCGGAGATTCAGCGCTTAACCTACATATTGAAAAATATTAGGGGTATATACTGTATATTATAAGGGTGTGACAATACACACAAGTCACGGTTCAGTACGGGGATCATGGTTTGATGCGGGTTCAGTACAACAGGAAAAACAAAAAGGCTTTTTTTTCTCACAGCATTTGAACGTTCGCATAACATTACACCCTTATATTACTGAAATTAAAAAAAAAAGTAAAAAGTGTGACCTTGATGTGAAAGATATTATATAGTGTATGCTCTAATAACGTGTAGAACATGAAAAGTTATGTCAGTTACTTTGCTGAGTAACTACTTACTCTTACAATGAGGTTACTTTTTGGAAGAAGTAATTTGTAACTAACTAATTACCTTTTTCAAGTAAGATTAACAATATTGGCCGTGGCACAGCATTGTGCCGTGTTGCCGCACAGCGGTTGAAAAACACTGGTATAACTGACGTCACAAAGTGGGTGCGATCGCAAGCAATGTGATTTTTTTTTCTTTACCGTACGCGGTTTTTCCTCGTCGCACAATTGGTTCCCATACAAAGTCAATGTAACCATGCATTGAAGCGCAGTAGACGGCCTCGCAACGGGAGACACGCGTCAGGCGTGACGCGATGTCGCCACTTCGACCAGGTAGGCCGCACCCCGCGATGTTGCATGTTAAAATTCCGCGCTGCAGAGAAGATGGCCGATTTGATCTTTCTGCGACAGATTTCGGCGAATACGAGGCAGCAGCCAATCAAATATGGTTCATCATTCACGTGACTTTAGTTGCCCGGAAACTTCAACATCCAGTCAATATAAATCCAAAAAAACGAGAAAGAAAATAGCAGTACGAGTACAGTCAAAATATTACGAGATAAAAGTTGCAATACTTTGAGAATGAAGTCATACATTGTAGTATTACGAAAGAAAAATTGTAATGTTACGAGAATAAAGTCATAATACGAGTATTAAGCGATATACTGTAAAATTAAAGGATTAAAATAATAATATTATGAGATGAAAGTCATCTTGTTGCTTATTTTAACGTTACGTGAACCGGAAGTTGTTTGGTCTCAATAGATGAGACTTTTTTAGGCTAGGAGCATGCTGTGACGTCGTTACTCTCGCGAGACTCCGTAGACGCATGACGCAATCAACTGGCTAGGCTAGCAAGTAACTTTGCTCAAGAAGATTTGAACTAATTTTTCCCTCAAAATTATCACGATCGTGATTTACTTTTTTTCTCCGACTCCGCCACACATCAAGGAAACGCCATGGCAACATCTAGTAAACGCAGTGATCTCCCGGCGAAGCGTAAGAAGGCAGATTCTATTGATTCGGCTACATCGACCAACGATCTGTTGTTAGCAAGCCCACCCGAATACACAAAGTCACTTAGCGAGGGAATTGGATCAATCGATAAGAAAATATCGATAGCATTAGAAATCCTTCAAGCCGAGATTAAAGAGTTAAAAGAAAGCCTCGTGTTTACACAACAGGAGGAAGTATATCTCAAGTCGCAAAACGATATCCTTAAAGGCGCCTTCGAGTCGACGGCAGGACTATTAGAATCCATGAAAAAAGAGAACAAGATAATGAAAGAATCTATTTTGGATCTTCAATCAAGGAGCATGACGGACAATTTAATTTTCTCTGGCATCGAAGAAAACACAGTAGACAAACCAGAAGCCCTCGTTAAGTCATTTATGGCAACATCTCTCAAGCTGCCCAAGGAAATGGTGGACTCGATAAAGTTTACGAGGGTACACCGTCTTGGGAAAGAGGAAGCGGTCCGCGTCCAATAATCGCCAAGTTCGAGCTCTACCAGCAGAAAGCACTGGTGAAATCCAAAGGAAGAGAATTACAAGGAACAAGATTCGGTATGAATGATCATTTCCCGCGCGAGATCAATGAAAGACGGAAAATCCTCTATCCAATTCTGAAGCGTTCCAGAGCAGAGGGCAAACGTGCGGTTATCACAGTCGACAAACTTTACATTGATGGTCAACTATATCGAAACCAAGTGCTCACCCCATGGCTATTCTGACCGATAAGTAATGCCTAAATATTTCTATTATGCATACAATGCTGAATGTAGCTGTCGTGATTTATAGATTAGGGATGCTTAATACTTAGTTTGCTATTCCTAAACACTTCCAGTACGCATATAGTGCTGAATTAAATTGTTTTGGTTTGAGTAAGGCACATATGCAGATTACGGCTGTATGATAATTATTTCGTCTGTACCTTTGAAACACTTCCAGTTCGTATATAATGCTGAAAGTTGTTTTTTTTGTTTGAGCAAGGCACATGTATAGATTAGGATTGCACGATAATCACTTTGTCTGTACTTCCTAAACACTTCCAATATGTACATAAGGCCGTATTAAGTCGATTTGATTTCAACAATGCACACGTACAGATCAGGGTTGCATGATAATCACTTAGTCTATAAGAGTCACGCATGTCTCACACTACATATTTCTGTACTGGCGCTCATATCTTTTCTTCTTTTTCTGGGTTATTTGTTTCACCTTTTCCACACCGCTGTTTTCAAACACACACTAAGTACACGCTTTAAAATTGTAATATTTAGTGTTGATGCTACCCATGTATGTAATCTTTCTAACAACGTCTTAATGTCATGTGAATTATGCCAAGCGGTTTACAAAAAATTGCATTCAGTTCTATTAGAATTTGGTTTATTACATACTCGTATGGCTTCTAATGAATGTGAATGGTTGATGACATTCAGGACCAAATATTATATCACACATCCTGAGATCATTACTTTCCTTAGGATACCTATGAATATCCGCTTATGACATATATAAATTTTGTTTCATTTAATGTGAATGGCTTCCGATCGCAGGCAAAGAGAACTAAAATTATGGAATACATCACCAAATTAAAGGCAGACCTCTTCTTTATGCAAGAATCACATCTAGCCAAATCCGAAGAGAAATATCTTAAACACTCAAATTTTAACTTGATGTATTCAGCCAGCTATAACAGCAGACAAAGAGGAGTATGAATATTAATACATAAAAGAATCTCATTCACATTAAATAATGCAACTGCAGACCCGGAAGGTAGATTCATAATAGTACAAGCTACCATAAGTAATAAACTGTTCACATTAGTGAACATATATGCCCCAAACAACGAGGATACACAGTTCTTCCACAATATCTTTGGTAAATTGAGTGACATGTCAGTGAACTCCACAGTTATTATAGGAGGGGACTTTAACACGACACTCGATCCAAGTATAGATAGCTCCAATTCTAAACTCACTAAACAGTCACAAACTGCAAGAACCATTAGGAAATATATGGACGATTTCGGCTTAAGTGACGTTTGGAGAGCAAAACATTTAACAAAAAGGGAATATACCTTTCAATCCCTAGCCCATGGTTCGTGTTCAAGAATAGATTTTTTTCTAGCGAATAATTCCGTTATTAATAATATTTCGCCAAGAATACATCCAATAATCATCAGTGATCATGCACCAATTTCTTTAGCCCTTAAAATTGACTCCCGCACGATACCCCACGCAACCTGGCGCTGTAATGATTCCTTATTGGATGACCCAGCATTTGATAAATTCGTTAAGAAAGAATGGAAAGACTTTATGGAACTTAACGATTCCCCAAACATCTTACCATCACTGCTTTGGGAAACAGGAAAATGTGTAATTCGAGGCAAGATTATCTCATATTCATCATATTAAAAAAAAACAAGAACAGAAGTTGGAAAACGAATTAGAAATAAAAATCAAACAACTGACGGAGGAATTCGCCAAGAATCCCACAGACAATACCACAAAAGAACTTTTCAGCGCCAAAGAACAGCTCAATAGTATTCTGCCTAAAAAAACTCAGTTTCTGGTACAACAACTACGATATACCAACTATGAGCATAATAACAAATCCGGGAAATATTTGGCAAACCAACTCGAACGTAACAAAGAAAAAACATTAATTACAACAATACACGATTCAGCAGGCATAATAACACAATCACCAGAAAAATTTAACGAAACTTTCTATAGTTACTACAAAAACTTATACTCGGTGACAAACGATCATAACGAAGAAGACACTGACTTATTCGTCAGTAATCTTGACATCCCCCAAATAACCTTAGAAAGCCAACAATTGCTAGATACCCCACTTACCCTCGCTGAATTATGGAATGCTGTAAAGGACATGCCAACAGGTCGCGCACCGGGGCCCGATGAGTTCTCGACATCATATCTTAAACACTTTTGGCTGGCACCACTTTTCTATAGAATGGTTCAAGAAATCAGTGCCAAGGGTCAAATTAGAGACAATATGAACACTGCAGTAATCAAACTACTGCCAAAAGCGGGGAAAGACCTAACCTAACCAGCAAACTATAGACCAATATCCTTAATGAATACAGATATTAAAATTATTGCAAAGGCTTTAGCTACTAGATTAGAACAAACTCTTCCCACTATAATTCATAAAGACCAGACCGGCTTTATTAAAGGACGTAATTCTACAAACAATTTAAGACGTTTGTTAAATCTTATTAATATTGCACAGAATTATAAACAGAAAGCAATTATCCCCTCTTTGGATGCAGAAAAAGCATTTGACAAAGTCAACTGGATTTTTCTCTTCAAAATTTTGGAAAAATTTGGCTTTGGTGAGCCATTTATCCGTTGGATAAAAATATTCTACAACGCCCCAAAAGCCACTGTCAACACAAACGGGGTCATTTCACAAAGTTTCTGTCTTCAAAGGGGAACTCGACAAGGCTGTCCACTCTCACTCCTATTATTCGCTCTATTCATCGAACCATTAGCAATTGCAATACGACAAAATGCTAATATCAAAGGGATCTGCTCGCAAACATCAGAACACAAAATTAACTTATACGCAGACGATATACTATTATATCTAGAAAAACCAGAATCCTCCCTAAATGAGACTTTTGAACTAATAAAAACATTTTCGCAAATATCAGCTTATGCTATAAATTGGTCAAAATCAATTATAATGCCCTTATCAACAAACTCATGGAATCCTGCAGATCAAAATCTAAATCACAATATTCCAATAGGGAATATAAAGTATCTTGGAATCAACATTTCACCAAAACTTACAGAATTAACTAAACTAAATCATACACCCCTCTTAGCAAAAATATGTGAAGATTTGACACACTGGAATAATCTACCCATCTCACTTTTGGGCCGGATAGCAACAGTCAAAATGAAAGTATTACCACAAATAAACTATTTGTTCTCAATGATCCCCTTTCAACCTACTCAAAAATGGTTTCAAGACCTAGACTCAGCCGTCACAAAATTCTACTTTAAGAACAACAAAAACAGAATTAGCCTTGCTAAATTGCAAAGAAATAAACCGGAGGGGGGTCTAGAGGCCCCTAATTTCCAACACTATTATATAGCAAATCAAATACAATATCTTATTCAGTGGTTATATCTTAACACTGAACAACAGTCATGGCTAGAATTAGAGCAAATAGACTGCAACCAAATACAATTGGCAAACCTGCCCTTTATTAGTTCTAGTATTAAGAACCATAGCTGCTTCAAAAACCCAATGATAGCATGTACCTTGAAAGCCTGGTGGAGAGGTATGGAAATTACGCAATCACAACAAGCCCCGTGTAAATTTTCACCAATATGGCACAACCCAGACTTTGGAGTTAATAAAAATCCTATTTATTTCAGCACATGGGATGATACGGGAATAAACCAGTTACAGCACTTGTTTAAAGATAATACATTCATGTCATATGAAAAAATACTACAAAATTTCCAGATCAAAGGGGTCAATTTCCTTCAATACAATAAAATCATGGCAGCCATCAGAAGCAAATTCCCATCACTAACGGGTACGTTAGACCCACCACCTTCCGTAAATAAAATAATAAATATCCACCCTGAACAAAAAAAAAATACTTTCAAAAGTCTATAAAGCCCTCTCATGTAACAACTCAACTTGCCTACCAATCGAAAAATGGAATAACGAACTTTCGGTAACATTAGATAATAACTTTTGGTCCAACATCTGTAAAAATACATTTATAATGACAAAGAATAAGAACCTTCAGCTTACACAATTCAAAATACTGCACAGATGGCATATTACTCAATCT
Source organism: Corythoichthys intestinalis (assembly GCF_030265065.1). Taxonomy (NCBI): domain Eukaryota; kingdom Metazoa; phylum Chordata; class Actinopteri; order Syngnathiformes; family Syngnathidae; genus Corythoichthys; species Corythoichthys intestinalis. The sequence continues at coordinate 4,194,520 of NC_080409.1, read as the reverse complement.
AAAATGTACAAAATGGGGTGCTCCCAATCAGATAAATGCACAAGCTGCAACAAAGATTCTTCAGACACATACTTTCATGCTCTTTGGCAATGTAAACCAATACAAGATTTCTGGGCACAGGTAACGAAGAAACTCTCTTTCCTATTGAACTGCAGGATTCCATTGTCTCCAACTCTTTGTCTGCTTGGCGATCTGAATACAGTGAATATCTCTAACCATCAAACCCGTCCACTACTAGCAAGTTTAACGATAGCCAAAAAAAACATATTGTTGAATTGGAAAAACAAACAAACAGGCATGAAAATGGGTCAGGGGTTAAAAAGGTGAGAAGGGTGTGGAGGAAATATGTTCCAGAACACTGTACACCCCAACAAAATATTGAGCTCTGTCGACCCATACTGTGTTTCAGCAGGGCCGTGCAGAGACCGGTGGAGGGGCGGGTGCTTGTAGATCAAAAGGGGCACATGAACAAGTATTTAATACACCTTAAAACAACATAACTTCAATTTTAACCAGCTTTAGATAATAATTGGCTGCGACTGTGACAGACTTTAATTGGGAGGGGGCAACAGTGAATAGAAATCAAAACTGCCATCAACACTTTCTGGCTGTGACTCAGTCAATCTGCCTCTTTTCTTCCTTCAACCTCTGCATCAAAACTTCCTTCCTCAACTTGTTCATCTGAGAACAAACCACATCAGATGGTCACTGAGCCACCAACAGCAGTTTTCTCAAAACTATTATTTCATTATTATTCATACTTAACAACTCTAGCACCTAATGATTAATAAAGCAATGACATAAAATCTTATAGAAAAATAACATTGTAATTGTGTTTATAATTGTATTTAATACCCGACGATCCTTGCAAACTTGTTCTTACCAGGTCTGCTATTCACCCAGCTGATGAGGTATCCACTGCCTTTAGCAGCCTCATCCAACTCCTTTTTTTATCCCTCAATCTCCTTTCCCTACGAGGCATATCTATGTAACGAAATATAAATATTTAAAAAAATAAAAAAATAAAAAAAGACTCCCCGATGGCTTTTAGTTTTAAGCTTTCTTAATTTCTTTCTCTCTCAATAACGATGGAGGTAGATTTGTGTTTTTATTATTCAATCAAAAAACAAAGTTACTTCTATCAAAAACAAAGTTGCTTCAATCAAAATACAGTATATACTTTTAATCCCCAAAAAGTCACTTCAATAAAAAAATTGTTTTTGATTGCAAGAATAAATTTGAGACAAAAAAAGCATTTGAAAACTTTTTTTCTTGATTGAAACAAATTTTCCCATTGAAGTAATGTTGTTTTGCGTTTGGGCCACATTTTGGCTATGACATTTGTGTCTTTATTATTCAATCAAATAAGTTGCTTCAAACAAAAATATATATATAAAAAGAAAAACTTTGCACATGTGTCAATCACCATTTAACAAAGCCTGAGAGGGTTTGAGTAGACTCACTATGAAGCATTTAATAAAGCCAAGCATTTTCTTACAACTTTATTCTTGTTTAAAAAATAATTCGGTGGGGCAGTAACATGTTTAAAACTTATCTTAATTCTTACATTTTGAAGTGCTTGAAACCCATTTATAAATGATACTTTGGTGAAAAAAGTGAAAAAACATGTCTTATATATATGTATATTTTTTCCAATGTAAAATCTGAATAAATACATTGAACACGCACAAAAAAAGGGGGGGGGGGTCGCTACTTCGCGGTTTTGACTTATTGCGGCGGGTTCTGGTCCCCATTAATCGCGAAAAACGAGGGATCCCTGTATTTCTGTAAAGCTTTAAGAAGCCAGAGTCATTCCCACCACTCGTCGAGCCGGTGTTGTGCCGACACCGGCCGTCAGCTCAAGTCCCAGCCGAAAATAACGTGTCTCTGGCGGACGACGGGAGCGATGCGAGGCGCCCCACTCCATCTGAGAGCATGCCGCTTAATTTGACTCAACAGTGCGTTTCTTCCTTAATATTACCGCTAAATACACGAGCTTGACGCCAATTTAACGGGAGCTATTTTTTCACGGGAGATTTGGCTAGCTCTGGCAGTGTTCAACGCAAGCTGCAACGAATAGCAGTAACTTTATTATATCGCAAAATATGAAAACGATTGAAAGCATTACTCACCAAATTCAATCTGCTGGCAAATACAGGCAAGTGTGTATGCTGCGCTTTGGTCTGCCCCGCTCTGGATTTGCAATGCAACCAAAGGCTCTCCAAGCACTCCATGTACACGTAAAGAGTGCGCGCGATTGGAATAATGGAACGCAGTTTGGCCCGATGATTAGTTCTCGTCAGTGAAGCATCTAGAATGATTTGCTGACTGGATTTCTTAAGTGCTCAGTTTACGTACTAAGTTAATCACATGATGATAATAATAATAATAATAATGAAATAAAACCTCCCGACCCCCCCCCCCCCCCCAAAAAAGAATTTCTCCTCGGATCTACGCAATTCACGTAGGTCGCCCTTTTTGACTTCAAAACGGCGAATTTCGCCGAAAGGTGAGAGATTTTCATGCCTGAACAAAACATTAGCATTAACCAATGGCTAAATCTAATCATTGAATATATAACATTAGAGAAAATATCTGCCAAACAGACAAATAAAATGGACAAATATGAACAACAGTGGGGAACGGTCGCAAGAATGATGAACATAGAATAAGGATTCTCTCTCGCCTGCGAAGGAATGTCACAAAAATAATAAAATGTATACATAAATTGATGTATGCGGGGTGTCCAGGGAAGTTGTATGCATCCTTTTGCAGCTGGAAATTGGATATGTTTAAATCCGAACTGTTTTATACACTCCTAGCAGCATATAATAAATATTTTTTCTTCCTTCACAGTTTAGTCAGTCAATGGGTTTAATGTACAAAGAAACCCACAGACAATTTGGTTTCCAGCTGCTGGGGAAGGTATGCAACTCTTTTGGAACACCCTATATATTACTTATCAGACTTGGAACAATTAAGGAACTATGCTTAAATAATACACTTCACTGGTCCTAGGCACATATCTAATGGTGTTTGATAAACCTCTTCTTCTGTCAGCTTTACAGGTGGAGTTTGTTGGCGTCCTGCCCTGGGCCGTCCCGTCGCCGGTCTTGGCCCCCGTGGTTTTCGGCCGGGGCTTGTCTGGTTGCGTCTGGCTGTGCGGGGGTCCCGCCGGGCGCGCGCTGGTGGTGGCGGTTGGGCGTGCCGCGCGGGTGCCGGTCTGGGGCCGCGGCCCTTCCCCAGCCGGCCGGGGTGGGGTGGAGGCCGGGGGTGTATGCGGCGGCCATGGTTCCCTCCCGGGTCCGCCTGGCCGGAGCCGCGTCTCCCTGTACCGGGTGCCAGGGAGGTGCCCTCTGGTGTCATACCGCGCGGCCCTCCTGGCCCGGGGGTGGGTCGTGGGGGGTGCACTTCCGTCCCCTTGGTCTGTCCCCGGCCCCGTCCGCCTCTCTGGGCCACCGCTGCCCCCCTGCCGGCGGGGCCGTCGACGGGGCCTCTTGGGGCCCGCGGGGCCTTGGGTGGGGCTTGTTGTCCCTTGCCGGTGGGGTGGACGTCCCCTGGTCGCCGGCGCTCGGCTTGGCGCCTGCTCGGGGTGCGGGGCGGGTGCTCGGTAGGTGGAGGGGTGGGGGGGGGGCGGTCGTGGAGGCGCCGTGGGTGGTCTGGGGCGGGGATTGATCGGGGCCCTGACGCTTCTCCCGCCCTGCGGCCGGTGGTTCTGGTGGACGGGGCCACGCCCACGGGAGCCTGCCTCTTAACTCACGCACTTTTCACTACGGCACTGTAAATATCTTTCACTCTGGCACTTACATGCTCATACATTTCTCCGGGGAGAGTTGGGACGGGGCTTTACAGTCCCGGCCCGGCTCCCCCCTGTTTTTAATGCACCACACACCAAGGTTGTGGGATGGTTGGGACCTGTTGGGGGGGGGGGGGGGGGGTACCTCACGGTTGCCCCCTCACGACAGGCCCCGCCATCCCTGCACCTTTTTTAAATGCACCACACACATCATACTCCACAGGAGAGCTCCGGCAAAGGGCGGTGGGACGGGCGGCTGGACAGAAATCCATGCTGTCCCACTGCCCCAAGCCAAGCTCTCCTATTTTAATGCATACATTGCACTACCCTCCCATCACAATCCCATCACGGTGCTGGGTGATGGCTGCCAGCCGGGAACCTGGCAGCCACAGTAATAGGGTGGTAGGTGGGTCCCACACTTTTTCCTCATGGCGTGGCTCCTGGGGTGTGGCCTCCCCTCTGCCTGGGCTGTCGGCCGCGGGAGTAGGGTGGGGGGGTCGGGGCTCCGATCTTGCATCGCCCCGTGGCAGTTCCTCGGCGTTCTCCTGCCTCCGCCTTCCCCTCTTCTCTGACTGGGCATCCGCCCTGCGCTCTGTCGCGGGTCGCTGGCTGGGCGCCGGTGTATCAGCAAAGTGTTACCTGCACCGGCGGGGGGCCCTGCCCTGCCTTGGGCTTAGTGGGCTGCTGGGGTTCCCGTGGCGTGCCGTGCCGGTTGGGGGGCTGCGGCTGTGGCTCGTGGCCCGGGTGGGCGGGCGGGGGTGGGGATAGATGTGGGGTTGGTGGTGCGTCCCCTCCTGCCATCCCTGAAGGCCGGTTAATGGGTGCGTGCCGGATCCTGGGGGGGGGGGGGGGGGGGGGTCCCTTGCTTTTGGCTGCAGGAGGAGGGATGGGCTGCGCTGGACCCCCCGACCCCCTGCCGGCCCTCCCTCCCCGGGCTGGCTGGGTGGGGGCCGTGGACCTGGGTTGGCTCCCGCGCGGCTTCTCCGCCCATCTGCGTGGCTGTCGCGCGTCCGGTGGGGCTCGCATGCCGCAGGATGCGGTAGTGCATGCTCAGGTTGGGGGTCTTGGTGCCGGGATTGGCGATGGGGCGGCGTAGGGTTGATCGCCAACGGGCTTACATTCATAAGAGATTCACATGATTACTGGGTTCTAGATCACAGAACTGATTTGTGTACACTCTACCTCTTTCAATAACTTAGCTTATAGACACCCCTGTCCCCCTCTTTCACTGGCCAATAGGCCCCCACATGGTGTAAACCGGAAATACATCTCGCTGACGATGGCACCAGCATATTAATAATTAGTCTAGATGTTCTATGTATTTCTTGTTGTTTTTTGTGTATGTGTTTCTTTTCTTTCTTCTCTTGTGTTGCTTTTCTTCTGTCCCCCCATAATCCCTTCCTGTTCGCTGCTTTGTCATAATAAAAAGGTATTTTGAATGATCACAATGGGAGTATATCAGATTCTCAATGTGAAACATTAAAACTGTTCAGACAACCCGGGCACTTAGACTTCCATTCTCTGTGTCAAACAGCTGAACAAAAAAAAAAAAAAAAAAAGATGAGACTTTTACCAATGCAATGTTTTTCTCAACAGAAACGTACTTTTGGCGTTATGTATGAAGACTGAAGCAAGACTAGGGGGGAAAAGTAGTCAAATAATGGGGTTAAAGTCAGTATATTATTATATTTACGTTATGTCACCCGGAAGTTGCTCAGTCCCTACCAATGTTGGGACCAAACCTATGCCCTTGATTCCAAGTACCGTATTTTCCGTACTGTAAGGCGCACCTAAGAGCCTTCAATTTTCTCAAAAGTACGCATCATAATCCGGAGCACCTTACATATTGAACAATATCGGTTAATCACCGCATGACAGTCCCTTTAGCACAATTCCTTCTAGTGGATGCATAACGCAACCCCAACCACGACTACAACACCTAGCAAAAAGTATGGAATCACCAGTCTCGGACGAGCACTCACTCAGATATTTTATCATGTAGAGCAAACACAGATAAAAACCTTGAGAAAATAATGAATTAGTTCAAAAGTGCAACTCCTTAGCATTCAGAAACACTAAAAGAAATGAATAAAAAACATTGTGGTGGTCAGTAAATGTCATTTTTATAGAGCAAGTGCAGGGAAATATATGTGGAATCATTCCATTATGAGGAAAAAAATATAGAATCATGAGAAACAAAGAAATAACAATCAAAACATATCTCTAGCATTTAGTAGCACCACCTCTGGCCTGGCTTTTACGACAGCTAGCAGTCTCTGAGGCATGGACTTGATGAGTATTCTTCATCAATTTGGTACCAACTCTCATTGATTGCAGTTGCCAGATCATCCTTGCAGGTCGGAGCCTTGCTGTGGACCTTTTTTTTTTTCAATTTCCACCACAGGTTATCAATGCGGTTGAGATCCTGCCTTTTGGCAGGCCATGACAATAGCCACGTTTACATGCTGACTTTTATTCATACCGATTCAAATCATTCCGAATGGAAATTTCAGATCAGCTGTTTACATGTCACTTCACCTATTCCGATCCAGCGTTTACATGTGTCTGCCTGTATTCCGAAAGGACGTTTGACAACTGCCGTCTGACTTGCGCAGATTAATCAAAACAAAGCGTCACGTTGCAAAACATGGAGATCGATCGTCAGATGAGCTGCTGTTTTAACTTTTCGAGTGGAAACAAAACTTCAGAATGACACGCCGTTCATTTAAAAAGTTGTGTGGGCTGGTGGAGGGATTCATAGATATAAACTTTCCGCCGGACTCCAATTAGGTGCGCTGTGCGTGTGCTTGGAAGCCATGTTGCAAGTGACGTTACTTACGTCACAAAGTGACGTCACCACGTCAGTACGGAGCATGTGCAGAAAGAACGCAACCAGACACCATTCCGCTTCCCTGTTTACATGATATAATTTTACTTCTAATCGGTTTGGGAAAAGGAATATTCCACCCCTGTGAATCGGAATGAAATTCCATTCGGTTTGGGCCTGTTCATTCCGAATGAGGTGTTTATATGGAACACATTTATTCGGTTTGAACATCTAAACCAATTGTAATTGGAATATTTGGCTCCATGTAAACGTGGCAATTGACTGGATGAGGAGTACTTTCACAGTTTTAGCTCTGCGGCATGATGCATTATCATCTTAGAAAATGACAAACATATTTTCAATTGAAGGGATAATAAAGCTGTCTAAAATTTCAATGTAAACTTGTGCATTTATTGAAGATTCAACCACAGCCATCTCCCCAGTGCCTTTGCCTGACATGCAGCCCCATATCATCAAGGACTGAGGGAATTTTGATGTCTTCTTCAGGCAGTCATCTTGGTAAATCTCACTGGAACAGCACCAAACAAAAGTTCCAGCATCATCACCTTGTCCAATGCAGATTCTTGACTCTTGAAAAGGCTATGATGCTGGGAATTTTGTTTGGTGCTGTTCCAGTGAGACTCACAAAGTTGACTGCCTGAAGAAGAGCAAGCTGTCATAAAAGCCAGAGATGGTGCTACTAAATACTAGAGATGTGTTTTGATTGTTATTTCTTTGTTTTTTTTTCTCAGGATTACATATTGTTTTTCCTCAGAATGGAGTGATTCCATATATATTTCCCTGCACTTGTTCAATAAAATTAACATTTACTGACAGACCACCACAATGTTTTTATTCATTTCTTGTAGTGTTTCTGAATGTTAAAGAGTTGCACTTTTGAACTAATTCATTATTTTTTCAAGCTTTTTATCTGAGTTTGTTCTACATGACAAAATGTCTGAGTGAGTGCTCGTCCGAGACTGGTGATTCCATACTTTTTGCTAGTGGTTGTACTACTGCGACTTATAATGCCTTCTTATTGAAAACAGTTTTAAAATAGGCCATTTATTGAAGGTGCGCCCTATGCTCCAATGAACTTTACAGTGCGGAAAATATGGTAACTCGTGTAAAAAAAAAAAATTCTCTTTCTACTGTCAAGTATCATGTAATCAAGTAATTTCTGATGCCTTATACGTTTAAGTTCTGGTTTTTCATTCCATTTAATGCCTAAATGTTCACAAAAATGATTTCATTACGTTTCATGCTTTTTAATGACCCGCAGAAATTCATTCATACCCTAGAAGAAGTAATTGTCTAGTTCATTAACGGCAATACCAAATTAACCAGGGCATTCCAAATCTGAAAATCTCCATTGCCATAACACTGGTTACTTTCCAAAATCCAGTAAGAACAAAAAGTTACCTCATTGAGTCTGTGCCCCTCCAGGAAGAGCAGAGTTTACTCTGCTGAGCTTCAATTATATTGCTGCAGTCAACACTTTCTTTGAGTCCTCCGAGTTGCCCCCCACGGAACTGCCACTCCTCTTTGCAATCAGAAGTTTCAGGTTTGATCGCAGTCTTCTCCTAATACGAGGAAGACAAAAGGAAGGGTGGTGTTTGTGTTGTGCAATAAGAAAAGTGAGAGACAATAAGCCTCATTCAGTAACAAATGATTCTGCTTGCAACTTCAGCATACTTTTTACTGTATGTAAAATCACTATTGTATTGATGACATACGCTCTTTGAGCAACAAGTGTACCAGCCAATTTTCTTGGAGCGACCATGTGTGCAGTTTGTTAAACTGCATGATTTTCATGACAATAGGGGATACTCCATCATCTACCGCTTAATCCGGGGTCGGGCTGCAGCTTTAGCAGGGAAGCCCCTCAGCCACTTCAACCAGCTCCTCCGGCGGGATCCCAAGACGTTCCCAAGCCATTCGAGAGACAGTCTCTCCAACGTGTCCGGAGTCGTCCACGGGGCCTCCATCAGTGGGACATGCCCGGAGCATCTCTCCAGAGCATCCAAACCAGGTGACCGAGCCACCTCAGCTGGCTCCTCTCAGATAAATTGTTTTAAAAAATCATGCATGTGATTTCTGGACTTTTTTTTTTTTTTTTTAAGATTCTGTCTCTTACAGTGGACAAGCACCTACGATAAGATTTTAGAGCCCCCATCATTTCTAAGTGGAAGAACTAATCGCATGGTGTTCAAATACTTAATTTCCTCATTGTAACTCATTCAGCCTCATTGTACAATTAAAAGTTCACTTTCAAACTATATTTATAAAAATTTCTTGGCGCTCTCGGGTGGCTTGGTTGGCAAATGTCTCGGACCTGCTCTGTGCATGTTTTGCTACAGTTACCACAAGAAAAAAATGAAATTCATAATAGTTCACTCACCTTGTCTTCATTAATCAACTTGACAAAGACGTCTTCAACCATAATATTCAAAGGTTGAGCTTCAGGTAGAGTCTCGGTTGCCACTGGCTCCAAGGCAGCTACACTCAAAACAGACTGTCGGCTCTGCGTTTTACTATCAAGTAGCTCTGTAAGAGAGGTTTCTTCTTTTTATGGGTAAAAAGGCATAGGCACGGTAAAGTCACAATCTTGGTTTAAGCCTGTGGAAAACTCATTATTTTCGCTTGATGTACCAATAGGTTCATTGGATGGACTATTAGGGCAGAATAAATAAAGGAAACAAAATAGGATTATGAGAATGAAGCCATAATATTATGAGATTAAATTAATATTAAGAGAACAAGGTGATACATGATTTATTAAAAAAAAAAAAAAAATTGTCCGAAATTTAAAATGAAAATGTAAACGTGTACGACAAATAAGAGATAATATTATGTGATTAAAGTGGTTGTATGGATGCGTTGGGGATTATTATACTAAATTATGTAGTTTAAGTAGTGCTTCGCCTTTTCGGTTAAAATTAACAATATTAAGAGCGTCTTTTGATTCTATATTTTACAAAAGGTTTCACAAATAAGGATATCCTTAATCTTTTGAGACAGCTACATTAAAAAATAATCAATATAAGGATTTATCCGATTACTTTGTCAAGGCTCCCAATTTATTTGTTCATTTTAAAGAAGTCAGTACAACACTATGTCAAGTAGTACTGCATCTATATATATTAGGCAACGCAAAGACGCGTAGCATGACATGAACATTTTCTCGTAGTATTGAGGACTTTTTTTCTTGCATTATTACAACGTATGACCTCATTCCCGTAATATTTAGACTTAAATGGATCCACGAGTATAAAGACTTGTAGGCCTTAATAAGCCACAATTGTTGTCTTGTACTAAAATGTATTATTAGAAACACATAAAATATTGCCATTGATATTCGCATATGTTTTGACCTACAGAGGGCGCCATGTTTTATGCGCGCAATGCGCGCTGGGGGTGATGACAGTTGGGTGGGGGGTTACTGGGAGAATAGCTGTGCTCGATACTAGCAAAGCTAGTATGACAACTGGCATGATCTCGTCACATTCTGCTGCTGGTCTGATTGTTTTGTTACGGAGCTGGTTCCTGTAGTGTTAGCTAATGTTACCAGTGTGGTCATGAATGCTACCTGCATGCAGCGAACATGCTTACAGTGCAAATAAAATACACATCCTCTTTTATCTCAATGTGCAAAATAAGGTGTCATTATAATCTGTTGGGCAGAAAATGATACGATATGCCAGCAATCTAACTAAGTAATACATTAATTCATTCGTTTTCCGTGTCGCTTATCCATCTGAAGCATTCATTTACTCCGTATTCATGTTGCATATGGACATTTATGATGTAACTTCTTTATTGAGCAACTTTGGAACATGAAAGTCCAACTGAATATAAAAGAGTGCTTAATCAGTGCCACAAAAGCTTGGGGAGCAACAACTGAGAAGGACGCAAAATCCGAGAACACCGTCAAGACGATCATCAATCTGGACAGCGCTGTAACGTGACAAAAATAGGATGGTTGGTGAACAGGTTCCAATCGGTTAAAGCGGCACTCTATCGGTTATGGAGGCGGAGCCCAAAGTTGCTGTGTGCTCGGATGTCTGCAAAAACAATCAAACTGCTGTGTTTAACTATAGACCCTACTCACATGACGTCACAACCACGCATCCGCGCCATATTGTCCGTCAGCTCGTCGGGTTTAAGCATTACCGCTACGTAAATTCCTCCTATTATGGTGTGTTTTTCTGCTCGTTAACATTAATAATCAAAATGGTGAAGGCGTGTGTGGCAGTTGGTTGCAATAACAGAGAAGATAGATGGAGAGACTTGAAGTTCTACCGTATTCCGAGAGACCCGGAGAGGAGAGCGAGATGGACTGCTGCAATTCGATGAGAAAACTGGGCACCCAATGATCACTACAGATTATGTAGTAGTCATTTTATATCTGGTAAGATGCATTTAATATATATTTAGAGGGTTTTGGGCTGACAACCACAATTAAGATAATTGCGAGGCTAATCGCCGACAACATACAGTTTCAAATTCAAGATGTTTATTTCTTCCACCATCATTATTTTTTGAATAATATTTAGCTGGTACCAAGTGAAAGAAGTTAAACAGGTGTGTCCAAACCTTTTGCAAAGGGGGCCAGATTTGGTGTGGTAAAAATGCGGGGGGCTACCTTGGCTGACTTACATAGAACAATATATTTAAACAAACTTTAGCAAGCCCTTCTGTGTGTCACATTTGCTCTATTATTTTTTTTAATTCATAATTTCAACAGTCTCGTCTTTCTGGCTTTCTCTTTCGACACTCGGACTCTTGCGAAATACTGCTGCTGTGAAAAAATAAACTAGCTTCAAGTTGCTATAATTTCTCGCTGCGTATCTTCCCTGTAATGTTGTACATGTCAGCGTGTCTTGTTTAGTAATATTGCGTCACATCGAACAGCGACTGTCTCTTTGTAAATGAGGCAGACACAGTTGTTGCGTGTTTTATTGAAGAAATACTCCAATATCCACCTATCCTTGAAGCGTCGGCCATAAAAATTGGAAGGGTCACACGGGGTAATGTTGCTTAGAGTGCTGCTCTTAAAGTTTTTCAAACTTTCGTGAGAATAGGCTGATTTTGTGTGGACAAAATAGTTGTAGATATCAGGGTAGCCAATGTCAGGCAGAGAGGGCGAAGACAGCGGGTCGAAAAATATAGATTTAGGCATCAAATATGGATCTGGCGAATGGATAGATTGAAGCTTTTCCACATAACGCCTTTTATGCGTCGCATCCAATGAGTTTACAGGGTCTGAAAGCACCGGGGCTTCCATGAATTGCACGACAAATTGAAACCATTGAGAATACGGATAAACACTGACGGACAATATGGCGGCCGGATACAGCGACACGTCATTCTGTGACGTTGGTGAGTAGGGTCTATATATCCTAATCATATTTGAAGCACGTGACAGCTCTGGATGCTAACAATCTCCATAACTATATTGGAAAAAGTTGCATTACTAAGGGTGTATAAGTTTGATTCCTAAGGGTGTAACGGTACATGTAATAGTATTGAACCGTTTCGGTACGTGGTGCTCGATTCGGAACGGAAGCGTACCGAACGAGTTTCTGACGTAATGTAACCCTTACTTTTCGAGGCTGTGAGTCGATCGGGTTACAGTTTCTTTGTGTAGATTATATTTACTCAGTCTTCTCTACTATAATGAGGACCAACACGGTAGGATAGTACAACCCAGGAATGTCAACGGCGCGACAACGTGGCCGCCGCAAGAATGCAGTGAAACGCGGACGTTAGAGTCAATCAGCCAATGCACACCAGTCGCAGTGCAGCCGCGTGTTAGATGCGTCCTTGAAGCGTCCCAGAAGCGGCTCAACGCGACGTATGCAAAAAGAACGGCTGAGTTTATTATTTGACGCGAGACGCGGCCCTCCTGCGTCAATACTACTACTGGTAGCTAGGATCGGGGCAGAAGTGTAATAATACGGTGGATCCGGTCGATTTTCAAACTAATATGCAATCGTAACCTACTTTTTGAGTCCATCAGATCTCTTGAGTGGTAGATCGGGGCACAGTTGACATGTCTATGTTGATTTACTGCTGTCTTCTCTGCTATGATAATAACCAACACGGCCCCTTGTTCAATACAAAACCCTCCTACCACAACTAAACACGTAGGAACTAATATTCACATAGGAACTTAGGATAGTTATAGTTATAGGAAGTTATACAACATAAAATATACAATATAAATGAATACTACAGCACATTTGTAAAATATAAACATATAATTAAATAAATAATATCCCATTTAAATAAAATAAATTGAAATGAGCCAAAACACCTGTAATTAAATAATAAGAATAATACACACATCCTGCTTACACAATTAAATTTATTAATTTCTGTGTGGCGCTTTAACTTGAGAAAATCCACCAATAAAGCTTTTGAAAACCGTTCATAAGAAAAAAAAATGTTTCATTGAGGCATTTAATTTGTAAAATACATGTTAAAATCTTTGTCATTGGGATTGGTTTTCTCTTTAGCACAGGACTTCTTTTTTCGTCTTTCTTTCAGAAAGAAAGCTGACCAATACGCGGGGTCTGAAAGGCAAATTGTTGTTGGATTATCTTTAAATACCCGCTACTTTTTGAGCAGAATTCTAGCTTTGTATAGGCTAATGTTCCTATTGTTGAAAGCACAAAAGTGTGTAATAAACTACTAGCACATTTATATTTTGCATTTTGGTTTCTTACTGTACCAAAAATGAACCGAACCGTGACCTCAAAAACGAGGTACGTACCGAACCGAGATTTTTGTGTACCGTTACACCCCTATTGATTTCACAAAGTTTACCGTGGAGTTCTGTAAAGAAAAAACAATTCTTGTCTAGTGACTGTGACAGCAAATACTCTCCTGCAGTGACGGAGAAGGAGAGTGTTTGCTGTCACAGTCACTAGACGAAATTGCCACATGAACACTACCGGTTTTGTCCTACTTTCTTCTCGTCCCGTCCCGTTTTTCCTGTTCATTTTGCTTTTGCTGCTCATTTTGAGAACTATCGACAATGCTGTCCTGCTTATTAATGTTCCGCTCCGGTTCAAATTGAACGGGCTGAACAGATGAAATCTTTGTGTCGCTAAAGAGTCATCATTTGAAAGCCCGGCAGCGCTAACCGTTGACGTCACGCCCGGGGTGCATTTTGACGTCAACAACAATGGCGACTTAGTAGTTAAAGTAATTTGACAAAATTTATAAAAACCAAAACATCAAGAGGGGGTTTAAAATCAAATTATTATAACTCATTTTAAGAACTACAAGTCTTTATGTATGTGGATCTCTCTAAGGGGCTGTTTACATGGTGACTCTCCGAGAAGACGAAAAATTTCATGTTTGCATAAATATGGTTCCGTCTCCATTCGACCAATGTCGCAATTCCGCATCAAAATGGTGTAGTATTCATGCCAGGCCCTCGAGGCAGTGTAGATTTACAAGGCGACAGCGAATGATGCACTTTGACCCCAACAACCTCCTCAGCCCGGAAGTCAACATGCCCGCCCACTCCAAGCAATGACATTTTTCTTTTGCTCCAAAAGGCACAAAAATGGAAACATTCAACATATTTAAGTTAAAAATATTAAAACAGTAAATTAAAGCCGACATTCTGTCATTTGCCTTTTTAATATTTATTAGCACTGCTGCACATGCCCAATGCGACATGTGCGAGTGCTGACGTTTTCGGCGCTGGAGTGTTCAGTTTGATATGGATGCAGAGCAAGCCCCCGCAATCAAATCCTACCACTTTGGAGGCAGGATTCCAAGGTTTGCATCTTTGCCGTCCCTCTCCGCCGACACCATAGGAACGCGAGGCCACTCCGCAACAGTCAGTGTGTCTTGGTGTCGCAGAGTCACCAAGTAAACTGCCCCTAAAGCTCGTAATACAATGAGTATATTCTCGTGGTCCAATTTTTAAAAATTTTCTTTATTTGAACTTATGACTATCTATAGTAGGTCCGCAACATACATTAAATGAAATAAATCCATATTCTTACCTCTGGGTCCGAGTTTATCGGAATGGAATGTATTATGTTGTTGGTCATCTTGGTCTTTAGCTGCTTGAACAGCTGAAGACATGTTCTTTGTGTTCACAGGATAACTTCCTGTGTTCTGTTTTGAAGTGAAGTCTTCATATTTGTTCTCGGAGTTCAATTTTGGCTGAAGAGGTGGGCAATCTGTTTTCTCGGCATCAATTGCTTTGATTTGCATTTTTGTGACAGCCTCAAAACATAAAATGTTCTCCCCCTCCCTTTGGTCTGCCAATGGACAAGCAGTTTTCTCCTGTTCCTCTTCCACTTCTGCATCAATATTAACACTTATCTGACAGTCAATTTGTCTTTCATTTACATGTGAATCCATTGTATTATCCATAGCTTGATGAAAAAAACTCTGCTCGTCACAATTCGGTTGTTGGTAAGAATATTGTTCAATTTTGGTAAAACACGGGGCTTGGTGGGTATCACTTTCCATCTGATCGTTATCTACACATGACACAACTGTATCTGCATCATAGTGCACAGCGGGGGAGTCGTCTCTGAGAGTAACATCGATTTTTACGAAAGAATTTGCATCCATTTGTTTATATTGAAAATCTGTTTGGTCATTTTTGGGTTTTTGTAAGTTGTTTTCCAGTTCAACTCCTTCGACAGGTTGATCAACAACTATCTTTTCATCAAACTGTAAATCCTCCACAAGATCCATAACTCGCTTCGAATATTCCTGTTCTTCATCAGCACTTGATATAACACTGAATTTATCTGAACGTGGTCGGTCGAAACAGAGTTCAGTTTCGGGATATGAACGGGAATGGTTCGTATCATCACTTTTTTGATAGTTCGCTCCAAATAATGTCTCTCTTATACTGGGATGTTCTTCCTCTTTAGAACGGTCATTTTTTTCCATCTGTTGATACTGATCCTCTTTGTTCTCATTGTTGAATTTAATTTCTTTCAATGGTGTTTGTAAAAAGTCTTTGGAATTGTTTTTGAAATCTACTTCTGTCTCTTTTCTAAGTGTCACATCAACTTTTTCCTCTCCTAGCAATTTTTCTTGCGTTTCTTCCATAGGCGTGAGGGAATAAATACCTTCATCAATATTTGACCGGTCAACTTGCACGTCACGTGAAATGGGAACAGATACTCCATCAACAGAGGTCATTTCAATATGGCTTGTACAGTGTACGCTCCAAGAAGTGTCACAATCCCACAATGAACAGTCACTTGGACTCTCATAAGATTTCACTTGAATTACTCCATCCTCGCTTTCCGCCCAGGAATTCGGAGAGCCGATAGCAGAATCATCCATGACTGACACAGATTGAATCAACTCAGGCAATGAAGAATCAAAGAGAGAGTCACTGTGTGTCAATGGTAGAGGGTTGTCAGTTATGTCAGTTAAGACTTCGTCCAAAGGTTCTTCAGAATTTTTGTTTGCACTTCTTGAATTGTCTTCCGTGGAAGTGAAATCGGCTAAGACATCTTCACTTAGCCACGGTAGAATGGACGGTGAACTGTCCCTTCTGTCGGCTGGCACAAAAGGAAATCTTTTGGGTGGGGCTTTTGCACATTCCGCCTGGAACATCATGCATCTCTCTCTCACTCTGTTGCCATGAATACCATTTCCCAAAACGTGGGTGTCAAGTTCACTGATGTTGAGTCGTCCCATTGAAATACTGCTTTGGATGATGGGGTAAGGCTCTGATCGCTAAGGAAGTCAACGTTTAAAAATCAGTGCACAAATCATCATCATCCTATATACACTATGGTTCAAAGGTTTTGGGTCACCCAGACAATTTTGTGTTTTCCTTGAAAAGTCACACTTCTATTTTTCAAATGAGTTACAAAATGAATAGAAAATATAGGCAAGACATTGACAAGGTTAGAAATCAGGATTTTTATTTGATATAATAATTTTCTTTGGCTCTAATCAAGCGTTTTCTACAGGCATGGCGTTGCAAAATAGAGTGATAGCCTTCTTTTTGTAAAATCTAGTTTACCTTGTACAAATCTCCCACTTTACCAGTACCAAAGCAACCCCAGACCATCACGTTACATCGACCATTCTTGACAGATGGCGTCGGCACCCTTCCAGCATCCTTTCAGTTGCTCTCCATCTCACAAAAGTTCTTCTCTGATCCAAGCACCTCAAACTTGGATTTGTCTGTCCATAAGTTTTTTCCAACCTTTCTCTGTCCAATGTCTGTGTTGTTTTGCTCAAGATCACCATTTCCTTTTTTCTTCTCAGATATGGCTTTTTCTTTGCCACTCGCCCCTGAAGGCTAGCATCCCGTAGTCTTTTCACCCTTCACTGTTGACACTGGCGTTTTGCGAGTATTATTTAATGAAGCTGCAATATGAGGACCTGTCAGACTTCTATTTTTCAAAGTAGATACTCCAATGTACTTGTGTTCTTGCTCACCGGGGCCTCCCACTTCTCTTTCTACTCTGGTAAGAGCCTGTTTGTGCTGCTCTCACATAAAAGTTTTCTTTTTCTGTCCATTTTGAGAGTTGAATTGAACCCACAAATGCGGTGCTCCAAATACTCAACTACCTCAAAGAAAGGTCAGTTTTACAGCTTGTCTAACCAGCTAAACTGTTTTTAAATGTGCCAACATCTTTGCACAAGGGTTTTCCAATCATCTATTATCCCTCAGAGGCAATTGGCAGTTGCTAGAAATGGGCTACTTTAAAAATATGTAGATATTGCATTAAAAATCAGACATTTGCAGCTAGAATAGTCATTTACCACATTAATAATGTATACAACGCATTTCTGATTTGTTTAATCTTATCTTAATTGGGAAAAAAATAGTGCTTTTCTTTAAAAAAAAAAAAAAAAAAAGGACATTTCTAAGTGACCCCAAACTTTTGAACGGTAGTGTAGGTAAGTTATGTAATGAAAAACAAGCTCAGAAATTTTTACCTCTTCCATCCCAGGAAAGTGCTGAAGGAACTGCGCAACGTATGTCATGATGGATTGTTCATCTGGTGCACTGATAGTCACATCTGGAGTACAGAAAACAAGGGTTTCACTGGAGTTACTGAAATGCAAACCATATACTGGTCCTCCTCAAAAAATTAGCATATTGTGATATCAATCAATCAATCAATCAACTTTATTTGTATAGCACATTTAAAAATCCGCCAAGGAGACCAAAGTGCCTTACATAGCAAAACACAGCAAAATAAGTCAACTTTGAAAGATAAAACAATCACATAAAATAAAATAAATAAAAGACGAGGTCATAAACTGTCATTGCACATTAAAAGCTGAAGAAAAATAAAATGTTTTAAGACGTGATTTAAAATCCGTAAGTGAGGGGGCCTGTCTAATAGTAAGTGGTAATTGGTTCCACAGCCTGGGCGCCATCACCGCAAATGCACGGTGATAAAGTTCATTATTTTCTGTAATGTACTGATAAACATTAGACTTTCATATATTTGAGATTCATTACACCCAACTGAAGCAGTTCAAGCCTTTTATTGTTTTAATATTGATGATTTTGACAAAAAAGTCAAGAAAAACCAAAACTCCCCATCTCAAAAAATTTGCATATCATGAAACGGTACTCTAAAGAAGCCACTAACCTAATCATTTGAATCAACAAATTAACTCAAAACCCCTGCGAAAACTCCCAGCCTGGTTCATTACTCAAAACCACAATCATGGGCAAGACTGCCAACCTGACTGCTGTCCAGAAGGCCATCATTGACAACCTCAAGCCAGAGGCTAAGACACAGAAAGAAATTTCTATGCGAATAGGCTGTTCCTAGAGTGCTGTATCAAGGCACCTCAGTGGGAAGTCTGTGGCAAGGAAAAAGTGTGGCAGGATACGCTGCACAACCAGAAAAGGTGACCGCACCCTGAGAAAGATTGTGGCGAAGGGCCGATTCCAGACTTGCAGAAACAGTGGACTGAGTTGGGAGTAGAAACATCCAGAGCCACAGTGCACATGCGTGTGCTGGAAATGGGCTACAGGTGCCGCATTCCCCAGGTCACGCCACTTTTGAACCTGAAACAGGGGCATGAGTGCCTGACCTGGGCTACAGAGAAGCAGCACTGGACTGTTGCTCAGTGGTCCAAAGTACTTTTTCAGATGAAAGCAAATTTTGCATGTCATCCGGACATCAAGGTGCCAGAGTTTGGAGGAAGACTGGGGAGAAGAAAATGCCAAAATGCCTGAAGTCCAGTGTCAGTACCAACAGTCAGTGATGGTCTGGGGTGCCATGTCAGCTGTTGGTGTTGGTCTACTGTGTTTTATCAAGGGCAGGTTCAATGCAGCTAGCTATCAGGAGATTTTGGAGCACTTCATGCTTGCATCTAGGGCTGTCCCAAACGACTAATTTCCTCCCGATTAGTCAGCCGACTATTTTTACGATTCGTCGACTAATCTAATAATTTTTTTTTTTTTTTTTTTTTTTTACTAATTTAGTAATGATTTTTTTGATGAAGCTTATTAGTTCACAAAAAACATTTTGGAACACCTAAATTCTTTTATTAACGTATGAATAAATAACATACATATCAATAATAAATCACAAACAATGAGGTCAAATGCTGCTGGCATTAACTACTGCAAAAAAATGTAAACGGAAACACTGTGACCTCACCTTTTTAACAGGAGTCAAAACAATTCTTACCTTTTTTTGTGGTATGTCTATATTGTTCTAAATGTTAAAATGAATTGCAATGTCCCAGACAATTATTTTCAGAATACTTTGTGTGAGTTCAGATGCTCATTCTGGTGCGCATTCCGCATTTTTGGGGGAGGGGAAAAACTGTTCAACTTTTGTTTTAATCTGAAAATAGATCAAGCAGAAGGCACACGGAAATCTTACAATTATTTTGAATGAAAGGCACACATAATCATAGTATCAAAAATTAAATACTGTATATAGTGCTAATTTGATAGTATACTGCTATATGTATATTCACAATAATACTTTAAAATATAAAGTAACATTGGCGCAGTCATGGATTATAGTAAGCAGGCCAGTGCTGTGTTTCCATATACATTTTTATTATATTATGTATAAATACTGTATATATTTTTCTCCCCAAGTGGGAGCTTCCATGATTCTAATAAATACAATCTGTATGCTGTGCACAGAGATGTCGAGATCTACAGCTTTCAGGGACAGCAGCAGAGTAGATTAATAAAATGAAGTACATGTGGAAAAAACAATGATGCAAATTGAGAAGACGCACATAAAGGCAACTTCAATTAAAAAAAATAATTACAATCCGCCAGTGTTTTTCAAGGACACTTTCAGTATAATCGACACACGACCAGTCTAACCAAATGATGTGCAGTAGACGTGCTGGGGTCAACACTGTCGTGGACAGCAAGGTCGCTGATAGCTAGAAATCCGAGCAGTTCTTGAACGCGGCAAGAGCACTACCTCGCTCATCTGCACACGACCAGAACTTTCTACCTACTCCTTCCTCCCTCCAACTGCACCTCCGCCCGATTTCTCGCGGCACACCTGACGATGTCTCATGGCTTGTCATTTGTTGTTGTGTTCCAAAATTACACTTGGGTGACGGCGCTTCAAGTGTTCGTTCATTGCCGACGTGCTACGTGCGGGTATGCGAGCTCGGCTTGGCAAGAGTACTGTACACACAGTGGCACCCTCCATATTTTCCCTGAAATAATTCCAGGCTCTGGCCATTTTGGTCCGCTTTTTTTCACCACTTGCATCGCGAGCGCCCACCATTATAAACTTTATCCGCATGTAATTTTTTCCTGTCATTACCCGTCCACGGTATGTTTTGCCCGTCGACGTATTTACGTCATCGATGACGTCGACAACGTCGACTAGTCGTGACAGCACTACTTGTATCTGCTGAAAAGCTTTATTTTTCAGCACGACCTGGCACCTGCTCACAGTGCCAAAATTACTGGTAAATGGTTTACTGACCATGGCATCACTGTGCTCAATTGGCCTGCCAACTCTCCTGACCTGAACCCCATAGAGAATCTGTGAGATATTGTGAAGAGGAAGTTGAGACACACCAGACCCAATACTGCGGATGAGCTTAAGGCTGCTATCGAAGCATCCTGGGCCTCCATAACACCTCAGCAGTGCCACAACCCATTGAAGCAGTCATTTCTGCAAAAGGATTCCTGACCAAGTAGGCTAGGTTCTCACTACAGGTCTTAACGCACAGATCCGATTTTTTTCGTGTTTTTCCCGACCGAGTATCAACTTGACTGTCTGAACGGGACAAGTCGCATAGAAGTGGACCGCTTCAAATCCGATCTGAGTCACTTTCGGATGTGATTCAAATCCATTCTGGGCCACATTTTTTCAGAACGTGACTGGCGTTCTGAACTGTCAAGACTCCCAAATCGGAATTCATGCAGCAATTACGTCAACAAAGAGCAAGAGGCACTGAGGACGGCAGCCATGTAGGCATTAGCGCCTAGCTTGAACTCTGCTTTTAAGCACGAAGCGGGCTTGACCACAGTCATAAAAAAAATAAACTGAAGAAAAGAATAATCCTTACCATTTTCAATTTTAATTCCGTGCGCCGAATGAGCAATATTTCATTACTGCACACATGGCCGAGTCGGGGCTAACTGACACACCCACGTCATTTCACGCACACACGTCAAGGCTCGTGTGTGCGTGTATGCGTTCTATCAGTCCATATAAACTTTGAATACAAGACTAAACGGGGATTATTAATGTCTGTTATTTGTGTCCTCTTTTTGGAAATAAAAATATCACTTTGGAATGACATACAGCTAGCATGTGTAATTTGTTTTGATGCTTCTTCGTATGCGGGTCTCTTTGCTGAGTGCATCTCGGATTGCGAAGTAGTACGCATGCGTGATACTTGAACAGGCAGTCTGAACATGCACGCCAAAAAAAACATGGCAAAAAATCGGATTTGTGCATTAAGACCTGTAGTATGAACCTAGCCGTATTGAGTGCATAGCTGATATAATTGAAGGTTAAATCTTTTTGTATTTAAAAAAAACTTTTGTATTGCTCGGATGAAACATGCTAATTTTTTGAGATAGGGATTTTTGTTTTTTCTTGACTAATGTGCCAAAATTATCAATATTAAAACAATAAAAGCCTTGAACTACTTCAGTTGTATGGAGGACCAAAGCTGCCAAAATTAAAAATAAAACTAATTAAAAATAAATCAATAAAAGGCAAAATATAAACGACTATAAATACAAAATAAGAATTAAGATACAAAAACTAAAAATAAATCCAAAAATAAATATGGAAATAAATAGCTAATTAAATAAAAGTAAAAATAAAAATGAATATATATACAAAAATAAGAAATTACATTAAAAATGTAAGAATACAAAAATAAATGTGGAAATAAATACAAAAATAAATATATTGATTGAAATAAATGTCAATCAATGAATAAAAGCGCTTTGCCTTATATTTACTTATTTCATTGTCAGCGCCAACTTGCAAGTGGAAACCATTAAGTCATAAATTAAAGCTCTATATTGGGGGACTCGGAAGGAAGTACAAAAATATATTAAGACCATTATTAAGACCAAGATAAACCCATATACAGTATAATATAGACCATTTTAAATTAAGTTTAAATATTTCATGCTTTTATTATTTATTACGCGCTAGGAATCTAATTCATTTAGATTTGGAGTGCTTTCGCTGCCAGCCTCTCCCAGTCAAAAATTGATTGGATGTCAAGCGCTGTCAATGGCAGCCAATGAGTTAAATGTTGATGTTTATGGCTTGCAAAAATAAGAAACCCAAAAATGTTATGTCTCAGAATTAAGAAAAAAAATTCTGGGTCCTGCAACACATTGTCTGTTATTGCAGAAATGTTGGTATAGTTTTAGTTGCCACTTCTGGGAGATGATTGGATGAAATTTTACCCATCAAAATCAAATTATGAGGTGTGGCACGCCCTCTTTGCTTGTTGGCTCTTTGAAAATGGCTTAACAAGTTCAACTTCAAAAGGGATAATGTAAAGTGCACGTTTCTAATCAAAAACATAACATAAAAAAAAAAAAAACAATAAAAGCATGAAATATCCCTGACCAAAAAAGTTAAATAAAATTATATAAATGCAAACACTTTCACAGTCTAGGGCTAGGCACATACAGATGAGGCTAATCAATAACTAAATTTGCCATATACGATGTGTGCATGTTTAGTTATATTTTAGGACTAGTTGGTTCAACTTTAAATTACATATTTGCATTTTTATGTGATGGTCCACATGGTCATCACCCCCATGTCGATGTCAGTCCCAGAAGTGCAGCTGCGACAGGCCTCGACTCCTGAAGAAATTCAGCAGATGTCAGAATTTTCTAATGTATTGAATGTCTACAACGAGACTATCCATCCTGCGTCAAATATTTGGACCTGTTTTAAATGACAGCATAGAATGTTGGTTGTCGTTGATGTGACAGTACCTCAATAATGTGAAGAAATAATAAAGGCAATGATTGTTTTTCTGCAAAGTAATATTTTATTGATGACCAGTGTAATACAATACAAATGATAAACAGGCAATTGATGTACAAAAAAGGACTTCCAGCACAACTAACTCGTTCATCAAAAAAATTGTCCACTGGACACCAACATGAGCCACTTAAGGTCAGTAACTTTTTCCCCTAATACTGGCCAACTGCTCACCATCAGCATTCCCTGAAATGTAAATTTATTGCGTCTTCGGGGAGCTTTAGGGTAAAAAAAAAAAAAAAAAAAAAAGCACGTAGATAAGTGAGGACGAGAGATGTCTTATTGTTGGGGAACGACACCCCAACCTTCCTCAGAAGTATCTAGAAGAAAATAGATGACAACGGCAAAATGGTATAATAGATTAGCTATGAAAGCATTAAACGAGACACCAGCCGGTGCAAACAGTCTCCCGGAGCACCACACGAATTTGAATGTGTGAATTTTGCTTCACTAAATTGCGCTAACGCTAAACTATTCCTTGTGAGTTTAATGCTGTTAGCAGCTTTATCCATGTCCCGCCTTGCCTCCCCTTCCTGAGACCCAACGCAAGGTATTAGCTTATGGAAGATTATATAGATTCAACATACCTCAACTGGACTTAAGTAAAAAAACACACACCAAATTACCAATTTAATACGTACCTTTTCCTCATCCAACCGATTGCCAGCATCCCGTAGCCGCTTGGATTCAGACCTTCTCGTCTCGTCCCATTATTTTACGAAGCAAGCAAGCAAGCAGCAGGAAGGCAGACATTACTTCGTCGATCGAGAGGATCACTGAACTGGCATGTCGATCGACCAATGGGTGAATAGTTCAACACATGTAGTACCGCCCCCTCATTTGAATAACATTTCCACTTGAACGTTGGCACTGACAATGAAATAAGTAAATATATGGCAAAGCATTTTTATTTATTGATTGACATTTATTTCAATCAATATATTTATTTTTGTATTTATTTCCACATTTATTTTTGTATTTATTCTTACATTTTTAATGTAATTTCTTATTTTTGTATATATATTCATTTTTATTTCTACTTTTATTTAATTAGCTACTTATTTCCAAATGTATTTTTGTATTTATATTTAATTTTTGTATCATATTTCTTATTTTTGTATTTATTTTCGTTTTTATTTTGCTTTTTATTGATTGATTTATTTTTATTTTTATTTTTATTTTGAATTTTGGCAGCTTTGGTCCTCCATACAGTTGTGCGTAATGAATCTAAAATGTATTTTTTTTTTTTTTTTTTTTTTTTTTAAACCTGTCCTGTTCAGCTGTTTGACACAGAGAATGGAAGTCTAAGTGCCCAGATTCTGAACAGTTTTAATGTTTCACATTGAGAGTCTGACATACTCCCATTGTGATCATTCAAAATACCTTTTTATTATGACAAAGCAGCAAACAGGAAGGGATTATGGGGGGACAGAAGAAAAGAAATACAAGAGAAGAAGGAAAAGAAACACATACACAAACAACAACTAGAAATACATTGAACATCTAAACTAGTTACTAATATGCTGGTGCTATCGTCAGCGAGATGTATTTCCGGTTTACACCATGTGGGGGCCTATTGGCCAGTGAAAGAGGAGAATGGGGGTGGGGGTGTCTATAAGCCTATAAGCTAAGTGATTGAAAGGGGTAGAGTGTACACAAATCAGTTCTGTGATCTAGAACCCAGTAATCGTGTGAATCTCTTATGAGTAAGCCCGTTGGCGACCAACCCTACGCCGCCGCATCGCCAATCCCGGCACCGGGACCCCCGACCCGAGAATGCCCTACCACATCCAGCAGCACGCAGGCCCCACCGGGCGCGCGACAGCCACGCAGACGGGTGGAGAAGCCGCGTGGGCGCCAACCCAGGGCCACAGCCCCCACCCAGCCAGCCCGGGGAGGGAGGGAGGGCGGGGGGCCATGCGCAGCCCATCCCTCCTCCCGCAGCCCAGCAAAGGAGCCATCGTCCCCCCCCCCCCGAGACCCAGGGTGGTCCCCCGGGCCACCCGCGCACCCATCAACCGGCCTTCAGGGATGGCAGGAGGGGACGCATCACCAACCCCACGCCTACACCCACCCCCGCCCGCCCACCCGGGCCACGAGCCACAGCCGCAGCCCCCCAACCGGCACGGCACGCCACGGGACCCCCAGCGGCCCACCAAGCCCCAGGCAAGGCAGGGTCCCCTGCTGGTGCAGGCGACACCCCGCTGATACACCGGCGCCCAGTCAGCGACCCGCGACGGAGCGCAGGGCGGATGCCCAGCCAGAGGAGAGAGGGGAAGGCGGAGGCAGGAGAACGCCCAGGAACTGCCACGGGGCGATGCAAGATCGGAGACCCGACCCCCCAACCTACTCCCGCGGCCGGCAGCCGAGGCAGAGGGGAGGCCACACCCCAGGAGCCACGCCATATAAAAAAGTGTGGGACCCACCTACCACCCTATTACTGTGGCTGCCAGGTTCCCGACTGGCAGCCATCACCCAGCACCGTGATGGGGGTGTGAGGGGAGGGTAGTGCAATGTATGCATTAAAATAGGAGAGCTTGGCTTGGGGCAGTGGGACCGCAGCATGGAGCTTCTGCCCAGCCGCCCGTCCCACCGCCCTTTGCCAGAGCTCTCCTGTGGAGTATGATGTGTGGTGCATATAAAAAAGGTGCAGAGATGGCGGGGCCTGTGGTGAGGAGGCAGCCGTGAGGTACCCCCACCCCCAACAGGTCCCAACCATCCCACAACCTTGGTGTGTGGTGCATTAAAAACAGGGGGGAGCCGGGCCGGGACTGTAAAGCCCGGTCCCAACTCTCCCCGGAGAAATGTATGAGCATGTAAGTGCCAAGGTGAAAAATATTTACATTGTAAAATTGTAAAATGTATTAAAGTCTAACGTTTATCAGTACATTACAGAAAATAATTAACTTTATCACAATATGCTAATTTTTTGAGAAGGTGGCCCCCATGTAATCCATTCCTTGTATGTCTATGCTCCTTGCTTGCTCCTCCTTTACTTTTACCTGAATAAATAGAGTTGCCAGCCCACAAACTGGGGGCAGCAGCAGCAACAATGACTTAATGTCTGTTCTTTTTAGCCAAGCAGTGTTGTTTTTGGCAGCCATTTTAATTTTTGTCTTAAATACTTTTTAGTCTTTTTAGTCATTTCAAATGTGTTAATTTTAGTCAATGAAATCTCAAGACAAATTTCATCTAGTGTTAGGGGCCGTTTACATGGAAATGCGCCGAGAATACGACTCATTTCACGTTTGCATTTACATGGCTCCGTCTTGGTTCAGCCTTGATTTGAACAATGTCCCAATTCCGCATTAAAAGAATGTAGTATTCATGCTAGGCCCTAGGGGGTAGTGCAGTTTGACAAGGCAACAGCCAATGATGCACTTCCTTGACAACAGCTTTGAACAACTCGAAGCAATGGCGACCACACGGTTTATTCTTTTGCTTCAAAAAGAACAAAACGCAAACATAAAATGTTTAAATTAAAAATATTATTAAAACGGTAAATTAAAGCCGACCTTCCCCCATGTTTGAAGTTTTGAATGTTTACTAGCAGCGACTCACCAAAATTTGTACATACATGCAGCTTGATGTAAATTTAGATAATTTTTCGACCTTGTGAAGAAATGTAACAAAATTGCTCAGTGGCGCCCCCTTGAAATTTTCAAAAAGGCCTGTTCCATTCAGTTATTTCAATGAAATTTAAGGAGTCAATATCTTGTGCAAAACTGCTCCACAAAGTTTCTTGCACCCATATTCCAAACCCAAAACGAAAATGGGTATTTTTTGATTGAATGTGAAATTTATATCTAGTTACAGGGTGCATATCTGAGATATTGGCACCTAGGGAGTAGGCATGTGCCGGTATGATTTTTTGACGGTACGATAACCGTGAGCAAAAATATCGCGGTTTCACGGTATCACGGTATTGCAATTATAGCTCCCAAACATTTTGAGTTGTATGGGTTTAAAAAAACAACTTTTTTTCCATTGAAAAGGATTTTTTTTTTTCAGACCATAGTTGCAAATTGGAACATGAATATATTGTTAAAATAAATAAATTGTCGATAAAAAAATATTTTAACTTATTAGACGTATATAAACTTATTATAACTTATAGACTATACTCACAGCCACAGCTCAAGTTGCACAAGATTACAGCAAGAACAAAATAAGTTCTATAAAGTAAAAACACTTCTGAATAAAATTTTTAAAAATTTATGCTGCATGACTTTTTTTTGAGGGTGGAAAAGCTTAAGTGAAGTTTCGCCATTTTCAGCCACTGTGTCAACTCTAGTCTACATGATGTCATGCCTTTGTGTTAAAAAGAACATAAGGAGTTCATAAGTTAGGTAAAAATGTATAAGTTAGTTAAAATGTCAATATTGTTGTGGAAAGGTTTCATCTAAAAAAAAACACAAAAAAAAACAAAACAAAAAAAACACATTGGGAGTGAGACCTCACCTTGATCCAGCGAACGTGGATTTGTGCTTGGGGCAAGATCATCGTTCGCAATTAGCGATCTTTGATGCTATCACTTTTTCCCCTTCATTCAAGCGAATCAAGCTTGTTTTCTCACTCTGCGGCTGTAACACTCAACGAAGTTGCTCTCCCAGCTGAGCCTAGGCTAACATTCATCTTTGTAAGCTTTTACTTAGTTTGTATATAGAATTTGAAAGGAAAATGTGTGTTTTGTTTTTGGCGAACTTTTTCCATGGTGCTAATCTGTGGAAGCTACTCACATGGAAAAATCTAATTGTACAACATTTTAAATGTATTCATTTTGTATATTAAACTTACCACGATTTGAGAGCTCAATAAATTGAAGAACAGTACGCCTCATGTTTGGAGTAATTGTTTTTGGGTTAGCTGGCAGTGTAGCCGATAGCGTCACTCTCACACACAGCAACAAACGGGAGGGGGTGAGCGCTGCTGCGCCAAGCCGCTTCTGGCTGCATTTTTGACACAAGAAAAATAACGAATACCGTCCTACGGTCTGACGGAAAATTTTAGCAACGTTTTCACACCACGGTAAACCGTGAAACCGGTAACCGGCACATGCCTACTAGGGAGTTAGTTGGATCCTCCTCGAAATTGGTGAGACTGTTCATGAGATCTTTAATCAGTTCCTTTCAGGTTGGTCAGTGTAGTTACAAGACCTCATGAGATCTTTAGTCAGTTCCTTTCAGGTTGGTCAGTGTAGTTACAAGACTTTTTGTAATACTATAGGGGTTGGACAAAATAATGGAAACGCCTCACATTTTGGCATCATAATCATTGAAGATAATTGTGAAAGAATGTCATGAGGGACATTCTAATGAAGTTGAGCCTCTTAGAAGATGTCGATTTCCACCGCCATTGTCTGTAAAAGTTAGAGGGTATTCTAACTGAAGAATTCCAGGGTTTCCCCTACACACACAAAATGTGGCGCACCGCCACAATAAAATGAAAGCCGCCACTCTTTGCAAAAGAGATTTTTTTTCTTTTTTTTTTTTAAGGGCCGTTTCAAACTAGTGGCAGCCTAGTGTAAAGAGTCAACCTATTCATTATGTATTGTAATGTCCGTAACTAAGAGACGGTCGGACTGGCGAGCTGTGACGTAGAGGAAAGCGAGTAAGACGAATGGGAGAACGGGCAAGATAGCGAGAGATAGCTGTCGCATGTCGCGGAAGCCCGCTGTTATTTTGCCATTGTTTTTCCTTTATTATTGTTGCCACAATAAAGTGGGTAAGTCAATACAGACTCCTCTCCTTCCCGCTATCCGGGACATTACAGAATTTTGGATAAGACTTTTCGGTGATAGTGAGCAGTGGACGGCAGTCTTAAACGGAACGGCAAGTTTGAATCAATTTGTGCCAAGAGATGGGCCGTCAACAACGCATCCAATAGCAGAGGGGCAGGCGTACTTAGATCTGTGCTATCAGGCTGTTTCAGCGAACGGATAAACGAAATCACGGCTGATGAAACCTTCATAAATGCGCCCCCCCCCCACCCAAGTTTCACGAGCTCTGGGACACTCTAAAAATGACTCTCATACTTCTCCTTGTTAAGCTAAATGGTACCTGGATGTGCGCTTGTGTGGAAATGTAGTTAACGAACAACAAAAAAAGTTATTCACCTTCTCATCAAAACTAGTAAAACTCTTTACGAGGCTTTAAGAATTTCTCCCTACTCCTTGAAATGGGTCCGTCAACTGAAAGACTAGTATTGTTGCGGTAATATAGTACATATTAATTTAAATTTCAACTTGTTCACACACACATTTATATTGACAAAGTGTACAGTAGATAATCTCATAATGCTGAGATAGGATCATGTGTGAGTCAGGTCAGGCAATCCTAAGAAATATAACAAGAGCAGAAAGGGTCAATTGTGTCATATTATAGTATCCTCATACAATAACATACAGACAAACAATAACATTAAACACAAAATACATACACACACACACATACACGCACACAGACAAAACAACAGAATTTAGAATCTAGGTATGTTGGAATTTTTATATTTACTGATCAGGATGTTTTTTAGCATTGTTTTAAAGGTGGAGATGGATTTCTACATGTTCAGCTCATTTCAAATTAGGGCCAAATAAAAGGAAAAAGGACTACGACATTTAAGTCGTACGATTGCTACGAGAAAAAAAGATTATTACGTAGGGTAATGCAGCTGCTACGCATTTTACGTACATGTACTGTAGCAGAGAGCTATGACATTAGCCTGCCTAATGAAATATTTCAAATAGATCTTTGTTATGGTTCTTCTTGGGAAAAAAATGTGAAAAAAAAAATCTCATTTGTCATGATATGATGCAATTTCGCCATGGCACGACATGGTGAGGCTGTCCGACTCCGAAGCAGCCCACCACCACAGCTTAAAAAAAATCTTAAAGGAAACCCTGGAATGGCTTAAAATCCCTTTGGAAACAATTCATAAATTGTACGAATCAATACCTCGGAGAATTTAGGCTGTATTTGCCGCAAAAGGCGGATCACACCAAATTAAATTAGTTTTTGATTGCCATTTTTAAAAATGGCAATCAGTAGCGCTTCCTTTTTTGTAGGACCCTCTTCAAAAGGGTTTTTTTTTCCACCTAGGTGTGTGAATGTATTTCTCATCTCAGGATATACAAAAACATCTCTGTCAGCCATGCCCACAACACAAAAGAGGTTCTACACAAAAAAAGAGTTGAGTTTCAAGCATGTTTGTTTCTCATAAGATGATGAGAGGGGAAGGATCTGCCAACACCCTGAGCTGCGTGCTCCCCGAGCGCCAAACTGCGAGCCCCCGTTCAGTCCTGCTTGCAAGCCTAGTCTGTATTTATTTTTCACCTATTTGATGATATATATTTTTTTATTCCTAAATTGTAATTATTTTACTTGCAGCATCTGTACATATGTTGTCTGCCACAAATATACTGCTCAAAACAACTCTGTTCATTCTGCCGCGTGTCTTCGTATTTGGCACATTTAATCAGGGCAGAAAGAAATGTCTGGGGGAAGATTGTAACCCAGTCTCTCAAAAAAATACAAACAACAAAAAAACTCACATGGCATATTGATTGGAATGCATCGATTCGTTCTTGCCTTCAGCATAACTTCTTATCACAACAATACACACACATGCTTTGGTGTTGTTATCCCTCTTGTTAATGAAAGCATAAGCACTCACTTTTATTGATTTGAAATCAAATTTCAAATTATAAAACTGTTTCTTACAGCACGAATAAGCACTCACCTTTGCTGATTTGAAATCAAATTTCAAATCAGTACTGAGATCACATTGTATTACAATTAGTGTGATCAAAAAAAAGCAGCACACCTTTAGACTCCAAAAGGGGTGGGATACCCAAGCTGTAGTGGGCAATCTTGAACGCGTCTTCAAGATTCTCTTGTGCACTTCTAAGCAGGGCCTTCCTCATGTCTACTAGGCTGGGGTCAATGGACTTAATGACTGCAAGGAAAGCAAGACCACTTGTCCAACTTTTCCCAAAGTCCTGAACGGCTACGCCATACCTTTGGAACAAAAATGATCATGCACCGTTGAATGTTCCTCAAAACTGGTAAACTGAAAGCGCAGCAAAAATCGATTCTAGAGAAAGCTCACACTCACTTGCGCGTTTGTTTTTGTACCCATTGGAGTAGTTTTTTGTAGGCTTTACTGTGTACTCTTCTGGCTGTGGTTGTCATCTCTTTTTCAGCCAATGAAGTGTTGCATTTGGAAATGTCGGTGCTGGTAGGTATGGATGCCAAGCTGGAGGTTGAAGGGAATTGGCTCCGTATGTTGCCAGTCAACTCCTTAATCTGGAGGGATACAGTAAATCATTGAAAAATTCTTGCGTGTGAGTGAGTACATGTGAAAGGTGTTATAGTATTTCTTGGACACAGTCATAGCTTAAAGTGGGAAAAAAAATCTCTAATTTTGTTTTGGGAAACGTTTTGATGCCATATCAGTTGTGGTCAACTGACAACTGTGGTTTTAGCCTACAGCCATGTAATAGTCAAGTGCACAGCCAATAAAGAACCTTAAAAGAGTTTGGGGTTTTCCCCCATTGAAAAAGCAAGAGACCATACAATGAACATTGCATCAGCCAAAATATACACTGTTTTAAAGAAGCAATCTGAAAGATTGACGGCCAAAAGTGGTACTAACCAGGATCAAAATATTGGCAAGCTCAACATGCACTCCCGCTTCGGGTTGGCAAATAGGTGCATGCTGCGTTATTATACCGATGTTGCCTTTCAAACTGAAAAAAAAAACAGGCTAATAAGCTACCGTACGCATTAATGTTAGCAATGATTACAGGTATATGAACAAACAGCATGTGTAGTCCACAACCTATTTCATATAGTTAACCGTCAGTTGACGAGACGGCTCCTATAGACATTGCACCACACCTTCCCGTAGGAGAGCAGCCCAGGCAAAGCTTTGTGGTGGCTTTCACTGTGATAAACTCATACAATGCTCAGGGGTGAAAGTGGGCCAGAACGGTCAGGAACGCAGTTCCGGTATAAGATTCAGGGCCGGAATGCTGTTCCAGTACACAGTGCTTTGATACCGAAAATATGACGGCAACTGTCAAAACACTATGTAAAAAAAAAAATTTTTTTTAATGCTAAGCTGCCACACATGCATTTCATCTCCAAGAAGAAAACAATCTACCAACATCAGATTTACATACACAAGTGTTAACAAGGATAATAAAGTGCTTGTGTAGGGTAATCCGTTTCCACCAATATTTATTATGTATCTTATTCCACGGACGGCATGGAGGTTTGCCCAGCTGCTGCAGTTATCTGAGTCTGATGATAAGGAGTCACGTCAATGTACGAATACACACAGCAAAGCAAAACGCCTGGACTCATTTATCTGTTCAATTGGCTGTCATACTGACATGTGATCAGCAGAGTTAGTTAGCTCTGATTAGTTCAAATGTGCATGTTTTCTGGAACAGCAAGAATAAAAAAAGGTTGTTGAATTGATGCGACAAAAAAGGGCAATGCAACATAAAATGGATCAAATCTTTCAGAGCAACAAAAGATTTGAGGAGGCTTACTTATCATATTTAGTTTTATTTGCTCTGATGGGGAGGTTCAGAACATCTTAGCTGTCAATGTGCACTCTGGACTTAAATTTGTTCATTTATGTTAGGCTTGTTACTTATTAGGCTTGTTACTTATTAATTTCCTTATGATTAAAAAAAAAAAGTCAATGTTTGCACGATCTTCAAAATATATTCCATTTCACTCTGCATACTATAAGTCATTTGTACTTATTTATCTGAATGTATGTTACTTATATATTTGTTATTTAAAAAAAAAAAAAGGAAACATTTCCTTTAACTTCAATTTTTATATACATCCTATGTTCTTAAGTAGTTAAAACTCAGATTGGGCATTTAGTTTGTGCGGAAATGAGGGAAAATAAAAATTAGGAGAGGTTGGGGTTATTGCTGTTTTTGTTAACTTTTATTTTGCAAATCATTGAAAAAATACAATTTTGAATGCAAATCCGTTTTTGTATGTTATACAAATAACTGTGCTAAAACAGTTTTCTTTCAGTTCAGTTTCAGCATTTCAGTAGTTTAAGAGGTTTGCCCCCCCCCCCCCCCCCCACACACACACACAAATGAAAAACAAATAAATAAATAAATAACATTTCTGGCTCTGTGGCGACCTTCATGTCGGGGAGTTCCGGCAAGAAATTCTAGCCACTTTCACCCCTGCACACGCTGCATTCTAACGTCGGATTTAGGTGGAAACAGGACTAAAGTTTTACTGCATACAAGCAGGCAGGAGTGTCTCAAGACTGATTTGGTCGAGGATTCAACGTAATTATTATATAAAATAGCAACATGCATGCGCTTTGAAAAGTTGTGGAAAAAATAGCTTGAAATATTTACATAAAATGAATTCCAGGATTTACGCATTTATTTACAGGAATTTTTTAACTTAACCTCTTGTTTTGTGACGGCCGCCATGTTGGATTTTTTATTTTTACACGATAGTGTACTAGCAGGCCGACTGCCTGTTTTTGGGCAAAAAAAATTCTGCGTCCATTAAAAAAAAAAAAAATTGCTTTCACGTGTTTTTTCATGTAACATTTCAATCTAAAAACTTTCAGTGCAGCACCATGGGGAAGAAGTGTTGAGGGAACTACAAGTCTGTTAAGGTGGCTACAAGTTGACCCAGAAGGTGCTGGTGCCCACCGCCTCCGCTCTGCACATCACGTGCAATGCCCTGCCCGCCTCCTACAGGGACCTCATCCTTCGCCAGATCCCCGGTGTCAAGTATGTGTATCTGGGGAAGGCCAACTCTCACCCGACGGAGCATTCTTTTGGCAAGCGCCGCCACATGTGCGGCACCAATTACTGCGCCTGCACTTGCTAAAGCTCGTCGGGTTCTTCCACGCTGACGTGCAGGCCGACCTGGACCACGCCAAGGCAGACGGAAAAGAGGATGACGAGGAGATCTAGGTAGAGCTTGCCAGGGAGCTGGCCGACGGTCAGTCAGACCTGCAGACAGAAGAGTTACTATGCCGGCTACCTGGCCAGAAAGGTCCAGGCGAACTCCTCTTTGGCTGAGTGCTTCAAGTAGGAGAACATGGAGATCCCCTTGGAGCTCGAGAGGGGTGACCCGCCCTCTGTGATTTTCGACACCCTGCTCGGGCTGGAGACTGGCCGGGTGGTCCTTAAGCGGCCATCTCTCCCCATGGCCCACATGGCGTCCTTCGGGATGTCGCTGTGGGTCTCCCTGATGTGCAGGGAGGACAAGAAGGGGCGCAGGGTTAGGTTCCTTGCCCTTGCCATGCACCACAGGGATGGCTTCGGACACCTGCTGGAGTTCCTGGCAGCCTCAGACCCCCCTGACCTTGCAGGGGTACAGGTGCCAGCAGGGGCACAGGCTGGCAGACACCATTTTGCCGCACATCAGGAGGTCCCTCTTCCACTGTTTTGGTCCAAACTTCTCCAAGGATGTGACACCAGAAGCGAGGAAAAACAAGGCCTTGGCGTGGCCGACCGGCAGGAAGAGGAGCAGAGTCGTGGCGGGCAGGAAGGTGATGGCGAGGAACAGGGACTGGTACAAGTCCAGGAAGCTGACCGGGGCCCACAAGTCATAGGCCAAGAGGCAATGTGATAGTTGAAAGACAAGGGCCAGATAGCTGACAGAACATGCTGTGGCAACTGTGACATTGGAATTCAGTAAGTTCAATAGGTTTTCATTGTATATTGAATAGGGGTGTAACGGTACACAAAAATCTCGGTTCGGTATTTACCTCGGTTTTGAGGTCACGGTTCGGTTCATTTTCGGTGAAGTAAAAACAACAAAATGCAAAATATAAATGTGCTAGTTGTTTATTATACACTTTTGTGCTTTCAACAATAGGAACATTAGCCTATACAAAGCTAGAATTCTGCTCAAAAAGTAGCGGGTATTTAAAGATAATCCAACAACAATTTGCCTTTCAGACCCCGCGTATTTTTTCTGGAAGAAAGAAGAAAAAAGAAGTCCTATGCTAAAGAGAAAAGCAATCCCAATGACAAAGATTTTAACATGTATTTTACAAATGAAATGCCTCAATGAAACATTTTTTTTCGTATGAACGGTTTTCAAAAGCTTTATTGGTGGATTTTCTCAAGTTTAAGTGCCACACAGAAATTAATAAATTTAATTGCGTAAGCAGGATGTGTGTATTATTATTATTATTATTTAATTACAGGTGTTTTAGCTCATTTCAATTTATTTTACTTAAATGAGCTATTATTTATTTTATTATGTGTTTATATTTTACAAATGTGATGTAGTATTCATTTATATTGTATATTTTATGTTGTATAACTTTAGTTCCTATGTGAATATTAGTTCCTACTTGTTTTGTTGTGGTAGGAGGGTTTTGTTACTTTTGTATTGCCCACGGGGCCGTGTTGGTTGTTATTATGGCAGAGAAGACAGCAGTAAAAAAAGACAAGTCAACTGTGCCCCGATCGGCCACTGAAGAGATCTGATGGACTCAAAAAGTAGGTTACAATTGCATATTAGTTTGAAAATCGACCGGATCCACTGTATTATTACACGAGTGACTTCCGGCCCGATCCTAGCTAGTAGTATTGACGCAGGAGGGCCTTGTGAAGTTGCTATTTTGGGCAAAAACTTATATGATATGTGAAATCTTGCTATTCATCCTGAAAATATAGGTAAACGTTTTGTTTTTGCTTTGTCAGCTTGAGGGCAACAATTCTTTCAAGAATATAATGGGAGATGGAAACATTACGCGCAGATGAGGGAAAACAAGTATAACAACCTGAAAGAAGAGAATAATGTTCCAGATAAGTCCCAAGATGATTGATGAGTTTCCATCTACAACATCGGCAGCATCAATGCTAACGAGCTTCACCTGTTGAGCACAGCACGCAATTGTATGAACACTGGATCCTCACAGTTTTGGGATAGTATACTGTACGTCAGCTTTGCACTCACTTTTCTCTCCTCAAGGAAAGACAAGACTTTGACAATATTGTTAAGTCTGAAAATTCGATGTGACGACTTCTTGAATCCGTGAAGCTAAACAATCATGTTACATATTGACAGCAACAAAAGAAATATCGTATAATTACATTCAGTGATTTTAACAGAAGAAAAAAGTACAAATAAAGAGCGGAGATCTGACCAGCTTGCAGCCAGACAGCTCCTCCAGAAGCGCCATGAGGATATGCCCATCCTGAATATCTTGGAAAAGATCTTGGACTTCAATGGGTGGATTACACTGAGAAAAAATGGAAAGAGAAAAGAACAGGATCGAACTGAGCACAGTACATAGATGCTATGTGCAATTCTCATGTTTTGTCTTTAGCACGAATTAATGTTGTTTTTGGCAGTCCTTTTAATTTTGTCTTAATCTTTTAGACGAAAATACTTTTTCGTCTTAGTCATTTCAAACTGTGTTCGTCTTCGTCTGGTTTTGGTCAAAATTTTGTCTAGTTTTAGTTGACAATTACTCAAAATGTTTTCGTCTGTAAACTTTTAGTCCATGAATGAATAAATAATAAAGGTTTCCAACAATTTCGAATGAACATTGACAGACGAGCAAATAAATGTAGAGCGTGCAAGTACATCACCATTTTTGTGACGATAATACACACTCGACAGGAAAACTGTACATTGTTTTCAATGAATTAAACTCACCTGGACGCCATGAACTGTATGTAAAAAGTTTTGCAAGGGACGGCACTCACCACGCTAAATGCTAACGCAAACGCCTATTTTATATAATTTATACATTGCGAGTTACATTTCGTGTGTGATGATCACTCAGCAGCACAGACCTTTAAAGGCTAAAACAACATGTCATATCTAGCCAAGATAAGAAAAAAATTAACAAGCAGCACTCATTCCACCCACTTGTACTGCACACCTGATAGTCATCATAGTCTCCCTACTTTTTCACCCACAGCCCTCTGCCTCAGTGAGAGTTTGTTAGCACTTTCAGCAACCTACGAGCGTTACCTGTCACCTTGCCATGACTACAGTCACCTGGACCATATATAAACAACCAATGCATGAAGGAGCAGGGAAATAGAGAGTTTTCTGTAGTGAGGGTGAGATGAAGCCTCATGAAGCCTTGCACCACTTGAGCCAATTGGTTCGAGAAAGGGTTCATTTCTTGGAGCTTCATGTGTCCAGGGAACCATCTACTGGCTAACTGTGTATTCAGTCATTTGTCTCCCAGCCACATTAGGGATTTGTTAATTTATGTGTGTGTGTCTGTTGGGAAGGCATTATTTAGCAAAATATTGTCTGACCAAATCCTCCTCCATGTACATAGATTATCACATAGGCATAATGTATATATTTTTCTTCAACTTTCTATTCACTGTTTTCCAGTCACAGAAGTTAAATTTAGCAAACATCTTCAGCATTGGGATCAAACTCATAACCTGAGTGACCATGATGTATGGGGGGGTGGGGGGTGGGGGGGGGGGGATAGTACCCCTTGAATCAAAAATCAAATCAAAACAGGACCTATACATATGAAACAAAAACGCACACATAAACATCACCTCAGAGTCATAAAATATATGATATGATGTCTCCTGTAGGTCAGCAGTGCCAAGCAGCTCCACAAAATTCAACATACAACAAATTATAGGTTATATACAGTAAACGTTTGAACTTTTGGGTTCAGTAAGAGGAGTTGTCACATAGTCACAGTCTCATATGTCACTAATGAAGTAAAACCTACAATATATATGTGTATATTTTTAATGTAGTCTGTGTGAAAATAATTTCATTAATAGCATTATCATAATATGGTAGGTTGTGCAATGTTATTTTTTCTGGTAATGACATGTGCGTATGTCGCCAGTGTTGCATGGATCCGGGCCGCGCGACGCAATCCGTACCCTTACCCAGGACAGAACTCGAACTCACTTGCATGACACGTCCAGCACGGTAGGCAGCTACTCTGACCACCAAGCCAGAAGCCCGGGGTACCCTCTTTGCCTACCAGCGCACCCACATGAGGAAAGAGCGGTTTCGACACAACGGACTTGCGTGAATCCGTTTCACGTCATCAGAGAGAACAGTAAACATGTTCGTGTAACATGAAAAAGGTTACCGATTATGCTTGTGCCATTTGGACATTGATGAAGCGACAGAATGGTGGGGATTTTCATTGTTTTATTTTTTTTTCCCCACGTCTCTCTTGCTGGCTTCATCCTAGTATCAACTACTGTACCTTTCTTTCAACTTAAACTTTTCACTCTCCAAACCACCTCCAAATTATCCAAACTCTCACTTGATCACAACTCTCCTGCTAACACCCACATTTTCAATGCAGCCAGAGGTGTTGATAGACGGAAGCGAGCTGTCAAACCGTGCAGCAAATCTAAAGCACTCAATGAAGCGATCACATGGTACAGTTTAGCAGCGAGGCTTCGGACGTCATCATTTTCGGAACCTCCCCTAAACGAAGCGAGCCTCTGTACGCGCTTCGCAGAAAAGTCCCTTCATTATTAGACACACGCTTCGAAGACTCTGTGCACCTCATGACATCACTAGTTTTCTGGGATTCAGTCATTGGCCTCTACTGTGGCAGTAAATGATCCAATGTTTACATACGTTTACAACATGTATACAGTAAATTGAGAGGACGCCACAGTCACATTTCAATTTGGGCTTTTGAGTCACCAATAATTATGCCTGGTAACTTTTGCCGATCAGTGAGAGGGCCCCGAAAGTAAATTCTGCTTCCGGATCCAAAAAGACCAGGGTCCTGGGTGACATTCATAATTGTAAATTAAAAGCAATCTGGAAATATTTTTAATCTGGACAAAAAGACAAACTGGCTGATGTACTTGTATTTTTCAAGGATTGTAGAGCAGCTCTTGACAGTGAACAGCTCTGTCCTCGAGACTGAGATGCAGAGGAGGGGAGAATGGCAGCAATGCTATTATCACTTTTGAACAATGACTCCCACCTGCTACAGGTGGGAGCCATGGAAGGACTCAGTCAGCTCCTTAGAGACAGACTCATTGGCCCCTAATTTGTGAAGGAGCACTACCTCACCTTCACTCATTCTTATACTGCTTTTGGTAATTTTTTTTTTTAACTGTCAACTGCTCTTGAGCAAATGAATGATTCGCTACATATTGAAATGAGCCATGTGTAAGATTGGTGGCCAAAAGTGGAACTGCAACCAGGATCTACATTTTTTTTCCCCCCCATTTTTTTCCTCATAAGATATAATTAGCGCGAGCTAAGTGCTTCGTGTGGAACCTATGCGAGTTTAATGCTGCCTTCAAATGCTCTAGAAAAGATTATGTGGTCGTTAGAGGTGTGCGAAATTTCTGATTCTTAGATTATTCGCGATTCGGCCGTGGAAGTTTCAAGAACGATTAACAAACATCCAAATTCCGATTATTGAAATATGTCAAGTAAAGCGGAACTAAAACACAGTCAGCGCGGTGTTCGGGACGCAATGAGGAACTGACCGAGAGTAAACATCATGCTTGTCATTACCCGAGTAATGACAATGCTTAACTCACTGCTCTGGCTCAACTCATGCCACTAGATAAAAGAAACTAAAATACCTGATTGCTGCCGACAGCCACTACAAACTATGCCCACATAAGGCTACGGTAGATAATACATATCATATGTATATAGAACTAGATGCGAAATGACAGACTCGACGGCGTTAGCAGCACATGTATAGAAAACTAGATGCGAATGACAGACTTGCCAGCTGCCATCTTAAAAGCAGGAGACTTCCCTAGAAGGCTGTTGTAGCTAACCTTCCAAGCAAACCTAATTAACTTTTTATCTGAAATACTCCTAAATCGGAAAAATCTTGACTTGAATCTATCCTTAAAGCAGTTTTACAACTTTCACACATCACTGTTCACTCTTTCTTACCCACCATAACCCCTGGCTCTGTTTATCTTTACTTCTCTCTATTGTGATTTTGATCTTTTAACCTTTTAATACCTTTTTTGTCGTACTGTGATTCCATGTCTCTTGTGAAGCGTCTTTGTTTGGTTTGAAAAGCGCTCAAAAAATAAAATGTGTTATTATTATTATTACACATTAAAAGTAGACAAAAGGGAAATTGTGGAAAAATGGGAGCAATTTTAACAACTTTAACGGTTGATTCACAACATTAAATTAATTGAATGTAGTTAAAAGCTGCTAATACAGAATATGGACTTGAGTATTTTATTTACCGTTTTGAACTGTTAACTTGATACTGAAATAGTAGTTTAGTTAAGCCTGAGAGGCTTTTTGTACAATTTTTGTAACTAATGTACGAAACATTAAAAGCAGCTAATAGCTTGGTAGGTTGTTGGATGTCATCAACAATTGATTTATAATCTAATCGTGGCTTCTGAATTGTAATCCGAATCGTTAGGTGCCCAAAGAATCCCACTTTTAGTGGTTGTTGCAAAAAAAAAAAAACAGACATGGGCTTCATTTTGTTTTGTTGTGTGGGCCAAATCATTTTAGACTTATTAATTAATCTACGACAAGAAGTGACTGCATCAAAATCCAAACAGAAAGTTATGCAAAATAAACATGCAAATTGATGATAAATCTTTAAAAACTTAGTTTCTTACTAACCCTTTTTTGTTCGCAGTCCGCCATTTTAAAGAAAAGTAAAAGGTCGTCCCATCTCTGACTCTGATATCATAATAAAATCCCAGTTCTCCAGTAGCAAATACGACTTGAGGGGGGTTTTACATGCCATTTTCAACTCGAGAAGTGGTATTTACAATAATTACGACAGCATAAACATCAGACACTCAGGGCTCCAAATGGGTAGTATTTGCAGGCATGACACTGTGTCTTCAATTGATTATTGTTATTCTTATTTTATATTACACAACAACTTATGTCTTGAATGCAAGTTTATAAAATTAATGATGCCTGTCAAATGCTAGTTTCCACAACCGGGGATCCGACCGGCAAGGTCTCTGCCTTGGTCTGCTACCCGATCCACATAGCACCGGACCCTGCAGATTCAACCTGTGGGTGTTGGGTCCACGGGACGACGAGCCTATGTATCCGGTTCGGGCTGTGCCCGGCCGGGCCCCATGGGCGAAGGCCCGACCACCAGGCGCTCGCACATGGGCCCCAACCCCAGGCCTGGCTCCAGGGCGGAGACCCAGTACAATTCGCAGCAGAGTGTGAAGCGGCTGGGATGAGAATAAGCACCTCCAAGTCTGAGGCTAAGGTTCTCGGCCGGAAAAGGGTGGATTGCTCGCTCCAGGTCAGGGGTGAGTTCCTGCCCCAGGTGGAGGAGTTTAAGTATCTCGGCATCTTGTTCACGAGAGAGGGTACTGTAGGTCAGAGCGTGAGATTGACAGGAGAATTGGGGCGGCGTCCGCAGTGTTGCGGGTGCTTAACTAGTCTGCCGTGGTGAAGAGGGAGCTGAGCCGGAAGGCGAAGTTCTTGATTTACCGGTCAATCTATGTTCCTAACCTCACCTATGGCCATGAACTTTGGGTAATGACCGAAAGAACAAGATCGCGGATACAAGCGGCTGAAATGAGTTTTCTTCGCAGAGTGGCCGGGCTCAGCCTTCCAGATGGGGTGAGGAGCTCGGTCATCCGGGAGGGACTCTGAGTAGAGCCGCTATTCCTCAATGTCAAGAGGAGCCAGTTGAGGTGGTTTGGACATCTGGTTAGGATGCCCCCTGGACGCCTCCCCCAAGAAGTGTTTCAGGCATGTCCAACTGGGAGGAGACCCTGGGGTCGACACAGGAAATGCTGGAGGGATTATATCTCTAAGCTGGCCTGGGAACGCCTTGGGATTCTCCCAGATGAGCTGGTGGAAGTGGCTGGGGAGAGGGCTGTCTGGGCCTCTTTGCTGAGGCAGGTGCCCCCGTGACCCAGATTCGGATAAGCGGGAGATGACGACGACGAGATGCCTGTCAAAATGTCTGCAAGTTTTATTGTTCCGTTAATTACAGTGTTAGGAGGGAGTTTTCTTTTGCTATTCAACAGAACACTTGTTTAACGATGTCAGGCTTTCGTTGTTGTTTTCTAAAAAAATTTAATCAGAACTCGGCGACTGCTTGTAAAAGCTGATCATGCTCTCCGTCCCTGCACTCCGCTCCTGAAAAAAATATTGCTCACAAAACGGAGTGTGGTCACATCATGCATCTAAATAAATACTCCCGCAGAAATAAATGAATTACGGTAGTGGTGTGACATTGTTTTGGCCGCATGGGTATTTTGAACAACGATCTTCATTTTGAATTCATTGACTATGTCAGATATGTTAATATCATTTTTTTATCGGCATGCTAGGATGGCACTCGTGATTCGCGATAGCTTAGCCACTCTGGAGCCCTGAAATGAAAAATTAACTGACAACTAACTCCAGCGACTAATTAAACCCCAGCAGACTCGAAAATTAGGCCTAATGTCAAAAATTCTGAACTTCCGCTTTGAGGCAGCGTTTTTCCCGCAAGACGGCAGCACAGTGGATTTTCTTGTGAGAGAGATCAATATGGGGTCTCAAGACGGTTTAGTGCAGGTGGTGCAAAAGGAAAAAGATGAAGCTTACTATTGAAATTAAGATACAAATAATGGCATATGTCTACAATCTCGACGGTCCTCTTCTGACTTCTGTTCACCATAAGTTAAGGTGACATTTACTATTATTGTGACATTGGTAAGGAAGTCGCCAGTTTCGTCAGAATTTTAATTATTTATTTGAGAACTTG
This sequence comes from Corythoichthys intestinalis, assembly GCF_030265065.1. Lineage (NCBI taxonomy): Eukaryota > Metazoa > Chordata > Actinopteri > Syngnathiformes > Syngnathidae > Corythoichthys > Corythoichthys intestinalis. Next base: position 4,151,670 of record NC_080409.1, on the reverse strand, counting down.
TGCAACACAACACGGCTACTGTTTGCCCAAGCCGACGCCAATAACTACAAAACATAAAATGTGAAAGTAAAAACTTCCCACTCTTCCACACCTCTCTCACTCTCTTATCAGGAACAGCATGCTAAACACTATCGCCACATGAGAACCCCATTCGTTACATTATTACATTGTTACTATTAAGATTTGAATTCATAATTTGTTTTGCTTTGTGTAATTGCTATATGTAATTTTACCTGTAGTATTTATGAAGTATGTTTTTGGGCTGTGGAACGAATTCATCGAATTCTGTATTCTCATGGGAAAATACAGCTCGACATATGACAGGGCTTCAGACTGCAACCAAATGGAGGCATTTTATGACTAAAAAGTAGAGCCAGTGTGAGTATTTTTTTCATCTATTCGCATAATTGCGACCAGTAAGCATTTTTTTTTTTTTTTTTAAAGCGTGACTCCATCACGCTTAAATCGACTACTTCAAGGTAATCTAACGTGCTGGTTTGCCAAGGGAAAATACAACAGAAGAAAAAAGAAGAGAGAGCGAGACTCAATAAACGGCCACTCAGAGAGGCTCCGCCTGCCTCGGCCACATTTACGCAATGTCCTTCTGGTAGTCTCCGGTTGTGGTTTGCACTTCCAGGAAATATACGCGGCGCCACACTATGTTTCTATTTGATATTGTCCAAGTGCTAATTGCACAACGATTGTAAAATCCTAAGTAAGGATGTTAAACTTTTTTGTTTTCTCAAGATTTATTTCAATCGCAACTCTGCGACCGCTTGTAAAAGCAGAGCGTGACCACACTCTCCCTCCCGTGTGATGCATTCAAATGCGAAACGAAACGAAACAGTGCTCATTTTAAAATATGTTGGGTGTTTTGGCTCTCTTGGTCAAAATGGTTCCCGATCCCTGACTTAAACCCATGGCTATCTTTAGATTCTGCTTTTTTCTTTGAATTCTTTTATACGTGTGTGTATATTATATATATATATATATATATAAAATTACATACTGTATATTTACATATTTGTGTCGGAAAACACTCAGGTGACTTGAAGTTCTGCTCTGAGACCCCCCAATTTGGCCAAATTTCAAAATTGTCCGATATGCACGTGTGATACATCATTGGAAAGCTTAAAATCTCAATTTTCTTTGGGAAGAACAATTTTGAACAGGAGGGCATTTAAAAATAAAAAAAAAAATTTAAAAAATAAACATTTTTAAAGAGCACGCGAGAGCAGGATTAAAGACGCCACAATTTTAACGAGATATCACTTACATACCATGTTTGGATCCCAAAAAATTTTCATTGTGCTGTAATTTGTTTAAAATATGCGAGTAATTTTAAAAAGTTTTTTTTTTTTTTTTAAACATATTTAGACATCAATTAATGATTCTAAGCTAAAAATGACAGACATTTTGAATAAAAAATATAATTGCTTACCTTCTTTTTATTGCTGGGTTGAAACAAAAGCGGTTGCACGACATCTATAAATGGGGGTTTTCAGGTAAAACGGACAAATTAAAAATAGTTCTGAGGCTTAGTGCGGCATGAATCTGCTATGGCAGCATATAGACATATTGTTCTATCAAACAACAGTTGTTTTGGCTTAAAATAAAGCAGTTTCTTTTAAAGAAGGGTGCGAGAGCAGAAACTGCTTTTTCAGTCTTATCTGTTTTCCGCCATACATATATATATATATATATATATGGCCATGAACTCCTATATGTCGTATTCGTATATATACATATATACGAAGGGCATTCAAAAAGTAATGCACTGAAGTGCATTGCTCGTACAGGATTTTACCAATCTTTTTTATATTTGGCACAAACATGATGGGACAAACCTTCTTGCGATTGTTATATGTGTTTTTCTTATTTTCAGATTTTTAAAACAAACTAGCTTCCAAAATGGCTGCCCCTCTTGAAGCTCGTCAGAAACAAAGAGCTGTAATCGAATTCCTTGTTGCAGAGGGAGAAACCCCTCTGAGGATTCAACCCCAGCTGGAAAATGTCTACAAGGATGATACCATAGACTATAGCAGGGGTTTTCAACCCAGTCCTCAAGGCACACTGTGGGTCCTGGTTTTTGTTCCAGCCGATCCAGCAGAGACAGTTGAACCAATGAGGCTTCTGCTAAAACAAGCCACACCTGACTGCAATCAACTGATTGCACTTGTAAAACACCAGATTGGGGAAAAAGTGTTGTCATCTTGTTTGGTAAGAATGAAATCCTGCACCCACAGTGTGCCTTAGTGGAATAGGTTGGGAACCCCTGGACTATAGTACTGTAAAAAGATGGGTGCTGCGATTTAAAAACAGTACTGAAGACCACGAAGAGGTGGATAAAGCCAGCATAGCTGATAAACCCAAAAAGTTCAAGGCCCAAAAATCAGCTGGCAAAATTATGGCCTCCGTTTTTTGGGATTCTCAAGGTGTAATCCTTTTTTGCCGAAGGGGGAAACCATTAACTCTGAGGTATACATTGAGACTCTTAGGAAGCTCAAAGCAAGAATTCGACGTGTTCGGCCTAACTTGGACATTGCAAATGTGCTCCTCTTGCATGACAACGCACGTCCTCACACAACCATCAGGACCATGGAGGTCATCACTTAATTTGGATGGACTGTGATACCAGATCCGCCATATTATCCTGATTTGGCACAGTCAGACCACCACCTCTTTGGTCCAATGAAAGAAGGACTCCAGGGCAACCGATATGGCAATGACGAAGTGAAAACTGCTGTCAAGAACTGGTTTAGAGATCAACCGGCTGAGTTCTACAAAACTGGTATACATGCCCTCGTTCATAGGTGGACTGTAGCTCTTGAGAGAGGTGGAGACTATGTGGAGAAGTAAAAATGTAATCCTCACACTTGTACCTTTCTTTTGATGTATAATATATGCTGCCATTATAATTTGTTTGTACATAATAAAGTTGGTAAAGGTGCATTACTTTATAAATACCCCTCGTATATATACTTATGTACAGTATGTTGAATGTATATATCCGTCTTGTGTCTTATCTTTCCATTCCAAAAGTAATTTACAGAAAAATATGGCATATTGTAGAGATGGTTTGAATTGCGATGAATTACGATTAATTCATTTTTAAGCTGTGATTAACTCAATTAAAAATTTTAATCGTTTGACAGCCCTAATAACCCTTACTTTTCGAGGCTGTGGTCATTAAGTTAATATGAGAAACTTGAAACTGTTCAGTGTTGCAACTGTTCAATTTTGCACATCATCCATCCATCCATCCATCCATTATCTTCCCCTTAGTCCGGGATCAGGTCGCGGGGGCAGCAGCTTTAGCAGGGAAGCCCACACTTCCCTCTCCCCAGCCCCTTCAGCCAGCTCCTCCGGCGGGATTCCAAGGCATTCCCAGGCCAGCCGAGGGACAGTCTCTCCAGCGTCGACCCCGGGGCCTCCCGCCGGTAGGACATGCCCGAAACGCCTCTCCGGGGAGGCGTCCCGGAACGCCTCTCCAGGGAGGCGTCCAGGAGGCATCCAAACCAGATGCCCGAGCCACCTCAACTGGCTCCTCTCAACGCGGAGGAGTAGCAAGGCAAGGCAAGGCAAGGCAAGGCAAGGCAAATTTATTTATATAGCACAATTCAACACAAGGCAATTCAAAGTGCTTTACATCACATTAAGACCATAAAAATCACATTTAAATCAACACAACGTAAAAACCAAGACAAATGATCGCATTTAATCACAGAATAAAAATAATAAAAATAAAACAAAAATAAAAATAAAGCAAAAACTACTACTACTAATAATCCTTGAAATCAGCAATGGAGATAAGCACAAGAGGAATAGAAGGCAGGTAGGTTGAAATATATAGACAGTTATGGATATGCAGTGCCAAACAAAAGCGTTTTTAGCCCTGATTTAAAGGAGCTAACAGTTTGAGCATACTTCAGACGTTCAGGTAACTTGTTCCAGAGGTGAGGAGCATAATAACTAAATGCTGCCTCACCCTGCTTGGTTCTTGTTCTTGGAACATGCAGAAGACCCGTTCCAGACGACCTTAGGGGTCTAGATGTCTCATAGGAATCTAACAAGTCAAGCATGTATTTTGGTCCAAGGCCATTAAGTGTTTTGTAGACGAGCAGTAGTATTTTATAGTCTATCCTTTGACTCACTGGAAGCCAGTGTAGCGATTTCAAAACCGGTGTAATGTGGTCCAGCTTCCTTGTATTTGTGAGGACTCTGGCTGCAGCATTCTGTACTAGCTGCAGCTTCCTGACTGATTTTCTATCAAGACCTGTAAATATACCGTTGGAGTAGTCCAATCTGCTGAAAATGAATGCATGCATAAGTTTTTCCATGTCTTGTTGAGTCAGAAGCCCCTTAATTCTGGTTATATTTTTTAGGTGTTAATAAGCGGATTTAGTGACGGACTTTAGATGGCTATCAAATTTTAGGTCTGAGTCAATAATTACGCCAAGGTTTCTGACTTGATTTGTAGCTGTAAGTGACATTGTGCTAAGTTGGCTGCTTATCTTTGACCTTTCCTTTTTTGGCCCAAAAATGATCACCTCTGTCTTCTCCACATTTAACTGGAGAAAATTCTGGCACATCCATTCATTGATTTGACGAATGCATTTACTCAGGGAGACTAAGGGACTATAATCATGTGGGGACACAGAAATGTACAGTTGTGTGCATGCTGCATAGGCGTGATAAGAGATGTCATACTGTTCCATTATCTGAGCTAACGGAAGCATATAGATGTTAAATAAGAGTGGTCCAAGAATTGACCCTTGAGGGACTCCACACGTGAATTTGGTTCGTTCTGACTGATAGTTTCCAATTGACACAAAGAAATCTCTATCATGTAAATAGGATGTGAACCACTGAAGAATAGTGTCAGTAAGCCCTACCCACTGTTCCAATCTGCTGAGTAGTATGTTGTGATCAACCGTGTCAAATGCGGCTTGACACCAAGCCCCTCCCGGATGACCGGGCTTCTCACCCTATCTCTAAGGGAGAGCCCCGACACCTTGCGGCGGAAACTCACTTCGGCTGCTTGTATCCGGGATCTTGTTCTTTCGGTCACGACCCACAGCTCGTGACCATAGGTGAGGGTTGGAACGCAGATCGACCGGTAAATTGAGAGCTTCGCCTTTTGGCTCAGCTCCTTCTTCCCCACAACGGATCGGTGCAGAGTCCGCATCACTGCAGATGCTGCACCGATCCGCCTGTCAATCTCCCGCTCCCTCCTACCCTCACTCGTGAACAAGACCCCAAGATACTTGAACTCCCCCACTTGGGGCAGGATCTCATCCCCGACCCGGAGAGGGTATGCCACCCTTTTCCGGCTGAGAACCATGGTCTCGGATTTGGAGGTGCTGATCTTCATCCCAACCGCTTCACACTCGGCTGCGAGCCGCCCCAGTGAAAGTTGAAGGTCACGGCTTGATGAAGCCAACAGCACCACATCATCTGCAAAAAGCAGAGATGCAATGCTGAGGCCACCAAACCGGACACCCTCAACGCTTCGGCTGCGCCTAGAAATTTACTGCCGGCAATGCGGACCAGACTCTGACACCGGTCGTACAGGGACCGAACAGCTCTTACCAAGGGGCTCGGTAACCCGTACTCCCGGAGCACCCTCCACAGGACTCCCCGAGGCACACGGTCGAACGCCTTCTCCAAATCCACAAAACACATGGAGACTGGTTGGACGAACTCCCATGCACCCTCGAGGACCCTGCCGAGGGTGTAGAGCTGGTCCACTGTTCCACGGCCGGGACGAAAACCACACTGCTCCTCCTGAATCCGAGATCCGACTTCCTGACGGACCCTCCTCTCCAGCATCCCCTGAATAGACTTTACCGGGGAGGCTGAGGAGTGTGATTCCTCTATAATTGGAACACACCCTCCGGTCCCCCTTTTTAAAAAGGGGGACCACCACCCCGGTCTGCCAATCCAGAGGCACTGTCCCCGATGTCCACGCGATGTTGTAGAGGCGTGTCAGCTATGACAGCCCCACAACATCCAGAGCCTTTAGGAACTCCGGGCGGATCTCATCGACCCCCGGGGCCTTGCCACCGAGGGGCTTTCCAACAGCCTCAGTGACTTCAACCCCAGAGATTGGAGAGCCCACCTCAGAGTCCCCAGACTCTGCTCCCTCCAAGGGAGGCGTGTCGGTGGGATTGAGGAGGTCTTCGAAGTATTCTCCCCACCGACTCACGACGTCCCGAGTCGAGGTCAGCAGTACCCCATCTTCACTGTACACAGTGTTAATGGTGCACTGCTTTCCTCTGCTCAGACGCCGGATGGTGGACCAAAGTTTCCTCGAAGCCGTCCAAAAGTAGTTTTCCATGGCCTTGCCAAACTCCCCCCATGTCCAAGTTTTTGCCTCGGCGACCGCCGAAGCCGCAGTCCGCTTGGCCAGCCGGTACCTGTCAGCTGCCTCCGGAGTCCCACAGACCAAAAAGGCCCGGTAGGCCTCCTTCTTCAGCTTGACGGCATCCCTTACCGCTGGTCTCCACCAGCGGGTTCGGGGATTGCCGCCACGACAGGCACCAACTACCTTACAGCCACAACTCCGATCGGCCGCCTCAACAATGGAGGTGCGGAACATGGCCCACTCGGACTCAATGTACCCCACCTCCCCCGGGACAAGGGAGAAGTTCTGCCGGAGGTGGGTGTTAAAGCTCTTTCTGACAGGGGATTCAGCCAAACGTTCCCAGCAGACCCTCACAATACGTTTGGGCCTGCCAGGTCTGGCCAGCATCTTCCCCCGCCATCGGAGCCAACACACCACCAGGTGGTGATCAGTTGACAGCTCCGCCCCTCTCTTCACCCGAGTGTCCAAAACATGCGGCCGCAAGTCCGATGATACGATTGCGAAGTCGATCATCGAACTGCGGCCTAGAATGTCCTGGTGCCAAGTACACATTTGGACACCCTTATGTTTGAACATGGTGTTTGTTATGGACAACCCGTGACGAGCACCAATAACAATAACAAAACCAATAACAAAACACCACTCGGGTTCTGAAGGGGGGGGGCCGTTCCGCCCAATCACGCCCCTCCAGGTCTCACTGTCGTTGCCCATGTGAGCGTTGAAGTCCCCCAGAAGAATGAGGGAGTCCCCAGAGGGGGCGCTCTCCAGCACACCCTCCAAGGACTCCAAAAAGGGTGGGTACTCTGAACTGCTGTTTGGTGCATAAGCGCAAACAACAGTCAGAACCCGTTCCCCCACTCGAAGGCGGAGGGAAGCTACCCTCTCGTCTACCGGTGTAAACCCCAACGTACAGACGCCAAGCCGGGGGGCAATAAGTATGCCCACACCTGCTCGGCGCCTCTCACCGTGGGCAACTCCAGAGTGGAAGAGAGTCCAACCCCTCTCGAGAGGATTGGTACCAGAACCCAAGCTGTGTGTGGAGGAGAGTCATACTATATCTAGTCGGAACTTCTCTGCCTCGCACACCAGCTCGGGCTCCTTCCCTGCCGGAGAGGTGACAAAAAAATGAACCGAACCGTGACCTCAAAACCGAGGTACGTACCGAACCGAGATTTTTGTGTACCGTTACACCCCTAATATTAGGGCTGTCAAACGATTAAAATTTTTAATCGAGTTAATTACAGCTTAAAAATTAATTAATCGTAAGTAATCTATAAAATATGCCATATTTTTCTGTAAATTGTTGTTGGAATGGAAAGATAAGACACAAGATGGATATACACATTCAACAGACGGTACATAAGTACTGTATTTGTTTATTATAACAATAAATCAACAAGATGGCATTAACACTATTGCCATTCTGTTAAAGCGATCCATGGATAGAAAGATTTGTAGTTCTTAAAAGATAAATGTTAGTACAAGTTATAGAAATTTGATATTAAAACCCCTCTTCATGTTTTCGTTTTCATAAAATTTGTCAAATTTTCAATCAAAAAATAAACTAGGAGCCCGCCATTGTTGATGTTAATAATTACACAATGCTCATGGGTGCTTAAGCTCATAAAATCAGTCGCACCCAAGAGCCAGCAGAGGGTGACAAAACTCCAAAAACCACAGGTAACAAGTGGAAATTGCACTGTGCTGTCATTTTAATCTGTTTGAGCGGGGCATGTGCGTTAATTGCGTCAAATATTTTAACGTGATTAATTTAAAAAAATAATTACCGCCAGTTAACGCGATAATATTGATAGCCCTAATATATATATATATATATATATATATATATATATATATATATATACATACATATATATATTAGGGGTGTTACGGTACACAAAAATCTTGGTTCGGTACATACCTCGGTTTTGAGGTCATAATTCGGTTCATTTTCTGTACAGTAAGAAAACAAAATGCAAAATATAAATGTGTTAGTTGTTTATTACTCACTTTTGTGCTTTCAACAATAGGAACATTAGCCTATACACAGGCATGAAAATGGGTCAGGGGTTAAAAAGGTGAGAAGGGTGTGGAGGAAATATGTTCCAGTACACTGTACACCCCAACAAAATATTGAGCTCTGTCGACCCACACTGTGTTTCAGCAGGGCCGTGCAGAGACCGGTGGAGGGGCGGGTGCTCGTAGATCAAAAGGGGCACATGAACAAGTATTTAACTCATTTGCTCCCGGAACCGTATAAATACGTTCTATTTCCAAATGCTTCAGTGTCCCGATTACGTATTTATACGTCTTTTGCGGTTTTTTTGTACAAGAAGCATCTAGAGCTTTCGATCTATCGCCAAAACAAAAAAACAAGCCTCAAAACCCATTTTAAAGCAATAAAACTGGCCACTTGAGGGCAGTAGCGCTTTGTTAAGAGCCCACAACTCAATTCAAACAGTACAACTTTATTAGGGAAGCTAGCAGAGCCCCTCCGCAGCTTGCTGCTCACTTCCACCGCACGCTCGAGGGTCCTGCACGGAAACGCGCACGGCCAAACCAGTTCCCCCCCAGGAACATAAGTTCCCCTGGTGAACGAGACAGTGGTCACCACAAAAAAAGACTTTTAAAAAAATCCATCTTTACGAGACAGTCGGCAATGAGGGAAAAGTTTAACCGCTGTCGCAGCCACCAAACGTCATCTCTCAGTTAGGTAAGTGTGAATAAATTGTTACTTTGCTATGAAAAGCTCTATTTGGCTGGTTGTTCATGTTATTTTGTAAAAGGAAAACATTATTCAGATGTTTGGGATGTCACTGAAGCTAAAAATAGCCGTGTTAAAGTCAAAATTATGTTTGAAATTTTTGCGTTTACAAAAAGCTCATTTTCTCCGTTTTTTCATCAGAAATTGGAAAAATGCTCAAACTAAGCTATTTTCTAATGCTGATTTCTAAAGAATGAAATAACGTATGAACTTACTTTTTTTTCTGCTGAAAGAAGAGAGTCTAATCTTTCTTTTGGTGGTTTTTTATGTTTATATAGCAATAGAACAGAATTTTTTGTGGGCCGTGCAAAATCAGTCAAAATCCAGTAAAATGGCCGGGAGCGAAGGGCCTTGCTCCGGTGAAAATGGCTGGGAGTGAATGAGTTAATACACCTTAAAACAACATAACTTCAATTTTAACCAGCATTAGATAATAATTGGCTGCGACTGTGACATACTTTAATTGGGAGGGGGCAACAGTGAATAGAAATCAAAACTGTCATCCACACTTTCTGGCTGTGACTCAGTCAGTCTGCCTCTTTTCTTCCTTCAACCTCTGCATCAAAACTTCCTTCCTCAACTTGTTCATCTGAGAACAAACCACATCAGATGGTCACTGAGCCACCAACAGCACAGTTTTCTCAAAACTATTATTTCATTATTATCCATACTTAACAACTCTAGCACCTAATGATTAATAAAGCAATGACATAAAATCTTATAGAAAAATAACATTGTAATTGTGCTTATAATTGCTTGCAAACCTGTTCTTACCAGGTCTGCTATTCACCCAGCTGATGAGGTATCCACTGCCTTTAGCAGCCTCATCCAACTCCTTTTTTATCCCTCAATCTCCTTTCCCTTCGAGGCATGTCTATGTAATGAAATATAAATACTAAAAAAAAAAAAAAAACAGACTCCCCGGTGGCTTTTAGTTTTAAAGTTTTCTTAATTTCTTTCTCTCTCAATAACGATGGAGGTAGATTTGTGTTTTTATTATTCGATCAAAAAACAAAGTTACTTCTATCAAAAACAAAGTTGCTTCAATCAAAATACAGTTATACTTTTAATCCCAAAAAAGTCACTTCAATAAAAAAAATTGTTTTTGATTGCAAAAATAAATTTGAGACAAACATTTGAAAACTATTTTTCTTGACTGAAACAAATTTTTCCATTGAAGTAATGTTGTTTTGCGTTTGGGCCACATTTTGGCTAGGACATTTGTGTTTTTATTATTCAATCAAATAAGTTGCTTCAACCAAAAAAAAATATATAAAAAGAAAAACTTTGCACATGTGTCAATCACCGTTTAACAAAGCCTGAGAGGGTTTGAGTAGACTCACTATGAAGCATTTAATAAAGCCAAGCATTTTCTTACTACTTTATTCTTGTTTAAAAATAATTCGGTGGGGCAGTAACATGTTTAAAATTTATCATAATTCTTACATTTTGAAGTGCTTGAAAACCATTTATAAATGATACTTTGGTGAAAAAAGTTAAAAAACATGTCTTATATATATGTATCTTTTTTTCCAATGTAAAATCTGAATAAATACATTGAACACACACAAAAAAATGGGAGGGAGGGTACTTCGTGGTTTTCACTTATTGCGGTGGGTTCTGGTCCCTATTAACCGCGAAAAATGAGGGATCCCTGTATTTCTGAAAAGCTTTAAGAAGCAAGAGTCATTCCCACCACTCGTCGGGCCGGTGTTGTGTCGACACCGGCCGTCAGCTCAAGTCCCAGCCGAAAATAACGCGTCTAAGGCGGATGACGGGAGCGATGCGAGGCGACCCCTCAATCCGAGAGCATGACGCTTAATTTGACTCAACAGTGTGTTTCTTCGTTTATATTACCGCTAAATACACAAGCTTGACGCCAATTTAACGGGAGCTATTTTTTTTTCATGGGAGATTTGGCTAGCTCTGGCAGTGTTCAACGCAAGCTGCAACGAATGGCAGTAACTTTTTTATATCACAAAATGTGAAAACGATTGAAACCATTACTCACCAAATTCAATCTGCTGGCAAATACAGGCAAGTGTGTATGCTGCGCTCTGGTCTGCCCCGGTGTGGATAAGGCCTGCTTTTTGTTTTCGCAGCTTTGCAATGCAACCAAAGGCTCGCCGAGCACTTCTTGTTTCACGTAAGGAGTGCGCGCGTTTGGATAATGGCACGCAGCTTGGGCCGATGATTGGTTCTCGTCAGCGAAGCATCTAGAAGGATTTGCTGACTGTCCGTGTCACTTTTTTAAGGAACCGATCAGTTTACGTACTAAGTTAATCACATGATGATAATAATAATAATAATTAAATAAAACCTCCCGACCCCCCCCCCCCCTCCCAAAAAGAATTTCTCCTCGGATCTACGCAATTCACGTAGGTCGCCCTTTTTGACTTCAAAACGGCGAATTTCGCCGAAAGGTGAGAGATTTTCATGCCTGTATACAAAGCTAGAATTCTGCTCAAAAATAGAAAATACAATATTCTGAGATGTAGATATTTTGAAAAACAAAATAAAAAAATAAATAACATTGGCATTGAACAGTTGAAACACTGAACAGTTTCAAGTTTCTCATATCAACTTTATGACCACAGCCTCAAAAAGTCAGGGTTATTAGGGCTGTCAAACGATTAAAATTTTTAATTGAGTTAATCACCGCTTAAAAATTAATTAATGGTAATTAATGGCATTTCAAACCATCTTTAAAATATGACATATTTTTCTGTAAATTACTTTTGGAATGGAAAGATAAGACACAAGACGGATATATACATTCAACATACTGTACATAAGTACTGTATTTGTTGATTATAACAATAAATCCACAAGATGGCATTAAGCCTGTCTCGATATGCAATAATTTCATTTATCGCACGGTAAATGAAAATGAAGGCAGTAAGTTTCCCGCTGCGATTTATCGCCTCACATGCGTGTGAATGTGCGTGCATGCGCGCGCGCACGTGCAGCAGAAGTGTGGCGGACGTGTTGTTAAAAGTTCAGCTTCCTTGTTACCAACAGCGCAATATGCTATGACGAGGATTCCCTCTGTTTTATTGACCTCTGGATATGTTCGTTTTATACATTTGAGTTTGCGTGACCATCATTCAATGGGGGGAGGCCCGGGGCCGAGTGCACTGTCGGCTCGAGCGAGCAGAATGAGGAAGATGAAAATGGACGGAAAATGCTGATTTCAAAGCCAAACACCACAGACGGGTGTGGGAATATTTTGATTTTAAACCAAATGAAAATGGCGAGGCGACCAAAAAGGACGAACCAGTCTGCAAAATGTCTTTGAACGTTGTTTCAACAAAGACTGCCATCACAACAAATCTACATGCTCATTTGAAAGACTATCACCTTCTTTAGTTTTCACTGCTTGGTAAGCAAACTGCATCGCAACAAGCGGAGACTTCCTCCTCACGTCAATCAACAATTACAGAGGTAATCGCTTGATTTGAGAAATACAAACGAGATCCCGCAAAATGGCGTTCCCTCACGGAAAGTGTAGTCCGCTACATTGCTGAAGAAATGAAACCATTTTACCTCTGTTTAATGTTGTTTGACACTTAGGATAGGTTCACACTGCAGGTCTTAATGCACAAATCCGATTTTTTCGTGTTTTTCCAACTCAAGCATTAACTTGACGGTCTGAATGTGACAAGTTGCATAGAACTGGACAATTTCAAATCGATCTGGGCCACTTTCGTATCTAGTCTAAATCCGATCTGGGCCACAATTTTCCAGAATCTGGCTGGCGTTCTGAATTTTCAAGTCTCCCGAATCGGAATTCATGCAGCAATGACGTCAGCAAAGCGAAAGCGGCAGGCAGGACGGGAGCAATGTAGCTGTGCATGAGCTTCTAGCTTGAACTCTGCTTTTATGCAGAAGCGGGCTTGACCACAGTCATAAAAAAATAAATGAAGAAAAGGATAAGCCTGACAATTTTCGATTTTCATTCTATGCGCCGAATGAGCACGGGGGCAACACGGCAAAACTGTTGGCGGGTTCCAGACAGACTTTTACCCGCTGTCCTCCCTGGTTCTCACTATATCAGGAGAGGATGCTTTCAGTGCTTTGTTCTGGTAACCAAGCCACAGGCTAACGCTAGCGGCTAACAGCGGCTACAAATGAACGTGAAAGAGTCGGATAGCAGCTCTAACCTTGTCGAAACAGCTGAAATTAATGAGTGGACTGGGAACAGACTTCATGTAGCAATCATCATGTCGCGTTATTTGGCATCTCTGTGATTTCTCTGAAAGGTTTCATGATGGTAAAGCACTCAGCATAAACTGCAATCCAATAGTGAAGCCTATATATAATACGACAGTTTAATGGCCACAGCCATTTTTCTGTATGTGTTTGCTGTATTCTGCCATAATAAAACCTTAAATGTTTCATTGGCATCAGAGCAATACAGCTTTAATCTGGTTGTGTCTGTGTAGGTGGGTGCATGTATTAAAAAATGTTTAGGGGAAAAAAAAACCCTGAAACCTTGACGTAAACACTTGTTTTGAATAATTATTTCACAGCAGCCATTACCAATAAGTTGTCTGAAGTGTACTGTTAAAGCTGCAAGTCATTTGGGTTGGAATAACATGTTTGCACAGTCATCATGTTGATTTTTATAATGCTGTACATTTTTCAAGTCATACAAGCTGCTATAAATTTTCACACTAGAATTCTTATTGTTTACAAGATTTTTTTAAATACTTAATGTTTAGACTGCATTTGCAATTTTTAAATTGGAAGCTGGTTAAATAAATTTAATGAGAAACGGTTAATTTTTATTCCATGCATTGATTCAAATTTTCAAATTATATAACAGTCCACTTGGGCGAATTTATCGTCATTTATCGTTATCGAGGTAAATCTGCTCAGTTTATCGTGATACGTACTTAAGGCCATATCGCCCAGCCCTAATTCTGCCCAAGTCTTGTTAACCAAATAAAGGCAGCGCTAACAAAAGTCATCTGACCGCTCGTCATTTTACAGTCAACACTCTGAGAGTTCGCATTTGACGGCATACGTGCTGCGTACCTCATCTCCAGCTGTTTGCTCGCCATTCATTCTCCTGTGCATTTGATCGCTACTTTGTTACACTTCCGCTTGTTCGGTGAGGTATTTTGTGTACATTCGTTATTGAATCGTTTTTGTTCACCACTGTAAATAAGAGCACCGCAGCAGAAGAGGCCGTTTTTGTTCAACCCGATTTGTTTAGTGTAGAAGCCAGGGTAGTTGCTATCTTTTTGTTATTTCCTTTTTACGATCAGGGTTTACTTAGCGGGTGGGGTTTAAGTGTAGTTTAATTTTGTTGTTTGGGCCTGGGCTAACGCTGAAGCCAGCTTCTTCCGCATTTTGTACATTGCGAGTTCGACTTGCTTAAATAAATTTGTGTCAACTTGCAACTTGTGTGTGTGGCTCATTTTATGTTACGCCCTCTGCGAGCCGTCCGTGGGACGTAACCGTGGGATTATGGGATGCATAAGTGGGCATTCCGCGCTTGCGTTAAAAGCGTCAAATATTTTAACATGATTAATTCAAAAAATTGGTTACCGCCCCTTAACGCGCTAAATTTGACAGCAATTTAAATTACGTCAGAAACTCGTGCGGTACGCCTCCATTCCGAACTGAGCCCCCCGTACCGAAACCGTTCAATACAAATACATGTACCGTTACCCCCCTAATATATGTATATATTATATTATGTATTATGTATTATGTATATTATGTGTAATATATGTGGAAAAAAATGGTTGTCTCGCCCATCCGGGCGGTATGGTCTCTCCTCTTAAGCTCGGGTCCTCTACCAGAGGCCTGGGAGCTTGAGGGTTCTGCGCAGGATCTTAGCTGTCCCTAGGATTGCGCTCTTCTGAACGGAGATGTCGGACGTTGTTCCTGGTATCTGTTGGAGCCATGCACCCAGCTTGGGGGTTACTGCCCCTAGTGTCCCGATCACTACTGACACCACTGTTGCCTTCACTCCCCACATTTTCTCCAACTCTTCCTTCAACCCTTGATATTTCTCCAGCTTTTCGTGTTCTTTTTTTCCTGATGTTGCTATCACTCGGGATTGCTACATCTATCACTACTGCTGTCTTCTGATGTTTATCCACCACCACTATGTCAGGCTGGTTGGCCATCACCAGTTTGTCTGTCTGGATCGAAGTCCCACAGGATCTTGGCTCGGTTGTTCTCGATCACCTTTGGAGGTGTCGCCCACCTTGACTCTGGGGTCTCAAGTCCGCACACGGCACAGATGTTCCTGGACACTATGCCTGCTACCTGATTATGTTGTTCCATGTATGCCTTGCCTGCCAGCATCTTACACCCTGCTGTGATGTGCTGGACTGTCTCAGGGGCCTCTTTGCATAGCCTGCACCTGGGGTCCTGTCTGGTGTGATAGACCCCGGCCTCTGTTGATCTTGTGTTTAGGGCCTGTTCTTGTGCTGCCATGATCAGTGCCTCTGTGCCGTCTTTCAGTCCGGCCTTTTCCAGCCACTGGTATGTTTTTACCATGTCAGCCACCCCCTCAATTTGTCGGTGGTACGTACCATGCAGGGGCTTGTCCTTCCATGATATCTCCTCAGGGTCCTCCTCCTTACTGGGCTACTGTTGCCTGAGGCATTCACTGAGCAGGTCATCACTGGGGGCCATTTTCATGATGTACTCTAGGAGGGATGTAGTTTCCTCCTGAATAGTGGCTCTGATGCTCACTAGTCCTCGGCCTCCCTCCCTCGGCCAAGAGGGGAAGAGAGATAGTTCATTGCTCCTCGTCTTTCAGATGTCCAGCTGTACTTTGAAGTCATGTCAATTGAAAAATGTCCTGAGTGTGTAGCTAAGACCCGTGTGCGTCTACAAGAGGTGAGTACAAAAACCCTCTTGTACTGTTTAGCCTTTATTAGGGCCCAAGCACTATGCGTGCGAAGGCCCTATTGTTTTGCAAAGGATTATTAGGGCCCAAGCACTATGCGTGCGAAGGCCCTATTGTTTTGCAAAGGATTATTAGGGCCCAAGCACTATGCGTGCGAAGGCCCTATTGTTTTGCAAAGGATTTTTTTTTTTTTTTTTTTTCAGGGCAAATGAAAACGGCCAATTTGGAGGCCTGAACATGCGCGAAAAGTCACCAAAATTTGCACATACGTGCGCAAAATTGTAAATTTCGATAATTTTGCAACGTTGCAAAAAATGTAAAAAAAATGGCTCAGTGGCGCCCCCTTGAAATTTTAAAATTGGCCTATAACATTAGGGTCTGTCAGCGTAGAGCGATGAAATTTGGGGAGTCTATACCTTGTCCAAAACCGCTCCAAAAAAGCATTTACACCCATATTCCAAACCCAACAGGAAATCGGTTTTTTTGGATCGAATATGAAATTTTTATCGATTTACAGGGTGCACATTTGAGACCTTTTCGTCGAGGGAGTTAGTTGGATCATCTTCAAAATTGGTGAGACTGTTCAGGAGACATATGAGATCTTAAGTTTTTTAAATGGTGCGTTTTCATTGACGGGTTTGACCTGGGCGTGGTGCCAAAGTCGGCCATTTTTTCGGCAAAATGACAAATTCAGTAAATGACTAATAGTTCCTTGACACAACGTTCAATCTTTTTCATATCTGGCATGTATGTGCGGTATCCCACCCTTAACACGAGTGCATTGAAATATTACCCATTAGGCCTAGCGCCCCCTAGTGAGAATAGGAAATGCCTTTTTTCACGAGACAGGTTCCTCCTCCAAGGGAAAAAATTCTGTTGACCTCAAACTTGTTTCAGGGGAGCCTCAAGACATGTGTTCAGGTGCCTGATGAAATATACTGAGGTTTCGTTGAAGCGGAGAGGTCCAAACTGGAAGTGAAAATGACCGTCAACAATTTGTCTCGCCAAAAACTTTGAACAGTCATAACTCGGCAGATATACAACATGTCTGCGCCAAACTTCCCGTGTTTGTTGAGAGTCATACCCTGAAGGTTCTTGTAGGGGTCATTTGCATCACCTCTACAGTGCCAACTAGTGGCGACAGAAAGAAGTTTTAAAAAGGGCCTTTCCTATTGGGTTTTTTCAACGTAGAGCGAGGAAATTTGGGGAGTAGATACCTTATGCAAAACTGCTCCAAAAAGTCTCTTGCACCCATATTCCAAATCCTACAGGAAATCGGGTATTTTGGATCGAATGTGAAATTTTCATGGGTTCACAGTAAGAGTTTACATTTGGAGGCTTGGATATGCACAAAAACTCACCGAAATTTGCACATACATGCGGCTTTGGATAACGTTCGATAATCTTGCAATGTTACGAAAAAATGTAACAAAATGGCTCAGTGGCGCCCCCTTGAATTTTTCAAAAAGGCCTCTCCATTCAGGTTTTTTTTTAACATAGAGTGATGAAATTCAGAGAGTCAAAACCTTGTGCAAAACTGCTCCAAAAAGTCTCTTGCACACACATTCCAAATCCTACAGGAAATCCTCAAAATTGGCGAGACTGTTCATGAGACATATGAAATCTTAATTATCAAAATGGTGTGTTTTCATTCACGGGCCTGACCTAGGCGAGGTGCCAAAGTCGTCCATTTTTTCCGGCTAAACGCCAAATTCGGATAATGACTGATAACTCCCTGATACAACGTTCAATCTCTTTTAAATCTGGCATGTGTGTGAGGTATCCCAGCCTGAATAGGATTGGATTGAAATACTACAAATTGTGCCTGGCGCCTCCTAGTGGGAACAGGAAATGCACTTTTTTACGGGACACACTCCTCCTCTAAGGGAAAAAAAAAAATCAATCAACCTCAAACCTGCATAAGGCAAGCCTTAAGACGTGTTGAGATGGCTGATGAAAATTATTGAGGTTTGGGTAAAGCAGAAGGGTCCAAAAGGAAAGTGATTATGACTGTCATCATTTTCTCTCTCCACATATTTTGAACAGTCATAACTTGGGAGATGTAGAGGGCGGCTGTCTGCCACCACCCCGACCTGCGTGACGTCCGAGTTGCGCCAAACTGCGAGGGCCCGTTCAGTCCTGCTTGCAGGCCTAGTTTTTGTTGTTTTTGAGGTGTTAATCGTTAGCGCCGAGCGCTAAGCTAATTAGCTAACGTATATTTCATATGCAGATTGTGTAAAACCATAATTAAGTACACTGGTAACACTACAAACATGCTAAATAGTAAGAAATCTGTGAAAACAAAGTATATTGGTTACATGCCCATACAACAAAAACCTGCCCTTAAGCTGCTTTTTATTTATTTATTTATCTTTACAAGAAAAAGCAAAAACATTAACCATTTCAAAGGGAGTACATATTTCACTCAACAATAGAATAAAAATTACACAGGTTGAATGAATTCCACATTTTTCTGGAAACAAAGTGTCTTTAGAAATAAGCCTCCATCATTCCTGTTGAATCATCAGGATATTTTGAATAAATAATAGACATAAATTTGTTTGTCTACTAAATTAATTAGTAATGTACGATGCATCGATATAATCGTAATAATCGTGATAACCGTGATCATCGTCAATACCGTGATCATCGTTGAAGAATCGAATTGTAGCCCCCTGAATCGTAATCGAATCGAATCATGGGGTGCCTAAAATGGCACACCCCTATTGGGCATGCTTGAGTGGATCAGACATTTTGATAATCTGACAAATTCTGAACCCTCTGCATCACTTTCTCTTTCTGGACACATGTCACAAATGAAACAAATACATATCCTCACCACTTCTTACCAGTGTTGTCAGTAACGCGTTAGTAAGTAACGTATTCCTAAATAACGCGTTACTTTAATCTGATTACTTTCTGTAACGAGTAAACTACCGCGTTCATTTTTTCAAACCAGTCATCTGATTAAAGTTAGTCTCCTTAGTGTCTGTGTGTTACTATTTTATTATTGTCTCATAATGTATGTAGAAAGAAGAATATTGTCGTCATATACAAAGAGCAATTTAAATAGAAAATGCTAGAAAAAATTTCCTGGTACGTGGTTCCATGGTAACCGCTCACAGCTACTTTCTGTTTTGGTCTCGAGTCACACACGCTAAGTGTTTTGGGAGTGAGAAAGGCGTGGGCCAGGCTGCCAGTGCGGGTGCACAATTGAGCAGAGTGTTGAGCTGTGCAAGGTAATGCGGATCTGTGTTCATCCGTGAATGAATGTGAGTATTTTTCCTTCATTCTGGAGGGTATCAGCGATAGTTTGGACCGCCTACACGCGCATAGCTTTCGTTGCAACGACGGGCCGTCATCATTCCAGGTTGGCAAGCATCGTTTACATCATATTCGTGTTGCACATTTATGCCATGAGGTGAGGTGTTCGATTAGCATCTTTGGGATGTGTTGCAAGTCCGATTGATTATAAAGTGCTTACTTGCGCCGCGTTTTGTGGCCAAATTGACCGCGTGTGTGTACGGCGTACTTCCGGGTTGTGCGCGAGCATCCGTGCCCGCCCCAACCTTTGTGTTTATTGCACTGTGCAGTTCATTTGTGTGTTGTTGATAATTGTGCCATTAATTTGCATTGTTTTACATTGGCACTGATATGCTGTTAATCCTAAATCGAAATTCAGAATTTTTAACTTCAGGCTTAATCTTCAAGTTAGTGGGGTTTAATGAGTCAGTGGTGTTGATTTCAACAAATTCGATTAGTCTGTCAGTTATTTGTTAGTTTCAGGGCTCCGGAGTGGCTCAGCTAGCGCAAGTCAATGGTGGTTGAAATAAACTCCATCGACTAATTAAACTTCTGCTAACCCGAAGATTAAGCTTTATGTGAAAAATTCTGATCTCTAAATTCAATTATCGGTGAGTCAATTACATGTGATGACATTTTTCTGTTGTCACTCTGATGTTGAGGTGGCAAAGGGACAAAAATTGGTAAAAAGTAACTGATAAATTACTTTTAAAAGTAACTTAGTTACTTCGATAATGAATTAACTAGATTACTTCTTTTAGGCGTAATCAGTAATTAAATTACTTTTTCAAGTAATCTGTGACAATACTGCTTCTTATCCCGGACCTACACAGCACAGCTGCCATTCGCTTGCAGATCCAATTCGTAACCACTGTAGTAAATGTGTGTTATTACCTCTTACCAATTACTAGCTTTCAAGAAGAGGATGAAGAGATGTGCAAACACCACTTTCACCGAACCCCCCCACCACTAGAGCTGGAAATCTTTGGGCACCTAACAATTCGATTACGAGTCAGAGGCTCCGATTCGATTATAAAACGATTATTGATGCACCCACCTCCTTTTTTTTTTTTTTTTTTACTTAAATGTTTTGTACATTAGTTCCAAAATTGTTCAAAAATCCTCTCAGGCTAAACCAAACTACTATTTCAGTATCAAGTTAACATATAACAGTAAACAAATATACAAAAATAACAGTGAATAAAAAATTCCAGTCCCCATTCTGTATCAGCAGCTTTAAACTACATTCAATTAATTTAATGTTGTGAATCAACTGTTGCAGTTGTTAAAATTGCTCCCTTTATTCCATAATTTCCCTTCTGTCTACTTTTGTCAAAGTTTTAAAACAATTTCATCATTTAAAGATAGATCCAAGACAAGATTCTGCCGATTTAGGAGTATTTTAGATAAAAAGTTAATTAGGTTCGCTACAACAGAGCCTTCTAGAGCGGTCTACTGCTTTAAGATGGCGGCTGTTTACTTACGCTGGAAAGTCTGCCATTTCGCATCTCTGTTCAACAATACATGTTCTAACACAGACATTTTGCATCTAGATCTACATATATATGATATCTGCTGTAGCCGTATGTTTGTAGCAACTAGCAACTGGACGTTGTTTGTAGCGGCTGTCAGCCGCAGTCAGGTATGATTGTTTTTTTTTTTTTATCTAGCGGCATGAGTTGAACATGATATTTACTCTCGGTCCGTTCCTCATTGCGTCCCAAAGACCGCTCTGACTGTGTTTTACTTCCGCTTTACCTGGTATAATTCAATAATCGGAATTTGGATATTTGTGAATCGTTCTCGAATCTTCCACGGCCGAATCGCAAATAATCTAAGAATCGGAAATTTTGCACGCCTCTAAACATCACCCACGCAAACGGACCCTGCCGCATGCACAGTCACAGCGAGACCCCCATCGTTCCCAATGCCCAGGGCAGGAGAGGATCTCCACCAGGAGGGAGCCACACCCCGCCACCTCAAGGGCACCAAATGCCGCCGGGTTTTCAAGGAAGTGAATGACAGGAGGCCACAATGAGGCATGAGTCCCCCCACCACAACCAACAGTCCGGATGAGGGGGATGCCCAGCCCCAGGAGCCACACCATAGAAAAGTGGGACACACCCACTCTGGCTGCCCTGCAGGCAGCAACTGCCCAGCACCTTGATGCGATTGTGTGGAGGGCGGTGCAGTGTGTTTTAAAATAGCAAAACCTTAACCCCGGTTGTCTTTTCCCCCCGCCATCGATCCCCTGTGCAGTACAATGTGTGGGGTGTATTAAAAGATGTGTGGGAAAGACAGGCTGGGGACGGGCAGGCATTTGTCTCAATGCCCTCACCCCACACACCCTCATTGTATGATGCATTAAAATTAATGGGAGCTGGTCCAGAACTATACAGCCCTGTCCCAACTCCCGCTGAAGCCCCTGAAGGAGTATAGAAGTGGGCAAAGTGTCAAATATTTACAGTTAACACTGGAAGTTTTTTGGGCGATAAAGAAATACCAGAAAGGCGTCAAATGACCCCAATATCAAACTGACTACGTTGTTTTGTCAAACAATAGACCACTCAAACAAGCAATCAAGCAGCCTAAGTATGAAGGGGGGTTTCACTCTGGATAGCTGCAATTAGCATCTTGAATATTTGCAAATCCAGACTTGTTAACTCCTGGGTTACTGTAAAAATGGTGAGAGGGCCATGTGGCATCAGGAAACTACGACTAGCATCCAGAACTGTAGCTGAACCAAACTGTCTACATTTTAGAAAATTGAGTGTTAGAACATCTGGGACAAACCAATCAAGCAGCTTTACTTTGTCTTGACAAGTCCAACATTCAGTTGTCAAGTAGAGGTGTGCATCGGCACTGCCCTCACGATTCGATTCGATTATGATTCGGAGGGTCACGATTCGATTCGGTTCGATTCGATTCGGCAATGCATCGCGATGCCTTAAGCCTGGGATGCATTAAAATTCTAAAGCAAAGCATATTTTTCGTGAATCATGAGGCAACACAAGCGGTCAGACATTAAACAACTTTTTATTGCCTCTTGTGTCACTCCTGGTTGAAGTCAAATGAAAATACTTTCAGATATATTAAAAAAAAAAAAAAAAAAAACAGATCACAGCATTTAATTGGTGCTTTGAATGAGACCAGGGCTTTCTCTTTTTACACACAATATAGCAGCCTTTCACACAGTGCAACATCTGAACTCCTGTGCAAAATCAGTAATAACAGTCACAACAACCCATCAATAAAAATATTCAAGTAAATATTAAAGAAAACGAAAAAGAAAATATTGTAGTGAAGCAGCATCTTTATCGCAATATCAATCCAGGGATCAGTTCAGTTGCAAACAAAACATCAACTAAATTGCAATGAAGAACAAAAGTAAAATGTAGGCCTAGCCCACTATATATGTGCAATCAACTTAGAAATGCAATCAGTAACTACCACATAACAATAAAAAATAATGAATTAAAATGAAGTGGAGCAGCATTTTAGCAGCCATAACAATGTTTCAACAGGAGGAAATATCAGTTTTTTTGCAATCGAGAGAGCAGAGACATTGTAGAGGTTAGATCGGGCCTAAAAAATCCAGCCCGACCCGACATGGCCGGCTGCTATTGAAGCCCGACCCGGCTTGGAGTGCCGCGAAAAAAGAAAACGCAGCAGCAGCAATTTATTTTCATTTCTTCGAGTTGGCAGAAAAAGCGCAAGTTTTCTTAATGCTTAAATAGTCTACATATTTTTATGATCATTATAAAAGCATTTATACAACGAAATAACGCTGGGAAAGTTTAATATAAAAAAAAAAAAAAACATGCGATTTTGCAGACACACAGAGGAGAAGATTCAAAAGGATCACATTTGTGTTGCCTTTGCGTGCATAAATAAAAGTGTCTTTCATAACGAATCTTAAGCGCCACAGCGAAGGAGAATAAGAAAAAGCGGGCGGCGCCGTGCACAAGCAAATGCACAATACAGGGAACCTGCTCTCGGTTTTATCCCCCCCCCCCCCTTTTTTTTTTTTTTTTTTTTAAATATATAATTTATCAGTCCAGCGCGCAGCCCGACCCGACCCGAATGTGAATGCTTAACATTTTGGGCCCGACCTGACCCGTTCGGGTTCGGGCACAAGATCTAACCTCTAAGAGATAGGACATAACATAACAATGGCTGAAGCAGAGAAAGAGGGAGCGAGAAAGATTATTGATGCACCTAAGACATTCAAACCAGACATCTGGAGTCATTTTGGCTTCTACTAGGTTGGTGGGAAACTTGACCAGAGTTATGCAGCGTGTAAAAAATGAAACATGAGAATAATAATACAAATGGGCAAACCAAATCCATTGCATCACCGGAATTGCGCAGGGAAGATTTATGAACGTACTTATATATTTTAAAACATTCTGAATCGATTCGGCTTGTTGCCCGCATCGAATCGAATCGTCCATGCCCCGCATCGGGATGCATCGCCGCATCGAAAATTGTTGACACCACTATTGTCAAGGTTCAAAGTTTGTTATGTTGAAGTATACAATGACCAAAGAACTTTTCACAGGCTGTTTTGTCACAGCAAACACAAGCTTCAGTATACAGTACATACTGTTGTCCGCCCGATTGCGTGCCTGAGCGATCCACTGTCTGACAAAACCAAGACAGCCTTGCCCTGCAAACACTCAAGATGCTACTTGGAGCAATCCAACCCTGTGGTTTTGCGAGTGTGAATGGGAATGACTAATGAGGACCTCAATGCTCACAAAAGATATGCTGATTAGAGTCGGATGACCCTTCTCTGGTAACAAAAGTGATTTGTATCAACTGATCCACCCTTGGTAGTTCTAGTGTTATTAAAAGTGGGTAAAGAATTAGTGATTTTTTTATTTACATTTTCCATTTACAGTATGCATTATGTACGAGCAGTTCAAGTTACGATCTTTTCTCATCCTGTGACATAGTGTTTTTCTTGACAATGATGAAAATGGTGAAAAAGAAAGCAAATGTTTTAATGTTTATACTGTTGACAAAACATCAACAAACCTTTTCTAAATGTAGATTCATCCATCGAGTAAAGGTCCTCTTCTGAACCACTTCTCTCTCAACTGCAACAGAGACATAAGGACAAAATATTTTTTACATTAACTGATTCATGAGTGGAGTATTCAAAGAGAGTATATGTGGGCTGTGATATGTGTCATCGGAAACTTCATCTGAATTATTTACATTTTATTTATATTGGTAAACTACAGTAGAATAGTTGGATTTGAGGGGGGAAAATCTGAATTTCATATTTTTAAATTGTAGTGTTTCATCTGAATCATTGAAGTAAAACTTATTCTCCCATCCATCCATTTTTAAAGTCCACTTACCCTTGTCAGGATTAGACGTGTGCCGGTTTCAAGGTATACCGTGGTATAAAAACGTCACGGTTTCAAAACCACTAACATTTTCTGTCATACTGTTGCTACGATATTAGCTATTTTTTTATATCCCAAAAATGTAGGGAGAAATTCCTCGCTTGCAGCTGCAGAGCTCACCCTTCGCCCTCCAGTTGTTGCTCAGCTGTGCTACACAATGGCTGGAACACCTGAACTTTTTCCGCAGGATGGCCGCAGCTTAGAGGAGGAGGGCCAAACGACATGTAAAACATGTTTGCGAAAGGTGGCTGCCAGAAGAGGCAATATTTCTAATTAAGGATGGGCGAC
The DNA here is from genome assembly GCF_030265065.1 of Corythoichthys intestinalis. Taxonomy (NCBI): domain Eukaryota; kingdom Metazoa; phylum Chordata; class Actinopteri; order Syngnathiformes; family Syngnathidae; genus Corythoichthys; species Corythoichthys intestinalis. The sequence goes on along the minus strand of NC_080409.1, from coordinate 4,126,657 downwards.
ATGGCCTTAAGTACTTACCACAACAAATTGAGCAGATTTACCTCGATAACATTAAATTCGCCCAAGCAGACTGACGTATAATTTGAAAATCTGAATAAATGCATGAAATACAAATTAACCGTTTCTCATTGATTCATTTACCAGCTTTCAATTTAACATTTGACAATTGTACATTCAGTGTAAACAGTAAGTATATAAAAATATCTGGTAAACAATAATCATTCATGTATTTGTAAACGCCAAAGTGAAATAATTTGGCAACACAGCAAATATGAGAAGCCACACAGCACGATACCACCCGAGAGAAGGAGTGAGAAAGCTGGCCGTTATTGCTAGCAGCAGCCAGAAAACCATTGAGGACACTCTAGGTCAGCGGTCTCAAACCGACTCCACAAAGGGCCGCAGTGGGTCCTGGTTTTTGTTCCAACAGATCCAGCACAAACAGTTCAACCAATGAGGTTTCTACTAACATAAGCAGCACCTGATTGCAATCAACTGATTACACTTGTAAGAAACCAGATTGGTGAAAAGGTATTTGTCTCGTTTGGTTGGAATGAAATCCAGTACCCCCTGCGGCCCTTTGAGGACCGGTTTGAGACCACTGCTCTAGGTACACTGCCACTGACATTGCAAAAGGAAAAACAAATTACGAAAGGCATCGCAGAACTCATTGCGATGGGTTTGCAGCCTTACTGCGTTGTAGAGAATAGGGAATTTTGAAGAAAGTCAAAAGCAATAGAGCCGAGTTACGTCATCCCATCCCGACGCTATTTCCCTCACACGGCAGTCCGAGCTCTCTACAAGCAGACGAAAGAAGAAATCATGTCCTCGCTGTCGAATGTAGACCAAGTCACTGTTACGTGGAATACTTGGCCATCTGTAGCCACTGAATCATTTGTTACAGTAACTCCCAATTTCATAACCGATGAGTGGGAGCTGAAAGCACACATGCTTCTAACAAGAGCAATGTATGAAAGCCACACGGTGCTGCTATGGCTGAGCTGCTTAGCGGTGCTGAAAATGAATGGAACTATGCAAAAAAATTTGTTTTTACCAGGGGTGCACGATATCAACTTTTTGAAACCGATACCAATATTGATAATTTGCTGCTCTTAAAACCCAATACCGATATCAATAACTGATAATAAATTAGTGATGCAAGATAATACATTTTTCATCCGATACCGATAACCGATAATTTCCTCCTCATTCCAACCGATAACCGATAATGTCAAGCCGATAATTCTATTAAAAGATTTACCGTATTTTTCGGACTATAAGTCGCGTTTTTTTTCATATTTTGGCTGGGGGTGCGACTTATACTCAGGAGTGACTTATGTGTGGAATTATTAACACATTATGATATAATTTCACATGTTATTTTGGTGTTTTGCAGTGACACTGATGGTTTTGTAAAGTTGTTAGCATGTTCTTATGCTATAGTTATCTGAATAACTCTTTATAGCTATGGCCACGTTCGCGTTCTGCCTTTGGCAGTGTATGTTCAATTGTATTATTGACTTTTTTATCTTGAAATGGATGCATTTAGTTTGTGGCGCTTTCACGCCCACATGAGGGCGCACTCGCACTTGTTTATGTGATGAAGAGTGCTCACACGCCAGAAGAAGACGGACAGCTACGTAGCTCTGAGTGAGTAAGTGAGTGTGGGCGAGTTAGCAAAAGAGCATAGACGGCTGCGAACCTACTTTCATTGTTTATGCTTTTAAATCATCTCTACAGAGGCAACGCTTGCATGTATCATCTTTTCTGTTGTTGTTGTTGTGTGTTTTCCACCCGCGATCGGACACTTAGAGCCAGTTGTGTGGTTGTTTGAACGATGTGCTAATGATAGCGAACGCATCCTAACCTGTTACTTATTACTAATAGTACCTATGTATCATTTATTTACGTTGATGCAAACCTGTTTTCTATCGAGGACCAAATTGATTCAGCAAATTATACGGACGTCCAGCATTGTCTTTTGGGAGTTCGCTGTATAGCCAGGGCCGAGCCGTAATGTAGGACAGTATATTCACATTTCGTTGTTCATACACTGTACACTGTACATTTATTTAGCATGTTGTTCTCTATTGTATTTTTATATTAAATTGCCTTTCAAGATGACATGTCTGTTCTATGTGTTGGATTTTATCAAGTAAATTCCCCCCAAAAATTCGACTTATACTCGGGTGCGACTTGTATATGTTTTTTTTCTCTTCGTTGGGCTTTTTATGGCTGGATCGACTTATACTCAGGAGCGACTTGTAGTCCGAAAAATACGGTATGTAAAATTTTAAAGTATACACAAAAGAAAATATTACTGTGCAAAAGTATCATTTATTGCTCTTTTTTTCAACATAAAATATGAACAAGTCGTCAATTCAAACATCTAAATAATACAGATTGTCTGACATTGTGTAATGGTAAACCTTTGGCAACAATTACTTACAAAGTAAATACCTAAGTTGCACAAAAATGCCTTTAAAAGTAAGCCATTCCTAACATATATAACATTAATACACTGCAAAACACACCTCCTTAAAACTAGTCAGTTCTAAGTGTAAATCTATTGGCAATAAGTGAAATTATCTGCCATTGCTTCAAGTGTATTTCTCTCAGATTTCTTGGAAGAAAAATTACTAGCTGAAAATAATCTTAACAGCCTTGTTTTAAGCAATACATTAGTATACTTAATCCTGAAAAAAAAAAAAAAAAACTTGGAAGAAGGAAAGATTTTGAATAATATTTGTGGCTACAGAATATTGATTTAAGAATTTGATTATCTACTGTGACTAATTGAGCAGAGAAATAGGTTAAATTATTTGAAAAGTGATTGCTAATGTTATATGCTTTGTTGCACACTGTGAAAATGATTAACTCAAAAGAGCGAGATGTCATGTACCCATTCTGCAGCGCTTTGTTTACATTTGCGACTTTCACGACATTTGCTTTACAGCAGCTAAACTGCTACACGGCAGTACTATTTGGACGGAGTTGGAGCTCGCATCAGCGTGCGTGTTGTTTTGTGCCTGAGTTTTGTTAAACCGAAAATAAAGGCAGCGTTACAAAGTCATCTGACCGCTCGTCATTTTACATACTGAATGCATTATTGACTGGCTGACTTCGTTTTCTCCATGGTTAAATTATCATCTAACCACTGTGCCGTCATTATAAGCTTGCTTACTGGACATAACTTTTTCACGAAGAATGGTGGTTGTATAAACTGCATTATTTTTTTATCCAGGGCTTTGGTTCTCGGGTCATTTAGGTAAAAAAAAAAAAAACGTCTTGTCTCGGCGGCGGCAGCTACGTTCGTACCGGATAATCTGCCCGCCCCGGCCGGTTCGCCATGGCATATTCGGGTCCTGGCTCTGCTCGCACGCCGTGGGGGAATGCTCGAGAAACCGGGGTATTCGCCGGAGGTCCCGAGGCCGGGGAACAGGGCTCGGCCCGGAGGGGCGGGCTCCGTCGGAAGACGGCTATTTGCCGACTATCGGTCTCCAGTCGTGCCGGTGTTTAGCCTTAGATGCGAATATACCACCCGCCTTCGGCTGCATTCCCAAACAGCCCGACTCTGTATCGTCACAAGCCCTGTAGTTTAACTTAGTTAGTGTTTACAATAGCTGTAGCATTCCCGCTAGCAGCAGCCTCGTATTCGTTCCAAAAATCTTTGTGATGCAGTTTTAAATGGCTGCTGGATTAGTGGTTTTGAATGAGGACGCTTTCTTTCTGCCTCGTGGAACTTCTACGGTACATGTTTCGCAGATGGCGAGAGCGTCGTTTTTTCAGTAACAGCCGCCATAATATTCAACTACTTCTTGTCGTGTAACTCCGCCTCCTTAACCCCTCCTCCCTCAGGGGCTTCAGAGAGGGGAGGGGCTGAGGAGGCGGCGTGCTGAATTCTTTGGTTGCGCACATTTGGAGGCTAAATCAAGTACATAATTATCGGATTGCATTATCGGTTGAATTTTTTTATTATCTGGATTATCTGTGTGACGTCATAATTGCCATTATCGGCCGATAATTATCGGTGACCGATATATATTTATTATAAAGATACACGATAATAATTTTTAAATTTATATTCACCCGAGTTTTTGAACACCTGGAGGTTTAAAAATAACTAGCGGTGATTCAACATAGATTTGCCTTCGACCTACCCAGATTTTTCATAATGACATAATAACAGGGTAATCTAATTACTTTTTCCGCCGTTACAACGCCGTTACCGTTACTGACGGTCAAAAGCGATGCGTTACTTACTCTGAATAAATTGAAGAAACTACCAGCCGTGTCGAGTCGACTCTCTGCTCTGTTGATTTGTCATCCAAGACTTGGGGTGCGTTCAGGTTCGAGAATAGCACATTTACTTCTGACTCCAAGCTGTTTGTCCCTGCTCATTCAATTAGACAATGCTTTCCAAAGTTTGGTAACGTTTCTGCGTTTGCTACACCTGATGCTAGCCTCGTTCCCATCTCCCACTGTCAGCCAGCAATAATTCTGCTTCCATCTTGAGGACGGCAGACGCTTTGAAGGTGACGTGAATTGTTGGGAAACGCCTACCTGAATGCAGCCCCTCGAGAGATGCGATGGAAGCGTGTGATTGTGATTGGCTGAGGGTTAGAGTCATGTGTCGTGGTAAGCCAATCAGAGCCGGTGATTTCACAAGCAAACCGGAACAGCGCGTGCGTCAAACACACACACGCAAAACAGATGCACAGGGTCGGGATGGCAGAGCATTCAGAAGAAAAAATGTCCTTTAAGAGGTGGTGATATAGACACTATTTCAAGTTTGTCTAAATTAAAGGAAAGAACCTGCATGTAATGTGTAATTTATGTCCCGGGGCAAAGCTTTTGTCGACATCTGTGGTAAGTAATTCAAATCTGCTGAAGCACCTAACAAGTTAACTACCTGTCTGTTCTTCTCTATTACACTGACTCGAATACTGCTCAGAAAATTTCAAATTCTTTGACATACATTAAGTTCTTTTTAAAGTAACGGAAATAGTTACTTTCCCTGGTAATTAGTTACTTTTACTATGGAGTAGTTCCGTTACTAACTCAGTTACTTTTTGGAAGAGGTAGTGAGTAATGTAACTAATTACTTTTTTAAAGTAACGTGCCCAACACTGTACAGTAGTAAGGTTCATCACTCATTCCTCAAAACAAAAATATGGTAGAACAAAAAGGATTAATGGCTTGCCTTATAACAGTGCTTCTCAATTATTTTCTGTTACGCCCCCCCAAGGAAGACGTAAATGTTTCGCGCCCCCCCCCAACTCTCTGCCGCCACTGTAAATAGTATCATTCGTCTATATTACTATTATAAGTACGCCTCAGCCTAACATTGTGTCCTTTTTTTTTTCTATTAAAGAAAAAAAGTAACATAGATCAACTTATAATAAAGTATAACTTTTTTAACATTGTGTTGCTTGTAACAGAAAAGACTTAACGCGCATCAATTTGCCTGAAGTTAAAAAAAAAAAAAAAAAAAAAAAAAAAAAGTCACATCCAAACTGTAAAAATACACTCAAGGTACATTTTTGACCATTTGATACTGAAAAATAAAATGTAATAAAATCAGTAAATAATCACAAATTCAAATTGATTAGAAAAATTTACTCTTCAGGACAACATGCCAAAAAATTTGACCGAAAAAAAAAAAACAAAACTGAATAGAAGGGGGGGGGGGGCAGTCTTTGGACAGAAGGAAAGTTTTTATTTTCGCTGATTCACCACAGTGCTCACTGGTTTACTGATATAACACTGACAAAGCGGGACGATTGTGGAAATTGGCAGTATTCGGCACATTTTCGCTGAAAAATAGTCAAGCGGCTTATCAATGAGATTGAGGTCTAATGTCTTTAAGTGGCGTCTTAACTGATTTGGCTTCTCCGCTATAATCATTTTTATACTCAGTAAACAGTGGTCTTTCCTCATTTTCCACTATATTAAAAGTCAAAGGCAAACGGCCCGAAAAAAGCGCACTCTCGGCGGCCGAGGGAGAACCGTAGGTGAGGGCGGTGGTCGTGACGATCCCAAGCCGAAAACGGCACTTCTCGGCCGGACACGTGAGAACCGAAGAAGACAGTGGGTCGCTGCGTGAGTCCTGCTCTGCATGAGTCTCTTCCGTGTGCTCTTGCTTACTTCCAAAATACTGCACGCACTTTGAAAATGAGAGCGCCACTGCCACCCACGGAGTGGATGTGCAAGTACACTTTATTCTAGTACGGCAAAAAAAAAAAAAAAAAAGCATGTTCCCCGAGGTCACTCGCGCCCCCCCTGGCATCGCTCTGCGCCCCCCTGGGGGGGCGCGCCCCACCATTTGAGAAGTACTGCCTTATAATAATCAATGTAAACAGCAGTGAGTGAACCCATTTTCAATGAAGTATGAGGTTTCTTATCTGCATAGTCCGAAATCCTATCAGGCATGCTGACAAGACTAACATTACACGTCTATACTGTATGTCCGTGGTGAAAACCTACGTGCCTTACATGGTTGCCGATCGAAGTATGGAAGCGTGTGGACATCTCATCATACTTTGCCGTTAAACATTCATCTGAAAAGTGGCGGAGGCTTGGAATGATGAACCTGGCTCCAAATGACGAAGTAGCCGCCTGAATCCTATGTCTTCGACGGGGGGAAAGGGTTGGTTGTCTAGCGCCATCATTTCTATGTTCATCTTTGTGAAACTTTTCAAAGGCCTCCTTAAATGGTACAACCCCGGCTTATTAGCGGACTTTGGAATTGGATGGGCAGCTTCATTTGCAGCTCTTATTAAGATGTGTTTCTCGCCAGCCGTGCGGCACACTTGAGCGCGACGTCACAGAAAGGGAGCGCTTGATTTACAAACGCACACATCCCAATCCACCTATTCCTTTCTCGCCGGCCGTGCAGCACACTTGAGCGTGACGTCATAGAAAGGGAGCGCTTGATTTACAAACACACACATCCCAATCCACCAACACAGTGCCAAAAAAGTACATACAGTGCCCTCCATAATTATTGGCACCCCTGGTTCAGATGTGTTTTTTAGCTTCTAATATTTTTTTTTTTAATTCAAATAATATGGGACCTTAATGGGCAAAAAGAGAAAAATCCAACCTTCAATACAAGTGCATTTATTCAGTGGGGGGAAAAAATCCTACATAAAGAAATAATTATTTGAATCAAATAATGTGTGTCACAATTATTAGCACTAGGGATGTCCTGATCCAGGTTTTTGCACTTCCAATCCGATACTAATATTGTTTTGCACTTCCGATCCGATACCGATACCAGCCTATCTGAGCATCTGTTAAAGTTTAAAGTGATTTCGCCTCCTTACTTAGTTGTCAGACTCATGTTGAAAAGAGTTTTAGTACTCTTGATAACAACTAGCCAGCTGAATTAGGTGAGTTTGAATAACACGCAACGGTTGGTAACAAGAAACTGACCTGTTTATTCAATGACAAACACAAAACATTATAAATAACAAACAGAAATGGCATAGTCAGTCAGGAAAACATGCAAATAATATTGTAAACTGTCTTAAACAAGCAAAACACAAAAACAACCTCAGTGGAAAATCCCACAAACCCCCCAAGCTATTAGATGCTTTTAATGTTTCGTGCATTAGTTACACAAATTGTATAAAAAGCCTCTCAGGTTTAAATAAACGACTATTTCAGTATCAAGTAGGCCTGAACGATATTGGAAAAAACTATTGCTGCGATTTTTGGGGGGTTTGCGATATTATATTGCAATATTAGAAAAAGTATGTACACATATATATATATATATATATATATATATATATATATAAGGGCTGTCAAACGATTAACATTTTTAATCGAGTTAATTACAGCTTAAAAATTAATTAATCTTCATTAATCGCAATTAATCGCAATTCAAACCATTTATAAAATATGCCATATTTTTCTGTAAATGATATATATATTCTGTAAAATAAATTGTTGGAATGGAAAGAAAAGATGGATATATACATTCAACATACGGTACATAAGGACTGTAGTGGGCATTTCACTCTACTGTCATTTAAATCTGTCTGTGCTGTCCTCACTCCGAAGCGTCTACTTTTTCCAAAGCTAAACAGCTAGTGAACAACGCCTTAATAATCAGACTTCTTCCTTTTTCATCTGATTCATTAATAAAATGGCCTCAAACCATTGTCCTCTTTAGACCGTCGTAATACTACAAAAAAAATGTACACAAGCATTGCATTAGCAACAACGTTAGCTTAGCACGCTATACAGGTTCACTAAACATAAACAAAAAGCGTCTCATACAAAAAATATAACATTTCGCTTACTAACATAATAGTACATTCTTGACAACAACCATACTTACGGACAAATCTTGTCCAAGGATCATATAAGCACAACATTACAGCCCGAGACGTCGTGCAGCCATATTGAATTGGCAAGAAAACAATAAACCATGTCGCAAAGCGACCACAAGAGTTCGCTGTTAGCACAAAAAGCCTTGCTGTAAAACTTACCAAAAGGCAGAATACTGTCTGAGCAAGACATGTGCGTTAATTGCGTCAAATATCTTAACGTGTTTAAAAAATTAATTACCGCGCGTTAACGCGATAATTTTGACAGCCCTAATATATATATTTTTTTTTATTTTTTTTTTAAAGAAATTTTCACTAGATGACTTGAATAGCTGTTTGGAAAGACTTTGGATGACTACCAATGACCAGTATACAGTGATCCCTTGTTTTTCGCGGTTAATGGGGACCAGAACCCGTCGCGATAAGTGAAAAACCGCAAAGTTGCGCACCCCGCCCCCAAATTTTTATTTTTTTGTGTGTGTGTGCTCAATGTTTTTATTCAGATTTAGCATTGGAAAGAGATACATATAAGGCATGTTTTTTTTCTCAACTTTTCCCCAAAGTATGATTTTAAAAAATGTATATATTAATAAATGGTTTTAAGCACTTCAAATGTTATGTTATATTATGATCAGTTTTAAACATAACTGTCCAACCAAATCATTTTTGAACAAGAATAAAGTACTGTCGTCGAAAAATGCTTGGCTTTATTAAATACTTCTGTTTATCTACCTTAGCTGTGACTCTTGTTGGACATGTAGAAATTACAAACTCCTCACGATCATTTCTGGCATTTAATTTATATGTCTCAAACGTCTCCACACACACCACACACACACACACACACACACACACACACACACACACATTCATTTCAAAGCGGCTTCCTTGAAGAAATTGTTTTACAAGTTAAACGATGATTGACAGCTGCTGCGCTGTGATGTCCGCTTCTTTGGCAAGATCAAAAATACCAGCATTGTTAACTTTAATAAGCAAGTGCTGCAGTGACTGTGAGGTTCAAAGAGTGTGTGAGGCTCTGCTCAGAGCAGAAAGCAAGTCATTTGTGGATTAAAAAAATAAAAATTTTCGCACGTCCTTGCGATGGGACTATCGCACACGCACACATCGCGATGGCGATGTTTAAACGATATATCGTTCAGGCTTAGTATCAAGTTAACATTTTAAAACAGTAAATAAAATAGTCCCCATTCTGTATCAGCGGCTTTAAACTACTTTCAATTCATTTAATTTTGCGAATCAACTGTTAAAGTTGTTAAAATTGCTCTCGTTATTCCATAATTTCCCTTCTGTCTACTTTCGATATGTGAAAGTTTTAAAACTGTTTTGAAGATAGATTTAAGTCATGATTTTACCAATTCAGGAGTATTTTAGATAAAAAGTTAATTAGGTTCGCTTGGAAGGTTCACAACAGCCTGCTTTGAGATGGCGGCTGTTTACTAATGCAACTAGTTTTCAATACTTCAATGTTGCTAACGCCGTCGAGTCTGTCATCCTGCATCAAGTTCTATATACATATGATATCTATTATCTACAGTAAAACGATGTTGACGTAGTTTGTAGCAGCTGTCAGCAGCAGTCAGGTATTCTTGTGTTTTTTATCCAGCGGCATTGAGTTGAGCTAAAGCCATGAGTTGAGCATTGGCATTACCCGGGTCTATGACAAGTATGATGTTTACTCTGATGTGACACTTCAGAGTGGGGGCCCGGGCGCAGTGTTGTAGTGTAAAACACAACTCTGTTAGTAGTGACCACTCGCCTCTTTCCGAGCTGTCACAAATCCAACATTCAGGACAGAAGATAGGACAGAAGATAGAGACTGTGTCCGTGCCTCGTATAGTGAACAGGGAAAAACAGAGTACTATAGGAACGAGACCAAAGAATTTAACACATATAGCCCCTGATAGCAGTGAAAATAAAATAGCTCTTAATAAATATATAAAATGCGGATTATTAAACATCAGGTCAATCTCGCCCAAATCTCTGCTAGTTAATGACTTAATTGGGGAATATAATATTCATATTTTGGCCCTGACTGAAATTTGGCTTCAGCAGGATGACTTTGTTAGACTTAATGAATCCACACCCCCAAGTCACGTGAATTTTCACACAGCTAGAAGCACGGGCCGTGGAGGGGGGATAGCAGTAATATCACACTCTTGTTTAGGTATGAGCCCAAAAAGTAAAGCTAATTACATTTATAACTCCTTTGAAAGTCTAGCACTATCAATTATAGATGCTAACTGGAAGAACCAAAAACCAGTTCTTTTCATAGTGGTTTACCGTCCCCCTGGTCCCTACTCACAGTTTTTGTTAGATTTCTCTGACTTTTTATCTAGTATTTTGCTAAGCTGGGATAGAATTATAATTAGGCCTGAACGATATTGGAAAAAACTATTGTTGCAATTTTTTTGAGGTTTGCAATATATTGCGATATTATATTGCGATATTATATATATATATTTTTTTTTTTAATCTTTTTTAAAGAAATTTTCAATAGATGACTTGAATAGCTGTTTGGAAATACTTTACTTGACACACCGTGACCACAGTGTATTCATATATTACCGTTTCATTTGTGAATGATGAAGATTGCTTTATGAAGGGATCCAGGAAGCCATGTCTGCACAAAATAGATCATTTATTGAACACAATATTTTACACTTCAACAGCAGCAAATACATTAAATGATAAATAAAAGAGCAGGTGCATTAGTCCCCTAAGCTTTTGACAAAATATAACAATAAATAAAAACTTCTGTAAAATAACAACAAAGTTGTAAACATATTTGAACAAAAATATTAAATATGACAAATAAAAGAGTTGTTCACAAACTATAACAATAAATATAAACCTCAGTAAAACAACAAAGTTGTCAACATATTTGAACTTAAATATTAAATCTGACTAATAAAAGTGCAAGTGCATTAGTCCCCTGAGCTGTTTACACAAAATATTACACTATAAAACTGCAAAACGGCAACAAAGTTGTAAAAATATTTAAACAAAAATATTAAGTGTCAAAACTTTATGTGCAGCAGTACTATATATAGTTATTTGAAAAATACGATTTACAATAAATTTAAATATAAAAGAAACAGAAACTCAATTGACCTTGTAAATAATTGACCTGAATAACTGCAAATAACTGATGAATAACAGAACCAAATTTCCTGCCTTCCTGATAGCTGTCACATGAATAAAAAGAAGAAAAGACATTCCTCCAGCTGTGTTATGTATTTGTCTGCATATCGTCCACCTTCCTTGCTCAGCAATTCTCAACTGGGTCTCATAGGTTTTTGGCCATGACTACTAGTTTATCCACTATTGCAGGCTTGAGACAAGAACGTTGGCACGTAACAATGTTCCCACCTGTACTAAAAAGCCTCTGATGGGAAGGTCTTAGCAGGAATGCATAGATACCTGCGTTTTAAATGGTCCCACATGTTCGACAGATTACTTCTTGTTGATGCAACCATGACGAGGCACTGTCGACAGGGCTGTTTTTTGTCCCTTATAGTCTTTTTCTTGCCAAAATACTTCCAAAACTCCTTCTGGAGACGGTCTTGCCTCATTTCCTTGCTTCAACGTGTTGCTTTCTTGCTTTCACTTTGAGAACGGCCCCTCCTCCCTCCGCTCTGCTGTTCGGCCCCTCCTCCCTCCACTCCGCTGCCGCGGGGGAGGGGGAGGAGCCGATGACTTGCTGGAGGGAAAGAGAAGCTGTGCGCTCTCCTTCCCTCTCCTTCCTCAAAACAAACGTTTGTGGATTAAAAAAAATGAAATGAAAAAACTATCGCACGTCCTTGCGATGGGACTATTGCGCATGCGCACATCGCGATGGCGATGTTTAAACGATATATCGTTCAGGCCTAATTATAATTGTAGGGGATTTTAATATACATGTTGACGATTAAAGTGACTCCCTTGGTAAGGCCTTTAACGACCTACTAGATGGGACTGGCTTCATTCTAAATGTAAATAAACCAACTCATAGTCATAAGCACACCCTGGACTTGATTTTAACCTACGGTACGGAGATTAGTGATCTTAGTGTCCATCCCCACAACCCCGTACTGTCTGATCATTTTCTAATTACCTTTCAGTTTAAGCTTCAAGATAATCCGCCACTAGTGACTAGAACTCAGATGAAAAGGACATTAGGTGATCGCTCTGTTTCAGAGTATAAACAGATAATTCAGCCTATATTTGCCTCCCTGTCATCTAATTTTGAAGGAATAATGTCCGGCCTTGCTGTTAATGACGAGTTTGTTGATCGTGTTATGTCTACGTTTCGTACTACCCTCGATGTCGTCGCTCCCTCCAAATTAAAGTTTATCAAGCAGAGACGAGCCTCTCCCTGGTATAATGCTGAAACACGCTCTCTTAAACAATCGACACGTAAGTTAGAAAGACTTTGGTGCCGTTCCAACACAGAGCACACCCTCTCTGCCTGGAAACACAGCTTAGTGACATATAAGCAGGCCTTGCGTACGGCTAAAACCAGATATTACTCATCCTTAATAGAGGAAAACAAAAATAATCCTAGGTTTCTGTTCAGCACTGTAGCAAGGCTGACAAACAGTCACAGCTATATAGAACCTTATATCCCAACCACCCTTAGCTGTGATGACTTCCTAAAAATTTTTATCAATAAAATCGCAACTATTAGAAATAAAATAAATGAATCACTTCCAGTTATTAGGTCTGATAAAGTGCAGACAAAGAATTCGGAATCTCCTATAAACCCCTCTAAAATATTAAATAACTTTACCACTGTAGACCAAACTGATGTAATTTCAATTATAATGTCCTCCAAACCATCAACGTGCCTCCTCGACCCAATTCCAACCAAACTTTTTAAAGAGACCCTGCCTCTAACTATTGACACTATCTTAAATATAATAAATACCTCATTAGTTACAGGCTACGTGCCGCAGTCCTTTAAATATGCAGTTATTAAACCGCTCTTGAAAAAACCTACTCTTGATCCTGATATTTTGGCCAATTATAGACCTATTTCTAACTTACCATTTCTCTCCAAAGTCCTTGAAAGAGTGGTAATTAAATAGCTCTGTCAGCACCTACAGGACAATAGTTTATTTGAACAGTTCCAGTCTGGCTTTCGAGCTCATCATAGCACTGAAACCGCATTAGTTAAAGTAACTAATGACTTGTTACTTGCCGCTGACATTGGATTAGTCGATTAGTCGATCCTGGTTCTGTTGGACCTGAGTGCAGCCTTTGACACAATCGACCATAATATCTTATTGCAGAGATTGGAATGTGACATAGGCATTAGAGGAGCAGCCCTCTGCTGGTTTAAATCATATTTATCTAATAGGTACCAGTTTGTCAATGTAAACCAGCAATCATCATCGTACTCTAGAGTTAGTTATGGTGTGCCGCAAGGATCTGTCCTCGGGCCCATCTTGTTTTCGCTGTATATGCTTCCTCTAGGTAATATCATCAGAAAACATAGCATTAACTTCCATTGTTACGCTGACGACACACAACTGTATTTATCAATTAAACCTGAGCAGGTCAGGCAAGTAGAAAAACTAAGCGCCTGCGTCAGAGATATAAATACCTGGATGAGCACTAACTATCTTCTACTTAACCCTGAAAAGACAGAAGTCCTTATAATAGGCCCGAAAAGTGTTAGAGACTCTTTAGCTGCCCAGATAGTCACTCTGGACAATGTAAGTGTAGCCTCCAGCGCCACAGTTAAAAACCTAGGAGTTTTATTTGACCCTGACTTATCGTTTAAAGCACACATTAAACAAACCTGTAGAACGGCTTTCTTTCACCTGCGCAACATCACCAAAATTAGAAATATTTTATCTAAAAGCGATGCAGAAAAATTAATTCACGCGTTCGTTACATCGAGATTGGATTACTGTAACTCCCTACTTGCAGCTTGTCCGAAAAGCTCTCTAAAAGCTCTTCAGCTAGTCCAAAACGCAGCAGCAAGACTTTTAACAGGAACCAATAGAAGAGAGCACATCACCCCTGTGCTCCAGGCACTTCACTGGCTTCCAGTCGAGTTTAGAATTAAATTTAAAATACTCCTTCTTACATTTAAGACCATTAATGGGTTGGGGCCACCTTATCTCACCGATGCTCTGGTTCCATACCGCCCCAACAGAACACTCCGATCTCAGAATGCAGGTCTACTGGTAGTTCCCAGGGTTTCTAAAAGTACTGTCGGAGCTAGAGCCTTTAGCCACCAAGCCCCTGTTTTATGGAATCAGCTTCCAGCTAGTATTAAAGAAGCCGAGACAGTCTGCACATTTAAGATTAGATTAAAAACGTTCCTATTCGACAAAGCTTATGGTTAGGCTAGTTGAAGTCAGAGTAGACTCACAGTTTAGTCTAAGCTGCACTAGAAGCTATAATGCTGGGGGCAGTACAGCCGCTGAGTTCTATCTCCTTTTCTTACTCTACCTACCACTTGTCTTACTTTATTTCTATTTTCCAATGTTAATATCTAGTTGTCTAGTCTCTTCATCACTAGTCACCCGGTGTCCCCCCCCCCCTCTGGGGAGGGGCTATTTTTCAGCTGCAGCCTCCTGACTGTCCGGACCCCTGGCTGGATAGACGTCCTCGCTGCTACCCCCGTCTCATCTGATTAGAGGGACCTCTTCTTGCTCCTTTACTCCACTGTATTTTTACAGACTATAACTTCGCTTGCTAATTCCCATTAGCAGTTCTGGGGTTCCTGTCTATCCGTCCTGGGAGTGGATCTCTCCTGACTGTGGTACTCCCCAAGGTTTCTCATTTTTCTCCCAATTGACTCTGGAGTTTTTGGAGTTTTTCCTTGCTGGCATGGAGGGTCTTAAGGATAGGGGATACCCAGGACTTGAACTGTATCTATTCATCTTTGTTGCTTCATTTCTAATTGTGTATCATATTGCCTCTGTAAAGCCCTTTGAGACTTCTGTTGTGATTGAGGGCTATACAAATAAAATTGAATTGAATTGAATTACTCTAGGGACGCAATGCGGTCCGTTTCTCATTGAGTCCCGAAGACCGCGCTGTGTATTAGTTCCGCTTTGCTTGACATTTCAATAATCAGAATTTGGATGTTTGTGAATCGTTCTCAAATCTTCCACGGCCGAATCGCTCAAGGATGTAATGACGGCTGGGTATGTTGTACCGTGGTTCTAAGTGTTGGATGGTGCGTCTTTACTCACGAGAGATAATGGCTCGTCATCCAGAATAAATTCTTCGGCAATGACTCTTACTGTTATTCCCTGGGCTTTGGGACTGTCGAGTGCCAGTTTGTCACGCATAGCAAAAGGTTCTGTCAGTGTTAGTTGCGTAGGACCTTTCTTTTTGTCTTAGGTTTTCTTAACATACTTCTTATGTTGTTTGTGGTGGTATTTCGCTAAATGCTTGATGGTTGTATTAAAACTTCTTACAGCTTTACCACCACGCTTGACTTTATTGTGGCATATGTTGCACTCTGCCTCTTCGTCGTCCTTTAAGGTGAAATGATCCCACACAGCTGACATTTATACCGATAAACTCTCTCGGTAAATTGGGAGACGGTAATGTGAATGTAGTGTGTTGAAGGTGTGCCGTAAAATGCGGACCGGATTTTAGGGAAACCGAAGCAAAAACTGGAATGGATTATGTAAATCGGTGCGCTGGAAAACCCGGACCGGAGAGATATAAAAAAAAACTGGATCAGAAGTCTGGATCGGAATTTTTCCGTGTTGGCCGATTCGATACCGATGCGCATTTTTTTGCCCATATCGGCGTCCGACCCGATCCAAATATCGGATCGGGACATCTCTCTTCTCGTGTTTGGAGGAGAAAGAATACTCGATTGCATCCAAAGAACACCATACCCACTGTGAAGCGTGGGGGTGGAAACATCAATCTTTGGGAATGTTTTTCTGCAAAGGGACCAGGGGAAATGATCTGTGTAAAGGAAAGAATGAATGGGGCCATGTATCGAGAGATTTTGAGTGTAAATCTTCCATCAGCAAGGGCATTTAAGATGAGACATGGCTGGGTCTTTCAGCACAATGATCCCAAACACACAGCCAGGGCAACAAAGGAGTGGCTTTGTAAGAAGTATTTCAAGGTCCTGGAGTGGCCTAGCCAGCCTCCAGATCTCAACCCCATAGAAAATCTGTGGAAGGAGTCGAAAGTCCGTGTTGCCCAACGACAGCCCCAAAAGATCACTGCTCTAGAGAAGATCTGCATGGAGGAATGGGCCAAAATACCAGCAAAAGTGTGTGAAAAGCTTGTGAAGAGTTACAGAAAACGTTTGGCCTCCGTTATTGCCAACAAAGGATACATAACAAAGTATTGGGATGAACTTTTGG
Source organism: Corythoichthys intestinalis (assembly GCF_030265065.1). Taxonomy (NCBI): domain Eukaryota; kingdom Metazoa; phylum Chordata; class Actinopteri; order Syngnathiformes; family Syngnathidae; genus Corythoichthys; species Corythoichthys intestinalis. The sequence goes on along the minus strand of NC_080409.1, from coordinate 4,109,964 downwards.
TATAGACCAAATACTTATTTTCCACCATGATTTGCAAATAATAATAAAAAATAAAATAAAAATAAAAATAAAAATCAAACAATGTGATTTTCTGGGGTTTTTTCCACATTCTGTCTCTCATGGTTGAGGTTTACCCATGTTTTAAAGTGGGAGAACTTGCACAACTAGTGGTTGACTAAATACTTATTTCCCCACTGTATATATATGAATTTAAAATAAAGATCTAGCTAGTAAAATGTTGTACATACGTTTTAAAGCAATAAAACAAACAAATAAAAATGATTGAAATAAACTAGAATCCTACAGAGGGCATCCTTTGGGCATAGGTCAAAATTATTTTTCGAACAGATGATGTGACTAGCACCTTAAAGATGGTCCTTTGCTTTGCTTAGCCAAAACTACACCTGAGGAGGCAAGAAGGATATTTGAAATTTCTTTGTTTCATGTTTTGCTCCCCTCCCTCCCACAAAAGTCAAACTCGACCTATTCTTTCATTTCCATTTTGATTTGTTTTTTTTTCTAAAGTGATATACAAAAAAGCCTGTCGCAATATGCAATAATTCCATTTATCGCACGGTAAATTAAAATGAAGGTGGTAATTTTTCCGCTGCGATTTATCGCCTCGCGTGCACGTGCTTACGCACGTGCAGCAGACGTGCCGTTAAATGTTCGGCTTCCTTGTTACCAACTACGCAAAATGTATCTTCGATCCGGGTCCGGCAAAAAATAGCGCCGGAGCCCATCCGTTCCCATTATATCCTATTGTTCAACGTATACTGGCTGCGTCAGTGCTGCAGATTGACTGCGGACCATCTCCAGCGTGCCGGAGCCCGATGGATGGTTTAGGATATTTTCTATTTTTGCCGGAGACGCATCCGTCAAAATGGGCGGAGCCGTGCGTGGAGTCAACAGCCCAGTTGCTTATTCGCGGTTTAACCAGCAAGCATGGACAAAGAACGCTCCGTGGAGCTGGAAAGTCACTAATTGATTTATGACGCAGCAGATCATCAATATAAGGTAGGGGTGTAACGGTACACAAAAATCTTGGTTCGGTACGTACCTCGGTTTTGAGGTCACGGTTCGGTTCATTTTCGGTACAGTAAGAAAACAAAATGCAAAATATAAATGTGCTAGTTGTTTATTATACACCTTTGTGCTTTCAACAATAGGAACATTAGCCTATACAAAGCTAGAATTCTGCTCAAAAAGTAGCGGGTATTTAAAGATAATCCAACAACAATTTGCCTTTCAGACCCCGCGTATTGTCAGCTTTCTTTCTGAAAGAAAGAAAAAAAAAAAGAAGTCCTGTGCTAAAGAGAAAAGAAATCCCAATGACAAAGATTTTAACATGTATTTTACAAATGAAATGCCTCAATGAATCATTTTTTTTTTCTAATGAACGGTTTTCAAAAGCTTTATTGGTGGATTTTCTCAAGTTTACGCGCCACACAAAAATTAATACATTTAATTGTGTAAGCAGGATCTGTATATTATTCTTATTATTTAATTACAAGTGTTTTAGCTCATTTCAATTTATTTTATTTTATTATGTGTTTATATTTCACAAATGTGATGTAGTATCCATTTATATTGTATATTTTATATAACTTTAGTTCCTATGTGAATATTAGTTCCTACTTGTTTTGTTGTGGTAGGAGAGTTTTGTAGTGAACACGGGGCCTTGTTGGTAATTATAGCATAGAAGACAGCAGTAAATCAACAAAGACAAGTCAACTGTGCCCCGATCTACCACTCAAGAGATCTGATGGACTCAAAAGTGGGTTACGATTGCATATTAGTTTGAAAATCGACCGGATCCACCTTATTTTTACACGAGTGACTTCTGGTTTGCCCGAGCCTAGCTAGAAGTATTGACGCAGGAGGGCCGCGTCTCGCGTCAAATAATAAACTCTGCCGTTCTTTTCGCGTGCGTCGCATTAAGCTGCTTCTGGGACGTGTGCGGCCGCACTGCGACTGGTGTGCATTGGCTGATTGACTTTACACCTGCGTTTCACTGCGTTCTCGTGGCGGCCACGTTGTTGCGCCGTTGACGTTTCTTACTGTCCTACCGTGTTGGTCCTCATTATAGTAGTGAAGACGGAGTAAATATAATCTATACAAAGAAACTGTAACCCGATCAACTCACAGCCTCGAAAAGTAAGGGTTACATTACGTCAGAAACTCGTTCAGTACGCCTCCGTTCCGAACCGAGCACCCAGAACCGAAACAGTTCACGTACCGTTACACCCTTAATATAGGGACAACATTAAAAAGGAAGCTGTATGGTATCCTATTATGTGTGTTTTTCTGGCAATGATAACAAACACACGACGTGCTGAAAACTTTTTAATTAACACACGGCGCTAACAACACTTCCTCAACCAGGCTCTCGGCAGGCTGTGTCTGTGTCTCTCACTGCCGCGTCACATGAACCCAAAAAACATCACCGTCGCGTGCGCTTCAGGGTGCCTCGGAAAACATCCAATCAGAATATTGCACATTGAACCCCATAGCAGAAGCTATGAGGGGAAAAGTTTTCATTTGCCGAAATGCTTCAGTTACAATTTTATTTTTTTCTTGAAAAAGACATTTTATTTTGTGTTTCTGTGCGGTATTAACATTGTTGTTGTTGAGAGAAATGGTGGAGGAAATGTTTTGTATTCATAAATGTGTCCTCAGTTGATGTTGAAGTAATGTTCCTATTGCTTGTTATTATTGACATTATCTTTTCTCCACAAGATGGCAGGATGGGACTTAATTGTCTAAAGTGCTACATTTATTACTTCTTTGTGTTTGACTTTGATGACTTTGATTTGTGGGATTGCCTGTGAAGACAGCAATGAGAGAGGATGTCTCCGCATGTCGATGGAAATTAAATACGCCGAGTTTTGGCTGAAAGACAACTTATTCTCCGTCAATTTTTCCTACGAATGCAACGTTGAGCTGCAACCACCTCAACAGGTTATGGGCCCAGGAGTCATTCGAAGGTAAAGTCAGTTTCCACCGTGTAGAAGGTCGCGAAGGACAGCTTGCTCATGGACTGCTGATTAGCGGAAAAAGCTAACAGGCAACATGGATCCACGAGGAACAAGTAGGTTACCTCGACTGGCATTTGACGGAGATTAAGCTAAATATGGACTCTGGGAAACTAAAATGTTGGGACATTTTCATCTAATCGGGCTAAAGAAGACAGTGCTGGTAGGCCCAAACACTGAAGCCGAGAGAGAAAATGATGAAATGAAAAATGCGGACGCATATGCTGAAATGATACAACTTCTTGATGATAAAAGCCTTTCATTAATAATGAGAGATGCGCCAAAAGACAAAAAAAATAATAATAATAATATCTACCTGTGAAGCTGAATATATGGCACTGGCTTCAACCATACAAGAATGCCTATTTAGAACAACTACTAGGTAGCATTGATCATTATCAGTACACTCCAACAATTGTACACGATGACAACCAAGAGACAATCGCTCTTGCCAAAAATCCTGTTAACAGACAGAGATGCAAGCACGTAGACATAAAATATCATTTTATTTGATCTACTGTGAATCAGGGAAGAGTAACATTGACGTATTGTCCAACGGATGACATGATAGCTGATATCATGACAAAACCTGTAACAAAGTTAAAATTGAAGAAGTTTGACAGTGCTATTTTTGTCATTTGAAATGTAAAATTTCATTTGGTTGTTAAAAAGGCATCAACATGCGAACAAGTGGGGGTGTTGAGAGAAATGGTGGAGGAAATGTTTTGTATTCATAAATGTGTCCTCAGTTGATGTTGAAGTAATGTTCCTATTGCTTGTTATTATTGACATATTATCTTTTCTCAACAAGATGGCAGGATGGGACTTAAATGTCTAAAGTGCTACATTTATTACTTCTTTGTGTTTGACTTTGATTACTTTGATTTGTGGGATTGCCTGTGAAGACCGCAATGAGAGAGGATGTCTCCGCATGTCGATTAGAGCTGTCCCGACTAGTCGACATAGTCGACGTCATCGATGACGTAAATCCGTCGACGAGCACAACATCCCGTCGACGGTAAATGAAGGGTTAAAAAATATATATGCGTGGAAAGTTCAGAATGTCGGATGCTCTGAATGCAAGCGGGGAAAGCGGCACAAAGCCAAAAAAAGCGCACCAGAGTGTCCAAAACATTGACTTATTTCAAAGAAACAACGGAGGGTACACTCTTCTGTCCTGTTTCTTCAATGCCAAGCTTGGCTGCACGTAGGCCGTGAATAAACACCTCAAATGCCGTCACCCAGTTTGTAATTTTTTTTTTTTTTTTTTCATTTTTTGTACACCAGAGGGTGCTGTCGCCTTACTGAATAATAATGTTTAATTGACAACGGGCCTATAAATGGTGCTATTAGTATTGTCCTTAATGCTAACTGAAAGGTTTATTTCATGTTATGGTTTATTTTATGGTATAGAAAATTATATAAGGTTAAAAGGTCATAAATATATACAGTATATACAGTAATTGCACTCAAGGGAGAGATTGTCAATGATAAGGTAATAAATTAAGGCAGGGGTGTCCAAACTTTTTGCAAAGGGGGCCAGATTTGGTGTGGTAAAAATGCGGGGGGCCGACCTTGGCGAATGTCCTTTACACTACATTTAAAAACAATATATTTTGGCAAATTTTAGCAAGCCATTCAGTGTGTCACATTTGCCTTATTATTTTTTAAAAATAAATAATTTCTACAATCTCGCAACTTGCCTTTGTGGCTTTCTCTTTCGACTCTCGGGCTCTTACGAAATAGTTCTGCTGTGAAATTAAACTAGCTTCAAGTTAGGGCTGGGCGATATGGCCTTAAACATGTATCACGATAAATTGAGCAGATTTATCTCGATAACGATAAATGACGATAAATTCGCCCAAGCGTACTGTTATATAATTTGAAAATCTGAATCAATGCATGAAATACAGATTAACTGTTTCTTGTTGATTTATTTACCAGCATTCAATTTCATATACTGTATTTAACAATTGTACATGCAGTCTAAACATTAAGTTTATAAAAATGTAATGTAAGCAATAAGAATTCAAGTATGAACATTTATAACAGCGTGTATGACTTGAACAATGTACATTATCAAAATCAATATGCCTGTGCAAACATGTCATTGTAACACAAATGACTTGCAGCTTGAACAGTACACTTCAAAAAGACAACTTGTTAATGGCTGCTGTGACATAATTATTAAATACAAGTGTTTACATTATGGTTTCAGGGTCCCCCCCAGTGCATTTTTTAATAAATGCACGCACAAATGAAACCCCAAACAAACAGAGAGAGACACACACACATTAAAGCTATATTGATCTTCTTCAAATGAAACGCTTAAGATTTTATGATAGCAATAATGACACAGAAATAAGCACATACAGAAAAATAGCTGGGGCCATTTCTCGGTCATTATAAGTTTCGCCGTTGGATTGTACTTTAAGCTGAATGCTTTACCATCACAAAAGCTATCAGAGGAATCACACACAGACAGATACAAAATAATGCCACATAGTAATTGCTAGATGCAGTCCGTTCCCAATCCACTCATTAAGTTCAGCCGTTTCGACAAGTTAGAGCCGCTATCCGACTACATCACGTTCATTTGTAGCGTTAGCCGCTAGCTAGTGTTAGCCTGGCTACCAGGAGAAAGCACTGAAAGCACCATCTCCGGAAATTGTGAGAACAGCAGGGAGGACGGCGGGTGAAAGCCCGTCTGGATGCCACCAAGAGTCTACTAAATGTCGGTTAAAAGTTTGGTGAACCTCCCTTAAGCCACACTCCATCACGTTTTGCTTGTAGCGTTAGCTGCTAGCGTTAGCTTACTGGGCTTTTGTTTGATTGGCTCCTTGATGATCACGTGACTCCCTACGTAAGCCCATTGACGGTTTCTTAAAGGGGAATGAACATAGACGGACAACACAGAATCAAAGCGGGATGAAAAGACTATATTTTCTTGTTTTATTAATTTACCGAATTTACCGACATGGTCAAAATTACGTCGGTCATCGTTAAGAATTTCGGTGACGGTAAATTTTCGGTTTACCGCCCTGCTCTACTTCAAGTTGCTTCAATTTCTTGCTGTGTATCTTCCCTCTGATCTTGTCGTACATGTCAGCGTGTCTTGTTTGGTAATATCGCCTCACATTGAAATCTTAAAAACAGCGACTGTCTCTTTGCAAATGAAGACACAGTTGTTGCATATTTTAGTGAAGAAATAGTCCAATTTCCACCTATATTTAAAGCGTCGGCCGTCACAGTCAACTTTTTTTGGTTGATTTTTGCCATTTTAGAAAATGGAATGGGTCACACGGGGTAATGTTGCTTAGCCCTTAAATACCTGCAACATGAAGCAATTATTCGAGAATCCCAAAATTTGAAAAATAAGGTCCTAATGAAACCTTTTTTTCAAATTTGTAAAAAGAGAGTCAAAATGAATATGTGTAACAAGTGCTCTAATATCAATAACCCATGCTAAATCATGTTTTTTTCTCATGGAACCTGCAGATGAATGTGTTGACTTGCATCCATCTTTTTTTCAAAATGTCAAAATTCTAAATTAGTCTCAAAATCATGAAATTGTAGGTCTTTAAAATGTGATACATTTGGCAATAAAGGGTTAAAGTGCTGCTGCCGTTTAGTGGGTGAATGAGGAGCAGCATTTCGTGTGTAAGCTACTTCATATGCTGGTTGCAGTACTGCTGACCAATTTATTAAGTCTGTGTGTGGGCCAGACATTATTGATTTTATGACAGAGGCTGGGGGCCGGATGAAATTTGACCACGGGCCGCATTTGGCCCCCGGGCCGGACTTTGGACATGTCTGAATTAAGGTAAAGGCAATTCATTGATATATAAATAAGGTTTAAAAGGAAAAAGGTGAAAAGTTTTTGTTAATTTCTAATTGTGTTGTTTTATTTGTGTGCACCGCAGCTCTTACAGTGTGATTACATCAAGGATGGAATAAAAGTTGTAAAACATCAGTTTAAGAGACCACCTTTTCAATCGAGATGCTACACTAGTTAATTCTATCAGCATTTGAACTCATTGTTTGCGATTTATTATTGTTGTTTACGTGTTTATTTGTACTTTAATAAATAATTTAAGTGTTCCAATATGTTTTTTATGAATTGATAAGCGTCAACAAAAATTTCATTGCTAAATTAGTAAACAAAAACCCCAAAAAAATAATTAAAAAAAAAATTATTAGATTAGTCGACTAATCGTAAAAATAGTCGGCTGACTAATCGGGAGAAAATTAGTCGTTTGGGACAGCCCTAATGTCGATGGAAATTAAATACGCCGAGTTTTGGCTGAAAGACAACTTATTCTCCGTCAATTTTTCCTACGAATGCAACGTTGAGCTGCAACCACCTCAACAGTTGTCTTTAACTTAAAAGAGGCATGATCTATTGTTTTTGTGATTTCTTAAAAAATATTTTTGAATTGAAGAGTAAACATTTATTACGTTTAAATGGGTATACTTGATCTATGAGGATGGCGTGGCTCAGTGAGGGTAGTCGTCCCCCAACCTAGAGGTTGTGGGTTTGATTCTCTGCTCTGATGAACTTGCCTAAGTATCCTTGAGAAAGCTATTGAACCCCACATTGCTCCTGGTGGTCCAGTAGGTGTATGGCGATGTAGTGTAAAGCGCTTTGAGAGCCTTGAAAGGTTAAAAGCGCTATACAAGTATAACACCATATACTTTATTCTTGCTGTGTTATTGTAAATTAGTTTTTAAAAATGGGGGGGCGCAATTGTTACATATTTATGTCACACTGTTGTTGCCATAGTGTGCACTTCCTGTGGGTGTGGTATTACAGTATAAAGGGAATCTCTGTTCTATTCAAGTCTCTGCCTTACATGTACTTAGATTAAGGAAGTACATAACAGCAATAATATCACATATCGCAATAATTTATGAGATAAATTATCGCACACTACAATATTGTTATCGCGACAGGCCTATGCACAAATATTTCAATAATCATCTTCAGTCATCTGTAGTATCGGGATTAGAGCTGAAACGAGTACTCGAGCAACTCGAGTAACTCGAGTTTAAAAACTGATCCGAGTAATTTTATTCACCTCGAGTAATCGTTTATTTTGACAGCTCTAAGCATCACGTTTTGCTCGGACTACTTTTAATGCGGGACAACGCGCTGTCACGTGCGGAGAGGAAGAAGGGGAAAAAAAAAACTTACTGCAGCTGACAGCCGCCACAAACGACGCCGACGTTGCCAAATACTAGCCCGCACGATGCTACGTTGGTAATAGCTAGCGTCTGATGCGTCTCATAAAGATCACATGTATGTTGAACTAGATGCGCAATGACAGACTCAGCCGCATCTGGGCAGCGTTATTAAACAGCTGCCATCTTAAAGCAGTACAGCGCTAAGCGCTAATAAAGAGCGCTAAGCGCTATTAAATAAGATTAACGTTACTGTCGCTACTAGCTCACGTAAAGTTAGCCCTGCGGAGGACTATGTTTCAATTAATTATGACCACTGTCGTTGCGGGCTAACGTGTCTTACATACAGGCTTTAACATAACATAGCATTGTGGAGTGATGAGGGTGTAAAATAAAAACTTAATCATGCTAACTATCAATTTTAGCTCAGTAGTCATTGCTGGATAAAACACCAAGTAGCACTGGTCCCTAATGTGCTCCAGTACAGCCTGTATCATACATTTATTTTGAACACTGCAAAAACTCAAAATCCTATCAGGACTTACAGTTTAGACTAACTTAAAACTTAACTAGAAACTGCAATTTCGGGAGAAATTACACACCTTGGTCTTTCCTCTGTGGAGATACAGATCTTAGCCCCACTCAGGTCTATCAATAGAATGGACCATAATGCCAGTCAATGGCACTAAACAAAGTAAAAGCCATTAGAAAAGATTGGGAGAATTGGACGTCCATGGCCGTCAATGGCATCACCCTCCATAAGCGGCAATCCAATCAGGGACATTTGGGGGACACGTCCTAATGATATCTAGTCATTTTCTGTTGATTTGGGGAAAAAAAAAAAATTCCCATTGAAAATGAATGGGAAAAATTTTGGACGTCCATGGACGTCAATGGTATCAATTTACATAAGCGTCAATGGAATCCAAGTACATTGGCATCAATAGAATGAACAAACATGAAGAAATGCCATTGGAAATGAATGGGAAGTTTGGACGTCCGTGGCCGTCAATGGCATCACCCTCCATAAGAGGCAATGCAATCGGGGACATTTGGGGGACACGTCCTATTGATATCTAGTCATTTTCTGTTGATTTGGGAAAAAAAAAAAAATCCCATTGAAAATGAATGGGAAAAATTTTGGACGTCCATGGACGTCAATGGTATCAACTTACATAAGCGTCAATGGAATCCAAGTACATTGGCATCAATAGAATGAACAAACATGAAGAAATGGCTTTGGAAATGATTGGGAAATTTGGACGTCCATGGACGTCAATGGCATCACCCCCCATAAGCGGTAATGCAATCGGGGACATTTGGGGGACACGTCCTAATGATATCTAGTCATTTTCTGTTGATTTGGGGAAAAAAAAATTTCCCATTGAAAATGAATGGGAAAAATTTTGGACGTCCATGGACGTCAATGGTATCAACTTACATAAGGGTCAATGGAATCCAAGTACATTGGCATCAATAGAATGAACAAACATGAAGAAATGCCATTGGAAATTAATGGGAAGTTTGGACGTCCGTGGACCTCAATGGCATCACCCTCCATAAGCAGCAATGCAATCGGGCACATTTGGGGGAAACGTCCTATTGATATCTAGTCATTTTCTGTTGATTTGGGGAAAAAAAAAAAATTCCCATTGAAAATGAATGGGAAAAATTTTGGACGTCCATGTAAGTCAATGGCGGCACCCCTCATAAGCGTCAATGGAATTGGGGAAGTTTGGGGGACACGTCCTATTGATATCTGGTCATTTTTTGTTGATTTGGGGTAATTTTGTTTTTTCCCCATTGAAAATGAATGGGAAAAATTTTGGACGTCCATGGCAGTCAATGGCATCGACATCTATATAGTCAATTGAATCCAAGTACATTGGCATCAGTAGATTCGACATGCATGGCCGTCAATGGCATCAATGCAATGTAAATTCCATTGGAAATCCCATTGGAAGTGAATGGGACTTTTCCCATTTGAAATGAATGGGATAGTTTTTGGCAAATTTCCAAGGAAGCGTAATTTTTTTCCAAATTCTGTATACAACTTTTATGCCCCTCACCGTCCCGGAATTTTTGATGCCCAAATTATGTGATTTGGTCAAAAATTGTAGGACTAGATACATTTTGAAACTTTTTTTTTTTTCACGGAAAATTGCCGTTTACGGACGAACGGAAAAATTTTCGGGGCCATTTGTAAAGTTTCCTGTGTCACGCGAAAATTCCGGTCGTGCCGATACTTGAACGGTGCCGATCGGTCTAACGGTTCGGGCTGTGAAGCGCGCGTTTTTTTTCCATTCAAAATGAATAGGAAAGTTTTTGGCAAATTTCCGGGGAACCGTAAATTTTTGCCAAATTCTGTATACAACTTTTATGCCCCTCACCGTCCCGGAATTTTTGATGCCCAAATTATGTGATTTGGTCAAAAATTGTAGGACTAGATACATTTTGAAACTTTTTTTATTTTTCGGAAAATTGCCGTTTACGGGCGAACGGAAAATTTTTCGTGGCGGTTTGAAAAATTCCCATCGTCACGCGAGAATTCCGGTCGTGCCGATACTTCAACGGTGCCGATCGGTGCTACGGTTTGGGCTGTGCGTTGGCTCAAAAAAACGCGGAGAATAAGATGAATAATAATAAGTACAACTAGAAACTGCAATTTCGGGAGAAATTACACACCTTGGTCTTTCCTCTGTGGAGATACAGATCTTAGCCCCACTCAGGTCTATCAATAGAATGGATCATAATGCCAGTCATTGGCACTAAACATAGTTAAAGCCATTAGAAAAGATTGGGAGAATTGGACGTCCATGGCCGTCAATGGCAGCACCCTCCATAATTGTTAATGGAATCGGGAAAGTTTGGGGGACACGTCCTATTGATATCTAGTCATTTTCTGTTGATTTGGGAAAAAAAAAAAATTCCCATTGAAAATGAATGGGAAAAATTTTGGACGTCCATGGACGTCAATGGTATCAACTTACATAAGCGTCAATGGAATCCAAGTACATTGGCATCAATAAAATGAACAAACATGAAGAAATGCCATTGGAAATGAATGGGAAGTTTGGACGTCCATGAACGTCAATGGCATCACCCTCCATAAGCGGCAATGCAATCGGGGACATTTGGGGGACACGTCCTAATGATATCTAGTCATTTTCTGTTGATTTGGGGAAAAAAAAAAAAATCCCATTGAAAATGAATGGGAAAAATTTTGGACGTCCATGGACGTCAATGGTATCAACTTACATAAGCGTGAATGGAATCCAAGTACATTGGCATCAATAGAATGAACAAACATGAAGAAATGCCTTTGGAAATGAATGGGAAGTTTGGACGTCCATGGACGTCAATGGCATCACCCCCCATAAGCGGCAATGCAATCGGGGACATTTGGGGGACACGTCCTAATGATATCTAGTCATTTTCTGTTGATTTGGGGAAAAAAAAAAAAATTCCCATTGAAAATGAATGGGAAAAATTTTGGACGTCCATGGACGTCAATGGTATCAACTTACATAAGCGTCAATGGAATCCAAGTACATTGGCATCAATAGAATGAACAAACATGAAGAAATGCCATTGGAAATGAATGGGAAGTTTGGACGTCCGTGGACGTCAATGGCATCACCCTCCATAAGCAGCAATGCAATCGGGCACATTTGGGGGAAACGTCCTATTGATATCTAGTCATTTTCTGTTGATTTGGGGAAAAAAAAAAAATTCCCATTGAAAATGAATGGGAAAAATTTTGGACGTCCATGGACGTCAATGGTATAAACTTACATAAGCGTCAATGGAATCCAAGTACATTGGCATCAAAAGAATGAACAAACATGAAGAAATGCCATTGGTATTTAATGGGAAGTTTGGACGTCCATGGACGTCAATGGCATCACCCCCCATAAGCGGCAATGCAATCGGGGACATTTGGGGGACACGTCCTAATGATATCTAGTCATTTTCTGTTGATTTGGGGAAAAAAAAAAAATTCCCATTGAAAATGAATGGGAAAAATTTTGGACGTCCATGGACGTCAATGGTATCAACTTACATAAGCGTCAATGGAATCCAAGTACATTGGCATCAATAGAATGAACAAACATGAAGAAATGCCATTGGAAATGAATGGGAAGTTTGGACGTCCGTGGACGTCAATGGCATCACCCTCCATAAGCAGCAATGCAATCGGGCACATTTGGGGGAAACGTCCTATTGATATCTAGTCATTTTCTGTTGATTTGGGGAAAAAAAAAAAAATTCCCATTGAAAATGAATGGGAAAAATTTTGGACGTCCATGGACGTCAATGGTATAAACTTACATAAGCGTCAATGGAATCCAAGTACATTGGCATCAAAAGAATGAACAAACATGAAGAAATGCCATTGGAAATGAATGGGAAGTTTGGACGTCCCTGGACGTCAATGGCATCACCCTCCATAAGCAGCAATGCAATCGGGGACATTTGGGGGACAGGTCCTATTGATATCTAGTAATTTTCTGTTGATTTGGGGAAAAAAAAAAATTTCCCATTGAAAATGAATGGGTAAAATTTTGGACGTCCATGGACGTCAATGGCAGCACCCCCCATAAGCGTCAATGGAATTGGGGACGTTTGGGATATACGTCCTATTGATATCTGGTCATTTTCTGTTGATTTGGAGAAATTTAGTTTTTTCCCCATTGAAAATGAATGGGAAAAATTTTTGACGTCCATGTAAGTCAATGGCGGCACCCTTCATAAGCGTCAATGGAATTGGGGAAGTTTGGGGGACACGTCCTATTGATATCTGGTCATTTTCTGTTGATTTGGGGTAATTTTGTTTTTTCCCCATTGAAAATGAATGGGAAAAATTTTGGACGTCCATGGCAGACAATGGCATCGACATCCATATAGTCAATTGAATCCAAGTACATTGGCATCAAAAGATTCGACATGCATGGCCGTCAATGGCATCAATGCAATGTAAATTCCATTGGAAATCCCATTGGAAGTGAATGGGACTTTTCCCATTCGAAATGAATGGGATAGTTTTTGGCAAATTTCCGAGGAAGCGTAATTTTTTTCCAAATTCTGTATACAACTTTTGTGCCCCTCACCGTCCCGGAATTTTTGATGCCCAAATTATGTGATTTGGTCAAAAATTGTAGGACTAGATACATTTTTTAAACTTTTTTTTTTTTCACGGAAAATTGCCGTTTACGGACGAACGGAAAAATTTTCGGGGCCATTTGTAAAGTTTCCTGTGTCACGCGAAAATTCCGGTCGTGCCGATACTTGAACGGTGCCGATCGGTCTAACGGTTCGGGCTGTGAAGCGCGCGTTTTTTTTCCATTCAAAATGAATAGGAAAGTTTTTGGCAAATTTCCGGGGAACCGTAAATTTTTGCCAAATTCTGTATACAACTTTTATGCCCCTCACCGTCCCGGAATTTTTGATGCCCAAATTATGCGATTTGGTCAAAAATTGTAGGACTAGATACATTTTGAAACTTTTTTTATTTTTCGGAAAATTGCCGTTTACGGGCGAACGGAAAATTTTTCGTGGCGGTTTGAAAAATTCCCATCGTCACACGAAAAATCCGGTCGTGCCGATACTTGAACGGTGCCGATCGGTGCTACGGTTTGGGCTGTGCGTTGGCTCAAAAAAACGCGGAGAATAAGATGAATAATAATAATAACTAGAAACTGCAATTTCGGGAGAAATTACACCTTGGTCTTTCCTCTGTGGAGATACAAATCTTAGCCCCACTCAGGTCTATCAATAGAATGGACCATAATGCCAGTCAATGGCACTAAACAAAGTAAAAGCTATTAGAAAAGATTGGGAGAGTTGGACGTCCATGGCCGTCAATGGCAGCACCCTCCATAAGCATCATTGTAATTGGGGACATTTGGGGTACACGTCCTATTGATATCTGGTCATTTTTTGTTGATTTGGGCAAAAAAAAAAAATTCCCATTGAAAATGAATGGGAAAAATTTTGGACGTCCATGGACGTCAATGGTATCAACTTACATAAGCGTCAATGGATACCAAGTACATTGGCATCAATAGAATGAACAAACATGAAGAAATGCCATTAGAAATTAATGGGAAGTTTGGACGTCCATGGACGTCAATGGCATCACCCTCCATAAGCAGCAATACAATCGGGGACATTTGGGGGACACGTCCTATTGATATCTGGTCATTTTTTGTTGATTTGGGGAAAAAAAAAAAATTCCCATTGAAAATGAATGGGAAAAATTTTGGACGTCCATGGACGTCAATTGTATCAACTTACATAAGCGTCAATGGATACCAAGTACATTGGCATCAATAGAATGAACAAACATGAAGAAATGCCATTAGAAATTAATGGGAAGTTTGGACGTCCATAGACGTCAATGGCATCACCCTCCATAAGCAGCAATACAATCGGGGACATTTGGGGTACACGTCCTATTGATATATGGTCATTTTTTGTTGATTTGGGCAAAAAAAAAAAATTCCCATTGAAAATGAATGGGAAAAATTTTGGACGTCCATGGACGTCAATGGTATCAACTTACATAAGCGTCAATGGATACCAAGTACATTGGCATCAATAGAATGAACAAACATGAAGAAATGCCATTAGAAAAGATTGGGAGAGTTGGACGTCCATGGCCGTCAATGGCAGCACCCTCCATAAGCATCATTGTAATTGGGGACATTTGGGGTACATGTCCTATTGATATCTGGTCATTTTTTGTTGATTTGGGCAAAAAAAAAAAATTCCCATTGAAAATGAATGGGAAAAATTTTGGACGTCCATGGACGTCAATGGTATCAACTTACATAAGCGTCAATGGATACCAAGTACATTGGCATCAATAGAATGAACAAACATGAAGAAATGCCATTAGAAATTAATGGGAAGTTTGGACGTCCATGGACGTCAATGGCATCACCCTCCATAAGCAGCAATACAATCGGGGACATTTGGGGGACACGTCCTATTGATATCTGGTCATTTTTTGTTGATTTGGGGAAAAAAAAAAAATTCCCATTGAAAATGAATGGGAAAAATTTTGGACGTCCATGGACGTCAATTGTATCAACTTACATAAGCGTCAATGGATACCAAGTACATTGGCATCAATAGAATGAACAAACATGAAGAAATGCCATTAGAAATTAATGGGAAGTTTGGACGTCCATAGACCTCAATGGCATCACCCTCCATAAGCAGCAATACAATCGGGGACATTTGGGGTACACGTCCTATTGATATATGGTCATTTTTTGTTGATTTGGGCAAAAAAAAAAAATTCCCATTGAAAATGAATGGGAAAAATTTTGGACGTCCATGGACGTCAATGGTATCAACTTACATAAGCGTCAATGGATACCAAGTACATTGGCATCAATAGAATGAACAAACATGAAGAAATGCCATTAGAAATTAATGGGAAGTTTGGACGTCCATGGACGTCAATGGCATCACCCTCCATAAGCAGCAATACAATCGGGGACATTTGGGGTACACGTCCTATTGATATCTGGTCATTTTTTGTTGATTTGGGGAAAAAAAAAAAATTCCCATTGAAAATGAATGGGAAAAATTTTGGACGTCCATGGACGTCAATGGTATCAACTTACATAAGCGTCAATGGATACCAAGTACATTGGCATCAATAGAATGAACAAACATGAAGAAATGCCATTAGAAATTAATGGGAAGTTTGGACGTCCATGGACGTCAATGGCATCACCCTCCATAAGCAGCAATACAATCGGGGACATTTGGGGGACACGTCCTATTGATATCTAGTCATTTTCTGTTGATTTGGGGAAAAAAAAAAAATTCCCATTGAAAATGAATGGGAAAAATTTTGGACGTCCATGGACGTCAATGGTATCAACTTACATAAGCGTCAATGGATACCAAGTACATTGGCATCAATAGAATGAACAAACATGAAGAAATGCCATTAGAAATTAATGGGAAGTTTGGACGTCCATGGACGTCAATGGCATCACCCTCCATAAGCAGCAATACAATCGGGGACATTTGGGGGACACGTCCTATTGATATTTAGTCATTTTCTTTTGATTTGGGAGAAGAAAAAAAATTTCCCATTGAAAATGAATGGGAAAAATTTTGGACGTCCATGGACGTCAATGGTGTCAACTTACATAAGCGTCAATGGAATCCAAGTACATTGGCATCAATAGAATGAACAAACATGAAGAAATGCCATTGGAAATGTATGGGAAGTTTGGACGTCCCTGGACGTCAATGGCATCACCCTCCATAAGCAGCAATGCAATCGGGGACATTTGGGGGACACGTCCTATTGATATCTAGTCATTTTCTGTTGATTTGGGGGAGAAAAAAAAAATTTCCCATTGAAAATGAATGGGAAAATTTTTGGACGTCCATGGATGTCAATGGCAGCACCCCCCATAAGCGTCAATGGAGTTGGGGACGTTTGGGGTATACGTCCTATTGATATCTGGTCATTTTCTGTCGATTTGGAGAAATTTAGTTTTTTCCCCATTGAAAATGAATGGGAAAAATTTTGGACGTCCATGGATGTCAATGGCAGCACCCCCCATAAGCGTCAATGGAGTTGGGGACGTTTGGGGTATACGTCCTATTGATATCTGGTCATTTTCTGTCGATTTGGAGAAATTTAGTTTTTTCCCCATTGAAAATGAATGGGGAAAATTTTGGACGTCCATGGAAGTCAATGGCAGCACCCCCCATAAGCGTCAATGGAATTGGGGAAGTTTGGGGGACACGTCCTATTGATATCTGGCCATTTTCTGTTTATTTGGGGAAATTTTGTTTTTTCCCCATTGAAAATGAATGGGAAAAATTTTGGACGTCCGTGGCAGTCAATGGCATCGACATCCATATAGTCAATTGAATCCAAGTACATTGGCATCAGTAGATTCGACATGCATGGCCGTCAATGGCATCAATGCAATGTAAATTCTATGGAAATCCCATTGGAAGTGAATGGGACTTTTCCCATTCGAAATGAATGGGATAGTTTTTGGCAAATTTCCGAGGAAGCGTAATTTTTTTCCAAATTCTGTATACAACTTTTATGCCCCTCACCGTCCCGGAATTTTTGATGCCCAAATTATGTGATTTGGTCAAAAATTGTAGGACTAGATACATTTTGAAACTTTTTTTTTTTTCATGGAAAATTGCCGTTTACGGACGAACGGAAAAATTTTCGGGGCCATTTGTAAAGTTTCCTGTGTCACGCGAAAATTCCGGTCGTGCCGATACTTGAACGGTGCCGATCGGTCTAACGGTTCGGGCTGTGAAGCGCGCGTTTTTTTTCCATTCAAAATGAATAGGAAAGTTTTTGGCAAATTTCCGGGGAACCGTAAATTTTTGCCAAATTCTGTATACAACTTTTATGCCCCTCAACGTCCCGGAATTTTTGATGCCCAAATTATGTGATTTGGTCAAAAATTGTAGGACTAGATACATTTTGAAACTTTTTTTATTTTTCGGAAAATTGCCGTTTACGGGCGAACGGAAAATTTTTCGTGGCGGTTTGAAAAATTCCCATCGTCACGCGAAAAATCCGGTCGTGCCGATACTTCAACGGTGCCGATCGGTGCTACGGTTTGGGCTGTGCGTTGGCTCAAAAAAACGCGGAGAATTATTGAATAATAATAATAATAATAATAATAATTATTATAATAATAAAGTTGCACAATAACAATACCTTGTTCTTTCCCTTGGAAAGACCAAGGTAACTAGAAACTGCAATTTCGGGAGAAATTACACACCTTGGTCTTTCCTCTGTGGAGATACAGATCTTAGCCCCACTCAGGTCTATCAATAGAATGGACCATAATGCCAGTCAATGGCACTAAACAAAGTAAAAGCCATTAGAAAAGATTGGGAGAATTGGACGTCCATGGCCGTCAATGGCATCACCCTCCATAAGCGGCAATCCAATCAGGGACATTTGGGGGACACGTCCTAATGATATCTAGTCATTTTCTGTTGATTTGGGGAAAAAAAAAAAATTCCCATTGAAAATGAATGGGAAAAATTTTGGACGTCCATGGACGTCAATGGTATCAATTTACATAAGCGTCAATGGAATCCAAGTACATTGGCATCAATAGAATGAACAAACATGAAGAAATGCCATTGGAAATGAATGGGAAGTTTGGACGTCCATGGACGTCAATGGCGGTACCTTTCATAATTGTTAATGGAATCGGGGAAGTTTGGGGGACACGTCCTAATGATATCTAGTCATTTTCTGTTGATTTGGGAAAAAAAAAAAAAATTCCCATTGAAAATGAATGGGAAAAATTTTGGACGTCCATGGACGTCAATGGTATCAACTTACATAAGCGTCAATGGAATCCAAGTACATTGGCATCAATAGAATGAACAAACATGAAGAAATGCCATTGGAAATGAATGGGAAGTTTGGACGTCCATGGACGTCAATGGCATCACCCCCCCATAAGCGGCAATGCAATCGGGGACATTTGGGGGACACGTCCTAATGATATCTAGTCATTTTCTGTTGATTTGGGGAAAAAAAAAAATTTCCCATTGAAAATGAATGGGAAAAATTTTGGACGTCCATGGACGTCAATGGTATCAACTTACATAAGCGTCAATGGAATCCAAGTACATTGGCATCAATAGAATGAACAAACATGAAGAAATGCCATTGGAAATGAATGGGAAGTTTAGACGTCCCTGGACGTCAATGGCATCACCCTCCATAAGCAGCAATGCAATCGGGGACATTTGGGGGACAGGTCCTATTGATATCTAGTCATTTTCTGTTGATTTGGGGGGGAAAAAAAATTTCCCATTGAAAATGAATGGGTAAAATTTTGGACGTCCATGGACGTCAATGGCAGCACCCCCCATAAGCGTCAATGGAATTGGGGACGTTTGGGATATACGTCCTATTGATATCTGGTCATTTTCTGTTGATTTGGAGAAATTTAGTTTTTTCCCCATTGAAAATGAATGGGAAAAATTTTGGACGTCCATGTAAGTCAATGGCGGCACCCTTCATAAGCGTCAATGGAATTGGGGAAGTTTGGGGGACACGTCCTATTGATATCTGGTCATTTTCTGTTGATTTGGGGAAATTTTGTTTTTTCCCCATTGAAAATGAATGGGAAAAATTTTGGACGTCCATGGCCGTCAATGGCATCGACATTCATATAGTCAATTGAATCCAAGTACATTGGCATCAGTAGATTCGACATGCATGGCCGTCAATGGCATCAATGCAATGTAAATTCCATTGGAAATCCCATTGGAAGTGAATGGGACTTTTCCCATTCGAAATGAATGGGATAGTTTTTGGCAAATTTCCGAGGAAGCGTAATTTTTTTCCAAATTCTGTATACAACTTTTATGCCCCTCACCGTCCCGGAATTTTTGATGCCCAAATTATGTGATTTGGTCAAAAATTGTAGGACTAGATACATTTTGAAACTTTTTTTTTTTTCACGGAAAATTGCCGTTTACGGACAAACGGAAAAATTTTCGGGGCCATTTGTAAAGTTTCCTGTGTCACGCGAAAATTCCGGTCGTGCCGATACTTGAACGGTGCCGATCGGTCTAACGGTTCGGGCTGTGAAGCGCGCGTTTTTTTTCCATTCAAAATGAATAGGAAAGTTTTTGGCAAATTTCCGGGGAACCGTAAATTTTTGCCAAATTCTGTATACAACTTTTATGCCCCTCACCGTCCCGGAATTTTTGATGGCCAAATTATGTGATTTGGTCAAAAATTGTAGGACTAGATACATTTTGAAACTTTTTTTATTTTTCGGAAAATTGCCGTTTACGGGCGAACGGAAAATTTTTCGTGGCGGTTTGAAAAATTCCCATCGTCACACGAAAAATCCGGTCGTGCCGATACTTGAACGGTGCCGATCGGTGCTACGGTTTGGGCTGTGCGTTGGCTCAAAAAAACGCGGAGAATAAGATGAATAATAATAATAATAATAAGAACAATAAAGTTGCACAATAACAATACCTTGTTCTTTCCCTTGGAAAGACCAAGGTAACTAGAAACTGCAATTTCGGGAGAAATTACACACCTTGGTCTTTCCTCTGTTGAGATACAAATCTTAGCCCCACTCAGGTCTATCAATAGAATGGACCATAATGCCAGTCATTGGCACTAAACAAAGTTAAAGCCATTAGAAAAGATTGGGAGAATTGGACGTCCATGTCCGTCAATGGCAGCACCCTCCATAATTGTTAATGGAATCGGGGAAGTTTGGGGGACACGTCCTATTGATATCTAGTCATTTTCTGTTGATTTGGGGAAAAAAAAAAATTCCCATTGAAAATGAATGGGAAAAATTTTGGACGTCCATGGACGTCAATGGTATCAACTTACATAAGCGTCAATGGAATCCAAGTACATTGGCATCAATAAAATGAACAAACATGAAGAAATGCCATTGGAAATGAATGGGAAGTTTGGACGTCCATGAACGTCAATGGCATCACCCTCCATAAGCAGCAATGCAATCGGGGACATTTGGGGGACACGTCCTAATGATATCTAGTCATTTTCTGTTGAATTGGGGAAAAAAAAAAAATTCCCATTGAAAATGAATGGGAAAAATTTTGGACGTCCATGGACGTCAATGGTATCAACTTACATAAGCGTCAATGGAATCCAAGTACATTGGCATCAATAGAATGAACAAACATGAAGAAATGCCATTGGAAATGAATGGGAAGTTTGGACGTCCCTGGACGTCAATGGCATCACCCTCCATAAGCAGCAATGCAATCGGGGACATTTGGGGGACAGGTCCTATTGATATCTAGTCATTTTCTGTTGATTTGGGGAAAAAAAAAAAAATTCCCATTGAAAATGAATGGGTAAAATTTTGCACGTCCATGGACGTCAATGGCAGCACCCCCCATAAGCGTCAATGGAGTTGGGGACGTTTGGGGTATGCGTCCTATTGATATCTGGTCATTTTCTGTTGATTTGGAGAAATGTAGTTTTTTTCCCATTGAAAATGAATGGGAAAAATTTTGGACGTCCATGTAAGTCAATGGCGGCACCCTTCATAAGCGTCAATGGAATTGGGGAAGTTTGGGGGACACGTCCTATTGATATCTGGTCATTTTCTGTTGATTTGGGGTAATTTTGTTTTTTCCCCATTGAAAATGAATGGGAAAAATTTTGGACGTCCATGGCAGTCAATGGCATCGACATCCATATAATCAATTGAATCCAAGTACATTGGCATCAGTAGATTCGACATGCATGGCCGTCAATGGCATCAATGCAATGTAAATTCCATTGGAAATCCCATTGGAAGTGAATGGGACTTTTCCCATTCGAAATGAATGGGATAATTTTTGGCAAATTTCCGAGGAAGCGTAATTTTTTTCCAAATTCTGTATACAACTTTTATGCCCCTCACCGTCCCGGAATTTTTGATGCCCAAATTATGTGATTTGGTCAAAAATTGTAGGACTAGATACATTTTGAAACTTTTTTTTTTTTCACGGAAAATTGCCGTTTACGGACGAACGGAAAAATTTTCGGGGCCATTTGTAAAGTTTCCTGTGTCACGCGAAAATTCCGGTCGTGCCGATACTTGAACGGTGCCGATCGGTCTAACGGTTCGGGCTGTGAAGCGCGCGTTTTTTTTCCATTCAAAATGAATAGGAAAGTTTTTGGCAAATTTCCGGGGAACCGTAAATTTTTGCCAAATTCTGTATACAACTTTTATGCCCCTCACCGTCCCGGAATTTTTGATGCCCAAATTATGTGATTTGGTCAAAAATTGTAGGACTAGATACATTTTGAAACTTTTTTTATTTTTCGGAAAATTGCCGTTTACGGGCGAACGGAAAATTTTTCGTGGCGGTTTGAAAAATTCCCATCGTCACGCGAAAAATCCGGTCGTGCCGATACTTCAACGGTGCCGATCGGTGCTACGGTTTGGGCTGTGCGTTGGCTCAAAAAAACGCGGAGAATTATTGAATAATAATAATAAAAAATAAAGTTGCAGAATAACAATACCTTGTTCTTTCTTTCAGAAAGACCAAGGTAATAAGAACAATAAAGTTGCACAATAACAATACCTTGTTCTTTCTTTCAGAAAGACCAAGGTAATAATAAGGCGAATAAAGTTGCAGAATAACAATACCTTGTTCTTTCCATAGGAAAGACCAAGGTAATAAAAATAAGTACGATAAAGTTGCAGAACAGCATTACCTTGTTCTTTCCCTTGGAAAGACCAAGGTAATAATAATAAAGTTGCACAATAACAATACCTTGTTCTTTCTTTCAGAAAGACCAAGGTAATAATAATAAGAACAATAAAGTTGCACAATAACAATACCTTGTTCTTTCTTTCAGAAAGACCAAGGTAATAAAAAGTACAATAAAGTTGTACAACAACATAACCTTGTTCTTTCCCTTGGAAAGACCAAGGTAACTAGAAACTGCAATTTCGGGAGAAATTACACACCTTGGTCTTTCCTCTGTGGAGATACAGATCTTAGCCCCACTCAGGTCTATCAATAGAATGGACCATAATGCCAGTCATTGGCATTAAACAAATTAATGCCATTAGAAATGATTGGGAGAATTGGACGTCCATGGCCGTCAATAGCGGCACCCTTCATAAGCGTCAATGGAATTGGGGACGTTTGGGGGAGACGTCCTATTGATATCAGGTCATTTTTTGTAGATTTGGGAAAAAAAAAAAAATTCCCATTGAAAATGAATGGGAAAAATTTTGGACGTCCATGGACGTCAATGGTATCAACTTACATAGGCGTCAATGGAATCCAAGTACATTGGCATCAATAGAATGAAAAAACATAATTAAATGCCATTAGAAATGAATGGGAAATTTGGACGTCCGTGGACGTCAATGGCATCACCCTCCATAAGCAGCAATGCAATCGGGCACATTTGGGGGAAACGTCCTATTGATATCTAGTCATTTTCTGTTGATTTGGGGAAAAAAAAAAAAATTCCCATTGAAAATGAATGGGAAAAATTTTGGACGTCCATGGACGTCAATGGTATCAACTTACATAAGCGTCAATGGAATCCAAGTACATTGGCATCAATAAAATGAACAAACATGAAGAAATGCCATTGGAAATGAATGGGAAGTTTGGACGTCCATGAACGTCAATGGCATCACCCTCCATAAGCGGCAATGCAATCGGGGACATTTGGGGGACACGTCCTAATGATATCTAGTCATTTTCTGTTGATTTGAGGAAAAAAAAAAATTTCCCATTGAAAATGAATGGGAAAAATTTTGGACGTCCATGGACGTCAATGGTATCAACTTACATAAGCGTCAATGGAATCCAAGTACATTGGCATCAATAGAATGAACAAACATGAAGAAATGCCATTGGAAATTAATGGGAAGTTTGGACGTCCGTGGACGTCAATGGCATCACCCTCCATAAGCAGCAATGCAATCGGGCACATTTGGGGGAAACGTCCTATTGATATCTAGTCATTTTCTGTTGATTTGGGGAAAAAAAAAAAAATTCCCATTGAAAATGAATGGGAAAAATTTTGGACGTCCATGGACGTCAATGGTATCAACTTACATAAGCGTCAATGGAATCCAAGTACATTGGCATCAATAGAATGAACAAACATGAAGAAATGCCATTGGAAATAAATGGGAAGTTTGGACGTCCATGAACGTCAATGGCATCACCCTCCGTAAGCGGCAATGCAATCGGGGACATTTGGGGGACACGTCCTAATGATATCCAGTCATTTTCTGTTGATTTGGGGGAAAAAAAAAAATTCCCATTGAAAATGAATGGGAAAAATTTTGGACGTCCATGGACGTCAATGGTATCAACTTACATAAGCGTCAATGGAATCCAAGTACATTGGCATCAATAGAATGAACAAACATGAAGAAATGCCATTGGAAATGAATGGAAATTTTGGACGTCCATGGACGTCAATGGCATCACCCTCCATAAGCGGCAATGCAATCGGGGACATTTGGGGGACACGTCCTAATGATATCTAGTCATTTTTTGTTGATTTTGGGGAAAAAAAAAAAATTCCCATTGAAAATGAATGGGAAAAATTTTGGACGTCCATGGACGTCAATGGTATCAACTTACATAAGCGTCAATGGAATCCAAGTACATTGGCATCAATAGAATGAACAAACATGAAGAAATGCCATTGGAAATGAATGGGAAGTTTGGACGTCCGTGGACGTCAATGGCATCACCCTCCATAAGCAGCAATGCAATCGGGCACATTTGGGGGAAACGTCCTATTGATATCTAGTCATTTTCTGTTGATTTGGGGAAAAAAAAAAAATTCCCATTGAAAATGAATGGGAAAAATTTTGGACGTCCATGGACGTCAATGGTATAAACTTACATAAGCGTCAATGGAATCCAAGTACATTGGCATCAAAAGAATGAACAAACATGAAGAAATGCCATTGGTATTTAATGGGAAGTTTGGACGTCCATGGACGTCAATGGCATCACCCCCCATAAGCGGCAATGCAATCGGGGACATTTGGGGGACACGTCCTAATGATATCTAGTCATTTTCTGTTGATTTGGGGAAAAAAAAAAAAATTCCCATTGAAAATGAATGGGAAAAATTTTGGACGTCCATGGACGTCAATGGTATCAACTTACATAAGCGTCAATGGAATCCAAGTACATTGGCATCAATAGAATGAACAAACATGAAGAAATGCCATTGGAAATGAATGGGAAGTTTGGACGTCCGTGGACGTCAATGGCATCACCCTCCATAAGCAGCAATGCAATCGCGCACATTTGGGGGAAACGTCCTATTGATATCTAGTCATTTTCTGTTGATTTGGGGAAAAAAAAAAAAATTCCCATTGAAAATGAATGGGAAAAATTTTGGACGTCCATGGACGTCAATGGTATAAACTTACATAAGCGTCAATGGAATCCAAGTACATTGGCATCAAAAGAATGAACAAACATGAAGAAATGCCATTGGAAATGAATCGGAAGTTTGGACGTCCCTGGACGTCAATGGCATCACCCTCCATAAGCAGCAATGCAATCGGGGACATTTGGGGGACAGGTCCTATTGATATCTAGTCATTTTCTGTTGATTTGGGGAAAAAAAAAAAATTCCCATTGAAAATGAATGGGAAAAATTTTGGACGTCCATGGACGTCAATGGTATCAATTTACATAAGCGTCAATGGAATCCAAGTACATTGGCATCAATAGAATGAACAAACATGAAGAAATGCCATTGGAAATGAATGGGAAGTTTGGACGTCCGTGGCCGTCAATGGCATCACCCTCCATAAGAGGCAATGCAATCGGGGACATTTGGGGGACACGTCCTATTGATATCTAGTCATTTTCTGTTGATTTGGGGAAAAAAAAAAAATTCCCATTGAAAATGAATGGGAAAAATTTTGGACGTCCATGGACGTCAATGGTATCAACTTACATAGGGGTCAATGGAATCCAAGTACATTGGCATCAATAGAATGAAAAAACATGATTAAAAGCCATTAGAAATGAATGGGAAATTTGGACGTCCATGGCCGTCAATGGCAGCACCCTTCATAACCGTCAATGTAATTGGGGAAGTTAGGGGGACACGTCCTATTGATATCTGGTCATTTAATGTTGATTTGGGGAAGAAAAAAAAATTCCCATTGAAAATGAATGGGAAAAATTTTGGACATCCATGGACGTCAATGGTATCAACTTACATAAGCATCAATGGAATCCAAGTACATTGGCATCAATAGAATGAACAAACATGAAGTAGAATCCAATGCCTCACCACATAGATGATGACTTTATATACATATCACACAACACTGCATATAGCAGATGGATAGCTCAGTGTTAATATCGCTGCCCTTGGTACGAGAGGATGGTGGTTCGATCCCCGATCAGCGTGAAGTTTCCTACTTTATGCGTAATACCTCAGAGTGGAATGGACGTCGCCGACGTCAAAAGTGCGGATGAAGCCGACATCCAACGAGCGGACGGCGCCGACGATCAACGAACAGATGGTGACGACATCCAACGAGCGGACGGCGCCGACGATCAACGAACAGATGGTGACGACGTCCAACGAGCAAACGGCGCCGACGCAAAACGGATGGTGACAACGTCCAACGAGCAAACGCCGCCGACGTCAAAAGTGCAGAAGACGCCTACGTCCCACGTGGGACAGTGACGACGTTCAACAAGCAAACGTCAAAAGTGCAGAATGCGATGTCCAATGAGCGTACGTCACCGACGTCGAAAGAGCAGATGACGCCGACGTCCATCGAGCGGACGGTGCCGACATCTCACGTGGAACAGTGACGACGTTCAACAAGCAAACGTCAAAAGTGCAGAATGCGCCGTCCAACGAGCGGACGTCACCGACGTCCAAAGTGCTGACGCTGCCGACGTCCATCGAGCGGACGGTGCCGACGTCCAACGTGGGACAATGATGACGTTCAACATGCAAACGTCAAAAGTGCAGAATGCGCCGTCCGACGTCCAACGAGCGGACATCACCGACGTCCAAAGTGCTGACGGCGCCGACGTCCAACGAGCGGACGACACCGACGTCCAAAGTGCTGACGCTGCCGACGTCCATCGAGCGGACGGTGCCGACGTCCAACGTGGGACAATGACGACGTTCAACAAGCAAACGTCAAAAGTGCAGAATGCACCGTCCGACGTCCAACGAGCGGATGGTGACGACGTCAAAAGAGTGGACGACGCTGATGTCCAAAGTTTGGCGACGTCCAACGAGCGGACGTCACCGACGTCCAACGTGCTGACGCTGCTAACGTCCAAAGTGCTGACGCTGCCGACATCCAACGTACAGACGGCGCCGACGTCCAACGAGCGGACGGTGAAGACGTCCAACTAGCAAACGTCGCCGACATCCAACGTGCGGATGACGCCGACGTCCAGTCGCCGAAGTCCAACGTGCGGATGACGCCGACGTCCTAAAAATTCCCATTGAAAATGAATGGGAAAAAATTTGGACGTCCATAGACGTCAATGGCAGCACCCACCATAAGCGTCAATGGAATTGGGGACGTTTGGGGGACACGTCCTATTGAAATCTGGTCATTTTCTGTTGATTTGGGGAAATTTTGTCTTTTCCCGAATGAAAATGAATGGGAAAAATTTTGGACGTCCATGGCCGTCAATGGCATCAATTTACATAGGCATCAATGGAATCCAAGTACATTGATATCAATAGAATTGAACCATTTTTGATGCCCAAATTATGTGATTTGGGGAAAAAAAATCCCATTGAAAATGAATGGGAAAAATTTTGGATGTCCATGGAAGTCAATGGCGGCACCCTTCATAAGCGTCAATGGAATTGGGGACATTTGGGGGACACGTCCTATTGATATTTAGTCGTTTTCTGTTGATTTGGGAGAAGAAAAAAAATTTCCCATTGAAAATGAATAGGAAAAATTTTGGACGTCCATGGACGTCAATGGTTTCAACTTACATAAGCGTCAATGGAATCCAAGTACATTGGCATCAATAGAATGAACAAACATGAAGAAATTACATTGGAAATGAATGGGAAGTTTGGACGTCCATGGACGTCAATGGCATCACCCTCCATAAGCAGCAATGCAATCGGGGACATTTGGGGGACACGTCCTAATGATATCTAGTCATTTTCTGTTGATTTGGGGAGAAAAAAAAAATTCCCATTGAAAATGAATGGGAAAAATTTTGGACGTCCATGGACGTCAATGGTATCAACTTACATAAGCGTCAATGGAATCCAAGTACATTGGCATCAATAGAATGAACAAACATGAAGAAATGCCATT
Source organism: Corythoichthys intestinalis (assembly GCF_030265065.1). Lineage (NCBI taxonomy): Eukaryota > Metazoa > Chordata > Actinopteri > Syngnathiformes > Syngnathidae > Corythoichthys > Corythoichthys intestinalis. The sequence continues at coordinate 4,081,886 of NC_080409.1, read as the reverse complement.
GGGATTTAATGGGAAGTTTGGACGTCCATGAACGTCAATGGCATCACCCTCCATAAGCGGCAATGCAATCGGGGACATTTGGGGGACACGTCCTAATGATATCTAGTCATTTTCTGTTGATTTGGGGAAAAAAAAAAATTCCCATTGAAAATGAATGGGAAAAATTTTGGACGTCCATGGACGTCAATGGTATCAACTTACATAAGCGTCAATGGAATCCAAGTACATTGGCATCAATAGAATGAACAAACATGAAGAAATGCCATTAGAAATTAATGGGAAGTTTGGACGTCCGTGGACGTCAATGGCATCACCCTCCATAAGCAGCAATGCAATCGGGCACATTTGGGTGAAACGTCCTATTGATATCTAGTCATTTTCTGTTGATTTGGGGAAAAAAAAAAAATTCCCATTGAAAATGAATGGGAAAAATTTTGGACGTCCATGGACGTCAATGGTATCAACTTACATAAGCGTCAATGGAATCCAAGTACATTGGCATCAATAGAATGAACAAACATGAAGAAATGCCATTGGAAATGAATGGGAAGTTTGAACGTCCCAGGACGTCAATGGCATCACCCTCCATAAGCAGCAATGCAATCGGGGACATTTGGGGGACACGTCCTATTGATATCTAGTCATTTTCTGTTGATTTGGGGAAAAAAAAAAAATTCCCATTGAAAATGAATGGGTAAAATTTTGGACGTCCATGGACGTCAATGGCAGCACCCCCCATAAGCGTCAATGGAGTTGGGGACGTTTGGGGTATACGTCCTATTGATATCTGGTCAGTTTCTGTTGATTTGGAGAAATGTAGTTTTTTCCCCATTGAAAATGAATGGGAAAAATTTTGGACGTCCATGGACGTCAATGGCAGCACCCCCTATAAGCGTCAATGGAGTTGGGGACGTTTGGGGGACACGTCCTATTGATATCTGGTCATTTTCTGTTGATTTGGGGAAATGTAGTTTTTTCCCCATTGAAAATGAATGGGAAAAATTTTGGACGTCCATGGCCGTCAATGGCATCGACATCCATATAGTCAATTGAATCCAAGAACATTGGCATCAATAGATTCGACATGCATGGCCGTCAATGGCAATGCAATGTAAAGTCCATTGGAAATCCTATTGAAAGTGAATGGGAACTTTTCCCATTAGAAATGAATGGGATAGTTTTTGGCAAATATCCGGGGAACCGTAAATTTTTTCCAAATTCTGTATACAACTTTTATGCCCCTCACCGTCCCGGAATTTTTGATGCCCAAATTATGTGATTTGGTCAAAAATTGTAGGACTAGATACATTTTGAAACTTTTTTTTTTTTCACGGAAAATTTCCGTTTACGGACGAACGGAAAAATTTTCGGGGCCATTTGTAAATTTTCCTGTGTCACGCGAAAATTCCGGTCGTGCCGATACTTGAACGGTGCCGATCGGTCTAACGGTTCGGGCTGTGAAGCGCGCGTTTTTTTTCCATTCAAAATGAATAGGAAAGTTTTTGGCAAATTTCCGTGGTACCGTAAATTTTTGCCAAATTCTGTATACAACTTTTATGCCCCTCACCGTCCCGGAATTTTTGATGCCCAAATTATGTGATTTGGTCAAAAATTGTAGGACTAGATACATTTTGAAACTTTTTTTTTTTTTCGGAAAATTGCCGTTTACGGGCGAACGGAAAATTTTTCGGGGCCGTTTGAAAAATTCCCATCGTCGCGCGAAAATTCCGGTCGTGCCGATACTTGAACGGTACCGATCGGAGGTACGGTTCGGGCTGTGCGGCGCGCCGAAAAAAACGTCAACAATTATTGACCTATAATAATAATAAACTAGAAACTGCAATTTCGGGAGAAATTACACACCTTGGTCTTTCCTCTGTGGAGACACAGATCTTAGCCCCACTCAGGTCTATCAATAGAATGGATCATAATGCCAGTCATTGGCAAAAAACAAAGTAAAAGCCGTTAGAAATGAATGGGAGAATTGGACGTCCATGGACGTCAATGGCGGCACCTTTCATAATTGTTAATGGAATCGGGGAAGTTTGGGGGACACGTCCTAATGATATCTAGTCATTTTCTGTTGATTTGGGGAAAAAAAAAAAATTCCCATTGAAAATGAATGGGAAAAATTTTGGACGTCCATGGACGTCAATGGTATCAACTTACATAAGCGTCAATGGAATCCAAGTACATTGGCATCAATAAAATGAACAAACATGAAGAAATGCCATTGGAAATGAATGGGAAGTTTGGACGTCCCTGGACGTCAATGGCATCACCCTCCATAAGCGGCAATGCAATCGGGGACATTTGGGGGAAACGTCCTAATGATATCTAGTCATTTTCTGTTGATTTGGGAAAAAAAAAAAAAAATCCCATTGAAAATGAATGGGAAAAATTTTGGACGTCCATGGACGTCAATGGTATCAACTTACATAAGCGTCAATGGAATCCAAGTACATTGGCATCAATAAAATGAACAAACATGAAGAAATGGCTTTGGAAATGATTGGGAAGTTTGGACGTCCATGGACGTCAATGGCATCACCCCCCATAAGCGGTAATGCAATCGGGGACATTTGGGGGACACGTCCTAATGATATCTAGTCATTTTCTGTTGATTTGGGGAAAAAAAAAAAATTCCCATTGAAAATGAATGGGAAAAATTTTGGACGTCCATGGACGTCAATGGTATCAACTTACGTAAGCGTCAATGGAATCCAAGTACATTGGCATCAAAAGAATGAACAAACATGAAGAAATGCCATTGGAAATGAATGGGAAGTTTGGACGTCCCTGGACGTCAATGGCATCACCCTCCATAAGTAGCAATGCAATCGGGGACATTTGGGGGAAACGTCCTAATGATATCTAGTCATTTTCTGTTGATTTGGGAAAAAAAAAAAAAAATCCCATTGAAAATGAATGGGAAAAATTTTGGACGTCCATGGACGTCAATGGTATCAACTTACATAAGCGTCAATGGAATCCAAGTACATTGGCATCAATAAAATGAACAAACATGAAGAAATGGCTTTGGAAATGATTGGGAAGTTTGGACGTCCATGGACGTCAATGGCATCACCCCCCATAAGCGGTAATGCAATCGGGGACATTTGGGGGACACGTCCTAATGATATCTAGTCATTTTCTGTTGATTTGGGGAAAAAAAAAAAATTCCCATTGAAAATGAATGGGAAAAATTTTGGACGTCCATGGACGTCAATGGTATCAACTTACGTAAGCGTCAATGGAATCCAAGTACATTGGCATCAAAAGAATGAACAAACATGAAGAAATGCCATTGGAAATGAATGGGAAGTTTGGACGTCCCTGGACGTCAATGGCATCACCCTCCATAAGTAGCAATGCAATCGGGGACATTTGGGGGACAGGTCCTATTGATATCTAGTCATTTTCTGTTGATTTGGGGAAAAAAAAAAAATTCCCATTGAAAATGAATGGGAAAAATTTTGGACGTCCATGGACGTCAATGGTATCAACTTACATAAGCGTCAATGGAATCCAAGTACATTGGCATCAATAAAATGAACAAACATGAAGAAATGCCATTGGAAATGAATGGGAAGTTTAGACGTCCATGAACGTCAATGGCATCACCCTCCATAAGCGGCAATGCAATCGGGGACATTTGGGGGAAACGTCCTAATGATATCTAGTCATTTTCTGTTGATTTGGGGAAAAAAAAAAAATTCCCATTGAAAATGAATGGGAAAAATTTTGGACGTCCATGGACGTCAATGGTATCAACTTACATAACCGTCAATGGAATCCAAGTACATTGGCATCAAAAGAATGAACAAACATGAAGAAATGCCATTGGAAATGAATGGGAAGTTTGGACGTCCCTGGACGTCAATGGCATCACCCTCCATAAGTAGCAATGCAATCGGGGACATTTGGGGGACAGGTCCTATTGATATCTAGTCATTTTCTGTTGATTTGGGGAAAAAAAAAAATTTCCCATTGAAAATGAATGGGAAAAATTTTGGACGTCCATGGACGTCAATGGTATCAACTTACATAAGCGTCAATGGAATCCAAGTACATTGGCATCAATAAAATGAACAAACATGAAGAAATGCCATTGGAAATGAATGGGAAGTTTAGACGTCCATGAACGTCAATGGCATCACCCTCCATAAGCGGCAATGCAATCGGGGACATTTGGGGGAAACGTCCTAATGATATCTAGTCATTTTCTGTTGATTTGGGAAAAAAAAAAAAAAATCCCATTGAAAATGAATGGGAAAAATTTTGGACGTCCATGGACGTCAATGGTATCAACTTACATAAGCGTCAATGGAATCCAAGTACATTGGCATCAATAAAATGAACAAACATGAAGAAATGGCTTTGGAAATGATTGGGAAGTTTGGACGTCCATGGACGTCAATGGCATCACCCCCCATAAGCGGTAATGCAATCGGGGACATTTGGGGGACACGTCCTAATGATATCTAGTCATTTTCTGTTGATTTGGGGGAAAAAAAAAATTCCCATTGAAAATGAATGGGAAAATTTTTGGACGTCCATGGACGTCAATGGTATCAATTTACATAAGCGTCAATGGAATCCAAGTACATTGGCATCAATAGAATGAACAAACATGAAGAAATGCCATTGGAAATGAATGGGAAGTTTGGACGTCCGTGGACGTCAATGGCATCACCCTCCATAAGAGGCAATGCAATCGGGGACATTTGGGGGACACGTCCTATTGATATCTAGTCATTTTCTGTTGATTTGGGGACAAAAGAAGAAATTCCCATTGAAAATGAATGGGAAAAATTTTGGACGTCCATGGACGTCAATGGTATCAACTTACATAAGCGTCAATGGAATCCAAGTACATTGGCATCAATAGAATGAACAAACATGAAGAAATGCCATTGGAAATGAATGGAAAGTTTGGACGTCCCTGGACGTCAATGGCATCACCCTCCATTAGCGGCAATGCAATTGGGGACATTTGGGGGACACGTCCTAATGACATCTAGTCATTTTCTTTTGATTTTGGGAAAAAAAAAAATTCCTATTGAAAATGAATGGGAAAAATTTTGGACGTCCATGGACGTCAATGGCAGCAACCCCCATAAGCGTCAATGGAGTTGGGGACGTTTGGGATTTACGTCCTATTAATATCTGGTCATTTTCTGTTGATTTGGAGAAATTTAGTTTTTTCCCCATTGAAAATGAATGGGAAAAATTTTGGACGTCCATGGAAGTCAATGGCGGCACCCTTCATAAGCGTCAATGCAATTGGGGAAGTTTGGGGGACACGTCCTATTGATATCTGGTCATTTTATGTTGATTTGGGGAAATTTTGTTTTTTCCCTATTGAAAATGAATGGGAAAATTTTTGGACTTCCATGGACGTCAATGGCAGCACCCCCCATAAGCGTCAATGGAGTTGGGGATGTTTGGGGTATACGTCCTATTGATATCTGGTCATTTTCTGTTGATTTGGAGAAATTTTGTTTTTTCCCCATTGAAAATGATTGGGAAAAATTTTGGACGTCCATGGAAGTCAATGGCGGCACCCTTCATAAGCGTCAATGGAATTGGGGAAGTTTGGGGGACACGTACTATTGATATCTGATCATTTTCTGTTGATTTGGGGAAATTTTGTTTTTTCCCTATTGAAAATGAATGGGAAAAATTTTGGACTTCCATGGACGTCAATGGCATCGACATCCATATAGTCAATTGAATCCAAGTACATTGGCATCAGTAGATTCGACATGCATGGCCGTCAATGGCATCAATGCAATGTAAATTCCATTGGAAATCCCATTGGAAGTGAATGGGAACTTTTCCCATTCGAAATGAATGGGATAGTTTTTGGCAAATTTCCGAGGAAGCGTAATTTTTTTCAAAATTCTGTATACAACTTTTATGCCCCTCACCGTCCCGGAATTTTTGATGCCCAAATTATGTGATTTGGTCAAAAATTGTAGGACTAGATACATTTTGAAACTTTTTTTTCACGGAAAATTGCCGTTTACGGACGAACGGAAAAATTTTCGGGGCCATTTGTAAAGTTTCCTGTGTCACGCGAAAATTCCGGTCGTGCCGATACTTGAACGGTGCCGATCGGTCTAACGGTTCGGGCTGTGAAGCGCGCGTTTTTTTTCCATTCAAAATGAATAGGAAAGTTTTCGGCAAATTTCCGGGGAACCGTAAATTTTTGCCAAATTCTGTATACAACTTTTATGCCCCTCACCGTCCCGGAATTTTTGATACCCAAATTAGGTGATTTGGTCAAAAATTGTAGGACTAGATACATTTTGAAACTTTTTTTTTTTTTCGGAAAATTGCCGTTTACGGGCGAACGGAAAATTTTTCGGGGCCGTTTGAAAAATTCCCATCGTCGCGCGAAAATTCCGGTCGTGCCGATACTTGAACGGTACCGATCGGAGCTACGGTTTGGGCTGCGCGGCGCGCCGAAAAAAACGTCAACAATTATTGAATAATAATAAATAAAAAAAGAAAGAAAGAAAGAAGTACAATAAAGTTGTACAATAACATAACCTTGTTCTTTCCCTTGGAAAGACCAAGGTAATAAAAAAAAGTACAATAAAGTTGTACAACAACATAACCTTGTTCTTTCCCTTGGAAAGACCAAGGTAATAAAGTTGCACAATAACAATACCTTGTTCTTTCTTTCAGAAAGACCAAGGTAACTAGAACTTAAAAATGGCTTGACACAAAGAGAAATTCAATTGAAACACATGGGAAAAAATCCTAACTTTTAAGTGATGTGTGTTATCAAGCGTAACGGCATTTTTAGGCAATATATATATATATATATATATATATATATATATATATATTTTTTTTTTTTTTTTTTAAGATCTAAAAGTTTTTTGAGTGAAAGCAGTGAATTAGTCTTTTTTTTTTAATTCTAGCTACAATATACATCGAAAATAAAGACATTGATTGACTGAAAATGGTTCAAGATTAGATGAAATGTCTTGTTTTCTCATGTATATTTATAATTGCTCTTCACCTAAAAATATATTTGTTTTATCCGATTACTCGATTAATCGATAGAATTTTCAGTCGATTACTAAAATATTCGATAGCTGCAGCCCTAATCGGGATTAATCAGAATCAAATCAATCGTGACACAGATTGTATCGCCAGATATGAGGCAATTACACACCACTAGTATCTATTAGAGCTGTCCCGAAAGTCGACGTCTTCGATGACGTGAATGCGTCGAAGAGCACACCATCCGGTCAACGGTTAATAAAAGGGTTAAAAAATATATATGCGTGGAAAGCTGAGAATGGCCAACGCTCGGGATTCAAGCGGGGAAAGCGGCACAAAGCCAAGAAAGAGTGACCAAAGCATGGACCTATATCAACGAAACAAAGGAGAATACACTGTACACCAAGACTGCATTCCACGGCAGCACTTCAGTCGTGAATGAACACCTGAAGCGCCGTCTCCCAGGTATAATTTTGGAAGAGGACAGGAGACAACAAGCTGGCGGATCATAAGTCCAAATAACTACCTTTTTTTTTTATTGAAGTTGTCTTCATGTGGGTCGTACGACAGAGTATTTGGGGCTAATGTAGCTGAATAAGCAACTATGCACTTAACGTAGTGTGTTACGAGTTGAATAAATATTATCAAGCTTCAAAACAGTTTGTTGAGCATGTTTGGTTGTAAATAGGTCAATAAGATAACACATTTTGACAAATTGAGGATTTTTTTTTTTTTTGTCTTTATGGGCCCAAAATGTGGATATAATTGGTAAGTAAAGAAAACAACAGTTTGGAGATAAAGATTATGCTGTCCTGGAAAAAAAGGAACAAACCACACCAATTCTATCTTTCAAATACAAATGTAACATCAAAGGCATGCAAAATTGTACAAAATCGGCCCGGACCTCAAAGGGTTAATGAATAATTGAAGTGCAGAGCTTACATATTGCTCCTTCTAGGATGAATAAATGTGACTTGACTAATGTGTGAATGTGTGCGGGGTTTGTGCGTACATGTGCAGAAGGCTTGAGTGGGACAGAAAGAGTGTGGGATGTGGGAACATTCAGTTTAGAGACTGCAGCACAGTAAAGCAAGAGGGAAATGCACTCTCACGTTAACTGGCCTGTTATGGTAATAGATTAATCTATCTCCTGTATTAATTAGTTTGAATAATTGAGTAATTGGATTACGAATATTTAACGTGGTGCGAAATAAATTTTAGATTTTTAAATATAAACCAGTGTTAATACCTTCAATAACATTTATTTTGACTTGCCAAGATTGCACTTTGAAAAGAGTATGAAATGTGAATACAAAATAAAATTCCTGTTTTTCTTCAAACAATGCAGAACTGCACTTTCATTTCACAAGAGCAATGAATGCATTGAAAAATAAATTAAACATAGCCTCAAACGGTATAAAAAAATAAAATCTAAGTACAACAAATGGCTAACTTGCATAGCAAAAGTCCATTATCTTATATGCAATTAAAAGCTAGCGTTTTTTCCCCCCCAAAACTCTTTATAAATTGTTCAAACACATATTCCCATAAAAATGCTAAATATACGTGGGGAAAAAAAATATACACATATATACCGTAAATTCCGGACCATTGAGCGCCCCGGATTACAAGCCTCACCCAGTACATTTTTAAAGGAAAAAGCATTTTGTACATACATAAGCCTCTCCTGCCTATAAGCCGCGTGTGCCCACATATTAAACTGAAATATTTATAAAGAACTACACAGTTTTCCAAGTTTAAATACCATATTTTAACGAATCGGGTTATGATACAGTGCGTGACTTACAGGTAAGGGAGGTGCGGAAGAGCAAGAGACTTGCTGTCGTTGTTGTTGCGGGTGTGTCTGTGTGTGTGCGTCAGCTGCTAGAGGCAGCAGTCGTGTGTTGTTCGACGAGTTTCCAAAATAAAGAATTGCAACCTAACTTAACGGGTTACTATTTGTCATCGTTACAATACCTTAACTTTTCTTTCCAAACAGCGCCAGCAACACGGCACTTAGCTGACTCCTCAAGCTCACTCCTTAGCGTGTCGTCCTCTTCATCACGCAGCAGACCGGCTTTTCGAAACCTGTTGGTGATGGTGAATTTTTTTTCACGCTGCTCCACGCTGTCAGACTTTTGCAAAAGTTGCTCTTCGCATACGACCACTTTTGTAAACGATCTGACGCCGCTGGCCATCCAAGCCTTCAATTCAACTCGGCACATCATATCCATTTCTTCTAGCATGATGCGGGTATGCTAATTCTTGCCTGGCACGGCCAGACTGTTCTCCGTGTGTTTTTCAAACACTGAGAGAATAGTCTGAGACCCAGCCCATTAACGCCCTCTCGAGCAAGTACAAAATCAATCGATAAATCAGATTCATTTATTTGCGTGACGTGCTCTTAACGAGCGGCGTCACTCTTCCGCGTCGGAAGTCGTCTCCACAACAAAGCTGAACAGGAGAGCCGAGAATATGTTCCAATCCACGGTAAAATCAGTTTTAAATTACAAAAAACACATCGACACAAGTCAGTGACAACAGTCTGTCTCGCGCTAGCCATGTTGAATAAACTCCGCTCTCCTCGTATGTTTACTTCCGCGCGCAAGTCTCTCGTCCCGCCCGTCGCTGATTGGTCCACTCCGCTGTCTGTTTGCTGTGGCTTGCTCCGCCCTGAAAATTTTATCCGCTTAATGGTGGCCAGACTCAATAGCTGGAACAGCAGTGAGTCTGGAGTACCAGGCTATGCTAATTCTACTAATGCACAAAGATGAGGGTCTGCTACTTTTATTCGTGCACAAAGCACAAAGTTAAAATACGGGTAAGAGTGCCAACTACCGTCTTCCTCGACACACATATTCCACGTGTCTTATGCTTGCATTTTATGCTCGAGCGCTCCTGGCGGTCGTTAGAAAAATGGATAAATTGGCCGCATCATTGCATACGCCGCAGGATTCAAAATGAGGGAAAAAAGTAGCGGCTTGTAATCCGGAATTTACGGCACACACACACATATACATACATACATACACATATATACACATATACATACATACATACATACATACATAGACATACATGAACATACATATATACAGGGGTGCACATAAGTGGTCCATATGCGCGCATGCGTACTGGACGTAGACAAACGCGCTGGCCCTCAATGACTTCCATACGCTTTTGCGTACCGATGGCTGACCACTGTATTTGCGGCGGACACGAGAAAATAACTTCTCAAAATGTCGAAGAGGCAGGCCACACTGAGTAATTACTTCCGTGTTCCCCCACCCCCGTCAAAAGACAGACAGACGACAGAGACGTCACCGGATCTACCGAAAAAAAGGACTTTTGCTGAAAATTGGCTACAGGAGGTACCATGGCTAGAAGCAAATGATGCTCGCACGGAAATGCGGTACAAAATGTGCCGTGAGAATCCCAATGTCGCCGATAAGAGCAGCGCATTTTATGTAGGGTCAAAGAATTTCAGCCATCCAAACTTTGACAAGCACGAAAAAAACAGAGAGCATGTGGCAATTAAGCAAACTATCGATGTCAGACATGACCCCACCCGCCCTATGGACAGGTCGCGGAATAAAGGTAATGAACAGCGACATACACTGACAAACGTGTTTTTGCTCACATTTTACAAAGCTAAACATGCATGTTCAATGAGGTCTTATGAGGAGGAATCCTACTTTTAAAAAGGCTTGGAGTTAATGTGGGAGCCGCATAATGCCCTTTATTTTGAATTGGTGCTTTTATGTTTTTCTTTACATTTCACTTCAAAGTAATGCCAATTTTGTTGTGCCAGTTGATGTTAATCAAGCATTAATTGTTAATATAATTAATTAAAGTTAATTGGCTCTAAGTAAAGCTTGTCATAAATTTATCGCATCAGGCGGGTCGGCTCTCAAGCTCAATGAGGACCAAGTCACATCTCCAGGTCCTCCTCTGAGAACCTGGGCGAAAAAATTATGTGCACCCCTGCATATATACATATATATTACCTTAATTATATAAACAATTAACGCTTGATTAACATCAACTGGCACAACAAAATTGCCATTACTTTGAAGTGAAATGTAAAGAAATAAACATACAAGCACTAATTCAAAATAAAGGGCATTCATATGCGGCTCCCACATTAACTCCAAGCCTTTGTAAAAGTGGGATGTCTTCCTCATAAGAGCTCAGTGAACATGCATGTTTAGCTTTGTGAAATACGAGCAAAAACACGTTTGTCAGTGCATGGCGCTGTTCATCAATAGCTTTATTCCGCCAGTTGTCCATAGGGTGAGTGGGGTCCTGTCTGACATAGATAGTTTGCTTAATTGCCACGTGCTCTGTGTTTTTTCGTGCTTTTCAAAGTCGTGCTTTTCAAAGTTTGGATGGCTAAAATTCTTTGACCCTACATAAAATGCGCTGCTCTTATTAGCGACATTGGTGCAACATTTGCTGTGAGAATCCCACATTTCCGTGCGAGCATCATTTGCTTCTAGCCATGGTACCTCCTGCAGCCACTTTTCAGCAAAAGTTCTTTTTTTCGGTAGCTCCGGTGACGTCTCTGTCGTCGGTCTGTCTTTTGACGGGGGTGGGGGAACACGGAAATAATTACTCAGTGGGGCCTGGCTCTTTGACATTTTGAGAAGGGATTTTCTCGTGTCCGCCGCAAACACAGTGGTCAGCCATCGGTACGCAATAGCGTATGGAAACTGTTGAGGGCCAGCGCGTTTGTCTACGTCCAGTACGCATGCGTGAATGCCGACCACTTATGTGCACCCTTGTATATATATACATACATACATACATATATATATATATACATATACTGGACTGTCTCAGAAAATTAGAATACACAATATTCTAATTTTCTGAGACAGTCCTGTACATTAATCCACCATTTAAAGCAGGGGTGTCCAAACTTTTTGCAAAGGGGACCAGATTTGGCGTGGTAAAAATGTGGGGGGCCGACCTTGGCTGACGTCCTTTACATAGAACAATATACAGGACTGTCTCAGAAAATTAGAATATTGTGTATTCTAATTTTCTGAGACAGTCCAGTATATACACACACATATACATATATACACATATACATATATACATATATATACATATATATAAACATATACATATATACATATATATACAGGGGTGCACATAAGTGGTCCGCATGCGCGCATGCGTACTGGACGTATACAAACGCGCTGGCCCTCAACGGTTTCCATACGCTTTTGCGTACCGATGGCTGACCACTGTATTTGCGGCGGACACAAGATAATCACTTCTCAAAATGTCGGAGGCAGGCCCCACTGAGTAATTATTTCCGTGTTCCCCCACCCCCGTCAAAGGACAGACAGACGACAGAGACGTCACCGGAGCTACGGAAAAAAGGACTTTTGCTGAAAAGTGGCTGCAGGAGGTACCATAGCTAGAAGCAAATGTTGCTCGCACAGATATGTGGTACAAAATTTGCCGTGAGAATCGCTGATAAGAGCAGCGCATTTTATGTAGGGTCCAAGAATTTCAGCCATCCAAACTTTGAAATGCACGAAAAAAACAGAGCATGTGGCAATTAAGCAAACTATCGATGTCAGGCAGCACCCCACTCGCCCTATGGACAAGTGGCGGAATAAAGTTAATGAAGAGCAGCGCCATGCACTGACAAACGTGTTTTTGCCCGCATTTCACAAAGCTAAACATGCACGTTCAATGAGCTCTTATGAGGAGGAGGCTTTTACAAAGGCTTGGAGTTAATGTGGGAGACGCATAATGCCCTTTATTTTGAATTAGTACTGCTTTTATGTTTATTTCTTTACATTTCACTTCAAAGTAATGGCAATTTTGTTGTGCCAGTTGATGTTAATCAGGCATTAATTGTTAATATAATTGATAAAAGGTTTTGGCTCTAACTAAAGCTTGTCATAATTTTATCGCATCAGGCGGGTCGGCTCTCAAGCTCAATGAGGACCAAGTCACATCTCTAGGTCCTCCTCTGAGAACCTGGGCAAAAAAAATATGTGCACCCGTGTGTGTATATATATATATATATATATATATATATATATATATATATATATATATATATATATATATGTATATTAGGGCTGTCAAACGATTGAAATTTTTAATCGAGTTAATTACAGCTTAAAAATTAATCGTAATTAATCGCAATTCAAACCATCTATAAAATATGCCATATTTTTCTGTAAATTATTGTTGGAATGGAAAGATAAGACACAAGAAGGATATATACATTCAACATACGGTACATAAGGACTGTATATTTGTTTATTAACAAATAATCAACAAGATCGCACTAACATTATTAACATCCTGTTAAAGCGATCCATGGATAGAAAGACTTCTTAAAAGATAAATGTTAGTACAAGTTATAGAAATTTTATATTAAAACCCCTCAATGTTTTCGTTTTAATAAAATTTGTAAAATTTTCAATCAAAAAAATAAACTAGTAGCCCGCCATTGATGATGTCAATAATTACTTACACAATGCTCATGGGTGCTGAAGCCTAAAAAATTAGTCGCGCCCAAGCGCCAGCAGAGGGCGGCAAAACTCCATAAACCACAATTAACAATTGGGCATTTCACTGTACTGTCATTTAAATCTGCCTGAGCTGGGCATGTGCGTTAATTGCGTCAAATATTTTAACGTGATTAATTTTAAAAATTAATTACCGCCCGTTAACGCGATAATTTTGACAGCCGTAATATATATCTGAAGACAGCAGTAATGATAGATGTAGCAATCCCGAGCGATAGCAACATCAGGAAAAAAGAACATGAAAAGCTGGAGCAATATCAAGGGTTGAAGGAAGAGTTGGAGAAAATGTGGGGAGTGAAGGCAAGAGTGGTGCCAGTAGTGATTGGGACGCCAGGGGCAGTAATCCCCAAGCTGGGTGGATGGCTCCAACAGATACCAGGAACAACGTCCAACGTCTCCATTCAGAAGAGCGCAATCCTAGGGACAGCTAAGATCCTGCGCAGGATCCTCAAGCTCCCAGGCCTCTGGTAGAGGACCCGAGCTTGAAAGGAGAGACCATACTGCCCGGGTGGGCGAGACGACAATTTTTTTTTTTAATGCAGTATATATTATACCTTATGTTGGTCTTAACAGGGTTCAGCTGGATTCAGCCATGTTAGATGAGTTATAGCAAATTCGCTGTTGCCACTAGAGGGCAATTTATCCACCTCAAAAAAATAAAAATCAATGCAACATTTTCAAAACAAACCTTTATAACGTCACTCCAATAGCGGACCGCGCAATTGCTATTTTTAGACCGTGATGTCGTATCGTATAGCGGAAGTAAAGCGGAACTGGCACATTATTGACATGCCCTCGCATACAATCAATGTTATTTCTGCTTCTTTTCGCCGGCAAACTTTCAAAAAAGAAAATGCCAATCGAACACTGCTACTATGGAACTTGTAAAAACAACTCTAGACGTTACGACATATGAAGGATGTTTTCTTCATACGTTTCAAGACACCAAAAACCAAAAAAATGTGAAGAATGAATCGCCTTGCGCGGACGTTTAACGCCATTCTAGGTGAAGCCATTCACATTTCATATGCAGTAAACATTTTGTTGGGTTGGCATGATCTTTCAGAGGACAAAGAGGTAAGCCATTTTTATATTTTTTACTTCTTTTTTAGCGTGGCGTTTGACCATGCTGCTTCTGTCTGAGAATGAATGACCTGAAAAAAAAAAAAAATTAAAATGGTATCTGACTGCCACTGTTACCTTTTCTGTTGTAAAAAAATAAATAAATAAATAAAACTTTAGTAAAGGGGAAGTGTAAATAAATTATAGAATTAAGATTTGTTTTTTATGAAAAAATGAAAAGTGTTCGTTGGCTGTCAACAAGTAGTATTTGTGATCGCTACACAAAAATAGCACTGTAAATTGCCCATTAGAACGGTCAGAGACGTCAGACAACCAGAGGATATAATATACTGTATAAGGTAGACAGGGCATGTGGTGGTAAAGGATAGATTGCTGAAACAGGAGAATGTGATTGTCAGTCACGTAAGAAAACGGTGTCGATAAAAAAAGCTAAGGCTATGCTTTGGTCAGCTTGTTTTTTTCGTCCTTTTCAGTCCTCGACGCTCAAGCAATCTCTTTAACCAAACATTTGTATGTTCTTCCACATCTTTACCAGTGAATTCGGCACCAGGGACATCATTTTCGGACAGAATTGGTAGGTTTAGCTCTGTAAACATCTCTTTCGTACACGATTTCCATTCACTTCCTATTGGGGACAAACGGCAGCGTGTCCCTCTAGAGCATTAGCTAACATCATGAATATTAATGAGCGGAAGTGGCATGTAGAGTGCGGTACACCATTAAATGTATCCTCGAAGCAGCAAAATTTGATTCGAAGCTTTTTTTCCTAATTGAATTACTCGAGTTCATCCATTTATCGTTGCAGCACTACTTTAAATCAACTTATCAGGTGGTTATGGCCTATTTAGCAATTCTGCAAGGACTGGCAACAAAAATAAAACCCCTGCCTCTTTTTTTCATAATTGTGTTTAAAAACAAAAGTGTTGCGAGCACATACTGTAAAGGTATTGTGAAGTAATTTTCAACATTTTTTTTCTAAAGACACGTACATGAAATAGATTTCAGGATAAGTGCTGAAATTAAGGCAGCAACAACTACCGCAATTTCCCGAATATAACGTGCACTTTTTTTCCCCAAAATCAACTTGTAAAATCATGGTGCGCATTATAAACGGGTACTGCAAGCGGGGAAATCAGCACAAAGCCAAAAAAGCGCACCAGAGAGTCCAAAACATTGACTTATTTTTAAAGAAACAAAGGAGGGTACACTGTTGTGTCCTGTCTCTTCAATGCCAAGCTTGGCCGCACGTCGGCCGTGAATGATAGCGACAGGAGATTGTAAGTCCATCTAACTAATGACATGTTTTATTGAAGTTGCTAAGCCTGTCGCGATATGCAATGATTCCATTTATCGCATGGGAAATAAAAATGAGGGCGGCCATTTTCACGGCTGCGTTTTATCGCTGCGCGTGCGTGCATACATTTGTGTGTGCGCTGATGGCATATGAGACTCCAGTTCTTTTCTGTCATCAACACACTGTAGAATTTAAGTTCAGACATACAAAATAAGAAAACACATCTATATTAAACACTATATACGTTAGCATTGCTACATTGAGGTGAATGGGGAAAAAAGACGACCTACTTTAGCCGGCTATAAAACAGCAGTAGCCTTGTCCAAAACTTGCAGTTAAAAGGTGACACTTCGGACATGAAAAATCGCTGGTTAACAGCATTTGCAAAAGGACAAAAAATCTATTACTGACACCACATGCAATGACAAAAAGTGCTTTTTTTGTAGAATGTAAAGCATAAGTTAGCGGTTTAGCGCGCGTACTTCCGGTGAACATTTCAAAATAAAAGCATGTCATGTTCGTCATTTAAATAACGATTTCTGGAGTTAATCCCACATACTTCAGATTGTACACTAAGAATACCTTTAAAATGACACCCTTTATGAAAAGTGATTGGCAATGAATAATTATTATAATACTATTATATATAGTACTACAGTATACTATAATATTAATGCTAGGTATTTTTTAAGAATTGTTTTGAATCATGTTGGAAAGGTGAAGTCAGTGGTCTGAATCTGTTTACATTCCATTATTTTGCACAAATTAATTTGATCAGCATTTGAACTCATTGTTTGTGATTTATTATTGTTATTTATCTGTTTATTTGTACTTTAATAAAGAATTTAAGTGTTCCAAAATGTTTTTGTGAATTGATAAGCGTCAACAAAAATTTCATTGCTAAATTAGTTTTTAAAAAAAAGTTTTTGTGAATTGATAAGCGTCAACAAAAATTCCATTGCTAAATTAGTAAAAAAATAAAAAAATAAAATAAAATAAAAGATTCGTCGACTAACCGTAAAAATAGTCGGCTGATTAATTGGGAGAAAATTAGTTGTTTGGGACAGCCCTAATATATATATATATATATATATATATATATATAAACCGATTTTTTTTAATAGACACGGGCACGTTGTGTTGAAGAAATGTATGCGGGGACCTGTTGCCGACCATTACGGTATGTGACGTCACCATTGTGTTTCGGTAATAATAAATACCGAAAAATTTCGGTAATACTAAGGTAAAAAAAAGTTATACAGCAGCCTTTAAAAGAAAAGTCACATCTGTTTTGTTTTCTCCTAGATTCTGGTAAATTGGAGAAGTTGTCAAATCATATTATTACCGTAAATATTGTCAGTTTATGGTAATGTTTTGAACTACCAATGTGCTATGCTTGTGCTGTGTTTCACCAGTCAGTGAAATGACATTTTCTCGCTAACTTTTTAACGATGTATGAATGATAAACTAAGGAATACTTGTTATAAAATAAATATTTTGGATAAAAAAAGAAGGCGCTGTATGGTCATTGCAGAGCCAGAGCGTGCCTATACGCCCTTTTTAATTTTCCCCTCTGCGAGTCCGCAAAACCGCATCTGTTTATATATATTTAACAAACTTTTCCAGCATTATTTCGTTGTGTAAATAAATTTATAATGATCATAAAAATATGTAGTCTATTTAAACATTAAGAAAATGTTTGGGGTTTTTTCTGCCAACCGAGAATTCGTTACAAAAGACAGGCTTTTATGCAGACATCGTCACAAATGTTATCACACAAAACGCGGGTCGGGCTTTAATACCCGCGGACCAGGTAGGGTCGGGCTGGATTTTTTAGGCCCGATTTTACCTCTATATCAAAGTCTTGATGAGCTTAAATTGGCTGCAGTTACGAAGTCGGGAATGCTCCCTCCGGACAAAAAAACACGATTTGACCAACATTATGTTTCACAAACTTTTCCAGCGTTATTCCATCGCGTAAATGCATTTATAATGATCATAGAAATAGGTAGACTATTTAAACATTAAGAAACTGTGCAGTTTTTTTTTCTGCCAACTGAAAATTCGTTACAAAAGACAATTACGACATCGGGAACGCTCCTTCTGGGACAAAACGCAATATGACCAACACTGTGACAGCCGATGCCGACCAAAAATGACGTAATATCCGAAACAGATCACCAATGGACTCATTTGAAGTATATGAATGGTGGTCAGTTTTGGTGTTCAGAATCCACAATACTTCTGCCTGCAGGGTTTTCGTTCCACCGACAAACGGACGCATTCCCGATGCAGAGGTGGATGGATTCTCCGTTTTGCCGGTTGTGCAAATCTGCATGTCGATTTGTAGTGCAGTGCATCATAAAAATTCTATGCATCATCTTCGTTATGGATTTAAAAAAATAAAAAAAACTTCGTCACGGATATAATTTAGGTTGCACTGAGACGTTCTTGAAAATTAAGACCACGTCGTCTTTCCTTCGAGTAAACAAAATTCCGCACTCTGAAAATGTTCCACACTCTCAAACTGTTAATGATTTTGATAATGATTTTGATGATTTTTTTTATGATGATTTGATGATGATGATGACAATGACAATAAATTCATAAATAAATAAATTCATAAATAAAATTCCAGACTTACAACAGCTAATTTAATACTTTTAATTACCTTTAATAATGGAAAACTAAATTCATTGCTTTTTCTTTAAATACTTTTAATAACCCGCGGGTACCATGTACAAGTAAATTTGGGGTGCGCACTATACACGGGTGCGCCTTATATTCGAGAAATTATGGTAAACGATTAAATCGATTTATAAATTAGATATAATTTGATAATCGATTTTTGTCGGCAGCTATGAGGAGTCCGTTTGGGTCCTTGTTTGTGTGCAATGCGAGGCTGCACACGCACGCCAGTGAATAGAGCAAGAGAGTGAGAGAATTCACTGCTACACTCAGGCTTAGTTGCTGAATCAATAATATTTACGCAAAAGTTAGATTGTCTTAGTCATGGGTGTTGTTAGATCCAGTGGGCCTTCATCAGAGGTGAGAAAAATGAAGCCAATTGTAACATTTGTATTCTTTGTTGATGAGATGTTCCTACTTAGCACGGCACACTAAGCTAATTAGCAATCATGCTAATCAGTGTTAAGTGTCCATTTGTATTGTGTCTTGGTGAAGCATATTAGCACTTGAGATACTGTTAGATAATAAAGTTGTCTCGTTTGTTTTTATAAAACAAACCACACACAAAAACCCATTCATATAATAGCTTAGAGCAGACATGTCCTAAGTCCAGCCCGGTGGCCAAATGGGGCCCGTGGTCAAATTTCATCCAGCCCCCAGCCTCTGTCATAAAATCAATAAAGTCTGGCCCACACACAGAATTAATAAATTGGTCAGCAGTACTGCTACCAGCATAAGAAGTATCTTGCACGCTAAATGCTGCTCCTCATTTACCCACGAAAAGGCAGCAGCACTCTAAGCAACATTACCGCGTGTGACCCTTTACTCCCAATTTTCTAAAATGGCGACAATCAACAGAAAAAGAAAGTTGACTGCGACGGCTGGCGCTTCAAGGATAGGTGGAAATTGGACGTATTTCTTCACTAAAATACGCAACTGTCTGCCTTATTTGCAAAGAGACATTCGCTGTTTTTCAATGTGAGGCGATATTACTAAACAAGACACGCTGACATGTACGACAAGATTACAGGCAAGATACGTCGTGAGAAATTGAAGCAACCTGAAGCTAGTTTAATTTCACAGCAGCAGTATTTCGCAAGAGCCCGAGTCGAAAGAGAATGCCACAAAGGCTAGTTGCGAGATTGTTGTAATTATTAATAAAAAATAAATAATAAAGCCAATGTGACGCACAGAACGGCTTGCTAAAATTTGCTTAAATATATTATTCTACATAAAAAACGTCAGCCAAGGTCGGTCCCCCACATTTTTACCATAACATATCTGGCACCCTTTGCAAAAAGTTTGGACACCCCTGGCTTAGAGTCTCCTTTCAACACAAACTCCCATTCAAACTGTAAATTATCATACAAGAGAGTGTGCTTTGAAATTGGACTGTATTTATGAACAACTGTTTTTGATAAAGAAAACGGATTCATTAGTCTGCCTCCTCATTCAAATGTGTTGTTTAATTTGTTGTATGAAAATAATGAGTCTTTGACACAATTCATATCAGCACTTTGCCCACAAGAAAAAGATTTCAATCAGCAGCACTATTTTTTTCTTTGAATGAACAGGGCTTTTGTCTGATTTGTGTACAGAGAAATTCTTTTTATGTTTTATACTCACAACCTTTTCTGTACTTAAAACAGTACAGGTAAGTCAAGAAGCTGTAATAAAATATTATATTTGAAGAAAATAGTAATTCATTTTGTCTCCACTGTTACTTTGCCCACAATGACTTCAAGTTAAATTGAGAAGGTAATTGCAAAAAAGTGACATTTATCCCAATTAATCGGGTCATCGTGTAATTAATCGTCCGATTAAATAGATTTTTTTTTTAATTGTTAGTTGCAGCCCAAGCTGAAATCGTGCAAAAAAATGAGAATAATTAAATGTTACATTTCTGAGTCTTTTTCACGTCTTCAGCAGGCCAGATATTTTTGGATGGGCCCAAACAAGTTATCTAATGAGGGAGAACCAATGCTGCCAAAATTAAAAATAAATAAATAAAAGTGAAAATAAAAATGACAGTGAGTTAAAAAAAAAAAAAAAGTTTCAAAGATTCACAATTTATATGCATGGATAAATCAAAGAAGGCAACGGAAACAAAAGCATGACTAACCCACCTGGGGAAATTCCTGTACTGCCCAAATACTCCAAATATGGCAACTGTCATTTCGGTGCTCTGACCAGTGAAAAGCTGGGGGCAACTAGGGTCCAATGCTTTGGGTGACAAACTTTTTCCATTTCTATATAAGGTAAATAGAAGCCTCAGGAGATTTCATGTGACCTGACAACGCAAGCTATCTGAATTCTAATGGAATAAACCCTTCCACCTAAGAATAAAATACAGAGTTCTGTAGCAAAAATATGAACAACAATTACAAATATATTAGTGCTGCAAGGATTAATCGATTAACTCGAGTAATTCATTGAAAAAAGCTTTGTATCAAATTTTGCTGCTTCGAGGGTTCGTTTAATTAGAGTGGCGTGACCATCGAAAAAGTTTGCATTAGGCTACATCTACACTAGGACGGAAAATGGCCTTAAACGTGTAATTAGTTAGACTATATAGCATGCCGGCCACACTAGTATACACCACTTGTCCGGATTGGTTGCTACACGGATAATGTAAGCGGGTAATATTACCCACGGCTTAATATGGACTGCTACCGCAGTACAACCTTGCGGCAGTTTCCACTTCCAGGAAATATACGCAGCGCCACACCATATGTTTCTGTTTGTTAATTTCCAAGTGGTGAGAGCATAACTCAGCATCAATTGTAATATCTCAAGTAACAATGTCAGGCTTTCGTTGTTGTTTTGTAAATATTTATTCCAATCACAACTCTGCAACTGCTCATAAAAGCAGAGCGTGCCCTCCATTCACCACTCTCGCATGATGCGTTCAAGAAAAAAAAAACAGTGATCACAAGGTGGCGTTCCCGAGCCCTGGTCTAGTAGGTGTAGTAAATTTCCCGCCGGCGAGTGTTGAGTTTCCGGTTTAGAGGTAAACCACGCGGGTGATGACGTAACACATGAGGCTTCTCCTTTTTACGCATGCGTAGTTTGCGCAAATGCATGCGTGCCTTGCAGAAGTGGGGGTGGAGGGGGCTTAAACGCACCTTAAACGAAGTGTGGACAGGTATAGAATCCGTGTGGTTTACTGACTTTAATCAGCTGCTCATGACATCAACACTTGCAGAATTAAATTAAAATATAATGAAAATAAAATCAGTCTCATCTTTAATAACAGCAAATCAAATTTGCGTTTACTACTGCGTAGCTGCTGATGATACGGCAATAACAAACGATTAATTGGTATCAGCTAGCATCCGTACATCATCAAAAACAATCACATAAACTCCCCCTAAGTGTTCAACCACAATTGAAAACGCATAATAAACACTACAAAAGATGTTATACACAGCTGTCGCGTCTGGATGCTTCACAAGCAGGAAATGTTGCGCGCAGGCTGTCACCTCTTCACTCGGCTGCTTCCTCATGTCTGTGTGCCCCATGTGTGGGCTGTGTAACTGCTCTCGTGTGCGGACGTGCAACCTGCTCTACGCTTCCTGCACCCAGACGCCAAACACATGCATCAACAAAACAAAACTCAAAATTAATAAAAAAAAAAAAAACGGGACTCGATGACTGATAAATCGAGAGCTTCACCTTTCGGCTCAGCTCCTTCCTCACCACTATGGACCGGTGCAGACCAACCAATGCCAACAGCACCACATCATCTGCAAAAAGAGATGCAATGCTGAGGCTACCAAACAGGACCCCCACAACGCCTAGAAATTCTGTCCATAAAAATTCTGAACAGAATCAGTGACAAAGGGCAGCCTTGGCGGAGTCCAACCTTCACTGGGACCGAATTCGACTTACTGACGGCAATGCGGACCAAACTCTGACACCGGTCGTACAGGGACCGAACAGCCCTTACCAAGGGACTACCCAGTATTCCCTCCACAGGGCTCCCCAAGGCACACGGTCAAACGCCTTCTCCAAATCCACAAAACAACACATGTACTCTGGTTGGGCGAACTCCCATGCACCCTCGAGAAGCCTGCCGAGAGTGGAGAGCTGGTCTACTGTTCCACAGCCGGGACGAAAACTCCCAATCACCAGGTCTCACTGTCATTGCCCACGTGAGCATTGAAGTCCCCCCTCCGTGAGCCATCACCATATCGTGGTGGAGGGGTTTGCGTGTCCCAATGATCCTAGGAGCTATGTTGTCTGCTTTATCCCCCTGGTAGGGTCACCCATGGCAAAACACGTCCTAGGTGAGGGGCCAGACAAATCATGGCTCAAAGTGACCACTTATGACGAAAAAAATAAATTGACTCAGGTTTCCTTTGCCTTGACGCGGGTTACCGAGGCGCCCCTATGGAGCCAGGCCTGGAGGTGGGGCTTGAAGGTGAGCATCTGGTGGCTGGGCCTGTACCCATGGGGCCCGGCCAGGCACAGCCTGAAAAGGCAACACTGGGTCCCCCTTCTCATGGGCTTACCACCTGTTGGAGGGGCCAAAGGGGGCGGGCGCGAAGGGAGTTAGGCGGCAGCCCAAGGCGGAGGCGGCGGCCTTGGCAGTCCAACCCCCAGCTACGGAAGCTAACTTACAACTTACACTCAGTGGCAAAAATTCTTCAAATCTGAAATAAAAAATTATTGTAATAATTATCGATATCGACTGATGAGAAAAGTTTTATCGTGATAACAATTTTTGTCATACCGCCCAGGCTTAATTGATACGTCTCACGTCTAATTGGTGAAAGTGATAGAGCCACTTCGAGAAAAAAAAAAAAAAAAAAAAAATTAAGTCAAATATGCAGAATAAAGAGGAAAAACATAAGAACTCTCGTGTACCCCAAAGTATGTTATCAAAGAAGGAGTAGCGTCGCTTCTTCTTAAATATGCTTAAGTAAAAGTAAAAAGTATGGCGTGGTAAAACTCCCCAGATGTACATTTTTCTCAAAAGTTACTCAAGTAAATGTAACGGTTAATGTAAGGTAATACTATAGGATACATGAATATTCTTTATTTCAACCTTCTTTGAAGCACGGAGTGCGTCTATTTCGAAGTTAGCCACCCACGCATGTGCCTATATGCGTGTTGACGTTCATTTGGTCAGATGTGAATCCTGATAAATCGGGTATTGATTTAGGTTTCTGCGTACATCTTTTCCACGTTAGGATTTGCATTCATTTGACTTTATTCAAACGCTAAGCTGGGAAGCTGCGGGATGCTCCTTACCTTGCAGGTTCTGCACTCGCATGTCGCTTATCTGTCCAATAAATTCCTCCCGGTCGAACCAGTCATCCCATTCGTGTCCAGCCATCAGTATCAGTCAAAAGTTGTGAAACCCAGGAAGAGACACACTCGAGGTCCAAATTAAGATGAAGTTGCTATCTGCAGCGAGCAAACAAGCTGTCTATTGTCCAGTCAAATGACAGCGAGCCATTCAATCCGCCGAATGCAAGGCAGAGATGGCGGAACGTTTCCACTCCGTCGAAAGACGCGTTGGCAGAGAGGAATAACGTTTCTTCCTTCTTCTTCTTCACAGTGAAAACAGCCCGTGTGGGCGATGGCGTAGTTCGCTAAAACAAAACCTAGCCTCCACCTGGTTGGTATTTCCGAGGAAGGATGGGTCTTTATCACAGTTTGCCCCGCCTACCATCCACTTGCCCCTTTCAAATTTACTGAAGCCTGCACTGCACATTTCAATGACCACGAAGGGGACAAAACAAAATTGGGGAGCACTTTTTTTTTAAAACTCTGGCCGCAAAAAAACAAAAACAAAACAAAAAAACCCTCAATTTTACTATAACAGCTCACGATTGGTCATAATCTTGATTGGATCGTCATCATAGCAACTATTATTATGATGATAAAGTATTAACAACCCCCACTCAGCCAACTCGATGTATCAGGCAGTGGCGTTCCTAGCCTACATGGTACCCTGGGCGACAAGAAGCATTCGCCCCCAACGCCGACCCCCCCCAAGAAAAAAAAAAAACAGCAGCTGACCAAATGTTACATGTATTAACGCAAAAAAAAAAAAAAAAAAATTAAAAAACAGCGGCTGACCAAATGTTACATGGATTAACGGGATTAAACCAGTTGAAGGTGGACAACAATAAATATGTTCAAGAGAATATTAATTTAACACCACAAACATTAATAAAATATTGTGGAAATCATAAAGAAAGTGTGGTAGCGTGTGTGGTCCTGTTCTTCAGCAGTATTAACATTTCAACAGAATGCATTCACTGGCAATCCTGCCTGCTTTGCTAATTTGGCTGAGGGTGGTGTAGAAGTTTAGCCTGTACAGGTATTCCCAGAGGCGTAGCAAGAGTCCCCGGGGGCCCCAGGCAACAAGCAACATGGGGCCCTTCGAGCGTGTGCAAGTAAGGGGGACAGTTAGAAGAAAGAGTAGCAACACAAAAATACCACCATCGGATGTGGAGGTATATGCCTTTGTGTGAAATCAGTAGTCAGATTGGCCCTACGACTCACCAAATTCAAATTATTCTGTAAAAACCACTGATTGGTGGACTACCGACCGAAATGAGTATTAAATTTGCTAATAAAATTGTTTAGGATTATTTTAGATGCATATATGTTATATTTTTCCTATAGAGTATTCGACGAGGAATATGATAGACCCATTAATAGACTTTTTTTGGGGAAAAATCACCATTTCTTTAAATAGTCACATGAATAATGAGCTGGCCTGTGAAAATCAACATTCAACAACTTGGTAAGGACTTTCCAGAGAGTACTTGTTGAGTCTTTAAACAATCATGTGGTATTACTGGCTGATTGTACTTCCTTAAATATGAAAAATCTATGTGACATGGTCAGTGCTGATAGGGATTGATAACAGAATTGTTAGATAATCTGCCAAATGATTCCATGGTTTTGAAACACTCCCTACACTTGTCACTGCGATGGCGCAGTAAAGCTGTGTGTGCAAAATCTATTGGCCCTCTGAGGGCCCCTGCTGGCTCGGGGCCCTAGGCAATTGCCTGGTTTGCCTAATGGGATGCGACGTCTCTGGGTAATCCTCACTGTGCCTCTCCAGAATTTGACTTAGGAGCTTTTTCATATTGTTCCCCTCCGTACAGTCCTTCATCAAGGACAGGCCTTGTTTGTCCACGCCATGTCTGGTACCAGAGAAATATAGAAAGAAATCAGGAATAAGCCTTATTGGGGAAAATGCCAAATTTTATTCGGCCAAAGGTTGTTCGATCAATCGATTTTGAACCGAAACCGACTTTTCTGGTTAAAACTATGTTAGAAACGTTTAAATCAGTACGTTCGATTTTCAAAACTTGAAATGCTCAACACTTTCTCAATAACATCTTCTGCCCACTATTATGTACATCACAACGACAGACAGTATAATAGCAGCACGTCTAGGTGAGTGTATACTTCACTATACCACAAGTATGAAAGCATATGCCTGTGCGTGTGGGTGTGTATTGAAGGTCGTGCTATAGTGTTATGCAAGCGCTGTCTTACAGTGAATACATGAAACAGTGTTCGCCTTGGTCTCCAGCTTGAAATGCTCCCACACTTTTGACATTTTCTGCTTTTTCTCGGTGCCTTTCTCTTTGCTTTCTTCGGCTTTTTCGTTGTTACCTCTATATTTATGTATGATTGAAATCAAACATATTCGCCACCTCTCCCTTCTTCCTCTACTAAGGTGATGCCAGCGCGTTGTGTCGCATTTAAAGTAGTCCACGCAAAACGTCATGCTTGGAGCTGGCAAAATTAAACGATTCCTTGAGGCGGAGAAAATGCCTCGATCAATTTTTAAAATCGAGTTACTCGAATTAGTCGAGTAATTGTTTCAGCTCTAACGTAGTACTTCTGTTTTTTTTTTTTTAATCCCAAATAGGGAGAATCTACAAGTGTGGGCATCTCCGTCCATTTTTTAGGTGTGTGGCATCATCAGAGTAACTTCATATTTCACATCCAAGACAAAAAAAAAGTTTTGCAAGTTTCTGAGTTTTTGATTGAATTTGTGAACAAGTAGTACAAGACGTATACAACAACCTAAATCATGTTTTTGCAAGTGCGCACACGGAGTTATTGAATAAATAGCCAAGTGCAGGCATGCACGCACTTCACCTTATTGTTAGTGCGGCACACGCACACATTGTCAGCGTATCTACACACTAACTAGCCTGGTGTTAGCTCGCAGGGCATTAACTTGACGGTCTGAACGTGACAAGTCGCATAGAAGTGGACCATTTCAAATCCGATCTTGGTCACTTTCGTATGTGGTTTAAATCCGATCTGGGCAACATTTTTCCAGAATGTGGCAGCGGTCTGAACTGTCAAGTCTCCCAATTCGGAATTCATGAACCGATTAGTCAGCAAAGAGCGAGAGAGCAGAGCTACGGTAGCGGTGCAGCTGTGCATTAGCCTTAGCACCTAGTTTGAATGCGGCTTTTGGGAAGGAGCGGGCTTGACAACAGTCATAAAAAATAAAATAGGCTGAGGATAAGCCTATGAATGCTCGGTTTTCTCTCTGCTCCAAATGAGCAATATTTCAGGATTGCTTACACATAGGAAAAACTGTCCGTATCTGTGTGTGTGCGTCATATGTAGTCATTTGTTTTGATGCTCCTGCATATGCGGGTCAGTTTTCTCAGCGCATCTCGGACTGCAAATTAGTGCGCATGTCATTAAGACGGAGAATATGTAGGTACCTGGGAATTATCAGTATTATTAATTTTGTATCACATTTTATTTTGGTAATTCTTTATTTTGTCTTCACCTTATAATGTGTAGAGAGATATGTTGTACATTACATTTAACCTTTAAGTTTAGTTGACATTAGTTTTAGTTTCATTCCCTCCTAACGCCAACGCCATTTGATTGACGGACCATTCCTTTTGTCAAAAGCAAAATAGTAAAGGCAAACAGAAAATCAATGACAAAAATTGTCATAGTTTTTTCCTTTTCTATTTTTTAATGACAAACAAAAGTGAAAGTCATAAACAAAATATACTTTTATATTTTCATTTATTCATTTATTTCTCTTTAAATTTTTTCATTTATTCATGTGTTTTTTAATTTGTGCCACTCCTGTGATTACATACGTTCTGCCATAATTGCCACAGACAGTCTATTTTTTTTTTTAAACAACATTGATGAATTTTACAATTCGAAAGGCAGTTTGGTATCACATTCAAACACCGGCTCATTGGCTCATTAATTCATTTCCTTCTTCTTTGGTTGTAAATAGACAGCATCCAACGGTGTTTGAGCTTCATTATCACCACCGCATGGACATATTTTCCGTGCACCACTGCAATGCATTATGGAATATAGGGACCTCTGAAGTGACCATCATTGTTGACTTGATCACTAAGCCCTCAAAGGGTCGATCTCACCAAATTCACTTTAGCTGTTTAGAGAAATGGAACAGACTTGAAGGTCGCGGCGGGGATTCCCCCAAGGGCAAGTGCCTTTGGTAAGTGAGCGAGGGCACATAAAACCTTGATTGGAACGCATCCACAGTTATGACAACAGTGCAGGCTACCAGCATCAATAATTTGCTAAATGCCCAACATAAAATTAGCTGTGTATTGTGTGTGCTGTGTTGTGTTGTGTCACCAAGCAGACTTATTCATGTTGTTGGTCATATTGTCGAGCAAAACCATAGTGAGATCATCGGGCTCTTCAAAGACAGGGCAACAAGGAGATAGCTCCTATAAAGCTGGAATAATTTGGTTTGAATCATTTACCAATTTTTAACCATAGACTATGAATCGAGATATTAATCGAATTGTTTTTTGAGTGGAAGATATACACCCCTAATGTTAACCCTGTACAGTTCACTTTGCAGGTAGTTGGAAGTTAGTTTTTGCTGCCACCAGGGGGCTGCTGATGTGGATGCAGTAATTTTGCTGCTTAATTATCAATATTTATATAATTTAAAACGATTTGTGATAAACCAAACCGTTTGTCAATAGCCCAGACTGTAGCTAATAAAGAGTATATTCGTGGAGAAAATCACCTTCCGTCCGCTAGAAATAGTGCCCACCAGAAAACTTTCCCGATGTAAGAGGGCCGCCAGGTACTTACGTTGCAGACTCCGCCTCTAGCCATCTGGCATTGTATCTGTCAATGGGATATCTATGGTAGAGTCAGCCATAGCACTCAAGAGGCAGTCTACCGACGCCGACACCATCTTATGCCATCTAGACTCATATGTGGTATCAAAGGTGTAAAATGTGTTCAGCGCGAATGCGTTACGGAGATTCACCATGACTTTAGTCGAATATTGTAAGTGTGGAAATGCGGTGTTTACGCAATTTACGTCATCGTTTGGTCGTAGCTAAGGCCCAATTCACAGGAAATGATCCCACAGTGACAAGCGGACACACAAATTGGTACAGCTGAGTGAATAAGATAGACGGATTCCCAACAAAATATTCTGGATCCACTGAACCTGTAACAGGTGAGGTTATATATCCATAATATGTCTATGTTTAGATAATCAAATAAGAGTTGTTTACCTTGTTAGCTATAACCTAGCTAGCGAGCAAGCTAATACGGTGATTGTGCATGGTCGCTTTAGTAAATGTTTCTACTCTGTATTATGTTTAGGACCAGTATGCCTTTCATTTTTCATAATTTCAAGACACAAGTGAGCGTTCAAAAAGACGTTTTTCCACTTGACTATCATACTTCGAGATACATTTTCATGGTAGCAAGCCAAGGTACGAAAAACTATCACTACTGTAGTTTGTTGTGTTTATTTATGCTATGCTGTTCGAGGTTTTGGAACGATTTAACAAGTGATTCTCCAAGTATTTACAAGAAATTAACACAACCGAAACCTCCCGTTACAGTTAGAATAGCCATGTGTTTTGCTAAAAGCTGTTCCAGCTTTTCTCACAGGTGTGTTACGGAGGGGAATCAAATATGAAATCTAAATCAATTTAAAGATCAGGAAAAAAGGGATTTGTGTGGCCTTGTCTTATTTTTCTTAAAAGGCGCTTAATGCTTCGCGTTCTATTCACTGTGGTTTCTGCTTGAAACGATTTATGTCTGGAGACTTCCCCAGTTCCAGGAGTCACCAATTGGTGGCATCCAAGGACCGCCTAAGCACCCCAAGGGGCTGCTTTAAAAATATCTCAACCCTCATAGTTTAATTAATTTAAATGCTGTCAAGCGGGAGGGAATTTCAAAAATCACTTTTAGCGGTTGATAGAAATTTAAATTTTCCTGTTGACAATTCCCCCTCCCAAGATTATAGTCATTATTGACAGTTAATGTGGGGAAACGTCAAAAGTAGGTATATTATAAAAAAAAATGGTGCTAAATTCTAAAATAACATTTTTCCTCTTATTTTACAACTTTAAGTCTAATGATGTTGGTATGTTGTGTTAAACAAATAAAATTAGAACAATAATTTGCAAGTCCTATTCAACCTATATTTAGCTTGATACACCTCAAAGAAAATACAGTGGTACCTCTAAATCAGGGGTCGGCAACGTATGACACGCGTGTCAGCACTGGTACGCGAAGGGTTAACCAGTGACACACGAGCGCATGGCAAAAAAAAAAAAAGATGCGCCTTCTTACCTGAAATTAAGGCATTTTCAGTTGCGGGCCTTGTTATTTAGGGGCTTTACGGGAGCGCCCCTTCCACCGCCTATGGCGTCATATGCGAGCAATAATAGATTTTGACCACACCTCCAGCTCTTCCTCAATTTCTCAACTCCTGCGCTCGTGGTTTTTTTTTTCTCTGCGCACTCAATTCAGCCCACGCTACTATTGTGTCACGAAGCCAAACAATCAGTAGTGTGGATTGGACCGGCAATTAACATGGCTCGTTGTTGTCGATTTGTCTGGTTCTTACTTCCGAGAGGTAGCGATGTGTATAAAAACACGTTGGATAGCATTTTGCTGGAGACTTATTAACAAAACAAAAACGATCATGGGACACAGCCACTTTTCACGGCTCTCTCTGCGCAACTCTCTGTCAACACCTTGCTTCGCTGCCTCTGGTTTTCTCGCCCAGACGCCCACTTCTTCTACGCTTATCTAGTAAAGCCTGAGTTATTGCGTTGCGGTGACGGCGCAGCGACTACGGCGTTATTCGACATTCGATAGTTCTGCGGTGAGGGAACGCGTTGCTCTGTAATTCACCGCCAAGCCACTAGAGGGGTGTGGCATTATGTTTGTATGGTTTTGGGGCATGCTTGTTGACTTCCGCTAGTCGGAGAAAAAATAAACAATGCAAGATGGAACTCTTGAAAGTAAATATTCTGCTCAACAACACTGAATAAATATTGAACATACAAATGTTGAGGGACAGGCGACGCAGAAGACTGTTTCGAGGCGGTCTGGCCGACTTTTGATGCCGCACAGAGAGTTTTAGACTCTGGGGGAGAGAGCTAGCTGTGGCGGCTAGCTTCAAACTGGCGTCGAGCACTGCATTCAAGGTCTGCAAAGTCCTCCAGCCCGATTTGTTTGCCGTGTCCTACAACCAGCCAGTGGGAAGCCATAGCAGATTTCTGGCGTCTATGGAACTTACCAAACTGCGTTGGGAGCATTGATTTTAACGTTATCATAAAAAGCACCAAGGCACTCTTAATCAGTGATGATGTATCGTGTGTGAACTGTTATTGAAAATTAAAGATCAAAACAACTCTTTTGACACCAAATCTGTGCTTTATTCTTCATATACTTGAAGTGTGACACGTAAATAAGTCACAGACTCACAGCAGTCACAGACTCACAGCAAACATATGTACCCAATAAATGCTGAAGTGCACCAACCAAAAATACGACATAAAGTGATAAAAAGTTTGCAGTTTTTGGCCGACTAGGTCACCGCTTCGTGTGGCAACTCGATTCCGTACACACACGTCTCGGTGGTTCTTCCATTTTTTTTTTTTTTTTTTTTTTCATTCGCCGACCTTGTCATTTGGCAATTACAATAATGTCTTGACGAGACTTGCTCTATGATGATACTCCCGTCGGCTTGGTCCATTTTTGCGTGTAGAAAATAATGTTTGATTCTATTCTACAATGGCGGTGATTTCGCGCTAAACCGGAAACAACAGTCTGAGCGGACCAATCACAGTCCGTTTCTGCTAAGTCATACGTGTCTACGCGACGCGAAGGTTAGAAAATTCGAGAGGCGCGCGTCAGTCAGTCTGTATATGCATATATATATATATATATATATATATATATATATATAAATGTATAGAACATGACAATGAGTTCACTGTACTCAAATGGCCTCCACAGTCACCAGATCTCATTCCAATAGAGCATCTTTGGGAGGTGGTGGAACGGGAGATTCGCATCATGGATGTGCAGCCGACAGATCTGCACCTTGTGATGCCATGATGTCAATATGGACCAAACTCTCTGAGGAATGCTTCCAGCACCTCACTGGTGTATATATACACTCACCGGCAGTGAGGTGCTGGTGCCACTTTATTAGGTACACCATGCTAGTAACGGGGCGAACCCCCTTTTGCCTTCAGAACTGCCTCAATTCTTCTTGGCATAGATTCAACAAGGTGCTGGAAGCATTCCTCAGAGAGTTTGGTCCATATCGACATCATGGCATCACACAGATCACACACATCACACTATTGGATTGAGTTCTGGTGACTGTGGAGGACATTTGAGTACAGTGAACTCATTGTCATGTTCAAGAAACCAGTCTGAGATGATTCCAGCTTTATGACATTGCGCATTATCCTGATGAAAGTAGCCATCAGAAGTTGGGTACTTTGTGGTCATAAAGGGATGGACATGGTCAGCAACAATACTCAGGTAGGCTGTGGCGTTCCAACGATGCTCAATTGGTACCAAGGAGCCCAAAGAGTGCCAAGAAAATATTCCCCACACCATTACACCATCGCCACCAGCCTGAACCGTTGATACAAGGCAGGATGGATCCATGCTTTCATGTTGTTGACGCCAAATTCTAACCCGACCGTTCGAATGTTGCAGCAGAAATCGAGACACATCAGACCAGGCAACGTTTTTCCAATTTTCTATTGTCCAATTTCGATGAGCTTGTGCAAATTGTAGCCTCAGTTTCCTGTTCTTAGCTGAAAGGAGTGGCACCCGGGGTGGTCTTCTGCTGCTGTAGCCCATCTGCCTCAAAGTTTGACGTACTGTGTGTTCAGAGATGCTCTTCTGCCTACCTTGGTTGTAACGGGTGGTTATTTGAGTCACTGTTGCCTTTCTATCGGCTCGACCCAGTCTGGCCATTCTCCTCTGACCTCTGGCATCAACAGAGGTCATAGAACTGCCGCTCACTGGATATTTTTTCTTTTTCGGATCATTCTTTGTAAACCCTGGAGATGGTTGTGCCGCCAGGTGATTGGCTAAGTGTTAACGAGCAGTTGGACAGGTTTGCCTAATAAAGTGGCCAGTGAGTGTATATATATGGCGGAAAAAACTCAGGTGACTTGAAGTTCAGCTCTGAGACCCCCAATTTGGCCAACTTTCAAAATTGTCCGATATGCATGTGTGATACATCGTTGGAAAGCTTAAAATCTCTATTTTCTGGGAGAAGAAAAATTTTGAACAGGAGGGCAGTTTAAAAAAAAACCAAAACATTTTAACCGAAAAACCCTATCTGGAAGTGTGAGCACGCGGGAGCAGAATTACAGACGCTATGACTTTATTGAGATATTATCGTGTACTTACCTTACCTCGATCCAAAAACACCATGTAGCATGTATCACTGAGTGTCAAGACAGCTGTGAATGGCCGCAGCTGGATTTTGGGGGGATTTTATGGGTGAAACACTGTAATATAACAAGGGTCGCGATGCAGAAATCGCTGACATCAAGGAGTGGTTAAGATTTTGTTTTTCATATATTTACTCTTTTAAAGGTTTTTTTTCAATTTTTATTTGTTTGGATCGATTATCATCTAACATATCAGAGAAAATGCGACAGTAACAAAAAATACAATTAAGGAATCGTTATGAGGTAGATATCCGTGACTTTTTTACAGACACCATTTTTTTTCATTGTGATGTAATTTGTTTTAAAGTTTTAAATATGCGAGTAAATTAGTGTTTTTTTTTTTTTAAACCAAATATTGGACATCAATTAATGATTCTAAGCTAAAAATGAATAATAAATATAAAAAATTACCTTCGTTTTATGGCTGTGTTGAAACAAAAGCGGTTGCGAGACGTCTGTAAATGGGGGCTTCCGGGGTAAAATGGAAAAATTAAAAATATTTCGGCGGCTTAAAGAGCATACGGCAGGAGAAAAAAAAAGTCTTAAATGGCATTATTATGCGAATTAGAATCATATTTTGAGACGATTCGACTATATACAACAATTTAGCAAAGCGCAGATGATGAGAAATTAGTCTTTTAATCTGCCGGTTAGCCACGCCTACCGTTATAGGGCTTTAGCATCCCCAACAGGTGGATGACGTCAGCGGTAGACTGGGCTCATCGGTTTTACTATTCAGCCCATTGCGAGGGAATTATTCAGAACGAGGAAAACGCGACGAAGAGAGCCGCAAAATGTCATTGTTTCAGTCTCTCTACTCCAATATTTTTACAGGATATTCTTTTTATCCAAGTATTTTTCCCCAATAGCTATATAAATGGCTTGAGAAGGACCAGTCAGCCCGTCGAGGGGGAACTATTCACAACGAGGAAAGCGCGACGAAGAGAGCTGCAAAATGTCATTGTTTCTGTCTCTTTACTTCAATATTTTTACAGGATATTCTTTTTATCCAAGTATTTTCCCCAATTGCTAAATAAATGGCATGGTCACGACAAATAACAGTCTTGTGCTAAATGGAATATGAATTAATAAAAATTAGGGCTGTCAAACAATTAAAATTTTTAATCGAGTTAATTACAGCTTAAAAATTAATTAATCGTAATTAATCACAATTAATCGCAATTCAAACCATTAATAAAATATTCCATATTTTTCTGTAACTTATATACAGTACCGTGCAAAAGTTTTAGGCAGGTGTGGCAGGACACCTGCCTAAAACTTTTGCACAGTACCGTATATTTTTATTATATTATGTATACAGAGGAAATAGTGTATGTATATATTTTCCCCAAATGGAAGCTTCCATGATCCCAATAAATTTAATAATTAAAAAAAATATATATACAGTACTGTGCAAAAGTTTTAGGCAGGTGTCCTGCCTAAAACATTTGCACAGTATTGTATATATTCTGTAAAATAAATTGTTGGAATGGAAAGATAAGACACAAGATGGATATATACATTCAACATACGGTACACAAGGACTGTAGTGGGCATTTCACTCTACTGTCATTTAAATCTGTCTATGCTGTCCTCACTCCGAAGCGTCTACTTTTTCCAAAGCTAGACAGCTAGTGAACGACGCCTTAATCAGGCATGAAAATCTCTCACCTTTCGGCGAAATTCGCCATTTTGAAGTCAAAAAGGATGACCTACGTGAATCGTGTAGATCCGAGGAGAAAAATTTTTAAGGGGGGGGGGGGGGGGGGTCGTTTGTAGGCATGTGCCAGTTACCTTCACGGATTACCATGCTATGAAAACGTCGCGGTTACAAAACCACTAAAATTTTCCGTCATACAGTAGTACGTATTCGTTATTTTTCATGTGTCGAAAATGCAGCCAGAATTAGCTTGGCGCGGCAGCGCTTACCCCTTCCCCTGTTTGATGCTGTGTGTGTCAGTGACGCTATTCCAGCAAACCCAAAAACAAGCACTCCAAACACAAGGCGTAAATTTTTCAATTTATTGATCTCTCAAATCGTGGTAACTGAAATATACCAAATGAATACATTTAAAACGTTGTTCACTCGTATTTTTCCACATGTGAGTAGCTTTAACAGTTTAGCTTCATGAAAAAGTTTGTCAAAAACAAAACACACATTTTCCTTTCAAATTCAATACACAAAGTTCTAAAAACTTACAAAGACGAATGATAGGCAAGGCTTAGCTAGGACAGCAACTTCATTGAGGTTAATCACAGCCGCTGAGAGAGAAACAAGTTTGTATGCGGGGAGGAAAAAAAAAAAAAAAAAGCGTCAAAGATCGCTAATTGCGACAGATGATCTTGTACTAAGCACAAATTCACATTCGCTGGAGGAGGTAAAGTATCACTCCCAATTGTTTTTAGATGAATGCATTTGCCAGCATATTGAATTTAGTGAGTAATGGTTTTCGTTTTCATATTTTGTGGTATGACAAAGTTACTGCCGTTCGTTGCAGCTTGCGTTGAACACTGCCGGAGCGGCCGGTGAAAAAATAGCTCCCGTTAAGGTAGCGTCAAGCTTGTGTATTTAACGGTAATATAAAAGCAGTGTTGTCAATAACGCGGTATCGTAATGCGTAACTAATCTGATTACTTTCTTTCAGTAAAGAACAATCTAACGCGTTCATTTTTCTAAATCAGTAATCTGAGTAAAATTACTTTCCTTGATGCCTGTGCGTTACTATTTTGTTATTGCCCCATAATGTGTGTAGAATGAAGAATACTGTAGTCATGGGAGTGACATCACATGTTACATTTTTTAATCGGGGATGGAACAAAAAGGGTCTCGTGTATCACCATGATGCGTGAGCGCTGGGAGTTTGCGGCCAAAACAACATAGCCTTGCTACCTCGCAATGAAATAGGCAGGAGATATACTACAAACGGCTGCATTTGCACACTGGAAACACAGCCATTACTTCACATTTTTGTCCAGTAAAGATAACAAAAATATCCCCGTGCGCTGCAAACTTTGCGCTGGCTCAAAAAGACTGTCCACCGCTATAAGCATCCAATTCAAGCACCACTTGGAATTACAGCACAACAGGTAACACGACAGCCAGGACTTTTTGATACTGCTCGTGCTCAATCCTCGGTTCAAGCTCAGTTGTTGTTGAGGGTTTTGAAAGCTTAGGTTTAAAGAAATTCTAAATATCCATCTTGCCTCCTCAGCTGTAGTTTTGGCGAAGCAATGCAAACGGCTGTCTCTAAGGTTCTATAGTCACATGATCTGTTCGAAAAATAATTTGGACCCATTATGAAATACTTTGAAGGATTCCTGTTCATTTTATTCATTTGTGTTGTTTGTTTTATTGCTCTAAAACTTTTATAGACAACATTTTAAGGGCCATATTCAATGGTCTTTATTTTAAAGGGGAAGTTCAGAATTTTTTACATTAGGCTTAATCTTTGAGTTAGCCGGGGTTTAATTAGTCGTTGGAAATGATTTGAACAAATTCTGTGCAGTTTGACAGTTATTTGTTAGTTTCAGGGCTCCGGAGTGGCTAAGCTAGCACGAGTCAATGGTGATTGAAATCAACTCCTTCAACTAATTAAACCCCCGTTAACTCGAATATTAAGCCTTATGTGAAAAATTAAAATGGTCAAATTCGCCACATGTAGGACGTTTTGCCGACGGCGGACATTTTGGCAGAACGCCGGAACATATTTCCTCCACACCTTTCTCACCTTTTTAACCCCTGACCCATTTTCATGCCTGCTTAATAATCAGACTTCTTCCTTTTTCATCTGATTTATTAATAAAATGGCGTCAAACCATTGTCCTCTTTAGACCGTCGTAAAACTACAAAAAAAAGTACACAAGCATTGCATTAGCAACAACGTTAGCTTAGCACGCTATACAGGTTCACTAAACATAAACAAAAAGCGTCTCATACAAAAAATATAACATTTCGCTTACTAACATAATATGTGCATTCTTTACAACAACCATACTTACGGACAAATCTTGTCCAAGGATCATATAAGCACAACATTACAACTAGAGCTGGGAATCTTTGGGCACCTAACGATTCGATTACGATTACGATTCAGAGGCTCCGATTCGATTATAAAACGATTATTGATGCACCCCCCTCCTTTTTTTTTTTTTTTAATGTTTTGTACATTAGTTCCAAAATTGTTCAAAAATACTCTCAGGCTAAACCAAACTACTATTTCAGTATCAAGTTAACATATAGCAGTAAACAAATATACAAAAATAACAGTAAATAAAAAACTCCAGTCCCCATTCTTTATCAGCAGCTTTAAACTACATTCAATTAATTTAATGTTGTGAATCAACCATTAAAGTTAAAATTGCTCCCGTTATTCCATAATTTCCTTTTTGTCTATTTTCGACATGTGAAAGTTTTAAAACTATTTTAAAGATAGATTCAAGTCAATATTTTACCGGTTTAGGAGTATTTTAGATAAAAAGTTAATTAGGTTTGCTTGGAAGGTTCGCTACAACAGCCTTGCAGGGAAGTGTACTGCTTTGAGATGGCGGCCGTTTACTAACGCCCGCTTTCAGCTTTTTGTAGATGTGCTGGTAACGCTACCGAATCCAATTTGCATCTAGTCCCATATAAATGATATCTACCATAACGTTATGTGGATGTACTTTATAGCAGCTTTTCGGCAGCAGTCAGGTATGTTGTTGTGTTTTTTTATCTCGTGGCATGAGTTGAGCTAGAGCCGTGAGTTGAGCATTGGCATTACCCAAGGGGCCGGGTAATGAGAAGCATGATGTTTAGCTACTCTTGCTCCATTCTTCCTCATTGCGTCCCGAAGACCGCGCGGCAAGCTGAGTGTGTTGTACTTCCGCTTTACTTGGCATGTTTCAATAATTGGAATTTGGATGTTTTTGAATCGTTCTCGAATCTTCCACGGCCGAATCGCGAATAATCTAAGAATCGGAAATTTTGCACACCTCTAATTACAACGTAGGCGTCGGCCCGAGACGTCGTGCAGCCACATTGAACTGGCAAGACAACAATAAACCATGTCGCAAAGCGACCACAAGAGTTCGCTTTTAGACAGCACAAAAAGCCTTGCTGTAAAACTTACCAAAAGGCAGAATACTGTCTGAGCGGGACATGTGCGTTAATTGCGTCAAATATTTTAACGTGATTAATTTAAAAAAATAATTACCGCCCGTTAACGCGATAATTTTGACAGCCCTAATAAAAATGCATTTATTCAGGATGACATGGCAAAATTACTCCATAATGGTCAAAACTGTCGACTTCACCTTTACTGTCGCACCTCCCGAACGATATTTTATGACACCTAAATTGGACATATGTCATTTCCCTTCCCCGGCTTTGGAGAATGTAAACAAACCAAAAGGCATGACAGCTAGCCGACATGCTAACCCGAACCGAGTGATGTTTCAAAGTCTTCGAAGCGGAAAATCACATATAACTAGCCTGGATTATTTGACATGACGACTGGGTTGTCGATTGTCTTCGCGGATCGGTAAACCGCCCGGCGGAGAGCAATTTACAGTTCGTTCCTCGGAGGAGGGTGGCTGCATTTGTTGTGCAGCTAACGTACTGCTAATGTGCATGAGGAGAGCTTTTTACATGCCTATCAATGATCAAACGTAAGTAGTCCTTTATTTGAATAAAGTTTGTAGTGTTTACTTTGTAATAGCTGTATTAATATTTAACATAATACTAAACAAGATGTTTATTCACTTCCTCGTAAGTCCAATGGTCCCACAGTAGTTGGGCTTGTTTTGGCCAATATCCACGGTGAATGAGAACCTTTTGAGACTCCAAAAAGGCGCATATGCCTCTCCCTCATACAGAATGATTTTTCTGCAGCCGTTTGGCTGGCGTGATGCGAAAAATAAACATATTAATCCGCAAAATCAGCTGAATCCTTCGTCCTCATACACAACAGTACGCTGTATAGTGAAGAGGACGCCTTCTACCGTAAACGTCACAGCGCCCTCCTCCTCAATGCAAGACGGAAGCCAGAAGTAACTCATTTTCATGGCGCGAGATTCAAAAATCTAAATAAATATAGCGATCGCTTCCACACAGATCCAAGCGGTCCATATCATTCAGGAGCATAAAATACCACGTGTATTATGAAATAAACATGCTTTTTCGTGTCACGTGCACTTAAATGCACCATGAATCTGCTATGGCAGCATATAGACATATTGTTCTATCATACACAACAGTTCTTTTGGCTGAAAAAAACAGCAATTTCTTTTAAAGAGGAGTGCAAGCGCAGAAACTGCTTTTTCAGTCTTGTCTGTGTTTTCTGCCATATATACACATAACACACATCGTAATATTTAGAATGAATTCATATAATTAGGTCAAGTTATTCATGAAAATGTCAATTGCTTGTATAATATCGTATAATATCGGGTAAATTGTTCTTTTACTTTGGGTGGGATATATGATCTCATACAATTATGGAACGCACACAATATAGCGTTGATGATAATAAAATGACGGTACTGCGATCAATGTACTGTATTCAGCGGTATAGCGTTGATGATAATTAATAAAACGACGGCACTGTGATCAATGTACTGCATTCAGAGGGACAGAATCTCTGTAAAGCAAAGAGGGTTTGAATAAACGGAGATTTAAGTTATAGATATGATGAGACTCAATATTCCTAATGAATGAGTTCATTAATGAGTATAACAGTACGTATTACACATTTACAGTGGGGCAAATAAGTATTTAGTCAACCACTAATTGTGCAAGTTCTCCCACTTGAAAATATTAGAGAGGCCTGTAATTGTCAACATGGTTAAACCTCAACCATGAGAGACAGAATGTGGAAAAAAAACAGAAAATCACATTCAGGCATGAAAATCTCTCACCTTTCGGCGAAATTCGCCGTTTTGAAGTCAAAAAGGGTGACCTTCGTGAATTGCGTAGATCCGAGGAGAAATTCTTTTTGGGAGGAGGGGGGGGGGTCGGGAGGTTTTATTTAATTATTATTATCATTATCATCATGTGATTAACTTAGTACGTAAACTGAGCACTTAAGAACACAGTCAGCAAATCCTTCTAGATGCTTCGCTGACGAGAACCAATCATCGGCCCAAGCTGCGTTCCATTATTCCAAACGCGCACACTCCTTACTGTAAATGGAGTGCTCGGAGAGCCTTTGTTTGCATTGCAAAGCTGCGAAAACAAAAAGCAGGCCTTATCCACACCGGGGCAGACCAGAGCACAGCATACACACTTGCCTGTATTTGCCAGCAGATTGAATTTGGTGAGTAATGGTTTCAATCGTTTTCACATTTTGCGATATAAAAAAGTTACTGCCATTCGTTGCAGCTTGCGTTGAACACTGCCAGAGCTAGCCAAATCTCCCATGAAAAAAAATAGGTCCCGTTAAATTGGCGTCAAGCTTGTGTATTTAGCGGTAATATAAACGAAGAAACACACTGTTGAGTCAAATTAAGCAGCATGCTCTCAGATGGAGGGGGCGCCTCACATCGCTCCCGTCGTCCGCCGGAGACGCGTTATTTTCGGCTTGGATTTGAGCTGACGGCCGGTGTCGGCACCACACCGGCCCGACGAGTGGTGGGAATGAGTCCTGCTTCTTAAAGCTTTTCAGAAATACAGGGACCCCCCATGTTTTTCGCGGTTAATGGGGACCGGAACCCGCCGCAATAAGTGAAAACCGCGAAGTAGCCCCCCCCCCCCCCCCCCCCCCCATTTTTTTGGGCGTGTTCAATGCATTTATTCAGATT
This sequence comes from Corythoichthys intestinalis, assembly GCF_030265065.1. Taxonomy (NCBI): domain Eukaryota; kingdom Metazoa; phylum Chordata; class Actinopteri; order Syngnathiformes; family Syngnathidae; genus Corythoichthys; species Corythoichthys intestinalis. The sequence goes on along the minus strand of NC_080409.1, from coordinate 4,040,709 downwards.
TTACATTGGAGAAAAGGTATATATATAAGATATGGTTTTTTTTTTCACTTTTTTCACCAAAGTATCATTTATAAATGGTTTTCAAGCACTTCAAAATGTAAGAATTATGATAAGTTTTAAACATGTTACTGCCCCACCGAATTATTTTTAAACAAGAATAAAGTAGTAAGAAAATGCTTGGCTTTATTAAATGCTTCATAGTGAGTCTACTCAAACCCTCTCAGGCTTTGGTAAACGGTGATTGACACATGTGCAAAGTTTTTCTTTTTATATATATTTTTTTGTTTGAAGCAACTTATTTGATTGAATAATAAAGACACAAATGTCCTAGCCAAAATGTGGCCCAAACGCAAAACAACATTACTTCAATGGAAAAATTTGTTTCAATCAAGAAAAATAGTTTTCAAATGCTTTTTTTTGTCTCAAATTCATTTTTGCAATCAAAAACAATTTTTTTTTATTGAAGTGACTTTCTGGGGATTAAAAGTATGTACTGTATTTTGATTGAAGCAACTTTGTTTTTTGATTGAATAATAAAAACAAATCTACCTCCATCGTTATTGAGAGAGAAAGAAATTAAGAAAGCTTTAAAACTAAAAGCCACCGGCGAGTCTTGTTTTTTTTGTTTTTTTAAATATTTATATTTCATTACATAGACATGCGTCGTAGGGAAGGGAGTTGAGGGATAAAAAAAGGAGTTAGATGAGGCTGCTAAAGGCAGTGGATACCTCATCAGCTGGGTGAATAGCAGACCTGGTAAGAAAAAGTTTGCAAGGATAGTCGGGTATTAAATACAATTATAAACACAATTACAATGTTATTTTTCTATAAGATTTTTATGTCATTGCTTTATTAATCATTAGGTGCTAGAGTTGTTAAGTATGGATAATAATGAAATAATAGTTTTAAGAAAACTGTGCTGTTGGTGGCTCAGTGACCATCTGATGTGGTTTGTTCTCAGATGAACAAGTTGAGGAAGGAAGTTTTGATGCAGAGGTTGAAGGAAGAAAAGAGGCAGACTGACTGAGTCAAAGCCAGAAAGTGTTGATGACAGTTTTGATTTCTATTCACTGTTGCCTCCTCCCAATTAAAGTATGTCACAGTCGCAGCCAATTATTATCTAAAGCTGGTTAAAATTGAAGTTATGTTGTTTTAAGGTGTATTAAATACTTGTTCATGTGCCCCTTTTGATCTACGAGCACCCGCCCCTCCACCGGTCTCTGCATGGCCCTGCTGAAACACAGTGTGGGTTGACAGAGCTCAATATTTTGTTGGGGTGTACAGTGTACTGGAACATATTTCCTCCACACCCTTCTCACCTTTTTTAACCCCTGACCCATTTTCATGCCTGCACATTGTTTGATTTTTAAATAATTTATTTGCAAATCATTGTGGAAAATAAGTATTTGGCCAATACCAAAAGTTCATCTTAATACTTTGTTATGTACCCTTTGTTGGCAATAACGGAAGCCCAACATTTTCTGTAACTCTTCACAAGCTTTTCACACACTGTTGCTAGTATTTTGGCCCATTCCTCCATGCAGATCTCCTCTAGAGCAGTGATGTTTTGGGGCTGTCGTTGGGCAACATGGACTTTCAACTCCCTCCGCAGATTTTCTATGGGGTTGAGACCTGGAGACTGGCTAGGCCACTCCAGGACCTTGAAATGCTTCTTACGAAGCCACTCCTTTGTTGCCCTGGCTGTGTTTTTGGGATCATTGTCATGCTGAAAGACCCAGCCACGTCTCATCTTCAATGCCCTTGCTGATTGAAGGAGATTTTCACTCAAAATCTCTCGATACATGGCCCCATTCATTCTTTCCTTTACACAGATTAGTCGTCCTGGTCCTTTTGCAGAAAAATAGCCCCAAAGCATGATGTTTCCACCCCCATGCTTCACAGTTGGTATGGTGCAATTCAGTATTCTTTTTCCTCCAAACAAGAGAACCTGTGTTTCTACCAAAAAGTTCTATTTTGGTTTTATCTGAGCATAACACATTCTCCCAGTCCTCTTCTGGATCGTCCAAATGCTCTCCAGCAAACCGCAGACGGGCCTGGACATGTACTTTCTTCAGCAGGGGGACACGTTTGGCTGTGCAGGATTTGAGTCCCTGGCGGCGCAGTGTGTTTAGAGCTGAAACGACTACTCGAGCAACTCGAGTAACTCGAGTTTAAAAACGGATCCGAGTAATTTTATTCACCTCGAGTAATCGTTTATTTTGACAGCTCTAAGCATCACGTTTTGCTCGGACTACTTTTAATGCGGGACAACGCGCTGATGTCACGTTCGTAGAGGAAGAAGAAAAAAAAAAAAAAAAACTTACTGCAGCTGACAACCGCTACAAATGACGCCGACGTTGCTAAATACTAGCCCGCACATGCTACGTTAGTTGCAGGTAGCGTCTGATGAGTCTCATAGAGATCACATGTATGTTGAATTAGATGCATAATGACAGACTAGGCCGCGTCTGGGCAGCGTTAGCAAACAGCTGCCATCTTAAAGCAGTAGAGCGCTAAGCGCTAATAAAGAGCGCTAAGCGCTAATATACCTGTATAAGATTAACGTTACTGTCACTACTAGCTCACCTTACGTTAGCCCTGCGGAGGGCTAGGTTTCAATTAAGACCACTTTCGATGCGTGGCTAACGTGTCTTACATACAGGCTTTAACATAACATAGCGTTGTGGAGTGATGAGTGTGTCAAATAAAAACTCAATAATGCTAACTATCAATTTTAGCTCAGTAGTTATTGCTGGATAAAACACCAAGTAGCACTAGTCCCTAATGTGCTCCAATACAGCCTGTATCATACATTTATTTTGAACAGTGCAAAAACTCAAAATCCTATCAGGACTTACAGTTTAGACTAACTTAAAACTTAACTAGAACTTAAAAATGGCTTGACACAAATAGAAATTCAATTGAAAAACGTGGGAAAAAATCCAAACTTTTAAGTGATGTGTGTTATCAAGCGTAAAGGCATTTTTAGGTGTGTATATTTACTTTTTTAAGATCTAAAGGTTTTTTGAGTGAAAGCAGTGAATTAATCTTTTTTTTTTTTTTAAATTCTAGTTACATCTGAGATGCAATTGTTGGCTGTTTTCAACAATATACATAAAAAATAAAGACATTGATTGACTGAAAATGATCAAATGTCTTGTTTTCTCATGTATATCTATAATTGCTCTTCACCTAAAAATATATTTGTTTTATCCGATTCCTCGATTAATCGATAGAATTTTCAGTCGATTACTCGATTACTAAAATATTCGATAGCTGCAGCCCTAATTGTGTTACTGATAGTAGCCTTTGTTACTGTGGTCCCAGCTCTCTGTAGGTCATTCACTAGGTCCCCCGTGTGATTCTGGGATTTTTGCTCCCTGTTCTTGTTATCATTTTGACGCCACGGGGTGAGGAGGGAGTTGAAAGTCGGTATTGCCCAACGACAGCCCTAAAACATCACTGCTCTAGATGAGATCTGCATGGAGGAATGGGCCAAAATACCAGCAACAGTGTGTGACATAACAAAAGTATTGAGATGACCTTTTGGGATAGACCAAGTACTTATTTTCCACCGTGATTTACAAATAAATTATTTAAAAATCAATGTAATTTTCTGTTTTTTTTTTCAAATTCTGTCTCTCATGGTTGAGGTTTACCCATGTTGAAAATTACAGGCCTCTCTCATATTTTCAAGTGGGAGAACTTGCACAATTAGTGGTAAATGGTGTTATATTTATATAGCGCTTTTCTGCCTCTCAAGGTACTCAAAGCGCTTTACACTACATTGCCATCTACCTACTGGTGACACAGCACCAGGAGCAATGCGGGGTTCAGTATCTTGCTCAAGGATACTTAGGCGAGTTCATCAGGGTGGAGAATCGAACCCACAACCTCTAGGTTGGGGGACAACTACTCCACCACTGAGCCACGCCATCCCCAGTGGTTGGCTAAATACTTTTTTGCCCCACTGTATCTGTTAACAAAGATATCTTCAAACTTACCGTTCACTAAAGCAGACAGTCGTCCTGATAACTTGCAATGAAGAATGAAGAAACCACACGACGGCAGACAAATATACCCACCAGCTGAGGCAGCGATTTGCGCGTACGCATGAGGTTTGCGCTGATTGGTTTCCTTTTTGGCCTTACTGGGGCTTACTTTCCATGAGCTCTGCGCTGATTGGCTTATTTTTGGCATTACTTGGGCTTACGTTCTATGAGCTCTGCGCTGATTGGCTTATTTTTGGCATTACTTGTGCTTAACGTTGCTCTAACAGCAGGATGCATTAGGCGCCAATGTCTTGGCAAGGACAATGAATTATAATACGTGTTTTTGGACAGGGTTTTTATTTTCTTTATTTTAATAAATTTAGTGGTTTTTTTGGGGTATTTAAAGGATATATTCTGATTTACGCGGAAATCTGGGTTACATCACCACCAGTGCAGGAACGGAACTCGTTCGTAAACCAGGCACTACCTGCGGCCGTGGCGCAGTTGGTAGCTTGAGTTGTCCTGGGACTGAAGGTTCAGCGGTTCGATTCCCGGCTATGACTGCCCACTGTGGAAGTGCCCTTGGGCAAGGCACTGAACCCTAACTTGCCCTCAATGGTTTGGCAGCGCCCTGCATGGCAGCAGCACCATTGGTGTTTGAATGTGTGCGTGAAAGGGTAAATGTGTGCTAATGTAAAGCGCTTTGGGCATTGTAACAATGTAGATAAAGCACTATAGAAGTACTTTCCATTAAAAATAGGTCTTGTTTAACGCTAGCTGCAGCTTCTTTTGTCAACACCAGCAAAGGCAATAATAATCCAATCTTTGGACAGAACCCCCTTACTTCTGGCTATATTTATGAGGTGGTAATAGGCAGATTTATTGATCAAATTTGGATGGCTGTCAAAGTTCAGGTTGAGAATGAGAATGAGAATGAGAATGCTTTATTTTGGACATGAGAAAATAAAAGTAATAAACAAACAAACAAAACAAACAAAAAAACAAAAAATACAAACCAATTATAATACTTGAGATAACAGCAGCAATATTTAAGACAATAACAATAATAAATATTAGAATTTATTCATTGTGTCCAAAAAGGAGTAGGATGAAGCATATGCTTATTAAAACCTACCCCCCTTTTCTATTCCTCAATAATATCAGTCCGCCTTATTTAATTAGGCCTCATATCAACAAAGAAATAATGCAACCATATACATAAGATGCAAGACAAAATAAAAATAAAATGAAATAAAAAGTACCAGCCAATAACAGATATGTGAAAACCCCTATATTACAACCCTTCCTCTTCCCTATACCCTGTGAAAACCATGTGTTTGTACCACTTCTTAAACTGGGTCATGCTTGGACATTGCTTGAGCCCCTCATCTAACTTATTCCACAGCCTTACTCCACGAACAGAAACACAAAAGCTTTTTAATGTAGTCCGTACTCTCTGATGCTGTAAGTGAAGCTCCCCTCTCAAACTGTAATGACCTTCTCTGTTAGAAAACAACTTCTGTATATTGCCAGGAAGTAACATGTGGATAACCTTATACATGAGCTGAGCTGTTTGAAAATGAACCAAGTCCGTGAGTTTTAAAGTTCTGGATTTTAAAAATAATATATTAGTATGAGCCCTATAACCAGCATTATGTATTATTCTTATGGCTCTTTTTTGCAAAATGGATAGTGAATTTATTGTACATTTATAAGTATTACCCCAGACCTCTGCACAGTAGTGTAAATATGGCAGGATTAAAGAGCAGTAAAGAATGTGGAGTGATTTATTATCAAGAAGGTGTTTTGCTTTATTCAGTACTGAAATGCTTCTTGCTAATTTACTTTGTATATGTTTTATATGAGCTTTCCAATTAACCTTGTCATCAATCACAACGCCAAGAAACCTATTTTCATGGACCCTTTCAATATTCACCCCATCTATCTGTATCTGTACGTGACTATATTTATTGTGGCTGGTAAATAACATAAATTTAGTTTTACTTAAGTTTAATGATAGTTTGTTTCTATCAAACCATGCTTTCAGTTTACAAATCTCCTCAGAAACCCTCCCCAGGAGTTCATGTAAGTCCCCCCCAGAGCAAAAGATACTAGTGTCATCTGCAAATAAAACTAATTTTAGTTTGCTTGAAACTTTGTATATGTCATTTATGTAAAGAATGAACAGTTTTGGACCTAACACTGAACCCTGTGGGACGCCACAAGCAATGTCCAAGCATGATGATGCATAGTCACCCAACTTCACAAATTGTTTCCTGTTACTTAAATAACTCTTCACCCAGTGTAGTACCACCCCCCTGATCCCATACTTTTCAAGTTTATTAATTAAAATGTCATGGTTAATAGTGTCAAATGCTTTCTGTAGATCTATGAATATTCCAACTGAATGTAATTTGTGGTCAAGAGTAGGGCTGGGCGATATGGCCTTAAACATGTATCACGATAAATTGAGCAGATTTATCTCGATAACGATAAATGACGATAAATTCGCCCAAGCGGACTGTTATATAATTTGAAAATCTGAATCAATGCATGAAATACAGATTAACTATTTCTTGTTGATTTATTTACCAGCATTCAATTTGATATACTGTATTTAACAATTGTACATGCAGTCTAAACATTAAATTTATAAAAATTAGGGCTGTCAAAATTATCGCGTTAACTGGCGTTAATTAATTTTTTTTAATTAATCACGTTAAAATATTTGACGCAATTAACGCACTTGCCCAGCTCAGACATATTTAAATGTCACTAGAGTGAAAGGCCCACCTGTTAATTGTGTTTTGCGGAGTTTTGCTGCCCTCTGCTGGCGTTTGGGTGCGACTGATTTTTTAGTGTAAGTAATTATTGCCATCAACAATGGCGGGCTACTAGTTTATTTTTTGATTGAAAATTTAACAAATTTTATTAAAACGAAAACATTAAGAGGGGTTTTAATATAAAATTTCTATAACTGATTTAGAACTGATTTATTGTTATAATAAACAAATACAGTCCTTATGTACCGCATGTTGAAAATATATATCCATCTTGCGTCTTATCTTTCCATTCCAACAATAATTTAGAGAAAAATATGGCATATTATATAGATGGTTTGAATTGCGATTAATTACGATTAATTAATTTTTAAGCTGTAATTAACTCGATTAAAAATTTTAATCGTTTGACAGCCCTAATAAAAATGTATTGTAAGCAATAAGAATTCAAGTATGAACATTTATAACAGCGTGTATGACTTGAACAATGTACATTGTCAAAATCAATATGCCTGTGCAAACATGTAATTGTAACACAAATGACTTGCAGCTTGAACAGTACACTTCAAAAAGACAACTTATTGTTAATGGCTGCTGTGATATAATTATTAAATACAAGTGTTTACTTTATGGTTTAAGGGTTTCCCCCCCCCCCCCCCAGTGCATTTTTTCCATAAATGCACGCACAATAAAAATAGCTGGGGCCATTTCTCGGTCATTATAAGTTTCGCCGTTGGATTGTACTTTATGCAGAATTCTTTACCATCACAAAAGCTATCAGAGGAATCACACACACAGACAGATACAAAATAACGCCACATAGTAATTGGAAGATGCAGTCCGTGCCCAATCCACTCATTAAGTTCAGCCGTTTCGACCAGGTTAGAGCCTCTATCCGACTCCATAACGTTCATTAGTAGCGTTAGCCGCTAGCTAGCGTTAGCCTGGCTACCAGTAGAAAGCACTGAAAGCACCATCTCCGGAAATCGTGAGAACAAAGGAGGACAGCGGGTGAAAGCCCGTCTGGATGCCACCAAGAGTCTACTAAATGTCGGTTGAAAGTTTGGTGAACCTCCCTTAAGCCACACTCCATCACGTTTTGCTTGTAGCGTTAGCTGCTAGCGTTAGCTTACCGGGCTTTTGTTTGATTGGCTTCCTGATGATCACGTGACTCCCTACGTAAGCACATTCACTGCTTTCTTAAAGGGGAATGAACATAGACGAACAACACAGAATCAAAGCGGGATGAAAAGACTATTTTCTTGTTTTATTAATTTACCGAATTTACCGACATGGTCAAAATTACGTCGGTCATCGTTAAGAATTTCGGTGACGGTAAATTTTCGGTTTACCGCCCTGCTCTAGTCAAGAGCGTTAGTGATCTCCTCAACTGATTCTATTAAGGCTAGTGATGTTGAACTGTTTGCCCTAAATCCATACTGACCATCAAAAAGTAAGTTATATTTACTGATGAAATTATCTAATCGTTTGCTGAATAATTTTTCCAGAATTTTGGAAAATTGTGGAAGTAGAGAAACAGGCCTGTAATTTGTGAAGTGGTGTCTATTCCCAGTCTTGTATAATGGCACTACTTTAGCTATTTTCATTTTGTTTGGAAATGTACCCGTTTGAAATGATAAGTTACAGATGTATGTTAGTGGTTTTGAAATCCCCTCAATGACCTTTTTCACAACTGTCATGTCAATGTCATTTAAGTCAGTGGATGTTTTGCATTTACAATTATTTACAGTATCGATTATTTCTTCTTCTACAACTGCTGTAAGGAACATTGAGCTGGGATTCCTTTTGATGAGGTTGTCATTCCACTCATCAGATAAACTTACATTTGGAATTTTTTTTGCCAGATTATGTCCAATATTTACAAAGAACGTGTTGAAGCTGCTGACAATGTCATCCATATTCTTCTTCTTCATATCATTATCCACAAAGTATTGAGGATAACTCTGTTGTTTACTACCATTTTTAATTATTCCATTCAATATATCCCATATTCCTTTAATATTGTTTTTGTTGTTATACAAAATTTTACTATAATATTCTTTCTTACATACCCTTATAATATTAGTCAGTTTATTTTTATATTTTTTGTATTTATTTTCTGCCTCTGTAGTTCTTTCTTTTATGAATTCTCTATACAGTGTATTCTTCTTCTTACATGAGTTCTGTAATCCTTTCGTGAACCATGGTCGATCTTTGGGCTTTTGTTTTCTGCTGTACTGTTTTAATGGACAGTTTTTATCATATAATGATGTGAATATATTCAAAAACCTTTCATATACACAGTCTATGTCACTTCCATTGCATACATTTTCCCAGTTTTGTTCTAATAAATCCTTTTTAAATGAGTTCAGAGTTTCCTCTGTCCTCACTCGCCTGTATTTGACAATTTGCGCTGGCAAATTTCTAAACTGGGTGCCGTTATAAACTGTAAAAACTGGTAGGTGGTCACTAATATCATTGATTAACAGTCCGCTTACTGTATTAAGTTCAATGTCATTGGAGAATATATTATCTATTAAAGTAGCACTGTTGGTTGTGATTCGGCTCGGTCTGGTGATTTTTGGATACAAACTCAAACTGTACATGGTATTGATAAATTCATCAACTGCTTGGTGCTTGTTTGGATTGAGCAAATCAATATTGAAATCCCCACAAATGAACACAATTTTCTGAATAGCTTTTAAAAACATTTCTCCTATCCAATCCTTGAATGCTTCAATACTAGAGCCAGGTGCTTTATATATACAGCTGATTATGACATTCTTGCTTTTTTCATCATCTAATTCAATTGTTATACATTCCAACAGGTTATCAACCACAGTTGTCATGTTTTCTACAACTTTGTAGTTCAGATTTTTATCCACATACAAAGCGACACCTCCTCCACTCTTGTTCTTTCGGTTTACACAGTTAAATTCATAACCATCCAGTTCAAAATCCATTCCTTTATCTGCTTTGAGCCATGTTTCTGATATGGCAATTATTTTGAATGGTTTTATAAATTGATTCAGATACTCTCTTATATGACTGAAGTTAGCATACATACTTCTGCTATTGAGATGTATTATTGATAATTTATTGTTCATTTTAATGGTAGAGTTGTACTGTTCCTCGGTGTAATAGCAGCAGTTGATGTTGGTATTAAAAAAGAAATTATTGTCCGGATCAATATCATGCTCCAGCTCGAATGATTTGTGTTCGATATGTTGAAATGTTCTGAGCTCTAGTTCCCCATGTTGATCAATCCTTTGGAATACATCGCTATTGTCTCTAGATGGTGATGGATGTGTCATGATGGTGTGTGTCTTCATACCTCACAAGTCCGTGTTGCTTATTCATACCTGGCCAATTCCTCTATGCTCCTGACGACCAATGTTTTAGCTTCTTCGGGTGACCCATTTAGTTTGATGAATATTTTACAGTTCGATGTCCATGTTTGTTGAATTTTCCCTTGTTTTTTCATTAGTCGTGCTTTTCTTGCGATATCAGCGTTTTGTTTTGTCAGATGCTCGTTCATGAACACGTCGGTTCCCTTCAGTTTCCTTCCTTGTTTTAACAGTGCGGTTTTGTGCTTTCTATTGACAAACTTGATGATGACAGCTCGTTTGTCGCTGTCGGCTCTCCGGGGTAGAGGGTGGCAGGCCTCGATGGTATTCCGGTCCACCTCAATCCCTTTGGACTGGAAAAAGCCGGCCACCTGTTGCTCAACGGATCCGACATCCTGCTCGCTGGGCTCCCCAACGCTATCGGTCACAGCCCGGGCGTATGACCACGGCTGGATCCGGAGCCCAGTTACGATCACATCGTTAATCCGTGTGTGTTGCTCCAACTCCGCCACTCGGCACTCCAACTGCGCCAATCGGCGGTCCTTCTCGGCATTCTGGATTCGGAGAGCCTTTACTTCCTCCACTAGGTTCAGGATCGATTTTTGCTGTAGCTTGATCACTGATATCTCTTCTGATAAGAAGTCAAGAGATTTCTTGATATCGCCTCCCTCCTCGGCAGTCAATGCCTTCTTTGGACCCATTTTGCTAGCGACGCTGATTAGCTTCCACCTAGCGCCGGCTAACTTTTAGTTCCAAGCAAAAAATCCGAACAAGGCGGGCGAAAACGTGACATAAAACTTCCTAAAATTCCTTCCAGTGTTTTCAAAAAGTCACAAGGAATTTTCGATTCCAGTTGCTAATGTCTGTTTTTACAAACTGTCAAATGACTGTCAAGCGACTGTCAAAACTTGCGTTCGGCGTTAAAAGTTAGTAGTTTCTAGCTTGATTTGTAGCTGTCAGTGACATTGAGCCAAGGGTGAGTGCTGATCTTTGACCTTAACCTTTTTGCCCCGAAAATGATGACCTCTTTCCAGCATTTAGTTCTGGCACATCAATTCATTAATTTGATGAATACAGTAACTTATGAATACAGTAACTCAAATGGACTATGGACTACGTGCCATTTGGGGACACTGAAATTTAGAGTTGTGCGTTTGACCAAAAATAAATCCCTATCTTGGAAATAAGATTTCATCCACTGAAGCAGTGTCCGTGAGCCCCACACTGTTTGTGGAACTATCTGCAGTTAGACATGGGCATAACATAAATTAAAAGTGGCGTGAAAAAGAATTAACCCTTAGATGCATAAGTGGGTCAAAAATGACCCGGTGAGGTTGTTTTCTTGAAATATCTTCGGATTGAAAAATGGTTATCAATTCATATTCCAGGTATTCCTCAAAAACATGTTTTTGATATAATGCCATTCAAATTTTTGATGAACTTTTTGAACATTTGAAGAAATTGTCATTTTTGTATTAATGCCCTAAGCTTCCACAAGTGGGTCAAAAATGATCCACATGCATTTTCTATGGAATCCAATGGGAATCTGTCATTCTTATTAACGTTTGCTGTCAGGAATAGATTTACCGTGGACCACACAGACTAGGTATGTAAAAAGTGACATCCCTTAAGAAGATAATTTTACACAACAAGAGCTGATATGTGGACTGTAAGTATTATGTCCATACAGTATTTTATGTGTGTGTCTTTCATGACTTTTTAAAAATTATTTATCAACAAATTAACCCACTTCATAACTAGCTAGCTAACTAAGGCTTGGTTCATACAGCAGGTCCTACTTCGCAATTCCGATTTTTTTGTCATATGTTTTTTTGGCGTGCGCGTTCAGACTGCCATTGTCCATTGAGCGCTCGAACTCGCTGTCCGAGATGCGCTTAGCTAACTGGCCCGCATGCACAGGAGTATTGAAGCAGAGAGAAAAACGAGCATTTTCAGACTAATCATCAACCCATTTTATTTTTTTATGACTGTTGTCAAGCTTGCTCCTTCCCCAAAATCCGCGTTTAAACTAGGCGCTAATGCACAGCTGCATCGCTACCGTAGCGCCCTGTCTCTCTCGCTCTTTGCTGACGTTAATTGCTGTATGAATTCCAATTTGGGGGACTTGACAGTTTGGACCGCAGCCAAATTCTGGAAAAATGTGGCCCGGATGGGATTTAAACCACATACGAAAGTGACCTGGATCGAATTTGAAATGGTCCACTTTTATGCGACTTTTCCCGTTCAGTCGAGTCGGAAAAACACGAAAAAATTGGATTTGTGCATTAAGACCTGCGGTATGAACCTAGCCTAATTTAGCAAACATTACTGTATATACAGTATATAGTTTGTGTGTGTGTATTTAATTATACAGCTACATATTGATCTATTGAAAACACTACTCTTATGTTTCCTTATCCAAAATGTCATAACTGCTAGATTTAAAGCTGAAATGGTCCTACAGATGTTGGATGATGGAGAGGCAGGGACAGGGTTGGACTCAAGTGTCTAAACTTTCTGTTGATGAGGACCCAGACTATTGTCGAGGTGGCAGTGGCAGTTGTTCACCTGGAAATCCAACTGAACAGGATCAATCTGACTCATAAGATTCCACTTTTGTGTCCTCTGACTAGTGTCCAAATCATGGCCAACAGAAAAGTTGGTAGGGCTCTTACTAGAGAGAATGACCTACCACCCTGGTCAGAACACAGAGCCACAATATCCACAGAAATCGGGCAGTGCCTCCGCAAGGTCTTAGCAAAGCTGTATCACCAAAAAGATGCATGGGAGCTCTTCATCATTGATGATAAAATACAAGGAAGGATAAAGTATGCTGCTGTTCTATTTTTCCTTTTTTTTTTTTTTTTCTTCAAAAAATGTTAAATAAATCATAAAGATATTTCAAGCATGAAATCATTCTTGTGTGGCCCTAAATATAATACTAATTAATATACAAGTGATTCTTCTTCACCAAAATGGCATAAAAAACACATTGGTTCTAATATGGGTCATTTTTGACCCACTTATGGAAGAGTGTAGGGTCCAGTAACATGTGCATCCAAGGGTTAAATACTATTTGTGGATACCTGCAGAAACCCCAGATTTGTAAATTTTCTGGATAGCATTGTGGAAAAGGTGATGTGAGTGGCCAGTTCCTCACGAGTGATGTGTTCTCCAGAAACGCTAGCGAACATTTGAACGGTGCCATTGTTGTTCTGTCCATATTTAAGAAAGTTTTGTATATTTGAAATATTTTGACATTTCAATCGCAGTGTCATTAATGCAGGGTTCCATAACAATTTTCTTTCTTTCCAGGCCTGTCCATGGAAGTGTAAGAAGTTAAGAGATTTAAAAATGGATCCAAGGTCCCATTTCTCTCTAACCAAGTAACGTTCCAGATTACTACCTGTAAGTATATTTTTTCAATATCGTGTGATTAATATTCCGAGATGCTCAATTAGGGCTGGGCGATATGGCCTTAAACATGTATCACGATAAATTGAGCAGATTTATCTCGATAACGATAAATGACGATAAATTCGCCCAAGCGGACTGTTATATACCGTATTTTTCGGACTATAAGTCGCGTTTTTTTTCATATTTTGGCTGGGGGTGCGACTTATACTCAGGAGCGACTTATGTGTGGAATTATTAACACATTATGATATAATTTCACGTTATTTTGGTGTTTTGCAGTGACACTGATGGTTTTGTAAAGTTGCTAGCATGTTCTTATGCTATAGTTATCTGAATAACTCTTTATAGCTATGGCCACGTTCGCGTTCTGCCTTTGGCAGTGTATGTTCAATTGTATTATTGACTTTTTTATCTTGAAATGGATGCATTTAGTTTGTGGCGCTTTCATGCCCACGTGAGGGCGCACTCGCACTTGTTTACGTGGAGAAGAGTGCTCACACGCCAGAAGAAGACGGACAGCTACTTAGCTCTGAGTGAGTGGGCGAGTTACAGCGAGAGAGAATAGACGGCTGCGAGCCTACTTTCATTGTTTATGCTTTAAAATCATCTCTACAGAGGCAACGCCTGCGTGTATCATCTTTTCTGTTGTTGTTGTGTGTTTTCCACCCGCGATCGGACACTTAGAGCCAGTTGTGTGGTTGTTTGAACGATGTGCTAATGATAGCGAACGCATGCTAACCTGTTACTTATTACTAATAGTACCTAATTATCATTTATTTACGTTGATCCGAACCTGTTTTCTATCAAGGACCAAATTGATTCAGCAAATTATACGGACGTCCAGCATTGTCTTTTGGGAGTTTGCTGTACAGCCAGGACCGAGCTGTAGCGTAGGACAGTATATTCACATTTCGTTGTTCATGCACTGTACACTGTATATTTATTTAGCATGTTGTTCTCTATTGTATTTTTATATTAAATTGCCTTTCAAGATGACATGTCTGTTCTATGTGTTGGATTTTATCAAGTAAATTTCCCCCCAAAATTCGACTTATACTCCGGTGCGACTTGTATATGTTTTTTTTCTCTTCGTTAGGCATTTTATGGCTGGATCGACTTATACTCAGGAGCGACTTGTAGTCCGAAAAATACGGTAATTTGAAAATCTGAATCAATGCATGAAATACAGATTAACTATTTCTTGTTGATTTACCAGCATTCAATTTGATATACTGTATTTCACAATTGTACATGCAGTCTAAACATTAAGTTTATAAAAATGTATTGTAAGCAATAAGAATTCAAGTATGAACATTTATAACAGCGTGTATGACTTGAACAATGTACATTGTCAAAATCAATATGCCTGTGCAAACATGTAATTGTAACACAAATGACTTGCAGCTTGAACAGTACACTTCAAAAAGACAACTTATTGTTAATGGCTGCTGTGATATAATTATTAAATACAAGTGTTTACTTTATGGTTTAAGGTTTTTTTTCCCCCCAGTGCATTTTTTAATAAATGCACGCACAATAAAAATAGCTGGGGCCATTTCTCGGTCATTATAAGTTTCGCCGTTGGATTGTACTTTATGCGGAATTCTTTACCATCACAAAAGCTTTCAGAGGAATCACACACAGATACAAAATAACGCCACATAGTAATTGCTAGATGCAGTCCGTGCCCAATCCACTCATTAAATTCAGCCGTTTCGACAAGGTTAGAGCCTCTATCCGACTCCATAACGTTCATTTGTAGCGTTAGCCGCTAGCTAGCGTTAGCCTGGCTATCAGTAGAAAGCACTGAAAGCACCATCTCCGGAAATCGTGAGAACAAAGGAGGACATCGGGTGAAAGCCCGTCTGGATGCCACCAAGAGTCTACTAAATGTCGGTTGAAAGTTTGGTGAACCTCCCTTAAGCCACACTCCATCACGTTTTGCTTGTAGCGTTAGCTGCTAGCGTTTGTTTGATTGGCTTCCTGATGATCACGTGACTCCCTACGTAAGCACATTCACTGCTTTCTTAAAGGGGAATGAACATAGACGAACAACAGAATCAAAGCGGGATGAAAAGACTATATTTTCTTGTTTTATTAATTTACCGAATTTACCGACATGGTCAAAATTACGTCGGTCATCGTTAAGAATTTCGGTGACGGTAAATTTTCGGTTTACCGCCCTGCTCTATGCTCAATCTTTACATTTGTAAGTATTTTGTCTCGGGCAATTGCCATGTACGGTGGTCTGCTATTACAGACATGTTGCAATGGTTCCTCAAAGAAAATGTGCCTGAAATGAGGTTCACTTGGACTTTCCCAGTGAGGACGGGTCCTGTTTTTTTTCTGTACCTATGCACCAAACAGCAGCTCAGATTACCCCCACTTTTTGGAGTCCATGGAGGTGGTGCTCGAGAGCGGCTGCTACTAGAGATGGTAAAACAAATCCCGTAATTTCTGGACTATTGGGCACCCCTGATTACAAGGCTCACCCAGTACATTTTTATTTTTTATTTATTTATTTATTTATTTTTTAAAGTTTTTTATTTTTTTCGACTCACAAATAATACACAGTACTTTGTACTTACAATAGTGAATAAAGATCGTCCATTTCTCGATTCATTGCTTTTCCTCTTAAAGGAAACGAGAAAAAAATAACACAATAACTTGAAAAAAAAAAACAACAAAAAAAACAACAACAGAAAAAAATAAATAAATAAAGAATTTGGGAGCACATCAGGAATTGTTTTCTTACCCAGCAAGACAGGGGTGTACTTTTTTGTTTGAGCGTCAATTAAAATCCATTCTAACTGGTTTCACGTACTCAGTCCATTTGGACCATATCAAGTAAAATCTATCCATCTGCAATATAAGTGAAAATGACAGCTTCTCCATAATGGACCCAGTACATTTTTAAAGGAAAAAACATTTTGTACATACATAAGCCTTTCCTGGCTATAAGCCGCGTGTGCCCACTTAGTAACATGAGATATTGACAAAGAAATAGACAAGAGTTTTCAAAATTTTAATAACATACCTTAACTTTTCGTTCCAAACAGCGCCAGCAAACACGGCAGTTATATAGCAGCGGCACGGAAGTTAAATAGCATCAACATGGCGGTACAGCACAAATTGGGCTGGTTATTAAAAACATAAAAGTCTTTGTTAGCAATCTTCATCTTCCTCCTGTGCACTCAAACCATGGAAGTCTTCACCTTCAGTGTCGGATATGAAGACGCTCAGATACACTTCGCCACGCACCTACTCAATCTCTCCTACGCCGTCGCCTTCAATGTCTCCCATAATGAGGCAAATGCATTCCTGAGCCCGTGCTGTACTCTTCGGCACGCAGCAGACTGGCCCCTCAAAACCTGTTGGTGATGGCGGACTTCTTTCACACTGCCTCACGCTGCCAGGCTCCCCCAGCATACCTGTGCAATAGCTGCTCTTCGCATGAGGCGAGTCTTGGCAAACGATCTCTCGCTGCGAGTCATCAAAACTTCCCATACAACTCGGATGCCCAATTTAATTTTTTCTCGCGTTCTCCATGATGCAGATCTGCCAATTCTACTCATGCACAAAGACAAGGGTCTGCCACCTGTATTCATGCACAACATCCAAAGTTAAACCACCGGTCATAGTGCAAACAAGCGTCTTCCTCGACACTTATATCCCACGTGTCTCACTCCCACATTCCATGCTCGAGCACCCCGGGCGGCAGTCAGAAAAATGCACAAATTGGACGCATCATTGCACACGCCGCAGGATCCAAAATGAGGGAAAAAAGTAGCGGCTTGTTGTCTGGAAATAACGGTATGCTAAGTCAGCTTGTTATCAAGGCAGATCATGCGACTAGTTAGCATGCCAAGACGGCTAACTATTTTCGTCTGACCACTCCAAACTTAACCCAGAAAAGGTGAACATGCTCCCATTCCTGCATCATAAGTTGGATTTAAAGAAAAATATGTAGAAAATGAGCAATTCAAAAAAATATTGAGATGGAGCTTTAAAGTCAGTGAAGTGCCTGCAATATATATATATATATATATATATATATATACTGTACATTTTTAATTTTATTTAGACGTGTTTTTACCTTTTTAATCGCAAATAATTATTTTTTTGTTTTTGCTCTAATCTTGAGTAACTTGAGCTGTGGCTGTGAGTATAGTTTATAAATTGCATTTACGTTAATTTTGTCAATTAATAATAATTATTATTTATTTATTTAATAATTATTAATTTGTTTATTTTAACATTATATTCATGTTCCAATTTGCTAATATGTTGTGAATAATGAAAAATCCTGTTCAATGGAATTTTTTTTTAAATTTATTTATTTATTTTTAAATCCCAACCCATACATCTAAACACATTTTGGAGCTATAATTGCAATACGGTGAAACCACGGTATTTTTGCTCAAGGTTATTATACTGTCAAAATCTCATACCGGCACATGTCTAATATACGCACACACTGTATGGCTCTCGTGAAATCACATTTTAAAATATGTTAGGTGTTTTGTCTCTCTCGATCAAAAAGGTTCCTGATCTAAACCCCTGACTATTTTAAGATTCTTTTATAAAAACTTTTTTCTAGGGCTGTCAAAATTATCGCGTTAACGGGCGTTAATTAATTTTTTAAATTAATCACGTTAAAATATTTGACGCAATTAACACACTAGGTCCGCTCAGACAGATTTAAATGTCAGTACAGTGAAAGGCCAACTTGTTAATTGTGTTTTATGGAGTTTTTCCGCCCTCTGCTGGCGCTTGGGTGTGACTTGCATATGTTATGTGGCGTAATGTCGCCCTCTGCTGGCGATTCAGTGCAGCTGATTATTTGGCTTTCGGCGCGCTTTTCTGACGTGATTATATGTCGACGCGAACTCACACTAATAGACAGTGCTATTCAGACCAGCTAACGTCCGCATCCAGTATTCAGTGGCAGTTCTCATAGCCCCATCACACTGTTTGTGTCTAATACATGCATCGCTTGTGAGTTATATTCCTCCTTTGTTTATATTCATGAGCATTAGATAGTTATTGATGATGTGTATTTGAATTTGTTCACATATAAGGTGAAATGCAGTTACATTGTTAGATGCTTGTGAGCTAATTGGCTAGTGCTACTGCTCAAATGGACACGTGTGTGTACATTTTATGTTATTTTGTGATTTATGCAAGTTATTGACACATTTCCTTGTTATTTTCAGTTTTACAAAAATACAAGAAACGTGCTACTGTCTAAAAGAGATGACTTCAGTAAAGCCCATGCAACTTTGCCACACCATCTGATTTCTTTTTGGAACTTATGTTCGCTATCTGTCAGTTTGTGTACTCACACACATTGAGGACAGAATAGGGCTACTAGTTTATTTTTTGATTGAAAATTTTACAAATTTTATTAAAACGAAAATATTAAGAGGCGTTTTAATATAACATTTCTATAACTTGCACTAATATTCATCTTTTAAGAACTACAAGTCTTTCTATCCATGGATCACTTTAACAGAATGTTAATAATGTTAATGCCATCTTGTTGATTTATTGTTATAATAAACAAATACAGTCCTTATGTACCGTATGTTGAATGTATATATCCATCTTGTCTTATCTTTCCATTCCAACAATAATTTACAGAAAAATATGGCATATTTTATAGATGGTTTGAATTGCGATTAATTGCGATTAATTACGATTAATTAATTTTTAAGCTGTAATTAACTCGATTAATAATTTTAATCGTTTGACAGCCCTACTTTTTTCATATACATATTTTTGTCATGAATGGGACACTCCTCATCCATGTTACAGCTGGGTCTCACTAATAAAAATTCCCATGTTATTTTTTAAATAGTATACTGGTTAAGGTCAAAACGGATAGACAATAAACGATAGATTCATAAATTTGAAGTTGTATGCATTTATTATGAAAGTATTTATCGGTTAAACAGTGAAAATTAGAGGAAAACTTTGCATGTAGATTTATGGTGTGCACCCCTTCATCTTCTGCTTGTGCCCCTAAAATTTTAAGTTAGGGGCCTACTGAGCTCCTGGTAAAAAAAAATGTGACTCTGGAGTCCTGTTGACAATATGCCATCTGACGTGACAACTTGCCATCAAAGTACAGTATGTGTCTATACCAGAAAGCTGGTGATGAACATCAGTTTAGTCTTTTTCGTATTGAGTCAGCCAAAACGATTATATTAGAACAATTAATATAAGTGATTACAACAGCAATTTTCATTTGACTGAAAGAATAAAAATGAGGGATGTCCAATCCATTGACGTGATTGGACTCGGGTGCAAAAATATGCCATCGGGTTATCCGTAATAAAAATTGCTGCTATAATTTGATTCTTTTGATAAGCTGGGTGTTTTGGCATGATTCAAGGTTTTGAACAGGTGTAATACTGGCGTGTAATGTTCTTTAAAGGTTATGACAACACCTGGGGAAATGCTAATATTCCATCATTTATCCATCAACGCATGCCTTTTGAATTCATATCATGCCACTTCGTGTAATTACACACATCGCAACACTAAGAAAATGATAGAAATTAGGTCGATTGTCAAGCTAAAACGACCCGCCCCCGAGATGCCGGAAATCTAGCATATCGTTTGTGTGACGTCACTATAAGGAAACAACCGGCTCAGTGCTTAGTGCTGAATGGCGGCGATGATGGCGGACAATTTTGTTTCTAGTTGCAGCGACGAATCCGACGTAACGAACATTCTTCTAATGGTGACGAGGAGAGTTATGAACCTTTCTTTGGTGTTTTGGGTTATCATTTTGAGCCCAAACGAAAGCCAATGCAGCCTAATGAAAGGATCATTGAGGGGAGCAATCACACTGACGAAACACCGGCGGCAACAGAAACACCAAATGGTTTGTTTTGCATTTCTTTTTGTGAAGCTGATACACCGTGACCGCAAAATAAAGTAATGTATAGAATAATTATCATTTAATGTGCTATCATCGGTTTTCGCTCTGCCAACCGACACAAATATGAATGGGATTAGAGGATTTGTTTTATATATTTTACGAGCGATAATTTATGCATGTGTCCAGTCCTATATCCAATGCGTGATATGTTTATTATAAAAGAGTACTCACTCTGGCCATTTCCCTCCTTTGCTTTGCCTGGGGTGGTGGGGTGGTCTTATCAGAGCCAGTCATCGTCCTCTTTCTTGTTATCTCGGGACATTTAGGTGGCTGCGCGTATAGGTGGGCACCGCATCTGCTTTCAGCAGCAATTTCTTAGCAAAACCTGATTTCATTTGTCCATAGTTCGTATAGCTTTCAGGTGTAAAATGCGCACCACACAAAACCGTGCCGGAGGCTGGGTCTGCAAAATTAGCCCTCTTAGCACTGACGAACTTTACTCATTGTCTGCGTAGTCCAGCTCTTTTTCTCGCGTTCGGGAACTCATGGGTACTACATTGCGACAAATGGCTATTTGTAAACCACATAGCATGACAGGTTTGAACCATTTTAGCGATTTTTTGATAAAACACGAACGCAACTCTCCCGTCAATAAACAACGATGGCAGCTTCCTCGACCTTTTGTTTCCTTGTTATGACGTCTCTGCCCCATTTGGCTGTTTCCGGAATACTTTCGGAAATGTTCGTAATTTTCGATCTATTTTCGATAATTGCTCATGAATGCGATTTATTTTTTTGTTAACTTTATTAATATTTGTTATCTTGCTACATAATGGTTCTATTGATATCTCACAGCCTGTTAGTGTTTTCATACCCTTTAAAGTGTTCTCAAGAAGCTTGTGCGTATGCCTAGGCACATGAAACATTTAAGGGGCAGATTGGTTGGCATCTCTGGACAATTTTACTTTTCAACACTTTATTTGGCAACTGCTTTCTTTTATTGACGTGATATCTGAATCCTTTTTTTTTTTTTTTTTTTTAAATAGTGAATTTGTGACAAACAACATGAAATAAAGTAAAGCAGAAGGGAGGAGTTCTTCCCACTCTCTCCACTTTGAAGAATGGCAGGCCTGAAGCTCGTTACCCCGGCCACATCTTCCATGGGTCCTTTTTTTGGACTGCCATGGCAGCAGGAGGCAATCCACGATAACATCTATACACCTAGAAAATATCAGGTAAATAGTTAGCATTTTTTGCTGGTATTCATGTAAAATGGTTCTAAAACTGTATTCATAATGGTCTTTAAAAAGTCTTAATTTGGCTTGTTGAAACCTGTAGAGACCTTGCACAAAATTAACTATGGATAACCACAGTATTCTGGTTACAATAGATTTAAAGTACTGTAATGTTAAAAGATTGATAGCATAATAAATCAACACATAAGTATGGCCTTAAAGGTGATTCAATAAAAAATGCGGGTGCGCCTTCAGAAAATATATATATATGTGTATATTTATATATATACTGCATATATGTGTGTGTGTATATATATATATATATATATATATATATATATATATATATATATACACACACACACACACTCACCGGCCACTTTATTAGGTACACCTGTCCAACTGCTCGTTAACACTTAATTTCTAATCAGCCAATCACCTGGCGGCAACTCAGTGCATTTAGGCATGTAGGCATGGTTTAAGACAATCTCCTGCAGTTCAAACCGAGCATCAGTATAGGGAAGAAAGGTGATTTGAGTGACTTTGAACATGGCATGGTTGTTGGTGCCAGAAGGGCTGGTCTGAGTATTTCAGAAACCGCTGATCTACTGGGATTTTCACGCGCAACCATCTCTAGGGTTTACAGAGAATGGTCCGAAAAAGAAAAAATATCCATCGAGCGGCAGTTCTGTGGGCGAAAATGCCTTGTTGATGCCAGAGGTCAGAGGAGAATGGCCAGACTGGTTCGAGCTGATAGAAAGGCAACAGTGACTCAAATAACCACCCTTTACAACCAAGGTAGGCAGAAGAGCATTTCTGAACGCACAGTACGTCGAATGACACTGGAGGAGTGTTTTGAAAAGAAAAGAAAACCTTTGTCGAAGAAGGATTCAAAAAAATCTATTTAGATGAGACAGACGCTGACGTCCACAACAGCGTCAGGTTCCACACGCGTTCTGCGGAGCTCACGTTGCGTTACTCCTTAGCCCGAGGTTGAAACCAACAATGAAAGTGATGAAAAAAGTGAGACCGATATTGCTCCGGACTCATCAGATTACTGGGAGCCACCTCATTCAACCGGGAGCAGCCTAGAGCCTTCCCCGTTGTTATGTGCGCAAATACTGTAGTTCAACAGTTCAATAGTTTAGTTATGTGTAAATAATCTCTTATTTTGCGATCAAAAGCTCTATTTGTCTTGTTGTTTATTATTTTGTAGAACAAAAACATTATTTAGATGTTTGGGATGTCACATAAGCGAAA
Source organism: Corythoichthys intestinalis (assembly GCF_030265065.1). Lineage (NCBI taxonomy): Eukaryota > Metazoa > Chordata > Actinopteri > Syngnathiformes > Syngnathidae > Corythoichthys > Corythoichthys intestinalis. The sequence goes on along the minus strand of NC_080409.1, from coordinate 4,017,789 downwards.
AATAGCTGTGTTAAAGTCGAAGTTAAGTTTGAAATGTATGCTTTCACAAAAAGCTCAATTTCTCTGTTTTTTCATCAGAATTTGGAAAATTGCTCAAACTAAGCTATTTTCTAATGCTGATTTCTAAAGAATGGAAAAAGATATGAACGAAAAAAAAAATTATACTCAAAGAAGAGAGTCTAATCTTTCTTTTGGTGGGTTCCATGTTTATATAGCTATAGAACAGAATTTTCTGTGGGCCTTGCAAAATCGGTCAAAATCCAGTAAAACGGCCGGGAGTGAAGGGCCTTGCTCCGGTGAAAATGTCTGGGAGTGAATGAGTTAAGCATCTAAATAACTGCATGGGTTACCTCATTGACCATTTGCTCTAAAGAGGAGATTAACGGCATTCAAATGAAATGTTACTGTTTTGTTTATTTTTGATGGTAGAAAAATTGAAGCTTCACCTCATCAGTCTTTGTATGGAATGGAATTTATTTCTACTTTACAAGTTGTAATGTTCTGATGAATTTGGATTTTGGTTTCCGTGTATTTACAAACACTTAATTATTTGAACTTTCTTACACAGGTAGAACTTCTTGAAGCAGCACTTGAACATAACACTATCGTCTGTTTAAATACTGGCTCAGGGAAGACATTTATTGCAGTTCTCCTAACAAAAGAGCTTTCCCATCAAATCCGTGGACAATACCAAGGAAATGCAAAGAGGACTGTATTTCTTGTCAACTCAGGTACTTGCAATTCCATTTCTAGTGTGTTTTTGTGTGTCCCAAAGTAACCGTTTATTTGATAATGGGAAAGCACAATCACTTTTTTCTCCACCGAAATAAAAACCAAAAATTTCCTCCTTGTCCAAACCGATAACCTTTTTTGTATGAATGGCGATAAGGTTTATGTGTTTACCATTCTCAGTTTTGCTCCCTATAAGAGTTACGTTATCTTACAGCAGAAATGTGAAGTAATTTCATAACATGCCAAATAGAGTCACAATTAAAGTAATTAAACATTGTCCAACAAATAAAGCATGAAAAAATAATTTATATGTTGTATATTTGACAAAATAATCGCGTTTCCGAAGTTCAAGCCTGAAAGGTGACAAACCCGGAAGTGATACGTCACACCGAGAACAGCGATGGCAACTCCATACATACGGCCGCCATACAAAGCCCTTCAAACAATGATTCAAACAGCGATATAAGTGATAGATCGAGCGCAAGGGAGGAGATCCAAGTTTTTGAAGAGTTGGAGGAAGAAGAGGAGGTTGAAATTTTATGTTGAACCTAATATGTATTAGCCAGACGCTAATCAGGTTGCAAACAATGTGCCGAGACTACCTGACATGGAATGGATACAAGACCCTTAGAGATTACAATATTGGTAAGATATAGGCTGTTTTCATGATTTGAAGATGCAGGCATTTGCACATAATTTTATGTTTTTGTCTATCTGATGACATTGTTAAAAAAAATTAATAATCAGACTTCATGTTCATTTTGGCAGATCCGGCAGCTCTCGTTCATATAAAATAATACTATAAAAACATTGGGGGGAAAGAAGGAGATTAGTCGTTGATGGCTTTCTCCACTTTACTGTGGCAACAATAACAAAAGAAAATAATAGCGGACTGCCGCCACATTCGACCGTGAAGTTTTGTTATGTTAAGTGTCTTGTTATGAGCTTTTTGTTTACAAATGTATCGAACACACGACGTGCTGACAACTTTGTTTCTTTATTAACACATGGAGATAACAGTACGAACACAGCTTGGGGCTCTCGGGAGGAAGTGGCGTCTAATGGCGTGAGGAAATGTAGTTTTTTCACACAACCGAACAGATTACAAAGCACCACTTCAGTGTTGTCCCGAGACTACATTTCCCATGACTCACTGCGCGACCTGCGCGCTCACCGATTCGCTGCCAGACATTAAAACTAGAGATGTCCGGATCGGACGCCGATATGGGCAAAAAATGCGCATCGGTATCGGATCGGAACACGGAAAAATTCAGATCCAGACTTCCGATCCAGTTTTTTATAAAAGGCCGGTCCGGGTTTTCCAGCGCACCGATTTACATAATCCATTCCAGTTTACTGCTTCGGTTTCCCTAAAATCCGGTCCGCATTTTACGGCACACCTTCAACACACTACATTTACATTACAGTCTCCCAATTTACCGAGAGACTTTATCGGTAAAAATGTCAGCTGTGTGGGATCATTTCACCTTAAAGGACGACAAAGACGAAGAGGCAGAGTGCAACATATGCCACAATAAAGTCAAGTGTAGTGGTAAAGCTGTAAGAAGTTTTAATACAACCAACCTAATCAAGCATTTAGCGAAATACCACCACAAACAATATGAGGAGTATGTTAAGAAAACCGAAGACAAAAAGAAAGGTCCTAAGCAACTAACACTGGCAGAAACTTTTGCTGTGCGTGACAAACTGGCACTCGACAGTCCTAAAGCCCAGGGAATAACAAGAGTCATTGCCGAAGAATTCATTCTGGATGACGAGCCATTATCTCACGTGAGTAAAGACGCACCATCCAACACTTAGAACCACGGTACAACATGCCCGGCCGTCATTACATCCTTGAGCGATTCGGCCGTGGAAGATTCGAGAACGATTCACAAACATCCAAATTCCGATTATTGAAATATATCAAGCAAAGCGGAACTAATACACAGCTCGGTCTTCGGGATGCAATAAGAAACTGACCGCATTGCGTCCCGAAAATAAACATAATGCTTGTTATAGACCCGGGTAATGCCAACTCACGGCATTAGCTCAACTCATGCCGCTGGATAAAAAACACAAGAATACCTGACTGCTGCTGACAGCCGCTACAAACTACGTCAACGTTGTTTTACTGGAGATAATAGATATATGTATATAGAACTAGATGGCTCCTCCTTGAGTCATCACCTTATCGTGGTGGAGGGGTTTGCGTGTCCCAATGATCCTAGGAGCTATTTTGTCTGGGGGCTTTAAGCCCCTGGCAGGGTCACCCATGGCAAACAGGTCCTAGGTGAGGGGCCAGACAAAGAATGGCTCACAAGACCCCTTATGATGGAGAAAATTACAGGATCCAAGTTTCCCTTGCCCGGACGCGGGTTACCGGGGCCCCCCCCTGGAGCCAGGCCTGGGGGTGGGGCTCGAAGGCGAGCGTCTGGTGGCCGGGCCTTTTCCCATGGGGTCCGGCCGGGCACAGCCCGAAAAGGCAACGTGGGTCCGCCTTCCCATGGGCTCACCACCTGTGGGAAGGGCCAAAGGGGTCGGGTGCGTAGCAATTTGGGCGGCAGCCAAAGGCCTTGGCGGTCCGACCCCCGGCTACAGAAGCTAACTCTTGGGACATGGAATGTCACCTCTGGCGGGGAAGGAGCCCGAGCTTGTGTGTGAGGCAGAGCAGTTCCAACTAGATATAGTTGGACTTCTCCTCCACACACAGTTTGGGTTCTGATACCAGTCCTCTCGAGAGGGGTTAGACCCTCTTCCACTCTGGAGTTGCCCACGGTGAGAGGCGCCGAGCAGGTGTGGGCATACTTATTGCCCCCAGGCTTGGTGCCTGTACGCTGGGGTCTACCCCAATAGACGAGAGGGTAGCCTCCCTCCGCCTTCGGGTGGGGGGACGGGTCCTGACTGTTGTTTGTGCTTATGCACCAAACAGCAGTTCAGAGTACCCACCCTTTTTGGAGTCCTTGGAGGGTGTGCTGGAGAGTGCCCCCTCTGGGGACTCCCTCGTTCTGCTGGGGGACTTCAACGCTCATGTGGGCAATGACAGTGAGAACTGGACGGGTGTGATTGGGAGGAACGGCCCCCCTGATCAGAACCCGAGCGGTGTTCTGTTATTGGACTTCTGTGCTCGTCACGGATTGTCCATAACAAACACCATGTTCAAACATAAGGGTGTCCATATGTGCACTTGGCACCAGGACACCCTAGGCCGCAGTTCGATGATCGACTTTGTGATTGTGTCATCGGACTTGCGGCCGCATGTTTTGGACACTCGGGTGAAGAGAGGGGCGGAGCTGTCAACTGATCACCACCTGGTGGTGTGTTGGCTCCGATGGTGGGGGAAGATGCTGGTCAGACCTGGCAGGCCCAAATGTATTGTGAGGGTCTGCTGGGAACGTCTGGCAGAATCCCCTGTCAGAAAGGGCTTCAACACCCACCTCCGGCAGAACTTCTCCCTTGTCTCGGGGGAGGTGGGGGACATTGAGTCCGAGTGGGCCATGTTCCTCACCTCCATTGTTGAGGCGGCCGATCAGAGCTGTGGCCGTAAGGTAGTTGGTGCCTGTCGTGGCGGCAATCCCCGAACCCGCTGGTGGACACCAGCGGTAAGGGATGCCGTCAAGCTGAAGAAGGAGGCCTATCAGGCCTTTTTGGCCTGTGGGACTCCGGAGGCAGCTGACAGGTACCGGCTGGCCAAGCGGACTGCGGCTTCGGCGGTCGCCGAGGCAAAAACTCGGACATGGGAGGAGTTCGGCGAGGCCATGAAAAACGACTTCCGGACGGCTTCGAGGAAATTCTGGTCCACCATCCGGCGTCTGAGGAGAGGAAAGCAGTGCACCATTAACACTGTGTATAGTGAAGATGGTGTACTGCTGACAACGACTCGGGACGTCGTGAGTCGGTGGGGAGAATACTTCGAAGCCCTCCTCAATTCCACCGACACGCCTTCCTTTGAGGAAGCAGAGCCTGGGGACTCTGAGGTGGGCTCTTTAATCTCTGGGGTTGAAGTCACTGAGGCGGTTGGTAAGCTCCTCGGTGGCAAGGCCCCGGGGGTAGATGAGATCCGCACGGAGTTCCTAAAGGCTCTGGATGTTGTAGGGCTGTCATGGCTGACATGCCTCTAAAACATCGCGTGGACATCGGGGACAGTGCCTCTGGATTGGCAGACCGGGGTGGTGGTCCCCCTTTTTTAAAAGGGGGACCGGAGGGTGTGTTCCAATTATAGAGGGATCACACTCCTCAGCCTCCCTGGTAAAGTCTATTCAGGGGTGCTGGAGAGGAGAGTCCGCCGAGAAGTCGAACCTCGGATTCAGGAGGAGCAGTGTGGTTTTCGTCCCGGCCGTGGAACAGTGGACCAGCTCTACACCCTCGGCAGGGTCCTCGAGGGTGCATGGGAGTTCGCCCAACCAGTCTACATGTGTTTTGTGGATTTGGAGAAGGCGTTCGACCGTGTGCCTAGGGGAGTCCTGTGGAGGGTGCTCCGGGAGTACGGGGTACCGAGCCCCTTGGTAAGGGCTTTTCGGTCCCTGTATGACCGGTGTCAGAGTCTGGTCCGCATTGCCGGCAGTAACTCGAATTCGTTCCCAGTGAGGATTGGACTCCGCCAAGGCTGCCCTTTGTCACCGATTCTGTTCATAATTTTTATGGACAGAATTTCTAGGCGCAGCCGAAGCGTTGTGGGTGTCCGGTTTGGTGGCCTCAGCATTGCATCTCTGCTTTTTGCAGACGATGTGGTGCTGTTGGCTTCATCAAGCCGTGACCTCCAACTCTCACTGGGGCGGTTTGTAGCTGAGTGTGAAGCGGTTGGGATGAAGATCAGCACCTCCAAATCCGAGACCATGGTCCTCAGCCGGAAAAGGGTGGCATGCCCTCTCCGGGTCGGGGATGAGATCCTGCCCCAAGTGGAGGAGTTCAAGTATCTTGGGGTCTTGTTCACGAGTGAGGGTAGGAGGGAGCGGGAGATTGATAGGCGGATCAGTGCAGCGTCAGCAGTGATGCGGACTCTGCACCGGTCCGTTGTGGTGAAGAAGGAGCTGAGCCAAAAGGCGAAGCTCTCGATTTACCGGTCGATCTATGTTCCTACCCTCACCTATGGTCACGAGCTGTGGGTCATGACCGAAAGAACAAGATCACGGATACAAGCGGCCGAAATGAGTTTCCTCCGCAGGGTGTCAGGGCTCTCCCTTAGAGATCGGGTGAGAAGCTCGGTCATCCGGGAGGGGCTTGGTGTCGAGCCGCTACTCCTCCGCGTTGAGAGGAGCCAGTTGAGGTGGCTCGGGCATCTGGTTCGGATGCCTCCTGGACGCCTCCCTGGAGAGGTGTTCCGGGCATGTCCCACCGGCGGGAAGCCCCGGGGTCGACCCAGGACACGCTGGAGAGACTATGTCGCTCGGCTGGCCTGGGAACGCCTTGGAATCCCGCCGGAGGAGCTGGCTGAAGTGGCTGGGGAGAGGGAAGTCTGGGCTTCCCTGCTGAAGCTGCTGCCCCCACGACCCGACCCCGGAATAAGCAGAAGATAATGGATGGATGGATGGAGAACTAGATGGTACACGACAGACTCGACTGCTTTTGCAACATTGAAGTATTGAAAACAAGATGCGTTAGTAAACATGTAAAAATGTATATAAATAAATGGTTTTTAAGCACTTCAAATGTCATAATTATGTTAAGTTTTAAACATAACTGTCCAACCAAATCATTTTTTTAACAAGAATAAAGTACTGTAGTAGATAAATGCTTGGCTTTATTAAATGCTTCTGTTTATCTACCTTAGCTGTGACAGGTAGAGTGACATGTACAGTGGGGAGAACTAGTATTTGATACACTGCAGATTTTGCTGGTTTTCCCACTTGCAAGCCATGTAGAGGTCTGTAATTTGTATCATAAATTCTCTTCAACTGTGAGGGACGGAATCTAATACAAAAATCCAGAAAATCACATTGTATAATTTTTAAATAATAGATTTGTATTTAACTGCACAAAATAAGTATTTGATACATTACCAATTAGTAAATATTTCGGCTCTTAGTTCTTTTTTTAAGAACCCCTCCTGTTCTCCACTCATTACCGGAAGTAACTGCACCTGTTTGAACTCGTTACCTGTATAAAAGACACTTGTTCACATGCTCAAACAAACTCCAACCTCTCCACAATGGCCAAGACCAAAGAGCTGTGTAAGGACATCGGGGATAAAATATTTGACCTGCACAAGGCTGGGATGGGCTACAGGAAAATAAGCAAGCAGCTTGGTGAGAAGGTAACAACTGTTGGAGCGATTATTAGAAAAACCAAGAAGTTCAAGTTGACGGTCAATCTGCCTCGTTCTGGGGCTCCATGCAAAATTTCACCTCATGGGGCATCACTGATCATGAGGAAGGTGAGGGATCGGCCCAGAACTACACGGCAGGACCTGGTCAATGACCTAAAGAGAGCTGGAACCATAGTCTCGAAGAAAACCATCGGAAACACATTACGGCGTCATGGATTAAAATCCTACAGCGCACGCAAGGTCCCGCTGCTGAAGCCAGTGTATGTCCAGACACGTCTGAAACTTGCCACTGACCATCTGGATGATCCAGATGAGCAATGGGAGAAGGTCATGTGGTTGGATGAGACCAAAATTTAACTTTTTGGTCTAAACTCGGCTCGTCGTGTTTGGAGGAAAAAGAAGGATGAGTACAACCCCAAGAACACCATCCCAACCGTGAAACATTGGGGGGGGGGGACACATCATTTTTTGGGGCTGCTTCTCTGCTAAGGGTACAGGACGACTGCACCGTATTGAGGGGAGGATGGATGGGGCTATGTATCGCCAGATCTTGGCTGACAACCTCTTTCCTTCAGTGAGAGCCCTGAACATGGGTCATGGCTGTTGTGGTTCTGGGTTAGGGGGGGACCCAAGCGCAGAGATGACAGGCAAAACTGGCAGTTACAACACTTTATTGAAAGGGTTGGCGGAAGGTGTTGAAATAGTCAGGTGATTCTTTGCGATTGATGAGCAGATGGGCAAGCAGGTGTTCAGGCAGGCAAGTATCGCACGATCTAGGGAATAAAAGAATGAGCTAAATAGTATTTTTCAGGTTTTCTGACTGAGGCTGGAGTCACCAACTCTTTGAGCTGAGTTGTTGATCTGGCGATGAGGTGAGGCCAAGGAGTGGTTTAAGTAGGCTGTTAACGACGATCACCTGCACCTGGTCCCAGGCTCACCCATCTGTCCAATCCTGCAATCAAGATGCACACACACACACACACACACACACACACTGAGGAGCAGGGCTCAGGGGGCAGGATTCCTAACAGTACCCCCCCCCTCCTACGGGCGTCACCTGGCGCGCGAGACAGGCGACCAGGGTGCTGATGATGAAAGTCACGGATAAGCGACCGGCATAGCACATGGCGGGCATGGACCCAGCTGCGCTCCTCGGGCCCATATCCCTCCCAGTCCACTAAGTACTGGAGACCTCGACCTCATCGACGCACGTCCAACAGCTTCTGGACGGAGAAGGCAGGATGCCCGTTGATGAGCTGAGGAGGAGGAGGGGCCGGCACTGGAGCAGACAACGGACTGGGTGAAACTGGCTTTACCTGAGACACATGGAACGTGGGGTAGACTCTGAAGGATGCAGGGAGCTTGAGGCGAACAGCGCATGGGTTTATCACTGCTGCGACCTCGTAGGGGCCCACGAATCGTGGTGATAGTTTTTTGGACTCCACCTTGAGTGGGAGGTTACGGGTGCTGAGCCAGACCCTCTGCCCGACGGTGTAAGATGGCGCTGGTATACGTCGGCGATCAGCTTGCGTTTTGGAAGTTGAGGCTGCACGGAGCAGGGCATCGCGAGCAGTCTTCCAGACTCTGGCACACTTGCGCATGTGGGTTTGCACCGATGGAACAGTGCATTCACTTTCCTGTGATAGAAACAAGGGGTGTTGGTATCCCAAGGAGCATTGGAAGGGTGACATACCTGAGGAAGCGCTCGGTCACGTGTTATGCGCATACTCGACCCAGGCGAGATGTGACCAGGAAGATGGGTGTGTGTTGGACATACAGCGCAGGGCGGACTCCAGTTGTTGGTTGGCTCTCTCTGCTTGCCCGTTAGTCTGCAGATGGTATTCGGAGGACAGACTAACCTTGATGCCCAGGGCCGTACAGAAAGCCTTCCAAACCTGGGAGATGAACTGGGGGCCACGGTCAGAAACCATGTCAACAGGGATTCCGTGTAGACGGATGACATGGTGTAGTAACAGATCCGCTGTTTCTTTAGTGGATGGAAGCTTGGGTAGTGCTATGAAATGAGCAGTCTTTGAGAACCGGTCTATGACAGTGAGCACGACTGTGTTGGCCTTGGAAGGCGGGAGACCAGTGACAAAGTCCACGGCTATGTGCGACCATGAGCGTCCAGGAACAGGGAGTGGCTGAAGAAGGCCGGAACTGGGCTTGGAGGAGGTTTTATTTCGTGCGCAAACTGTGCAAGCCGTCACGAAGGCTCTTGTGTCTCCTTCCATGGAGGGCCACCAAAACCGCCGCCTAATAAACGCTAGGGTTCTGCTCATGCCAGGGTGACATGTCAGGGGTGTGGAGTCCCCCCACTCTAGCACCTGGGCTCGGACCGAGTCGGGCACAAACAAACGGTTCCTGGGGCCGCCTCCGGGGTCCGCCTGCTTTGCTTGGGCCTGCTTCACCACTGACTCTATTTCCCAATTGAGTGAAGCGACGAAACAGGCAGAGGGCAGAATGGGTTTAGGGTCTAGTATGTTGCAGCTGGGCGAAAACTGACGGGACAGGGCATCGGGCTTGATGTTCTGCGACCCTGGTCGATAGGACAGGGTAAAGAAGAATTGGTCAAAGAAAAGAGCCCACCTGGCTTGCCTGGAGTTCAACCTCTTCGCTGACCGGATGTATTCAAGGTTCCGATGGTCGGTCCATACAATAAATGGGTGCTCTGCCCCTTGCAGGTGGTGGCGGCATTCCTCCAGGGCCAGTTTCACTGCCAGGAGCTCTTTGTCGCCGATACTGTAGTTGCGCTCTGCTGCAGAAAGCTTTCGGGAGAAGAAAGCACAAGGGTGTACCTTGTCGTCCCGTGAGCGCTGGGAAAGCACTGCGCCCACTCCAGATCTGAGGCGTCCACTTCGACAATGAACTGGCGAGATGGGTCGGGGTGACACAGGATTGGTGCGGAACTTAATAGCTTCTTGAGGTAACTGAATGCCACCTCAGCTGCACCAGACCATTTGAATGGGGTTGATGGCGAAGTCAGGACTGTGAGGGGGGTGGCCACCCGGCTGTAGTCCCTGATGAATCGCCTGTAGTAATTTGCGAAGCCCAAGAAGCGCTGCAGCCCTTTCCGTGTGGCAGGCCTTGGCCACTCAGCAGCAGCCATCACCTTGGCAGGGTCCATCTTGAGCTTCCCCTCAGCGACGACAAAACGAGGAATGTGGTTTGGGAGACGTGGAATTCACACTTTTCTGGTTTGACATACAGCTGATTCTCAAGCAGTCTCCGGAGCACTTGTCGCACGTGGCTTACGTGAGCTGCTGGGGATTCTGAAAAAACAAGTATATCGTCCGGGTAAATGAACACAAATTTGCCTATCATGTCCCGCAGGACGTCATTGACCAGGCACTGGAAGACAGCAGGTGCGTTAGTTAAGCCAAAGGGCATCACCAAGTACTCATAGTGGACACGATGAGTATTAAAGGCTGTCTTCCATTCGTCCCCCTCACGAATGCAGACGAGATGGTAGGCACGGCGCAGGTCGAGCTTGGTGAATATTGTGGCACCATGAAGGGGAGTAAAGGCAGACTCAGTTAGGGGCAGCGGGTACCTGTTCTTGACAGTTATAGCGTTGAGGCCTCTGTAGTCCACACAGGGTCGCAGGGTCTTGTCCTTTTTGCTAACAAAGAAAAACCCAGCCCCCACCGGCAAAGAGGAGGGACGGATGATGCCGGCAGCCAAAGATTCAGTGATATATTCCTCCATAGCTTGCCGTTCATGGCGTGATATGTTGAACAAACGACCTAATGGCAGAGGCGCACCCGGCTTCGAGTCAATGGTGCAGTCGTAGGGTCTATGGGGAGGCAGCGTCTTGGCACATTTTTCACTAAAAACAGGAGCAAGATCATGATAACAGACCGGGACAGTAGACAGATCTACTTGCTCGGGTACTGGAGGTGAGACTGCGACACCGGTAGCCGAACCCAGGCAGTTGTTGAGACAAAAGTCACTCCAGGCCGTTATGCTGCCCTCTCTCCAGTCAATTTTGGGGTTGTGGGTCTTTAACCAAGGAAGGCCAAAAACTAAGGGCACTTGCAAATTCTCAAAAACATAAAATCTCGTTACCTCTCTGTCGTTGCCAGAGAGTACTACTGATAACGGGACAGTCACTTGGTAAACACAATGCAATAGATGACCATTGAGGGCCCGAGCTTTGATTGAGGTGTTCAGAGGCTGCAGTGTGATTCCCATCTGGTCCACCAGACTGCGGTCAGTTAAGTTGTCATCTGCACCAGAATCAACAAGAGCATATAACGGCATATACTGGTCCCTCCAATTAAGCGTAGCAGATAGTTTTAAGCGAACAGTGGTTGTGGTGTGGTTATTACTCACCTGGCTGTTCCTATTGGAAGGGGGAGTGGCCCTCCTTTCCGACCGCAGTGGACAGTTGGCGAGAAAGTGATTACTTCCCCTGCAGTAACGGCACAGATTGCCATCCCGGCGGCGCTCCCTCTCTTCACTGGAGAGCCGGGCGCGTCCCAGCTGCATCGGCTCGGGTCCCACACTAGGAGGCAACACAGTTGGGGAGTCGTTAGACTCATAAAGCGAGGGGGATAGAAGGCCGTGTGGCAGGGTGGCCAACGAAGGCAGAGGCCCCTGCCGTCTCGAGCGCTCCCTGCGATGCTGACGGAGACGACAATCAAGCCGGTTGGACAGATCGACAAGTTGGTCAAGATTGGCGGGCTCATCGCGGGCGGCCAACTCATCTTTGATTGAGTCATTGAGAGCACCCCGGAAGACATCTGGGAGTGCCTCATCGTTGAAGTGGCACTCCGCGGCAAGCGTCCTGAAGAGAATAGCAAAGTCTGCCATGCTGTCAGAGCCTTGCCGGAGCGACATGAGACGTTTGCTGCTTCCTTACCTCGCACTGGGTGATCGAATATCTTTTTCATTTCCTCTGTGAAGGCATCATAAGAGGAGCAGGTAGGAGATCGCCCCTCCCACGTGGCCGTGGCCCATTCAAGTGCTGAGCCCCGAAGGCAGCCTATAAGGTATGCTATTTTGGCGTCGTCAGAAGCATACATGTGGGGCTGCTGTTTGAAAACAAGCGCGCATTTCATCAGAAAGGCCCGGCACGCCCCTAGGTCACCATGATAAGGAGCCGGTGCCGGATCAAACGGCTCTCTGACGGCATAAGGGACAGTGTTAGATGGCTCGGCAGTAGGCGGTGTGCGCTCGGAAGGGAGGAAAGCCCAGTCTGGAGGCGAGTAAGGGTTTCAGCGAACATACGAACCTGACTCATTAGGGCTGTGATTGCTTCGCCGTGCTGCTCCAGAAGACCGTCCTGTGCAGCTAATCGACGGCGGAGCGGGCTGGTCTCTGCTGGGTCCATAATGTGGCCAGATCAAGCTGTTGTGGTTCTGGGTTATGGGGGGACCTAAGCGCAGAGATGACTGGCAAAACTGGCAGTGATAACACTTTATTGACAGGGTTGGCGGAAGGTGTTGAAATAGTCAGGTGAGTCTTTGCAATTGATGAGCAGATGGGCAAGCAGGCAAATATTGCAGGATCTAGGGAATAAAAGAAGAATTAGCTAAATAGTATTTTTCAGGTTTTCTGACTGAGGCTGGAGTCACCAACTCTTTGAGCTGAGTTGTTGATCTGGCGATGAGGTGAGGCCAGGGACAGGTTTAAGTAGGCTGTTAACGACGATCACCTGCACCTGGTCCCAGGCTCACCCATCTGTCCAATCCTGCAATCAAGATGCACACACACACACGGAGGAGCAGGGCTCAGGGGTCAGGATTCCTAACAGTGGCTGGGTCTTCCAGCATGACAACGACCCAAAGCACACAGCCAAGGCAACTAAAGAGTGGCTCCGTAAGAAGCATCTTAAGGTCCTGGAGTGGCCTAGCCAGTCACAAGATCTGAACCCGATAGAAAATCTATGGAGGGAGCTGGAAGTCCGTGTTGCCCGGCAGCAGCCCCGAAACCTGAAGGCTCTGGAGAAGATCTGCATGGAGGAGTAGGCCAAAATCCCTGCTGCAGTGTGTGCAAACCTTGTCAAGGACTACAGGAAACGTTTGGTATCTGTAATAGCAAACAAAAGTTTCTGTACCAAATATTAAGTTTGATTTTTGTGATGTATCAAATACTTATTTCATGCAGTTAAATACAAATATATTGTTTAAAAATCATACAACGTGATTTTCTGTTTTTTGTATTAGATTCCGTCCCTCACAGAGTTGATGAGAACTTATGATACAAATTACAGACCTCTACATGCTTTGCAAGTGGGAAATCGGCACTATAGCAAATACTTGTTCTCCCCACTGTATACATTTCAGACTCCTCATGATCACTTCCGGCATTTATATGTCTCTGTCTCCACACAAACACATTCATTCCAGGGTGGCTTCCTTGCAGAAACTGTTTTAACAAGTTAAACGATGATTGACAGATTGCTGCCCGGCTTCTTTGGGCAGATCAAAGCCATCGTTAACTTTCATAAGCAAGTGCCGCAGTGACTGAGAGGAACAAAGGGCTGGGAGAGGGAGGGTGTGAGGCTGTGCACAGAGCAGAAAGCAAGGCTTATGTGGATTAAAAAAAATAACTACCACACGTGCTTGCGATGGGACTATCGCGCACGCGCATGGCGATGTTTAAACGATATATCGTTCAGGCTTACTATCAAGCGATCACCGTGAAAGAAACTCCGAGCCGTACAAATGCAATGCAATGCTTGAAGCATGAAGGTGGAAATACATAATACAAATGCAAATAAATGTGCACAAACTCACCGGCGGTGTGTGTCTCTTACGGCAACGTGACCGTGAATTACCGCGACGCCGACCCGCTTATATGCACATCCACACCCCTTTCCGGATTGACAGTGGATTAACCCTTTCGGATAAGATCGTGGATGACGCACAATTTCAACACGCTTAACCTAGCGAACGCAACAACAACTATAATCGGGGATTGCGAGTTAACTTTAGGCTAACGTCGCTAGCTTATACTGTTCATTCCACAATAGTTGGCAGCTCTGCTTTGACAAAGTCATCATTCATCTAGCCAAAAATCACACTTTTTGGCAAATCCTTGATCATAAGCAGACCGGTTAAGGAAGCAGGCATCTTCGAAGTGTTTGCAGCAGAGAACACTACTCGATGATGGCGTGAAATTCATTTGCTTCGTGCGAACGAAAGATGTCCATTTACGTGCCCTGCTATCCTTTGGCAACTCATAAAACTTTTCGTTTGAGTGAGAACAAAACATCGCCACACACTGCCGTGGCATCTTACCGAGAAGCAATGCAACAAACAATACTGTTCTATGGCGGACTTCCCTCGCACTTCCCGGTGTGACGTAATTTCCGAAGATTTTCGAAGATTGCCGAAGAAAAGCATTATCGTTGTCAAGGGTGTTGCTATGGGTTAAACAAAGAATCTGGAAGGGTTACGTTAAAAAAAAAATAATAATGAAAATATGCTTATAATTGTTGAGCCATTGATATTATTCAAAAACATGGTTGGTCAACCTTAGTTCACATTTCCGCTTTAAGCCCAGTATTTGCTCCTATGTACCGGTAGTTACTCTGGTTGCTAATTTTGGCGCTGAAGGTAATACCCTTCAGCAACTTGAGTTCCTCTCCTAGCTTCCCTTAATGTATGCACCGCCTTCCTGAGCCTTGTGTTCTCCCTGGAACAGAAGTTGCATCAAGCTTTTTAAGTTGCATTTGTATTTTCAATGATTAAAAACATTCATTGTTTAACACTTAGAATTTGTCTGTGTGAAGCGATCTGCACTCGGGCATGGGCATTAACTTTGTTTAAATTGACATTAAAAAGCATTAAATGACATTTGATGATACCTGTAGACACCCTGGAAAGGCTGTGCGGCATTCCATTTGTTGTGTACCTGGGAGGGGACTTCTCAATGAAAGTGAGTCGAGGCGGCCGTTTTGAATGGAGCAGACCCAAAGTAGAGACTTTTTCTGTTTTCAAAGCGCTGCCACGCTGATGTCAACAACTCATCCGATAGCAGAGGGGCAGGCATATTAATATCTGTTCTATCAGGCTGTTTCGGAGGACGGATACACGCAAATCTCGAATGACGAAACCTTGCTAAATGCGCTTTTTCAAAGTTTTTTTTATGAGTTCTTGGGCGCTCGAAAAATAACTGTCACACCTCTTCTTGTTAAGATAAATGATACCCCGATGTGCGTTTGTGTGAAAATCCGTTATCCGTAGTTTACGGATAACCAAAAAAACTATTTACCTTCTTATCGAAACTAGTAAAACTCTTGACACGGCTATTATAATGCCTACTCCTTGAAATAGTCCCTGTTTTCTTGTGTTTTTTTGTATTTCTTTAGCCTAATATGGTCATTTATTTGTTATAGTACAGTATAACAGTTCATATAGATTTTAGGGCTGCAGCTATAGATGATTTTAGTAGTTGATTAATCAATGAACTAGTTAGTTCAAATAATCGAGTAATCGGATAAGGAACATAAAATACCTGAGCTGAGCCTCAAACGGTATTAAAAAAAAAAAAAAAAAATTTTTTTTTTTTTTAAGTACAACAAAAGAACAATTGGCTAATTTGCATCGCGAAAGTCCGCTAGCTAAAATGCTATTAAATGCAAACTTTATTTTTTTTTAAATACAATGCTCTTAACAAATGGTTCAAACACATATCTACATAAAACATGGCTAAATATACCCTTATGTTGGTCTTAACAGGGAGCAGCTGGATTCAGCCATGTGGAAGGAGTTATGTCATATTTACTGTTGCAACTAGAGAGCAATGTATCCACCCAAATCAATAGAACTAAATGCAAACACTTTAAAACAAACCACGACAACATCAGTTTAATTAAACAAATACTCGAAGTAGCAAAATTCACATTTTTTTCTAATCAAATTACTTGAGTAAATCGATTGATCGTTGCAGCAGTAATAGAATTGTTGTGCTGAGACAAAAAATATACAATTAAAAAAAAATCTTTTCACTCAGTACTTATTTTATTACCTGTTCTTGAGTATTTTTTTGGATGACTACTTTTACTTGAGTACCGTAATTTCCCGACTATAACGCGCACTTTTTTCCCCAAAATTTACTTGTAAAATCATGGGTGCGCGTTATTCACGGGTACAGGGACGGAGACAGAAAAAAATTCATCGTGATTCATGTTCCATTGTAAGCATGGACCAGCACAATATCACCTAATCCAAACAACAGTGATATAATAATCAAGTTTCATGTGGTAAATAATTGTTTTCGTGATATTTTTCACATCTAATAAAATGAAAATGTTTTTTTGTACTATTCGTTTATTATTTACCGGTACATTTTTCTTCCCTTATCGTCGCAACATGCCTCCACATGGCGATGTTGTCTTGAAGAGAACGTAACGGCGATCCGTTTCGTATAAATGTTGACCATGTGGCGAGCTAGGACAGGAGTCTGAGGAAGCGTGTCGAACCACTGAGCCAAGCCGCGTTGTTTTATTTACATTGAAAATCGCGGGACATTTGTTTACTTCCGGCTGTTCCCTTTACTAAACTCTTCCCCCCGGGAACTACACAACTTGCCAACATTAGTTCCGCTGGTGAAGTCTGTTAAAACTCGCTACAACTCCTTACTTTCTGAAAATTATTATCGTATACTGTGAGCAATTTTACCACAGAAAATTAATATTCTATTTTTTAGAAAAAATATTTGACAAAAGGATTAAAAAAATGCTGCAACCGCTTACTTTATATAAGTTCGAGACACGAGGCTCATATTTATTGGTGCTAAAATTAGGGTACACTTTATACACGGGTACAAGAATTTTCCCTAGATTTTACAGGTAAAGTCGGGGTGCGCGTTATACACGGGTGCGCGTTATATTTGGGAAATTACAGTAATATTTTTTTTGAAGTACCGCTAATTTTTGGTTACTCTACCTAGGCCTGTCGCGATAACAAATTTTAACAAATTCTCTCATGATTTATTGCGCCCCCCCAAATTATTTTTTTAACCAATTTACAATAACACAGTAAGAATACAGTACATATTAAAAATACTAAGTAATTTTATGTACACCTATTTAAATCCAATAAACGTTTACTCACAACAAAAACAATAGACCAGGCCTCTTTCAAGTTAAAGACAACAATATCAATACCGCACAGAAACACAGAATAATTAAATGTCTTTTTCAAGGAAAGATAAAATTGCACTTCAATAACTTAAGCATTTCGGCACAGAGGTATATAGTTGTAATAACACTAACAATCGCACGTCAACGACAACAGAGAAAAATAGATTAATTACCAGTAAGTAGCAGTAACAAAAATTTGGCTTCACTAAGGCTAGGTTCATACTGCAGGTCTTAATGCACAAATCCAATTTTTTGTAATGTCTGTTTTTAAGACTGCCTTTGTCCATGGAACCCGTTCAAGTATCACGCATACGCACTTATTCGCAGTCAGAGAGCGCTCAGCAAAGTGACCACATGCGCAGAAGCATCAAAACAAATTACTCATGCTAGCTGTATGTCATTCCAGGGTGATCATATTTTGATTTCCAAAAAGATGAGAAAAAAAAACAGACGTTAATAATCCCCGTTTAGTCCTATTCAAAGTTTATATGGACTGATAGAACGCATACACGCATGCACATAAGCCTTGACTTGTGTGCATGACATGACGTGGGTGTGTCAATTTGCCCCGTCTCGGCCATGTAAGTAACACTGAAATATTGCTCATTCGGCGCATAGAATAAAAATCGAAAATTGTCAGGCTTATCCTTTTCTTCATGTATTTCTTTATGACCGTGTTTAAGCCCGCTTCGTGCATAAAAGCAGAGTTCAAGCCAGAAGCTAATGCACAGCTACATCGCTCCCGTCCTGCCTGCCGCTTTCGCTTTGCTGATGTCATTGCTGCATGAATTCCGATTTGGAAGACTTGAAAGTTCAGACCGCCAGCCACATTCTGGAAAAATGTGGCCCAGATCGGATTTAGACCACATACGAAAGTGACCCAGATCGGGTTCCAATAGGGAATGGGACGTACTACTTCATTGTTTGGACGCACCTCCATGCTGGTAATATGCTTTACTTCCGGCCCGCCAAACTCAACGGGGATTGTAACGTGTGGTAGTGCTAAGCTAATTCCTTCGGTGTATTAGAAAGAAATTATGGGTGTGTATTGATGTGTTACCGGGTGCAACAGCTCTCCCACCCACGACAAAAAAGGGCAAGGAAAACCGTTTTCCTGCATGGATGACCAAATATCAGATCACGAAGGCACGACGGATGACTTGGGTCGCAGCGGTTCGTCGGAAAAGAACTTCTTTTTATCATATTTCTGCTGGAATGAGAGTGTGTTCCCGTCATCTCTACTGTTGTAAGTTGAACGATTTATCCACTGTTTTGGTTTCAATACGTTTTTTTTTTTTTTTTTTACCGTTGTGTAACCTGTCGTGTTCCTAGGTAACCAGCGATGAAATGCTGACAACACATCCCGATTGGTCACCGTCTCTCTTCTTGAGTTATTCTGAGGTCAAGCGCACCACATCAGAGCGTTATGAGAGGTTGGAAAGGCGAAGAGTGCACGCTGAAACTTCTGTTTGCTGTGCTCTCCCAAACATGAGCCCAAGTGTTGTGAAAAGTCAATAAAATGTGAATACAAAAACATGACCTGAACAAGTTCTTGACAAACTGTTAATTGTTTGTTTACTTCAGCTCTTCATAATAAACAGGTGTAATAATTACAAAGGCAGGTGATTTAATTTTGTTATTCTATATGGAATATGCATTGACAATGTTTGTACAGTGTTGTAGACAAGAACTGGGACTGATAAGTTGCAATAGATTTATTTCAAGTAATGCAATTTCTCCAATACGATATTTGAATTGACAGTTTAAAATCTTTAAATTAGTGCAAACAAGGCCCACCCTCTGACGGGGGCAGCAAATATATAATAAATTATAAGTAATAAACAAATACAAGATTACAATAAACGTGTCTTTGTCATAGCAGTTAAAAAAAAAAACTATTTACTGGCCTCAGGTAAATTGCCAGACAGAATAAATGTGTGCTTTAAAGTTCTTGCATTTCCATTTTAAGTATTGCAAGTTCTCCAACACAATATGGCTACGTTCATACTACAGGTCTTAATGCACGAATCCGATTTTTTCGTGTATTTCCGACTCGAGTGAGGCATTAACTTGACGGTCTGAACGTGACAAGTCGCATAGAACGGGACCATTTCAAATCCGATCTGGGTCACTTTTGTATGTGGTCTAAATCCGATCTGGGCCACATTTTTCCAGACTGTCGCGGCGGTCTGTACTGTCCAGTCCCGCAAATCGGATTTAATGCAGCAATTACGTCATCAAATAGCAAGAGAGTCGTTACCGTAGCAATGCACCTGTGCGTTATTAGCGCCTAGCTTGCAGTGAACACGGCTTTTGAGGAAGGGCTGAGCTTGACAAGTCATAAAAAATAAAAATGGGTTGAGGATAAGCCTGAGAATGCTCAGTTTTCTCTCTGTTCCAAGTGAGCAATATTTTAACATTGCCTCCACGGCCGAGAGTCGGGACAAACTGCCCGTATGTGTTTGTGACATGCACGGACAGTGCGTGCATGCTATCGATCCATATAAACTTTGAAAATAAGCCTAAACGGGGATTATTTATGTCTGTTATTTGTGTCCTCCTTTTGAAAAGCAAAATATGATATCCCTGGAATGACGGATGACGTCTGTTATTTGTTTTGATGCTTCTGCGCATGCGGGTCTTCTTGCTTAGCGCGTGTCAGACTGCGAATTAGTGCGCATGCGTAATACTTGAACGGTCTCAATGGATAAAGGCAGTCTGAACGGGCACGCCAAAAAACAGATATGACAAAAAATCGGATTCGTGCATTAAGACCTGTAGTATGAACGTAGCCTATTTGAACTGACAGTTTAAAATCCTTTTAGTGAAAAATGGCCCACACTCTGACGGGGCAGCAAATATTATAATACATGTGAGGCGATAAATCGCAGCGGGAAAATTACCGCCTTCATTTTCATTTACCGTGCGATAAATGGAATTATTGCATATTGTGACAGGCTTAACTCTACCCACCTCTACACCTGAGGTGGCATTTAAGGAGTACACCCATATGCATGCATTCAAACGGCAGCATCTTTTTGGTGGATTTAATTTATTTTTATTTAATATAATTTATGATTATAATTTTTAAAAATATTATTTATATAATGATTTAATGCTGCTATAGCAGTTTTATGGCCCATTAAGCCCCCGAACTGCAGTGCCCTCCATAATTATTGGCACTCCTGGTATTCAAATAATATGGGACCTCAATTGAAAAAAAGAGAAAAATCCAACCTTCAATACAAGTGCATTTATTCAGTGGGGAAAAAATCCCACATAAAGAAATAATTATTTGACATCAAATAATGTGTGTCACAATTATTAGCACCCCTGGTGTTAATACTTTGTACAACCCCCTTTTGCCAACAAAACAAGGTCTGGGGACTGAGATGACCATGGGAGGGGCTTGATTTTGTTTCTGGTGAACCATTTTTGTGTAGATTTGGCCATATGTTTAGGGTCATTGTCTTGGTGAAAGACCCAGTGACGACCCATCTTTAGCTTTCGGGCAGAGGGCAACAACTTGCCCTCAACGGTCCCAGTTGAAGCCTGGGACCGTGTGCTTTGGTTAGATGAGACCAAGATTGATAGTTTTGGCAACAAAGACTAAGTGGGTCTGGCGTGCCACTAAAGATGCTCATGCTGAAGAGCACCTCATACCCACTGTGAAGTATGGGGGTGGGTCAGTGATGCTGTGGGGCTGTTTCGCTTCCAAAGGCCCTGGGAACCTTGTTAGGGTGCATGGCATCACGAATGCTTTGAAATACCAGGACATTTTATATCAAAATCTGTTGACGTCTGCCCGAAAGCTGAAGATGGGTCGTCACTGGGTATTTCAGCAAGACAATGACCCTAAACATATGGTTAATTCTACACAGAAATGGTTCACCAGACACAAAATCAAGCTCCTCCCATGGCCATCTCAGTCCCCAGACCTCGTTTTGTTGGCAAAAGGGGGTTGTACAAAGCATTAACACCAGGGGTGCTAATAATTGTGACACACATTATTTGATGTCAAATAATTATTTCTTTATGTGGGATTTTTTTCCCCAATGAATAAATGCACTTGTATTGAAGGTTGGATTTTTCTCTTTTTTCCATTAAGGTCCCATATTATTTGAATAAAAACATCTTCACCAGGGGTGCCAATAGTTATGGAGGGCACTGTATTTTTAATTTGTCCGTTTAACCCTGAAGCAATTGTATTAAGGTGGCTGTTACGGCTGGATTTATCGTGTGTAAAACAAAACATGCACTGCAGAAGTTCCTCGAGGCGGAAAGAAAGCGTCCTCATTCAACACCACTAACCCAGCAGCCATTTAAAACTGCATCACAAAGATGTTTGGAACGAATACAAGGCTGCTGCTAGCGGGAATGCTAAAGCCATTGTGAACACAAACTAAGCTAAACTATGGGCTTGTGACGATACAGAGTCGAGTTGTATGGGAATGCAGGCCAAAGCGGGTGGTAAACTCGCATCTAAGGCTAAACACCGGCACGACTCGAGACCGATAGTCGACAAGTAGCCATCTTCCGACGGAGCCCGCCGCTCTGGCCGGTACGGCAGGCCGCCGCCGCCGCCTCGCCTTGGGCGGGCAGAGCAGAGCCATGCACCGAATACACCGCGGCAAGACGGCCAGGGCAGGCGGATATCCGGTACAAACTTAGCTGCTGCCGCCACTCCG
The DNA here is from genome assembly GCF_030265065.1 of Corythoichthys intestinalis. Taxonomy (NCBI): domain Eukaryota; kingdom Metazoa; phylum Chordata; class Actinopteri; order Syngnathiformes; family Syngnathidae; genus Corythoichthys; species Corythoichthys intestinalis. Next base: position 3,996,008 of record NC_080409.1, on the reverse strand, counting down.
GTTCAAGATAGGGCCTGGCGCGGGTGCTAATTTGGCGGCCGGACGGATTGAAGGGCACAGGCGGGAGGAGATCCCCGAAATGACCCAATAGCCAAACCCCTGGATGAAAAAATAATGCAGTTTATACGACCACCATTCTTTGTGAAAAACATGCCGATCACATCAGTTTCACCACAGACATTTGGACAAGTGATGTCAAGTAAGCATGTTTATCATGACGGCACAGTGGTTAGATGATAAGTGTAACATGCACCAAACCACACAAACGCCCCGGTTTCTCGAGCGTTCCCCCAGGCGTGCACCTCCGTCCGGAGCAGAGCCAGGCCCCGAATATGCGGTGGCGAACCAGCCAGGGCTGGCGGATTATCCGGTAGGAACGTAGCTGCCGAGATGAGACACGATTATTATTATTATTTTTTTTAACCGAAATGACCCGAGAGCCAAAGCCCCAGATAAAAAAAAAAAAAATTGCAGTTTTTACAACCACCATTCTTCATGAAAAACATGCCAATCACATCAGTTTCAACACGGACATTTGGACAAGTGATGTCCAGTTAGCAAGCTTATAATGACGGCTCAGTGGTTAGATGATAATTTAAACATGCAGAAAACGAAGATAGCCAGTCAGTAATGCATTCAGTATGTAAAATGACGAGTGGTCAGATGACTTTGTAACGCTGCCTTTATTTTCGGCTTAACAAAACTCGGGCACAAAACAACACGCACGGTAATGCGAGCTCCAACTCCGTCCAAATAGTACTGCCATGTATCGGTTGAGCTGCTGTAAAGCAAGTGTCGAGAGTGCGCTGCAGAATGGATACATGACATCTTGCTCTTTTGAGTTAATCATTTTCACAGTGTGCAACAAAGCCTATAACATTAGCAATCACTTTTCAAATTATCTAACTTATTTGTCTGCTCAATAACAGTCACAGTAGATAATCAAAACTTATTGGCACTTATTAACACTTATCAATTTAAATATGCACATTCCTTTTGTAATGAAATGACAATAATATTCTGTAGCCACAAATATTATTCATAATCTTTCCTTCTTCCAAGTTTTTAGGATTAAGTATAATAATTTATTTCTTAAAATAATGCTGTTAATCTTATTTTCAGCTAGCTATTTTTATTCCAAGAAATCTGAAATACACTTGAAGCGCTGGCAGATAATTTCACTTACAGTGCCTTGCAAAAGTATTCGGCCCCCTTGAACCTTGCAACCTTTCGCCACATTTCAGGCTTCAAACATAAAGATATAAAATTTTAATTTTCTGTCAAGAATCAACAACAAGTGGGACACAATCGTGAAGTGGAACAAAATTTATTGGATAATTTAAACTTTTTTAACAAATAAAAAACTGAAAAGTGGGGCGTGCAATATTATTCGGCCCCCTTACGTTAATACTTTGTAGCGCCACCTTTTGCTCCAATTACAGCTGCAAGTCGCTTGGGGTATGTTTCTATCAGTTTTGCACATCGAGAGACTGACATTCTTGCCCATTCTTCCTTGCAAAACAGCTCGAGCTCAGCGAGGTTGGGTGGAGAATGTTTGTGAACAGCAGTCTTCAGCTCTTTCCACAGATTCTCGATTGGATTCAGGTCTGGACTTGGCCATTCTAACACCTGGATACGTTTATTTTTGAACCATTCCATTGTAGATTTGGCTTTATGTTTTGGATCATTGTCCTGTTGGAAGATAAATCTCCGTCCCAGTCTCAGGTCTTGTGCAGATAACAACAGGTTTTCTTCCAGAATGTTCCTGTATTTGGCTGCATCCATCTTCCCGTCAATTTTAACCATCTTCCCTGTCCCTGCTGAAGAAAAGCAGGCCCAAACCATGATGCTGCCACCACCATGTTTTGACAGTGGGGATGGTGTGTTCAGGGTGATGAGCTGTGTTGCTTTTACGCCAAACATATCGTTTTGCATTGTGGCCAAAAAGTTCAATTTTGGTTTCATCTGACCAGAGCACCTTCTTCCACATGTTGGCTTGTGGCAAACTTTAAACGAGACTTTTTATGGATATCTTTGAGAAATGGCTTTCTTCTTGCCACTCTTCCATAAAGGCCAGATTTGTGCAGTGTACGACTGATTGTTGTCCTATGGACAGACTCTCCCACCTCAGCTGTAGATCTCTGCAGTTCTCTCAGAGTGATCATGGGCCTCTTGGCTGCATCTCTGATCAGTTTTCTCCTTGTTTGAGAAGAAAGTTTGGAAGGACGGCCGGGTCTTGGTAGATTTGCAGTGGTCTGATGCTCCTTCCATTTCAATATGATGGCTTGCACAGTGCTCCTTGAAATGTTTAAAGCTTGGGAAATCTTTTTGTATCCAAATCCGGCTTTAAACCTCTCCACAACAGTATCTCGGACCTGCCTGGTGTGTTCCTTGGTTTTCATAATGCTCTCTGCACTTTAAACAGAACCCTGAGACTATCACAGAGCAGGTGCATTTATACGGAGACTTGATTACACACAGGTGGATTCTATTTATCATCATCGGTCATTTAGGACAACATTGGATCATTCAGAGATCCTCACTGAACTTCTGGAGTGAGTTTGCTGCACTGAAAGTAAAGGGGCCGAATAATATTGCACGCCCCACTTTTCAGTTTTTTATTTGTTAAAAAAGTTTAAATTATCCAATAAATGTTTTTCCACTTCACGATTGTGTCCCACTTGTTGTTGATTCTTGACAAAAAAAAATTAAATTTCACATCTTTATGTTTGGCTTGCAAGATTCAAGGGGGGCGAATACTTTTGCAAGGAACTGTATTTCCAATAGATTTACACTTAAAACTGACTAGTTTTAAGGAGGTGTGTTTTTGCAGTGTAGTAATGTTATATACAGTGGGGAAAAAAGTATTTAGTCAACCACTAATTGAGCAAGTTCTCCCACTTGAAAATATTAGAAAGGCCTGCAATTGTCAACATGGGTAAACCTCAACCATGAGAGACAATGTGTGGGGAAAAAAACAGAAAATCACATTGTTTGATTTTTAAAGAATTTATTTGCAAATCATGGTGGAAAATAAGTATTTGGTCAATACCAAAAGTTCCTCTCAATACTTTGTTATGTGCCAAATAACGGAGGCCAAACATTTTCTGTAGCTCTTTACAAGCTTTTCTCACACTGTTGCTGGTATTTTAGCCCATTCCTCCATGCAGATCTCCTCTAGAACAGTGATGTTTTGGGGCTGTCGTTGGGCACCACGGTCTTTCAACTCCCTCCACAGATTTTCTATGGTGTTGAGATCTGGAGACTGGCTAGGCCATTCCAGGACCTTGAAAGGCTTCTTACAAAGCCACTCCTTTGTTGCCCTGGCTGTGTGTTTGGGATCGTTGTCATGCTGAAAGACCCAGCCACGTCTCATCTTCAATGCCCTAGCTGATTGAAGGAGATTTTCACTCAAAGTCTCTCGATACATGGCCCCATTCATTCTTTCCTTTACAAAGATCAGTCGTCCTGGTCCCTTTGCAGACAGACCAAAGCATGATGTTTCCACCCCCATGCTTCACAGTGGGTATGGTGTTCTTCGGATGCAATTCATTATTCTTTCTCCTCCAAACACGAGAACCTGTGTTTCTACCAAAAAGTTCTATTTTGGTTTCATCTGACCATAACACATTCTCCCAGTCCTCTTCTGGATCATCCAAATGCTCTTCAGCAAACCGCAGACAGGCCTGGACGTGTACTTTCTTCAGCAGGGGGACACATCTGGCAGTGCAGGATTTGAGTCCCTAGCGGCGCATTGTGTTACTGATAGTAGCCTTTGTTACTGTGGTCCCAGCTCTCTGTCGGTCATTCACTAGGTCCCCCCGTGTGGTTCTGGGATTTTTGCTCACCGCTCTTGTAATCATTTTGACGCCACGGGGTGAGATCTTGCATGGAGCCCCAAATCGAGGTATGTCTTTTTGTAATTTTGTAATAATTGCTCCCACCGTTGATTTCTTTACACCAAGCGTTTTACCTATTGCAGATTCAGTCTTGCCAGCCTGGTGCAGGTCTACAATTTTGTCTGTGGTGTCCTTCGACAGCTCTTTGGTCTTGGCCATAGTGGAGTTCGGAGTGTTACTAACTGACATTGTGGACAGGTGTCTTTTATACCAATAATGAGTTAAAACAGGTGCCATTAATACAGGTAACGAGTGGAGCCTCGTTAGATTTCGTTAGAAGAAGTTTGTCCTCTTTGACAGCCAGAAATCTTGTTTGTTTGTAGATGACCAAATACTTATTTCCACTCTAATTTGGAAATAAATTCTTTAAAAACCAAACAATGTGATTTTCTGCTTTATTTCCACATTCTCTCTCTCATGGCTGAGGTTTACCCATGTTTAAAATTACAGGCCTCTCTAATCTTTTCAAGTAGGAGAAAATGCACAATTGGTGGTTGACTAAATACTTATGCCCCCCACTGTATGTTAGGAATGGCTTACTTTTAAAGGCATTTTTGTGCAACAATACAGGTATTTACTCTGTAAGTAATTGTTGCCAAAGATTTACCATTGCACAATGTCAGACAATGTCATTATTTAGATATTGGAATTTACTACTTATTCATATTTGATGTTGGAAAGAAAGAGCAATAAACTATATTTTTGCACAGTAATATTTTCTCTTATGTATACTTTAGTTTTTCATAAATCTTTTAATAGAATTATCGCCTTGACATTATCAGTTATCGGTTGGAATGAGGAGGAAATTATCGGTTATCGGTATCGGTTGAAAAATGTATTATCGTGCATCACTAGTTATAATCACGGCGTCTTTAATTATGCTCTCTCATGCTCTCACTTACAGTTGGGGTTTCGCTGTTATTATTATTATTTTTTTTAAATGCCCTTCTGTCAAAAATGTTTCTTTCCCCAGAAAATGGAGATTTTAAGGTTCCCAATGATGTATCACACATGCATATAGGACAAATTTGAAATTTGACCAAATTTGGGCTCTCATAGCAGAATTTCAAGTCACCTGAGTGTTTTGCGCCATAAAGTGTACCTGTTTATTTACATTCCTTCATTGTTAAAACATGGTGGACTGCAGGTTGACTTCTCTTCCACTAGGCTTTTTTCTGGGGGAAAATCTAAACTTGGTCATTATTATTTTTGTGCAGCCATGTCTGCTAATCAGCAAGCAGCTGCAGTCAGGACTCACTCTGACCTCCAAGTGGGAGAGTACACAGAGATGGAGGAGACGTCAGTATGGACTAATCATCAATGGAGTGAAGAGATGAACAACAACCAGGTATATATGTTTTAGATAGGGCTGTGACTGATACTCAGGGTGACACAGGTAACAGTTTACGGATCACGCATTTTTTCGAGTACAAAGCATAACAGGAGTAGAAACGCCAACTATCCATGCTCGTGTTGAGAAACTTGCTTACTGGGAACTGGGAACCTCGACAGTCTTATTGAACCTGAAAGTTGAGTGAAAATACAGTCACAGTTTTATGGCAATAAATATGTCTTGGTGTACATACTAAATTTTGGTTAAGTTTTTAGGGTCGTCGTCTCCCGCTTATCCGAATCCGGGTTGTGGGGGCAGTTGCCTCAGCAAAGAGGCCCAGCCACTTCCACCAGCTCATCTGGGGGATTCCCAAATCCCTCCAGCGGCTTCTGAGTCGACCCCTATGTCTCCTCCCAGCTAGACATGCCTGAAACGCCTCCTGAGGGAAGCGTCCAGGGGGCATCTAAACCAGATGTTCCAATCACTTCAACTGGCTCCTCTCGACACAGAGGAGCACCGGCTCTTCTCTGAGTCCCTCTCAGATGACCGAACTGCTCACCCTATCTCTAAGGCTGAGCCCGGCCACCATAGAGTGGAAGGAAACTCATTTCTGCCGCTTGTGTCCGCAATCTTGTTCTTTCGGTCATTACCCAAAGTTCATGGCCATTGGCCATTGGTAGGAACATAGATTGACCAGTAAATCGAGAGCTTCGACTTCCGGCTCAGTTCCCTCTTCAGCACGACAGACCGGTTAAGGGTCCGCAACACTACAGATGTCACCCCAATCCACCTGTCAATCTTACGCTCTGATCTACCCTCACTCGTGAACAAGATCCCGAGATACTTCAACTCCTTCACATGGGGCAGGCACTCACCCCTGACTTGAAACAAGCAATCCACCCGGAATCACAGCCGGAAAAGGCTGTGAACCATGGCCTCAGACTTGGAGGTGCTGATCCGCATCCCAGTCACTTCACACTCAGCTGTGGACCACATCAACTGCATATACGCAGAGATGAGATCCTATCACCACCAAACTAGACCCCTTCCATGTTTGTAGTGTTACCACTGTACTTAATCCTGGTTTTAAACGTTCTGCATCTGGAGTAACTAATGTACACCACCAGCGAAGTCGCTAATTCGCAAAGCGCTCGGTGCTAACTAGTAACATCTCAAGAACAACAACAATAAAGGCTCAACAGTACAAGAGGGTTTGTGTACTCACCTCTGATAGACTGACACGGGACTTAGCAAAACACTAGGGACTTTTTTCCAATCAACACAACTTGAACCTACTGCTGGACAACTGAAAGACAAGGCGCAACGAACTCTCTCTCTTCCCCTCTCACTCCAAAAAATAACTTGCACGCGGAAGCGTTACCGCAGAGTCCTTGCCTGTCTCATACACAAATTTATTTTCCATTCTTTTGAAAAGACTCGCTCATAACCGGCAGCACCCATCATAACGTTGTGCGTACGTCCGTTAAAGGTGTCCGAGCGGCAGATTTGTCTTGAATTTCATTCCGCTACGAGTGGCTTTCATAAAGTTATTAAGGAAAATCTTCGTTTTTGAACAGTTATGAATCATAATCGAATCGTCACGTGTCGAATTGTGATGCATCTAATAATCAATTTTTTGGCACTCCCTTAGTATACACAACATGCACATACAACTAGCTGTATAACTGCACTTGAATGACTCCATTTTCATTATCCCCTGCCAAACTACGGATGCATGCCTCCCTGGCATTTTGCAACATCTCTTCCCTCATTTCAGTACAAGCAATGCGGGTCCTTTCGCCAATATGTGACAAGTCACTGGGCTTAGTTTCTTAAACTTATATACAGTGCCTTGCAAAAGTATTCGGCCCCCTTGAATCTTGCAACCTTTCGCCACATTTCAGGCTTCAAACATAAAGATATGAAATTTAATTTTTTTGTCAAGAATCAACAACAAGTGGGACACAATCGTGAAGTGGAACAACATTTATTGGATAATTTAAACTTTTTTTAACAAATAAAAAACTGAAAAGTGGGGCATGCAATATTATTCGGCCCCTTTACTTTCAGTGCAGCAAACTCACTCCAGAAGTTCAGTGAGGATCTCTGAATGATCCAATGTTGTCCTAAATGACCGATGATGACAAATAGAATCCACCTGTGTGTAATCAAGTCTCCGTATAAATGCACCTGCTCTGTGATAGTCTCAGGGTTCTGTTTAAAGTGCAGAGAGCATTATGAAAACCAAGGAACACACCAGGCAGGTCCGAGATACTGTTGTGGAGAAGTTTAAAGCCGGATTTGGATACAAAAAGATTTCCCAAGCTTTAAACATCTCAAGGAGCACTGTGCAAGCCATCATATTGAAATGGAAGGAGCATCAGACCACTGCAAATCTACCAAGACCCGGCCGTCCTTCCAAACTTTCTTCTCAAACAAGGAGAAAACTGATCAGAGATGCAGCCAAGAGGCCCATGATCACTCTGGATGAACTGCAGAGATCTACAGCTGAGGTGGGAGAGTCTGTCCATAGGACAACAATCAGTCGTATACTGCACAAATCTGGCCTTTATGGAAGAGTGGCAAGAAGAAAGCCATTTGTCAAAGATATCCATAAAAAGTCTCGTTTAAAGTTTGCCACAAGCCACCTGGGAGACACACCAAACATGTGGAAGAAGGTGCTCTGGTCAGATGAAACCAAAATTGAACTTTTTGGCCACAATGCAGAACGATATGTTTGGCGTAAAAGCAACACAGCTCATCACCCTGAACACACCATCCCCACTGTCAAACATGGTGGTGGCAGCATCATGGTTTGGGCCTGCTTTTCTTCAGCAGGGACAGGAAAGATGGTTAAAATTGATGGGAAGATGGATGCAGCCAAATACAGGAACATTCTGGAAGAAAACTTGTTGGTATCTGCACAAGACCTGAGACTGGGACGGAGATTTATCTTCCAACAGGACAATGATCCAAAACATAAAGCCAAATCTACAATGGAATGGTTCAAAAATAAACGTATCCAGGTGTTAGAATGGCCAAGTCAAAGTCCAGACCTGAATCCAATCAAGAATCTGTGGAAAGAGCTGAAGACTGCTGTTCACAAACACTCTCCATCCAACCTCACTGAGCTCGAGCTGTTTTGCAAGGAAGAATGGGCAAGAATGTCAGTCTCTCAATGTGCAAAACTGATAGAAACATACCCCAAGCGACTTGCAGCTGTAATTGGAGCAAAAGGTGGCGCTACAAAGTATTAACGCAAGGGGGCCAAATAATATTCCACGCCCCACTTTTCAGTTTTTTATTTGTTAAAAAAGTTTAAATTATCCAATAAATTTTGTTCCACTTCACGATTGTGTCCCACTTGTTGTTGATTCTTGACAAAAAATTAAAATTTTATATCTTCATGTTTGAAGCCTGAAATGTGGCGAAAGGTTGCAAGGTTCAAGGGGGCCGAATACTTTTGCAAGGCACTGTATAGCCCCATAGATAATTGTCACAAGGTGTACAGTAGGTCAGAGGAACACAGAGCTCATTGGGGATGATCCATCCACCAGATATACAGTGAGCTATCAAGCCTTTGAAACATAATTAAGATTTTAGTAACTAAAACCTCAGTGACAACTTTGTTGTTGTTTAAAAAAAAAAAAAAAAAAAAAAAAAAAAAAAAAAAGAACGCACTCAGTTTCCTGGGCATTTATTCAGGATTTTTGTATCCTGTATTGTTACTTTTCAGACACCCTGTACTTGTGACATTTTATTTTTAATTGGACTGGATTGTTGTATATTTTTGCAGTAATAGATCCTATCTTTTTCTCATACTGATCTTTCTGTTTTAGGTGCTGGTTATGACTTGCCATATATTTCTGCATGTACTGAAAAATCAGATTTTACCCTTGTCAAAAATCAACCTGGTGGTTTTTGATGATTGTCATCTTGCCATCACGGATCACCCCTACTGTGAGATAATGAAGGTGAGCGTGGTAGCATTTTCAACCCACATTGTCTGGCAAACCCGATAAAATAACATAAAAGATAATTCAACAAAAATATAATCATTTTGAAAGGTGACTTTAGAGAGTTTTATTATTTTATTTCTTACAACATTTTGTTTGATTGGTTAATGTGGTGTTTTAGTAGAGATTGGAACTACTTAGGCAATTTAAATGTAATATGCAGTTCATGACATGAAAAAGATCATGATATGTAATTTACTCTGATTTTGTATCCTGAGGTACCACTGTACTTCTGTAATAGTGGGATGCAAATGGATAATAATGGGGAATCCTATGAATTCTTAATCCTTTGCTCTTGTTTGGCTTTCTGCAGCTTTTTGATGACAACAACGGCAGTCCTCGTATTCTTGGTCTCACAGCCTCCATTCTCAATGGCAATTGCGACCCCACAGATCTTGAGCAGAAAATCCAGAATTTAGAGCAAGTCCTGAAGAGCAACGCTGAAACTGCCACTGACCTTGTAGTTCTTGACAGGTCCTTTAATACCATTAAATATACATATGTATATATACATATATGTATATATATTTACGTAAGTGACGGGCACAGTAAAATGAGTCACATTTTTTTAAAACAGGTGTATATGGTGCGTTCATACATTTGACACAATCAAAAAGAGTTTAATCTTTGTAACAAAACAATGATTTCGCTACAACTTCTCAGCTCCAAGAAATTGCAACTCAATGTTTACTGCTCGGCACATTGTTGATTTAAAAAAAAAAAAAAAATGTTGCCCATCTCCAAAAATTCAACACCGATATCGATAAGTGGGGATGTGGACTTAAAATATTATGGCTCATCGTATTGTGATGTCCCACTGCATGCGTTACTAATGTTAAATGTAACAAATTCAAGGTTTTCCAAACATACAAGCAAATTAGAACATAGTTATAATGTTAAGTTAAAAAATAAAGAAATAAAATTAAAATAAATGAGCTAAACCTACCAATTCTGTCCGAAAATTATGTCTCTGGTGCCAAATTCACTGGTAAAGATGTGGAAGAACATACAAATGTTCAGTTAACGAGATGGCTTGAGTGTCGAGGGCTGAAAAAAAAACGTGTTCCTGAGTTCGCTTTTTTATTGACACCTTTTTCTTGTGTGCAATGCCTTACGGCACTAACAATGATATTCTCCTGTTTCAACAATCTATCCTTTACCACCATATGCCCTGTCTTTCTTATATCCTCTGGTTGTCTTATGTCTCTGACCGTTCTTGGGGCAAATTTACATTGCTTTTTTTTTTTTTTTTTTTTTTTAATGTAGCAATTGCAAATGCGACTCGGTAACAGCCAACGAACACTTTTCATTTTTCTTTTAATAACAAATCCTAATTCTATAATTTATTTACACTTTCCCCTTACTAAATTTTTTTTATTTTACAACAGAAAAGGTAACCGTGGCAGTCAGATACCATTTTAATGTTTTTTAGGTCATTCATTATCAGACAGAAGCAGGACAGCAAAACGCCATGCTAAAAATTAAGTAAAAATATCAAAATGGCTTACCTCTTTGTCCTCTGTAGGACCATGGCCCCCAACAAAATGTTAACTGTATATGAAATGTGAATAGCTTCACCTTGCTAGCGTTAAACTGGTCTTTTGGACGTCCGCGCCAGTTGATCCATTCTTCACATTTTTTCCTCTGAGTTTTTGGTTTCGGGAAACGTATGAAAAAAACGTCCTTCATATATCGTAAAGTGTAGAGTCGTGTTTACAAGTTTACTAGCAGCAGTGTTTAATTGGCATGTTCTTTTTTGAAAGACTATCGGAGAAAACAAACAGAAATAACATGGATTGTATGCGAGGGCGTGCCTGTAATGTCCCACTTCTGCGTTACAATGGCGATGTCACGGTCTAAATATAGCATTCGTGTGGTACGCTATTGAAAATATGATGAGGAAATTTTCGCTTTGTAAAACATGTTTTTCTTTTTGTCTCAGAATTTCACTGTACAACTTCTGACTCATTTTGCTGTGCCAGTTCACCTATGGTTTAGTTTGTGGTCATAAGACTGGAAATGGTAAAATGTGTTTTCTATTAAACTCATTCAAGATATGCCTCCCAGCCAAGAGAGGTGGTGCTGGACTGTGGCCCTTATCTAGATAAGAATGGACTCTCCTCACGTCTCCAAGTGGAGTTAGATGAAGCGCTCGACTTCTTGAATGAGTGTAACATATCGATTGCAAGAGAAGATAAGGGTCCTACAGTCATCTCACGGCAGGTCAGAAGGATTACATGTCGTTTTGAGGTCCCTAGGAGTAAGTGATAGAAATTATTAGTGCCGTAGCAGCAATTGCTGAGAGTTCTCTATCATAAAATACATTATTATACATTATTTAAAAACCGTGTACAGGGGTACAAATTGCTTTTTCGGGATTTTTATCTTTTTCAGATCTTAAGTGACTGCAGGGCTGTGCTGCAGGTGCTTGGGCCCTGGTGTGCAGATAAAGCAGCAGGTATCATGGTGCGCGAGCTTCAGAAGTACATCAAGCACGAACAGGGGGCAATTAACCGCAAGTTTCTACTGTTCACTGACACCATTCTCAGAAAAGTACATGCCCTTTGTGAGGAACATTTTTCTCCAGCCTCCCTGGACCTGAAGTTTGTCACACCTAAGGTACTCCGTCTCTTGGAGATCCTGCATGAATACAAGCCCTTTGAGAGGCAGCAGTTTGAGAGTGTGGAGTGGTACAACAACCGGAACCAAGACAACTATGTTTCTTGGAGTGATTCTGAAGAGGAAGATGACGATGAAGAGTCAGAGACCAAGGAAAGGCCTGAAGCCAACTTTCCTTCACCATTCACTAACATTCTATGTGGAATTATTTTTGTGGAGAGGCGTTACACTGCAGTCGTCCTGAATCGGTAGGATTACAACAATTCTTTTTCTGTGAGAGCCGCAACCTCTACAGGGCTATTCATACATAATTAGGGCTGCAACTAGCGATTATTTTTTATAATCGAATAATCAGATGATTAATTAAACAATGAATCGGATAAATGTCACTTTTTTTTAATTTAACAATTTAACTTGGAGTTGTTTTAGGCATGTTGTAAGTAACAATGAAGATAATATGGATTAGAGCTGAAACGAATACTCGGGCAACTAGAGTTTAAAAACTGATTCCAGTAATTTTATTCGCCTCGAGGAATTGTTTAATTTTGCCAGCTCTAAGCATTACTTTTTGTCCGGACTTCTTTTAATGCGGTACAACGCGCTGACGTCACGTGCGTAGAGGAAGAAGCAATAGAAAAAAAAATACCTTATAACAGCCGACAGCCGCTACAAACTACGCCGACATTGCTTAAAACTACGCCCTCATGATGCTACGGTGGTAGCAGGTAGCGTCTGATGCGTCTCATAGATATCACACGTATGTAGAACTAGATGCGAAATGACAGCCTCGGCAGCATTAGTAAACAGCCGCCATCTTATAGCAGTACACTTCTCAGAGCTAATAAATAACATTAACGTTACAGTCACTTGCTCACGTAACGTTAGCCCTGCAGAGGGCTAGGTTTCTATTAATTATGACCACTGTCGATGCGTGGCTAACGTGTCTTACATACAGGCTTTATTTAATCTGTGAAAACATCGCTGTAGAGTGATGAGGGTATAAAATACAAACTTAATAATTAGGGGTGTGCTATCTTAGGCACCCCAAGATTCGATTCGATTATTGAACGATGATCGCAGTGTTGGCGATGATCGCTGTTATCGCGATTATCATGATTATGGATGCATCGTACATTACTAATTAATTCAGTAGCCAAACAAATGTATGTCTATTATTAATTTAAAATATCCTAATGATTAAACAGGAACGATGGGAACATGCCCATACAACAAAAAGCTTCCCTTAAGCTGCTTTATTTATTTATTTATTTATTTATTTATTTATTTTTTTTTTACAAGAACGTGCAAAAACGTTAACCATTTTAAAGGGAGTACTTATTTCTCTCAACAATACAATGAAATTTACACAGGTGGAAAGAATTCCACATTTTCTGGAAAAAAAGTGTTTTTACAAATAAGACTTCTTTTAACCACTATACATGTTTTCACAGATTTTTGTACTATTTTGCATGTTTGTAGTGTTACCGCTGTACTTTATTGTGTTTTTACACGTTCTGCATATGAAATGCACGTTAGCGAATTAGCTAATTAGCTTAGCGCTCGGCGCTAACTATTAACATTTCAAAAACAAAAACAATAAAGGCTAAACAATACAAGAGGGTTCCTGTACTCACCTCTTATAGATGCACACGGATCTTAGCAACACACTCAGGACATTTTTTAATTGAAATGCCTTAAAACTACTGCAGGACATCAGAAAGACAAGGAGCAACGAACTATCTCTCTTCCCCTCTTCCCCAAAAAAATAACTTGCGCACAAAAGCGCGACCATTGGGTCGCGCTTCTGGTACTGCCTGTCTCATTCACAAATTTATTTTCCAGTCTTTTAAAAAGCAGTAAATCTCTCTCTGAGTAACCGGCAGCATCCATCATAACGTCCGTGCGCCCGTTAACGGTGCCCGGGCGGCAGACGTGTCTTGAATTTTGTTCTGCTATGAGCGGCTGCCATCAAGTTATGAGGGAAAGCATAGTTTTTGAACCTTTATGAATCGTAATTGAACCGTCACGTCACGTGTTGGAACTCCTCTATTAATACTGCCAACTGTCGATTTTAGCTCACTAGTCATTGCTGGATAAAACACCAAGTAGCACTGGTCCCCATTGTGCTCCAATACAGCAGGTATCATACAACCCCTAGCAAAACGTATGAAATCGACAGTCTCGGGCAAGCACTCACTCAGACATTTTATCATGTCAGAAGTTCCAGCATTATCACCTTGTCAAAAGTCAAGAATCTGCATTGGTCAAGATGTCAAGAGTCAATAATAGTAGTAGTTAGTACTAGTTGGCTGTTTTCAACTATGTACATCGAAAATAAAGACATTGATGGACTGAAAATGGTTCGATATTAGATGAAATGTCTTGTTTTCTCATGTATATTTATAATTGCTCTTTACCTAAAAAAAAATGTTTTATCCGATTACTCGATTAATCGATAGAATTTTATAGGGATGTCCCAATCCAGGTTTTTGCACTTCCGATCCGATACCGATATAGTTTTGCACTTCTGATCCGATACCAATACTGGCCGATACCGATACTGGCCTATCTGAGCATGTGTTCAAGTTTAAAGTTATTTAGCCTCCTTACTTATTTGTCAGACTCATGTTGAAAAAGGTTTTAGTACTCTTGATAACAACTAGCCAGCTGAATTTGGTGAGTTTGAATAACACACAACGGTTGGTAACAAGAAACTGACCTGTTTATTCAGTGACAAACACAAAACATTATAAATAACAAACAGAAATGGCATAGTCAGTAAAACGTGCAAACAATATTGTAAACTGTCTTAAAAAAGCAAAACACACAAACAACCTTAGTGGAAAATCCCAACCCCCCCCCCCCCCCAAGCTATTAGATGCTTTTAATGTTTCGTGCATTAGTTACAAAAATTGTATAAAAAGCCACTCAGGTTTAAAAAAACAACTATTTCAGTATCAAGTTAACATTTTAAAACAGTAAATAAAATACTCAAGTCCCCATTCTGTATCAGCAGCTTTAAACTGCATTCAATTCATTTAATTTTGCGAATCAACTGTTAAAGTTGTTAAAATTGCTCCCGTTATTCCACAATTTTGAAAAATTAAATGTGATTGTTTAATGTGAAAAATTAATGTGAAAGTTTTAAAACTGTTTTGAAGATAGATTCAAGTCATGATTTTGCCGATTTAGGAGTATTTTAGATAAAAGTTAATTAGGTTCGCTTGGAAGGTTCACAACAGCCTACAAGGGAAGTCTCCTGCTTTAAGATGGCAGCTGTTTACTAACGCAACTAGTTTTCAATACTTCAATGCTGCTAACGCCGTCGAGTCTGTCATGTTGCATCTAGTTCTATATACATAAGATATCTATTATCTACAGCAGGGGTCAGCAACCTTTTTGGTGTGGCGTGCCACTTTCAAATTTTCTTGTCAATCAGTGTGCCACACCAAGATTAATGACACATCCGAATGTTTATATCGAACAGAGCAGTAATTTTACTCCAAAGAAAACAACATGAACATACGTTGAAATCTTACAACTACCATTCTTCTTTATCAAATAACTAAAAAATAAAAGTATATTGTAGAAAATATCAATACTTGAGCATCATCTTATGTAAACATATCACACACACACAACCCAGCAAGAAAAGGGGAACAAGCGTGATTCTCAGTGCAGGTCTCTCACAGTACAGAGCAGGCTGTTTTAACCTTCAAAGTCAGAACAGGCGACTACTTTGTCTTTTTCACTAACAGTGAATTCTATGCACAGTTTTAGATTTTATATGACAAATACAAAATATGCCTACCTTAATGTGATCCCTGGCCCTGTTTTTCATGAATTTCATGTTTTGTCTCGTAGTGGCGTTTGACACTTGTTGTGCGACACACACACAACGCTCTCGAGGCATAATGCACAGAGCAAGCGGAAGTAACCAGCCAACCAGTTGTTACCGGCACCCCCAAGGGGCCGCTGTCCCCTACGGTATGACCAGCTTACTAGTTAAGCGTAAGAAAAAGAGAGGCAGGGAGCAAGGTGTTGAGAGAGAGTTGTGCGAAGAGTGCCGTGAAAAGTGGCTGTGTCCCATGCTGGTTTTAGTTTTGTTAATAAGTCTCCAGCAAAAGACAATCCAATGTGTCACTGTGTTTTTATACACATCACCACCTCTCTGAAGTAAGCACCGGGCGAATCGACGACAACACGCCACGTTAATCGCCTGTCCACTACACACTACGGTGCAGAGTTGCAATTACCAAAAAGTGCAATTGGTAACACAGTGTACTTCCGCCAGCTCTCTGATTGGTCGGCTTCGTGACATGTTAGTAGCGTGGGCTGAATTAAACGCGCAGAGAAAAAAATCCGACAAGCGCAGGAGTCGAGAAATCGGGAAAGAGGTGGAGGTGTGCTCAAAATCCATTATTGCTCGCATATAACGCCACAGGTAGAGTGGGTGAGAGGGGCGGTCCCGTAAAGCCCCTAAATAACAGGGCGCACAACTGAAAATGCCTTAATTTCCGGTAAAAAGGAGCATTGTAAATGGGCTCGCTTCCGATATCCAAACAGCTAAACATGAAAAGGTTCACACTCCGGATGTTTTCAGTAATCCTTTATGTGTCTCTTTTCGTTTTTTATGAAACTAAAACAATGAAAAAATACATGCAATCAGCAACAATGCTGCAAATAACAAAAATGCCATCCATATATGCAAACACAATTAGCCTGTATTCAGTAATTCTTAATTAGAAATATCAAACACATTTCCCCTCAAACATGCAACCTAAAGACAATATAAAGAGTGTAATTCTCAATTTGACAACAAAATACTCACAGACGTTGCTCTAAAGAACACAAATGCCACTCAAGTTGTGAGAGTGGAGCTGCCATGTACCACACTGAATCCCATTTGAAGAACTTCCTATTTGCATTTTTCTTCTACTGTTTTAGAACCAATAAATAAAACGGCCACAAGATGGGGCACTTCAGCAACTGATAAAGATACAACCGACAATAAACATAACACGCATTTTTTTTTTTTTTTTTGCCATGCCATCGCGTGTCACTGGTTAACCCTTCGCGTGCCAGTGCTGACACGCGTGTCATAGGTTGCCGACCCCGATCTACAGTAAAACAATGTTGACAGAGTTTGTAGCGGCTGTCAGCAGCAGTCAGGTATTCTTGTGTTTTTTATCCAGCGGCATGAGTTGAGCTAAAACCGTGAGTTGAGCATTGGCATTACCCGGGTCTATGACAAGCATGATGTTTACTCTAGGGACGCAATGCGGTCCGTTTCTCATTGCGTCCCGAAGACCGAGCTGTGTATTAGTTCCGCTTTACTTGACATATTTCAATAATCGGAATTTGGATGTTTGTGAATCGTTCTCGAATCTTCCACGGCCGAATCGCTCAAGGATGTAATGATGGCCGGGCATGTTGTACCGTGGTTCTAAGTGTTGGATGGTGCGTCTTTACTCACGAGAGATAATGGCTCGTCATCCAGAATGAATTCTTCGGCAAGGACTCTTGTTATTCCCTGGGCTTTGGGACTGTCGAGTGCCAGTTTGTTACGCATAGCAAAAGTTTCTGCCAGTGTTAGTTGCGTAGGACCTTTCTTTTTGTCTTTGGTTTTCTTAACATACTCCTCATATTGTTTGTGGTGATATTTCGCTAAATGCTTGATTAGGTTGGTTGTATTAAAACTTCTTACAGCTTTACCACCACGCTTGACTTTATTGTGGCATATGTTGCACTCTGCCTCTTCGTCTTTGTCGTCCTTTAAGGTGAAATGATACCACACAGCTGACATTTTTACCGATAAAGTCTCTCGGTAAATTGGGAGACGGTAATGTAAATGTAGTGTGTTGAAGGTGTGCCATAAAATGCGGACCTTATATTAGGGAAACCGGAGCAAAAATTGGAATGGATTATATAAATCGGTGCGCTGGAAAACCCGGAACGGACTTTAAAAAAAAAACTGGATCGGAAGTCTGGATCGGAATTTTTCCCGTGTTGGCCGATCCGATACCGATGCGCATTTTTTTGCCCATATCGGTGTCCGATCCGATCCAAATATTGGATCGGGTCATCTCTAGAATTTTATGTTGATTACTCAATGACTAAAATATTCAATAGCTGCAGCCCTAGTCAACAAGATATTTCTGTTATCGTTAATGAAGAAAACACTGCTGCAAACACTACTCATTCAGAGCCCTGAGCATCCGATGCTTGAAGCGTTTGTGCAGAAACTCCCACTGGGCTTCTGTTCAGCAAGCACCTCTTAGTGCTCACGAATAATATGTTTTATGAAAAAAAAAGTATGAAACAAAATCAAAACGCCACGCAAGTGGACCTAACCGAACATGATAAACAACCCTCATGAACACGCATGCCAATGTCATTTTCTATTAAACTAAAATTGAACTTTTCTGTGAAATTCTGAACTTTTTTTTAGTCTGATCAAAGAGGCAGGAAAACAGGACCCAGAGCTGGCTTACATCAGCAACAACTTCATCACTGGCCATAGCATTGGCAAGAACCAGCCACGGAACAAGCAGATGGAGGTGGAATTCAGAAAGCAAGAGGAGGTATAAAAACACTGCCAGAATGCTAACAAATCAGGCAACACATTTTTAGATTATTCATCTCACAATGATAAAAATTATACAGGGACTGCTCTACTTATGAATAAGTTCCATTCCTACGCTGGTGATGTATCCTTAATTTCCACGTAAATTGGATTTCACGGTTAAAGTCAAAATTAAAAAAAATACTTCCTAAAAATTTTTTTAAAAAAGTAAACTGCATTAAAAAATAAAAAAATAAAAAAAATAAGATTCTGTACTTAGTATTATTGCTGAGAGGTGGATGGAGAGTTTAGGTTTTCAAGTTTATTTTATTTACATGGCTACTGTAGTCCGTATCTGATGCCAACAAAACCAATTCACCCCTCTCTCTCTCCCTCCCTTCCGCCAGTCAGATAAACGGTGCGTTTAAGGACAGAGCAGAAAACATCACTCAACACATCAACATTGCAACCTGAAACATACATGCAACCCGATTCGTTACTAATTGTAACCCGATTAGTTACGTAATTAGGGATGTCCCCGGGCTGATCACATGATCGGCCCATTTGTGAACGATCGGGCCATTTTTCAGAGGACCGAAATCGGGTGAAAAGGATCGGGTTTTTAATTTAAAAGAAACTTACTGTGCTGGCTAGAGTTGCCAGTGTTTAGAGCAGTGGTTCTTACCTGGCTTTGGTGAGTCAGTCTTGAGAGGTTCGGCGAAGGTTAAGACACGCAGGGCCCTATTTTCGGAAGCTGACTAAATCCAGGCAAAGTGTCGTTTTAAACTAGGTTTTGGACTGGTTAGTCCCCAACTTACAGGTTTTATTCCAGATCTTTCAATTGCTAGTCTTCTATCTGATGGGAGCAGAAACTGGTTTGTTCAGTGGAATGTTGACTCTCACTTCATATGAGGAAGTACAACAGACCTACGGGTGTAGTGCACTGCGTTGACATAAAGAAAAACAACATTTGCATCACATTTTACGCAATGAAAATAGTATGTGAGGCAAGGATACGATAGAATGAGAATGTCGACATGAAAACAAAAAGAAACAATGTAAATTGAATCGGGTTTAATTTCATTTTCCAAAATGAAAAGCAAATCAAAAGGCAAAATAATTTGTTGTAAATTAACAGTTTATTAGATTTGTGAGATTTTTTTAACATAATGACTTTGTGTACAAATTTGGCAGTCATTATCATTTGAGACGTAAACATGACAAACTGTACAGTCAAAGTTAATGCAGCCAAGCAGGTTTAATGTTGAACAGTATAAGATCTATTCCTCAAAATCTGATTGAAAACTTTTTAGATATGCACATTGGGCCAGTCTTGCTTTTGTGGTCTGATGATACTGCAGGCATAAAGATAAAAACATACATTTTGGCCTGTTTAAAAAACATGCTGTCTGAATGAGAAGAAATTTAAATGGATATCACGTAGAGCTATCAATTTTGAATTTGAAAAAAAAAAAAAGAAGATTTTTCTAATTCCAAAGGGTATGGTGAATGCAAGTGTGAACTCATGGTGGTGGTTCAATAGCATTAGCGCGGTTAAGAACCACTGGTTTAGAGCTAGTTGACATTATCCAGTATGTTACTGCCACCTTTTGGTCATAATATAATTCATTGCATCCATCGTGTAACGAGTTTGGAACACAGGCTCATTGATGTTGATTGATGATGCGCATAGGTCACATCCTGTTGGTCGCATTGACCCTGTTGGGTGTTTTCTGTTACGTTTCTGCCTTGGAAACAATATAATTGAAAGTATTTTACATCTTTACCAACCTGTTATTATGCAATGTATACAGTATGTGTTTATGGGGAAAAGCTATATGAACGAAATTTGTTAATAAGTCTTTCTGTATGGAAGCTAACCTATACCTATACTGTAGTTTGTAGCGTGAAGTCTGCATTGGTATTGAATGCATGCATGTTTCTTTGTTGCAATTTCTGTATACTAGTATATGTCTATTATTTTTAAGGGCTAAAAGTAACAAAATAATCCAGAAATACAATGGCATTACCAAGAGAAGTAGAAATATATGTTTTATCCCCCTCAACACTCCCAGAGGAATAAGTACTGTAAACAGTAAAGTACTGTAACATGTCTGGAACTATTGTAAAAAAAACTTTTTTCCCCCAGTATCGTCAAAATCTCAAAATCGGTGACTCGGACTCGCGTGAAAAAAAAATGCGATCGGGACATCCCTATATGTATTTGATGTCCTTTTTTTTTGGTTACGTGAACCGAAAGTTGTTAGACTTTTACTGTTAGCGACGTATGAATCAAATTTACTAGGAGGTGCAAGGATACAGGGTAGCGTGGGGAAGGGATGCAATGTTATATTTATTCGAGTCTTTCTACCTCATTTCTTTAATCCGCTGTGAAGATCTATGTGGCATGATGACTTCCAAAAAGCAATGCAGGCAGTAATGTGAAGGCAAATGGAGAATTCCCAACCCAGTCTCTCTCTCCCTCTCTCTGGACCATTTCAAATCCGATCTGGGTCACTTTTGTTTGTGTTTTAAATCCAATCTGGGCCACATTTTTCCAGACTGTGGCGGCGGTCTGAACTGTTAAGTTTTAAAAATTCTAATTCATGCAGCAATTACGTCAGCAAAGAGCGAGAGCAGCAGGCAATACGGCAGCGATGCAGCTGTTCATTAGCGTTAGCACCTAACTTGACCTCAGTCGTAAAAAAAATACAATGAAGAAAAGGATAAGCCTCATAATGTTACTAACTCGAGTACTTCTTGGGAGAAGTAATTTGTATTTTTTTAAAGTAAGATTAACAACACTGCTAGGTACCACTACGTGTGTCTAAGCCTTTAACAATGAGAGGGACCATTTATGGTCCCCAGGAGTTTAAGTGTGCAGTAAATCTTAACTAACTTACATCTTTTTACTCAAGGTCCTACGCAAATTCCGGGCTCATGAAACCAACCTGCTGATTGCCACAAGCATTGTGGAAGAAGGTGTGGACATTCCGAAGTGTAACTTGGTGGTGCGGTTTGACTTGCCAACTGAATACAGGTCCTACGTCCAGTCCAAAGGCAGAGCTCGAGCTCCTGTCTCCAACTATGTTATGCTGGCTGATAGTGAGAAGACCAAATGCTTTGAAAGTGATCTCACTACCTACAAGGCAATAGAAAAGGTCATTTTTTTCTCTTTTCTTTTCACTTATTGGGGGAATTAACACAGTCACCTCCAAAAGCATTGGAACAGCAAGTTCAATTCCTTTGTTTTAGTTCTGTACTGAATACATTTGGGTTTCAGATAAAATGATGAAGTTCCATTTTGTCATTCTGTCATTTTGTCATCCAGAATTCCATCTTTTATTTCGTGGTTGCTACATCAAGATGTGTTTTAAAAAAAACTGAAAAATGACCTCTTCCATGAACCCGCCCACTTTTAAGTGAGGAAAAGGATTGGGACAGACATTATGAAATTAAAAGTAAATATCATTTGATGTTTAGTGGCATAACCATTACTTGCAATATCTGCATAGAGCCTGAGACCCATTGACTTTACCCGGCTGTTTTGTCGTCGTTAGAAATGCTGTTCCAGGCCTTTACTGCGGTCTCTTTCAGTTCTTCTTTGTTTATGGGGGTTTCTCCCCTCAGTCAGAAGGTTAAATGCATGTTTAATTGGGTTAAGATCCAGTGATTGACTTAATTTGTTGTGGTGGCAGTCTGCTTTGAGTCATTGTCTTGTTGCATGATTACGCTTCTCTCGATACAGTGTATCACAAAAATGAGTACACCCCTCGCATTTCTGCAGATATTTAAGTATATCTTTTCATGGGACAACACTGTCAAAATGACACTTTGACACAATGAAAAGAGGTCTGTGTGCAGCTTATATAATAGTGAATTTATTTTCCCCTCAAAATAACTCAAAATTTTGTCATTAATATCTAAACGTCTGGCAACAAAAGTGAGTACACCCCTTAGAAACTAGGTACATCCCTAAATGTCCAAATTGAGTACTGCTTGTCATTTTCCCTCCAAAATGTCACGTGACTCGTTACAGGAGTGCTGTCAGCATTGCCGCACAGAATGAAGAAGTGGGGGGTCAGCCTATTAGTGCTCAAACCATACGCCGCACTCTACATCAAATTGGTGTGCATGGCTGACACCCCAGGAGGAAGCCTCTTCTGAAGACGGTACACAAGAAAGGCCGCCCGTTTCATCAAACCATAGGACATGGTTCCAGTAATCCATGTGCTTTGTTGACATGTCTTCAGCAAACTGTTTACGGCTTTTCTTGTGTACTGTCTTCAGAAGAGGCTTCCTCATTGGGTGAAAGCCATGCACACCAATTTGATGTAGAGTTCGGCATATGGCCTGAGCACTAACAGGCTGATCCCCCCCACCCACCTCTTCAATCTCTGCAGCAATGCTGACAACACTCCTGTAATGAGTCACATGACATTTTGGAGGGAAAATGACAAGCAGGACTCAATTTGGACATTTAGGGATGTACGTAGTTCCCATGCGGTGTACTCACTTTTGTTGCCAGGGACTTAGATATTAATGGCTGTATTTTGAGAGGAAAATAAATTAACTCTTCTAAGCTGCACACAGACTACTTTTCATTGTGTCAAAGTGTCATTTTGTCAGTGTTGTCCCATGAAAAGATACACTTAAATATCTGCAGAAATGCGAGGGGTGTACTCACTTTTGTAATACACTGTAAGTTTGGATGCATTTGTTGGTAAACTGCCGGACATAAAGGTTTCATAGACATCGAAATTCATTGTGTTGCTACCATCATGAGTTACATCGTCAATAAAGACTAGTGAGCCCATTTCAGAAGCAGCCATGCAAGCCCAGTCTATGGCACTACTTCCACCATGTTTCACAGATGAACTTGTATGTTTTGGATCATGAGCAGATCCTTTCTTTCACCACTTTGGTCTTTCCATCGTTTTGGTAAAGGTTAATCCTGGTCTCATCAGTCCATAACACTTCCAAACCCCTTGTAGCTGATCGCTGCACTTTGCAAAATCCAAACTGACTACCTGTTTCTTTGTGCTGATGAGTAGTTTGCATCTTGTGTTAGCCTCTATATTCCTTCTCTCAAAGTCTTCTTCGAACAGTGGATTATGACACTTCCACTCCTGCCCTGTAGAGGTTGGCAGTAGTGATGTACAATGTTACGATATATATCATCAAAATGATATAGAATGTCATATCGTCACGGGGATCTTATATCGTCAGTATCTTGATATGTTGTTAATATGTGAAACGTTTGTATGTACTTACTGGTCGCAGTTTAGGACATCAGCAATGTGACCAAATGTGAAGTAATTTCATAAAATGCCAAATAGGATCACAAAGTAATTAAACATTGTCCAACAAATAAAGCATGAAAAAATAATTTATATGTTGTATATTTGACAAAATAATCGGGTTTCCGAAGCCCGAGCCTGAAATGGGACTAACCCAGAAGTGACACGTCACACTGAGAACAGCGATGGCAGCGCTCCATACGGCCGCCATACAAAGCCCTTCAAACAATGATTCAAACAGCGTTATAAGCGATAGATGGAGCGCAAGTGAGGAGATCCAAGTCTTTGAAGAATTGGAGGAAGAGGAGGAGGTTGGAATTTTATGTTGGACCGTACATGTATTAGCCAGACGCTAATCAGGATGCAAACAATGTGCCCAGACTACCTGACATGGACTGGGGACAAGACCCATCGAGATTACAAGATTGGTTGGCTGTTGTTATTTTTATGATTTGAAGCATGTCAGGTAATAAACCACCTACTATTGCCTGGGATGAAAGAAAAGTTTTGACGAATCCCTGATTATGTTGTGGAATGAACAGTAGAAGCTAGCGACGTTAGCTTTTATTTACCTGATATGTTTCGGCGAACACTTCCGCCTTCGGACCCTCTGACGAAGGTGGAAGTGTTCGCCGAAACATGTCAGGTAAATAAACCACCTACTATTGCCTGGGATAAAAGAAAGGTTTTGACGAATTTATAAGTGTAAGCAAAATAAACTCAATACAACTATGATCGGGGATTGCCACGAGTTAGCTTCTACTGTTCATTCCACAACATGATCGGGGTTTTGCCTCGTTACCATTCAGCTAACGTCGCTACCTTCTACTGTTCATTCCACAACAGTTGGCAGCTCTGCTTTGACAAAGTCATCAGTCATCTATCCAAAAATCAGTTTTTTGCAAATCCTTGATTATGAGCAGACTGGTTGAGGAAGCAGGCATCTTCGAAGTGTTTGTATCAGAGAACATTACTCGATGATGGCGTGAAATTCATTCGCTTCGTGCGAACGAAAGATGTCAATTTACGTGCCCTGGTATCCTTTGGCCACTCGTACAACCCTATTTAAATTGAAAACAATACATTGCCACACCGAGAAGCAATGCAACAATACTGTTCTATTACGGACTTCCCTCGCAGTTCTCTGTGTGACATAATTTCCGAAGATTGTCGAAGAAAAGCATTTTCGTTGTCAAGGGCGTTGCTATGGGTTAAACAAAGAATCTGGAAGGGTTGCGTTAAAAAAAATAAGGAAAATATGCTTATAATTGTTTAGCCATTGATAATATTAAAAAACATGGTTGGCCAACCTTCACATTTGGTCTTTAATGTGACCTCTAGAGTAATGAGTAATCATTTAGAATCGTTGGTAGTTCTGTGCTGTGTATTATCGGAGTACATCAGTCTGTGAAGATCTGGATCATTAACAAATCCGTCATTGATCAAACTGCACTTACATTGTGTTTACAAATGCATAAGCTTATATTCACCCAATTAGAGACAGAAATAAAAGCAAGTCATTAAACCAAATGGCATTTGAATTCATGGTTTCATAACAAAACTAAAATGATGACAACAATAAACTAGAATATCATTATTAGCAAGTAATGAAACAACTGGAGCGCTAACTGAAGAAATAATTATCACAGAACATGATATTTGAACATTTTACAATATTTGCAGCCAAATGGGTCAAAGCTTCTTGCCAGTTAATTTGCTGTATAGTGCAATTAAGTGGTCTTGGAGCAAATGTGGTTGTGTTACTATGAACCAAAAGCAACAAGTACTATAAAGATAATTTGTTATTCAATTTTATTTAAAAAAAAAAAAAAAAAAAAAAAACTTTTTCAAAGTGTTTGGCTTGAAATTATTTTTTGGGAGGGAAAGTATTTCACTAGCTAAGAAAATATTTTAATCATGTCTACATATATGCCCTTGTTTTTAATATATGTTGCAAATAAGAAGGAGAAATGTTAGGAGGGGAAAGCTGTCATTGTATGTTTAATGCTTTTTTTCATCAAATGATTCAACATTATATACAGTGAAGAGCAGAAGTATTTGCACCCCTTGTGATTTTGCATGTTCACCCACTTAGAAAATAGGTAGTGGTCTGAAATTTCAATTATAGATGCATTTCCACTCAGAGACATAATCTAAAAAAATCCAGAAATCACACTGTATGTTTAAGTTTATTTGTAATTTACTGGGGTTCATAAGTATTTATACTCCTGAGAATCAGCAATAATTATGACTCGAAGAGGCAGTCTACCTTAAACAAAAGTCCACCTTTACCCCATGAATAACCACCCGCCCACCACCCGTTTGAGCTTAATATTTTATCCCACAGTCTGTCACAATCCAACTGCTACCATTGGCAAGACCAGAGAGGTTTCAAAAGACACCAGAAAAAAAATGTTGAGCTGCACAAAGCTGGAAAAGGTGATGGGACAATTAGAAAGAAGCTTGGTGAGAATAAATCAACAGTTGCAGCAATTTTTACAAAATGGAAAAGGCTAAACATGACTGATAATCTATCAGACTGGGGCTCCATGTAAAATTTCTCCCCGTGGTGCATCACCCATGATGAGAAAAGTGAGGGCTCAGCTAGAACTACACCGCAGGAGCTGGTCAATGACCTGAAGAGAGCTGGATGCAGTTTCAAAGGCTACTGTCAGTAGAACACTATGATGCAATGGTTTTAAAATCGTGTTGCTCAGAAGCCTGTACATCTGAAGGCCCGTCTGAAGTTTGCCAGGGACCATCTGAATGTTACAAAGGGGTCATGGGAGAAAGTCATGTGGTCAGATGAGACCAAATTAAAACTTTTTGGTGCAAACTTAACTCCTCATGGGTGGAGGAAAAAGAAGGATTAGTACAGTCCCAAGAACACCATCCCTACTTTGAAGTATGGGGGTGGAAACCTCATGCTTCGGGGCTGCTTTACAGCAAAGGAGACAGGATGACTGTACTGTATGAAGCAGAGGATGAATGGTGAAATGTATCTCAGATTTTATGCCATAACATCCTTCCCTCAGTCAGAGACTGATCAACATCGTAGTTTCTAAAGGTGGATTCACTTGCAAATTATGGAAGCCCCAGTGCTTTCAGACACTGTAAACTCATTGGATGAGTTGCATAAAAGCCGTTATTTAGAAAAGCTTCGGTGGATCCAGTCGCCAGAGCCATATTTGATGCCCAAACCGATGTTTCCTCCCGTCCGGTCCCGTCCTGTGCGTCAGAGCTCGTCCTGAGACCACAAAATTTCCAATCATCCTCCAGTTTATCTCACGATGAGGAGTCGGGTACCCAAAATCAGCACCGGCCCAAATATAAACCGACATTTGGTCAGCCGAGCGTCACCGTTGTCACGATTGTAAAATGAAACGCAGGGCGGCTATTTTTCGGCACAACACCTGTTGTTGTTGCGCTCATCTGCTTGCTGCACCACTGTGGCGACGAGCTTCGTAGTCTCCGTCTGATGATGTCTGCGATCGTGTTGGCATCATATTGATGTTTTCGCCGCTGTCTAACGGCTGTCAACATAAACGCATCATGGACCGAGATAAACAAACCGCGCTGCTCTCGAAATTTGCCCTTTCAACAATGGGCACACAGCAACTACTAAAATTACCGTTTATCTTCTCTGTTACTGCAACCAACCGCCACACATGCCTTCACCATTTTGATTAATCAATATTAACGATTGTCAGGAAAGTTTTTGGGTTCGTTTACTAGGCGGTGATTCCTTAGACAAGCAGAAAAACATGCAGTAATAGGAGGAATGTAGGTAATATGTAAACACAATGAGCTGACTGACAATATGGCGGCACCAGTCAGGGAGGCGGAGTTGTGACGTCACGTGATTGGGGTCTATAGAAAATGCCTGACCTCTGTAATTGCAAACAAAGGCTTCTGCACTAAATATTAACACTGATTTTCTCAGGGGTACAAATGCTTATGAACCCTAGTAAAGTACAAATAGATTATTGAAGAATCATACAATGTGAGTTCCGGATTTTTATTTTAGATTATGTCTCTATAAGTGGAAATGCATCTATGATTGAAATTTCAGATGTCTACCTATTTTGTAAGTGGGTGAACTTGCAAAATCACAAGGTGTGGAAATACCGGTACTTCTGCTCCTCACCGATTTTATATATATATATATGGCGGAAAACACACACAAGACTGAAAAAGCAGTTTGTGCTCTTGCACCTTCTTTAAAAGAAACTGCTGTATTTTAAGACAAAAAAACTGTTGTTTGATAAAAAAAAAATGTCTATATGGTGCCATAGCGGATTCATGGTGCATCAAGCCCCGAACTATTTTTAATTTGTCTGTTTTACCATGGAGACCCCCGTTTACAGACGTCGCGCAACCGCTTTTGTTTCAACCCAGCCATTAAAAGAAAGTAATTAAGTATATTTATTATTTAAAATGTCTGTCATTTTTAGCTTAGAATCATTAATTGATGTCTAATATTTTAGTTTTTAAAAATGACTTTAGAAAAAGTATTCACTCGCATATTTTAAACCTTTAAACAAATGACGTCACAATGAAAAAATAGGCGTCTGTAAAGAGTCACGGATATCAACCTCATAACTATCGCTATTGTTTTTTTTTCGTTACTGTTGCATTTTCCCCGATATTTTAGATGATAAATAATCGATCCAAACAAAGAAAAATTGGGGGAAAAAAAAAAAAACGTTTTAAAGGGTAAATACAGTGCCCTCCATAATTATTGGCTTCAACTGGGACCGTGTGCTTTGGTAAGATGAGACCAAGATTGAGCTTTTTGGAACCAAACACTCTAAGTGGGTCTGGCGTGCCACGAAAGATGCGCATGCTGAAAAGCACCTCATACCCACTGTGAAGTATGGGGGTGG
Source organism: Corythoichthys intestinalis (assembly GCF_030265065.1). Lineage (NCBI taxonomy): Eukaryota > Metazoa > Chordata > Actinopteri > Syngnathiformes > Syngnathidae > Corythoichthys > Corythoichthys intestinalis. Next base: position 3,967,390 of record NC_080409.1, on the reverse strand, counting down.
GTCAGTGACGCTGTGGGGCTGTTTCGCTTCAAAGGGCCCTGGGAACCTTGTTAGGGTGCATGGCATCATGAATGCTTTGAAATACCAGGACATTTTAAATCAAAATCTGTTGCCCTCTTCCCGAAAGCTGAAGATGGGTCGTCACTGGGTATTTCAGCAAGACAATGACCCTAAACATATGGTTAATTCTACACAGAAATGGTTCACCAGACACAAAATCAAGCTCCTCCCATGGCCATCTCAGTCCCCAGACCTTGTTTTGTTGGCAGAAGGGGGTTGTACAAAGTATTAACACCAGGGGGGCTAATAATTGTGGCACACATTATTTGATGTCAAATAATTATTTCTTTATGTAAGATTTTTCCCCACTGAATAAATGCACTTGTATTGAAGGTTGGATTTTTCTCTTTTTTTCCATTAAGGTCCCATATTATTTGAATAAAAAAAAATATTAGAAGCTTAAAAAACACATCTTAACCCGGGGTGCCCATAATTATGGAGGACACTGTATATGAAAATCTCGATTACTCCTTGATGTCTGCAATTTCTGCATCGCGACCCTTGTTATATTACAGTGTCACCCATACACTCCCCCCCCCAAATCCGGCTGTGGCCATTCACATCTGTGTCTTGACACTCGATGGTTACATGCTACATGGAGTACTTGGATTGAAACAAGGACAGTACACGACAATATCTCGTTAAAATCATGGCATCTTTAATCATGCTTTCGCATGCTCTCATCTTCAGTTAGGCTTTTGTTGTTTAATTTTTTTTGCTGTTGTTTGCTGATTTTGCTGTTGTTAACCTGGGCTGACTTTTTTTGTTGTTTTTGCTTAGTAAACCAGTACAATAAACCCGATCAAAAAGGCAACACCTGGGTAACTAGAAACACCTATCAGTCACATATTCCAATACTTTTGCTCACTTGAAAAGGGACTGGGTTTACAGAACAGGTCATCTCTCCTGGGTTGTTTCACGGATTTTGATGTAACAACAGAATGACAGCTGGAATTCTTTTGTGTCGTGTTCATCAAATCTGAAACACAAATGTCTTCTGTATATAACAAAAACAAACTTGTCATTCCAATACTTTTGGAGGTGACTGTGTGTGTGGGTGGGTGGGTGGTGGATTGTGCGGGAGGGGCAGGTGTAATTATATAGTTAAGTGACAGCCTTACTACAAATTATATTTGTTTACAGGTAGTCCCCGGGTTACGAACGAGTTCCGTTCCTATGCTGGCGACGTAATCTGGATATCCGTGTAAATCGGAATTAACCCTTTATGTACCAAGTGTCTTTGTAGTAGATACTTTTCTGATTGTTTTATAATTATTCCCTCGTGCAAACTAATATAAAATAATTATTTGTTTCAAATGAGATGAAAAATACTTATTTCAATGCAAATTTGCCATGTTTGCTTTTTTTTTTTTTTTTTTTCTTGGTGACTTCTCTGTGCACTTTCAAGATCTCAGTCTCCAGATTCCTCCTTCCTTCACGCCGTCTCAATTCGCACGTCTCTTGAAACCTTTTGTTTCTGAATGCGGTTTTTCAAGTGACGGTTGGCAATATAATACGTATATATACAGTATATACTGTATATACATATAAACACAGGGGTGCACATATTTTTTTTTCCCAGGTTCTCAGAGGAGGACCTGTGACTTGGTCCTCATTGAGCTTGAGAGCCAACCCGCCTGATGCGATAAAATTATGACAAGCTTTGCTTAGTGCCAATTACCTTTAATTAATTATATTAACAATTAACGCTTGATTAACATCAACTGGCACAACAAAATTGCCATTACTTTGAAGTGAAATGTAAAGAAATAAACATATAATCACTCATTCAAAATAAAGGGCATTCATATGCGGCTCCCACATTAACTCCAAGCTTTTGTAAAAGTGGGATGTCCTCCCATGTTTAGCTTTGTAAAATGCGAGCAAAAACACGTTTGTCAGTGCATGGCACTGTTCTTCATTAACTTTATTCCGCCACTTGTCCAGAGGGCGAGTTGAGTCCTGTCTGACATCGATCGATTGCTTAATTGCCACATGCTCCCTGTTTTTTTCGTGCTTTTCAAAGTTTGGATGGCTGAAATTCTTTGACCCTACATAAAATGCGCTGCTCTTATCAGCGATATTGGGATCCTCACGGCAAGTTTTGCACCACATTTCCATGCGAGCATCATTTGCTTCTAGCCATGGTAACTCCTGCAGCCACTTTTCAGCAAAAGTCTTTTTTTTTCGGTAGCTCCGGTGACGTCTCTGTCGTCTGTCTGTCTTTTGACGGGAGTGGGGGAACACGGAAATAATTACTCAGTGGGGCGTGCCTCTTTGACATTTTGACATGCGGCCCACTTATGTGCACCCCTGTGTGTGTGTATATATATATATATATGTGTGTGTATATATATATATACACAGTACTGTATATTTTTATTATATTATGTATATACAGGATATACTGTATGTATATATTTTTCGCAAGTGGAAGCTTCCATGATCCTAATAAATTTAATAATTAAAAAAATATATATACAGTACAGTGCAAAAGTTTTAGGCAGGTGTCCTGTATATATATATATATATATATATATATATATATATATATATATATACAGTGCTGCTCAAAAGTTTGTGAACCCCCTCAACATTTTGGAATTTTCTATTATTTCAACCTGATTTCCTAATCAATCAATTCAGTAGGTTTTTTTTGTTTTTTTAACAGTTGTGTTGTCGAGACTAAATTAAAAAGAGTTTTCATCAACTGATGTAGGTGCAAAATTGAACTGTTTGGTCACAACCAAAACCGCCATGTCTGGCGAAAAGTCAACACTGCATACCACCAAAAGAACCTTCTCCCAACAGTGAAGCATGGAGGTGGGAATGTCAAGATCTGGGCTTGCTTTTCATCCTCAGGACCTGGACAACTCCACATAGTCCAGGGAATCATGAATTCTGAGGAATATTGTCAAATCCTAGAACATAACCTGACGCCGTCTGTTTTGAAGTTAAAGCTTGGCAGAAGGTGGATCATGCAACATGATAATGATCCAAAGCATTCCAGCAATACAACCAAGGAATGGCTGAAAAAGAAGAAGATTCGTGTTCTGGACTGGCCCAGTCAAAGTCCTGACCTAAATCCCATTGAAATGCTGTGGCGGGACCTGAAGCGAGCAGTTCATGCCAGACGCCCATCAAACCTCTCTCAACTGACTGCGTTCTGCAAGGAAGAATGGGCAAAAATCCCCCAAAGTAGATGTGAGAGGCTGATTAGTCACTACAGAAACCGTTTGGTTGAGGTAATCTCTGCAAAAGGAGGCGCAATATCCTATTAACTGAAGGGGTTCACATACTTTTGCACACATGATATCTGAGTTTTTCTTAAATCAACCACTTGTGTTAAATAAAGAATGACAATATAACTATTTCTTTTGTTTCAGTCCATTATTTGGAATGTCAGTATTGTGGATTTGGGTATAACTTAACATTTAATAAGGTTATTTTAGTTTTTTTTACAAAAAATCTGACCATCGCTGTGGGGTTCACAAACTTTCGAGCAGCACTGTATATGTGTGTGTGTAATAGCCAAACGTTTCGCTGGCTGAATAAAGATTTCAGAACTTAACTGTCTACATCACCACAACAATAATAGTCCTATTGTTACCTGACCCTCGTCCTCAGGAATTTTGCCAAAATACTCATCTGAAATTACAACCAGTGACGAATCAGCAACGAACTCATGTTAAGCTAGGACACAACGACTCGGGCCAAATACACGCCATAAACAACTTAAACGTTCCCGTAACGTTTATGACACATAAAAAAAATTGGTGACTTACGTCAAATGTTAATATTGCAGTCGTTATCATAGGATTAAACCAGAATTACCTTTATTTGTTAACTTGAAATACCTTTCTGTAGATTTTTCTCCTGTTTCGAACTTTGCTTCGGTTATGTCAGGTGCAATCTCATAACAGGAGAGCCGATATGTGATTTCCAAAATAAAGCGTGTAAAGGAACAATTGTATTTGACCTGCTATTTCAGACGACCCACGGCGAGTAGTGCGTAAGACAAGGCTGAAAAAGCCTTCTGCTCTTGCACTCCTCTTTAAAAGAAACTGCTGTGTTTTGAGCCAAAACAACTGTTGTGTTTGATAGAATAATATGTCTATATGCTGCCATAGCAGATTCATGGCGCACTAAGCCTCCGAACTATTTTGGAATTTGTCTGTTTTACCCTGAAAACTCGTTTACAGACGTCGCGCAACCGCTTTTGTTTCAACCTAGCCATAAAAAAAGGTAAGTAATTAAATTTAATTTTCAAAATGTCCATCATTTTCAGTTTAGAATCATTAATTGATGTCTAATATTAAGTTTGATATTTAGTTTTGGGGAAAAAAAAAAAAAACTTAAAAAAATTATTCACTTGCACCACTCCTTTGTTGTCTGCGATTTCTGCATCGCGACCCTTGTTATATCACCATGTTTCACCCATAAAATGAAAAAAAAAAAAATCCGACTGTGGACATTCACAGTTGTGTTTTGACACTCGGTGATACATGCTACATGGAGGTTTTGGGTCGAAACGAGGTAAGTATGCGATAATATCTCGTTAAAATTGTGGCGTCTTTAATTCTGTTCTCGCGTGCTCTCGCCTCCAGTTAGAGTTTTGCTTTCAAAAAAAAAAAAAGATTTAAATGCCCTCCTGTTCAAAATGTTTCTTCCTCCAGAAAATAGAGATTTTAAGCTTTCAAATGATTTATCACACGTGCATATCCGACAATTTTGAAATTTGGCCAAATTGGGGGTCTCAGAGCAGAAGTTCAAGTCACCTGAGTGTTTTCCGCCCAATGCATTCATTTAGATGTCATGTTTAATTATACAAATTGTAAATTAAATGCATCTTTAAAACAAACAAAAAAAAAGCTTTAAATATGATATGGCGGTGCGCCGCAGTCTTCTCTATGCAGGGGAAACCCTGAACATACAGTACTGTGCAAAAGTTTTAGGCAGGACACCTGCCTAAAACTTTTGCACAGTACTGTATATATATTTTTTTTTAAGTATTAAATTTATTAGGATCATGGAAGCTTCCACTTGGGGAAAATATATACATACAGTATATCCTGTATATACATAATGTAATAAAAATATACAGTACTGTGCAGAAGTTTTCGGCAGGTGTCCTGCCTAAAACTTTTGCACAGTACTGTACATGGACAAAATGAGTACAAATGACATATTATGCACAATGAAATGGAATTTATTTTGAAGATAATACAAACATTGACTGTTTTATATTATAAGGAAATAAATAGCCTTACATAGGTACATGAAAAAAAAAAGTCCAAAGTGCACATAAACTATACGGTCAGTTGTGTCACATTTGAAAAAAATATTTCTGGACCTCATTGCAGTAACAAAAAAAAAAAAAAAAACGGTTTGTTTTAATACAGAACCGCATAATGCAACATGCTTAATGTGTCTTTTGATACAAATTAGAGAACATATAGATACAAATTTTTAAAAAATGTCCAAATCTTTTTTTATTACGTTTAAAGACCACATAGAGCTTTCAAATTGAAAAAAAAAAAGAATATTCATTATTTCTGGGGTCAGGCATCATAGGGTTAACATGATGTTCTGAACCTCCCCATCAGAGAAAATAAAATCCGTCTCTTCAAATCTTTCCTTTCTCTTAAAGATCTGATCAATTTTCCATTGCATTGCCCTTTTTTTAAATCACATTAATTCAACAAGCTTGTTCTTTTATTTTTTTGTCCCAGAAAATGTGCATTTGAACCGATCAGACCTAACTATCCATGCTGATAAAATGTCAGTATTTCAGGCACTTGGAAAGACAACTGGAGTACTGGCCAGGCAGGGTGGTTAGCTGAGTGCGTGCACAAATCAAAACAACACATCAGAAAACTCAGTGCTGTCCGTGGAATAAATAAATAAATATCGGTGGAAACAGATGTTACACAAGCACTTTATTATTCTTGTTGTTAACACACTGACGTTAGTAGATTGTTTTCCTCTTGGAGATACCTATGCGGCAGTCAGGCAGGTTGTTTTTGGCATTGGGTTTTGACAGTTGCCGTCATAGTCTTAAATAAGTTTAAAAAAAAAAACAATTGGGTCAAATTTTTTGAAAGAACTAAGAAGTAACATTTACATACTTATTCACACCAATTTCTTGGTACTATATTGATCCACTTTTGGCAGGAATAAAAGCCTCAAGCCTTTTTAAAGATGCCACAACCTTAGTATTAGTACACCTAGAGTGAAGAAAATAAGTATTTGAACACCCTGCGATTTTGTTTTCCTACTGAGAAATGATGGGCGGGTTTAAAATTTTCATTGTAGGTGCTTGTCCGGTGTGGAAAAGTGGTATTTGCCATGTGGCAAAATGGATTTTACTATGAGGCTTTTTTTTTTTTTTTTTTTTTTTTGCCACGTGGCAAAATGGATTTTACCATGTGGCTTTTTTTTTTTTTTTTTTTTTTTTTTTGCCATATGGCAAAATGGATTTTGCCATCTGGCATTTTTTCTTTGCCTTGTGGCATTTTTTTGCCATGTGGCAAAATGGGTTTTGCCATGTGGCATGTTATTTTGCCATTTAATACGAATAGAAAATTTGGACGTGCATAGTCGTCAATGGCATAGCCTGACTTGGGTGCCAGTTAAATGTCAATGCACTGTAATGGTAAGTGGATGGTCAAAAATCACAGCCACACGTTTTTCTGCCATTTAAAATGAATGGAAAATTTGGACGTGCATGACCTGCAAAAATGCCATGTACCCCAAAAAATGCCACATACCAAAAAAAACATTGCACGTTGGCAAAAAAAAAAAAAAAAAACACATGGCAAAATCATTTTGCCACATGGTAAAAAAAAATGCCAGATGGCAAATAACACTTTTGGTTCTCGCTATCTTTCATTTTAATATTGCACTTTGCACACTAGGGATGGGACGATAAACTTATATACTCGTGATACAAGTCGATATGCCAGAGTCACGATACAATGTGTCATGTTAGGATATCAACAATGTTACAAAAAACAAAACTATGTAATTAAAACTTGTTTCAGTTGCAAATGCAGTACAGCCTACAATATGAAGTGGCCACAAAACAATGTCGATTACCTGTCATCTCTAATTTTTTGAATTTCGGGCTGTGAAAGAATGTTACTCACAGCTAGTGTTCGGGGTGGCAGAGCAATTCATAATGAACCTCATCTGTCCTCTGCATTTTCTGGTCTAAACGCAGCTATCTGAAAATGTGCCCTCCCAACATCTTTAGAATGATAAGGTTTTCATTTTTATTCTAAGCAGATCTTGAGGAACAAGTGCTCCAAGTCTGCAGAAGTTGATGAGTTTGAAATTGAGCACGTGTTAGATGATGACAACATACTTCCTCCGTACGTGCTTCGATCGGAGGATGGAGGTCCTCGGGTTACCATCAATACGGCCATCGGACACATTAACAGGTATGCTTCTGCGTTTGAATTGTTTGTAAATCAAAACCGTTCCCCAAAAAGTAAAATACTTTATTAAAATCACTCAGATATTGTGCTCGGCTGCCCAGTGATCCCTTTACCCACTTGGCTCCCAAATGTAAAACTAGGGAGATGCAAGATGGAAGATTCCAGTCCACACTCTATTTACCCATCAACTCCCCACTCAGGGTTCCTGTTAAGGTGTGGTATAAACTACTGCTCTATTGAATTCATGTCAACAAATCTATGGATATACTGCATAAGCCTGTTGCGATAAGCAATAAAATAAAAACCAAGTCTGTCATTTGCAGCGGTTGTCTAGCGACGCGACATGCTGCGACATGAGAGCTCACTGTGCTATTTTGAATTTTATTTTTTATTTTATTTTATTATGAATATTTTGCCTCCAATCCATACTACAAAGATGAGCCAAATGGCATGAACGTAACAAACGTGTTCGGCGACACCAACTGTGTAGCACAAAATAGTGTGTTCTTAAAGAGTGCAGTCCTGGTGCAAGTAACTTAACAGTGCAAGGGTCTATTTTTGTTTTTTTTTGTGGTGTTTTTTTTTTAATCTTTTGATAATTATTTTGTCATAGTTTTATGTAATATATACAGTACTGTGCAAAAGTTTTAGGCAGGACGCCTGCCTAAAACTTTTGCACTGTACTGTATATATATTTTTTTAATTATTAAATTTATTAGGATCATGGAAGCTTCCACTTAGGGAAAATATATACATACAGTATATCCTGTATATACATAATATAATAAAAATATACAGTACTGTGCAAAGGTTTTAGGCAGGTGTCCTGCCTAAAACTTTTGCACAGTACTGTATATATATATATGTATATATATATATACACACACACACATACAGTATATATAACATTCATTGCAATTGAATGCGTGTACTTGCCATATTATGATCCAGTGGTACCTCGATATACGAACGCATCGACATAAGACTCTTTCGACTTACGACATAAAATTTGACTTGTCATCTGTCTTGAAATTACACGACATGCTTGAAATACACTGTATGACGATTTACAACAAGGTTGGAATTAATTCAATTCAATTTTATTTGTATAGCCCTAAATCACAACAACAATGTCTCAAAGGGCTTTACAGAAATGAAGCAACAAAAATGAATAGATACAGTTCAAGTCCTGGGTATCCCCTATCCTTAAGACCCTCCATGCCGGCAAGGAAAAACTCCAAAAACTCCAGAGTCAATTGGGAGAAAAATGAGAAACCTCGGGGAGTACCACAGTCAGGAGAGATCCACTCCTAGGACGGATAGACAGGAACCCCAGAACTGCTAGTGGGAATTAGCAGGCGAAGTTACAGTCCGTAAAAATACAGTGGAATAAAGGAGCAAGAAGAGGTCCATCTAGCCAGATGAGTCGGGGGAAGCAGCGAGGACGTCTATCCAGCCAGGGGTCCGGACAGTCAGGAGGCTGCAGCTGAAAAATAGCCCCTCCCTAGAGACTAGACAACTAGATATTAACATTGGGAAATAGAAATAAAGTAAGGCAAGTGGTAGGTAGAGTGAGAAAAAGAACTCAGTGGCTGTACTTCCCCCAGCATTATAGCTTCTAGTGCAGCTTAGACTAAACTGTGAGTCTACTCAGACTTCAACTAGCCTAACCATAAGCTTTGTCGAATAGGAACGTTTTTAATCTAATCTTAAATGTGCAGACTGTCTCGGCTTCTTTAATACTAGCTGGAAGCTGATTCCATAAAACAGGGGCTTGGTGGCTAAAGGCTCTAGCTCCGACAGTACTTTTAGAAAACCTGGGAACTACCAGTAGACCTGCATTCTGAGATCGGAGTGTTCTGTTGGGGCGGTATGGAACCAGAGCATCGGTGAGATAAGATGGCCCCAACCCATTAATGGTCTTAAATGTAAGAAGGAGTATTTTAAATTTAATTCTAAACTCGACTGGAAGCCAGTGAAGTGCCTGGAGCACAGTGGTGATGTGCTCTCTTCTATTGGTTCCTGTTAAAAGTCTTGCTGCTGCGTTTTGGACAAGCTGAAGACCTTTTAGAGAACTTTTAGGACAAGCTGCAAGTAGGGAGTTACAGTAATCCAATCTCGATGTAACGAACGCGTGAATTAATTTTTCTGCATCGCTTTTAGATAAAATATTTCTAATTTTGGCGATGTTGCGCAGGTGAAAGAAAGCCGTTCTACAGGTTTGTTTAATGTGTGCTTTAAATGATAAGTCAGGGTCAAATAAAACTCCTAGGTTTTTAACTGTTGTGCTGGAGGCTACACTTACATTGTCCAGAGTGACTATCTGGGCAGCTAAAGAGTCTCTCACACTTTTCGGGCCTATTATAAGGACTTCTGTCTTTTCAGGGTGAAGTAGAAGATGGTTAGTGCTCATCCAGGTATTTATATCTCGGACGCAGGAGCTTAGTTTTTCCACTTGCCTCACCTGCTCAGGTTTAATTGATAAATACAGTTGTGTGTCGTCAGCGTAACAATGAAAGTTAATGCTATGTTTTCTGATGATATTACCTAGAGGAAGCATATACAGCGTAAACAAGATGGGCCCGAGGACCGATCCTTGCGGCACACCATAACTAACTCTAGAGTACGATGATGATTGCTGGTTTACATTGACAAACTGCTACCTATTAGATAAATATGATTTAACCAGCAGAGGGCTGCTCCTCTAATGCCTATGTCACATTCTAGTCTCTGCAATAAGATATTATGGTCGATTGTAGGCCTGAACGATATTGGAAAAAACTATTCTTGCGATTTTTTTTTAGGTTTGCAATATATTGCGATATTATATTGCAATATTTAAAAAAAAAAAGATCTATCTTTTTTAAAGAAATTTTCACTAAATGACTTGAATAGCTGTTTGGAAATACTTTACATAACACACCGTGACCACAGTGTATTCATATAATACCGTTTAATTTGTGAATGATGAAGATTTCTGTATGAAGGTATCCAGGAAGTCATGTCTGCACAAAATAGATCATTTATTGAATACAATATTTTACACTTCAACAGCAGCAAATACATTAAATGATAAATAAAAGAGCAGGTGCATTAGTCCCCTAAGTTTTTGACAAAATATAACAATAAATAAAAACTTCTGTAAAATAACAACAAAGTTGTCAACATATTTGAACAAAAATATTAAATATGACAAATAAAAGAGTTGTTCACAAACTATAACAATAAATAAAAACCTCAGTAAAACAACAAAGTTGTCAACATATTTGAACAAAAATATTAAATATGACAAAAGAGTTCACAAACTATAACAATACATAAAAACCTCAGTTAAACAACAAAGTTGTCAACATATTTGAACTTAAATATTAAATCTGACTAATAAAAATGCAAGTGCAGTAGTCCCCTGAGTTGTTTACACAAAATATAACAATATAAAACTGCAAAACGGCAACAAAGTTGTAAAAATATTTCAACAAAAATATTAAGTATCAAAACTTTATGTGCAGCTGTACTATATATAGTTATTTGAAAAATACGGTTTACAATAAATTTAAATATAAAAGAAACAAACTCAATTGAACTTGTAAATAATTGAACTGAATAACTGCAAATAACTGTGATGACTAACAGAACCATTTTAACTCCCAAATTTCCTGCCTTCCTGATAGCTGTCACATGAATAAAAAGAAGAAAAGACATTCCTTCAGCTGTGTTATGTATTTGTCTGCATATCGTCCACCTCCCTTGCTCAGCAATTCTCAACTGGGTCTCATAGGTTTTTGGCCAAGACTATTAGTTTATCCACTATAGCAGGCTTGAGACAAGAACGTTGGCACGTAACAATGTTCCCACCTGTGCTAAAAAGCCTCTGATGGGGAGCTCGTAGCAGGAATGCATAGATACCTGCGTTTTAAATGGTCCCACATGTTTGACAGATTACTTCTTGTTGAGGCAACCATGGCGAGGCACTGTCGACAGGGCTGTTTTTTGTCCCTTATAGTCTTGTTCTTGCCAAAATACTTCCAAAACTCCTTTTGGATACAGTCTTCCTTGCTCCTCCAACGTGTTGATTGCTTGCTTTCACTTTGAGAACGGGCCCTCCTCCCTCCGCTCTGCTGTTCGGCCCCTCCTCCCTCCACTCCGCTGTTGCAGGGGGAGGGGGAGGAGCCGATGACTTGCTGGAGAGAAAGAGAAGCTGTGCGCTTTTTTCCCCTCTCCTTCCTCAAAACAAACGTTTGTGGATTAAAAAAAATGAAATTTAGAAACTATCGCACGTCCTTGCGATGGGACTATTGCACATGCGCACATCGCGATGGCGATGTTTAAACGATATATCGTTCAGGCCTAGTCGATTGTGTCAAAGGCTGCACTCAGGTCCAACAGAACCAGGATCGAGACTAATCCAACATCAGCGGCAAGTAACAAGTCGTTAGTTACTTTAACTAATGCAGTTTCAGTGCTATGATGAGCTCGAAAGCCAGACTGGAAATGTTCAAATAAACTATTGTCCTGTAGGTGCTGACAGAGCTGTTTAATTACCACTCTTTCAAGGACTTTGGAGACTTTGGACTTTGGTTGCAAGAGGGCAGCTCGTCAGTTTTTCTTGTGGGAGAAATCATGGGTCCCAAGAAGAAGTTGAAATGATGGAAGAAATCATAGAAAAAAATGAGCTAGTGCCAGAGGTGGGTAATCACAGGTTACACGTACTCCGTTACATTTACTTGAGCAACTTTTTGAGAAAAATGTACTTCTAAGAGTAGTTTTACTAAGCTATACTTTTTACTTGAGTAGATTTGTGAAGAAAAAACACTACTCTTACTCCGCTACTTTGGGCTACACGAGTTGTTATATTTTTCCTCTTTAGTCTATATATTAGATTTATTATTTTCTTTTTTTGCCAGCGATGCAAAGAGTAGCACTACTAATTTCACCAATGAGACGTCCCAACAATCATCACATGACTCCATTACACCAATCAGACGCAAGCTTGCCATTCTATGATCACGGCAGCCTATTCAATCACTTGGCGTCTTTAAAGCACTGTAAAAAATAAAGTATTTGACATAGAGGGCTGACCTCAACATGACTCGAAAGAGCGGATTTTTAACCTCTCTCCCAGTTTTATTTGGCACTGATTGACCACGGAAAAAATGATATGATCCTTTTAATTTCAAAATAGTAACTATGAAGGAACTACAGTATTCACTAATCAAACTAGGAACTATTTTCTCCGCGAGAGTGCACTCAGTCTTTCGACAAATAATGCTTCTTTTTTTTTTTTTTTCTCACCAGAATTCTATGATTAAATTTTTTTTTTTTTGTATTTCTTTGGCTAAATGTGGTTATGTAATGGGTCATTGTACAGTATCATTATAACAGTCCATACAGATAGGTACAGTGGGGAGAACAAGTATTTGATACACTGCCGATTTTTCTGGTTTTCCAACTTGCAAAGCATGTAGAGGCCTGTAATTTGTATCATAAGTTCTCTTCAACAGTGAGGGACGGAATCTAATACAAAAAAACAGAAAATCACGTTGTATGATTTTTAAATAATGAAGTTGCATTTAATTGCATGAAATAAGTATTTGATACATCACAAAAATCGAACTTAATATTTGGTACAGAAACCTTTGTTTGCTATTACAGATACCAAACGTTTCCTGTAGTCCTTGACAAGGTTTGCACACACTGCAGCAGGGATTTTGGCCCACTCCTCCATGCAGATCTTCTCCAGAGCCTTCAGGTTTCGGGGCTGCTGCCGGGCAACACAGACTTTCAGCTCCCTCCATAGATTTTCTATCGGGTTCAGATCTGGTGACTGGCTAGGCCATTCCAGGACCTTAAGATGCTTCTTACGGAGCCCCTCTTTAGGTGCCTTGGCTGTGTGCTTTGGGTCGTTGTCATGCTGGAAGACCCAGCCACGACCCATCTTCAGGGCTCTCACTGAAGGAAGGAGGTTGTCAGCCAAGATCTGGCGATACATAGCCCCATCCATCCTCCCCTCAATACGGTGCAGTCGTCCTGTACCCTTGGCAGAGAAGCAGCCCCAAAAAATGATGTTTCCTCCTCCATGTTTCACAGTTGGGATGGTGTTCTTGGGGTTGTACTCATCCTTCTTTTTCCTCCAAACACGACGAGCCGAGTTTAGACCAAAAAGTTCAATTTTGGTCTCCACATGACCTTCTCCCATTGCTCCTCTGGATCATCCAGATGGTCAGTGGCAAACTTCAGACATGTCTGGACATGCACTGGCTTCAGCAGCGAGTGCACTGTAGGATTTTAATCCATGACGGCGTAATGTGTTTCCGATGGTTTTCTTCGAGACTGTGGTTCCAGCTCTCTTCAGGTCATTGACCAGGTCCCGCCGTGTAGTTCTGGGCTGATCCCTCACCTTCCTCATGATCATTGATGCCCCACGAGGTGAGATCTTGCATGGAGCCCCAGAACAAGGCAGATTGACCGTCAACTTGAACTTCTTCCATTTTCTAATAATCGCTCCAACAGTTGTTACCTTCTCACCAAGCTGCTTGCTTATTTTCCTGTAGCCAGCTTCCAGCCAGCCTTGTGCAGGTCTATTATTTTATCCCTGATGTCCTTACACAGCTCTTTGGTCTTGGCCATTGTGGAGAGGTTGGAGTTTGTTTGTTTGTTTGTTTGTTTGTTTGTTTGTTTGAGCATGTGAATCGGTGTCTTTTATACAGGTAACAAGTTCAAACAGGTGCAGTTACTTCCGGCAATGAGTGGAGAACAGGAGGGGTTCTCAAAAAAGAACTAAGAGCCGAAATATGTACTAGTTGGTAATTTATCAAATACTTATTTCATGCAGTATATAAAAATTTATTATTTAAAAATATGGATTTTTGTATTGGATTCCGTCCCTCACAGTTGAAGAGAACTTATGATACAAATTACAGACCTCTACATTGCTTGCGAGTGGGAAAACCAGCAAAATCGGCAGCGTATCAAATACTTGTTCTCCCCACTGTATGTGCTGAGAAAAAAAAAAAAAGTTTAAAATAAAACAAAAATGAGCCGTTACTCACAATGTTACTCTTTACTTGAGTATTCTTTTCAATGGATACTTTTTTACTTGTACTTGAGTACTTTTTATGTACGATGGTAGAATCCTGCTTCTCCCTGTTAAGACCATCATAAGTTAAGTTTTTGTGTGAGCTAATATGTTTGTTTATGCATTTGTTATTTAGTTTAGAAGTATATTTAGCAGTGTTTTGTGTGAATATGTGTTCGAACGAATCGTTAAGGGTAAAGATCGGTTACCGATAAATATTGGCCGATATTGGCCATTATGACATCACACAGATAATCCAGATTTTTTAAAAAATCAACCGATAATGCAATCAGATTATACTATATACTTAATATACTTGATTTAGCCTCCAAATGTGCGCAACCGAAGAATTCAGCACCGCTGCCTCCTCAACCCCTCCTCTCTCTGAAGCTCCTGAGGGAGGAGGGGTTGAGGAGGCGGAGTTACACAACAGAAACAGTTTGAGATAATGGCTGCTGTCGCGTGGCTGGATTTGTGTAAAAAAAAAAACTACGCTCTCGCCATCTGCAAAACATGCACTGTAGAAGTTTCACGAAGCGGAAAAAAAGCGTCCTCATTCTGCCCAAAGTGAGTGGTAAACTCTATCTAATGCTAAACACCGGCACGAAACCGATAGTCGACAAGTAGCCGTCTTCAGACGGAGCCCGCCGCTCTGGCCAGTCCTTGCAGGCCGCCTAGGGCGAGGCGGGTTTCTCGAGTGTTCCCCTACGCCGTGCGGGACGCGAGGCGTGCGCCTCCGTCCGGAGCAGAGCCAGGACCCAAATATGCCACGGCGAGCCGACCGGGGCGGCCGGATATCTGTTACGAATTTAGCTGCCGCCGCCACTCCGGTTCCCCTCATCGAGCAAGACAGAGGCCTGGCGCGGGTGCCAATTTGGCGGCCGGCCGGACGGACTGAAGGGCACAGGCGAGAGGATATTTTTTTTTACACAAGGATAAATGCAGCCACGCTGCCGTTATTTTCGGCTTAACAAAACTCAGGTACACGCACAGGGATGCGAGCTCCAACTGCGGCCTAATAATACTGCCGTGTATCAGCTGAGCTGCCGTAAAGCAAGTGTCGTGAGTGCTGCAAATGTAAACAAAGCGCTGTACAATGGATACATGACCTCTCCCGCTTTTGAGTTAATCATTTTTTCACAGTGTGCAACAACGCATGTAATATTAGCAATCACTTTTCAAATTATTTAAATGTCTGTAGTCACAGTAGATAATCAAAACGTTTTGGCACTCATTAACACTTCTGAATTTAAACATTGCTTTCAAATAATGCTTTGAACCATACATATTCTTGAATCAAGAACATTTCTGACAAACAAGTTTTTTTTTAGGATTAAGTATAATCATTTATTGCTTCAAATAAGGCTGTTAATCTTATTTTTAGCTAGCTATTTTTCTTCCAAAAAATCTAAGTGAAATACACTTGGAAGCGCTGGCAGATAATTTCACTTATTTCCAATAGATTCACACTTAAAATTGACTAATTTTAAGGAGGTGTGTTTTTGCAGTGTAGTAATGTCATCTTAATAATATGTTAGGAATGGCTTAATTTCAAAGGCATTTTTGTGCAACTTGGGTATTTACTCTGTAAGTAATTCTTGCCAAAAATTTACAGTTACAAAATGTCAGACAATCTGTCATTATTTAGATGTTGAATTTACTACTACTTTTTTTATTTGACGTTTAAAAAGGGGGCAATAAATTATATTATTTTGCACAGTAATATTTTCTCTTGTGTATACGTCAAAATTTTACATAAATCTTTTAATAGAATTATCGGCTTGACATTATCGGTTGGAATGAGGAGGAAATTATCGGTTATCGGTATCTGTTGAAAAATTCATTATCTGCATCACTAGTTAAGAGCATTCAGAAAAAAACAAAACCTAAAAACGTTACCATTTTATAGCATTTAAGCTACAGGACTTTTGCTGTGCAAGTTAGCCAATTGTTTTTTTTTTTTGTATTTTGGTCTTCATTTATTTTTTTTTTGGTATCGTTTAAAATATATTTACTGATCTTGCGAAATAAAAGTGCAATTCTGCATAGTTTGAAGAAACATTCAGGAATGTTGTATTCGCATTTAATGTTCTTTCGAAAGTGTACGGTAATCTTAGCAAGCCAAAATTGATTATTATTGCCAGCATAAACACTTTGTTTACACATCCTAAAATTTATTCAGCAATGCACTAAATGTTTGTAATCCGATTACTCGATTATTCGAACTAATGGATAGATTAATCGATTCCCTAAATAATCGATAACTGCAGCTCTTGTATGAACGTGGTTTGCGTGTGAGGGAACGGGAATTAGACTGAACATGACTCACCATATCTTCCTCTACCAACACACCCGCTCTCGCCTCCTACCTTCGTTCACCAGTAAGTTAAGGTGACAATAAAAAAACCTTTTTTTCATTTTTTATTTATTCATAATTGCATTACATTTGTCTAATTTTGAATTGGACAGAACACAGCTCACCGTATCCTCTTCTACCTCCAGTGCCACCGTCTTCTCCGACCTCCGTTTGCCAGTCTCTATAACTTAAGGTGACAATGAAAACACTTTATTATTATTATAATGTATTAGTTTTGCTATTTGTAATTACTATTTGTAAATTGTACCTACAGCATTTTTGGGGATTTATTGTAGGTTTTTGGGTTGTGGAACAAATTAATCGAATGATAATGTATTCTTATGCGGAATTCCGTATCGACATATGACCTTTTCGACATACAAACCAGGTCCTGGATAGAATTAAATTTGTATGTCGAGGTACCACTGTATATTCACACTTCTTTAGAGGTTAAAGAATGTTTTTCTCACAATAATCAATAATATTGCAGACAACATCTTATCGGAACAGGCCTATGTATGTGTATTTATTTAAATATATACTGTATATGTCTGTACAGGGTGTCCCAAAAAACGAATACACCTTTTTGCAGCTGATACTTTGACACTCTTGAACTGCATTTTCATACTTCCAGAAGCATTTGAAAATGAATTTCCTTCCTTCAAAGTTTATTCTGGCTGCCATCACTGATTCAATTGTTTCGTCTACAAAAAAATCCATTGACTGTTTAGTGACTAACTGCTGAGAGCATATTTTTTCGGGGGACACCCTGTATGTAGGTGTTTATATGTACATTACTGTAATATTAGAATATCAAGTAAAAGTTGTTTTATTTTGGCAAAAACGTAGAGGAACACTTTTTAAAAAGAGTGTAGCAACCTATCAGTCAAACTGGGTTGTTGATCTGGTCAGTTAAGCAACAGAGGGGGTGGTTGTGAATGGGCTCAATTACAGGTGAATCAGAGGGGCAACAATGACACCATCCCCAAAACAAGGATGATTTTCACGGTTGAGGCCACAGATACTTTTCTTCCTTCCTCGTCTCTTTTGGCTGATTTTTTTTTTTTTTTTTTTTTTTTTTTTTTTTTTAACTGACTGACTTTCTACTGCTGCAATTTTTCATTTGGCATTGATCAACATCTCTGTCGATATCATGGGGCGTTAGCCGGATGCTAAAGAGGTTGTACAAGTAGTCCAACTCCTCCAGGATTTCTCATCAATACTTGTTAAAGGAAGGTTTGCGGTGTCTCTCACCACAACAGCATGGAGGCAATTTAGTAGGTAGTTACTCTAGGAAAGCTGAACAGGGCCATATAAGGTCCTTAAACCATCAGCAAGATAGATATCTGCTCCTTTGTGCCAGAAAGAACAAGGCAAGCACTGCCAGTGCCCTACAAAATGACCTTTAGCAGTCCAGTGATGCGAATGTTTTTAACCCAACAGTCAGAAACAGGCTCCATGAAGTTGGCCTGAGGGCCCGACATCCTGCAGTGGGCCCTGTGCTTACTGTCCAGCACGTAGAGCTTGATTGGCATTTGCCATAGACCAGCAGAATTGGCAAGAACTGGTACCCTGTGCTGATCACCAATGAGAGCGGGCTCAACCTGAGTACATGTGACAGATGTGAAAGCTGTCTTGAGATGCCGTGGAGAACGTTATGCTGCCTGCAGCATCATTTAG
This sequence comes from Corythoichthys intestinalis, assembly GCF_030265065.1. Classification (NCBI taxonomy): domain Eukaryota; kingdom Metazoa; phylum Chordata; class Actinopteri; order Syngnathiformes; family Syngnathidae; genus Corythoichthys; species Corythoichthys intestinalis. Next base: position 3,948,780 of record NC_080409.1, on the reverse strand, counting down.
CACGACCGGTTTGGTGGTGGGTCAGTGATGATTTGGAGGCATATTGCTTGAAGGATGCACAGACCTCTCTGAGTTGGATAATAGCGCTCTGACTGCTATTAAGTATTGGGATGAAATCCTCGGACCGATAGTCAGAACGTACGCTGGTGCAGTGGGACTTGGGTTCCTCCAGAACCACGACCTAATGTGGTTAGAGGATGCAGGCAGTTCCTGGAGAATGTTGGAATTGATACTATTGACCAGCCCCAAGTTCACCTGACCTAAACCGAATAGAACACCTCTGGGATATTATGCTTTGGTACATGTGGCACCACCAGGTTGCTCCTCAGACTGTCCAGGAGATCGGTGAAGCCCTGGTCCAGATCTGGGAGGACATCCCCAGGACACCATCCTTCGTCTCACCAGGAGCATGCCCTGATGTTGTCAAGCATGCATACAAGCACATGGGGGCCACACAAATGACTGAAAATCGTTTTGAGTTGCTATAATAATATTTTGGGAAATTGGAGCAGTCTGTTGCATCATTTTTTCACTTTCACTGGGGTGTCTTTGATTTCCCCCGTCTATAGACAATTTTCCTGAGCGAAACATTGACGGCGCCATCTTTGACATTTTGTGCTCCGGGCTTCCGGTTTAGACAGAACTACATGAAGTGCGGCTAAAGTAAGCAGTGTTAGACTAATTAAAAACTGCAAAATCAAACCAGAGGAACCCACAGAATCTTCAAAAATGGATTCAGCACGACGTAGATGACACTACAGGACTTTGTGTGCTGTGCGTGGTTGTTTCAACTCCTCAAAGCGCCTAAATATATGGTTGGAAGCAAAATGTTTTGATTAGCAACCAGCTGCTACAGAAGCGCCAGTGTGGATCTAACTCACCATACATCTTAAATCGAAACCAGCAGTAGACAATAAGTTAAGGATGTGGCTCGCTTAAAACTTAAAGGATCCATCTAAAAGATTATATGTTCTTTATCACTTCGCTGATCGTTCGTGGACTAAATTCTAACAGTCTGTGCAGCCTGTGTTAACATGAGGTGGGGATTCATACGCCTGCCACCTGAGTGACCAAAATGAGACAAAATTACAAATAATATGACAGTTGCTGAATGCAAATCCATATAAACACAAGCGGTATGTCTTTTTTTATTGCAGCTATTGATCACAATAAAACTTTTGGACAACATGATTTAATTTCTTATTTTATTTATAACAATTGTGCATGTGCAAAACAGGTCAATAAAATCACAATTTATAAAAATTAATAGAAAAATAATAACGCAGGTGAAGCATAACTCCAGCCTTCCATCAACAGTCATCCACAGCTTTAGGCAGCATGTGTGAAAAGTAGAATGCACGTTGTCTCGATATATGTCCATCAACGTACAGTAAGTTGTTGTGAGGCACATCAAATTGTCCTTCTTTACCTAACAGCATTTTCCACCTGTAAGTTATAAACAAACTTGTAACACTTTAATTTCGGGTAAGCAGCCCATGTATGACTTGTAGTAGATGAGTGATTTCCATTTCTTTCATTGTAAAACTACCATTTAGCAAGGCTAATGATGTCTCAGGTGTGACGCAAAACACAGTATTATAGTGAAATTGAACATACAGTCATGGACGAAATTATTGGCAACTCTGGAATTTTTCCAGAAAATACAGCATTTCTCACAGAAATGAATGCAATTACAAATGTTTTCAGTATGAATGTGATTATTTCTTGGATGTGCATTGGAAAGACACAAAAAAAGCAGAATAGAAGAGCCAAAATGTACACAATTTTACACAGAATGCAAAAAATGGGCCGGACAAAATTGTTGGCACCCTCAACTCCATATTTGGTTGCTCATCCTTTAGAACAGAAATGTCCAAAGTCCGGCCCGGGGGCCAAATGCGGCCCGCGGTCAAATTTCATCTGGCCCCCAGCCTCTGTCATAAAATCAATTATGTCTGGCCCGAATATATGAAGGTGTTTTTTGCATTGAAATAAGACTGAAAAAGTGGGGGTCGTCTTATATTCGCGGTCCAGACATTATACCCATTTACGACACTATATGGCACCAGATATCATTGAAGCGATGTTCTGTCATGACAGATCTCAGCTACTCTCAATTTTAACCAGTTTGCATTATTTTATTGCAATGTTTTTCCTTATTCAGATTTGTTTCAAGACTACAGTTACAGTTAGACTTCACTTTGATGGTTAATGCAGTTATTGCAATTTTGTTGTTTTATCACAATAGATTGGTTTATTTACATTTCAAAAACCAGAAGCCATTCATTTACAAATGTGATTGCACTTTAGTTAACATATTTAAATGTTCAGATATTAAGATTTGAATGAGGCAAAATAACATGCTTTTTCTCTCAAATATATTGTTATAATCATTTGTTTCAGATGTACTGTAATTATTTTCTGAATAAAAATTAATTTGTTGTTCAAAAAGTCTTTTTTCAAACTTGAGTCTTGAAAAAGAGGGGGTCGTCTTATAATCAGGGCTGTCTTATATTCGGGCCAATACGGTAAATTGGTCAGCAGTGCTGCTAACAGCATATGAAGTAGCTTACACACTAAATGCTGCTCCTCATTTACCCACTAAAAGGCAGCAGCACTCTAAGAAACATTACCCCGTGTGACCATGTACTTCCAATTTTCTAAAATGGCGACAATCAACAAAAAAGAAAGTTGACTGCGACGGCCGATGCTTCAAGGATAGGTGGAAATTGGACTATTTCTTCACTAAAATATGCAACAACTTGGTCTGCCTCATTTGCAAAGAGACAGTAGCTGTTTTTAAAAAGTTCAATGTGAGGCAATAATACCAAACAAGACATGTACGACAAGATTATAGGGAAGATACGCAGCGAGAAATTGAAGCAACTTGAAGCTAGTTTAATTTCACAGCAGCAGTATTTCGCAAGAGCCCGAGAGTCAAAAGAGAACGCCATAAAGGCAAGTTGCGAGATTGTTGAAATTATTAATAAAAAATAAATAAAATAAAGAAAATGTGACACACAGAATGGCTTGCTAAAATTTGCTTAAATATATTGTTCTACGTAAAGGACGTCATCCAAGGTCGGCCCCCCACATTTTTACCACACCAAATCTGGCCCCCTTTGCAAAAAGTTTGGACACCCCTGCTTTAGAAGAAATAACAGAAAGCATTCGCTTCCTATAACCATCAACAAGTTTCGTGCACCTCTCAGATGGAATTTTGGACCGCTCTTCTTTTGCGAACCGTTCGAGGTCTCTCAGATTTGCAACAGCAATTTTGAGATTTCTCCATAGTGATTAATATGATTAGATCCGGACTCATTGATGGTCACCTGGGAATTCTCCAGCGCTTTGTCTTCAAACATTTCTTGATGCTATTTGGAGTATGTTTTGGGTCATTGTCCTGTTGGAACACCCATGACCTCTGACACAGACCCCGTTCTCTGACACGACACCCTACATTCTGGCCCAAAACATTTTGATAGTCTCCATATTTCATGATTCTTTGCACACTGTCCATGCACCCAGTGCGAGAGGAAGCAAAACAACCCCAAAACATCATTGGACCCCCACCATGTTTGACTATAGGCACTGTGTTCTTTTTTTGTAGGCCTTCTTTTTTTTCCTGGCACTGGGTGCCTTGACAGTGTGCAAGGAGTCATAAAATATAGAGACTATCAAAATGTTTTGGGCCGGTTGTGGGTGTTTCAACAGGATATTAACCCAAAACATATCTAAAATGGCACCAAGAAATGGTTGGAGACCAGTGCCCAGTGCCAGAAAAGAGAATGCTTACTTGCACACATTATGATTACATTCAAATTATTACTAACGTTACTGGTTATTACCAGTAGTAGTTCTTCGAAGATGTTTTCACCGCCTCATGCAGGAAAATCTGCGTACTGCCTTGTTGAGCAAAACAAACTCTGAACAAAGATGGCAGCGACACATGGCCGTTGAAGGTTACACGGGGCCCCTTCTTGGCCCCTGTTTCAGAAAAATCCTAGAAGCACCGCCGCACGACTTCCATGAGGTTTCAGAGTCGGCACCTTTCACACTAAATTTCAGAACCAAGGCAAAGGGCAGTAGGTGTGGCCTGGCGTGGCTCACTAGTAGAGTAGTTGTCCCTCAATCCTGAGGTGTGGATTCGATTCTCCGCCCCGATGAACTTATCCAAGTACAGTATTCTTGAGCAAGATACTGAACTCCACGTTGCTCCTGGTGCTGCATCACCAGTAGGTGGATGGCGATGCAGTCTAAAGCGCTTTGAGGGCCTTGAA